>NC_085139.1:108060509-109274063 GCF_024139115.2 Armigeres subalbatus | reverse complement strand
CGTAATATGAGTCAAAACGGTATTAAAAATTTAGTGAAATGGAATTTACTGGGCCTGTCTTCGTTGATAAAAGCTCAAACCTAAATTTGGTGTGTTGGTTGTGGAGTTAGTAATCTAATAATATGCTCTATAGATCTTTTATGAGGTTTAGTTAACTCAAGAGCAGTTACGCACTGTCTTCAAAGTAAACAAAGGGGATATTGCGATCTACTTCGGCATGTAAGCACTACTTACGCTTGCAGAGAAAACAGCACAGAGCTCAAGTCTTATTTTGAAACATCTAATGACTATATTCGTACAGTCTGTTATGAAGGGTTTAATTATAATTTGCCTATAGGTTTCCAGCATGTGCTTATTAATTTGAAACGATCTTCATTTTACCACAGTCGCTTGGATTTCATGGTATCTGAACCATTTTAAATCACAAAACAAAGACGTAAGATTTCATTTTTTTATACTTATTCAAAAGTAGATATTTGTTTGAACAATTTTTATAAGAAAAACATATCCCAGTCAAAGTTCGAATGGTAAATCGAACGAAACTACTTCCTGCTCTCCATCATTCTCAGTGACTAGGGTTTCAACAGATGAAATTCGTTGTACAAATCAAAACTCAAATGGTGCAATCGAAAGACTAAGCTTGAGATTGAGCTTGATAACCGTACATTTCGTAGTTGCTACTGCATGACTGATCAGAACAATCGTAATTGCACAAGAAACCAATGGATGATGCATGGGAGTTGCTTTCCAACCTCACTGAGCATAGTCCAAAAACTCAGAACTTTTCAGTTGTCAATTAGGGTACCGGCCACGTTCTTACGGTCATCGGGGATGAGGAGGAAATAATTAAACAGTCACTGGTCCACTGCAAGCCGAGTATACCTCTGCACATGCCACGAGTTCATGTGAAATTTTATTGGAATCGGGGGGTTAGGTTCTATGGCATACGTTCGTCTTGATTAACAGGTTTGCCAAAATGATAAGAATGAATTGCTTATTTACAGGAAAGAGTTATTCGTTCATTTCTAAAAGAATGTTAGAATAGTTAGATAAATGTACAGCAGAAGATGGAAACGGTGTGGACTCCATTTCCAGTCCCAGCGATTGCTAGAATATGTTAAGTATTATTGGAAAAGATACAAAGTAGATGAATGGAGCGTATGATGTAGTGCAATCGAAAAACTTAGCATTGCGTGTTGAAAAGCAAACAAAGCTTCTCTGTTGGAAGCGATGGCACTGATCTATTGAAGTTTTATTTTCGCGCTGCTATTGGTTCGGTTAATAAATATACTCGAACAGGATCACCACGCAGATGAGGCTACATTCGGAAAAATATGGAAACTAGTGTTGATCGACGAAAAAACAATCGAACGGTCTTTTGTATAGCAACCAGCTTATCGGCGCGACCGCCAAGTGATTAAGTTTTTCCATCGCCAGCCGTCAGCGCAGTCAGTGGCGGCACCGATGAGGCGAATGAAGCAGACTCGAACTCCCTGCCAAGTGGCGAACCAATCAATACGAGAGTGAAAGTTTCAAATTAAATTAATTGCCATTTTCAGCTACACTGACTGACGGACAATTACCGATCTTGTGGCAAAATATTAGAAAACCCATCCCCAAGAGGAGAGGTGTATTTCGAATTGGTATTGTGGATCGCACTCTTAACCTGCTTTTTGCAACGGGCTGATCGAACGAGATCGTTTGATTGTTAAAACACACTCAAACTTATTGTTTTGTAAATCTTTTAAGCTTAACTAAAATAATTGTCTGTTGATTCAAATGCGTTATTCATTTCATTGATAAGCACGATAAATTATCATTCACCTTACCTAATTTTAAAATCAAAAGCATGCGCGTTTTGAGGCCCATGTAAATTGGACTACGAGTTAGTTAAGAAGAATTCTAAAAAAATCTCACTTGAAAAACTTTAGAATTTCAACGTGGATAGTTTTAAGGGTTTTCGCGGAACTGTCTTTGGATTTTTTTTTCGAAGTCTGCACGAGACATTTTTCGGATTTTTCATGGGATGTTTTTTAAATTTCACCGAGAAACTCCTTAAATTTTTAACGCGGATTTTTTTTAAATTTCGGATTTTTTTATGTTTCCTCGGGAAAATCATCGGAGCTTCCACGAAAAAAAATCTTCGAAATACTCACGGGCAATTTTTCAGGTTTTCTACGGGAAATACTTTGGAACTTCCAAATTTGATAAATCAGCAAAGCTGAATAGTTAGGGTCAAGAATGAAAATTTTAAAGTTTCAATTTAAATTTGATTAAAAATATTGAATTAGATAGTTTGAACCCAAAAGTTTCCTCGGTAAATTAGATTTTTTTTCTGTTTATTTATCGAAACATGACACGAGATTTTGTCCCAAACCTTTCTTCCAAAAATTCTTTTGCAAATCCTTCCTAACACTTCCATAATAATTTACCCTCCTCAAGAAAATTTCTTCAGGAAATATTTTAGATAGTGACTTCTGCAGAAATCTCATGCAAACAAATACCCACAGACCTCCAAAGTAACACACAGACTTCTTGAAAAACACTTCTAACAAATCTGCATACAGTGAGGCTTCAGATCTTCTGCCTACGTCATCGCACTTTCCTGCTTCGTCATCTCCATTTCTCGGCATTGGAACAATCGTTCAAAATTAATATTCCTATCGCGTAAATGTGCTTCGACGAGCGAGCGCGGATTAACGTGTCTGTTCTGTCATCTTCACCCGATCCCGAGCTCATTGTTTATTGACGCAGAATGGTGCTAAGCCAGTTAAGCTCTCTTTCTCTTTCCTCCTCTCAATAAACCCCGAATCCCAATTATTCCGTTCACGAAATCGTCCCAACCAGCAACGATGGTTCCAATTTGAAGCTCCATTACTGTTGGGCATGTTCTCAACCGGTTGGGCTCAACTGGGCCGCGGTGCGCGCGCGTGGGAGTTCTCTCTGTTCATGTGCCGCAACTCATTGATCGCGACCGTACCAAATGTGGAGGAGTCCCCTCCCGAGAAATTACTCTCACTGTCAGACACTGACGACTTGCTGACGGGAGAAATAGACGAAGTCGATCGGCAAGGGTCCCTGCATCTGGTATGCAGAGGGAACATCATTGCGAGGGGTAGGTACCTACTACCGCTCAAGAAAGGCAAATAGAATGCTAATATGTAGGTTTTTACCAGCGATGTTCCTCCGCGTCGTCGTCGCTAGAACCCCGCCTCAGCTTACCGCACCGAATGTTTCTGGTTATAGGACAGAGAGTACATACACAGAGAACGACCTACTTTTCCGACAAGGTTCCACGCTTGCTTGGGACGACGATCGTTGTACGACGAGGAGGAGATCGCTTCTTGGGACTTGTTTGCCCGCCCCATCGTCGTCCTCCCCCGAACCCACAACGACCACCGAAAAGAAATTCAATATTTTCCATGTGTCTTTGGGACTTTCTTCTCCGCTGAATCCGACAACAGCGCTCGATCCATCCATGTTCATGGAAGGTAATTTAATATTCGCATCAGTACAAGTATAGGTACTCAAGCGCAATCACAGACGAGCAAGCCCATTTTAGGGGGCACGCTCGCTTAACCGAAGGAAGGGGGTTGCTGATTCGCTTATCTGGGTTAAAGGATGTGCGCTCCGAGAACAGCAGTGCTCACTGATGTCTCAAGGCATCTCACATGCATAGGTGCTCGTTCGATGAAGAATGCAAGGCGAAATCACGCCGGACCATCTTTGTTGTGACTCGAGAAAGAAGTAAATACATTAGGCGGCATGAATCTGGAAACTGCAAATGGATCTCCTCCAAAGTGTGTCGTCAAGCTTCCGTAATTGCAAAGGCAACTGTTATCGGGATGGCACTTTTGTTTTCGTTTGGAGATATTACGGCTTTGGTATAATTGATTCCTCTATTGACAGACCTTTCATGTTCAGATTTAGGCTGCAATAATAAAATAGTAAAACCGAACGAGAAAACCTCTTACATGGAAACAAATAGTTGTTAAGTTAAAATTATGTAAGGAACCTTGCATAGTCGAGCTGGAAGTTCATATCAAATTTCTGAAAGTTCTTTACGACTTATGAAGCTTTCAAATTCTTATAAATACTAGCAGGACGTACCCTGCGTTGTTCGGATTTGTTCTTCAACTCTAAATGTCAATTTAAGATTCTTCTGCGTCATTGCAATCTAAATCCTTTTTTGTAATGAAGTGGATTGGTTTATGTTCGAAATCGCTGCAGGGTCAAGACAAAAAAAAATCTTCTCAGGACCAATATGTATTATTAAAAAGGCAGAATCGCCGTCTTCGACCAGAGGTCGCACAGACTGAACACTTAACATCTGGCATTAGACAACGGACAGGAAATTTACTTAACACTCAGTGTATTAGTGGAGAATTTCCCGCTTTACGAAAAGTTTTCTCCATACCTGGCCGGGAATCAAGACGACTGACGTCGCTAACCACGAAGCCCACACAAAAAAATTACATGAGGTAAAAAAATATCCTTAGTAAATATTATTTAGTTATCGAAATCCCTCACCGCTGATGCCGATGCAGCTTTATGCAATTCGGTCGGACTACTGGAACAAAACAAGCTAATTTAACTCAAATCGGCTGATTATGGATGTAGTTCTTGAAGGAATCCGCGTGGATATGCTGAATCATCTCTTCTCTTCCTCACAACCATTAAACATCATGGTTCCGGAAGTCCTTCGCTAATTGTTATACTGGCCAACACTGTAATTTAATAACTTCTTCAATTGAACTTCAATTGAAGGCTAAGGCCAATCCACACCATGTTCATGTGGAAAAATAAAAATGTTCTTTGTCAGTTCTAGATAACTCAACATATCAAATAACATACAAATCTCTAGACCAACTTGTAGTCGGTGTAGTTATTCAACAGCCCATAAATAATGAAAACGTTTCTGTTCCTCATAAAGTAATAATTCATTCTGGCGCCCTCTAAAGCACGCTAATCGATTCCACAGAGGATGATTTTTTTATAGAACAAAATTCGTATTTAGCTTTTGATGAACTTCAACCTTTTCATTAACTCACTCGATGGTGCTCTTACAGCTCATTAAAATCGTCAGATTGAATTTGAAATTATGAATTGATAATATTCAATCTATGATTGTTGAATTTCCGATACTCAAATCAGGTATTCATTTTCGTTTGACAATGATTGTAATTTCCTTTTGAGATTTTTTAGGGGTAAAAAATAGGTGCCGACAATAACTGCTAAAAATTTTAGTCAATTGATAATCAACATAGTATCTATTGTTTGAAACATTTGTTTGGCATTGCGGTTTGGTGGTATGGAGCAGAGGACGAAGGATCGTTTGGTTGATATCCATTTACTCGAAAGCGATTTGAGCAAATCCCACTTTGCCGAATAACAAGTTAGGCCGAAAGTCATCTAGTCAAATTCCATTTGACGGAATTGAACGTTTAGCCGAATTTAGACCTGAACACCACAAGTTTTGGAGCAACTCAGCGAATGGAAATTCTCGGGAAACATATTGGCATTTGCTCGGAATGTCCTCAAAGGGCGGTCATTTCAAGTCGTCTTAGGAAATCAGTTTTTTTCGAATCTACCAGGAGGAAACTGGCGTACCCCAACAAGACACTCGTATTAGAGCGTTGTTTCACCTCGGTTGGATTTAGCATAACCACCAGCAAATGCGTACGCGGTCACGTATGTCGATGGAGGAATCAACAGTCCGGACCTCGCATCGAGTCGAGGGAACACTCCATCCCCGACCCCGACGAATTTGTTAAAATACTCTGCATCTCCATCGATCGTGGGCTCACATTTCTCATTTTCGCTCCATCAGTCAACTGCCGCACCTAGGTCAATTTAATCAAAACCCATTGGAAGCCCCACCCCATTCGCCTCCGCATTGGAGAAGCCATTATAGACAGCCGGCTTCTGTACGATCTTGAACTCACCTCCGTTGCATAACCTTCTCAACATCTTGTCCCCGACCATCAACAATTATGCTCGAATCACTTCGCCACCGCGTTCTGGCTGCTATATGCCAAGACATCCATGGATTCAGGACATTTTCGTCAATGTACAACAATCGACAACCTTCGCGTGAATTCCGGGACATTGTGGAGAGCCAGGGAATGTTACAGCTGATCAACTGGCTGGTGTCGATTACCAAGGTCGACATTTTACCACTTCGGTTCCCCTGGCTAACGCCAAAACCTGGATTAAAGAATCGTCAATCAGGATTGGGAGAACCAGTGGGTGGCCTCTAGTTCCACGCAGCCACGGAAGATTAAGGGGTCAACAACTTCCTGGAAGGGCTTTCCCAGCAACAGGGACCAAAAGATCATCTACCGTCTTCGCATCGACCACACCCGTTTTTCGCATAACTTCGGTGGTAGGGGGCCGTCCAGAAACCACGTGGTCATATATGGGGGGAGGGGGGGGTTTGCAAAATGACCACGATAAGCCACATGGGGGGAGGGGGGGTGTTGCCCTCGAACCACGTGGTCTTTTTTTTATACGAAAAGTTTTTGGTGAATAACAATAGCGGTGTAAAAAATACAAATCATTAAACGCAAAGCGCATCTTAGAATCGATGCCCACGTAGCGTCTTTTCAACTCAGCGTTGAAAAGACGTAGGTGTGCATCGAAAATAACCGGTAACGCAGCGTCGGTCGCAACGTCGATGCGTATCTGCGTTATTTGACCATCTTAGCCTTAGCCCATTTCCATAAAAAATAAACGAAAAACAGGTTGCGATTCAGTCTCAATTTCCACAAAAAATTGGAAAGGAAAAATAGGAAAATATAAAGAAAAATGCGCCGCGCCACCGCCGCAGATGGTTTTTGGTATCACGCCGCCGACACTGTTGCATTAGCGGACTGCAGCTACAATTTTAAAAAAATGTTCATGTTTTACAATAATCCAAGAAAAACTTCAAAAGAATTTCTTGTGGATATTCAGGAAAAATCCAGTAAAGAAATTTCCTGTATATACTTTGACTTTACTTCATACAATCCTGATAAAGTGCTGGCATTCCGAACGATTTTTGAACAATTCTCTGTGAAAAATTTTGCTACAAATGGTTAATGGAAAAAAAAACAACTCCAGCGTAAATTCCGAAAAAAATTTCAACAATAATAAATTAGTACTTGTGAAAGCAAAAACTGCAATTGTGAAATAAGAATTTTTCATAAAGAAATCAAAATGTTCCACGAAAAAGTTCAAAATTTTCATGAATAAATCAATATTAGCAATATCAATATTAGCAAACAATTACAAAAATTTTCACAAAATAGATATTTTTTTCTACACATAATCTCTATATAATAAAAATGAGATTTCCTTCCTGACGATTTAACTCGCGAACGGGTTGACCGATTTGCAAGATTTTCCCCTAATCGATTCGTTTTGGGATCCGCAAGGTTTGTATATACAAAAAGTTTGTGAATTTAACGGGGAAATGTAAAAAGTCATTAAAATACAATTTTTGGTCAGCTTTTGAGGAAAAGAAAACAAACGCACGGAAATTGACATTTGCAACACCTGGGCAATGCTACATCAATAAAGAGCAATAAAAAATAAGAAAATAAGAAAGAAAAGCAACCAAATTAATAAAATTTTCCATGAACTTCAAACGGGTTAATAAGGGAAAAATGCTTAATTTTATTGCTTTTTTATATTCTTTGATAGAAAATTTCCTTTTTTTTCAATGCTCATTATTGATTTTTTCATGGAAAGGTTTTAATTTTTTGTTAAAAAAATATTTATTTTGTTGAAAATTTTGTAATATTTTTTTTCTTATATTGATTTATTTATGGAATGTTTGTATTTTTTCCGTGGAACATTTTGATTTCTTTATGGAAAATTCTTCTTTTATGTTTGTAATTTTTGGTTTTAAAAGTGTTAATTTATTTTTGTTTTGTGGAAAATTCTTAATTGTTTATGGAAATTTTGCATTATTTGTAGAAAATTTGATATTTTTTTATTGCTAATTCCATGATTTCTTTATTGGACATTTCCTAATTGTTATGGAAATTTTTTAAAATTGTTTAGGCTGAGTTTTCATTTCAGTCGATATCGTATCTTAGAACATCGACTCATGAAAGGTCTTGAAAGTAATAAATGAAATCGCATCGGCTCAATGGACCTGCTGGACCTGCTTAGCGATGCACGGATATATCGCTCATGACTTGGTTAATCGGATCGTTTCAAAACTCCGTAATATCATGTCTTGGGACATTTTGTTTCTTGACATGATTTTTGATACTTTCGAGGATATGTACTTCAGAGCAGTTTGGCCTATGACACCCGAAAAAAGTACGACTTTTTAGTTCTTTCTATACTAGTGATGGCAAGATCGAGTGGAAACCCCTAAATATGTACGTTAAATCCTTGTAAAAAAATCGTCCAGAGAGGGTTAAATACCAAAATATAACAATAAATTCTAGAATACCAAAAGGAACCCAAAGATATTAAAGACTGTAGATTTAAAATGAAAACTTGCATTTTAAGCCAAAACTGTATAATTCAGGCAAAGGAATATTAAGGACATTGTGTTACGGTTCTGATTAGAATCATAGAATCTTGGCATAATGAAGAGAGTTTTGAGATTCTGAATGAAACTTGTATGCCCTTAGAAAAACCTTCAGTTCAGTTCAGATGCTTCGCTGAGGTTAATATATCTTAAGAATTTCCAGTACCTCCAGAGCTACGGAATATCCCAAATACTCTTAGGAATCTATAGGGATATTCAGTGGTAAACTTCATAATTATTTTTAAAAAAAATCATAAATAAAGAAATTGTATAGGGATATTTTGGAATATTTCTAAACCATTACAAATTTTTCTCAAAATTTTTATAACATATTCGTGAGTCCACATTTTTTTGTTTCCTCCTGATGCATCGAAGGTGTGCGAGTTCTAGATATACTAATACCTGATACACATTACAATATGATAACATAATCAAAATGTTCGAATTCATGAAAATTTATAATTTCCATGCTGGGTTTAGTTTGATTTGGAATCAGTTAAAATTCTACATCTTCAAAATTGATCTGATTAACCATATGTTTTAGTTATATATGGTTTTTAAAAAAAATTACTTGAAAAAAACCACGTGGTCAAAGGGGGGGGGGTTGCCAAATGACCACGATAAGCCACATGGGGGGGGGGGGGGGGTTAAAAATCTTCAAAAATATGACCACGTGGTTTCTGGATGGCCCCTAGTCCATACCGGACTGTTTGAATTCCGTCGAACATGTGATTTGCCGGTGTCCGAAGCTCGACGCTCCCGGATCCCGCTATGGAATCCCCTCGAGTATCCGAGACGCTTTGACTGATGATATCACCAGCCTAGCAGCCTTCGCCTGCTTCCTCAAATTTAGTTGCCATCCTGGCCCTCCCAGGCACCCTAACCCACTTCCATAGAAACACCACCAATTAGAGAGTTAGGAAGCATCTCAACATACCTTTATCGATAGATCCTGTTTTTTACAAATCCAGCTGGATTTTTATCGGAAGGAGAGGACTGGGTTTCGGATAGATGATAACCCTGTAACACTTTATGCAGCGTCCTGTGTTTTATTAGAACAGTTTTATCACCGACCAATATTTTATCGGTTATTGATGTCTTTTCTGTCCTATTTGATTTTAATCTATTGCCGTGGGCCCCCGATAATTTGAACGGTACCTCATTCATATTAACTGGGTTTATTTTTAATTTCAACTTCTGGTTATTTCCTTCAGAAAAACTGGTTTCTGGGTGCTCTCTTTGCTGGTTTGTTTTGATTCTGCGTTCCGTTTCACGATGTTCCATTTCTCTTTTCTCGATTCCACGTGCTAAATGACATTTGAACCATTTTTGATTTGAACGATGTTCAAACGAACGGGTCTCAAATTAACAACGGTTATATTACCGGGGCTCCACGGTATCATAATACAATGAACCTTGCTTATGTAACGTCCCTAGGTAGGACCCGAGGATGGCTCCGTATCAAAAATAAACTAATAAAAAAAAGTTTGGCCGAAAGCGACATATAGCCGAAAGAGATTTGGCAAAACAAATCGAAAATTCTGTTCCGCCGAAATAGTCATTCGGCAGAAAGGGCCATTAGGGACCATCCACAAAGCTCGTCACGTCTTTAGGGTGGACGTTTTTTTCCAAAAGCGATTCAAATATTTTTTGGGAAATAATTGCTTTTGGACGAAAAAGCAGGGGGAGGTAGTAATATCGCCTTTTTCGCCTGATGTACTTTATGGATCTTTCCTTAGTCCAAAAAAGTCGTTTGGTCGAACATTTCATTTGACTGAGACCGTTTTTTCACCGTTTTTCACTGAAAGGGCTATTTGACCAAAAATGTTCAAAAGGATGGTTCATAAGGCCGACAATGTCATTTGGCCGAACAGGTCAGGTGTAGTTTGATGAATAAGGCTGAAAGTTTCGTTTGGCCATACAATAGTGAATGTAGAAAGTTGGGAGTATTTAATCATAATTGAGCAGTAAAAAATAAGAAAATAGGAGTGATAAATGAGAAGTGCGATGTCCACTTCTCACTTATCACTGTTTATTTCTGACTTCTCACTTATCACTGTTCATTTCTGACTTCTCACTATGGAAAACAATGTGCGAAGCAAGAAGAGAGAAATGAGGAATGAGCATTGAGGACTGAGACGTTTCACTGGTGAAATGTGTTCGAAATATTCAAAATATTCAAAATAAGAGGTAATAAATGATAATTATGCAATGAGGAGTGTGAAGTGAGTAGCGAAATGTCTTATTTCTCACTTCTCACATCTCACTTGTTACTTATAACTTCGCATTCATCCACTTCTAAATTCTCACTCACAGCGAGAAGTGAGAAATAATGAGTGAGAATTGAGAAGTAAAACGTCTTATTTTTCACTTCTCATTTGTCACTCCTTCTTTCTGAATCAGTTAGACGTCTCTTTTCTCGCTTTTCATTCTTCAATTTTTATTGGACATTCCTCACTTCTCATTTTGTACAGTGAGAAGTGAGAAATTGGGAGTTTTAAGTGAGCAATGAGGAAAGAGAAATATGAGTATCGCTTCATACTATCATTTCTCACTTCCCATTCTTTATTTTTCACTTATCAATTATCATTATTATTTCCCGCTGTTCACATTCACTATTGTTCGGTCAAACTTTTTTGGGCTACATCACCCGTTCAGTGAGCACGACATTAACAGTCGTGTGATCCGTTCCGTACAATGAAATTTTTGGCCGAATGGCCCTTTCTGCGAAATGACCATTTCGGACAATTATCCTATTCGATCAAAAGAATGTTTCGATCAAACCACACTGTCTGCCAAGTGGCCAGTTTGGACGAAAGTTATTTTCGGCTTAAGTACATTTTGGCCAAACCAAATATTTGTTCAAATAACTTTCGACCCCTCCCCGGAGAAATGTGATTTAAATTGGAGTATAATTATTTTAATTCCCTGGCGATTTTGAAATAATTAATAACCATTTAAAGTGCGATTACGAGTAGATAAGTGTTGTTCAAGCTCGATTTCTTTTAAATTCGATTCCATTCTGCTTCAATTCCTATCTAATCCATGTTTTAACAACTAATTTTAGCACAAATATGTGAGCCGAATATTGCTACCCAAACTCAACATCTACATAACAGATCATTCGTCAAATTTTAAGTGCTTTCAAAATAAGACTTGAACTCGGTTACCAAAGGACTCCAAAAGCATGTTATCGGCGAGCGAACCCTGTGGTCAACTAGTGTGAAATAAGTAAGAAATGGGAAGTAAGAAGTGGGAAGTGAGAAATGAGGAATCAGGAGTGAGGTGTGAGTGGTCAGAAGGGAAAAGTGAGAATTGAGAATTCGGATGTGAAAAATAAATTCTTATTCCATCTTTATTCTTCCATCTTCTTTTTCTTGTTATTTCCTTCCTCCTTTTCCTTTTTTTTCACTCCTCCTCCTGCTGCTTCTGACAGCTTTTCTCCTTTTGTCTCCAGACTCTCAGTCAGTCTTAGCAGAAGAATCAACCATCGCCTCCAGCTGTTGAATAATGCATTATCTATTTGATCATCCCAGCCACACATCTCTAAACATCTCGGATAATTGGTTTGCTTTGGATCACGTATGGGGCACGAAATCCAAGTGGTCATTCTTCTCTTTGAGTCTTCAACATTTCGCGCTTTGTTGGACATACGTCCAACGGACTCTATTTTTTTAATTTACATTCAAATTAATACCGCACCGCAACAGGAATGTTCGTAGAGAAGTTATTTAGATTAATTCATCGGATTTGATCAATACCTAGTAATGACTCTGCTACACCGGGCTTCGAAATCCATTTGTTTACAAGTGTCTCGTTTCGTTTTCCAACAGCAGCAATTACGTCTGGACGATTGGATATGATGTTTCTAATCTCAATCCCCCTTGATTGTACACGTATCAAACTTCTTCGGCTAAAGGATAGTTTCTTCACGAGAATCTCTTCTGTCTAGAAGAAGCCCTCCACATTATGCCCTTTGACGATTGTTTCTGTTGCAACTGAGAAGATATCTTCGTACTTTTTGGCATACACGGCTAAACACGGCGAACAGCCAACAACAAAAGTGTCCACATTCAACAGGAAAAAGTTAGATTTTGTCAGATTTTTACGGTAGGGAATCATCTTTGCCTTCTGGTTTCTTTTCATCCTCAATATTTATATCCACTTAAGTCGGAATAGATACTGCACACTTGCTAATGGCGTTAGTAAATCCAGTCTAGGAAGAACCTTGGAATAATAGGATACACCTATCACTTGAGCGGCAGCGTTCGAGATCAATCCAACTCAGTCGCTACTCGGATGAAGCCTTCCTAAAGATACGGCTCATTCTGTTCCTGCGAGTTTTAACAAATTCAACCTCTTCGCATCGTGAGATACGTCACTTTGAATTCCTTCGGCTACTCTCGAGTGGCTGATTTTCTTTGAACTAAAACTCAGAACTCAACAAACACAAGATCGTATATCATAGCAAATAAGTGTCCAAAGTGGAGACCATATACGTACACCTTGCATGCAGTGAACTGAAGGCATGCCATTATGTCACCTCCACTTTGTACACCTTCGCTAACATATGCGACTTTGTGTTAGCTGGGAGGTTGTCAAAGGTTGTCATAAAGTGCTACTTGATAAAATTGATGATCTTTACAGGAGTGACTGATGGTGGAACATTCCTGTCGAATATTACCCTATCAGCCCAGTTTAAAGAAATCTGGGTGATGCAATTTAAATGTGACTGAAATCAGTTGCCCACAGTTAATAAAAAATCTCTATGCCACATGTGTGCTGATTAGTTAAGGTTAGTGGCAATAGGTTGACCCCGAAATTCTCTCTTCAATGGAGCAGCTAAAAACAAGTTTTTTAAAACAATCAAAATTGCTGTCGAGATTTTTCATTCCCTTCAAGAGGCAGTCCTTTGAGATATGTTCAAAGAACTATACTCTTCAAGTGGCAGACTTTGAGTAAGTGTGGTGTATCTTCAAGACCTAAGTCCACAGCCAAAGTTTCTTCGATCATGATTATGGAAGCCTCGTCGAGCAAACTAAGAATTTCAACTGACCCTGCTGCGCCTTGGGTACCAGAATGGTAGACTTGCACACTTAAATTTTTTCACCGATCTCGGCTGTGCGATTCTCGGTTTAAATTCGTTTGCTGAAATATCGGTTGAATGGACGTATGATTACGGCGGCTTCTTCGAGAGCCGCAGTAAACAAATTACTTTTTCAGCTGAGATATCAGCAGAAAGTCACGAGCCGAGCGCTCGGCTGTGCGGATCTCGGCAAAAGAATCAAACAAAGCCGAGCTGAACTGAGTGTGTAATACTCGGAAGTTGACTTTCTCAGTCTGAAGAATCCGGACGATGGTTTTTATTTGGACAGACACGCAAGAAAAAAAAACCATCCGAGTATTACATGACAATGTGTGACAAGATTTGTGAGGTATGCATCACAAGCGAAGATCATGGCTTGCTCTCCTTGATCTCCCCTTCAGTCATCTCCATTGGATAGTCGGTATATAAGTTTTGATTTTGCTTACTTCCGTACTATCCGTTTCATATATCGTTCACCAACTGAAGCTTAATTTCCTATAGCAGTTTCTCGACCAGTTCATGCAGAATTATTGGGTTGGAGAGGTACGGAGCTTGCTTGGCCGCCACCTAATTTTCACAATAGCTTTGAGCTGCCTTTCCATAAGCGTAATTCAGATTTTCGGACGACCGCATAGCATCCTAAAAATATCGATTAAGCTAGGAAGTCTTGGAAGTCTTGGGCGGATTCCTCTTCTAGAAGGTTCACTGCACGATTCTTGTCTTGGTATATTTCTCGGAGCAGCACTGCCCATTATTTCTCATCTGTCATCTTCTTCTTGGTGAGACACTGATCTACTGTATGCTGCTTTCGCTAATTTTCTAGCTGCTTCCTTTCAAGCTCCCTTTCCTGGTCGGGATATAGTTCATGTAGCACAATCCTTCTCCTTCTCTAAATCTGCTTCCTGGATTGTATGCACGTTATTCTTCTTCTGAAAGTATATATTCTGTTTCCATTCGAATATTTTTTCTTCCGAGTTGCTGCAGATTTAGCGCAGCTCTTTCTATACAAACGGATGTTGGAGAACTCACTCCGGATCGATGAGTCCTAACGAATTAAGCAGGATGCTATATCGAAGTGCTTACAGTCAATTATCGATCATTTAGTAATGTGTTGTATGTGGGACTTCTAGTGCGAAGGTTTTTCTTCAACTCTGCCTAATGGTTCGTTGTTAGAATTCAACAAATAACGGCGTTATAACGCTAGTTGCAGTAACTAAAACAACATGATTGGAATTTTGTTATCATTTATTCTTAACTTCTGAAACTATAGCTATAACTCCGTTAATAGTGGAATTCAGACAACGAATCATAAGGTAGAGTTGTAGTTATTATTATTAGTAGTTATTTAATGAGTTATTGAAAAACTACCAAATGATCGAACGCAAATTACTAAACGATCGATAACATCCTTGCTTACAGCAATCAGCTCATTGTTTCAACCTGGATAACTCCAAGAACGAACTGTTCACTAAATATCTCCAACCGATAAAGTTACCAGTGGTCGCAGACCATAGGCCACGACTAAGCGCTGGACTGGAGGCATATTTGTATTCTTCAACGTGACACCGGATCGAAAACAGTCGGATATGTACGAATTCGTAATTCCTAAAGAATGTTGCCGCTGCTACTATGCTGAATTATCTTTGTTTAGTTATTGTTGACGGCTATCCATATTCATACCTCTTGGCGGTTTCTCTAACGGCGTGCAGCAATACGGTTGCCTATTTAGGAAAAGGTCGTTTGGTCGAAAACCATTGAGCAGAATGCCACTTGGACGAATAAAACGTTTGGCGATACAATAAAGTTCCATTTAACCAAATTGAACGTTTGGTCAAAAAAGTTATAGGGCCCAAAAATAGTTGGCAGAATAAGACGCTGGCCGATAAAGTTATATAGCCGAACATGGCATTTAGATGAGCAGGTTTTATGGCCGACCAAGTCATACGGCCGCAAATGACATTTGGCCGAAAATGTCATTTCATCGAAAAAGATATGCAGCAAAAAGTGTGGATTGTAGTTTTGACTAGAAAACATAGCGCCATATGGCCGAAAATGTCTTTTGACCTAACAGTAGTGAATGCAAAAAGTGTAGTGATGAATGATAATTGATAAGTGAGAGAGTGAGAGAAATGAGAAATGAGCAGTGAAGTGTTTTACTTCTCATTCCTCAATAATCTCCCCATGCATCACCACTTGTTTCTTAGTGAGTAACAACAACTGTGGTGTGACTTACTAAAGGTTTGAGTTATGCACAACGCGTCGTATTTGGAACTCCTTTGTGACACAAAAAGCGCAAGAGGTAGAGCCTATTTGGAACATCTTGCGCCTACAATGAAAATAAAAACACAAAAACTAACCGGGAATTGAACCATGGACCTTGAGATTTGTAACCTTTTACTATAACCATCACACCATCAATTCTATTTCGACATTCTGCTACAAGTGCACTGCATAAACAACAAAGTCATTTTAAACTTCATTGTATCTTCTACGGAGCATGCAGGGGACTGCCAAAAATAAAATACTGCTCAGCTGAGCTCAAAGTGTTTTGCAACATGTCAGAAACATCATCGTGACAGCAATGAACCGAATTGTTAGTAATTCTGCAACTTATCTGTATTGTTTCTGACACATTGAATTCCAAATCATCCAAGAAGTCAGATGTGTCGTATATTGCAACGCCACTTAAACGAAAATGAAACATTGTGTGTTTCTGAAACTGGAAAATGGCTTCAATGTGACTCGATGTATTGTCAGTGTCTTCAATGCAAATTTAATAAGAACAAGCAGCTATTTGAGAGATGTTGCACGTGCTGCTTGAATCGTTTTTCAATTTTCACTTTGTAAAGTGAGAAGTGAGAAAAGAGAAATAAGAAGTGAGAAGTGTGACATCTAACTTCTCTCTTCTCACTCATTTCTCGCTTCTCTTTGCTTACTTGAAAAGTGAGAAATGAGAGGTGAGTAATGAAAAATGAAATGTCTCACTTCTTCCATGTAACGAATTATATTTTACTTCCTATTTTTCCCTTCTCACTATGAGAAATGAGATGTTACAAGTGAGAAGAAAAATGTACATTGCTAGACGCCCTATTTCACAATAACAAGCCAAAATATAAAGTTAAAAATGAAAAGAAACAAGTGTGAAATTAGAATTGAGACGTTTTATTATTCTCTTCTTATTTCCCATTTCTCACTTCTTATTTTTTATTTCTCTCTTCACAAACATATGAATAATTGCATACTTTGCACATTCACTATTCTTTGGTCAAACGACATTTTCGGCCCCATGACCTGTCTAACAAACGACATATATGGTCGTCTAACCCGTTCGGCCAAATGATCCGTTTGACCAAAAGGCCTTTTCTGGCATATGACCCATTCGACCGAAGGATATTTTCGGCCAAAAGGCACTCTCTGCCAAACGATCATTTCGGGCAAACGGCATTCTCGACCGAGTGACCTGTTCGGCCAAATGACTTTTCAGTTAAATGAGACGTTCGGCTAAACGACATTTTCGATCGTATGTCCAATTCGAACAAATGACATTTTTGGTCAGATAGGTTTCGGCCTAAGGGTTTGTTTGACTAAATGACGTATTTACAACACCTTGCGCCTTCGGACAAATGGCTTTCGGTTGAACGACTTTCCGCCAACGGTGCGTATTAGTCGATCACGGAAAAGCAACTACTAATTGTATTGTCATATGGCTCATGCTTAGAATCACGAATAGGTTTTTCAACAATCTTTTATATGAAGAGCTTATCAACATTTTAATTTCAATTTTATTCGATTCATTTTGTTTGAAAGACCATGCGTTCTACAGATCTTTAGCCAAATCACTTTCGGTGTAAAAAAAAGCCGTTACTGTAACGAAAATGTCTTTAGAACGGTGGTGCTCTAAACACGTTTCATCTCAAAAGCTTTTATGACAAAATTATGGCACTTTCTTACCAATTTCCAAAAATGACGAGTCTCAAGATTGAGTATAAACATAAATGCAAAATAGCGTTTAGTTCCAAAAGACATAAAAGACAAACATCTGTGTTAGACAAAGAAGCCACAAAGGTCATTCTCCATCATGGAGGATCCTCCGCGACAACCATCTTATCGTTCTAACACTATTTTGCTTCAAAAATATTTTAAGCTTTTAGTGGAATGCGGGTCTTCTGACAAATATTTGCTCCTATTTAGATTCAACTTCAACAAATGATTCTCACAGTCTAATTTTGCACAAGATTTCGTAGATCGTCAAGCAGTTTTTAGTGTCAACAAAAATAACAGTAACTTTTGTTTTCATCAACGTCTCATAGCCTACTCAGACTACAAACTACAAGCACGAGTAACGTCTGAGTTATAAATTGGTCGGGGTTCAGCCAAACCGTACCAAGCGGCTTTTTGACTGAATTGTGATATTTTTTTCGTAAAAGGAAAACGAAAAGCATTTTATATCAATTCATACGTGCATTTGTTGTAGGATATTCTCAATTATTGAGTTGAGAGATATCCGACACGATTTGCGATCAAATAAATCTGCAAAACGAAAGCTTGGGCTAAAAAATGGGTAATTTTTTTATGGCGCTTGGTTCGATTTGGCAGAATCCCTGCCAATTGTTAGAAAAATTATCGTCATTCGTTTAACAGAAAACAGTCCTGCCTTCTATTAACCGAATCGCAAGAAACGCAGTCGACCATGATTGTTTCCCATTTGACGTTTGGTCCTAACGCATACTTCTGTAGAACGTGTTGGCATTTATCAAGGCTTATACATGATTTTGCATAATAAAGGCACAATGGCTTTCTCACTCTCAGATTTGAGAAACGAAATGGAAACGTGGTTAACTTTATTTCAGTTTAAAAATCAATTCAGAATTGAACCTTTATTTATTTATTTATCACCGCCTTCGACACTACATCGTACAGAGTACAGACTGTGCTTAACTTCTAATATAATCTATCTTATAACTAAACAATTCTGTTTATCCGGCTTTTGAAAACATTTTTGGAAATATCAAAATTGTACACTTCACAAACAGCGTTGAATGATCGAATGAAGGAGTCAAGCGGATTGTTATAACGGCCAGTAAGTTGGAGCTCCGGAACCGTCTGGGAGGGACGTTAAACGTTTTCTGCCCGAGGATATCAGAGCAGTCGATGTTTCATTAGATGACGTCGAAGATGAATAAGCGTTGCAATTTAATTCGTCGGGTTGATAGAGGTTCTAATCCTATCAATTGGCATCGTTCTGTTTCGATCATTCCAGGGTAGCAGAGTAGGGCAGAGTAAATCTAACAAACTTCTTCCGAACGTGTTCGATGGAAAGCATATGTGAGACATGGTAAGGAGTCCAGACTCATATTCTAGGATGCTTCGTACCAACGTGCATAGCGTGCATTTCTGAAAAAATCACTAACGTCAGTGAATTCGGAGGCGTGACGGCAAATGAACCCTAAAGTTGACAAAGCTCTGGCAATCGTTATCGGGTTAGGGACATAAGGTCGAAAGACAAAAGGTCGAAAGGACAAAAGGTCGAAAGAAAAAATGTAGAAGGACAAAAGGTCGAAGGGACAAATGGTCGAAAAGGGCAAAAGGTCGAAAGGACAAAACGTCGAACGGGACAAAAGGTCGAAAGGGACAAAATTTTGAAATAGACAAGAAACTGAAACGGAGAGAATGAATTTCGCACCAGAGTTCCCCTACACAGTTAGCAAAAACTCTGCTCTTTTGTTTTTCACAATTTTTGACAATTAAATAAAATTCATTCAATGAGTTTCACTAATAGATGGATGTTAGAGTTTTCCAAATGTCACTTCGATCAAATACACCGGCGTATAATACGCCAGGGTATTTTCAATGCGTGCGCCTGCGTGGCTGCGGCGTGTACTATTTTGACAGATCGAAGTGACATTCAGAAAACTTAGATATTCATGTATTGGCACTCATTGGATAAATTTTATTTAATTATTAAAAACTAGCAGACCCGACGAACTTCATTTCGCCGAAATTGATTTTTTCTTTGATTAATTCTCGAATTGTGAGAAGATTTGAATTAGTTTGTATGGGTGCCCCCCCTATCCAAAGGGGGAAGGGTCTCGGACCATGTTAAGAACCTTCCTCGACCTCAAAAACCTCTATATACAAATTTTCACGCCGATCGGTTCAGTAGTTTCGGAGTCTATAAGGTTCAGACAGACAGAAATTCATTTTTATGTATATAGATAGTAAAAAATAAAAGAGCATATTTTTGCCAACTGTATAGGACAACTCTGTCTTGCGCAATACAATATTTATTCATCTCTTATCAAAAATCTTTTTTATCTCTATCAGAACTATCTAGATATTCATAATATTGTTTTATAGTAATTACTCCTTCTTTGAAAATTGCTCATTCTTCCACTTTGATTGATAAGATGAGTGCGTTATTTCTGCTTGAAGTTAAATGCATTTCATACATACTTTTGGAATACCAAAAAATCAACTTGTTCTTGATAGACAATTTGTCCTTTTTGACTTTTGTCCCTTTCGACCTTTTGTCCTTTCCGACCTTTTGTTCCGTTTGACCTTCTGTGCCTTTCGACCTTCTGTCCCTTTCGACGTTTTGTCTTTTCGACCTTTTGTCCTTTCGACATTTTGTCTTTCCGACCTTTTGTCTTTCGACCTTTTGTCCTTTCGACCTTTTGTCATAGATTCGTCGTTATCCCCACATGTTCCTTGAATTGAAGCTTACTGTCGATGATGACTCCAAGATCGCAGATAGAAGTAACTCGTTGCAGTACCTCCGTTCCTAATGTGTATTTGTGGTGTATTTGGGTTATTGAAACGAGTGAACGATATGATCTTGAACTTATTGTTGTTTAATTGCATGCCATTATCACTACACCAGATTAATATGTTGTTGATATCTTCCTGCAGAGCGATGCAGTCATCAGGGGATTCTATGAGCTTGAAAGAGAATAGTTTAACGCTCGGGTCGTTCACAAACATGTTGAATAGCAGTGGACCCATTACGCTGCCTTATGCACCTTCAATCAATGCATTTGAATCGAAAGAAAATTAGAAAATTCCAACTTGTGACTTTAAAATGAATTCAACAATTCACTTGTCTCATGTAGCCTCGGCGCGCTAAATTGGAAGCCATTGGTGCTAAAACCACAATACCCAACATTTTATGAAAATAAATTCCATGAATTCGTTAGAGTTAAAGTTGTTGACTTCGACTGTAGTGTTGATTTTTGAGCCGAAATCATGAGCATAGCCGAAAAATCTCTAAAAAAGTTAGAATTTAAAATAGAATTAGCAGTTTGTGGTAATCTTCATATTGGAACGTGATCATCACCTGAATTTCTAAAAATCCACGATCATTCCACCACACATAGCATCTTCGGGACAGAGCATTTCTCCCACCGTCAGCTAGAACGAAACAAAAAATAAGACAATAGCGGTGCGCTCTTGTTCGGTCGTCCCATTCTCTCTCTTTATTGAGCGCTGCTTCCACCGTCCGACCCAACCAGTCTTCGTTCCATCGAAGAACTTGATGTTCTCACATCTACCGCGTCATGCCGTCCCGATCGCCCGTCCGCTCGCCGGTTCCAGTCCGATGTCTGCTGCGTCTACCTGGTTTCATTTAAGAAACGTCGGACAAGAACCGTTAGCTCTACGACGTTTAACCCAGTTTCCCGCATCTGTTTTGTTCTGCTCATTCTGGTTGGGTTGGATCGCGCGACACTGACTGGCGCAGACGGTTGCGCTGTGCGCGATCGTGAGATCGCGTCTTTCCACGCGTCGTGCGGCAGAATAAGTTCTTTGGGTGGTTGAGGGCACCCCCGAGCGAGGCGTCTTCACGCTAGAAATGTGAGAGAGAGAATGAGATTCTATGCTTTGGCGGTCACGGACGGAGCTTTTGCCTTGCCTTGACTTTGAACGGCGACGGCGACTTCGGATAGAAGGTTCTCATCGCGAGTTCTCACGATCCGTGGGAGTATGAGTGTGGTCGATGGGGAGCGATCGAAAGATCGGAGCTTTTAATCAAAGGAGGTGTGTTCTGCCGGTTCTGCCTGCTACGTAATAGAACTACCGTTGTACGATCGGCGGAGGCTCAACAGCTGATTGTAGCACGCGGTCAGGGATTGAGAATCTGATGGATTGGTCACGCTCACGTGCGTTTGAAACAGTTTGATAATTGAAACGAGTTTCAGCAGAATGGTTGCATCAAATTATTGATAATGAGGGCATTTCTATTTAACTAAACCACGTGGGCACAAAATATAATTCAGAGGTCACCACTGCCCAAGAAACGGCAGGTGAGTGACATCTGATCGAGGGCGATGATCGCGAACACACACACTCGATCATGTCCTGCTAGCCTGCCAGATCGTCAGAGTCAGATAGTCATCAACAGCTGGTGGTGTCCACGATTTTCTAACACTTTCTCCTGTGCAGCACGTTCGTAGTCGACGCGCGGTATGCCTTTATTAGACAAACATTACGCTTTCATAAGTAACTCAATATCATCGCCATCATCAGTACGAAACAACAACAACAACATCGGCTAATACTGCTGTGGCAACAAGAAGCGTCTGATGGCGATGGAAGAGTGATTGCAATCGATTAGAAAGTGTACACCAACCTACGTGCATCTTCCTCCGAGTGCTGAGCCAATCATCATTACATTGAACTCGCAAACGTCAGAACCGTTTGGAATTGAGATTATCATTCGAAATGGCCTAATGTTTGAAATTATTTATGTATTGATGTTGGCTTCAGCCACTATCAAATATTCGCCCAGCTCAAGTGATTGCTCATTACGTTATCACTAAAGCTTGTTTGGTCTACGCTTGAAATTTTCTTAAAACCTAACAATTAGGAGGCCTTCCTCCCGTGGCGGTTTACCGTTGCGGCCCGGGTATCCAAAAATCCATGGATCGAAACAAATTAACTTACGGTTTTCTCTTTTTCGGCCAAGTGATCACCTGAAAAATGATCCCTCCACGCCACGCACTGGTTAAAAGGTGGCCCGACCTGCAGAGCAGGTCGTTTCGATGCTTTGATCATCATACTTTATGCCTGGTTGCGCCTTATGGTTCATTCAGATGATACCCACGCGTAGGTAATTCGAGGCTGATCTGCTTTACGCTACCGTGATTCCGAGTTTTGGGCGCAAATGCGTACGAACTTCCTCGAATCCGAACCGAAGTCAGCTGTTCGTTCATTAGCTTCTAATCCAAGCCCGTCTTTATTTTCTTCATCTTTCTCCGCGGTTGGTTGTTCAACTTTGGCTTAATACATGTGTTTCTTTGCACCCTGGTTGCACCTACTCATATCTTGGCCTCAGGTGCTAAACATACTTATTTTACGTCGAATTATGGGAGAAAATGGGGAAAACGGATAAGTGCTCAATAAAACAAAAATCAACAATGAAAGCATTTCGGTCGGAAGGAAAAGTAGGTGAGATTAAAATCTTACAATTTGGTATTTTATTCGAGCTTTCGTGTTCATCATGAAGCGATAGTTTAGCCGGTCGTGATCTACATCTGCCATACTTAACGGTTCTGCGTTCTAATTCAAGGAAGATTATTGATAGGTTTTTATGTGAGAAATAATTCCTTTATTTTTGATTCCTTCAGGTCCGTAACTTTTAACACGTCGAATGTGAAAGAATTGGGTGGATGAAAATAACCAAACACGGCTAGGTATAATAATTGGACTTTTCTCGAGTTTTCCGACCTTTTTGAAAAACCACGTTTAAAACGGGCGAAACCCAGTGTAAACATAAAAAATGTCGTGTAATGCCTTTCGATTTCTAGAAAAGTGCTATCATTTAAGTACAAGCAAATACGACCAATTAACAAGATTGAAGGAGTTTCAAAGAAAGCCGCCACAATAAATTAGCTACAAATGGCCTGCCGATCTCCACCTAACGATAAAAAAGGAGACACGACAGCATATCAAACTGTAACGCGAAGCTGTCCCAGTAGGCCTTGAAAAAACACATTTCAGCCTTCTTGGATGGAGCAATAATTAAACATGTACAGTAAGGATAAACTGAACTGCCGTTCTACGCATGCTTGTACCAAATTCAAAAAACGACAAATGAGAAAATGGCATTTGAAATTAACCACTAATTTTTATTGCTGGCGTATAACCGTAATGCAATATAAGATTATTACATCACAGAACCATTCAGAAGACTTCATTTCATAGAAATCATTCTTATTTTTCACTCACAAATAGAATTTGCGACAACGATCATGAAAATAGTTTGGCGGGACAGTTATGCCGAGAAATAGAGCACTTGTTTTATGGTTTCTACGCATATCAGCCTCGTTCAATGCATGATTTCGTGAATGACTACTGCGATTGACATATGTCTCCACATGCTTTATCTATGGAAGTGAACCTTCCACGTGGTTGAAGTGATTATGTCGCTTAGAATGAGTATTGTACAAATTTCCCCCATTAAACCAATGCAACAGGCTAAGATTGCAAGATCTAAACAGAAAATGCTATTTCAATGTGTGTTGCTCCATCAAATAACAGAATCCGCCATAATGATGAATTTAATCATCGCGAGACAATTATGCGTAGAAATTAAGCAATGGGACAAATAGACTTGATGTTGTTTTCAATGATTTTCCGAACAAAGTTCGAAATCTGTTAGAGTTTTCTAAACGTATACATCAAAATAGACTGCTCTATGGTGAAAAGTCAAAATCCACAAAAACTAACTTGGGACAACTATGCGTAGAAGGGCAGTGAAGAAATAGGACGAAGAGTAAGCTGTCTGCCAGCAATGGTAGAAGGAAACAGCAAATAAATTTTAAAAAATTCAATAATATACGAATAACTGAAAAGCAAAATCTGATATTGGATTGTTTGATATGGTTGCAAAAGTAGACAAAATAATAACATTGTTTGAACAAATAGCTTATAAATAATTCATTATGCCAATAAAACACAAAATAAATAGCAAAATATTTACAAGAAAAAGATTATCAAAATCATTTATTATTCATATGTTTGAAGTTCCAAATGATAAATTTGTTATGAATTCAAAATTTGATTTTTATCTGTTGTTTTGCTTTTTACTACAATAATAAATAAATATCAAATTTTGCTATCAAAAGACAATTTGTTCTTGCAAAACTATTGTTAGTTGTTCGTGTATAACATGAAAATAACAAAACTTTCAAGCTATTAGAACGGGCTCGATCGAACTGAGTTTGAATTTTTGGATAAGATTCGAATTTGGATTTTGAGTTGATTAGATTTGGATTGCTTTTGGTTTGGGTTTGGATTGGATTTGAATTGGATTTGATTTGGATTTGGATTTGGATTGGATTCGGATTGGATTTGGATTGGATTTGGATTGGATTGG
The DNA here is from genome assembly GCF_024139115.2 of Armigeres subalbatus. NCBI lineage: Eukaryota > Metazoa > Arthropoda > Insecta > Diptera > Culicidae > Armigeres > Armigeres subalbatus. The sequence goes on along the minus strand of NC_085139.1, from coordinate 109,249,079 downwards.
ATTTGGATTGGATTTGGATTGGATTTGGATTGGATTTGGATTGGATTTGGATTGGATTTAGATTGGTTTGAATTGGTTTGAATTGGTTGGATTGGTTTGGATTGGTTTGGATTGGTTTGGATTGGTTTGGATTGGTTTGGATTGGTTTCGATTGGTTTGGATTGGTTTGGATTGGTTTGGATTGGTTTGGATTGGTTTGGATTGGTTTGGATTGGATTTGGATTGGATTTGAATTGGGTTTGGATTGGATTTGGATATGATTTGGATTGGATTTTGATTGGGTTTGAATTGGATTTTAATTGGATTTAGATTGGATTTGGATTTGGATTGGGTTTATATTGGATTTTGATTGCTTTTGGATTAAATTTCAATTGGATTTGGATTGGATTTGTATTGGATTTGCAATCCTAATCCAAATCCTAATCCAAATCCTAATCCAAATTTAATCCAAAGCCAATCCAAATCCAATCCAATCCAAAATAGAATTTGACTCGGATTGAATTTGAATTGAATTTGAAAAGGATTTATACTGGATTTGGATTGGGTATTATTTGGATTACGATTAAATATGGATCGACAGAAGAATGGATTTGGATAGTCTTAGGATTTTGATCTCAATTGTGTTTTGTGATTTGGATTGGATTTGGATTGGATTTGGATTGGTTTGAATTGGTTGGGATTTGGATTGGTTTGGATTGGATTTGGATTGGTTTGGATTGGTTGGATTGGTTTGGATTGGTTTGGATTGGTTTGGATTGGTTTGGTTGGTTTGGATTGGTTTGGATTGGTTTGGTTGGTTTGGATTGGATTTGGATTGGTTTGGATTGGTTTGGATTGGTTTGGATTGGTTGGATTTGATTGGTTTGGATTGGTTTGGATTGGTTTGGATTGGTTTGGATTGGTTTGGATTGGTTGGATTGGATTTGGATTGGTTTGGATTGGTTTGGATTGGTTGGTTGGTTTGGATTGGTTTGGATTGGATTTGGATTGGTTTGGATTGGTTTGGATTGGTTTGGATTGGGTTTGAATTGGTTTGGATTGGATTGGTTTGGATTGGTTTGGGATTGGTTTGGATTGGTTGGATTGGTTTGGATTGGTTTGGATTGGTTTGGATTGGTTTGGATTGGTTTGGATTGGTTTGGTTGGTTTGGATTGGTTTGGATTGGTTTGGATTGGTTTGGATTGGTTTGGATTGGTTTGGATTGGTTTGGATTGGTTTGGATTGGTTGGATTGGTTTGGATTGGTTTGGATTGGTTTGGATTGGTTTGGTTGGTTTGGATTGGTTTGGATTGGTTTGGATTGGATTTGGTTGGTTTGGATTGGTTTGGATTGGTTTGGATTGGTTTGGATTGGTTGGATTGGTTTGGATTGGTTTGGATTGGTTTGGTTGGTTTGGATTGGTTTGGATTGGTTTGGATTGGTTTGGATTGGTTTGGATTGGTTGGATTGGTTTGGATTGGTTTGGATTGGTTTGGATTGGTTTGGATTGGTTTGGATTGGTTTGGATTGGTTTGGATTGGATTTGGATTGGTTTGGATTGGTTTGGATTGGTTTGGATTGGTTTGGATTGGTTTGGATTGGTTTGGATTGGATTGGTTTGGATTGGTTTGGATTGGTTTGGATTGGTTTGGATTGGTTTGGATTGGTTTGGATTGGTTTGGATTGGTTTGGTTGGTTTGGATTGGTTTGGATTGGTTTGGATTGGTTTGGATTGGTTTGGATTGGTTTGGATTGGTTTGGATTGGTTTGGATTGGTTTGGATTGGTTGGTTGGTTGGTTTGGATTGGTTTGGATTGGTTTGGATTGGTTTGGATTGGTTTGGATTGGTTTGGTTGGTTTGGATTGGTTTGGATTGGTTTGGATTGGTTTGGATTGGTTTGGATTGGTTTGGTTGGTTTGGTTGGTTTGGATTGGTTTGGATTGGTTTGGATTGGTTTGGATTGGTTTGGATTGGTTTGGATTGGTTTGGATTGGTTTGGATTGGTTTGGATTGGTTGGATTGGTTTGGATTGGTTTGGATTGGTTTGGATTGGTTTGGATTGGTTTGGATTGGTTTGGATTGGTTTGGGATTGGTTTGGATTGGTTTGGATTGGTTTGGTTGGTTTGGATTGGTTTGGATTGGTTTGGTTGGTTTGGATTGGTTTGGATTGGTTTGGATTGGTTTGGATTGGTTTGGATTGGTTTGGTTGGTTTGGGATTGGTTTGGATTGGTTTGGATTGGTTTGGATTGGTTTGGATTGGTTTGGATTGGTTTGGATTGGTTTGGATTGGTTTGGATTGGTTTGGATTGGTTTGGATTGGTTTGGATTGGTTTGGTTGGTTTGGATTGGTTTGGATTGGTTTGGATTGGTTTGGATTGGTTTGGATTGGTTTGGATTGGTTTGGATTGGTTTGGATTGGTTTGGATTGGTTTGGATTGGTTTGGTTGGTTTGGATTGGTTTGGATTGGTTTGGATTGGTTTGGTTGGTTTGGATTGGTTTGGATTGGTTTGGATTGGTTGGATTGGTTTGGATTGGTTTGGTTGGTTTGGATTGGTTTGGATTGGTTTGGATTGGTTTGGATTGGATTGGTTGGATTGGTTTGGATTGGTTTGGATTGGTTTGGATTGGTTTGGATTGGTTTGGATTGGTTTGGATTGGTTTGGATTGGTTTGGATTGGTTTGGATTGGTTTGGATTGGTTTGGATTGGTTTGGGTTGGTTTGGTTGGTTTGGATTGGTTTGGATTGGTTTGGATTGGTTTGGTTGGTTTGGATTGGTTTGGATTGGTTTGGATTGGTTTGGATTGGTTTGGATTGGTTTGGATTGGTTTGGTTGGTTTGGATTGGTTTGGATTGGTTTGGATTGGTTTGGATTGGTTTGGTTGGTTTGGATTGGTTTGGATTGGTTTGGATTGGTTTGGATTGGTTTGGATTGGTTTGGATTGGTTTGGATTTGGGTTTGGATTGGTTTGGTTGGTTTGGATTGGGTTTGGTTTGGATTGGTTTGGTTGGTTTGGATTGGTTTGGGATTGGTTTGGATTGGTTGGTTGGATTGGTTGGATTTGGTTGGTTTGGTTGGATTGGTTTGGATTGGTTTGGATTGGTTTGGTTGGATTGGTTTGGATTGGATTGGTTGGTTTGGATTGGTTTGGATTGGTTTGGATTGGTTTGGTTGGTTTGGATTGGTTTGGATTGGTTTGGATTGGTTTGGATTGGTTTGGATTTGGTTGGTTTGGTTGGTTTGGATTGGTTTGGATTGGTTTGGATTGGTTTGGATTGGTTTGGTTGGTTGGATTGGTTTGGATTGGTTTGGTTGGTTTGGATTGGTTTGGTTGGTTTGGATTGGTTTGGATTGGTTTGGATTGGTTTGGATTGGTTTGGTTGGTTTGGATTGGTTGGATTGGTTTGGATTGGTTTGGATTGGTTTGGATTGGTTTGGATTGGTTTGGATTGGTTTGATTGGTTGGTTTGGATTGGTTTGGATTGGTTTGGTTGGTTTGGATTGGTTTGGATTGGTTTGGATTGGTTTGGATTGGTTTGGTTGGTTTGGTTGGTTTGGTTGGTTTGGATTGGTTTGGATTGGTTTGGATTGGTTTGGATTGGTTTGGTTGGGATTGGTTTGGATTGGTTTGGATTGGTTTGGATTGGTTTGGATTGGTTTGGATTGGTTTGGATTGGATTTGGATTGGTTTGGATTGGTTTGGATTGGTTTGGATTGGTTTGGATTGGTTTGGATTGGTTTGGTTGGTTTGGATTGGTTTGGATTGGTTTGGATTGGTTTGGATTGGTTTGGTTGGTTTGGATTGGTTTGGATTGGTTTGGATTGGTTTGGATTGGTTTGGATTGGTTGGATTGGTTTGGATTGGTTTGGATTGGTTTGGATTGGTTTGGATTGGTTTGGATTGGTTTGGATTGGTTTGGATTGGTTTGGTTGGTTTGGATTGGTTTGGATTGGTTTGGTTGGTTTGGATTGGTTTGGATTGGTTTGGATTGGTTTGGATTGGTTTGGATTGGTTTGGTTGGTTTGGATTGGTTTGGATTGGTTTGGATTGGTTTGGATTGGTTTGGATTGGTTTGGATTGGTTTGGATTGGTTTGGGATTGGTTTGGATTGGTTTGGGATTGGTTTGGATTGGTTTGGATTGGTTTGGATTGGTTTGGATTGGTTTGGATTGGTTTGGTTGGATTTGGTTTGGGATTGGTTTGGATTGGTTTGGATTGGTTTGGATTGGTTGGGATTGGTTTGGTTGGTTTGGATTGGATTGGTTTGGTTTGGTTGGATTGGTTGGATTTGATTTGGATTGGTTTGGATTGGTTTGGATTGGTTTGGATTGGATTGGATTGGTTTGGATTGGTTGGTTTGGATTGGTTTGGATTGGTTTGGATTGGTTTGGATTGGTTTGGATTGGGTTTGGATTGGTTTGGATTGGTTTGGATTGGATTTGGTTGGTTTGGATTGGTTTGGGATTGGTTTGGATTTGGTTGGTTTGGATTGGTTTGGATTGGTTTGGATTGGTTTGGATTGGTTTGGATTGGTTTGGATTGGTTTGGATTGGTTTGGATTGGTTTGGATTGGTTGGATTGGTTTGGATTGGATTGGTTTGGATTGGTTTGGATTGGTTGGATTGGTTGGTTTGGATTGGTTTGGATTGGTTTGGATTGGTTTGGATTGGTTTGGATTGGTTTGGATTGGTTTGGTTGGATTTGGATTGGTTTGGATTGGTTTGGATTGGTTTGGTTGGTTTGGATTGGTTAGGTTGGTTTGGTTGGTTTGGTTGGTTTGGATTGGTTTGGATTGGTTTGGATTGGTTTGGATTGGTTGGATTGGTTTGGATTGGTTTGGATTGGTTTGGATTGGTTGGATTGGATTTGGATTGGTTTGGATTGGTTTGGATTGGTTCGGATTGGTTTGGATTGGTTTGGTTTGGATTTGGATTGGTTTGGATTAGATTTGGATTGGTTTGGATTGGATTGGTTTGGATTGGATTGGTTTGGTTGGTTTGGATTGGGTTTGGATTGGTTTGATTGGTTTGGATTGGTTTGGATTGGATTTGGATTGGTTTGGTTTGGTTTAGATTTGATTTGGATTTGATTTGGATTGGATTTGGATTGGATTTGGATTGGATTGGGATTGGATTTGAATTGGATTTGGATTGGATTTGAATTGGATTTGGATTGGATTTGGATTTTAATTGGATTTGGATTTGATTTGGACTGGATTTGAATAGGATTTGGATTGGATTTGGATTGGATTTAGATTGGGTTATATTTGGATTTGATTTGGATTGGATTTTGATTGTATTTTGATATGATTTGTACTGGACTTGGATTTTATTTGGATTGGATATGATACTGGTTTGGATTGGATTTAAAAATAATTGGATTTGGAATGGATTTGAATTCGATTTGTATTGGTTTTGAATTCGATTTGGATTGTATTCGAATTTGACTCGGATTGAATTGGAATTGAATTTCGATTAGTCTGAATTGGTTTTATTTTAGATTGTATTTGGATTGGATTAGGTTTGGATTTTGATTGGATTTTGATTGCGTTTGGATTGGGTTTGGAAGTTATTTGGATTGAATTTGAAATGGAATTAGATTGGATTTGGATTGGGTTTTATTTGGATTACGGTTGTATATGGATTGACAGAATAATGAATTTTAATAGTCTTAGGATTTTGATCCTAATTGCGTTCTAACACAGACTGTGCTTCTAAGTTTCTCGAGACATAGGTCGAGGCACTTTAAGGTCACTCCTCACGGAGTCCAAGTTGCAAAGTGCTCGCGTTTTCGGAGGCACACCACTCGATACGGAGGCGGCGCACAACTGTCATTTGTGAGAAAATAAAAATGACAGTTGTGCGTTGCTTCGGTATCGAGTGGTGTGCCTCCGATAACGCGAGCACTTTGAAACTTGGATTCCGTGAGGAGTGACTTTAATACCTCTATAGTGTACACGTGATGTGAGGTTCGTTTTGGTTGGATCAAAGAAATTTCGTTAAAAAATCTGCAGAAATTGGTTTAAATTATGACGCCATTATACTGCGTGGATAATCAAATCGGAAAAATAAAGAGTTGATATGAAAACAATTACTCGGCTTTTCTGTCGGGTCATCATAATTTCAGCTCACCTTTCCCAGATTCGTTCTTCGGCAGTAGAAATCGGGAGATATTGAAAAGCCACTTGTGTCTTTTTTTTTTCTATTTCCGAAGAATCTGGGTGAGCACAGATTATGCATTGTTTTGGCCGAAACCCGGCAATGTAGGTCAGTTTGGCTGAGTCGTGCAACGGTATGGGTCATCTGACACAAGCAGCTCGTCTTCCTGCTTTGAGCATCTTTCCGGAGGAATCTCCCAGCATCGAGCATTATACATTGCTGCGGAGACTCTCGGTGGGAAATGCCGGAGTCGCGGACGGAAGACGAGGAAACGATCATTAGGCCTATTCTTTCCACACAAACGAGGCGTGATGAGCTGAAGAAGGGTAAGATGGCGAAGGCCGACAAAAGCAAAGGGGTGATATTTCCTGACGTCGGCGGAGGTACCCGGCAGCGGCGGCCACGATTTACGAAATTAGAAGATGGAAAGTGAAGAAAGCCATCAATTTGTAGCTAATCGATTGGTGCGAAAAGCGCAGCAGTACACAAATGGCCGATGATTGATTGACCTGCTGGGGTGGTTTGCGGATTTTGGAAAATCACAACTCGAAATTTGCAGAAGTTTCACGAAAAGAAAGTGGACTCGCATAGATCTTTGAGTAAATACTTGCCCAAGTTCGATCGTCATCATCAAAATTGCTTTACTCCTCCGTTCTGAATAAAGTTCCCTCAGCTCATCTGCAATTCAAGTAACTCACCCGTCCACATCGCAAGAAGCATCCGCCGTACTAGAAAAACCGTTCCGGGAAAGGCTTTCGGTACTGATTGTAAGGTTGGATAGGTTTTCTATTCCACCACTGCTAAAGCCATTGCCAATCCAAGCATGCCAAGCGATCCGTTAGAAGGCAACGTATAAGCACCCGGGCCGATCGAAGCAGGCTACGCTTTTTACCAGCTAAGAAACAGCGCACTTCAGCAAGCAGAGGGCAGGATGGCAAGGAGTAGAACCCAGCAGCACTTTGTTGTGCAGTAAGAAGGTACGGCAGAAGGAGGCACAAAGTAGGCTGGGATTGGTTTAGAATCGGAATGAATGATCTCCGGTTTCCTTCTTTCGTTCGGATTTTCGTTCCCGATTCCCGACTACCTGTGTGAGCGTGTCTGTCTGCATGGGCTGCTGCTGTTGTTTGAAAATTGGGTCAGTGGTTCTTACTGTTTCTTCGGTCTTCTCTTTTTATGGGTCTTTCTTGGCCTTTAGTTTTGTATTCATTCTTTGGATTGAGTTTTTTTGTTCGTTGTATTTTCTTTGGCTTGTTTTGCTTCGGGAGGCGTGTATCTGTTGATCGAATTTACAATGAGGTCCCGAAGGAGAAACTTTCTGAGACTTGAGTGTTCCAAGCCTGAGATAAACGCCATTATGTATTTTGAGAGATCTGTCAGAATGGGTATTTAAAAATGGTGAACGATTCTTCATTGAAATTGATAACTCACCTAAATTCCATCGAATTACTTAGATTGGTTATCCAACCAATAATATTGCTGCAATTTAATTCTTGCACGACTATCCATACCGTCACATAGTTTTTATTCCTCTGAAACATTTCTTGAACAGTTTTATCTTTAATTCGAAATTAACATGTCAGCAAACTTACACTGCGCTCTTATGAAGATAGGCTCTGTCAGATCTTGTCGAGCTTTTCAGCCAAAACAAATTCGGATAGCGGCTGATTGCCGAGCCCTTGTCAACTCCTCTTCACCTTGCTTTCGCTGCTTCGGAATCTACCACAAAGATTATTCAAAACTCCAAACGAGCTCCGTCGCCGATGCCGCTACCTCTACCCGCCCCATCCAAGTTTGCAATACAATGCGAGCGAGAGAAACATTATTTATCGTTATTATGCTTCCCTTTGTCTCCATACGTTATCCGCCTGCAGGTTGGGCCCTTTCCACCGCAATACAGCTGGAATGCAACTCTCTCATGCTGGAGATGAAATTTTATGCATGGGAAGCGCTGTTGTGTTTTTCCTGCGCGTGGCATATTTTCACCAGCATCCAAGCCGGCTGTGGAGACGACGAACGGAAAACGAAGACAACAACAACAAAGTAGGCCGTCTAGTTGGGTTCTTGATGAGAATAACGGATTCTCAAAGAGTGTATGCATCATCGCGCGCCGTTGTCGCCACGGTGAGAATCTATGCCATCGTTAAAAGTGGGTCACTTGCTTCGATGTGCGTCGTAAGCGTACCCTCGCACGGATGACGACGCGGTGGGACTGCGGTGGGGTTCGTCGCTTTTGTTATTCTTTCGTTCGGTGGTCGTTAAATTTGGACAAGTCGGAGTCGAGAGCCAAGTGGAAGGTCGGCCCGCCTCGATGCTTTTCATACGCGTCGTCGCTAAAATACGTGAAACGGGTTTAAATTGATGTAATTGTACTCGCTTGCTACGTCGTCGCCTGAAGCGAACGAAAGATTATACGAAGAAACAATTACAAGATGCTTTCGATAAGAAATTCAATAATCTCATCCATGTTTTCCTCTTCTCTCATTCTTTTCCGCAGGCCATCAAAATGTCCGAGGAACCGAAGCGTCGGGAGTGGCCCTTCTTCAACCTAATGGACGTGTATTTTAGCGATCAGGTGAACGATCCCACCCTGCGCCTGTTCTCGTCCACAAAGCGGTTCGATTCGGACACGCTGGACGATGCCCAGTTCGATGACGAGATCATGAACTCGACGGCTGCAGCGGCCATTGCTGCGGCTGCAGCAGCTTCAGCCGCCGCTGCCAACGCCGCTAGTCAACAGAAGATCAAAAACGAACTGCTGCACGGCCACAGCGGTGGCAGCATGCTGGACATCTCGGACATCATCGAAGACCACCTCGGCAGTGGGGACTCCAAATTGGACCAGTTCAAGCGGGAAATCGTTCTCAGTCAGTTCAGCAACGTTTCAGAACGGAGTAACAGCACCAGTAGGAAAGAAAAGAACAACAACAATAACAACAATAATAATAATAACAACAACAACAGCAGTAACAACAACAACAACAGCCAGAACACAAACGGAACCATCAACAGCAACTGCTACAGGGAAAAGGAAAAGCAGCTGATCGAAAGCCTAAGTCACAGCCCGAGCACAGTGCACCTGAGCAGTACGAACAGCAACAACGGCAGTGCGGACACCAGCAGTATAAACAGCAGCCCCACCAGCCACGTCAGCAGTACCAACGGGGCCGGTCCCAAAATGACCAACGGGCCCTCGCCGCATGCGAATTTCAACGCCCTTCTGGCGGCCGCCAGCAGCACACAGAACGGAAGCACCCTGAACAGTAATAGCAGTGCGATCAGCAGTACCGATCGGGATACGGACTACGACGATTACCCGAACGATAGGGACAGCCTGTACGACGGTGGGAGCACCCACCTGAAGAACCTAAACCAGAAGCTGCTGAACCAGATGAACGAACATCACAACATCGATCAGGTAAATGATTTTGGTTGGGCCCGTTTTCAGGCAGCCGCACTTCGAACCGCATAATCGGCGCAGCTCCTATGGCGGAGAGAGTGTGACGAACCTGCTGCACACTCGCCATGAATGCCAGTCAAACCTTTCTGGGGTTGTGTAGCTACACTAAAAAAGGCATCGCGCAGAAAGAGTGAAACTTTCTTCTGATCTACACGTCTAGCGCTCGTAGCGTACAATCTATTTGAAAACCAAATCTCCTTGCGCCCGTATACGTGCCAAAACAGAATGAGTTATGTTCGGGCCTTGTGGATTTTATCGCCAGCCAAGCCAGTAGTAGTCGGGGGTTGATAGCGATCAGCTGCTGGTTAATGGCGCGATCGTCGTCAGGGAGGCGAAATTAGTTTTAGATGAGTTTTCTTTTCGGTTGTTGAGTGCGATGATTAACGTTTTGGGCCGACTCTTATTTTCGGGGATGGAAATGTGCAAGTGGCACGACCTTTGCGGCGGTAATTACCGTTAAGCGATGATCTACGGCCGCAGTTGGGTGAAAACGTTTTTGCAATCAGCTGATCGTTGGGAGATCCACTGCTGGAGCTTTTTTTGTGATTTAGCATAGTATTGGCACAATTTACATACAGTTTTACTAGAGTGGGTTGTCAAGTAGATAATCTTTTGAATCTTTTTGCATGACTTATCTAAGCCTATTCTTCATCATGATATCACCATCGCAAGTTAGATCAAAATTTAAATTATCATTGGCAGAAATAGCAAAAAAACATCCCGCATCGTCTTAAGCTAAATTAAGACATAGGCGAGCAAATAACGAGGCTTTTGAATATTAGCGGATTGGATGCTTCATCTTTTTCTTCAATGGCTCTACATTCAAGCTAGAATAGAACTTGGCCTGCTTTTTAACTTAGTACAGTCGTCTCTCCACATCTCGATATTGAAGGAACCATCGAGATAAAAAGAGATCGAGGAATGGATGGCAAATTGAAATGGGTACTAGATCGGAAAAAGCTCGTTGATATAAAAAACAACAACCAAACAAATGTCATCTCTTGTTTTTGATGTATTTGTTATTGTCCAAAGATAGTCTAGTAGCCAAACAATTTGAAAATATCGATATTGGGAGACGTGAACAAAATATGACCAGAACACATCGAGATAAATATAGATATCAAACTCGCCATCTCCGGATTACCAAACCTACGCCTTTGCTCGCAGGACTAACTGCAGACCCACATCGGACCCTATCTTGCTCAAATCTCCGCAGCCAGCGTAGCAATTTAAATCGATTCATGTACAATCGTATTGGATTTTTTCACAACTCACCAACTTTGTGCATTTTCATGATTTTGTTCGTTTCTATTCCTCGTTACCAAATAAAATCTCTGAAATATAACAAAATCAACTTTATCTTGCATAGAGTTGAAAGACTCGAATTCCGAGAAATGCAAAAATGTGTAAAACTCCTCTAAGAATCAAATAATTTGAATTTTAAATTAATTTTTTTTTTGCATTTTTCGATGGATTTAAAATAAAATCAATTTTCTATGGCATTATAATAATTTTTGATGGAATTTTTATTGAAATATTAAAAACTTTGAATTGTTTTATGCCGATTTTCGAAATGTTGGAAAGTGCTTGACCTTTACCGTGAAATAAATTTATTCGCTCAATCGATTCTATATTTTATTTAAAATCAACTTTCCCATAGAACCCATATTTATTTTTACGCCTCTAAGATTTTTTTTAAATTTAAAACAAAAAATCGAATAAGAATAATAAAAGCGTTGTTTTTTTTTTCAAGATTGGCCTAACATTTGCCCGATTTAGAACGAACATTGAGTGAATTTTTCAGGCCAGTTCACACGATGTTTCTGCGGTAAGTAGGTCCATTCGGCCACACTTCTTCTGGAAAACCGGTACCGTTCCCCCTTCTGTGGGCATCAAGAGGCGCAGACGGAAATATGGTGAAGCAGATTGGGAGGAGTCCGAGCGCGCTATGTCGTCTACCTGCGCGGACCAACCTCCATCGTCGCTCACCGAGTTCACCTTCACGATTCTCGCCGCCGCCCAACAAACTATCTCCCAAGCACTTAGGTGGTGAACCGGTGAAAAACGGCACGCTGTTAAAGCCAGACGCAAGGCCTTACGTGTTCTAAGGAGGCTCAGCAGCGACCACTCCCTTAGACCTGACGCCCTGGAGGCTTATAAGGAGAAGCATCGCCAATGTAAGATAATAATCAGGGAGGCGAAGTTCAAGCAATGGGAGAATTTCATCGACAGCATCAACCCGTCCCAGACCTCCGCCGAGTTTTGGAGGCGGATAAATACAATTAGTGGAAAATCGAGGGCGGATCCCATCCACCTCGATCAGGGCAACCGACCCTGCACAAGTTGCCAATGCTTTCGGTGACTGCTTCGCCTCCTCGGTACCAGCCGAATTCCAAATGACTATCGCTACTTGTAGTCTACAACTCAACACAACCCTTATTCCCGCAGACCCCCTCCCTCAGGCTGCCTGTTAAACCAACTTTATTCAGCAGGCGAGTTGGTCCATGCACTTGCCAAGTGCAATGGGAACTCATCCGGACCGGATATCCCATGATTAAACGGCTCCCTTCGGCCGCGAAAGCTCCTTTTCTTAAGCACATCCCGGACGAGTGGAGGAAAAGTTTCATTGTGCCCATCCCGAAGAGCAGCCATGATGCATCCAAGTTAAGGCCAATCTCCCTGACCCTGTGTGCATCCTGACCCGGCGAATTCGGCGACTTAGGGAGAGACTGAAAGCTTACGGAAGGTTTGGCTACAAGCACATACTCTGTCAACCTGGGCAATGTGCTCCAAGAAGCGTATGAGGAAGGCAAGCATGTTGACCTTGTATCACTCGATATCGCCAAGGCCTTTAACTGGACCTGGATCCCTTTGTTCCATAGAAAATTACAAAACTGGGGTACCACAGGTAACATGCTTGCTTTCGCAAAAAAAACTTCCTCACCCGACGAACCTTCCAAGTGCTCATTGGCGACCCCCAATGGTCGGTCCTAGCGGTGACGCTTTTCCTCATCGCTATGGACAAGGTTTTCAGCGTTCCACCCGCGAGCGTATATCTATTTGTATACACCGACGTCATTTTATTGGTCGTGGCAGCCTCAATCAGCGATAAGTTTCATCCATCGCTTCATCCGTCGGCTTCGTCATGAACGCCATTAAGTGTGTCCGGGGACACATTTGCAGCGGCCGGCATTCGTACCAGGACATAGCAAAACTACATAACTGCAGGAGTTCCAGAAACTGTGATATCTACTCTACGAGACAAAACTCGTCCTTTTGTGTTAATTTTATTACTGTTTTGTTTCATCAGTTTTAAAGTTTTATAATCGAGTTTATTTTAAAGTGTTTAGGTTAAGCTACAATGAATGGCGATGCGCTTGGTTGCCCTTGGCACGCTAGGACGACCCCTCTGGCCTACCCTTCCCCTTAAATACGTTGGTTCCACTGCAACTGGCAGGACCCAAGGCTGGTCCGCAAAAAGGACTCCTCCAGTCGCGTTTTATCATAGTGCTGAACTTAATCTAGAATTTAAAAAACACTTTAATAAAGTTAAAAAAAATATAATCTATCTATAATTTATCTATAAAATTAATCTAAATGTTCGGAATCCTTTATTTGAGAGACATAAAGGCCTTTTTCCAAAAAGCTTAGTTGCTTCCTTTCAAGGGGCTCGGAAGTCTCCTTTCAAGAGGCTCGGAAACCTCCTTTCAAGAGGCTCGGGAGCCTCCTTTCAAGAGGCTCGGTAGCGTCCTTTCAAGATGCTCGGTAGCGTCCTTTCAAGATGCTGGGAACGGTCCTCTCAAGAGGCTCAGAAGCCTCCTTTCAAGAGGCTCGGAAGCCTCCTTTCCAGAGGCTCAGAGCCGTCTTTCAAGAGGCTCGGAAGCCTCCTTTCAAGAGGCTCGGAAGCCTCCTTTCAAGAGGCTCGGAAGCCCCCTTTCAAGAGGCTCGGAAGCCTCCTTTCAAGAGGCTCGGAAGCCCCCTTTCAAGAGGCTCGGAAGCCTCCTTTCAAGAGGCTCGGAAGCCTCCTTTCAAGAGGCCCGGAAGCCTCCTTTCAAGATCCTCTGAAGCCTCCTTTCAAGAGGCTCAGAATCCTCCTTGCAAGAGGCTCAGAGCCTCCTTGCAAGAGGCTCAGAAGCCTCCTTTCAAGAGGCTCAGGAAGCCTCCTTTCAAGAGGCCTCGAGCCTCCTTTCAAGAGGCTCAGGCCTCCTTTCAAGAGGCCTGGAAGCCTCCATTCAAGAGGCCTCAGCCTCCTTTCAAGAGGCCTCAAGCCTCCTTTCAAGAGGCTCAGGAAGCCTCCTTTCAAGAGGCTCGAGCCTCCTTTCAAGAGGCTCACAGCCTCCTTTCAAGAGGCTCTGGAAGCATCCTTTCAAGAGGCTCAGAAGCATCCTTTCAAGAGGCTCAGGAAGCCTCTTTCAAGAGGCTCAGAGCCTCCTTTCAAGAGGCTCAGAAGCCTCCTTTCAAGAGGCTCTGGAAGCCTCCTTCCAAGAGGCCTCAGGCCTCCTTTCAAGAGGCTCAGCCTCCTTTCAAGAGGCTCAGAAGCCTCCTTTCAAGAGGTCTGAAGCCTCCTTTCAAGAGGCTCAAGCCTCCTTTCAAGAGGCTCAGAAGCCTCCTTTCAAGAGGCTTGGAAGCCTTCTTTCAAGAGGCTCAAGCGTCCTTTCAAGAGGCTCAAGCCTCCTTCCAAGAGGCTCAGGCTTTCTTTCAAGAGGCTCAGAGCCTACTTTCAAGAGGCTCTGGAAGCCTCCTTTCAAGAGGCTCAGAAGCCTCATTTCAAGAGGCTCAGAAGCCTCCTTTCAAGAGAGCTCAGAAGCCTCCTTTCAAGAGGCTCAGAAGCCTCCTTTCAAGAGGCTCAGAAGCCCCCTTTCAAGAGGCCTCAGGCCCCCTTTCAAGAGGCTCAGAAGCCCCTTTCAAGAGGCTCCAGAAGCCCCCTTCAAGAGGCTCAAGCCCCTTCAAGAGGCTCAGGCCCCCCTTTCAAGAGGCTCAGAAGCCCCCTTTCAAGAGGCCTGGAAGCCCCTTCAAGAGGCTCAGGCCCCCTTTCAAGAGGCTCAGAGCCCCTTTCAAGAGGCCTCAGCCTCCTTTCAAGAGGCTCAGAAGCCTTATTTCAAGAGGCTTGGAAGCCTCCTTTCAAGAGGCCTCAGAGCCTCCTTTCAAGAGGCTAGGAAGCCTCCTTTCAAAGGCTCAGAGCCTCCTTTCAAAAGGCTCCGGAAGCCTTATTTCAAGAGGCTTGGAAGCCTCCTTTCAAGAGGCTCGGTAGTCTCCTTTCAAGAGGCTCGGAAGCCTCCTTTCAAGAGGCTCGGAAGTCTCCTTTCAAGAGGCTCGGGAGCCCCCTTTCAAGAGGCTCGGGAGCCACTTTCAAGAGGCTCAGAAGCCTCCTTTCAAGAGGCTCGGAAGCCTCCTTTCCAGAGGCTCGGAAGCTATTTTTCATGAGGCTGGAAGTCTTCTTTCAGGAGGCTCGGAAGTCTCCTTTCAAGAGGCTCGGAAGTCTCCTTTCAAGAGGCTCGGAAGCCTCCTTTCAAGAGGCTCGGAAGCCTCCTTTCAAGAGGCTCGGAAGCCTCCTTTCAAGAGGCTCGGAAGCCCCCTTTCAACAGGCTCGGAAGCCTCCTTTCAAGAGGCTCGGAAGCATCCTTTCAAGAGGCTCAGAGCCTCCTTTCAGGAGGCTCAGGAAGCCTCCTTTCAAGAGGCTCAGAGCCTCCTTTCAAGAGGCTGGAAGCCTCCTTTCAAGAGGCTCAAGCCTCCTTTCAAGAGGCTCAAAGCCTCCTTTCAAGAGGCTCAGAAGCCTCCTTTCAAGAGAGCTCAGAAGCCTCTTTTCAAGAGAGCTCAGAAGCCTCCTTTCAAGAGGCTCAGAAGCCTCCTTTCAAGAGGCTCAGAGCATCCTTTCAAGAGGCTCGGAATCTTCCTTTCAAGAGGCTCGGAAGCCTCCTTTCAAGAGGCTGTGAAGCCTTTTTTCAAGAGGCTTGGAAGCCTCCTTTCAAGAGGCTCGGAAGTCTTATTTCAAGAGGCTCGGAAGCCTCCTTTCAAGAGGCTCGGAAGCCTCCTATCAAGAGGCTCGGCAGGCTCCTTTCAAGAGGCTCGGAAGGCTCCTTTCAAGAGGCTCGGAAGTACCCGAAAGTCCAAAAAGTCTTGTAGAAAGCATGATGTATAAATTTGTATGTTCCGGATTTCTCGGGTTAATTCTTAATAATTTTACCGCACTGATCTTACCTCGCAAATGGAATTTCAATACTGCAAATGGAATTTCAAAGATTAAACTTTGAAAGAAATTTGTTTTTCTTAAAACGTGTTTTGAAATATCCAATTATGAAAATTTAAGGTTGAGAAACACATGTGTAAACGGATTTGATACATATTTGTTATGTTTGAAAAAATGTTGAATAGAAAACTGATTAGAGTTTCACCGATACGATCTACAAAACGCATTACAGTATTAACAAAGTATAAATAACAATCCATCCGATTTGATCAAGCCAAGGAACGTGATTCGAATTAATTAGCGTTTCGCTTCAGTATTCTGCGACGCGTGCTCGTTTACCGAGCGTGTATTCACTTCGAGTCGGTACGCAGAAAAGGGAAAGTGTCAAAGCCGAGGTGTCATCCAACCGACCGAGGAGGAACCATTTGACATTACCTAATCGGCCCACACCGTTGCACGTCACAGAGTACGTCAAAGTGTGCCCAGAAAAGTGTGAAGAATTTTAAAAGGAAAATGATTCTGTTTACGCAACGCATCAAACAAATCGCGCCCCAAAATGTCAATGACCTCTGTGCTACTTAGGCTGGGCTCACAAGGTTCCCAGCGTGTCCTAAAGCGAAACTAGACAAAACAAAGCCCCCGAAGCGAAAACAACCCCCACTTTATCGACGCGTGGTATGATTAAGCGTCGTTGTTGTTGCTGCTGCAGCTCTTTTAAAATTTGGTGGTGGCGACGACACGGGTCTAACCGCACGAATACCACCGCGCCAAGCTTCAGCGATCTGCAAACACATTTCGTAATCGGATCTCCGAAAACCTACAGAAGAAAACAACTGAGCCAGGCTGAGCCCCAAACTTTTTGGCTAAAGCAAATTTACCTTCATCTGAACGAAAAAAAAACTCCTAGAGCTGAGCTGGTGTGGTGCGCCGAAGACGGAAAATGATGCAAAACGTGCACGCCACCACGACGGACGCGCGACGTTTGTAAAAGATTGAGTTCATCAACCGCCGCGGCGATTGTTGATGTGGGTCCTTCGTTTGCGCTTTCGTCATAAATAGTTGTGACTAGCGGCTGAGCGGTGTGCGAACTTTATTTTCTAACTCTTATATGACGATTTGGCAATTGTTAGACCGCATTCGGTCCCATAGACTGCTAGAATTCAGCGGGATGTCGACCGCTACTATAGAGCTGGCTCCTTTGTGGTAATAGTCAACGAAAATCTCATACAAATTTCTTTCTAACCCTATTCAAACACCAATCCCTCGCATCTTTCGTTTACAAACGGTCAAAATAAGAATGGGATGATAAATTAGTGTTATTTGATTTTGTTTGTCACAAACGGTCGTGCTTCGCTTGCTTAAATGCTTTATGCTGTACGTACTGTCTGTGCCTCTTGCATTTACACTCAAATTTGATATATAGTTTTTTGTTTCATTTTTCGAAATCAATAGTAATCGGCATCCTTTGTCAATTTTTAACAAGTCAAATCAAACCCAGATCTGGGCCTAGACCAAACTGGTTTCGGTTAGAGTTAGAAAACAGAAACACAAATGCCCGAAGCCGTGATTCAAATTTCAATTAGTACCCTGCGAGTCGTTCCACTTTTCCCGTTAACCCTCACGGAGCAGTCCAACCCCTTTTGTCACCTGCGAGCAGAAACCCCAACCCAACCGCTACTCAACCGCCGGGCGCCGAATCGAATCGTAGTAGAAAAACATTTTCGGCAGCTTTCACTTTTTTACATAATTAGAAGTATTTTGTCGATATTAGATTGCGTCTATAGGCAACGAACCCCAAATGTGCAGCGTTTGTGCGCATGTGTCTATGTGTGCGTGAGTGAGTGTTTGTCGGCGCAACACTTTGCCTACTAAGCAGAATCAATATTTTAAAGCGTCCGTCGGCTATAGAGTCAAAGTAGACGACTGGTTTTTGTTTGACTTTTGTTTTTGTCGGAGCCACCCCAAAATTTGGAACTTGGTACATCACAGCAATGTGCCAGCCCTGTTGTTTTGTAGCCTCTCAAATGCTTACACCAGAGTGTGAAATTTTTTTGATGAATGCACACTTCCACTTTCACTCACAG
This sequence comes from Armigeres subalbatus, assembly GCF_024139115.2. Lineage (NCBI taxonomy): Eukaryota > Metazoa > Arthropoda > Insecta > Diptera > Culicidae > Armigeres > Armigeres subalbatus. The sequence goes on along the minus strand of NC_085139.1, from coordinate 109,231,209 downwards.
TTGATATCAGTTGTATCAATTCTTAACTTGAAATATGGTCCCCTGAGTATTTACAAATCTCTTTTGAAAAGTGGTCGTGTTTTTAATTTTCGGAATGACATTAAACTTTTGAACAAGAGATAGATTTTTTAGCAAAATTCAGCAAAAGCTATATCTAATGCTAGGTACAATAAACCGGATTTTTGATATCAGTTCTATCGGGATTCCTTGCAATCTTGTTAATTTATTGAAGATCTACATGACATCGAAAAAAATATAATTAGAATATATGAAAACGGAAATAATAATCTTGAAACATAATCTGCATTGCATGCCCCCAACATCCAAATTTGAGTTGCGTGATTGTAATTCGCATTTAGTTGTATTGTGTTTCTGAAATCATAGGAAAAAAAATCTGATGGTAGGGAACCAGATCGCGTGCATTCAATACACAATTGTTACTGGCGAATATAATGATGATGATGACTTGTCAGTCGTGGGGTTTTCAGTGCGCCAGAAAGAGCCGTAGTAGCTTCTATGTTGTTGATTACTTTTTAAAGAAGAAAAAAACACTAAATGGGCATTTCTTCTAATACTTTCGCTATTCAACAATCAGTGCAAATATTGTGGCCTTTTGAAAATGTGACAGTGATCGTTGCCGGTTGAACTTTTCCGATAGACAACGGCTTCGCCTTCATTAGAATAGTCAAATTTGAACAACATTTGAACATCTGTAGCGTTGTTTGATTCTCGAGGAAGCTTTTTAATCATCTTGAAAAAGCTTTTCAAGTTTCTTGAGAAAGCTTATCAAGTTTCTTGAGGAAGCTTTTCAAGCTTCTTGAGGAAGCTTTTCAAGCTTCTTGAGGAAGCTTTTCAAGCTTCTTGAGGAAGCTTTTCAAGCTTCTTGAGGAAGCTTTTCAAGCTTCTTGAGGAAGCTTTTCAAGCTTCTTGAGGAAGCTTTTCAAGCTTCTTGAAGAAGCTTGAGGAAGCTTTTCAAGCTTCTTGAGGAAGCTTTTCAAACTTCTTGAAGAAGCTTGAGGAAGCTTTTCAAGCTTCTTGAGGAAGCTTTTCAAGCTTCTTGAGGAAGCTTTTCAAGCTTCTTGAGGAAGCTTTTCAAGCTTCTTGAGGAAGCTTTTCAAGCTTCTTGAGGAAGCTTTTCAAGCTTCTTGAGGAAGCTTTTCAAGCTTCTTGAGGAAGCTTTTCAAGCTTTTCAAGCTTCTTGAGGAAGCTTTTCAAGCTTCTGGAGGAAGCTTTTCAAGCTTCTTGAGGAAGCTTTTCAAGCTTCTTGGGGAAGCTTTTCAAGCTTTTTGATGAAGCTTTTCAAGCTTCTTGAGGAAGCTTTACAAGCTTCTTTAGAAAGCTTTTCAAGCTTCTTGAGGACGGTTTTCAAGCTTCATGAGGAAGCCTTTCAAGCTTCCTCCAGAAGCTCGGAAAGCTTCCTCCAGAAGCTTGGAAAGCTTCCTCCCAAAGCTTGGAAAGCTTCCTCCAGAAGCTTGGGAAGCTTCCTCCAGAAACTTGGGAAGCTTCCTCCAGAAGCTTGAAATGCTTCCTCCAGAAGCTTGAAATGCTTCCTCCAGAAGCTTGGAAAGCTTCCTCCAGAAGCTTGGAAAGCTTCCTCCAGAAGCTTGGTAAGCTTCCTCCAGAAGCTTGGAAAGCTTCAACAAGAAACTATAAAAGCTTCCTCCAGAAGCTTGGAAAGCTTCCTCCAGAAGCTTGGAAAGCTTCTTCCAGAAATTTGGAAAGCTTCTTCCAGCAGAAGCTTTGAAAGCTTCTACCAGAAGCTCAGAAAGCTTCTACTAGAAGCTTGGAAGCTTCCTCCAGAGCAGGCTTCCTCCAGAAGCTTAGGCTTCCTCCAGAAGCTTGGGCTTCCTCCAGAAGCAAAGCTTCCTCCAGAAGCTTAGGCTTCCTCCAGAAGCTTAGGCTTCCTCCAGAAGCTTAGGCTTCCCAGAGCTTAAGCCTCCAGAAGCTTAGGCTTCCTCCAGGAAGCTTGGAAAGCTTCCAGAAGCTTAGGCTTCCTCCAGAAGCTTGAAGCTTCCTCCAGAAGCAGGCTTCCTCCAGAAGCAGGCTTCCTCCAGAAGCTTAGGCTTCCTCCAGAAGCAAGCTTCCTCAGAAGCAGGCTTCCTCCAGAAGCTTAGGCTTCCTCCAGAAGCTTGGAAGCATCCTCCAGAAGCTTGGAAGCATCCTCCAGAAGCTTGGAAGCATCCTCCAGAAGCTTGGAAGCATCCTCCAGAAGCTCAGGCTTCCTCCAGAAGCAGAAAGCTTCCTCCAGAAGCTTAGGCTTCCTCCAGCAGGCTTCCTCCAGGAAGCTTGGAGGCTTCCTCCAAACTTAGGCTTCCTCCAGAAGCTTAGGCTTCCTCCAGAAGCTTGGGCTTCCTCAGAAGCAGGCTTCCTCCAGAAGCTGGAAAGCTTCCTCCAGAAGCTTGGAAGCTTCCTCCAGAAGCTTGGAAGCTTCCTCCAGAAGCTTAGGCTTCCTCCAGAAGCTTAGGAAGCTTCCTCCAGAAGCTTAGGAAGCTTCCTCCAGAGCAGGCTTCCTCCAGAAGCTTAGGACGCTTCCTCCAGAAGCTTAGGAAGCTTCCTCCAGAAGCTTAGGAAGCTTCCTCCAGAAGCTTAGGCTTCCTCCAGAGCTTAGGCTTCCTCCAGAAGCAGGCTTCCTCCAGAAGCTTGGGCTTCCTCAGAAGCAGGCTTCCTCAGAAGCTTGGAGGCTTCCTCCAGAAGCAGGCTTCCTCCAGAGCTTGGAGGCTTCCTCCAGAGCTTGGAAGCTTCCTCCAGAAGCAGGCTTCCTCCAGAAGCTTAGGCTTCCTCCAGAGCAGGCTTCCTCCTGAAGCAGGCTTCCTCCTGGAAGCAGGCTTCCTCCAGAGCTTGGAGGCTTCCTCCAGAGCTTGGAGCTTCCTCCAGAGCAGCTTCCTCAGAAGCAGGCTTCCTCCAGAAGCTTGGAGCTTCCTCCAGAGCATGGAGCTTTCTCCAGAGCTTTGAAGCTTCCTCAGGAGCAGAAGCCTCCAGAAGCTTGGAAGCTTTCCAGGAAGCAAGCTTCCTCCAGAAGCTTGGAGCTTCCAGAAGCTTCCAAGCAAAGCTTCCTCCAGAAGCAGCTCCTCCTGAAGCTTGAAGCTTCCTCCAGAAGCAGAAAGCTTCCTGCAGAAGCTTGGGCTTCCTCCAGGAAGCTGGAGGCTTCCTCCAGAAGCAGGCTTCCTCCAGAGAGGCTTCCTCCAGAAGCTTGGAAGCTTCCTCCAGGAAGCAGGCTTCCTCCAGAAGCAGGCTTCCAGGAAGCAGGCTTCCTCCAGAAGCTTAGGCTTCCTCCAGAGCTTAGGCTTCCTCCAGAAGCTTGGGCTTCCTCCAGAAGCTTAGGCTTCCTCCAGAGCTTGGGCTTCCTCCAGAAGCTTAGGCTTCCTCCAGAAGCAGGCTTCCTCCAGAGCTTGGAAGCTTCCTCCAGAAGCAGGCTTCCTCCAGAAGCAGGCTTCCTCCAGAAGCAGGCTTCCTCCAGAAGCTTAGGCTTCCTCCAGAGCTTGGGCTTCCTCCAGAAGCAGGCTTCCTCCAGAGCAGGCTTCCTCCAGAAGCTTGGAAGCTTCCTCCAGAGCTTAGGCTATCAGAAGCTTAAGCTTCCTCCAGAGCAGGCTTCCTCCAGAAGCTTGGGCTTCCTCCAGAAGCTTGGAAGCTTCCTCCAGAAGCTTGGGCTTCCTCCAGAAGCTTTGAAAGCATCCTCCAGAAGCAGCTTCCTCAGAAGCTTAAGCTCCTCCAGAAGCTTGAAAACTTCCTCCAGAAGCTTGAAAAGCTTCCTCCAGCTTGAAAGCTTCCTCCCAGAAAAGCTTCCTCCAGAAGCAAGCTTCCTCCAGAAGCTTCCTGAAAAGCTTCCTCCAGAAGCTGGAAAAGCTTTCTCCAAACTTAGCTTCCTCCAGAAGCTTGAAAAGCTTCCTCCAGAACTTGGCTTCCTCCAGAAGCAGAGCTTCCTCCAGAAACTTAGCTTCCTCCCAAAAGCAAGCTTCCTCCAGAAGCTGGAAAAGCTTTCTCCAGAAGCTTGAAAAGCTTCCTCCAGAAGCTGAGGTTAAGTATGTCTAAAAGCTCAAAAAGGTATCTCTAAAAGTAAAGTAAATCTTTTTTCCAGCAGTTGAAATGCTTCCTCCAGAAGCTGGAAAAGCTTTATCCAGAAGCTGGAAAAGCTTTCTTCAGATTCTGCAGACGCTTCTATTCAGAAGCTGCAGACGCTTCTTCCAGAAGCTGGAAAGGTTTTCACCAGATGCTGGGAAACTTCCACCAGAAGCTGGTCAAGCTTCTTTCACAAACTGGATGAGCTTTCTACAAAATCTTCAGGTTCCTTCAGAAACTAGGACAGCTTCCTCCAGAAGCTGGAAAAGCTTTCTTTAGAAGCTGGGGAACCACCCCCTGAATGTCATTTTCTAGAAGCTGTAAATGTTTCCTCCCAAAACTGGAAACGGCTCTTTCTAACTTCTTAAGAATCTTAAATAGAATCTTAAAAAGCTTCCTTAAGAAGCTTGAAAAGATTTCCATCGGAGCCTGTAGAAGCTTCCCCCAGAATCATCAAAAACCTACCTCCAGGTGCTGAAAAAGTTCCTCTCGAAAAAAAGCTTCCTCCTAAAGCTGTGAATGCGTCCTCCAGGAGCTGGCAAAGGATTTTTTTTAATGCGAAATACAAAAACCCATGCCAATCACCGTGTTTAAACTACCACTGGGTCGCTTTTCGCGTGGTTAGATTTTTATCAATTTATCGGTCAGGGTAAAAGTAGTGCAAGAACTAAGCACGTTCTAACACTAATTTCTCGATTTCTTCTAATATTTATTTCATTTTTCTTACCTTGAGAGTGCATCCGAAAGTTCATTATCAAAATTTTATTCAAAGCGCGCCATAATTGTATCAAAATCCTTTTTTGTTACCTGAAATCAATCCTCCAATTATTGGTGCAACGTTCCAATAGCAGCGGTATTTTGTTATTCGAGTTCCTATAGTTGCGAATCCAATAGGTTTTAAATGGGATTCGCAACTATTGAAACACTACCGCAACCATTGGCGCAAGGGAGAGAATTAAATACCGTATTTTAAAAATACTTCACCAGTTTAAATGGAATTCCAATGTTGTTTTTGTCTCTATCGTGTTATGACAGGTCAACTAATTGACCCGTTATGTGGGTTACTGCGTTTGATTTACTATTATTTGACTTGATTACTATTATTTGGACTTTTAGCCCGAGGTAGTCCATCTCATGGCCAACTCAATGTTTCAATGAATCCAAAGCCCTAAAATAACTAAAAAGAAATTGCGTGAAAAGGCCACCCTAATCGGCCATCTCGAAAACTATGTGCTTTTCTCAGTATTTTTTCAAAAACACGCACATAATGGCGTATTTGGCATGACCGTAATAAAACTAGACCAAAAATTCTGTAGCCTAGGCAAAAAAGTGTCAAAATAAAATATAGGAAGGTTGGAAAAACCGAAATTTTCCGCATTTTGTTGAACCATCTAACATTTCCGCGAGGAAAAACGCCCCACAATGTACTACGCGTCTCCACTTACTGTCCATATCAGAATGCTGATTCACCGACGCGTGGTGCTTTGTTCCCAAAGAGCTGCCAGCCAGAAGGCGTTTTGCCTTATGAGTTTTCCGACAACGAAATATCACCACTTTTTTTTAAATGGGAATTATCAATATGATTGAGATTTTCTACTTTTTAAATGGCATCACCTAGCTCTATTGTTTAATTGTTGCATAAGGTAAAAATACCCATGAAAACAGTTACAGCTAAGGCATTAAAGCAGTCTTTGTTCAGCTAGGGCATATTGCCCCTCCTTTACTGAACTATAGATTCAAATTTCATCTCTGCACGAAAATCTTTAGGTCAGATTTCAAATTTTTGAACTGGGAGCACAGTCACCTTAAGGCATTCATTAAAACCACACCACAATTGTACAAGTTCAAAATTTAAACAACGAAAAGTGAACTTCTTTAGAATCCACTATCTATCTTCGTACATTGTCAAAAACAATCTGCTTGGAAAGGATAACTGAAAGGCATTCGATTTTCGCACATTAACTGGAGGATTATAATACATTTTTGTATCATCCAAGGGGTTGCAACTGTGGAGTTCATCCTGAGTTTTGGCAAGCGGGAGCCACTTGGAACACCTTGTCGCACTATTTGTTCACTGAATGTGATGGACGACGCATTCCCCGATTGCTTTGATTGCTGATGATGTGACTCTAAGTTGTGGTTCACATTAGGCCTACTTCGATGGTTTCAAAGCAATTGAATATATGATTCATGTAGTAAACAGCAAGTACTGTTTCACTGCCACACATTTCCCCTCTTCTCAGGAGTTTTTTTTATGAAAAAAAAAATTGTCATTTGAATTGGTTTTCAATAAAAAAAACATGAAAACTTTGTGGTTTTATTATGCCTATAAGAAACCAAAATATTAACCCGTTTACTATATGTGGCACATACTACATACAACACTTAACAACTGTGAGACGAAGTTGAATTCAGCTTGTCAAATTGTGCTGTTCTCCAGATATGAGATCTCCAAATATAATGTTTACACTGACTAGATACCGCAAATATGCTATGCTAGCTGATCCGTCGAACTTCGTCTCTCCAAAAAACCAATTATTTAGCGCAAACTTTTTTTTTGATAATTAAGGTTTTAACCCTTCACAAATCTCTTTCTCAAGAGAGAAACGATGACGCTTCCTGAAAAGGCAAATGTAATAGCAGAGAAAACGTTTAAACCTATTTTCTCTACCACAAGACTTTGTTTTTTTGTCTGTATGGGAGCTCTTCCCACTACTTCCAGAGGATGGAAACACCATAGTAACATTTCTAATCTTCAAAAAACTCTACATGCCACATTTGGTACCACTTGCTCGATTAGTTCTCGAGTTATGCTGAAATTTCTATTTTATCTGTAGCCCACCCCCTTTCAGAGGGGAGCACTCAGACAATCATTGGAATCTTCTCCGGCCCTAAAAACTTTCGTGTTCAAATTTTCATGCCGATAGTTCCAGTAGTTTCCGAGTATATAAGGGTCGGACAGACATGCGAAAATTAATTTTTATGTGTATAGATATAGGTCAGGTTTTCTTGCATATCCATTCTTAACTGTACCTGTTGATTTCAATTTTCATCAATACTGTTTTTCTCTTGAAATTTTGATAAGGGACATTACGACTTCGAGCATACTACTTTATAGGCAGAATGATATCGCTTAGTAACGTACGTATCATCTGGTATTATAAATATTGCATTTATAGTATATGACTACTGTTATGGAAGGGCCTCAAGTGGCATTTTATTAGAATGCAACTGACACTAAGTCGTACTGAGCACTTTATGCGAGCACCACTCGCGCTCATTCAAAAATTCATAACAATAACTCGTACTGAGCACTTCATGCGAGCACCACTCGCGCTCTTTCAAAATGCATAACAATAACTCGTACTGAGCACTTCATGCGAGCACCACTCGCGCTCTTTACGAAGATTAGTAACACTAAGTTGCACTGAGCACTTTATGCGAGCACCACTCGCGCTCATTCAAAAATTTATAACAATAACGCGTACTGAGCACTTTATGCGAGCACCACTCGCGCTCATTTGAAAAAATAGCAACACACGCTTAAAATCAATAACACAGAGATGTGTTTGCATCACACAAAACGGACCTAATGCGGAACATCCCCTAGATGAGCGACAGTTACACAGGCACAAAAATGCCTCGTACGGTCGTAATAACGGTCCTTTTCAACATGTAAACGTTTGTACAGATTCCTTGTTTCATGAGGAACCAAATACTGTTGAAAATATTGAAATCCAAGCTTCAATAAAACTACACGAGCTATTTTTGTGGCTGTGTAACTATCGCTCATCTAGGGGATGTTCCGCATTAGGTCCGTTTTATGTGATGCAAACACATCTCTGTGTTATTGATTTTAAGCGTGTGAGCACTTTATGCGAGCACCACTCGCGCTCATTCAAAAATTTATAACAATAACTCGTACTGAGCACATTATGCGAGCACCACTCGCGCTCATTCAAAAATTTATAACACTAAGTCGCACTGAGCACTTTATGCGAGCACCACTCGCGCTCATACAAAAATTCGTAATAATAACTCGTACTGAGCACTTTATGCGAGCACCACTCGCGCTCTTTACGAAAATTAGCAACACTAAGTCGCACTGAGCACTTTATGCGAGCACCACTCGCGCTCATTCAAAAATTCATAACAATAACTCGTACTGAGCACTTTATGCGAGCACCACTCGCGCTCTTTACGAAGATTAGCAACACTAAGTCGCACTGAGCACTTTATGCGAGCACCACTCGCGCTCATTCAAAAATTCGTAATAATAACTCGTACTGAGCACTTTATGCGAGCACCACTCGCGCTCTTTACGAAGATTAGCAACACTAAGTCGCACTGAGCACTTTATGCGAGCACCACTCGCGCTCATCCAATAATTCGTAATAATAACTCGTACTGAGCACTTTATGCGAGCACCACTCGCGCTCTTTACGAAAATTAGCAACACTAAGTCGCTCTGAGCACTTTATGCGAGCACCACTCGCGCTCATTCAAAAATTTATAACAATAACTCGTACTGAGCACTTTATGCGAGCACCACTCGCGCTCTTTACGAAGATTTAGCACACACTAAGTCGCACTGAGCACTTTATGCGAGCACCACTCGCGCTCATTCAAAACATCATAACAATAACTCGTACTCACTCACGCTCATTCAAATATGCATAATACTAAGTCGTACTAAACACTTCTAAGCATGTCTGAGTTGAAACTACCTATTGTTAATTAACAAACACATTTTATTAATACTGGTATCAAAAATGATACCACTACCAGAAAAAGTTTCGTTTGGTAGCCATGAACAGCCCTATACGTGTGCTTGGGCCTATTGGACAATTGTAGCATCTGTAACAAAAACAATAATCTTTTTTTTAAATGCATATTTCAAAATTTTCTATGCGAAAATAAAAATGTTCCGCACGCCTATGAAGAAAAGTTTAACAAATGAATAAAAGATGTTAACCCCATTCTTTCATCGTTTTAACTTTTTTTTCTAAAGTCGACCATCGATTACAAATCACTTTTAGAGTGAAATCAGTAGTGATTCAGTCTCGTTGCAAACCCTCGAACACCATTCTAGTTTGAATCTGAGGTAAAATAGAACAAACTCACTAGCTTCGCCAACAGTGTTTTATCCATGTTTGTAATTTGTTTTCCCTTAAATTAAACTACTATGCTGCTGCTAAGGAAAGCACCGCAACGCAAAATGGATTGATCCGTACATAAAATGACGCATTCATACACCAAAACAATTAAAAATAATTGAATCTCGTGATTTATTAGTGGTGCAGAAAATAACAGGTCCAGTTTTCAAAAATTTACTCACCCAATGTCCAAGTATTTGACCACATCATTTCCACTTGCACAAACAATTCTACTTCTTTATGGGTACTCCCGCTTGCTCAATACTACATTTTTTTAAAAGGCTGAAAATCTAGCAGGATCGCCAAATGTGGAGTTTATCCCGAATGTTGGCAAGCGGGAGCCACTTGGAACACCTTATCGCACTGTTTGTTCACTGACTGAATGTGATGGACGACGCATTCCCCGATTGCTTTGATTGCTGATGATGTGACTCTAAGTTGTGGTTCACATTAGGCCTACTTCGATGGTTTCAAAGCAATTGAATATATGATTCATGTAGTAAACAGCAAGTACTGTTTCACTGTCCCACAGCAACCTCTCGCGTTTTAAGTACTGCGACTCATGCTGAATTCTGTTGAATCGCTGGCGAGAAATCTTAACTTTACTTGTATCAAATTTCCATAAGGCGTTTGATTGAATTTCTTACGTCAATCTGCTACAGTATAGTCCAATTGATTAAGTGTGACGGAACTATTAATAAAATCTCAGTCGTTGTTCAGTTGTGTTCAGTTTTAGAATATGCTTAATGCGGGTCCGGGTTATTCGGCTGTTCACAATCAGTATCTATTTCCAGATGGCACACATATTTTTGTGCCCTCCATATATGCATATCGCTCATTCGCGTTGGTTCCTTGGGGGGTTGGCACTTTAGGCAGCACGGGGCATCACCCCGGCACTTGATGTGTGACATCGCTGAACGTACGTACCCACAACAAAGTGAAAGTTGTGAGCCACCACGGCAGAAGGCAAACGAACAACAACGCCGTTGTCGTCGCCGTTGTCATCGTCGTTATTGGTGGTGTGCAAACAAGTGGAATAGAAACCGAATCGGTCCGAAAGAAGCGAATAGATTCCAAACCCTCCTCCCCAGCTCGTCTAGAGCTGGCAGCTTATGGGAGTCGTAGGAGAGAACCGGGGTGGCGCAAGAAGCGCCATTCGATGGGAAGATATTATGTGGCGACGCCGACGACGACGATGGAGGTGAGGTCGTTGGTTGGCGACAAAGACGACGAACCCGCCGCCGCGGTGACTTTGTCTGTTCCACCCCAGAACAACAACAAACCAACAGCAGCAGCGCCAGCACATCCGGCCCCATGCATGAGCCGCAAACTTACTGCGCGCGCGAAAAGTGAAAGTGGTCGATGCGATGCGGTCCGGGTGTGTGTGTGTCTGTGGTTCATCGTGCTGATTGACGGAGAAGGCAGAGGATATAGAAGAGTGAGCTGAGGACGCGCAATGTAGCAACGGGTTGGGGCTGGGGCAAGCATATCGGGGGGTAAGTGTGAAGAATTCGAAATGATGTGTTATCACACAGCACCAGCAGCACCCGTTGCGTTGCGTTGGCTGGTTGGCTGCTTTCGATTTGGGCCAAGAGTGGCGAGTTTGGTGCAGCCGCGGAACCAGAATAGGTTGGCTCGGTTTTGAGTTGCCATCAAAATGGATTGAACTACTCAAGCATACTTTGAAAAGGTCAAAAAGAGATACTCTACTTGAGGTACTCTCTCTTTCGTTTATAATCAAACGAAAGCTAAATGGCTTATACTGGGGTGGTTGGGAAGGGTTGAATAGTGGCAAAGGTGATTGGAAGCTACTCATGAGACTTTGATAGGAGTTATCTTAAATTCATTCTTTGACGTCACTAAATCTGTGCAAATCAGTAAGCGTTTTGTAACCCCCTTAAGGATTTGTAGAATTCATAAACACTCCCGAAAGATTGTTGACTTGGTAGATCCATATGTCTGAACTCGAGATTGATTTGGAGAACTTGAAATATCCGGTTTGGACATATCTAAATCGTTTATCATGCGCACTGTATGGACACCATGGGTTGCTATTGACTTCGATTGAGCCCAGTTGACTTGGTAGACCAATTGGTTCGAACTACAGAATGATTTGAAGAGCTCAGAACATCCGGTTTGGACATACTTAGATCGTAAGTTATGGGTATGGCCTCTGAGGGCTTGTATGGGCACCATGGGTTATATTGGTTTCGTCTTCTTCTTCTCTTTCTTCTATGGCTCTACATTCCAACTGGAACTTGGCATGATTTTCAACTTAGTATTCTATTAGCATTTCCTCAGTTATTACTTGAAAGCTTTTCTATGCCCGCCATTGCATGAGTATGTAACTTGTGTGGCAAGTACAATGGATACACTATGCCCAGGGAGTCGAGAATGTTTCCAACCCGAAAACATCCTAGACCGGACCGAGCATCGAACTCGCCATCTCCGGATTGGCAATCCTACGCCTTTGCTCTCAAGGCTACTTGAAACCCGTAGCTTGGTTTCGTACCAAGCGTAATTAACCTGTTAGACTAAGGCTCTGAAATCCAGAATGGTTTGGAGAACCTAGAACGTATATAGACATATTTCTTGCATTCATGATACGTCATCTCTGAAGTAGTGTTGAGTACATTTATGAGAAAAAAAAGGGCAATGAAATCGTTCATGCGCGATATTCGTGTACAATGTTTGCTTACATATAAAAATGGCCAACTGACGATCCTTCCTCCGACGATTACAGGATGTAGGTGTGGCCGATCTGAGGTCAGATTCGAAAAATTTATGAGCTGACGACTGTTTTGGGTATTTGAACATGTAAATTTAACTGAGAAATGCCTGAGGTATTGCTAAGTCAAATCCGGGTCGATACGATCCGAATACCGTAAGTGTGTGTTTTTTTCTGGAGCTCGTCAGGAACGTCGCACAAAGTAGGTCAACATTCAGAAACATAGTTTTTCACGAAATAGGAAAAAACAATAAGTTTCAGACCTCCACATTATTTCGTAAAAAAGTTATGTATTACAATTTGAAAGTGCGATTCGGATCATATCGACCCGAACACGTTTGGAAGGTTAAAGGAATTTAGATTCATTCATCTACAGAATGTAGTTTCCAATTTGGATTTCTATTCAAACGGTTACACTATTTTCTAGAGTTACGAGGGTTCAACTCGTTTCTTCTTATAACCGTCGGTAATGAGTTGTACTTTTTTTCTCTTATTCGAAAAAGGAGTTAACCTAAACTAATGACTACGATTGCAATCATTCTCTTCGCTTTCCTATTTCAATGTTTCCTCACAGGCAGGATCTTTTTTCTGCCGTTAGTCCTGACAATTTTTATGTAGTAATGAAAGTTTATTAGCCTCGGTCTATTGTAAGTAATCTTAAAATGACGCTTCTGCGTCGTCTGAATTTGTTCGAATTTTAAATGTCTTTTTAATTTTTTTATTTTTTACAATTTGCAGAAATTTTTGATATTTTCTGAGAAATTGTTTGAAATATGATTGTGAAACTGCCTTTCTGAATCGAAAACTAGCAGTACCTAGGGCCAACCAGGACACAAGAGACTCTTCGGCAATCCTAGGGTCGACTAACTACTGAGTAAACAAAAACTAACAGCGGAAAGTTTCACTTTACTCATATAATTTATTGATTCCTTATTGTGGGGTGTTCGTGTTGTGTAATCTGTAATGTAAATCTTCAACGACTGTCTGTAATATCTGTAATAAAATCTGTAGTGTAATCTAATTTAAATGATGGTACCGGTACATACCGCTGCTGTCTCGGTTGTTGGGGCCGGAATAGCTAGCTCCAGTCCAGCAAGGGCCCTCCTTAGCCGTGTGGTAAGACGCGCGGCTACAAAGCAAGACCATGCTGAGGGTGGCTGGGTTCGATTCCCGGTGCCGGTCTAGGCAATTTTCGGATTGGAAATTGTCTCGACTTCCTTGGGCATAAAAGTATCATCGTGTTAGCCTCATGATATACGAATGCAAAAATGGTAACTTGGCTTAGAAACCTCGCAGTTAATAACTGTGGAAGTGCTTAATGAACACTAAGCTGCGAGGCGGCTCTGTCCCAGTGTGGGGATGTAATGCCAATAAGAAGAAGAAGAAGAAGAAGAAGAAGAAGTCCAGCTGTGGGGCCAGCATTCTCGCGAGCGGTGACGCATCCGACGAGACGCATCCGAGAGAGGAACTCCTTCGTGACGATTAGAGCCCATGGCCGAGGAATCGTCCGATGGATGACGTTAGAATCCTTGACGTATTAGCTACGGAAGCCTGACAGCTTCGCGGGCCGAGCCATGTGCTGGACGGAGAGGCATTCCGAAAAGAAGTAAGAAAGAGGTCCTGAACACCTTTTCCCGAAGCTCACACTAGCTCCCTCTAGAAAGGGAGGGGTGCTTCACTTGGAATTCTGCACTTTACTTCCACTCAACACCACATGGACGCCTGATTCACTAAGTGCGCAAAAATAGACTTTGGCTACCCTTTTATTTTATTTCCACTTTATTTTCCCGTACTTTTATTCCGTCCAACATGGTCTTTCTGACTTTACCTGCCATGCTTGATGTTTGGTAGCCGGCTTATCGTATTCACAACGGTATAACCCAAACGCTACTGTGGTAGCTCCAAGGCACCGACACCCATTTCTTTCACTATGGATTTTGACGGGTTTGTCTGTTCGTTCTTTTTGGGGATAATTTTATCCCACAAAGAGCCTACTTTGAAACATGCAGTTTGTTCTATGATGTCTTTCTGTTTTGTGATAAGGTACTGTATAGGGTTATGCGCTAATTCATCTATGGCGCCAATTCCCGTCATATCAAATTCTAAATCACTCAATACTCGCGAATAATAATTCATATCAACGAACTTCCCAAGTAACAAATTCAATGCTATCTGGATTTATTTTAGTTTTATTAGGGTTTTGTTTCAGCTTTGGTCAATACCATAAGATTACCATTCATGTTACTCTTATAGCTATCTTCAAAACCGTAATAAATCATCCAATAAAACCATGAATGTCAAATGCTTTATCATCTTATAAGCGGTATTATGGTTATCTTGAAGAGCCCTATAAATCTAATGTTGTGAGCTGTTATAAAACCACATTTTTTTGGTCTCAAGTTTATCCTACGAGTAACCTCAATAAAACTTCGTGGATTTGATTTGACATTGCACAAGAACAAAACAGTCGTGCATTATGAAATATCAGGTGGTCAAAATATTCGCAAATGTTGCGGATAAGCAGTTTGCTGGACTTGATATAATAGTATCTATAGAAAATATAAATACTTAGAAGAAATATAAATACTTGGAAGATATCAATAGATGAGCTTGATGAATAATATGCGTAAAGGCAAGATTCTTTTTGGAATATCAGATGATTTACTAAAATTTAATGAATTATCCTATTTTATTTTTTATATTTGAGTTCACCTATGAATGGTTTTTGTTCATTATTATCCAATAAAGATATCTGTCGTATTCCAGCCGAAAACGGCTGATTGAAATCCGCTGTTGATTAGCGGTGCGACTGTTCGTTTTAAAAGTCGACAACAAACTGACGGTGCAATCTTCGTCGTTGCCACTCAACCCGATGGCGCTACCAACACCATCTCACACTGCGGTGGCAGCAATGCGCTAGCATTGCCATACCCCGCCGCGCAACCTCTCTCAGCCCCTCACAAGCTACCGATTCATTGGCACACGCTTAAATGAAGCAAAGTTCGTCAGAAAATTTAATATGTTGCTCTACATACTCTCAAATACTCAATCATGCACAGATTCTTTCATGATAGAGATCAATATAAGTGCATATGCAAAATTGAGAGTTCGAATCAAGTCTAATGTAAAACTTGCCACATTGTACGGTAAATTGGGGCACGTGAAAGATGTGATTTCACGATTGGTATATTTGATTGCTTATGTTTAGTGTACTATCCGCAATAGCAAAATCAATTCTCGCTTAACTTTTCAAAAGGACCTAAGTAACATTTTATTCATGAATTAATTTGAGTGCTGCAATCAAAAGCTTTCATATTGTTCTGTTGATTGCGCTATTCAAATTAATTCATGAAAAAATGTTACTTAGGTCCTTTTGAAAAGTTAAACGAGAATTCATAGTCTAGAATCACTTATACAAACTAAAATCATTAGCCGCTTACTCTGAATACTATAATCCAATTTGTGTTTATTATTATCCAATAAAATATGATACGAAAATTGTGGTGGTGATCAATAAATACTATTCTCGTTAAGTAGTATTGAATGAAACGAGTGACATTCTGCAAAAATAAAGTATTGCGGTTCCAATGTCATTTTAAGTATTCTATTTTTCTTGCCTATTACTTTCATGTTGAAATTTTCACCAAAAAAATATTGCTTCCACCCATGTTATCTAATCAACAGGATAATCAAACAGGAAAATAAAAAAGTGTGAGAAAGTACTCTAGCTTTTTATTGGTAGGCTATTTTCTTCAATTATTGAATGTTCTAGAAATAAAAAAAAATCTCTCCGGAAACAATTAATTTTGACTGCTATGTTATACGATGACTGCTCATAGTGCCATTGCATCCATGTTGAAATGAAATATCCTTCTTACCGACCAAATTTTTTTTGCATAAACCCCTTCTAATCACAATTATTACTGCAATTAAACACTGTTTTTTATTATTTAAAGCACTTTGAATGTTTCTTGACGATTTTTCGATGAACATAGTGAAACATTATTAGAGCGATGAAAATTATGTCGGAATTTGATTGATTCAGATGACAACATTTCGGTGGCGCGCTGTAAAATTAGTTATTTTTTCATCTGCTTTCACCAGAAATTCGAACGCGCACCAAGATTCTATGTACGCGAACGAATTCTGGATCATTATTTTATTTCCAATGAAATAGTTCTGCCTCCATTAAAATGTTTGTTATCATTTTTCCGAAGACTGCGTTCCTCGAAGCATGCCTACCAATTTCTTTTTTCTTTCTCAAACAATAACAGCTGGTGAAATCCATTTTTTGACAGCGCGCAGCGGTTTTATGGCGCTCTTATTATCAGCCTTGAAATGCCTTTGAAGACGTTCTCAAGATATTCAAGTCATAATCTACTCTTGTAGTGGTCATCAGGATGTTTTCATGTAATTTTTGGTTTTATCGTTGTTCTTAGAAATTTGCTTTCCAAAATTGCTAATATAGTATCAAAAAACTTGAAATGTTACTTGGGTTAT
The DNA here is from genome assembly GCF_024139115.2 of Armigeres subalbatus. Lineage (NCBI taxonomy): Eukaryota > Metazoa > Arthropoda > Insecta > Diptera > Culicidae > Armigeres > Armigeres subalbatus. Next base: position 109,214,769 of record NC_085139.1, on the reverse strand, counting down.
CCTCTGGCGGGATAGAAAAAGTGTACACTATGGTCTGAGCTCATTGAAATCACATTCCGGTGTTATTTTCTTTGAAAACACCTCGATCAAACTTTGCGATCCAGATTATTTGCTCAATTTCTTGACTTATTCGTGCGACGAAAGAAATCCAGCCACTTCTTCTCCTAGTGAAGGCACGTAGCACCACCATCAAAATCCACTAATTTCAATCACTTGCACTGCACTTTTTCTACATTAGCTTTCCATTACATACTAAATTAAAGCAATATCTATTGCTGGAGTGAGAAAATATTCTGCAAAAACTCCCGAAAGGCGATAAAATAATCAATTTTTTAAAACTCTAAAGGTTTTGAATTAATTTTTCTTCGTCGCCTTGGTAATCAAGGTTGAAGAACGCGTTGCCAAACTGACGATTTGAACTGAAATGATCCTATGTAGCACATCTGATTATACATCATACAGTCAATAAAATTCGTTTGTTCAATAAATTTTCGCTAGCATAATAACAGTAACTTCTTCCAACTACATTTTTTCCATCCAAACTTGTCTTGTATACCAAAAATTTCTGCTATTCCGAAACATTAAATAAGGGGAAAAAAAGTCATAGTATAAATTTGACGGCAACACTACCCACGTACATGTGCAGCTCTTGTGCTAGTTGTTTGACAGGCTGGAAGATTTTAATGAATGGTAGTGCAGTCAAAACTTTTTTATGCGGTCTAAATGGGATTGTACTTTTTTTATTGAATTTTTATTTATTTTATTTGAATTTTTTAAACTGGAGCCGAAAACAAACTTGATGAAGACTTTCGAAATTGACTGACATGATCAGAGCTTAAAATAATCGAAGATTTTTGGTGAAGCCCATCGGCCTTCTTTGTCATTCTCATTTCGTACATATTCATATTCGACTGAACATGGACAATTTCTGATCAATTATCAGCCAATGAGCATTTATTTAGATTTTGAAAACTAATAAATTACTGTAAAACTAAACACATAAATGATGATTTCAACAATTATTCACATAAATCTGACCCCGACGTTAAATTAAGAGGAAATTTTAGTGCCAAAAGTCAACATAATCAAGGACAATTATGTTTTATTCAAACCCAGTGACCATTCTCAGTACCGATCAAATGAATGAATATGTGTAGAAGAAAACTGAGTAAGTCATTCTATGTTTTGAATAGTCATGCGACGTTTGTCAATATTCGGTCCGAAGTTGCTTCGTGAAAGTGATTATTTTATGCTCTGGACATGATAATTATTATGGATGAGGTCAAAAATAGCTTGTCCTAGACTTTCTTTTGAAAAGGGCCAAACTTTTTTTACTGATTTTTTCAAATGGATATAATCGAAAAACGACGCATCCTACAAAAAAGTGTTATATGGGTGACTATCGCAAAATCAGTCAAACTTTCTAATAAAAATATTCAAAAAAATCTGAATTGAGCCCTACACTGAAAAAAATCAGTTGTAAAAATTAAAAGTTGATTTGCAAAAAAACGCCCCTTTCGATTTGGACGAAATTTTGTCTCAAGATAGGTGATTATGATCTCTACCAACCGTCCATACATCGCAAGCTGGACACTTTTGAAGAAAAAAAAGTTTTTCTAGCAAAAACTTTTTCTTGTCGAAATTGATTTTTTTTCCTTTTTTTTAAGGGGTGTCAATGCATTTAACATAAATTATCGTCGTAGCACCAACATAGAATTTTGAAGTCGGGACTTCCGAACCGAACTTTCTTCCGAAGTTTTATCTGTCAAACTAATCGATGAAAAAAAAATTAATGCGTTGTTTAGCGCATCTTTAGTCGAATCCAGCGCACTACTTCCGAAGTTGGGAAAGTTGTCTGTATTTGGAGAAAAATCCAACTTCGGTATAAAAAGCGTTCTAACTTTGTTCCGGATAGACAATATTATCAATTCAGTAGAAGAAAATCCAACGACAACAAAATGAATAAAAAAAAAATGGTGCACACCTGCACTTTTGACAGCTGACTGACCTGATGCTCTTTATGGCCCTCAGCTTGTGGTTGTCAGTCTGGGTATCACACTTACCTAAGGTACTTACGCGTCAGCTTCTGCATCTCACGATGCGATTGTCAGTAAAGAACATCGTTTAAAAGCGTGGTGGTTTTTGTTTTTATATCGGATCATCTGGTGACGGCCATGATATTTTGCAAGATCAATTTGCCCGATTCAATTATGATTTGCCCTCTGTGATGCGAATATATCCCTGAAGTAAGTCCAATAGATCCACACATGTAGCCGAAGATCTATATTGATTGAGATAAGTTACATTCTCTTCGAGTATATGACCACGCACATACTCCGTACACAATTTCTATTAAATGTACCACAATGGGCACCAGGGTTGGGAAAAACGAATTTTCAAATAATTGAGGATGAGCAATACTCTCAAGCGATCACATATCCAAAATATCGATTGATAAAAGCTCGCTTGTAAATGTCAAACATCAGATTGAACTTCATTGTTGGCATTAAATTTGTTTTAGTATGGTTTACATTCAAATGACAATTTTGTGTTTGTTATCAATTGATTCCAAAACTTTAAAGGTTATCGCCGATGACAACTCGCCTAGACTACCAAAAATCCACACATTTTTATTAGCATTATAAAAAAATACTGCCATAGAGCCCTGAAGAAGATCCTAATCTCTGTTCGAAACGTCAGTGATGAAGTAATCAACTCTATTACTCGTGACTGTAAGCCAATCCAAAAATTTAATGACATTATTAAAACAGGCTTGTTAGATTCTATATACATAGTCTATTGTACATATGACGTGTAGATCTGAAGGCCTTCACTTCAGAGATTTCTTGAATAACCGCGAACATCTTCCATACATATATTCTATTCTATAAACCACAATGGACACAGAACATATTTTAAATGAAGCCAAATATCTTTGATTACGCGTGTAGATCTGAAGGCCTCTATTTCTGGAATTTCTTGGATAACCAAGAACATCGACCATAAACATTTTCCAATCTATGTTCTATAATGATCACAAAATATATTCAGAACAGGCCAATATCCTATGAATTTAAGCAATTTTTATTTAGCACGGTGCATATATACCGTATAAAAAATAATTTGGTGTACTTGTTGAAATCGCATTTTAATACTAACACGTTTATTTCACGTCAAACCAGCGAATATTGGAATGGACGAATAAAAACTTTCATGGACAAATATACAAAACTGAAATTGTATTTTAGAATACCGGTTCCTAATAAACCATGATTTGTTCATTGCGCTAATAATATGCAATGGAAAGCAGGAACTCTAAAATATATGTTGCATACAACTTAGTTGGAGTCAGTGGCTGGGCTAGCGTTTAAATTAGACTTAAAAACCAAGTAGTACAAACTACGACGGGAATTAGCTCACTACCCTATGCCTTTTTTCTTTTTATATCATTTTCACCCTTGAAATTGTTTATGTTGCATTCGCAGTACACTCGTATTGGTGACTCAGAAAATATGTGACAAAGATGGCGTAGCTTCCCGGGTAGTAACATAATAATAGATCCGATTTAGTTTTTTTGAACTTGTATAAAAGTTTGATAAATTTGTTATCATGACTTGTTATGATTTGGAACAGTTTTCGCCTTTCGCCTTATTGTTCGTTATCTATTGAGCGTGATTTTCCTAACGCTGATTTAGTGTATCGTTGTCTGTCAGTTGATAAATAAATGCATCTTTACATCGTTAAAACTGATCTGATACAATTAGCATTCAGCATGCCGGTTTGTGATTGAAATATGTGCTTGATGGTTCTTGGAATGTTAGCATTAGCATTGTTACGGTGTAATTCGTAGATTGGACACTAGTGATACTCATGTTTTACTTTTGAGATCCTTATCTAGAATGCTATCCGACGTTAAGAAGGGGAGTGGTCCTTGATTCCAGTTCTTGGAATGTTCGCCCCAAAATCAAAACTTTTTTTCATAGAAGACCCGCAGACTTATAGTGTTCTAAACCAATTGACTCAGCTCAACGAATTGAGGTGCTGTCTCTGTGTGTGTAGGTGTGTACGTATGTGCGCAAAAAGGCTCGCCAACTTTCCTTAACTGATTTGCTCGCCACAAGTGCATTCGACGAGGAATCCTCTTTCATTGTTTCCTATTGAAAATTGGTCAAATCGAACTATGGGATTCTTTTTTTCTAGTTATTACCAAAATACTATTTCTATAATGCGTGAGACCATTACCGGCAGGGTTTTTTATTGTTTTCGATGTTTTTTAATTTTAGATTTGTTAAGTTTGAGCAAGTTTTATTACATTTTCTCAATCTTGATTTAATTCTAAATCCAACCAATTTTTTTTTTCATTAATTTTTGAAAATCATTTTGAAATTCATTCAAAGATATGAAGTTTGAAAAAATTAATAAACTTTTCTCTTAGATTTTCTTTAAATTTCTAAAATTTTTCACCACAGTTTTAAAGACTTCGCATCTTCTGAAAAAATTGCTCAAAATCTCTCAAATTCAATTAAATTTCTCGACATTTTCGATTTTTCTTAGATATCTTTTAATAAGGAGAAAACAATCCTAAAAGCTTTAATGAAGTTTTCTTAACTTTGACTAGCAATACTTTTTTCCGAAAAACACGCTAAAGTGTATTGCATTTTATTCAAAATGGAACATTCATTCCTTTTAACATTTTGTGTTTTTTTATTTGTCACCGCAAGAAGCCTTTTTGCCTTTCTCGTACAACAAAGTTGTACTGAAAGGCTATCATTTCGCTCAGAAAACGAAATGTTTATAGAAGCCTCGGAGACCTATGGTGTTATATATATCAATCGACTTTGCTTGACGAGCTGAGCAAATGTCGGTCTGTCCGTGTGTGCACAAAAGCTAAGAAAAACATTAGACAACTTTTTATATAGTAATCGTCAACCGATTTTCTCGCAACCAGTTGCATTCGACAGGGGGCAAAGCCTAGTTGATCACTATTGAATTTGATAACGATCGACCGTTGCGTTTTAAAGTTATAAAGAAAATGGTACATCGAACCATATTAACACCTTATGAGGTTGGTGTCTTGGCTAAATGCGAAAAAGGCAGTATCACTACTCGGTGAATTAAGTTGAGTTTTCAGTTTAAAATTTCCCCACAGCATTTCCTGCTCGAGAACATCGAAAAGCTTTCGGTCTAGTTCTTTCAATGCCTACTCTTCCTAACCGTAAAAGGTCTTCGAAAGAATCCGAGTTTAATGCTGAACGAGTATTGCTTCCGTTTGCAAGTTCTGGTACGAGAGCAAGTCATGTAATTGACAAAGAACTTACTTGAATTAGCCAACGTTTTTTTTTTTCAAAGGAAGGAAGAAAAAACGTGACTAGAGATTTCTTGTATGTCTTTAATATATAGACTTGCAGCTCTAAACTGGCTAAGTCTGTGCTGACTTGATAAATGTTTCCATCAATCACAGTATGTAGGGCAATTCATCAGTGCAAAACCCGCTGGGCCTTACTTTTAACTGGATTCAGCTGAACAAAATTTTCTGCTTCACTACAATAATTAAAAATTAAGATGATGATGACCTTAAAATCCATGTCTATTTGTGAACGTACTGTGTGATGATTTTAACCTCCGCCCGCCAGAACATTTTCATTACCTTCTCGAGGTGACAGATGAAGTTGAAACATCGTCTGCAATCAGAATGCTTGATCAGCGTACCTCACTCAGTCGTCTTATTTGGCTTATTAAAGGTCAACTTTCCCAAAGAACCCATATTTTTTGACACCTCTAAGTATTTTTGAAATTTAAAACAAAAATCGCAAAGGTGTTGTTTTTTTATAAGATTGGCCCGATTTTGAACGAACATCGGGTGAATTTTTCAGGCCAGTTCACACGTGCAGCACTTTTTCGGGTTTTGTTTTCGATTTTAAAAATAGTTAAAGGCGTCAAAAAATGGGTTCTTTGGGAAATTTGCCCTTAATAAGCCAAAGAATCGACTGAGACAATAAAACGAGATACAATTTTTGACGGGGAAGGTCAATTTGCGCATTTGGATATTACTCGCATCAGCCCAATAGTCTTGTCGGATGGCGTATGGCGGGTAGAAAAACTGTTTTGGATTTTTCTCATTGTTTCGAATTCAAATCGAGCGTCTCTTTTAAATAATGACTGGAACCGGAATCAAAACATTGGGAAAACTGGAAATGGTATGTCGCTAACCTTTACTTCAGTAAGAGTCTAATCTGTGAAAGAGTAATTCATAGAATTATCAAATTATTTTGCAGAATTTTGGAGATTGATCTAAAAATGTATGTCGATGCATTGAATTGGTAATCGCGGTTGCTTCTCGCATTCGTTGGCATCCTCTAAGATGGAATAGCCCATATTCCGTTGAATAGAAAGCATGGAAATCTCAGTAGAAATGACGTTCCAGGTAGATTGCTGGAATTTAGTTAACGACCGCCGTTTTGCTTAAAATATTCAACAGCTGCACGAACGTTCCTTAACTGTTAAGGACAAACAAAACTGTGTTGTATAGCCTGATTGAATTGTGCTACATCATTTGTTGATAATTTCCCTGTAAAGTGTCCTCGTACGGAAGTAGTTTTCTTGGTGTCGCTGATTGTCAATCGTGGAGAACAAATCTGATCGAAAATGAATCAAATTCCAATATAAACCATTTCAATTACACAAGAATTTACGATTCACCTAGTTCTGTGTTTTCGCATTGGTACCCAACCCAATTGCAAATCAATCAGCAGCTTGACACGTGTCGTGTCGTGATCGCCGCTGCAGCAGGTCATATCGGGCAAGGTCATTGAAGGGTGTTCTGCAAAACCCTCGCTGCTTGAAGTTCATTGCTCTTCGCCGGAGCAGTTTCACGCGATCCACCACCAGCACCGGATCGGAGTTTGGCTGAACTGCATGGCGGCGGCCAACTTGGATGGCCGGGTGGTGGTAGAAATGCGAACACAAGAGCGAGTGCGCCGCGGCGCGGAGCAGAAAAGAAAAACTTTCACTCTTTCGCTGTGGAGTCGTCGTTGGTTGGTTGGATTGGATGGTTGCGATCGGGGTAGAAGTGAAAACTTTCACATACTTACGACGGACCACCATCCCAACCATCCACCATCAATGGCCCCAGCCAATGAATGCTCGCTTGCTTGCTTGATGGTTGGTATAGTTTCTTTGCTTGGCCATACAAAGCGGCTAGCAGCAGGGGATGATGTTGCGCACGGGGCGCGGCGATGATGGCGACGACCGCATCAGGTGACATTTGTTGGCCCGAGGCATCCTTTTTGGGGGGGTTGAAGTGGTGGTTGGTTACTTGGTTTCTTTGCTGGTTCGGTAGAAGAATCAGGTCCGTGCGTTCAACCGGGACCGGATAACAAAAGATTTCTACTCGCTGTTAGGGTCTGTTCACAAATTACGTAACGTAAAAATCCGAGTTTTTGACGCCTCCTCCCCTCGTAACAAAAGTAACATTTTTGGTACCCCCTCCCTCCCCCATGTAACGCGTAACTGTGAAAATTTTGAAGGCAGATTTTTTTTCTTCGCTGAAGCATTTGGGTTGTGGTATTTATAAAAAAACTGTTAGGGACGGCACATGATCAAAAATCAAATATTTTAAGAATGCAGCTAGTAGAAACGAAAATAGAATTTGCGATTATAACCATTTACATAGTTGAGCGGAACTGTGTTGTCGAGAAATACAATATTCGTTTGGTATTTTTACGCATATCAATCCCGCTATTTCAGCATGCTTGATTTCGATACTGACTAATGTTCGATAACGATAAATAGCAATTAATTGCATATTATTCGGCAGCTCGGCCGTACGAAAACCATTTTTTTTGTTAAATATCTTGGCTGTGCATATGCACAGCACATGTTTCGAAATGGACAAATTGATATGAAATTTGCGAAAAAGAATCCACGTGTCTTGGAGGGACTTTAAATAAATTTTTATTAGCGTTATGCGGAACATTTGGTAGTGCCCTCCCCTCCCCACCTTTTTAGTGTAACAAAGTATAACGCAAGTTGGACCCCCCTCCCCCAAAAGCGTTACGTAATTTGTGAACAGACCCTTATGGGGATTGCTTGATGCATACACCGTTGCTAGATGACGGCAACGACCGCGGAGGTTACGAAAGAGTCCATTTTTGTCTCAAGAAGGACGGTTTGCCAGCTGAATCCGAGCAGAGGAAGATACTTTGTTAGTTCCGTGTACCAGAATTCTTCACAAATATGTAAAAATCAATAACGTAATGCAATGTTCTGACACTCATAGGAATTGTGAGACCAAGTTTTGAATACAGCTCGTTATTTCCTCCGCTTTGGTATTTCCTTCTGTTCGGAGATAGTCCGACAACTCTTGCAAAGCATAATAACGCGCACATCACAAGTGTGCGCTCGTTGAGAAATTCATAAATAAATTAAGGTTTTTTGTTTGTCCCAAACGGGCGGCGATAGTTGCGGTATGTGTTGGTGGTGGTTGCAACTTGCGACATATGTTCAATCACTAAGCCGTTTCGCTCATCGTCCAACCATCTAAGCTTGGCTCTTTGAAGCTAATTTTGATTAAGCTTCCAGCTGGAAAGAACGAGTTTCGTTTGTCCTTTCCTTTTTGACGGCATTTGGGGTCGTCAAATTTTGCCCGCGGGGTTGATCTTTCCGAATGATTGTCATAAAATATTTTTCAGTGGAGGGGAAGGTTGTTCTCAGGTCATCTGCTGAACTACAACAAACCTCTCAAATCTAATGATGATACTCGTACTGTTTCGTTAACCCAGATTTCGCCCTCTCTTGTCGTCTTCTCCATTTTAGTACTTGCTGTCTTGGCGTGGCTTTCACGGGAACATGTGCAAAGGGTTCCACAGCCTGCAGCGGGACGGTCAGATGGTGGATGTCACGATCGCCGCCGGGGGTAAGATCTTCAAGGCACACAAGCTGGTGCTGTCGGTGTGCAGTCCGTACTTCCAGAAAATCTTCCTCGAGCACCCGTCGCAGCACCCGATCCTGTTCATGACCGACGTCAATGCGCATCACATGGCCGGGCTGCTGGACTTCATGTACAGTGGACAGGTAAGTACTATCTAATCTTTTGATTTGCGAATCAGAACTCGTTGACATCGATTGTGAATAAAAGTTTATCAATTTGACAAGAATGGGTAGAAAATCTGACTACCAAAAAATGGCAGTCAGTATGAAGAAAGCATTGTCAATTACATCAATATAATCCAAACAAAATCAGAATACGAAACAAATCCAATCCAAATCGGATCCTAACCCAGACTGAATCCAATTTAAATCCAATCCAAATTCAAACTCGTAAAAAATCAATCCCAAATCCGATCGGTCCAAATCCATTTAAAATCCAATCCAAATTTGAACTAAATTAAATCTAAACCCGATAGAAATCCAATCCAAATACAATCCAAATCCAATCCAAATACATTCAAAATTCAATTCAAACCTAATCCAAACCCATTTCAATTCCAATCCAAATCGGATCAAAATCCATCCCAAATCCATTCAAAATCCAAGCCAAATCCGATCCAAATCTAATTCCAATCCGCATTCGATCCGAATCCAATCCAATCCAAAACTTGCAGAAAATCCAAACCGAATTCAATCAAAATCAGATCCGAACCAATTTAAAAATAATCAAAATCCAATCCAAATCCAAACCAAATCCAATCCAAAGACACTCAAAATCCAATCTAAATCCAATCCAAATCCAATCCAAATCCAATCCAAATCCAAATCCTATCCAAATCCAATTCAAATCAAAATCAAATCCAAATCCGATCGAAATACAAGCCAAATCCAAGCCAAATCCAATCCAAAGCCAATCCAAAGCCAATCCAAATCATATCCAAATCCTATCCAAATCCAATCCAATCCAAATCCAATCCAATCCAAATCCAATCCAAATCCAAATGCAATCTTAATCCAAATCAAAATCCAATCCAAATCCAATCCAAATCCAATCCAAATCCAATCCAAATCCAATCCAAATCCAATCCAAATCCAATCCAAATCCAATCCAAATCCAATCCAAATCCAAATCCTATCCAAATCCAATTCAAATCAAAATCAAATCCAAATCCGATCCAAATACAAGCCAAATCCAAGCCAAATCCAATCCAAAGCCAATCCAAAGCCAATCCAAATCATATCCAAATCCTATCCAAATCCAATCCAATCCAAATCCAATCCAAATCCAATCCAATCCAAACGCAATCTTAATCCAAAGGAAACCAATCCAAACCAATCCAAATCCAATCCAAACCAAGCCAAATCCAATCCAAACCAATCCAAACCAATCCAAACCAATCCAAACCAATCCAAACCAATCCAAACCAATCCAAACCAATCCAAACCAATCCAAATCCAAACCAATCAAACCAAACCAATCCAAACCAATTCAAATTCAATCCAAACCAATCCAAACCAACAAAAATCCAAATCTAATCCAAACCAATCCAAACCAATCCAAACCAATCCAAACCATCTGAACCAATCCAAAGCCCTCCAAATACAATCCAAATTGAGTCCAAACCAAACCAACCAAACCAAACCAAATCCAAACCAATCCAAACCAATCCAAACCAATCCAAACCAATCCACATCCAATCCAAACCAATCCAAACCAATCCAAACCAACCAAACCAATCCAAACCAATCCAAATCCAATCCAAACCAATCCAAACCAATCCAAACCAATCCAAACCAATCCAAACCAATCCAAACCAATCCAAACCAATCCAAACCAGTCCAAACCAACCAAACCAATCCAAACCAATCCAAACCAATCCAAACCAATCCAAACCAATCCAAACCAATCCAAACCAATCCAAACCAATCCAAACCAATCCAAACCAGTCCAAACCAGTCCAAACCAATCCAAACCAATCCAAACCAACCAAACCAATCCAAACCAACCAAACCAATCCAAACCAATCCAAACCAATCCAAACCAATCCAAACCAATCCAAACCAATCCAAACCAATCCAAATCTAATCCAACCAATCCAAACCAGTCCAAACCAATCCAAATCCAATCCAAACCAAACCAAACCAATCCAAAGACACCAAAACCAATCTAAACCATTCCAAACCAATCCAAACCAATCCAAACCAATCTAAACCAATCCAAACCAATCCAAACCAATCCAAACCAATCCAAACCAACCAAACCAATCCAAACCAAATCCCATCCAAATCCCATCCAAACCAATCCAAATCAAAATCAAACCAACCGATCCAAATACAAGCCAAACCAAGCCAAACCAATCCAAATCCAATCCAATGCCAAACCAAATCATATCCAAATCCCATCCAAACCAATCCAATTAAAACCAATCCAATCCAAATCCAATCCAAATCCAATCCAAATCCAAATGCAATCTTAATCCAAATCAAAATCCAATCCAAATCCAATCCAAACCAATCCAACCAATCCAAACCAAGCCAAACCAATCCAAACCAATCCAACCAATCCAAACCAATCCAAACCAATCCAAACCAATCCAAACCAATCCAACCAATCCAAACCAATCCAATCCAAACCAATCCAAACCAAACCAACCAAACCAATCCAAACCAATCCAAACCAATAAAATCCAAATCTAATCCAAACCAATCCAAACCAATCCAAACCAATCCAAACCATCTGAACCAATCCAAAGCCCTCCAAACACAATCCAAACTGAGTCCAAACCAACCAACCAAACCAAACCAAACCAAACCAATCCAAACCAATCCAAACCAATCCAAACCAATCCACATCCAATCCAAACCAATCCAAACCAATCCAAACCAATCCAAACCAATCCAAACCAATCCAAACCAATCCAAACCAATCCAAACCAATCCAAACCAATCCAAACCAATCCAAACCAATCCAAACCAATCCAAACCAACCAAACCAACCAAACCAATCCAAACCAACCAAACCAATCCAAACCAATCCAAACCAACCAAACCAATCCAAACCAACCAAACCAATCCAAACCAATCCAAACCAATCCAAACCAATCCAAACCAATCCAAACCAATCCAACCAACCAACCAAACCAATCCAAACCAATCCAAATCCAATCCAAACCAATCCAAACCAACCAAACCAACCAAACCAATCCAAACCAATCCAAACCAACCAAACCAACCAAACCAATCCAAACCAATCCAAACCAATCCAAACCAACCAAACCAACCAAACCAACCAAACCAACCAAACCAACCAACCAAATCCAACCAATCCAAATCCAATCCAAACCAACCAAACCAATCCAAACCAACCAAACCAATCCAAACCAATCCAAACCAATCCAACCAATCCAAACCAACCAAACCAATCCAAACCAATCCAAACCAATCCAAACCAATCCAAACCAATCCAAACCAATCCAAACCAACCAAACCAATCCAAACCAATCCAAACCAATCCAAACCAATCCAAACCAATCCAAACCAATCCAAACCAATCCAAACCAATCCAAACCAATCCAACCAACCAACCAACCAATCCAAACCAACCAAACCAATCCAAATCTAATCCATTTTAATCCAACCAATCCGAATCCAGTTCGAATCCATTTTAAACCAACCAAACCATTCCAACCAATCAAACCAATCCAACCCAAATCTTGTCAAACCAAACCAAACCAAAAAATCCGATCCAAACCAATCCAAACCAATCCAAACCAATCCAAATCCAATCCCAAACCAATCCAAACCAATCCAAACCAATCCAAACCAATCCAAACCAACCAAACCAACCAAACCAAACCAAACCAATCCAAACCAACCAAACCAATCCAAACCAATCCAAACCAATCCAAACCAATCCAAACCAACCAAACCAATCCAAACCAATCCAAACCAACCAAACCAATCCAAACCAACCAAACCAACCAAACCAATCCAAACCAACCAAACCAATCCAAACCAATCCAAACCAATCCAAACCAATCCAAACCAACCAAACCAATCCAAACCAATCCAAACCAATCCAAACCAATCCAAACCAACCAAACCAATCCAAACCAACCAAACCAATCCAAACCAACCAAACCAATCCCAAACCAATCCAAACCAACCAAACCAATCCAAACCAATCCAAACCAATCCAAACCAATCCAAACCAATCCAAACCAATCCAAACCAATCCAAACCAATCCAAACCAATCCAAACCAAACCAAACCAACCAACCAACCAAACCAATCCAACCAATCCAAACCAATCCAAACCAATCCAAACCAATCCAACCAACCAAACCAATCCAAACCAATCCAAACCAACCAAACCAATCCAAACCAACCAAACCAATCCAAACCAACCAAACCAATCCAAACCAATCCAAACCAACCAAACCAATCCAATCCAACCAACCAACCAATCCAAATCCAAACCAACCAATCCAACCAATCCAAACCAACCAAACCAATCCAAACCAATCCAAACCAATCCAAATCCAATCCAAATCCAATCCAAACCAATCCAAACCAATCCAAACCAATCCAAACCAATCCAACCAACCAAACCAATCCAAACCAATCCAAACCAATCCAAACCAACCAAACCAATCCAAACCAATCCAAACCAATCCAAACCAATCCAAACCAATCCAAACCAATCCAAACCAATCCAAACCAACCAAACCAATCCAAACCAATCCAAACCAACCAAACCAATCCAAATCCAATCCAAACCAATCCAAATCCAATCCAAACCAATCCAAACCAATCCAAACCAATCCAAACCAACCAAACCAATCCAAACCAATCCAAACCAATCCAAACCAATCCAAACCAACCAACCAATCCAACCAATCCAAACCAATCCAAACCAATCCAAACCAATCCAAACCAATCCAAACCAACCAAACCAATCCAAACCAATCCAAACCAATCCAAACCAACCAAACCAATCCAAACCAATCCAAACCAATCCAAACCAATCCAAACCAATCCAAACCAATCCAAACCAATCCAAACCAATCCAAACCAATCCAAACCAATCCAAACCAATCCAAACCAATCCAAATCCAATCCAAACCAATCCAAACCAATCCAAACCAATCCAACCAACCAACCAATCCAAACCAATCCAAACCAATCCAAACCAATCCAAACCAATCCAAACCAACCAAACCAATCCAAACCAATCCAAACCAATCCAAACCAATCCAAACCAATCCAAACCAATCCAAACCAACCAAACCAATCCAAACCAATCCAAACCAATCCAAACCAATCCAAACCAATCCAAACCAATCCAAACCAATCCAAACCAATCCAAACCAATCCAAACCAACCAAACCAATCCAAACCAATCCAAACCAATCCAAACCAACCAAACCAACCAAACCAATCCAAACCAATCCAAACCAATCCAAACCAATCCAAATCCAATCCAAACCAATCCAAACCAATCCAAACCAATCCAAACCAACCAAACCAATCCAAACCAATCCAAACCAATCCAAACCAATCCAAACCAATCCAAACCAATCCAAACCAATCCAAACCAATCCAAACCAATCCAAACCAACCAAACCAATCCAAACCAACCAAACCAATCCAAACCAATCCAAACCAATCCAAACCAACCAAACCAACCAAACCAATCCAAACCAACCAAACCAATCCAAACCAATCCAAACCAATCCAAACCAATCCAAACCAACCAAACCAATCCAAACCAATCCAAACCAATCCAAACCAATCCAAACCAATCCAAACCAATCCAAACCAATCCAAACCAATCCAAACCAATCCAAACCAACCAAACCAACCAAACCAATCCAAACCAATCCAAACCAATCCAAACCAATCCAAACCAATCCAAACCAATCCAAACCAATCCAAACCAACCAAACCAATCCAAACCAATCCAAACCAATCCAAACCAATCCAAACCAATCCAAACCAACCAAACCAATCCAAACCAATCCAAACCAATCCAAACCAACCAAACCAATCCAAACCAATCCAACCAATCCAACCAACCAAACCAATCCAAACCAATCCAAACCAATCCAAACCAATCCAAACCAATCCAAACCAATCCAAACCAATCCAAACCAATCCAAACCAATCCAAACCAATCCAAACCAATCCAAATCCAATCCAAACCAATCCAACCAACCAAACCAACCAAACCAATCCAAACCAATCCAAACCAATCCAAACCAATCCAAACCAATCCAACCAAACCAATCCAAATCCAATCCAAACCAACCAAACCAATCCAAACCAATCCAAACCAATCCAAACCAATCCAAACCAATCCAAACCAATCCAAACCAACCAAACCAATCCAAACCAATCCAAACCAACCAAACCAATCCAAACCAATCCAAACCAATCCAAACCAATCCAAACCAATCCAAACCAATCCAAACCAATCCAAACCAATCCAAACCAATCCAAACCAACCAAACCAATCCAAACCAATCCAAACCAATCCAAACCAATCCAAACCAAACCAACCAAACCAATCCAAACCAACCAAACCAATCCAAACCAATCCAAACCAATCCAAACCAATCCAAACCAATCCAAACCAATCCAAACCAATCCAAACCAACCAAACCAATCCAAACCAATCCAAACCAACCAAACCAATCCAAACCAACCAAACCAATCCAAACCAACCAAACCAATCCAAACCAATCCAAACCAATCCAAACCAATCCAAACCAATCCAAACCAATCCAAACCAATCCAAACCAATCCAAACCAATCCAAACCAACCAAACCAACCAAACCAATCCAAACCAATCCAAACCAATCCAAACCAATCCAAACCAATCCAAACCAACCAAACCAATCCAAACCAATCCAAACCAATCCAAACCAATCCAAACCAATCCAAACCAATCCAAACCAACCAAACCAATCCAAACCAATCCAAACCAATCCAACCAATCCAAACCAATCCAAACCAATCCAAACCAATCCAAACCAATCCAAACCAATCCAAACCAACCAAACCAATCCAAACCAATCCAAACCAATCCAAACCAATCCAAACCAATCCAAACCAATCCAAACCAATCCAAACCAATCCAAACCAATCCAACCAACCAACCAAACCAATCCAAACCAATCCAAACCAATCCAAACCAACCAAACCAATCCAAACCAATCCAAACCAACCAAACCAATCCAAACCAATCCAAACCAATCCAAACCAATCCAAACCAATCCAAACCAATCCAAACCAACCAAACCAATCCAAACCAACCAAACCAATCCAAACCAACCAAACCAATCCAAACCAATCCAAACCAATCCAAACCAATCCAAACCAATCCAAACCAATCCAAACCAATCCAAATCCAATCCAAACCAATCCAAACCAATCCAAACCAATCCAAACCAATCCAAACCAATCCAAACCAATCCAAACCAATCCAAACCAATCCAAACCAATCCAAACCAATCCAAACCAATCCAAACCAATCCAAACCAACCAAACCAACCAAACCAATCCAAACCAATCCAAACCAATCCAAACCAACCAAACCAATCAATCCAAACCAATCCAAACCAATCCAAACCAACCAAACCAATCCAAACCAATCCAAACCAATCCAAACCAATCCAAACCAATCCAAACCAATCCAAACCAATCCAAACCAATCCAAACCAATCCAAACCAACCAAACCAATCCAAACCAATCCAAACCAATCCAAACCAATCCAAACCAATCCAAACCAATCCAACCAACCAAATCCAATCCAACCAATCCAAACCAATCCAAACCAATCCAAACCAATCCAAACCAATCCAAACCAATCCAAACCAATCCAAACCAATCCAAACCAATCCAAACCAATCCAAACCAATCCAAACCAATCCAAACCAATCCAAACCAATCCAAACCAATCCAAACCAATCCAAACCAATCCCAAACCAATCCAAACCAATCCAAACCAATCCAAACCAATCCAAACCAATCCAAACCAACCAAACCAATCCAAACCAATCCAAACCAATCCAAACCAACCAAACCAACCAAACCAATCCAAACCAACCAAACCAATCCAAACCAATCCCAAACCAATCCAAACCAATCCAAACCAACCAAACCAATCCAAACCAATCCAAACCAATCCAAACCAATCCAAACCAATCCAAACCAATCCAAACCAATCCAAACCAATCCAAACCAATCCAAACCAACCAAACCAATCCAAACCAATCCAACCAACCAATCCAAACCAACCAAACCAATCCAAACCAATCCAAACCAACCAAACCAACCAAACCAATCCAAACCAATCCAAACCAATCCAAACCAACCAAACCAATCCAAACCAATCCAAACCAATCCAAACCAATCCAAACCAACCAAACCAATCCAAACCAATCCAAACCAATCCAAACCAACCAAACCAATCCAAACCAATCCAAACCAACCAAACCAACCAAACCAATCCAAACCAATCCAAACCAATCCAAACCAATCCAAACCAATCCAAACCAACCAAACCAATCCAACCAACCAAACCAATCCAAACCAATCCAAACCAATCCAAACCAATCCAAACCAATCCAAACCAATCCAACCAACCAAACCAATCCAAACCAATCCAAACCAATCCAAACCAATCCAACCAACCAACCAAACCAATCCAACCAATCCAAACCAACCAAACCAATCCAAATCCAATCCAAATCCAATTTAAATCTAATCCATTTTTAATCCAAATCCGATCCGAATCCAGTTCGAATCAATTTTAAATCCAATCCAAATCCAATCCAAATCCAATCAAAATCCAATTCAACCCAAATCTTGTCAAAATCCAAACCAAATCCAAATAAAATCCGATCCAAATCCAATTCCAACCAATTCCAAATCCAATTTTAATCCAATTCCGTTCCACATTAATTTCAATTATAATCCATAGTCAAATACAAATCAAATTCAAGTCAATTACAATGCTACCTGATTACAAGAAAATAATATTAAATAAAAATTTAATCTGGCTAAAAAATTATCCTTTTAAAATGTGATATCTTCATACCTCCGTGGCGATATTCCTTTCTTTTTATTTAGTTGAGACAATTATATAAAATACTGAGCAATGTTTCAAAACAAATTTTTTCCTTCCTCTTTCAGGTGAACGTGAAATACGAAGACCTGCCCAACTTTCTGAAGGTGGCAGAAGCGCTGCAGGTTAAGGGCTTGCATGGCGAGGTAAGTCATCGCTACGCGCTCATTGAAGTCTTTCGATTTTAATTTATCCTTCCCTTCCGACCACAGAGCACCAACGACGCCGAGGAGCGCGACTATCAGCAACAGCAGCAGCAGCACGCCCTACGTCTTCAAGAGCAGCAGCGTCTCTATCAACAGCAGCAGCAGCAGAACATGGTACAGCATCAGCAAAGCTTGGCTCAGCAGCGACAGCAACTGATACAGGCGGCCCAACAGCAAGCGCAAGCTGTGGCACACGCCCAGCAACAGCAGGCCGTGCAACAAGCTCAACAAGCTGCGGCCGCTGCAGCTGCCGCTCAGCAACAGCAACAGTTAGTTAGCCGAAACAGTTTCAAGGAACTGATGAAGGCCAAGCACGCTGCCGCTGCTGCCGTACTGAACGAAGACTACCTGAACAACAATGCCAAAAGTATGAACAACAACAACAACAACAGCTCCCACGTAAACAATGCCAACCTCAACAACAACATCAGCTCCATGAACAACAACAATCTCGCACAGTTCGGCGTCCACCAGATCAACCCCTCGAAGAAGATGCTTGACAGTCAAAAGTATCAAAAGTACTACTCGAAACGGAAGCTGGTCCAACAGTACGAACAGGAAATGCGAGCGGAAAAAAGAAAACTTGGCATCGAAGACGTAATCCAGGCAGCGGCAGCGGCGAAGGCTCTGAACCTACGGCTAAACAACGGCGGCATGACCAGTCCAGTCAGCGTGGTCGCTCCCTCAACGCCCACTCCGAATCCACCGGAAACGCCAACCAATGGGCACTCGAGTGGCACCGACGAAGAACAACCCCCGCTCATACAGAACATCAAATCGGAACCGAACTACGATGAGGACGAAGGCATGGAAGTGGACAACGACAACAACTTGGCATCGAACAACAACAACAACCACAGCATCAACAATAACAACAACCACGAGGACGACTACTACAGCCAGCGCGATTCGGTCATCGGGAAGTCCATGAAGCATTCCATCCTGGAGCCAAATATAGTATTAAAGCAGAGCGACGAGTGTCTCAGCTCATCCAACAATAACAACAACAACAACAGCAACCAGACGGGTAGTCTCAACTTGTGCAAGAATGTTAGTTAGGGCAGCAGTGCGTCCGGTTGGTATGGGACCGGCATGGCAACGGCGGCAACAGCTACAACGGTGTGGCGTGAGTGGGAATGAGTGCTCGGGCGGGATGAGTGGCTGACGGTTGGATGAGCGAAAGGAGTAACGCACCCTCATACGCAAAGGACGGGAGAAAAAGTGTAGTAATATTTATATTTATTTATTTTGTTGATTTTGTTAGGTTAGTAGACAGTATCGGAAGAAACCTTTGTACATAGGTTATTAGTTTTTTCGGTCGGTATAATTCTCAATACTTTCATCACATTTGGCGTCACGTAAGTTATTTTGATATCATCGACATCTTCGGGTCGGATTTGTTTTCGAGCTGTTTAGATTCGCAGCCGACAGGAATTTTGCACTGAGAGCAAAAGAGACTAGCGCTGTTCGAAAAGTTTCTTGTGACTTTCTTTCTTTCTCCGGAGGTACAGACAAGGAATATATTTAATTTATGCGATTTGTTTCCTGGGTTATCCCAACCGGGTATCCTCAGATATTGTTTATTTTTATTTTTGTATTTTTGTTAGTGGTTTTCGTTGCGAAAAAAAAAACAGGAAAATCAAATTGTCCATAAACTAATTTTGTTTTAATCATAAACAGTAGTAGGTTTAAGGTGAATGTTCGTGTGGTTGTATAAATGTTAGGTTATGGTGTGTGCGAGAAAAGAGATGACGAAAGAGAAGCAGAAGCGGGAAAAGTGTAAATCAGAAATTGATCTGCGGAAACGATTGATTTTTCTCACCTGATTATTTGTGATCTATGTTCGTTACGAGTAGTTAAAGAAGATGCTGGGCGTCGTTTGACCGGTTTGCTTGTCAGCGATCCTGAAATTATGGAAAATCCCGTCGAAAATGGCGACTCAAAATAACACAATTGAAACGAAAATATATAAAATTAACGGTATATAAAAGCTCAGGTCATTACTAATCTAGTTCTTGTTGCTTTGAAAGATGGTTTATTAGCGAAATTGTTTGACATGCACGCGTAGAAATCATTTTGTTGGTTATTGAAAAGTTCTATTTAGTCTTAAATTGTTTGGAACGCTGTCCAGCGGCTTCAAAATCTGCAGAGTAACTTAAGTTTTGATAAGGACTATCAAATGTACGAAATCCATCCAACTATTACTCACCCAACACACGTATTTTGGCTTATTTTGAGAACATCACATAGCTGACTTTGGTTTTGACACTTCAAACAGAAGCAGAATGATCCTGCCAGTAAAAAATAAAAAATAGTGAAGATCAAGATGGAGGAACAAAAATTTACGTACCAACTGCCAACTAACGCAAGAACGGTGGCATCTATTGTGCAATTAACCCCATTTAAATGTCGTTGTGAAGATAACAAATCAAACACAAAATTAACTCTAACCTAACTGACTAATCAATGCGATGGAAATTTAAAAATGCATGAATCGATGTTTACAAACATATTGTCTATGCAGCCTACTGGGATGCAATTATACGGAACTGTTATTTTTTCTTAGGTTTTTTGTTAGTTTCGTTTCGCAATTAATATTAGTTGTTAGAATTCATTAGGAGTTTCCTTTCTTCGGGTTTATTTATTTATTGATCTTATCTTCTTCGATCCTTCTCTTGTTTTACCTAAAGGTGTCTGAATGGTCTTCTTCCTTTTTAACTCCCGACATGTTTTCACACGTTTCTCTGGTGTAAGACAAAGTTCTTAGATTTTAGTAACATTTTTGTTTTCGTTACAAAAATTAGCCGAAAAGAGATGCAACACAATTCATATACATATACATATAGCAAAATGAGTGTAATTTAAACGTTGCTTAATGTAAGGAAGTAATAGATAAATAATAGACTTACATCCACAAACACAGAAAATAATATAATGCGAAACTGTGGAAACAAAATTATACTTATATGAGTGTTAGGTTTTTATAGAAATATTGATATTTACAATACAGAAGAAAAGAAACAAATCAGACATGTGAATTACAATAAAGTAGCATCGTTCACGCGATGGCAAAAAGACTCATACAAAGGAAAATCTTCAAAACGATACACACACACATACTTTACCTGAACAGAAGATAAGAGAAACTTGCAAGACGCGAAAAAGGACAACTAAATTATACTAAGTATACACTGTAAGGGAATCTAAAACGATACAATAATTATAGGAAACATTCATGCGAACTCAACAGAAAGAAAATGAGTTACTAAGCGGAAGTAAATTATACCTAACTAACATAAAACAACAAAAAACAACTATTTATGTCCATGTGTAATAGATATGTGCAAATGCATAACAAATAACATAAACAATACATTACAAAGCAAACAAAATGCTATAATTGTGCATGGGCGACCGCAGCAGCTGCAGCGGCGCCCGCAAAAGCCGAGAAAATATATTTCTATATTTGTATTGTGTAGCGTTCAGAACGCAGAGTTGTTAAACAAGCGACAAGACAAATACAGCGCAATTTACAGCAAATTCAAAACACCTCCCGACGTGCAAGCACACAGACACACACACATACATTATCCCGATCGCCAGAATCCCAGTGATGATCATCAGTGGACGTCCATTGAGGCGTCCGATTGTGCCGAACTGTGAGCGGGATATTATTACTCATAGAACATAGGAACACCTTAAAGCTAGCGAAGCCTAATGACGGCTGGTTGCCACCCGTACGAACAATAGAAAACGCAGATGAAATACAATACATAGGTAGCCGAAAAAAAAACAAACAAACTCAATAACATAAACAATAAACCAGCTGAAGAAAAAGACGGATGTGTGTTAACACGAAGAACAGCATATACGATTTTTCGCTTGTTTTTGTAGTTTACAATGCTTTATGTTGGAATTACGGAACGGAGGAAAATTTACTGCAAGCCCACACACAAAACCCATAACACATACAAGAAACGTAAACAATGTTTAGACGAGATTTTTTTTGTTATATTTTATAAAATTGAAGATTATTATAAATATATATTCTATATAATAATAAATACCAGTCGATGTGAGTTTTGTCTGCTGAAAACCGAAATGAAAGAATGAAACTTACTTTTCCTTTGCCGTTAAATTGATAGCTCACATTGCGGGATCCCCTGTATTACCCGCATAATCCCAAACCATAGCGGAACATCCTAACATTTACGCTGTAATGATTTTCATGGGTATTTTTACCTCATGCAACAGTTAAACAATATAGCTAGCCGATGCCATCTTAAAATTTTAGAAAATCCTAATCATTTTGATAATATTCACATTTAAAAAAAAGTGATGATATTTCGTTGCCGGAAAACTCATGAGGCAAAACGCCTTTTAACTGGCGGCTCTTGGGGAACAACACACCACGCGTCGGCGAATCAGCATTTTGGTATGGACGGTGCGTGGAGACGCTTAGTACATTGTAGGCTAGTCCCACTAGTGCGGTTTGCCTCGCCGAAATGCTAGATGTTTCATCAAAATGTGGAAAATTTCCTATCTTCCTATCTACTATTTTGACACTTTTTGTGCATAACCTACAGAATTTTAGGTTTACTTTTGTTACGGCCATCTCAAACACAGTAAATATGAGGGAATACCCAAAAGGCGTTTTGCTTCTTCCTCTACGGTATATCTTCCTTTCAAAATCATAATCAGAATCCAGAATGGTGACTAGAACCTTAAGCAGACTAATTGCTGGATAAAGTATTGACTATTATAGTAATAACCGTTTTCAGAAACTCGACCATGTGAACAATGAATGGGAAAGTTAAACGCATAGGGCTTAAAACTTATTTTTAAAAAATAAACTTTATTCACTACGAACCTTACTGTCTAAGTCCTAAGCTAATCAAAAAATGTTCACATTCTGATAGTTGCTGGTATTTATAGATGGTAAAAAGTGTTTACATCTTGCTCCTTGTTGTGATTCGATAATGATAATTATCGATTGTTGATATTTGGTCTCTGTGTGGCTCGGTGATATGGTGATATCGTTGACTTGATCGTGTGTTGGGTCGCCGTGTTTTGGCTTTGCAATAACTCACGCGTTCTGGATTAACGGTAACTGGAATAGGGAATAGGAATGGTGGTTGAGCTATATTGCTCACAATCGAAAATTTGTCCCATATGAATACGAAAACGAGTAGTAGGCAGTATTTTTTTCCAATAGGATGAGAATTTGCAAACAGTAACATAGGCGAATTAGACTGGACAGCCCTGACCCTCTCAAGCCACCCTGACTGTTGGCGATACTGGCAACATGATCCAGATTACGGATAAACATCAGATGTGTCAAAACTCCAGAAAGATCGTTATCATTATCTTTGTACAACGAATAGATGACAAATTTTAATGTGTCCCGCGAAATATATTTTAATTGTATCGTAACGTAAAGTAATAATTAATCCTATCACACCACCTCGTACCGTTACGACAGTACGCGATCCAATTTCTAAAATGACGCCGCCGCTTAACAAAAGGAAACGCACCTTCAGCAAAATGGAGGAGCTAAACGCAAGCCTAATCCGGGAAACAATCCACCCGGTCAGACCCTGCAATCAAACGGGTATCCGCAGTTCTTGCAGCAACAAAATCCTCCCCAGGCGGTACCACAAGAACCGAATCCGAGCACCAGCTCACCCGGACAGGGGTGGCATTGTGCATCTCGATTCGAACGCAATTCTATCGAGTCGAACATGTTTTGGCATTACGGGGTTCGGTTCGATCTCGACAACGACTCATCGTTCGAGTATGCTCGAGGAGGTACAAGAATAACGAGATGTTTTGGCATTATGGAAACTCGATAGCACACTGAAAAACGACTCAAGTCGAATGAGAAACACTCGTCACCTTTATAGCTTTCGAATGTTGTTCGAAAGTTATTTCTTGCTGAAAGTTTTTATTTATATTTGTTAATATTTCTCTGCGGGAAGAGAATAAATGTTTTATAATTGTCTCTTGAGGAAAAGAATGTCATTAGTATACCTACTTTTATAGTTTCCAGACATGCAATCTCTAATTATCCCGGAATCTGCGTAAAAACGACTTCAACTAAAATCGGTTTTTTGAAGTTTTCACGTATTTTTGACGATTTCGATAAATCGCGTGAAAAATCTATGAAGAAAATCTGCGTAAAAATAGATGAGTTAAATAAAAAAACGCGCATGAGATAACTCAAGTGCATTTAACTAAAATTCATGGAAACATCAAAGTAATTTATTATCGAATCCTTCTTTAGCTTTAAATTATTTAGCTCAAAAATGGATCTGTGGCATACACTCGAATATCTGGGGGATCGCGATGTGGTTTATATGCCTTTCTTTGTTCGTCTGACATAAAAGTCTAATTCCCCTATTTTTTTTCTTTCTCGTTTTTGTTTTGTTTTTGTCTTATTGTTCTGTGTAATACGAAGCTATGGCCATCCGGAAGATGCTCCCTGACGAACCACAACTCGAGCCCGACGCTACGCCATACCGTTAATGACGTCAAATACCCAGATGAGCAGCTGTAATACCTCAAACCTAAATCCCAACCTAGTCCGTCCTGAAATTACGCAATCTAACCTTGAGTCGCCACGAGTATCTTGGTCTATACCCTTTCCCCTTACTAACTGTTGATAATAAGATGATATCGATTGTAAATATCATAAAGTCTCGGCTCCGTTAAGTGTTATACACGCCTGAGCCTGTCAAATAAACGCAATAGATAAAAAAATACACTCGAATAAACATAAAACTTATAATTTGTGTCATAACAGTAACTCAGTTTACAAAACATGTCGTATCGGCATAATGTTTTAATCGGTTGCAACTGCTCAATAAATAATATTGACTTTTAAAGTCATTGAGCACAATTTGCTTGGTTATAAATTAACTGCCAATTCATGCCCTGAAGGATGGCTTTCCAACAGGCAACATGTTACACGCAGATGAAATTACTCTTATTTTCTCTGTTTACTCACATTCGCCATGCGCCGAAGGTTGTCTCCAGCGGGCGGCATACTAAACACGGAGACAGCTATCTCTTATTCTCTCTGTTTACATTTCTTTTGACAGAACATACTCGATTGAACTAGTACAGCACCATTCGAAATCTTGTACTGCGACTGAATGAAGTCGAACGAAATGCATAATGCCGCAATTTTTTCGAAACGAATCCAAAAACTTACGACTCGAGTGATTCGATTCGAGATGCGCAATGTCACCCCAGTATTCGCAGTATTGCCAGTAACCGATTCAATCGCAGGGGCTCACAACGGAAAATGTTATCGTCCAAATTCTACAGCAGCTACAGAAACAACAGGCGGTTACAAATCAGCTTCTTCAGCAGCAGCGCGAATCTATACCCAACAATAGCAAGGGTTTCTGTAGCAGCAGGAAGCGCTTTTTCGACACGCAATGTCTTCTAATAATGTCAGCATACCACCCAATCCAGAAACTGTGGCGCCTGCCTAGGATGTGGTGGGGTTTGACACTGGGCTCTGTTAAACTTCTATAAAAAGCTGAATGTATCCGCAAGTAGGCTCCGCCAAAGCGACCGTGTGCCGCTCAAAGCGCACAAGCCCAAGTCCTGGTGTTAGGTGGGACGCTAAACAGCCCAAACACAACGGCCCTCCGACGAGACAGGAGGTTTGCGCAGGCCCAATAAGCCGCCTTTAAAAACAACCGAATTAGAATATAATACGACTTGATACAATCGGCAACGACCTAGGGGACGAATAAAGGATCACGATTGGAAGCCTGGAACATGGAACTACAAGTCGTTAGGCTTCGCAGGTTGTGACAGGATAATCTACGATGAATTACATCCCCGCAACTTCGAGGTCGTAGCGCTGCAGGAAATCTGCTGGACAGGACGGAAAGTGTGGAAAAGCGAGCATCGAGCGGCTACCTTCTACCAAAGCTGTGGCACCACTAACGAGCTGGGAGCCGACTTCATAGTTCTGGGAAAGATGCGCCAACGCGTGATTGGGTGGCAGCCAATCAACGCAAGGATGTGCAAGCTGAGGGTAAAAGGCCGTTTCTACAACTATAGCATCATCAATGTGCACAGCCCACGCGAAGGGAGACCCGACGACGAGAAAGAAGCGTTCTATGCACAGCTGCAGCAGACATACGATGGATGCCCACTGCGGGACGTCAAAATCGTCATCGGTGACATGAACGGTCAGGTAGGAAGGAGGAAATGTACAGACCGGTGATCGGACCGGATAGTCTGCATACCGTATCGAATGACAACGGTCAACGATGCATACACTTTGGAGCCTCCCGCGGACTAGTAGTCCGAAGCACATGGAAATCACCTAATCAAGTAACGGAAAACCAAATTGACCACGTTATAATCGACGGTAAATTCTTCTTCGACATCACGAACGTACGCACTTACCGCGAATATTGAATTCGCCCACTACTTCGTTGCAGTATGTCTGCGCTCAAAACTCTCGACGCCGCGGCTAAACATTGGACGGCTTCAAGTCGGTAGACTAGCCCAAGACTCCCAACGGAAGAGCAGCTATGCGCAGCATCTTATGAAGATGGCAGGAGAGATATTCGATCCGCCATTTGTAGCACCGCAACCGCTGCACTAGGCACGGTGGCCTCGGATCAGAGAAACGAGTAGTATGACGGCGAATGTAAGCAGTTAGTTGAGGAGAATAATGCAGCATGGGCGAGATTGCTTCAATACCGCACGATGGCGAACGAGGCACGATACAAACGGGCGCGGAACAGACAAAATTTGATTTTTCGGAGGAAAAAGCGCCTGCAGGAAGATCGAGACCGGAAAGCATAAAGAAAGCAGGAAATAACACACGAAAGTTCTATGAGAAGTTAAACCGTTCACGTAAGGGCCACGTGCTATAGCCCGACATTTGTAAGGACATAAACGGGAACCTTCTTACAAACGAGCGTGAGGTGATCCAAAGGTGGCGGCAGCACTACAAAGAGCACCTGGATGGTGGGCTGACCATACGTACCGTATTTAACGGGACAGTCCCGTTTTTTAGGTCTTATTGTGCTGTCCCGTCGTAATCTAGAAAATCCTCAATTTGTCCCGTTTTTTGATTGATTCATCAAAGGAGCTCCAAAATGTTATTCAGACAAATTCAATAGGAATCTAAAACCAAATACAAATAAAGTGGACTAAAAACCCTTAAAAAGAGTGTGACATGTTATGATATAAGTGTTGCTTTTAAAAGAATGCTATCTATGACGTTATGCATTTTGCATGGATCGACGTTTCTTAAGATTGTTAAACAGCTAATGACAACAGGTGAAACGGGAGATGTTTTTCATACAGTTTCATTTCAATTATTTTTTCTGCTTATTCCGAAGGCATTAAAATTTGGCCAATTTCATCAGCGGATTGAACGGAACCGGTAACTTGGTAGGCATGTCTGTATATCCTGGAAATCAGGGTATCGCCTCAGCGTCAATAAAATGAAGCGCAGGGACAGACATTCTAATTATAAGACCGAGGAACCCTCTGCATCTCCATGAGCGCACTGGAAAGGAATAGTATATTAGTTGGGAAGGAAATATATTGGAAATCGCCTTGGTAAGCGACTAATTATTCATGATGATACAAAAACGGAAAATCAACGCGTGTCTTACGTATTTTCCCGAAGACTGATTCGATATCTTAACTACTTCGCGACGACTAAAACACGCACTGCACAACGCTTGCTCGATGGCTACTGCAAACTATCGAAGATCGCGCTTGATTCGACCTGACAATACATGCGCATTAGTCACCGAACAGAAGATGGATATTTTATTATTTTCCCGACGACTAAAACACGCACTGCACTTACTTGCTCGATGGCTACTCATTAGCTGAACAAAACCGAGTTTTAAGCCAGTTTCTAATCGAGGGGAAATTTGTTCAGATTTCAATCCTCACATACTTTCAGGCTAGTTCACACATCAGGCGCTTGTCTGAAAATTTCGCTTCCTTATGTGTGGGCGGGTTTAATTTAGGCCCGATTTGAAATACAATCCTTCAATCTCCGAGACTCAGAGCCTTTCCTCGTTTGTCGGGTGAAGATCACTGCGTCCAGATTTTAGGACTATTGTGATATACCCTTTTGCTGTGAAATACGCAAGTTATCTCAGTAACATGTTTGTCACTGAGATACCTTGGTATCGACTGAACAAATGAACAGAAACAGATGAATAGAGATTCTGAGTTACAGTATGTGACTCCCCCATTCTGGCGAGACTAGCTTTATGAAGCCAACCACGTCCTTGGGGATAAGATCCATATGTCAGCAGGCCCTAAAAGGGCTTGCTGAGAACTTTGAACCTACGTTGGGTGAGTGCACTGCAATAGCAGAGGATGTGTTCTGATGTTTCTCTCTCCTCGTCACAGAAGCGGCAATTTGAGGTTTGGATTGCTCCGATCTTTTGTAGATGGTATCTGCAGGGGCAGTGTCCAGTTATTAGACCGGTGTAGATGTTGAGATCCCTTTTGTTGAGACCTAATAGTTGTTGGGTTTTCTTGGGGTTAATCGTTACGAGCCTTTTGGATTGGCTCGTATGGGGAAGTGCATTCCAGTTTGATGTGATTTGACTGACCATATATTTGTTCAGTTCCATTTTTACAGAGATCCCGCAGAAGGGCTCAGGGCCAATGAACCTTTCATTAGATCCATTCCTGGCTAGCTCATCAGCAATCTCGTTTCCCTCTAGACCCGTATGTCCTGGGATCCAATATAGGTAGACTCGATTGCGTATGGATAAGTTTTTCAAAGCCAGAATGCATTCCCACACTAGCTTTGAGTTACAAGTGTAGTTATTAAGCGACTTAAGTGCCGCTTGGCTGTCAGAGAAAATACATATTTTGCAAATCTATACTTTCTCCTCAGGCATAATAACACGCATTCTAATATTGCATATATTTCCGCCTGAAATACTGTGGGCCACTGTCCTAAGTGGACAGAAATTTTTGTTGTAGGGCCATAGATTCCGGATCCTGTCAGATTATTCATTTTCGAACCATCTGTGAAGAAATTTATAGAGCCTGTTGGAACGTTGGTCCACCTCCTTCCCACTCCTGGCGGGAAGGAATGAACACATCGTAAGGTAAGTCATAATTGACTACCGTTTCCATCCAGTCACTACAAATTCCTATTGCGGGATTTATGGCAAATTCATTTAATATGCTGAGGTGACCCGTAAGGTCTCCCGACAGCAGTGTTTTTGTTCTCTTTAACCTTAGAGCACTTTTTTCCGCTTCCAGCTTTATGAATTGATCTAACCGGGGCAGGTGAAGCATTGCGTCTAGGGCCAAAGTGGGTGTACTACGAACTGCACCAGTGATGGCTATGCAAGCGGTGCGTTGGATTTTGTTGAGCTTAGCCCTTGCAGCAGCCTCATTAGTTTTAGGCCACCAGACAAGGGAAGCGTAAGTTGTCCTGGGACGGACAATGGTTTTATATATCCACATGATCATACTTGGTTTTAGGCCCCATCTTTTACCAAGGGTTTTCGAACAAACCCAAAGTGTATTGAGACCTTTCTGCACAACTGATTGGAGATGAGAGTTCCAATTAAGCTTTGCGTCGAGTATGACACCTAGATATTTTACTTCACTTGAATAAACTAATTGTGTTTGATTCAAGAAAAGGGGTTTCAGTTGTACCTTTCTCCGTTTGGTGAAAGGGATAATGGAAGTTTTGTAGGATTTATGCCTAGTTGATACTTTTGACACCAGGAAAAGTGTGATTTAGGGCAGATTGCATTCTTTCCACGATAACACTTTCGAATTTGCCTCGTACAATAATGACAACGTCATCAGCATATCCAACCACTTCAAAGCCTCTTCTCTCTAAGCTGTCTAGAAGCTCATCCACCACCAGTGACCACAACAAAGGAGAAAGCACTCCGCCTTGCGGACACCCCTTGTTGCTTTAACAGTGATGTATGAACCGCTAAGCTCAGAGGAGATTTTCCGATTAGCTAGCATAGCATGTACCCAGGTAACAATGCATGGGTCGAATTTTCTCCTCAACATTGCTGACCCTATAGACGAATAAGAAGCGTTATCGAATGCGCCCTTAATATCAAGAAATGCTACAAGAGCAATTTCTTTTGCATTAAGTGTTTTTCGATTTTTGAACTACCGTATGTAGTACCGAGATCGTAGATTTTCCACTTTGATAAGCGAATTGGTTTTTTGACAAAGGCATTGCTTTCATAAATTTGTGATTTATGTACTCGCATAGTACCTTTTCCATAATTTTGAGCATTACAGAGGATAAACTTATCGGCCTGAATGCTTTGGGGTTGGTTTATCTCTCTTGCCTGCCTTCGGAATGAAGACAGCCCGGATTTGACGCCAATCGTTAGGTATGTGCCCCAAAATCAGACTCGCCTTAAAATCTCAACCAAGGGTGGAACCAGTGTTTTCTCCTCTTTTGGATCAACGCTGGAAATATTCCATCCATGCCAGGAGACTTAAATGGCTCGAAAGATCTCACAGCCCTCTCAACCCTGGCCCGAGTGAAAGCTTCCTTTGCAACCTTTATTGCGTCTTTTTAGACCCAGAAACCCATGATTGGATCTCTTGTGGATCTGAGACAGCAATTCCAGTGCCTTGGTCGCCGATGCTCGACTCAGGGATTGAATCAGGGAAGTGGATCTTTAACAATTCGCTCAGT
Organism: Armigeres subalbatus; assembly: GCF_024139115.2. Classification (NCBI taxonomy): domain Eukaryota; kingdom Metazoa; phylum Arthropoda; class Insecta; order Diptera; family Culicidae; genus Armigeres; species Armigeres subalbatus. The sequence continues at coordinate 109,183,800 of NC_085139.1, read as the reverse complement.
GTATCGCTAGGCTCTACAGTGAGCGAACCATCCATCTTTCGGAGGCTACCCACACCATTGGAGTGGTCTTTTGAAAGAGTTTTTGGAGTCTGGCCACTACGGGTGTATTCTCTATGCTTTCACACATTAGAATCCACGATTTCCGTTTGGCTGACCTTATTTCTTTGTTGTAGTTCGTCAGGGCCTTTCTGTATAGGCTCCAATCGCCGGTTTGCTTAGCACGATTGAACTCCCTACGCGCAGTTTTCCTAAGCTTCTCAAGAGTTTTATTCCACCATGGAACGTCTCTACTCGAACTAGTTGATTTAGTTGGACAGCTCTCTTGGTAGGCGTTAAGGATTTTGTTTTTAATGGATTTGGACGCATCTTCCAATTGTGTTATGGACTTGATGTGACTTTCTATGATGTACTCTTCGGATCGTAGGATAGCTGAGTAGGATTCCCAATCAGTTTTCTTAGGATCTTTAAACGTTTTTCCATCGTTAGACCCCTTCCCATTCGAAGATGATGTGTTTATGGTCTGACATTGATATTTCTTCAGAAACATGCCAGTTTTTTATTTTATCCGAGATAGACCGACTACATAGAGTCAAGTCCAAAACTTCCTGACGAATGGAGTTTTCAAACGTGGGCTTGTCACCAACATTACAAATGTCAATGTTCTTGGAAGAGAGAAACTGTAACAGGTACTCACCTCTGGTGTTTATATTGGTACTTCCCCATACGGTGTGATGTGCATTTGCGTCGCACCCTATGACGAAGGGGATGTTGTGTCGGTGGCTGTAGGCTACGAGCGCAGCTATTTCTGGAGGAGGGATTTCGTCCACGTCACCTGGGAAGTATGCCGAAACCACCAAGATCTCTCTACTCCCTCTGGCGGAAGGTACCTCCATCCTGACCGCTACGATGTCCCTTTATGAATTCTGAAATTGGAAAGTATTTACAGTTGTTATGTAATAAAATAGCCGCTCTAGGAGAAAGCTGGCTGTCATCATATACCAACTTACATGAGTGTTGTGGAATACCTTGTATTCTGGATTTATTGACCCATGGCTCTTGAATGAGGGCCACGGTTAAATTCTCTTTGGTGAACCTCCGACAGAGCACACCCGTGGCGCTCTCAGCATGGTGGAGGTTCACTTGCAGAACTTTAGTCGCCATTTCCGGGTTCCCGCTTTTTTCGGACGACGACTGTCCGGCTTTGGATGTTGCGGATCATCAGGATGTCGTTTGATATTACAGTTTGGGTTTCTCTCTTCCCTGTAGCAACCTGGCCCGCCAGTTTCGCCTCTGTGGTCAAACTGTCGCTTTTGCACCCCCTTTGCCCTGTTTAGATACCTTTGGTTTGGTACCACTAGAGCAGGGGTCGCCTGTAAGCTTCGAGCTTTTCCTTTAGAGGCGGACAGACTAGCCTTTATGGTGCTTTTGGGGTGAGATTTACTAACCTCGCCCGAACCGGAGGCTTCCTCAGATTTCTCTTGGGTCGGCCTTCCAGTTAGCCGAACCTCGCCCTTGAACAGGAGGCCTCCTCAGATTGCTCTTGGGTCGGCCTTCCAGTCGGATTGGCGGTAGCGGCAGTCGGTTGATCTGTAATCTTCCTTAGTTGGATTTCACCAAATCGGTAGTTGAGGGTGTATTTGGACTTCTTCAACTTTTCCATCGACGCACCATCTACTGTGAAGATCCATTCAACATGAATATCTTTCAGAATGGATCGTTTCACAATACGCCAATTAGTTGTTGTGATGTCATTTTGGCTTTCTATGAGAGCCTTTATTCGGTCGTCATCGTAGCTGGAGCTTTGTGGGAAGAATGCTCGGATCATCTCTGGACGTGGAATAGCCACTTCGTCCTTTGCCATCAGCTCTGCACCTTCCCAGGGTTTCATGGATGGGGATATTCTCTTTAACCACTCAGCAGTCTCTTGATCCTTACAGATTAGAACCATGTAACCGGACTTGTAGATGAGGTTGTTGAATTTGGGTTTTATTGGCTCGTTTCGCTGTTGAACTACTCTGAGCAGGAGTGCTTCTTGTAGAAGGTCTAGCTGGGCTGTAGTGAGTTGGACGGTGGGAAAGTCTTTGGGTATTATCCCGACCTTCACGCTTTTGGCCATATCACTGTAGCTGATACCAGCTGTTTTCCTCATGGGTGGGTTTTGTTGTCCAGACACGTTTTTCTGAGGCGCGCGGTTTGAGGACTGTTGGGCGCGCTCTCTCGGATCCAGATGGTGCTTCACCCTTTTTGTTTGGGGTCCTCTGTGGCGGATTTGTCTAGGTCGTTTCTCGAGCGTTTTGAGGAAGTGGGCTCGATCTCCTTATTCAGGATTATGGACAAGGCCTCATTCCGGTCTTTTCCCTTCTCCCGGAGAGTTCTAAGCTGCTTCCTCTGCGAGCGTGTGAGTGTGGGGATTTTCTTTCTCGGAGCACCCTTGGCCGAAATTGGCCCTTCGCCGAAATGCTAGATGTTTCATCAAAATGTGGAAAATTTCCCATCTTCCTATCTATTATTTTGACACTTTTTGCGCCTGGCAGTACATATTTCTTTTTCCTATAGGATGGGAATTTGCAAACAGTAACCTAGGCGAACTGGTGTCCCGACGCTCCGAAACCACCCTGACTGTTGGCGACACTGGCAACATGATCCAAATTACCACAGACAGGCGATTTTCATCCGCATAGACGTCAGATGTGTCAAAACTCCAGAAGAGATCGTTATCATTATCTTTGTTCAATGAATAGAAGACAATTTTTAATGTGTCCAGCGAAATATATTGTTACGGTTGGTTTTATTTTGTTCGAATAGTTGTAAATATACGATCGAGTCTGTATAGTTTGTACTATATCGTGTCTGTTTTATTTGTTGACTAGCAGACCCGACAAACTATGTTCCTCTAAATTTGATTTATTGTCTGATTGGTTCTCGAGTTATGCAGAAATTGCTAGTTCATTTGTATGGTAGCCCCACTTTGCAAAGAGGGGACGGGTCTCAAACCATCTCAAGAACCTTCCCCGGTCCTAAAAACCGCTGCATACAAAATTTTCACGCCGATCGGTTCAGTAGTTTCGGAGTCTTCAAGGATCAGACAGACAGAAATTCATTTTTTTATGTACCGTCATTCAGGGTGCCATTGGGCCTAGGGGGTAAGATTGGGCCAAAAACGTTACGAATTTTGATGTAAACTTCAAACGGTTCAAAATTATAGTAAAATTTACGTCTAAGAAATCACAAAACAAATTCCAAGAACTAATTGTGCTCGTACCATAATGCTTGGAACTTGAATGTAAAACTATTGATCGAATGAACCCGTATTAAAATAGTGTCAGTAATGCCCCACAAATCTATTACATAACTAGTTTTTAGATCGATGGATACCTGGTTATCATGTTACGATAATCTGTTGGTGTTTTATCGAATTTTATGAAAATTTATATAGCGGATCTGGTTTTTCGTAGCAACGAGCAATGCATGCTAAAAAAGGGGTGACATTGGGCCAAGCCCATGGTTGATTTGCCATACATAGTTGGTAAGAGCCGTAATGTAGGAAATTATTTTTAATGAACGATTGAATCGTTGCATCGTCACCGCTGAACTGTATTGTACTTGGTCCAATGTCACCCCCTGTGAGGGGTGAGAATGGGCCAATTTTAAACAACATATATCTTTGAAGAATTTCTCTCATTTATTATTTTTTCCCCACATAGTGGTAAATTCATTGTTGAAACTTGTACCAAACTAATTAAAACTTCATTCCAATGTTAACTACTATACTGCCGCTAACCGCAAGTCGAGCACATCTGTATTTGGACGCCCATATACAGATGTGCTCGACTTGCGGTTAGCGGCAGTATATCTTTGTAACATTTATTTGGAGCATACCACATTTTGGCCCAATGACACCCTTGTTGGTGGTATGTAGGGGAATGGTTCGGCACTACATCTCATAGCTCCCATTTCCATCCCATCAAAAACAAAGCAATGAAAAGGTGTTTGATTTGTTATTTATTTTTGTGATTTTTTTCCACAGTGGGCATGCATGTTAGCAAAAAGAAGCGACAAGATTGGTGCTGTATTTCTTTGTTTTGCGATGAGATGAATATATGTACAGTGAGATGTAAAACGGAACACTTCCCATATATATAGATATACACTAGGGTGGCTCAAATTAGTATGGGAAAAACTTTGTTCAATTTTTTTGATGGGCCGCCCTCTTATTCAGTTCTATTTGATGCCCTGATGCTATGGACAAAATTTCAGCCAAATCGGTCAACGTTTGGGCGGTGCTAAACTCGTTGGAAGTTTATATGGAAAAATGTATGCAGAAACATCAAAAAACAGTAAATTGCAGCTGGACTACACAACTTACGATGGAGAACTATGATACTCATTCAGATCTTGAAGAATTTAATACAGAATGTTATGCAGAAAACCGCGAGAAGATTCGAGTTTGCCCGGCTAAGTTATTAGCATTTCTCTGCAGTGGGGTTTGAGCAAATTTCGTTTCTTTTACCTTTGAAAAGAAATAAATTCACCCCTACAACACTCCAGTAAAATGCTAATATCTTTGCGTAATAAACTTCAATCTTCTCGCGGTTTTCAGCATAACATTCTGTATTTTATTTTACAAGAACTGAATGAGTATCATGGTTCTTGATCGTAAATTGTGCCGTCCAACTGCAAATCACTGTTTTTGGATGTTTCTGCATACATTTTTCCATCTAAACTTCAACGAGTTTAGTAATTGCCCAAACTTTGACCGATTTGGCTGAAATTTTGTCCAGAGCATCAGGGCATCAAATAGAACCGAATAAGATGGCGGCCCATCAAAAAAATTGAAAAAGTGTTTTATGAGCCACCCTAATATACACCCATATTCTTGTTTACGGACGTATGTAATACGATCGAAAGTTTGCTTCAATTGCATTCCCGTTTTCGTGCGAACCATTTCGAAGCATTCGATCTTTCGAATGATTAGCGCATTCTTGTTTTCGATCGAATGCGTATTTTTGTTTACAAATTATTCGCTGCTGGGAACTTGCGGATCGGAACGTTTTCGTAGGCAAAAATTCAGTGTCCGTCGATAGTGCCCTTTTGTTAACCAGATTTCTTGGGGGCGTAAAATGTAAGTTTTGTGTGTCTATTTCTTGTATATTCATCATTTTTTATGTATATTGATTCAAATTTGATTCTTTAGGGCAAAAAGACCGAAATGCAAAAGTACCAACAAGGAACAATTCATGATGTTGGTGGAAGAGCTGGAGGAGCAACCAGATGTTGGGGTTTGCTAGATTCTACACCGGTCCATTCTGGGAGAACCTAGCAGAGCAACTCAATAGTCTTGGACCTCCCATAAAAGATCCGGCTGGGTGGAAAAAAGTGAGTAATAGTAAATGTGTGTCCTAAAAAGGTAGCGATGGTTATTCCCAGCAGAGGTCTGATTTGTGACAAAGTTGATTGATAGATCAAAGAGGTGGGCCGAAGTGCATAATAGTATTGAGAATAACTACCGTTTTCCTATTCTTTTGGAATTTCTCATTGCCCATCACTAACCATGAACCATATCATCACACTGCTACTTGGATTAATGTTTGGTTTTCATTCATAGGTTTGGGCCGACTGGAAGTCGAATCTAAAAAGAAAATTGGCCAACAACCGAAAAGAACAGCAGGCAACTGGCGGTGGGCCTAACCGAATTATCGAGTTTTCGGCTCTCGAGGAGCGGGTGATCGACCTGGCCGGATTAACTGCAGCTGTGGAGGGGATCGACAATTCAATTGCTTTCGGCGCTCCTGTCGAAGAAGATGAGAATGACGCTGGTGTTGCTAATGGCACATTTCCAGAAGCAGCAGACGATGCGGATGCAGTTGAAGATGCCCCGGACACGGGTGTTCAAGAACAATGTGCCAGAAGAAAACGACGTGCTCCATCGAGTTTAAACCTGTTAGATACCCAAGTGAAACAACAGAAAAAAATTCACAATGAGATAATCGATGTGTTGCGAACGCAAACTAAAAAGTTTGGCGATTTGGCATACTACGGAAAGACGATTTCGAAGCGATTGATGGACCTTCAGGCTTTGGAAACGGAAAATTAAAGGAACAACGCTGGCACAATTTGGAATTGGAGAAATTAGCGTATGAAAAACTTAAAACTGAGAGGGAAATCCTAGCTCTACATTTAGATAGATTGTAGGCGTACAATTATATGTAATGGCGTAAACCAGCTATCCCAAGCAACACCTCTTGTTTCTCAGCGAGCAACAACAACTGTGGTGTGACTTACTAAAGGTCTGACTTATGCACAACGCGTGGTATTTGGAACTCCTTTGTGACACAAAAAGCGCAAGAGGTGGAGCCTATTTGCAACATCTTGCGGCTACAATGAAAATAAAAACACAAAAACCAACCGGGAATCGAACCATGGACCTTCCCAAGCAGCACGGGCAACATCTTTCAAATAGGTGTTTGTTCCTAATAAATTGCATTGAAGACACTGGCAATACATCGAGTCACATTACAGCCACTTTCTAGTTTCAGAAAATCACAATGTTTCATTTCCGTTTAAGTGGCGTCGCAATATTTCACTCATCTGACTTCTTGGGTGGTTTAAAATTCTAGATGTTTCATATCAGAAACAAAACAGATAAGTTGCAGAATTAATAACACTTCGGTTCATTGCTGTTACGACAATGTTTCTGATATGTTGCAAAACACTTTGAGCTCAGCTGAGCAGTATTTTATTTTTGACAGTCCCCTGCATGTTCCGTATAAGGTACAATGAAGTTACAAATGACTTTGTTGTTTATGTAGTGCACTTGTAGCAGAATCTCCAAATAGAATTGTTGGTGTGATGGTTATAGTAGCAGGTTGCAAATCTCAAGTTCCATGGTTCGATTCCCGGTTGGTTTTTGTGTTTTTATTTTCATTGTAGCCGCAAGATGTTGCAAATAGGCTCCACCTCTTGCGCTTTTTGTGTCACAAAGGAGTTCCAAATACCACGCGTTGTGCATAAGTCAGACCTTTAGTAAGTCACACCACAGTTGTTGTTGCTCGCTGAGAAACAAGAGGTGTTGCTTGGGTTGAGATTTGCAACCTGCTACTATAACCATCACACCAACAATTCTATTTGGAGATTCTGCTACAAGTGCACTACATAAACAACAAAGTCATTTGTAACTTCATTGTACCTTATACGGAACATGCAGGGGACTGTCAAAAATAAAATACTGCTCAGCTGAGCTCAAAGTGTTTTGCAACATATCAGAAACATTGTCGTAACAGCAATGAACCGAAGTGTTATTAATTCTGCAACTTATCTGTTTTGTTTCTGATATGAAACACTTAGAATTTTAAACCACCCAAGAAGTCAGATGAGTGAAATATTGCGACGCCACTTAAACGGAAATGAAACATTGTGATTTTCTGAAACTAGAAAGTGGCTGTAATGTGACTCGATGTATTGCCAGTGTCTTCAATGCAATTTATTAGGAACAAACACCTATTTGAAAGATGTTGTCCGTGCTGCTTGGGATATACATGCTTAAATATATTTTGGATTGCTGAGTATTCTTTCAATTCGTTTTTAGTTGACCCTGATAGGAATTAATTCGTATTGATTTGTAATGGATTTGGATCTTATGATTCACTCGAGGGTTCACTTCTCATTAGTTTTTTAGCACCCGCAAAAACATGGAAGCACTAAATATTGCAATATGACAGCAAAACCAATGCAATGACCGATCATTGACCCCGGGTGGGACCTAGTTGTGTTCCGAAAGTTCTGGAATATCTGGAAAGTGGCCAAATCTAGACATTCGCCCTAAAAAGTTTGGAATGTATGTTATCATGTATGATAATAAACCATAATGAACTAGAATCTTCAAATTGTTCTGAAGTTAAACACAATAGTCTACCGAATCAAACTTCTGGAGGAACTTCCGGAGAAATTCCTGGAAAAACTTACGGAGGAATTCCTGGAGGAACTTTCGGAGGAATTCCAGGAGAAACTTCCGGAGGAATTCCTGGATGAATTTCCGGAGGAGCTTTCGGAGGAATGCCTGGAGGAACTTCCGGAGGAACTCCTGGAGGAACTTTCCGAGAAATTTCTGGAGGAACTTCCGGTGGAATTCCTGGAGGAACTTCCGGAGGAACTTTCGAAGGAACTTCCGGAGAAATTCCTGTAGGAACTTCCGGATAAATTCCTGGAAAAACTCACGGAGGAAGTTCCGGAGGCAATCTTGGTAGAACTTCCGGAGGAACTTTCGGAGGAATTCCTGGAGGAACTACCGAAGGAACTTCCGGAGAAATTCCTGTAGGAAGTTTCGTAGGAACTTCTTGAGGAACTTCCGGATATATTCCAGGAAAAACTTACGGAGGAAATCCTGGATGAACTTCTGGAGGAATTCTTGGACGAACTACCGGAGGAACTTCCGGAGAAATTTCTGGAAAAAACTTACGGAGGAATTCCTGGAGGAACTTTCGGAGAAATTCCTGGAAGAACTTCTGAAGAAATTCCTGGAAATACTTCCGGAGAAATTCCTGGAACAGCTTTCGGAGGAATTTCCAAAGGAACTTCTTGAGGAACTTCTTGAGGAACTTCCGGAGAAATTCCTGGAAAAACTCACGGAGGAAGTTCCGGAGGCAATCCTGGTAGAACTTCCGGAGAAATTCCTGGAAGAACTTTTGAAGAAATTCCTGGAAGAACTTACGGAGGAATTCCTGGAGGAAGTCTTGGAGGAACTCCTGGATGAAATTTCGGAGGAATTCTTGGAGGAAGTTACGGAGGAAGTTCTGAAAGAGCTTTCAGAGCAATCCCTGGAGCAGTTTCCACAGCACTTCCTGGTGGAATTTACGGAGAAATTTGTGGAAGAATTTCGGAAAATTTCTATTGCTTGAAATAAGCTCACGCCGACCCACGCCGCCGCCGATAAATTTTCCAATTCAAGTTCCAAACCGATTGCAATACAACATGTCCATATAAGTCCATAGAGTTCTTCGAATTCATTGACATTCAAAAAAAAAATCTAAAGCAGATATCTAAGGCCCTCGGAATTGTTGGGGAGTTGACCAATTGATCCCAGCTTCCGAACAATTTGGGGAATATCTTGGCTGTGCATATGCACAGCATATGTTTCGAAATGGACAAATTGATATGAAATTTGCGAAAAAGAATCCACGTGTCTTGGAGGGACTCGAACCCTCAACCTCCTACTACTTCGTACGAGTTGCCGAATAATATGCAATTAATTGTATTTGGGGAACCTAGAACATCTATAATGCACTTATTTGAATAGTGATGTGATACACAAGAGTTCTATGGACTTATTTGGACATGTTGTATTACTATAGGTTCGATATTGGACGTAGTTGATCGGGTAGACCAATTAATTTAAACTTCACAACAATTTGGAGAGCCTAGAATATCTGTAATGGACTTATTTAAATTATGAAATATGCCCAAAGGCTCTATCGGCTTATATAGACATGCAGGATTGCTATAGATTCATGCTTCTTGCACCTAAAACCTTTATTTATTTAGAGGAAATACACTACGGACTTCCAAGAGTATCGGAGAAATTGTTAAGAAATTTTAGGGTTAATTCCAATGACATCTTGACTACATTTTCGGAAAACTTCGAAGAGGAGGCGAAATTGTGAACTATTTTCTAGTAGATATTTTGTAAATGTTAGTTTAATTCAGACAGAAAATAAAAACAGAAAAATCATTAACTATTTCCCCCAATGCTTGTAGTGTCACTGGAAGCTTTTTTTGTCTCAAAATCTTAGGAGCTATCAGAATTTTCCAGATTTTTATCATCGCAGTTATAGCGCTGTTTCAGCTCGCTGGACAATGACCACAGTGCACTGTAAGAGTTAAAGACAGAACCATTCAATCAAAAAAATTTCTTCAAACACCTATAAATCATTATTGATTTTTGAATATAGTTAGTATACAGTTTATTTGCAAATTTTCTATAAGTATAACAGCGGGAAATCTTTTAAAATAATGACGCATCGATCATTCTGCTATGTAGTCGTATAAGTAGTCGTTACGATATGTTAAACATATATTATGCAGCGCACAACACACGTTAACAATTTTCGAGGATTTTGTAGGCGAATAATGTAGTTGACGGGCAGCAAGGATGCATCTGAACCGATTTTTTACAACTCCAATTGTCCTTTCAATAATATTCCTTGCCGATGTATGGCGGGTGTTAAAATTGCTTTCAGGGCTTCCAGCTTCTGGTGCTCTATGTGGTGTTATCAACCAGGGTTCCGAGGGATATCCAGCATCTCCTTGAAATGACATAAATGCTTTATTACTTTTGATAGTAATCTAATGCAATGATTTACCTAAGATCTTTGTGTTTCTGTCTCCATTCCTGTATAAAAGCTGCAAATATCGGCGAGCTGCACTTAATCGCCACACATGTGAGTCGTGGTTAGACCCCTGAAAAATCGCATCAACAAAACGAATCCGTTGTTCATCATCGCACATCTTAAACAGTACATATAAATACAATATAGTGTGTTAACAAATTAAATATCATATTACTATACCATTAGGACATTTAAGCTGTAAAATCCTTTACGGTTATGGAAAAGATTGCGGTTGGTCTTCGGAGGTATTATTTCAACATGTGTTCCATCGACACACATTACTACTCCAGGAATCGCAGACTTGTTGTAAAAGTATCGTTTAGCTCGGCGTGCTTGTTCTTCTTACATCTGAAGTGTTATCCACTGTGGACAAATCTTCCTCTGTAATACTTTTAGCATTTCGGATAAGATTTTTGAAAAAGTTGGTTGAGCTACAGCGATGTCAAAATCTTTGCCTGATCCATGTTGATAGCTACCTTCCGCGAAGTAACGTAGACAAGCAGCGAGTTTACGTTCCACACTGAGACCTCCTTGTTTTTGAGCCGGTAATTCTTCCTTGATTTCATTGAGAACGTATTGAAAGGCTTCCTTATTGAGTCTAAAGTTTTTAATGAATCTAAAATCATGAACAAAAATACAGATGAATTATTTGTCAATCTCTTACCACAAAATTATAACAACTACAATCATACTAGTTAAATTTATACAACACAAGGACCAATTATCGATTCATCATTACGATTCATTATTCACGTTACCACGGTTTTGGTTAATTATGGCCTTTGTATTTAATAAAACATTCAGTCTGACTGTATAGTATAACATATGTCGAATTCGTTTTTAAAAAGTTCCAACCTAGATTGGAACTAGTTCCAACCTAAGTGCTGTCAGTGTTTTTTATTCGCTCAGGTTGGAACTAGGCTCGCACTAGTTTCAACCCCAAAGCTGTCGGGTTCGCACTGTGTTGTTTCACGGTTTCGCACCAGGTTCACCAATACAACTGTACTACAACTGTCAAAACCACGTGGGTGGGTGGGACTGGGCGGAATAAACAAGCAGAAGGGAGAAACGAAACTATCTGTTTATTAAAATAAAATGCGCGTTGAAAATCTTTTTTCCGGGAATTTTGTGATATTTGTTATTGTAATTTAAAAATAAATTAATCCGCTACTGTTGTCTAGAGTCAGTTTTGAAAATAATTGTTAGGGAAGTTATGTATTCATAAGTTCATTCAGGCTTACCTCACAGATGGTGGCCTAAATGGAATTATGCAGTTTGGAAATTCCCCTTGAAACCCGTTCACAAAATCCGCTAAGAATTGTCAGAAAAATATAGAATTATTTCTTATACAGAATGTCTTTTGAATTCTTCCAAAACTCTTTCGTGCGTTTCAGAATTTCTTCGAAATTCTGCCAGAAATTACTTCAGAAATTCTTTCAGTAATTCTTCCTTGAATTTTTGGCGATATCTTTCAGGCATTCCTCCATATTTTTCCAAGGGATCTTTTCGAGATGCATTCCTTTGAAAATTCTTCTACTAATATCTTTGAATACTGTTCCAGGATTTTCTCTGGAAGTGGCTCCGGGAATTAATTTGGAAATTCCTACAATATAATTTCTTCCGGAAATCCTTCTAGAATACAGGAACTTACTCGTAGTATCTTTCAGGAATTGCTCCGGAATTTCCCCGGAAGTACCTTGAGCAACTCCTCCGGGAGATTCTTTAAAATTGAAAATGCACGGGGCCCAAAATCTGGCGGAAAATTTCCCCGAGGTGTGAGGTTACCTTTATCAGGAGAGGTAGCGAGTAAAAAAAATAGCGATTCCTGGAGAATTTTTATCACATGCCTCTGAGTGTTCCCCGAAAAAAAAACTTTGGCAGAAATAGATGAATTTACGAAAGTACGGAAAATACGGAATTCTTGGTATTAAAATGTGTACGGGATTATTGAATAAAATTAAATAGGGGAACTGTTCCGATCTCCATCTCACTGAACATATATTCATCTCAACGGGAAACAAAGAAATGCAGCACCAATTTCGTCGCCTCTTTTTGTCAACATGCGTGCTCACTGCTGAGAAAAATCACAAAAATAAACAATCAAAATTCCTTTCCATTGCTTTGTTTTTGATGGGATGAATATCGGACCCATGAGATGAATTCCAGGAGCTGTTTCCCTTTTTATATCCACCCAAAAGTAAATTCCACTATCCGCAAAAATCAGTTCACGCACTTAAACATATTTATTTATCTGATTATTCAACGCCAACGCACTGTCAATGCACTGGATGTCCTGGATCATATGTTTCGAATCAAAACAAACACGATGCTACGCACACCAACATATCCAATGACAGATGGAACTGAAAATGTTTTTTTATTCAGGGTTCGGGTTGGCACTGACCCAGGTTTAAAAACGAATTCAAATCCGGGTAAAATCAGCATAGTGATTCAAATCGTTCGGGGCTGTCAGTTTGAATATGAATCTAAAACATTCATTTTCCCAGCAGCTGTTCTAGATTCATTTTTTATACCAGTCAAATGTCAAAAAAATAAAACTGGTATAACGCCCCATTCTATTTTCTGCAGATTTGAACCACGATTGAATCACGAGATTCAAATATTTTCCAATTGTTTTGGTGAATGAATGCGTCATTTTACCTACTTTCAATTTCTACAATCAATCCACTTTGCAATTACGGCGCCTTTCTTGGCGCCAACATGATGATTTTATTTAATTGAAAATTTGAAAAACATGAATAGAACACTGCTGGGGAAACCAGCGAGTTTGTTTTATTTGGCTCCAGATTCAAACTAGAATAGTGGTCGAAAATTTGGAATGAAACTGAATTTCACTCTAAGGGTGATAGATATAGATTCTGTGTCTGGACTCGAGAGGATAGCCTGAAATTAGGCATTAAAATGTAGTTGTGATTTGTACCAAGTTTGTTCCAGACACAGCCATCGAATCGTTGATGCCAAATGGCATAAATTGATTCGAGGTGCCCAAATAGGACAAGAGTCCTACACAAAAAGCTCAGCTATGAATGCTGCAAACTAATTGCTGTAGACAAAAAGCGCAATACACTCAGCGAACTGAACTATCGAAATTCATAACTGGCGCCTTATGAATCTTTGACCGATTATTCCACCAACAGTGCACTGAATAATAATAATATAAAATAATAATAATATTACCCACACCTTCTTTATGGACGACTTGAAGCTGTTTGCGGACTCTGTGGAGAAGCTGCACCAATTTCTGCGGCTTGTAACGGTATTCAGCAACGACATCCGGATGGAGTTTGGTATCGATAAATGTCGATCCATACATCTACACCGGAGTCACCTGGTGGATGCCGACAGTTTCCGCGTCAACGAACAGGAGGAGATTCGAAACATGGTTAAAAACGAAACGTACAAGTTCCTAGGTTTCCTGCAACTGAAAGGAATTCGCCATACGACGATCAAGAAAAAGCTGCAGGAAAAGTTCTTGCATCGTGTCAACGGTATTTTGAAGAGCCTCTTGTCGGCCGGCAACAAGGTGAAGGCAATGAGCACGTTTGCTGTGCCCTTGTTGACATACAGTTTCGGGGTGGTGAAGTGGACCAAGACTGACTTGGAGGCGTTAGAACGAGCAGTACGAGTGGCGTTCACTAAGCATCGCATGCGCCATCCAAAATCGTCCATTGAGAGAGTCACCCTGACACGTACAGTAGGAGGAAGAGGCGTTACCGATATACAAGCACCATGTGTTTCCCATATTCAGTAGTTGCGAAGATACTTCGTGGAAAGCCAGAACATCCACGAAATCTATCGTGCTGTGTGTGAAGGTGACCTCGGATTCAGTGCCCTGCATCTGGCGCAGGAGGACTATCAGCCGAATTGCGACATCAAATCTGTCGACAAGATGATCGCATCGTGGAAGCAGAAGGAGTTGCATGGGGCGCACCCCCATCAACTGGAGCTGGAATTTATCGACAAAGCGGCGTCGAATACGTGGCTGGTGCGGGTGAACTCTTCTGAGAAACAGAAGGATTCATGGTAGCTATCCAGGACCGGATAATTGCGACGAAGAACTATCGGCACTATATATTGCACGAAAACGTGGAGGACCGCTGCAGGAACTGCAATTCAGTAGGAGAGACGATCGAACATATCGTGTCCGGGTGTTCAGCCTTAGCTGATTCAGCCTATCTCGGTCGTCATAACGAAGTAGCCAAGATTGTGCACCAACAGCTTGCTTTAAAGCACAACTTGGTTAACAAGTTTGTCGCCTACTACAAATATGTGCCTGTCCCGGTTCTGGAAGATAGTTTCGTGAAGCTGTACTGGGATCGCGAGATCATAACGAATGTCCTCTTCGTGCCAATCGGCCCGATATTATGGTGTACGACAAAAGGATGAAGCGGGTAACCCTCATCGACATTGCTGTACCGCTAGACCATAATGTCCAAACAACATTCTCCAACAAGATAACGAAGTACCACGACTTGGCGGAGGAGTTGAAGCAGATGTGGCACCTGGAGGACGTGCGTATAATTCCGGTTGTTATCTCAGCAACCGGAATCGTCCCGAAATCTCTTCTGAGATCGTTAGAAGAGCTGGAACTATCTCATAACCTCCATAGTATCCAAAAGATAGTGGTCCTTGGAACTTGCAGCATCGTTAGAAGATTTCTGAACCACCATAACTAATACATCCGGTGCAAACGATTATTATAGGATTTAGGTCAACCGGCGAATGAGATCCACAGAGCCTAATCCCCTTTGGCATTCAGATTGCCCGGGGTAGGTGAAAATTTCCAGCACGCTTGCTGAGGAAGTGCCAAAACTCTATAATAATAATAATCATGATTCTTATACGCAGTTACCTTCCTGAGTAATCAAGCGTCGATGGGCGTGTGGTTTATATATTTGCGGAATTTGGCTGATAGACCAAAATCTTATATGAAACCTCGTCATTTCCCATAGTGGGCACCACTTAGCCATCACTTTTAGGGCACCAGGAGAGAACGTGCATTTCTCGATAGTACGTACCCCCGATTGTACGTACATTTTACCTCGATAGTACGTACACAATTTTTTTTTTTTCGTTCAATTTTCTGTACGATTTTAGTAAAAATTTGAATATGCTTTGATCATGGCATATGCGGGGGTCCTTCATATGTTACGTAATAATTTCACAACTGATTTAAACACCATCGTGAGCTGATAACGAATTAAGTATAGCAAAACTTTTAAAAAGCAGGGTGTCATAAATGTTGGCCAGTCTTACGTAACACATATCATACTATCAATTTAAACAATTGAAGGAACATCTGAAACAGCTGAACGATGCGGAGCGCGTCCAAGCCCTCATAAAGCACACTGAAAACCGAAACTACCTAAAAGTGGGTTGTTTGCACTCAAAACCGTAGCGGTTTACAGATAGGTGGGCTTATGGACATGGTCATCTCACGTGAGAAATGCTAAAATCGACTCACCTCACGTCACTCGACTCGTAGAATAAGCCCAAGGTTCACAGATTTCCACCACTGGTCAAAACTCTTTCGGAATTATCTACAAAAATTCCCCTTGAAATTCCTCTGGAAATTATTTAAGGGATTCCTCGGAAGATCCTGCAGCCATTCTCAAAAATTCTACGGTACTTTGCTTAAAATTTCTATAAAAAATCATTCAAAATGCCCTTCAGTATTTTCCGAGATTTTTTCCGGGAATTCACAGCAATATCAGCAATAACCCCGAAAATTCTTCGAGAAACTCTTTTTCTTTTTATTCCAGAAATTCCTCCATGTATTCTCCCAAAAAATCCGCCAATAATTTCCCCGAAAATTATTTCAAGAACTTCTTCAGAAATCTCTTTTAAAGTTCCCCCCGAAAAGTTCTCCAAGATGTATCCGGGAATTCGTTTTAGGATTCTCAAAGAATTTTCTCAAATTATTCTGCAGAAAATTCTTTAAGGAACTGATCCCGGAAGTTCCTTTTTCAGGAAAAATAGGAGTATCCGAAAGGATTTCCTAAAGAATTTCCAAAAGTAATTTTTGAAAAAAAAAATCGGGATGGATTTCTTGGTTTGAGTTTGGAAAAATCTTGATTTCCTGGAGATATTTTCGGGAAAAAAAACTTATAAGAATATCTGAAACAAACCTAGGAGAAATTTGAGAAAAAGAAGTTTTTTTTTTTCCTAAGGATTTTACAGAGGAAAATATTAATGAAAGTCAAAACAAATTTGAAATATTGTTTTGAAATAATTTCAAACTAAAATACAAAAAAAAAAATCTAGTACAATTTCAGAGGGTGTTCTTGAAATAATTCCTTAGTTTCCTGAAGAACAAACCCACATTTTCAAAAAACAAGTATCTTTGTTTGGCCGAGAATGTGTTGAATAGTGGCCATGTTGCCGTAAATTATCCCACGTCGCACTTTTTGGCCAGAGATCCACGCTAGTTGCAGTTTGAGAGTAGATCAGCATCCAATGATTTAGATTTAAATACTTTATCGACAGACACCACCTCAATTTATCAAGCTGATACCGATCAAGTATGTAAAAGACGGCCATCCAGGCCTCCTATCAAAAAATCGTTTTTGGAGTTTATAGCCTTTTCGTTACACATTGTTTTACGAGAAAGGCATAAACGATTCTACAGACGAGAAAATTAAAATAACTCAGAGTCTAAACAGACAGCTTCATCGGCGAGGCCGAGCGTTAGTGCTCGTGAGGGAAAATATGTTTTGCGGCTTATAACTCAAGGGAAATGTGATAAAAATATAAATTCTGCAGTAATCAATTTACTCTTTCTACGTTATTTATTGCAGTTGGTTTCACTGTGGCTCTATCTTCACCTAATGGTATTTTTCTGCTGCTGCAGTTCAGCAGTGTAGAGAATTCCTTCGCGTTACAACACCGCGCCAACACTACTGCCTGCCATTGGCATAACCCCCTGCCAGTCCTCACCCTCGTCAGCAAAACCTGCGCGACCAACGTTGTAAGGTTTAATTGTTATAGTGTTATAATTCATCTCTAAAATTACTTTAGTCCTTTCCGTTTCTCTCAATGAACAATGTTTTATACTCTTCCATTGTCTTCTTCTACATGTTTTTCGTTTCGTTATCCACTATCTCCTAAATCCTAAATCCTAGTAAATACACAGCGTTCGCGTCGACTACTGAAGAACCGACTAAATTCTTATGTCAACTGATGTGGGTATGGTTAGTTAAGGTAATGGTAATTCAGTAACAAAAATCGATGATGGGAGTCAGCTCCCGTTCCAGCACTGGTCCTCAACAGACTCGACAATGTTTCGTTATCTTCCTCGATTCTGAGCTCGTGTTTTCCGGTTTCAACGTTTTTCCACAGACAAACAGACATAAAACATTGAACATTTACCCATCAAATACATCGTCGTTCAAACACTAACGACATTTGTTGATTTCAGTTAGTTGGGCAAATCACGAACCAGATTGCGGTAGGGAGCAAACGTCAAACTCGAGCAAAAACGATGCGCGCGCCACAAGTGATCGATTGGCCAACTAATGATTATTTGAATTGACCAGTAAATCAGTGAACGATGGGAATTTGACGAGTGTTATGTCTGTTTGTCTGTGGTTTTTCATTACTCTTATGGTTGAGGTCAGCATTCTTAGTTTTTATAAATATTGTACTTGTGCGCCACTTGAATGAACGTGACGTGGCGTGGCATATCGTAGAAACCACCACAACCAAACTGTTTTGTTGCAGTTCTATCTCAGTCAATACAAAATCCAAAGCCCCATAAAGTGTTCAATGCTCCGGATTTCATGTTACCTGGGATTTCTCTTCAAGTTTAGGATTATTGTGAACAATAAACAATAGGTTGGATACTAATCTAATTACTTTTAGTTTCAATCTGGTGTTGAATTCTAGAGATTCCTACTTGACTTATTAAAGCGAAGAGTCACATTTTGATGTGATATTGCAGTTTAGTCTCCCTTTAAGTAAATGATCTAAAACTATGAAATGGAAGTAATATGGAATTTCGTCGATCGAATCTTGGTAAACGTGATGCGCGTATAGTAGAATAACTTGCTTTAAATAACGGGTAAAATCTTTGAAAGATCGAACACTGTGAGGCAGAATGTTAATAATCATGGACATATAAATATTTCGAAATAATGTATTACAAACAAATTAAGCTCGCCTAGTCAATGTGTTCACATGATGTTATCCAAAGTTCATGGGACAATCGTTATTCAAGGTAGACCAAATGGTGCAACAAACGATAAATAGGTAGGAAGCTGTTAAGGGCACTCCTCACGGAATCCAAATTTCAAAGTACTCGCGTTTTCAAGGGCACACCACTCGATACAGAAGTAACGCACAACTGTCATTTTTATTATTTCACGCATGCTGCGACGCAGCAAATCTGAAAGGTATCCATTCTCAAGCGGATATGTGACAACCCAGCCAACACAAAGTCGCATATGCTAGCGAATAAGTGTACAAGGTGGAGGCGATATAGGCGCATTCTCCATTTGACTGCATGCAATGATGTGCTGCTGGTAGCATAGACTGTGGCGCCATGTGAACTGTGAATGCTGTCTTGAAGGTTAGCTTCCGTTTCCCAAAAAGTCGGACCGAAAATCCAATCAACCGTTGGACCTCATCCACTCTGATGTGTGCGGACCAATGCGAACCATGACGCCTGGTGGATGTCGTTATTTCTTTAGCATGATTGACGATTTCTCTCGGTTCACCGTCGTATATTTTTTGAAAAAGAAATCCGAGGTTCCTCTTCGTATCCAAAACAGTTTGTCCAGTGCATGAAGACACAATTCGGCAGGACGTCGTTCCGATACGTTCCGACAAGGGTGGTGAATATTGCGAGTAACGTGTTGGATTCCTTTCGTCGAGCGGAAGGGATTTGCAAACAATTTACCACCGCATACATTTCGCAGCAAAATGGAGTTTCAGAGCGGAAGAACCGCTTGTTGGTGGAAATGGCACGATCCATGCTCCTGGACTCCCGAATGTCGTTGAAGTACTGGACGACTGGTTTTAAATTTTATTCAACTTTGGTTCTGGCGGACTCAAATACAATGATGCAGAATATTTGCGTTTTCAAGCACGTTATAAAGACATTGAACGCAATGGATCGTATTCCAATGTTTAGAACATCTACGGTGTCCATATGTTACTGCCGAAATATTGTCACCGCTGCCCCAGGCGTCTATACCCAATCAGGAGAGAATAACAAATTTATATCATATTGTGTTACTGAGTTCAACAGTTTTTCTAACACAGGCTGTTATAAACTTGGTTCAGGATGTTGTTAAAATAACTAACTAATATCTATCTTTGTTACGGGGAAGGGTTATTTGGCCGAAACCCATCCGGTCGAAAGCCTTTTGGCCGAATGCCACTAGGCCGAAAGTTGTTTGAAAGACCATTAGGCTGAAAGTTATTTGGCCGAAAGGGTCGTTTGGCTGGAAGGGTTGTTCGGCAGAATGGGTCGTTTGGCCGAAAGGGTCGTTTGGCCGAAAGGGTCGTTTGACCGAAAGGGTCGTTTGGCCAAAAGGGTCATTTAGCCGAAATGGTCATTTGGCCGAATGGGTCATTTGGTCGAAAGGGTCATTTGACCGAAAGGGTCATTTGGCTGAAAGGGTCGTTTGGCCGAGAGGGTCATTTGGCTGAAAGGGTCGTTTGGCCGAAAGGGTCGTTTGAACGAATGGGTCATTGGCCGAAAGGATTATTTAGCCGAAAGGATCATTTGGCCGAATGGGTCATTTGGCCGAAAAAGTCTTTTGGCCGAAAAGGTCATTTTGCCGAATGTGTCGTTTGGCCGAAAGGGTCATTTGGCCGAATGGCTCATTTGGTCGAAAGGGTCATTTGGCCGAAAGGGTCATTTGGCCGAAAGGGTCATTTGGCCGAAAGGGTCATTTGGTCGAAATGGTCGTTTGGCCGAATAGGTCATTTAGCCGAATAGTTTATTGAAATATGAGAAATTAGGTATGGGAAGAGAAACGTCTCACTTCTCTTTCCTCATTTCTCACTTTCGGCCAAATGACCCATTTGGCCAAACGACCCTTTCGGCCAAATTATTTTCGGCCTAATGGCTTGTTCGGCCTAGTGGCAATCGGTCAAATGGCTTTCGGCCGAATGGGTTTCGGCCAAATGACCCTTTCTCCTTTGTAACATTTATTGATACAATGTAATAAAAATCGATTTGAAAATCAAATAAAAGGGATGTAGGTCCCAGTACCAGGACAGTCTAGTTCTGACTCCAAAGCTATGTGTTTCAATGTACCCTGTACATACCGAAACATCCTCTAGCACCCTGGGCTCCAGGTACTGCTTCCTTCGAGGATAGTAGAAGTCAAGAACTACGTCTAGAATCATAGTCTCCGGACGGACTATGTTAGTCTAACTCACCGGATATTGTCCGTTTGCCATCAAACAAAAAGCCGATTGGTTGCAAGTGAATTTTTAAGAAGAAGATAAACCAGCGTGTTGCTGCTGACGAGAAATGCAGGTGAAGCAGGTGCAAATGACAAGTTTTGTTTTGTACGAAAAAGCCTCTACGGTAGGTCCTGATGACGCTGGGTTACGTGCCGTCTGATGCAGACCCCTGCCTTTTCGTTAAAACCTGGACGAAAAAGAAAACGTTCATATTGCTGTATGTGGACGTCATGTTGATTGTTACTAACACAGAAGCGGAGTACAAAACAGTTCGAAAAACCTTGAAGAAAACTTTACCATTACATGCCTTGAGAACGTGAAACACTGAAACATTATGGGAATTCAAATGACAAGATCCGGTGGAAAATTCTTTTTAAAACAAGGAGCCTCCATTAGCAGATCGATCCTAGTTCACAAGGTAAGTCAGCCGACGAAAGCAGACTGGACTTTCAAGCTGCATCAGATTTGAGCCTGGAATTAGGTTCACCCGACCGCTGGAAGCATACGCCGGCGACAAAGCAGAACGTAAATCAAACACCGGTTTCGTTTTCATTCTCGGAGGATCAGTCAGCTGGACAGCTCGGAAGCAACCATGTGTCACCCAGTCTTCTACCTGTGAAGAATATAGTTATCATGAAAAAGCCATCGAAAATGTAAAATCAAAAGAATACGTAAATGTAAAAGCAGAATACGTAGCGCTTTTCGAAGCCAATTAATCGAATATCGAACTTTTCATGCCGAAGAATAATTTCCAACGCATGCAAATGCACCACTAATGAAATTCGCGGCAGACTATATGGAAAATCCTGGAACCGTACTAATGAGTGAATTCCGGAAATGTGGTTTTGTGCCGTGGAATTCGGGTGCAGTTAATAACGGAATGCTATTGCAAACGTTAGTTTGTTTGTTTGTTTATTTGGGTGGTTCTACATCAACAAGCTTCGAAGCCCCAATGATGGTTTGTGCATTGACAAAAAACTTATATTACAAAAACTATCTTAACACCGTAAAAAATCTAGCTCGAAGCACGTCTCTTGATACATTAAAGTCAAACTCTGAAGCCACACGGTTGAATGTCCTCTGTAACAAACGTACAAAGCGCAGATGGCTTCAAATCGGTGACGAACGGCAAAATACAGTGGGACAGTCACGGCCCGGAAACTGTACACCCAAATGTTAACGAAGCCTTATTGTCGCATCATAAATTCTAAGACTATGCTACGTTTTGACAGGGTAAGTGAGTTGAACAACTCAGTTGAATTCAATTGACTTGCCAAAAGTTGAACTTGTTCAACTTTCTTTTCGTTCAAGTAAGTTGAATGAAGGTGTTTAGACGTTCAATTCGCGTTCAATTTAAGCGACTTGTTCAATTCACTTGCCTTGTCTTAACTTAGCATTACGTCAAGGAGTACTTCCGGCAGCTCTCAGCCAGAGTTTGCAGAAATTAATCTCAATAGACAACGAACCACGATAAAAGAGAGGCAAGAACCTTTCGAATCATAACAAATCATGAAAACAAGTTTATCAAACTTGTATACAAGTGCAAAAAAAAAACAAAATTGGATAGGCAGCCTCACCGAGAATCCACGATAGAACGCTTCGATTTGTCTCATTTTGCGATGGCGCGTAGGCGCGATGATCCTGACCACCACCGGATCCAAACTGTGAATGGAGTGGAGCGAATTGACAATCTGGATATGATAACCCAACTAGGTGTCGATCCAATGCACGTTTGTCACCTAGGTGTCACATAGAACTACTTGACAGTATGCTGGGGGAAAAAGGCACGTTATATATAATGTGACCATACGTTCGTTTCGCGGGACAGTCCCACATTTGCACTATTTGTTCCGCGCTGAAAAGCGTCCCGCATTCAACTTATCATCATATCATATATATAATAGCCCTGTTTGTCTATCCGGTGACTAGCCAACCAGACGCAACACGCGGGGAAATTATCATAAAAAATAAAATATTTGACACTTCAATTCTTTTTTACTAACAGATGCAGAAAACAAAACCAGTGACAACCTTAGACAACCAGACACAGAATTTGATTGAAAAAATCACAGACAACAGACGTTGAAAATTTTGATTTTTGACGTAGGACTTACGTCTTTCTTTACTATACTGGGTGTCATTTAGATTTTTGGAAATCGAGAGCGTTACGCTGGAAGGGAAGATTTCAAACGATACTAGCGCCTTTATCTTTCGATGGATTTTTAATATTTATATATCAATCGACTCGGAGAATCTCCAGCAATTTGCCTTTTTCATTGAAACTTAAGATTCTTAACGATAGACTATTGAAAATTTCAATTCTTGTCAAAGCCAGCAAAAATTTCATATGTAATCAATGCCGTGCATTCCTAACACGGACATCAGAATGCGGTATGTCACGGGCCTTCGGGTCTAGCGGAAGATTTTCTTTGTGTATAAAAGAAGCAGTGCCTGCCGTGTGCGAGCCATTACAATTTGTGTCAGCAACGCGTACTGACGTGCTGTTTGCTCGCGCATTGTTCGTTTCGTTCGTTCGTTCGCTGTGTTTGTTTACGTACACAGCATGCAGTCGCCAGCAGTAGAACTGCCAGTGGGTCTGCGAATATGCATGAAAGAAGTGGGTGCATTTTTTTGTCATTCTGTGCTTGATGATGATCGGGTGCAGTGATGTCGGTTGCGATGGATGCAATCGCCCATCGCATCGCTCAGAGTTCATGGCTAGTGGTCGACGATGGCTGAGGCAGCGAGGGCAGCGGTGGTGGATGAACAGGAATAAAATTAGATGGATTTGGTCTGCTCATCCACGAAAAATGATTGGTTTCATAATCCACATGATCTCGGGATGGGTACGAGTCATGACATATGACGGACCATATGTTAAGTTGTGCTTGGTACTAAACGACACGTACATTAAAACATGGTTATACTATAACAGTTCTGATTTCCCAGCAAAAAAACAACTACAATGATGAGAATAAAAATTGGATTAAAAAAATTACTTTCATTTATTCGCAGAAGGCATTAGCAATTAAAGATGCACAATCAGCAATAGTGTTAATATTCATTTTAGGTTAGAAAATTTCGCTGTATTACATGTTAATGCTTTAAAAAAGTCAGCAAAAAAAATTTTCCAGGAGAATATTCAAATAAACATAATCTTATTCTTTGTTTTTCATTTGCTGAGAAATTATATTATTAAACTTGAATAGACTCGAAGTTTGGAATCAAAACATTAAATAATTTTTCGTTGACGTATTAGCAGTACCTCCTCTATTTTAGTAGGGTACCTGCTCCTTGACTTGTTTTTTACTGTTGAGATTTTTATCAGCAGTAAGCACGCATGTTAGCAAAAAGAAGCAACGAAATTTGTGCTGTATTTCTTTGTTTGGTAAACGGTATAACCGTCCACGTTTACCGAGTTTAATTAATCGGCGGCTTTAGCGCCACTCTCAACGAGAGACCACCGGTCACGTTTTAATTGCCCGACCTTTTGAGACTATTTGGCTCAGGGAAAACTCTAGAACGGTTATCAAGCGAAATTGGCAAAATCTCTCAAGCGCAAGCTAAATCTCCTCCCATTCATTCACCGCAAGACCTTAGGGACCGCAAAAAGTTCCATACAACCAAGAAAAAACGTTTTTGGCTCCCGAAATTAGTGAGTCGTTTATTTAAGAAATTGACGTTAAACGTAATTAAGCTAAATCACTTTACTTTTAGAATGGTTTATTCGTGCTGGACGTTTTTCAACGGAAATGGAAACATAAGAGCAAACATGGCCATGTAACTAAGCTCTAACACGTACCTGCGCAGGTTTTTGATGATCGATGGGGCCCGACGAACTTCGACGAATTTGGCAGCTACTGGCTCGAGAAAACCTCGACGATGGCGGTGATGCGATGGCTGCCACCGGAATGTCCACGCTGCGATTTGGCGCGCAACGTAAAGATGACCCGCGTGTGTTATGGCCGAACTAGAGATGCGGAGGTAGTAGCGGCTGGAACGGAAGCTTCCGTTTTGTTCCGCGAGAGCAAAGGCGGCGTAAAATGCCGATTACGTCCCGGAGCGATCCACACTTACGGATAGAGGCACACGTACCCAAAGCGACCCGGCTTCGCGTACCTTTCCGTTCCACCGAGCGGGATCGGCGAAACCTCTATCTTTCGGTTCGGATCGGGTTCACTGCGTGCAATGGACGACACGCGCTCTCGGATGGCTCCGGTCCACAGAAAATGACGGAGAGGGACCTTACCTTCGGCAATGGACGACCGATGGGAGATTCTTCGCTACGATGGTTTGAACGACTTCACACACTCCGTTTAACTACCTACTTGAGGCGGGCCTTCACGGTACACACGGGTTTCGATGATCTCGAACGGAATTCGTGGCTCGCACCACAACGGGACCTTGGACGGTCGCCACAAGACGACGGAAATTTCCAGCCGTACGAAAAAAGCGCAGCGCGCTGCGTCCAACACGAATTTATTTTAGTATTAAGTTAAATCGCTCACATAATTGAGTATAATTACCTTTTTTCGTAGCAGTAGATTTAATAAAAAATTCAAGCAGAATTTGCGATACAACGGACCTCAGTCCACTAAACAAAGAAAGAAACACAAAACGTTTAACACCACTTATCATTTTATAAACTCACTCACTAATGTTACCTTTAAATTGTACTTCAAATCACACAAGATATTCTCAAAACGTAAGTATCTCTAATCGCGTACTTCTGCTTTCCAGCCGATCTTCTAGCGAAATGATCGAGCGGATGAAATAGCTACGCCAAGAAACTGTGCCTCTTTTCAAATTTGAGCCCTATTCAAGTATTTTAAAAGACTACTCTGTAACTATTCTTCAGGAGAATGCATTATTTGAAAATCGCGCCAAATGATTTGCATGGCGCCGAGAAGCATGGCGAATTTAAACCGCTTATTTTAAATTTAGCGCCATGCTATAAAAGCAGAGTTGAGCACAGAGATAGCTCGATTTTATCAACACTAGCTTTTATTTAAAGTTATTATTTTATTCTTATAATATTTTCAGTTTACGAATAATTAATTAACAACAACAAAAACGTAAAACGTTACATCACCCCAAACATTCTTATGAAAATTTGATCAACTTGTTGATCAAATTTTCATAACTCTAAAATAAAACTAAAACGTTGCAAAACTATGTAAACCACAAAAAAAAATGTGAAAAATGAAAACAATTGCTAAGGTCATTCGTTCATCAACGTATTAAATCCTGTTCAATATTTCCTCAACAAAACTAAAAAAAAACCGTGATCAAACCAACGGAACCGTTTCCCGTCCGAAAAAAATAAATGACCACTTAACGAACTGCAGCCAAATGCATTATCAAAATCTTGTTCTGACCCAATCTGCACTTGAAACTGCTTAAACGTACTCCTTACTTCACGAACTACAACCAAATGTATTATCAAAATCTTGTTTCGATCAAAAAAAAAAAATTACACTTGAATTGCATAAACGTACTCCTACCTTAACGAGATGCAGACAAATGCAGTATCAAAATCTTGTTTCGACCAAAAAATTGCATTTGCAACTGCTTAACGTACTCCTATCAGGTCCACAATACGAACTCCACCATCAAATTCAAAATTTGACGATAACGTAGAATTCTAAACAAACTTGTATGCAAGTAATATCGAACAGACCTATAACATCGCATGAACTACTTTGACAGCTTAGCGAACTGTCACTCGCGGGTGTTCTGAATGTGAAAAATACTATGCCGCCTCGATAAACGTCAAAACGTTATCGCAGCGGACCGAACAAGATGTGCACGCGGACGAATAACAAAAATTTAATATTTTAAAGTATTTTATATGTTTTAATCAACGGAAACCATAACAGTAAGGTAATGTATAACTAATTAGTTTCTAGAAGGTGAAATTATTCTAGTTTTCCTATTATCTAAAGGGAAAATTGAACATTGGATGGACCATTGGTGGACCACGACACTGCGCGTACCTAATGGATGCTACAAAATGGCGAAATCTTGCTACCTCACTCAACCTTTATGATAGTGGACACCCGGAACACCTACTCAAACGGAAACAATGGTTGACCACTGATCAACAACCAGGGAAGTGTTGTTCCATAGACCTAATCAGAAAAATTACGGATTCTAACCTACTTCTTTGTTTTTCTTTCTTTTCAGATGCCTCAATACTGGAATGGATAGCTTTTTAAAATGGATGAGCGTAACAAGAACGAAGCATATGAAACGACTCCGATATTTATAGCACTCGCGGTAGTTCCTTATTCCCGACATCAATCAAAAATGGAGTATACTATAAAAAGCTTCGTGAATTCAGCCAGACCTGCATGGATCCGGAGGAATACGCCATCACTTCATCTTTCGGTTTTACAGCAACTCATCGGTGAGAACAAACCAAACATATATATTTTTTTTTATTAACCTAGTTTTTAGTGTATTATTAAGTTGTAACGGCATCTGTCGAGAAGTTTAGACCCTTGTATAGCATCTACTAACACTATAGCAATATATATCCTAGTCTTGTTATTGCTAGGGTTTCGTTTTACCCCGATGTTTTTTTCTTTATTTACTGGTACATTTCCTTGATGGACAATGTCATAGCTTTTGAACCGGTTCTCTAGAATTTCTTTAAAAAGTTTGCGTGGAATATTCCTATAATGTTGTTGTTCTTATCGATCAGTTCATAACTATCTCCCATCACTTTGTTTACATACGCTTCAGTGTACTTAGGCGCTAGCTTAGCACAATAATCTTTGGCTCTGTCCGATTGGATCGTGCATTTTTTCAACACCTTTTCACCAATCTGATAAGTAGGGGCGTTTTGATTCGACCTTAAGTTATAATACTTCGATTGTTTTTCGTAGGCTTTAGCTAGGTTCTCGCGTACCTCCTCATACAATTTCTTCCGCTCATCATCATTTAGGTCATCATTAGATGTCACACCAGTATTCCTGAATTTTTCGTACTCCATTCCGTTTGATACCATGTCTCGACCAAAAGTGAGAAAGTATGGTGTATATTTTGTTGAGTCGTGAACTGCATTTCGTATTGCACATGCTATGTTCTGCAAATTGTCGGTCCAATGAGTGTGCTTTCCTTTTAAAGTGGCTCTTATCGCTGTTGTAACCACTTTGTTGACTCTCTCCGTATTGTTCACTTGGGGTGATAATATGGGGTAAGCCAGTGTTTTATTCCGAAACGTGTCAACAGTGTCGCGAATTCCTTTGAAGTGAACTGTGTGCCATTATCGGAAAGTATGATCTCCGGTACACCAAATAGGAGGAAAATAGCCTGCTCCAGAAACTGAACTAGCGATGCGGCGGTAGCCTGTCTGAAAGGCTGAACCATGACGAACTTTGTAAAAACGTCTGTGACAACCAACAGACACGTACACCTTCCTTTACCCGACGAAGGAAAGGGCCAACATAATCAAGGGTCAAGAACTGCCACGGGTATTCACAGAACTTTTCTGAGACCCCATTTTAGGCGTTGGGTTTACATTTATTCCCTTGGCTGTTTTGCAAGGTAAGCAGTCCTTACAGTACTGTTTTACCTCTAAGGCCATTTTAGGCCAAAATATTTTGCTTTAACGGCTTTCAGCGTTTTCTCATACCCGAAGTGAGCCGAGTCGTGTACGGACTGAACTATAGAGAGTCTTTCGGTCGCTGCAGGGTATAGTTTCCATTCGTATCGTTTATCTGAGTATCTTTGGCCATCCGATATATACTTATATATATTCGTTCCAACAATTTTGAAGTTTTTGAACTCCTCAGGGGACTTCTGTATTTTTCTTACCAGTTCGGAGTAATTATCGTCTAATCTAACGGAGTTTATGCGTGACAGGCAATCAGCTAGTATGTTATCCTTCCCTTTTCTATACTGCAATACGAAGTAATATGACTGCAATTTGAGTGCCCAGCGAAGCAACCTTGAGTTGGCGTTGGAAGCTGAAATCGAGAACAACCAGGTGATGCTCTTGCAATCTGTAACCACAGTGAACGCTGAACCTTCTATATAGTGCCTGAAGTTCTGTATTGCCATCAAAACTGCCAGGCATTCCTTCTCAGTCGCGGAGTATTTCCTTTGAATATTTGAGAGTTTTTTGCTGTAGTATCCTATAATACGTCGCCCGTCTTCATATTCCTGCAATAAGGCAGTTCCTACAGCGAACTGGGAAGCATCGGTCTCGATTATAAAAGGCCGAGTATAATCTGGATTTGCAAGAACGGGAGCTGATGTTAGCACTGACTTTAAATCATTCAGTGCTTGTTCTGCTTCGACCGTCCATTTAAATTTTTTCGCTTTTCTGAGCAGATCCGTAATGGGTGTTGATAAGTGACTGTATTGAGGTATAAATTTCTGATAAAACCCCATTAGTCCCAATAGCATTCTTACATCTCTCACTGATTTTGGTCTTGGATAATTAAGTATTGGTTCCAGTTTAGTACTACCAATCGACAAGCCGTTCTCTGTGAGTATATAACCGAGATATTTCACCTTTTTCGGTAGTAACGGCTCTTCTCAACAGAGATGGTCAACCCTGCCTTTTTTAATCGTTTTGCCACTTCTTCCAAAAGTCTAAAGTGATCTTCTAACGACTCGGTGGCGATTATAATATCGTCCAAATATACAAAAACGAATGGTTCCAAATCAAAGCCAATCGCAAGATTCATCAATCTATTCATGGTAAAGGGCGCGTTGTTCAACCCAAATGGAACAACTTTAAATCTAAAAGCCCTTTTGGAGTGCGGAATGCTGTGAAGTTCCTTGAGGACTCTTTCAACGGTATCTGAAAGTACGCGGCCTTTAAGTCAGCAATGCTGAGGTATTTCGCCTTTTGGAGGCGGTGGAATATTTCAGCCATGTTCCTCATCGGATAAGCATCCTTGTAGTTACCGAATTTATCCTTCTGGAGTCGAGACAGACTCGTATCTTTCCGTTGGCCTTCCTGACGGGTACTAGTGGACTCGCGTATTCCGAGGAGCATTCTTCAATTACCTGTAAACTTTGCCAACGTTCCAACTCCTCTTCAATCTTTTCCCAAATTTTAGGAGAATAGCGGTACATGGGCAAATCTCGCATCTTTCCTTCTGCTATGAGTTCGATTTCATGTTCAATTAGATTCGTTTTTCCTAAACGACCTGAACTAGTACAATCGAACTGTTTTACAACTTGCATCAACTTCTGCCGTTCCTCCACGGTAAGAATGTGCTCTGTCTCCATCGTTTCAATACACCTCGTCGGATCCTCAGGTAGATCCAAGGTGGGAATGTCCAAAGAATCGTCTTCTTCTGGTTTAGCTGTGAAGACTACCGGTTCCAGTGGTTCTGTTAACTGCACCGAAAACTCAATCAGAGGTTGCTCGATGATTGGTTCTCGCTCCAAACGTAAATGGTACACTTGATTCTCTGCTTGGTTAGATGTCCACGACAATTCCAAATCTTGAATCCTATCATTCGTAGACAGCATGGGTTTAATCCCAAATGCCCGCCAGAAATCCATGCCGAGTATAAGAGGTTTCCGGATTTCTGGAACAATCAGCGTTGGAATGACTTTGGTGTCGTTCCCAAGAGTGTATGGCACATTAACATAACCCAAGCAGGTATGCTTCGTGTCATCAGCAGTACATATTTTTATATTCGATTTTAGTATGGTCAGTCCATGGGCTTCTAGCAGATTTATAGAACTCATGACACTGACTGCAGCTCCAGAGTCCAATAATGCAATTACTTCTGTGCCTAAAACTTTAACCTTGATATGCGGACATGAAGTAGGGTTTACGCGAATTTCTAAAATTGAGATGTTATTGATCCTCTTGTTGTCTCCTTGATAGGGAATCGGTTCTACTAGCGAGATGTTAGGATTCCCCTGCAAGCATCCCGCATCTAGTTTGTCGACCTCATTCGGGTTTGGTCACTCGTCGGACCAAACCTAGAGTGATTGTTTTCACACGTCCTCGTTGTCCTCCCTACCTTGCCACAAGCGTAGCAAAATAATATCTTGCGTTCCTGACAGTCTCTCCAGGCGTGTCCGGTCTTCTGGCAGTTCCAGCAGCAGAAGTTAGGGTACTGTCGGCCGTCGGTCTACCTGCCGATTTCCTGGTGTTGGATTCTGTACGCACCCGACTGCTTCTTGTTGTCGATTCATCCGCTGGGTTTTTTGGATAGTTCGAACGGGAGCTCCTTCGTCTTCGGAATATTCGCCATATGAATCACCAGCCTCGATGTGATTGATGTCGTTTCTTCCCAAATTCGTAGGTCTGTAGAAGTTTGGATCACTCGCATCTATTTTGTGGTTTATTTTAATGAGGTGTTCCAAGTCATAAATTTCCATTACCGACAATCTTGAACGATAATGAGGCCTCATATTTTCCCAGATGAGTTCGAAAAGCGTCGAGGACGAGAAAGGACGTTGCAAGCATTGGTTCAGTTTCTCGACCTCCGTTACATAAGCGACAAATGTTTCCCCTTTCCGCTGTTTGAGTTCGCGAATCTGGGCTTTAATTCCTCTATCGCGATTTGGGTTTCCATATCGAAAACGGATTTCATCTTCAAACTTCTCCCAGCGTGTAAATTTATCCTCCCGGGTGAACCACCAATCGTATGCCTCCCCTTTAAGACGATGATGAATGTTTCTTAGCAACTCCTTGTCTGATACCCTTTCATGTCGTGCCAGTTTCCTTATTTTATTCAAAAAATCTTCAACTTGAAGTGCCCTGTTGTCTCCTGAAAACGATAAATTCCAATTCTCGACTCGTGACTTCTTATAATGACTTCTTCTACTATGGGATGAACTGCTCGATGAAGACGAGTATCTCCTATGCCTTTGACCATTTCGCTCCCTTTCACGGCGCCTCATTTCCCTTCTATGGTCGTATTCGGGACTACAATCGCTTTCTATCTCACTCGCATGATCTCGTTTCTGGCGGTATGAGTCACGATATGTATCTCCTCTGCGATTTTCACCATAATCTTTTCTGCTTCTCTGACTTTCATAACGCTTCCCTTGGCTTCTCTTTATTTCCGATATGTCTTCTTCTAAACTCTTCTCCTGAACTCATCTCGTCAAATGAGTTGACCCTTTCGTAACGCGATTCTCGCTTCCTCTCAGAGATTCTGTCTTAGACATACCTGTCACTCCTATTACCCTGTGGGTAATCTGAACGCCACTGTCTGGAGACATACATGAAAGTTTCCCTATTCTTCGTCTCTTTCATAACCCTATCGAATCTATTGCTATCCAACGGACTCAATTCTCTATCGCGATGTATCTTGTTGTTTATTCTCGTACTATCTTCGAATCTTCTTCTTTCTGCTAACGCTTTCTTCTCCACTTCATCCCTTTCATAGTTGTATTTCATTTCATTCTCTTCCTCTTCAAAATTGTTGTTTCTCAACCGACTTTTATTCCCGTCCTTCTGACCTGGATAATCACCGTAATTTTTACTTTCTCTTCCATACTTTTCCTCTCTATCCTCTCTGTTACTTTCTTGATCTTTAAAAGTATGCTTCTGATCACCGACCCCTTTGGAAAACTTCTTCAACGCCCCTGTACCTTCACAATTTCCGCATTTGCAATTCCCTAACGAACATTCTAATTTCAAATTCTCCAACTTTAAAGATTCATAGGAAGCTTTACTCGATCTCCGGGGTGTCTTGCTAAACACATCCGGATCAATTGAACGGTATTTTGGATCTTTATTCTCTTCTTCTCCTTTCGCTCCATTATCTTTCGCATTTTCCCCACCTTCTGCTTTGTCTCTTGCGTTGATCGCTGAGTTTGGATCTGGATTTCTCCATGTACTATTATCTGAATCCTTTCTTTCTGCTTCTAGATTATCCTTATTTTCTTTACTTTCTTCGCGAACTGGCTGCCCTAACTCAATAAATACCTTTTCAATCTGCTCACAGGCTTCTTTCTTTACCAAAGCCTCTTCTTCGTCCTCTACTGAGGCAGAAGCTACGCGGATTAAATAGTGTCGCAGTCTCGATAACAACACCCGATCGAATTTCTTCCTCATATTATCTACTAACTCTTCCACCGTCCCAGCGACACTCTTAATTTCATCCGAATACTTGTATAAGCCTTCGTAAACGATTCTATGCTTCTTATCTTCAAAAAATAATCTTCTAAGTAATCTTTTTTTGTCCTCTAAACTTTCTCTACGATCCACTGTTTGTTTCCGTAAACGTAACTCATAATCCACCTCCGCCTCCACCAAATGATCCACAGTTGGTCTAATGTATTGCGCAGCCATTGTAGCTGACTTCTAAACCAACTATATAAAATTCCCGAAACAAATAGCTTGCTAGAGAATAATAATTTTAAAGACGATGATGAACGAATGATAGTAAATATGCAATTCAATAATAATATATAGGGTAATTCAAAGAAATGTTTAATTCAATACGATATAACTTAACCTAGGCAAAATAAAAAAGAAAATAATTTCAAAATTCAGTGTAATTTAGCTTATTCTAGGAAATATTCAATAAAATTCAAAACTTAGGAACTACAATCAAAATTCAATGCAATATTATAATTAAAACGAAGAGATATTGAAATTCAAATAATTAATTTGTAAACCAAATCACCTAAAATAGGCAATAAAAAGGCTATATGTTTTCACCAAACGATCTAATATTTTACTTTTTCAACCATGAAAGAAAAAACCAAATGCAACGTTTAAATTTTATTTTGCGTTGGGCGCCAATATAACCGTCCACGTTTACCGAGTTTAATTAATCGGCGGCTTTAGCGCCACTCTCAACGAGAGACCACCGGTCACGTTTTAATTGCCCGACCTTTTGAGACTATTTGGCTCAGGGAAAACTCTAGAACGGTTATCAAGCGAAATTGGCAAAATCTCTCAAGCGCAAGCTAAATCTCCTCCCATTCATTCACCGCAAGACCTTAGGGACCGCAAAAAGTTTCCATACAACCAAGAAAAAACGTTTTTGGCTCCCGAAATTAGTGAGTCGTTTATTTAAGAAATTGACGTTAAACGTAATTAAGCTAAATCACTTTACTTTTAGAATGGTTTATTCGTGCTGGACGTTTTTCAACGGAAATGGAAACATAAGAGCAAACATGGCCATGTAACTAAGCTCTAACACGTACCTGCGCAGGTTTTGATGATCGATGGGGCCCGACGAACTTCGACGAATTTGGCAGCTACTGGCTCGAGAAAACCTCGACGATGGCGGTGATGCGATGGCTGCCACCGGAATGTCCACGCTGCGATTTGGCGCGCAACGTAAAGATGACCCGCGTGTGTTATGGCCGAACTAGAGATGCGGAGGTAGTGGCGGCTGGAACGGAAGCTTCCGTTTTGTTCCGCGAGAGCAATGGCGGCGTAAAATGCCGATAATGTCCCCAGGGCGATCCTCACTTACGGATAGAGGCACACGTACCCAAAGCGACCCGGCTTCGCGTACCTTTCCGTTCCACCGAGCGGGGATCGGCGAAACCTCTATCTTTCGGTTCGGATCGGGTTCACTGCGTGCAATGGACGACACGCGCTCTCGGATGGCTCCGGTCCACAGAAAATGACGGAGAGGGACCTTACCTTCGGCAATGGACGACCGATGGGAGATTCTTCGCTACGATGGTTTGAACGACTTCACACACTCCGTTTAACTACCTACTTGAGGCGGGCCTTCACGGTACACACGGGTTTCGATGATCTCGAACGGAATTCGTGGCTCGCACCACAACGGGACCTTGGACGGTCGCCACAAGACGACGGAAATTTCCAGCCGTACGAAAAAAGCGCAGCGCGCTGCGTCCAACACGAATTTATTTTAGTATTAAGTTAAATCGCTCACATAATTGAGTATAATTACCTTTTTTCGTAGCAGTAGATTTAATAAAAAATTCAAGCAGAATTTGCGATACAATGGACCTCAGTCCACTAAACAAAGAAAGAACCACAAAACGTTTAACACCACTTATCATTTTTATAAACTCACTCACTAATGTTACCTTTAAATTGTACTTCAAATCACACAAGATATTCTCAAAACGTAAGTATCTTTAATCGCATACTTCTGCCTTCAAGCCGATCTTCTAGCGAAATGCTTGAGCTGATGAATTGGCTACGCCAAGTAAATGTTCCTCTTTTCAAATTTTAGCCCTATTCAGCTATTTTAAAATTACTACTCTGTAACTATTCTTCAGGAGAATGCATTATTTGAAAATCGCGCCAAATGATTTGCATGGCACCGAGAAGCATGGCGAATTTAAACCGCTTATTTTAAATTTAGCGCCATGCTATAAAAGCAGAGTTGAGCACAGAGATAGCTCGATTTTATCAACACTAGCTTTTATTTAAAGTTATTATTTTATTCTTATAATATTTTCAGTTTACGAATAATTAATTAACAACAACAAAAACGTAAAACGTTACAACGGGTTCCCCTAAAATAACACATTTTGCCCAAGTCTGAAAATTTTATTAATAGAATTTTAAAACTTCAAATACTATCATCATTAAGAAATCTATAAATGCCCTACATTTGCTTAAGTAAATAAGGGCTTAATAGTTAGAAACAAAGCAATTCTAATTATGTATTTATTTATTAGTTTTATTTCCAGAAGCTTTGAATAAACATATTGCTAATAATTCTACACAGCATGGAAGTTGTCGTTTCCAATATCAATACCTATAATCAAACTCCATAGATCCAAAAGTTAGAAGTCAAATGTAAATACGTTGCGTTTATATAAGTCCTACGTCTACTC
The DNA here is from genome assembly GCF_024139115.2 of Armigeres subalbatus. Classification (NCBI taxonomy): domain Eukaryota; kingdom Metazoa; phylum Arthropoda; class Insecta; order Diptera; family Culicidae; genus Armigeres; species Armigeres subalbatus. Next base: position 109,148,212 of record NC_085139.1, on the reverse strand, counting down.
GCGGTTATGTTAAAAACATTACCCATTGCTAGTTTTTTCAATGCTATTATATTAGTTATACTGAAAAAAAACCCAGATTAATCCACCTAGCGGTGATGGTGCCTTTCTCGACCTTCGTAAAATGTGTGTGCTTGAAAAAAGATGAGCTAGTGGCTAGGAGTAAAAAAGACAAATTTCTTTGTCCGTTCTATGAAAATCAGATTATTTATGGCAAAGATATTGTAGATCCAGTTGAAAACCGAAAATCATATTTTGTCCCATTTCCGGATGTCGCAACTGCATCGCGAGTGGTGCCCGACTATGGCACAGTTGCGCACTACTCGCGATGCAGTTGCAACATCCGGAAATGCGAGAAAATGCGATTTCGCGGGACCTCGGTTCGGTTTTCAGCTTGATCTACAATATGCTAATACGAATTTCGACATTTTGTTTCCTTTACCAATCTTTTGACGTACATAACCCTGTTTTATTTCACCCAGTCATATATTTTAAGGATATCACTTTTGGATGTTAGTTGAACTGAAGCTCCGACTACACAAAAGAAAACGAAAATGTCATTCCCATCACGCGATCGGAGGGCAATCTTTGTTATCGTCTAGATCTCATGACCGTCTTTCGGCCACACTCCCGTCTGAAGTGGGAGAGACAGAGACATCATCTCAGTTCGTCGAGCTGAATCGATTGGTATATAACACTATGGGTCTCCAGGCCTTCTGTAAAAGTTTGGTTTTGGAGCGAACATACAGCCTTTTCGTATAAAAAGGCTAAAATGGTGTTTCGGCCATAACTTCCGATTCCATAGTTCGATCTAGCCAATTTTCAATAGGAAACAATGGGACAGGATTCTGCGTCGAATGCAACTTGTTTCGTGTGAATCGATTAAGGTTGGGTGTCCGAAAATAGGTCACATTTTTTGTGATTTTTATGAAAAAGGTATTTTGGTCATAACTTCCAATCCCATAGTCCGACCTGTCCAATTTTAATAGGAAACAATGGGAAAGGATTTTGCGTCGAATGCAATTTGTTGCGAGCAACTCGGTTGAGAATAAGTGCCTGAAAATGAGTGACATTTCTTACGCAATATTTTCGTATGAATTTGTATTTTGGCCATAACTCTCGATCCCATAGTCCGATCTGGCCAATTTCAAATAGGAAATAATGGGACAGGATTCTGCGTCGAATGCAACTTGGTGCGAGCAAATCGGTTGAGGATAAGTGTCCGAAAATGAGTGACATTTTTTACGCGATTTTTTGTATGAATTTGTATTTTGGCCATAACTTTCGATCCCATAGTCCGATCTGGCCAATTTCAAATAGGAAACAATGGGACAGGATTCTGCGTCGAATGCAACTTGTTGCGAGCAAATCGGTTGAGGATAAGTGCCCGAAAAATGAGTGACATTTTTTACACGATTTTTTCGTATGATTTTGTGTTTTGGCCAAAACTTTTGATCCCATAGTCCGATCGGGCCAATTTCAAATAGGAAATAGTGGGACAGGATTCTGCGTCGAATGCAACTTGTTGCGAGCAAATTGGTTGAGGATAAGTGCCCGAAAAATGAGTGACATTTTTTACACGATTTTTTCGTATGATTTTGTGTTTTGGCCATAACTTTTGATCCCATAGTCCGATCTGCCCAATTTCAAATAAGAAATAATGGGACAGGATTCTGCGTCGAATGCAACTTGTTGCGAGCAAATCGGTTGAGGATAAGTGCCCGAAAAATGAGTGACATTTTTTACACGATTTTTTCGTATGATTTTGTGTTTTGGCCATAACTTTTGATCCCATAGTCCGATCTGGCCAATTTCAAATTGGAAACAATGGGACAGGATTCTGCGTCGAATGCAACTTGTTGCGAGCAAATCGGTTGAGGATAAGTGCCCGAAAAATGAGTGACATTTTTTACACGATTTTTTCGTATGATTTTGTGTTTTGGCCAAAACTTTTGATCCCATAGTCCGATCGGGCCAATTTCAAATAGGAAATAATGGGACAGGATTCTGCGTCGAATGCAACTTGTTGCGAGCAAATCGGTTGAGGATAAGTGCCCGAAAAATGAGTGACATTTTTTACGCGATTTTTTCGTATGATTTTGTATTTTAGCCATAACTTTCGATCCCATAGTCCGATCTGGCCAATTTCAAATAGGAAACAATGGGACAGGATTCTGCGTCGAATGCAACTTGTTGCGAGCAAATCGGTTGAGGATAAGTGCCCGAAAAATGAGTGACATTTTTTACGCGATTTTTTCAAATGAATTTGTATTTTGGCCATAACTCTCGATCCCATAGTCCGATCGGGCCAATTTCAAATAGGAAACAATGGGACAGGATTCTGCGTCGAATGCAACTTGTTGCGAGCAAATCGGTTGAGGATAAGTGCCCGAAAAATGAGTGACATTTTGTTGAGTAGTTTTGCGCACACACACACACACACACACACATACACACACACACACACACACACACACACACACACACACACACACACACACACACACACACACACACACACACAGACATCACCTCGATTCGTCGAACTGAGTCGATTGGTATATAACACTATGGGTCTCCGGGCCTTCTATAAAAAGTTTGTTTTTGGAGCGATCATATAGCCTTTACCGTATACTTAGTATACGAGAAAGGCAAAACACTTGCCACGGGCGCTACTGCGTCCACAAATAAACTAGTTTCTAGATAATGTCTGGAGAAATGCAGAAAAACAGAATACATTATAAGCTATTACTTAGTACAGTATACCCCCGCTGATCCGGCAAATGTATGGCCGGACCATCGAAGTTTCTCTCGTTAATCCGACTGTCAAATCCATACAAATGAACCAAAACAAAATCACAGCACAAATCCGGAAACTGACAGCATAATGTGTTTCAATGGGTGTTGATACTTTTTAATCCGGAAAAATCCGAATTAGTGAGATCCGGACCAACGAGTCGTCGGATTATCGAGTTCCGGATAAGCTACTGTATTTTAAAAGAAATTATTAAAACAAATTTAATCTATTGTTTTGACTAAGACTAACGTTTTGTAAGGAAATCATAAGAATCATAGAAGTCAAGATTAAATTGTTCCCCTGTGACTCAGACTAAATTATCTCTATAGTTTGTTTTATCCAAGCCTTATACCCTGGGAATCTTGTAAGCAGATTTTGCTTTCATGTATTTCGTACTGCGTAATTATTTGGATTTCAAAATCTTGCGGAAAATTTACTCAGTTAGAACACGACCTTTATTGTTTTGATATTGGATATCGATAGCAGTGTTGAAAAAAACTAAAATTCTTAAATCTCATCCAAAATTTAAATTAAGCGCAAGTCAAACATGATGGATTTTATATTGTTAGCGTAATTTGAAATTTAACCTTTTTTTGTGTAGTCTACAGAAGGTTGAGCCTTGCGCACGCAATACATATATAAGTTGTTTATAATTTATTCCTATCATTGACATTTTTGAGCTGTTTGCTTTTGAAATCTGTGCGAGAGGTATCACAAGTTTTGCATTTCTGTAGACCTCGAGGTATCATTACCGGTGTTTGCTAAGTGCTTGATTTCTACGTGTTGAATTAATCGAGTTTACTTTCTTTGCTTAAAACAATGCAAAATAAATCCGTAGGTAACATAAAACACGCTTTTATTGGGATATGGTGCTTTTTGAAGCGAAATTCTTTTTGGCGAATAAGCGGAACGATGCGATTCTGCATGCAAAACTTCAGCGATCTGAAATGGGACGGAATTTTTGTTTTTCTGAGCAGATATCTATTCAGTCTCACCTGTTTGGAAATGAATTGGAGCAAAAACCGTGGACCATATTCCTGAAGGCGAAAGTTTCAACCAGAATAGACTTTTAGAAAAATATTATCTAATTTATTCTTATGTGACTAAGAATCTACTTTTCTTAGGTATTTTAGAAGGAGTTATTTAGGTTATTCGGAAAATAATTTTCGAGGTTCGATATCATTGCTTCTATCGCTACAAAAACAAAATTTCCAACAAAACATATACACAACATATATGATCGTCTACAACAGCCCATTCCAAAATAAAATTCTAAATATCTAAAACCAATCTGATCAGTTTTAAATTTCTTCAGGCAACAGGTGAGATAAGAGTTTTGTCTTCCTACAGTTAACGGTATCATCCTTACTCGTATGCCTTGAAATGTTATACTGAAAGTAAAATCTCCACAGATCTACTGAGCTACTTTTGTAATTTTTATAGTCAGTTATTGTACCTTACAACACCTTACAACGAAATGACAACTTTTGTGATCATTTTCCAAGGATCTCACAGATGTGAAAGATTTCTCCGCCATACAAAAAGCACGTGTATAGCTGTATTAAATAATTAAATATTAAAGTATAGCATAAAGCATAAAGTAATCACGTGTATAGCTGTAAATATTAAAGTATAGCTGTTTTTCTGCAGGTATGTTTTATCAAAACGACTATCTGGCACTTATTTTTCGTTGCGACTAAAACTAAGCGGAGGAGTAGATTTTTTTCATGCGCGATAGTTCTATGTATCTTTCGCAACTATCGAAAATCATATTTCAGTTCTTCTTGCTAAAATTCTGTAGAATAACGCTGACAAGCTGGCATTTATGAATATTCATAATTCGCTCACTGTTTAACAGAAGCTTCGCATTGTAAACATGGTGCTCTCAGTTTATAACTGTAAAAGTGATTAATAAAGACCAAGCTACGAGTCGGCAATGCACCAGTTGGAGATTTAGTGTAATTAAAAAAGAAAGGGATGTGATGTAAATGTGCAAAATTTTAACAAACAGGGTTACTGCTCTAGAACTTCATCTCATATTTCCTCTGTTGCCTCTCCATCCCAACTGAAGCAATGAAATTAAATTAAATTGGTTTCTATTTGTTTCAGTTGTGTTATGTCTAAGATAGGAAGTTCTGCATTCAGTATCTTGTTTTCCATGCCCTCCTTTTTCAACCAAAAATGTCCTCCCTTTTCGCCTTAATTTAAGTAATTTTCCTCCTTTTGAAAAATTTCATATGGTCACCCTACACTTGACCGTCTTCAAGAAACAACTCACAGAAAAGTTCAAACTTAAGCAAAATTTATTTGGAAGTGGATTTGCATACCGAATGTGTTATTTCGACGATGAAAAGTGCAAACGGCAAAGATGAATGCGTGTTAATAAATGGAGTGCCCGCTAAGGTACTTAGATTCACGGGAATCCGATGGTGAAAAGGGAAGCAATTCTGAAGATATTGTCATGGGATTTAAGAACCCCTGATTACCGAAACTCAAAAATCATAAACAAACCAGAGGCCATCAGAGGTACGATCAATGCACTCGAAAAGTGCAAGTAAACGAAATTACAACCGTAAGCGAAAAACGGCTCATCGCTAGTCGTTTGCTATCCGCTTTCCCCTTTCTCCCCTTGAGGTCCGAGCCCAAGCTCAGTTAAAACGAAAGGTTTCAAATTGCACCACCGGCAAGGCCAGAAAGTCCGGCCTGAATAGGAGCTAACTTCTATAGCCCTCCTTAGTCCAGATACCGATATTGAACAAAAGAAAGCCTTCTCCGTTAAAGGACACAATGCCAGCATTACAACATTTTCCGAACTTGGATTCTTTTTCCGTGATCCAGTTGACTCAACTAAAATTGGTATTTGATTCTCGAAGAAGTAAAGTTCGTTCAATTCGATCAGTAAAAAGCTACTGAAAATTCCCTTCGAAACTGGTTTTGTAGCAATTTCTTCGTTTCGACTAGGGTGGGTGTACCAATTGTCGCCATACATAAGAACAACTATTTTTTTTTTAAATAAGTAAAAGGCGTGTGGGTGAACTTTATATATCAAGCGAAAGGTTTTACCACAGACAAACAGACGTAACACTGAGGAAATTCCCATCGACCACGAGCTCAACGGTCGTTTTAAATTCAACTGCTTGCAAGTTTCACATCCAGAGGCGCGCGCATCGTATACCTTTGTATTTGACATCTCACACTAGCGCCTTCTGTTGACATTGTCGTACTAAACTTTGTTTCGTACAACATGCACGTTAGGTGGTGGTAAAATAGCTGGGCGATGGATTTTAAAACAAATTGTTCTAGCTGTTACGTCTGTTTGTCTGTGGTTTTACTTCCTGTTCCTTAGAACAGCTGTGAAAACCACAATAAAATTTGTTATAATCATCAAAAGTGATTAATCCATGATAGGAACGCATGTACCAGTTGTGGCACTATTCTTAATTTTGGTTCCTTATTTGGCAAATCCCATTGTTTTCTAATGGGACTGGCCAAATAGGGACCACTAGTGCGACAACTGGTGCAAAGGACGTCAAAAATTAAGCACCTACAATGTGTTGGTAACAAACTCAAATTTTGTTCTGAAGCTCACGATGTCGGAAGTAAAATGTCGGAAGTCGGAATTCAATTTAGTGCTGGCGACACAATATATACAATTGTATTTATTGTTTAGCTTTTGTGTTTTTGTGCATCTGCATGTTTGTGCTGGTTACATCCTTTTGAAAAATCGTATTCCATCTACAGTATCCCCCCGCTTATCCGGACCTCGCTAGTCCGACGACTCGTTAGTCCGAATCTCGCTAATTCGGAATTTTCCGGATAAAAAAGTATCAACACCCATTTAAACACATTATGCTGTCAGTTTTCAAATTTGTGCTATGATTTTGTTTTAATTCATTTGTATGGATTTGACAGTCGGATTAACGAGAGAAGCCCCGGTAGTCCGGCCATACATTTGTCGGATCAGCGGGGGTATACTGTATTAGGTTTTACACCAAATAAACACAACCTCAAAAATTCAATTAAATGAATTCAATTTGACGTTTATCCGTGGTAGGTTCATGATGTTCATCCCATCTCCCGCAGCAAGCGGATGAACCTTTGTTTATATAACCACCAATAACTGTCAAATATGGAAGAAATTCACCAGGACGCAGCCTTGGCTTCATACGTGTGACGTCACACTGTGAAACCAAATTGTCGCCATGATTGTCACTGTCAGTTTTCTGTGTGAGGAAGTTCGTCGTATCGGCCGCAGAAATTATCGCTCCGTTATGTCGAGCCAAATCTCTATGAAGCAATTTCTCAAACGGGAATTCGAGCGCCTCCATGCTCGCATCACAAAAGGTGAGATATTTAATAATTAACAACAAAAACAAAAATTGTTTTTTTTTTTTGTTTTCAGTTGAACAGCAAAACAGGGACATTCTTGCGCACCAGCAGCGTCCCGAGTAGCACACATGGTTCAAACCAGTTGCCGAAACTTCTATGTGACCGAATTTGGTCACAAATAAGTTGCTGTAACCAGCTTGGATAGAAATGTGCTACCTGGGGTACCAGCCGCGAATTATTGGCTAAATGTTTTGATGGAATCGAAGAGGTAAAGGATCATCTGAAGACGTACATGATTCTGCCAGATCAAACACGAGATGATTTTGGTGACGTGACGAGGAACTTTAAAGACTCTGAACACAATGGAAATCTTATGATCGCATACCCACTCAGCAGTGCAAATGAGGAGGACTGGTTGCGTGCTATTCTGACGTATGAAGTGAGCAGAGGCTTCTATTTGGCTGAAGAGATACGTCAAACAAACATCATAAGACATATCACAAGTCAGTTTGTTATTGTTTAACTAACTTGAGTTGTTTTGAAATGTGTTTTTTTCCATATGTAATATCACCAAAACCGCCAATAAAGCCTTCACTGCAGTGGTGGCCCAAGCCAAAAATCGAGTGTATACACAACGCCAAAGGAATGAGAGAAAAAAGCTCCAAAAGTATCCCAAAGGATAACTTCACTGGGGGATCCAAGAGTGACTGTGATCACCAGAGCACATTCAACTGCACCACCCCACGCGGCAATCTCCATTTTAGAGCACCAGAGAAATTCTAAGTAAACATCCAAGAAAGTCTCTAACCAAGATCAGCAGGGCAGATCCTCCAACTCCACTGGCGACTCCTTGAAAGAATCCCGATCTAAAATCAGCTTCAATTCCCCACCCGTGAGCGTATTGAAGATCAAACTCAAGGGCGTATCCAGCGTTCACTATAATCACACATCAAGTGAAGAAGCTAGCGATAACAATTTCGAAGATTGTTACGGGGAATCTGTACAAGTATCCGATAACGTCTACCCTCCGCATTCCGTTAATGGGGCACGCTCAGAAGAAACAGATTAAGAAATCGAATCCCCGGAATATTCACCTTTGAAGAGAAAGAATTAAGCGTAAATAATTGTTTCGACCTTTATTAAAAATTATTTTGGCCTGAGCCACTTTATTCGTTGAATAAACAGATGATTTGTTTAAGTATATTGACTATTTCTATATCAACCCATTACTACTCCAAAACAATCAATTTATCGACCCATTCCATTGGTATATTTCAGTGCCATGCATCAACCAATTAGACGACCTATTTCGTCCGTTATAGAATCACAGAGAACAGACATGGATGCTCGAACAAATTTTCGGTAAAAACGTGTGTAAAGATTTAAATCGCACCTCAGCGCCGCCAACGCAGGCTGCCCGACATAAAAATTTGATCTCACTAAGTGATGGCGTTGGCATACACTACATAAACAATGTAGTGCTGCCACCTAGGAGTGAGAATAGGGGCAATTCGAAATGAACACTAGCGCTAAAAAAAAAACACGTCAAATTTTAGCCGTATTTATCAGCACACTAGCACCGCGCAACGGGGCATAACGACATACTTCAAAATGACCAGTAAAAACTTTACACAAGCACGCGAATGAATATGAACGTCTGTTCTCTGTGATAGAATTGCTTCCAAAAAAATTATTTCCCGATTAACCGGCATATTAAATCGCAGGTGAGAACACTGAAATGTGCAAAACAACCGATTCTGTCGGTTATCGAAGCCCAATTTCGAAAACTTTCGCGTTGGCCTACAGCAATGATAAATTTCCGTAAGCGTCGTTGAACCAATCAGTTGATTAGTAAAAACACTCGACGGTAAAAACACTATTTAGTCAGAAGGAAAATTGGGGGGAGTATAGCCCCCCCAAATCAGTCCATTGTCATAGCAACTTGCGAAAAACGTCATTCACGCTATTCTTCATATCGTGACTGAAAGGATAAGTGTAAGATTTTTGTTTTGTTTTGGATTCAATCCCGGAGGAAGTAGGAAGTAAGGAAGCAGAAACTTTCAAAGTTTGCAAAAAACTACATGTTTTGACAAGATCTGCTCATGGATGAGGCAAACGAAGTGCGCCATTCGTGACTACCGGGACTGTAAACGGGGAGATCTACATCAAGTGTCTACAGAAGCGTCTGCTTCCACTGTGGAAGCTACAGAAGATCCTCACGATCTTTTGGTCGGATTTAGATTCGTGCCACTTTACAAATGTTTACTTTCGCATCCAAGGACATGAACCTCCCCTCCCCAACGCACCGGAGCCTGGGGCGCATAAAATAATAATGGGCTATTATGAAGCAGGCACTGCGGAAGCATCCCCAGGAGGTCAAATCTGAGGAAGACATGATGAAAAAGTGGGTTTCGGTACAGAAGTAGCTGTATCCAGATGTTGTACAGAACCTAATGAGTGGCGTAGGGTGCGGTAATGAAGTTGAATGGAATAAATATGCCAGAAGCTTACTATTGGTTTTATATTATATTGTCTGAAAGTTTGAAAAGGATTGGTCAACTGGGTAGTTTTCCACAAAGGTTTTTTTTTATGATGCAATTTGCTGTGGGACACCTTTTTACTGTACGGCGAATCCTCCAAAAAATATCGTTAATATCAGGCCCGCAAGCACCTTCTCTTCATAGATTTGAAAGCAGCATGTAATAGTTAAAAATAGCTCCTCTATGGATACGATAACATGGGTGTGCTCGAGCGCCATGTAAAGACGATATAAAGCTGAGCAAATCAGTTTACTTAGTGTCTAATAATTGTCCCGTTCACCGAAACTAAGGACCAAGTCCGAAGTAATGCTTGAGTTTTCATGCAACGTTTGATTAGCATTTTTTGTGATTTTGTTTAGCGATTACTGAAGACTAATTCGTTCAAAAACTCTGATGTAATTCCCATTCTGCCAGTGTCATTTGTTTTATCATAATAATGCAAGAAGACGGAATAAGTATGGAATTCCGTAATGAAAGTCTGCGTTGATAAGTGGCGTATAAAAGTAATCGCACTGGAGATTCAACATTCAACCGAATTTCGACATTACTTCATTTCATAAGTAAAGGTAGCACATTTAAAAACTTCCAAATTTAAAAACAGAAAACGTTCTATTTTGATAAAAACAAATTCTAAGCTCATGCTTCACATTTTAACGAGCTGACTTAGGAGCTAGTGTCTCTTATAGCTTAAATCTATTTGTTAAAATAAAACATAACGAACGTTTTAACTGTAAAACTTTTCTGGCCCGAAGCTCCACCCTCCGGTCACTTCCTCACCGCTAGATATACTACGACTATTCCTAAATGTACGAGTTTGAAAGGAAACTCACGAACGAAAGCACTGGGCACGCAAAGGAAACTGTGGGATGTGTGAATGACTTGTTATTCGCCTTCTCGCGAAGGTATTGCTGTTGGATGTGATAGCGTGATGAAGGAGATCATCGGGTCTTCCTTTTTGTCCGTAACCTTCGCAAAGGTTCTGGCAAGGAGCGCTGGGGGTGGGCCCGAGCACCTACTTAAAAAGTCCGTCTCGCTTACGGGGACGAACGGGGATCGGCTTATCGCGACACCGACTCCAGCATCTCGACGAACAGTTTGTTCATGGTAACGTTACCCTCTATGTGCACGTTTGTCCAGAATTTGCGGATAATGTAATCGGCCTGTCGAAGCGACGGTAGAAGCAGCAACAGCTGCTGCTGATGGGAAACTGCTTGGTTGTGCCTAAAAGAATCAAATCAAACTTATTGAGTTTTATTTTCATTCGAAGAATCGAGCAACAGGTTTTACCTCAACAGTAGCACACAGTCGTTGAGCGCGAACAGGATGCTGTCTCGTATCTTCTTCAACGCGCCGTAGTTATCCAACCGGATATCACAGTTCGAAAGAGATAGCGCCTTCAGAAGGTAGTACTCTTCTTTAGTTGCCGAGATCTTTTCTAATCGCTGGGTAATCTGCGAAAGCTGTAATTCGAATTGGTACAATTATGATATTGAACACTCGATCCTCATCACCACACTTACATGGTTGTACAGATCCAACGCACCGCACTCCTTGGCAGATCGTTCATCGAGCCAAAAGTCCGTCGCGAAGTACAGCCGACCGGTGAAGGGTATCGACCGCTGCGCAAGCATCAGTGTCAGCAGTTCCGCCCAGCTGACCTGTAGTAACCGCATCTGGTCGTTCAGGGGCAGATCGGTGAACCCGGGGATCTGTTTCGCCCAACCGATCACCCCAACCAGCTCCTTATCGTAGATATCGCTCAGCACGCTCAGCATCTCTTGTGCGTCCGCGCCCATGACCATCCGCGACGAGTCGTTGGGCTTCACGTCACCGTCATGGTCACTACTGCTGCTGCCGTTGCTGTTCATAAGATCAAATCCGTGACCAATGGTAAGCGGGTCCGGCTCGAAAGACGATAATACTTCCAGGATTTTAATATCTTCCAACGTTTGTGGCGTGTACTGTGAATTAGATTGCGGCAGCTGAAGCTGGTATGGATTGGCGCACGGATTCCGTCGATATTTCTGTCGACCTCCACGCACCCTGTCTAATCGGACGCCTTCCTTCAGCATACCCATCAGAAGACACTTGCGGAATCGACACGCTTGACACGCTTTCCGTCGTCGTTTGTTTATTTCACAATCATTGCTAGCTGGGCAGGTGTACTCGATGTTTCCTACAATCCGATTAAATCACAATTATTCTACGAACGATTCTGTAAATCCGTCACCGCAAAAGAAAACTCACCCTGAATGGTCCGTTTGAAAAATGCCTTACACGCCTCGCAGCTCGCCACACCGTAGTGGAATCCGCTGGCCACATCGCCACACACGAGACACAACCGGCGGGGTATTTCTTCCTTTATCGCATCCTGGTTTGTACTGTCGCTGCCGAAGTCACCGATCGCCGAGGTGGTCGAACTGCAAAACTGTCGATCCGGCGAACCGGGCGAGTGTGGACCGCCGTTGTTGCCGGAGCTTCCGCTGTGCAGTTCCGTTAGCTGGCCGAGGTCGTTGTTGCTGGAGCATTTGTAGTCCATCTGGAGGAGGAGAAATAATGGAAAGCAATCGTGAGAAAGGCGCTGACAGAAAACTCATGCATAGTAGTTCAAGGGTAGTGTGTTTTTAATATCTCGATAACCGAGCTTCCGAGCCTCTTGATAGTAGGCTTCCGAGCGTCTAAAAAGGAGGCGGAGCTGCTTGTGAGGAGGCTTCCGAGAAGCGTAGAAGGATGCTTCCAAGCATCTTGAAAGGACGTTTCTGAGTCTATTGAAAGTGGGCTTCCAAGCCCCTAGAAAGAAAAAGTGTGAACCTCTTGAAAGATGAATCCCTTGAAGGAAGGCTTTCTAGCCTTTTGAAAGGGTGCTTTGGGGCCTCTTGACACGAGGCTTCCAAGGCTCTAGAAAAAAGGCTTCCGAATCCCTTAGAAGGAGGCTTCCGAGGTTTCCGAGCGTCTTAAAAGGAGGCTAAACTGTTCGTAAGGAGGCTTTCGAGAAGCGTAGAAGGATGCTTCCAATCCTCTTGTTACGAAGCAACTAAGCTTTTCGTAAAAAAGCTTTCATGCCTTTCATATTTTGGTTTCCGAGGCTCTTGAAAGGAAGCTTCCGAGCCTCTTTAAAGGTTTCCGAACTCCCGAGTATCTTGGAAAAATTGGCTTACGAGACTCTTAAAACAAGGCTTCCGAATCTCTTGAAAAGAGTTTTCTGAACCTCTTGAAAAGAGGCTTCCAGGCCTCTTGAAAGTAGGTTTCCGAACGTCTTAAAAAGAGGCTGAGCTGCTTAGAGGTTCTTGCATCGAAGCAATGTAGCTTTTCTTAAAAAAGCCTTCATTATTTATTTAATCAGACTAAGGCCGAAGTGGCCATTCGGCTCAGTCCATAACTACACGTCGCCAACCACGCAGTCAACGGAGGGTCCGCAAGTCATCTTCCACCTGATCGATCCATCTTGCCCGCTGCGCACCTCGCCTTCTTGTGCCCGTCGCTATCATACCTCTCAAATGGAACTCCGAACCTCTAGATTCTAGATTTTACTTCAGAAGCATATTCTTAACATATTATTCAACATTGCACTGAAGATTTTTTAAATCAGTTCATTCGAGGTTTTGTTTTTTTGATTTTTTGTCCCACAGCCCTTCTGGGCTGGTTGTGAAGGGCAGGTTTCAATTAGCTTTGATTTACTGATCGCCATGCACTTTATTTACAAAACAAAGCTTTTTGATAAAAAAAATACACAATGATCAAAACTTTATCAATAAGTTTTGTTTGGAATTGTTATACATCTCACTTATTTAGAGCAATTTGATTTACTAGGATGAATATTTTAGATCTGCTTATTTTTTTTTAGTTTTCACGAATGTCACTTTTGGGAAAGTTTTTTGATCACCGTACATGACTCAATCATTATTGATTTATTGGCATTTATCGGTGAGTACAACATCTAAAGCTCAAAGTAAGCGGGAGCGCAACAATGAAGAACAGTATGGATAGGTGTCACAAGCGAGCGACAAGTATGAAGCGAACAAAAATCGAAATTTTAGTAGAACTATTCTCATGCGCCAAACAGCATAATAGTAGGGTGAAATCGGTGTTATTTTGCCTGCCTTGGTAAGAGTAGTCACCATGGAGGAACTTCCGGAAGAATTCCCGGAGGAACTTCCGGAGGAATTCCCGGAGGAACTTCCGGAGGAATTCCTGGAGGAACTTCCGGAGGAATTCCCGGAGGAATTCCCGGAGGAACGTCCGGAGGAATTCCCGGAGGAACTTCCGGAGGAATTCCCGGAGGAACTTCGGAGGAACTTCCGGAGGAATTCGGAGGAACTTCCGGAGGAATTCCGGAGGAACTTCCGGAGGAATTCCGGAGGAACTTCCGGAGGAATTCGGAGGAACTTCCGGAGGAATTCGGAGGAACTTCCGGAGGAATTCCCGGAGGAACTTCCGGAGGAATTCCCGGAGGAACTTCCGGAGGAATTCCGGAGGAACTTCCGGAGGAATTCCCGGAGGAACTTCCGGAGGAATTCTGGAGGAACTTCCGGAGGAATTCCTGGATGATCTTTGAGAAGAATCTCTGGAGGAACTTCCGGAGGAATTCTCGGAGGAACTTCCGGAGGAATTCCCGAAGGAACTTCCGGAGGAATTCCCGGAGGAACTTCCGGAGGAATTCCCGGAGGAATTCCCGGAGGAACTTCCGGAGGAATTCCCGGAGGAACTTCCGGAGGAATTCCCGGAGGAATTCCCGTAGGAACTTCCGGAGGAATTCCCGTAGGAACTTCCGGAGGAACATCCGGAGGAATTCCCGGAGGAACTTCCGAGGTAATTTCTGGAGGAACTTCCGGAGGAATTCCCGGAGGAACTTCCGAGGTAATTCGGAGGAACTTCCGGAGGAACTTCCGGAGGAATTCCGGAGGAACTTCCGGAGGAATTCCGGAGGAATTTCGGAGGAATTCCCGGAGGAACTTCCGGAGGAATTCCGGAGGAACTTCCGGAGGAATTCCGGAGGAACTTCCGGAGGAATTCCGGAGGAACTTCCGGAGGAATTCCCGGAGGAATTCCCGGAGGAACTTCCGGAGGAATTCCCGGAGGAACTTCCGGAGGAATTCCCAGAGGAACTTCCGGAGGAATTCCTGGAGGAATTTTCGGAGAAATTCCTGGAGGAACTTCCGGGGGAATTCCTGGAGGAGCTTCCGGAGGAATCCCTGGAGGAACTTTCGGAGCATCGCGGAGACGAGCCAGCCTCGGGCTGAAAGTCTCCTTAATAAAGACACAAAAAAAAACTTTCGGAGCACATCTTGAGCAACTTACGGAAAGCTTCCGGAGCTCTCTTGGTGAAAATTGTCGGGGAATTTGTGGAAGAGAAATTTAGCGTGTATTGCACGTTGCTACGAAAAAATAGAAAACAAACTAGGGGAACTGACCCGATCTCCATCTCACTGAACATTTCTCGCTTAACTTTTCAAAAGGACCTAAGTAACATTTTTTTCATGAATTAATTTGAATAGCGCAATCAACAGAACAACATGAAAGCTTTTGATTGCAGTACTACAAAATAGTGGATAACATTTCTCAAATAGTGGTTTACCAGAAACTACGGTCATACCACTGCACTATCTGGTGGGTCCAAAGTGGGATCCTCGGTCAATCAACCTGCATTCCATAGGGTCGATGAGATTATAGACTTCCAAGGACTAGTCTGATACTCCTGAATACAACAACCGGACAGCTGCGCTCTTCTGAGGCAATATAGCAGATTCGAGAATAAATGCATTTCCTATTGATAGTCAAACGAAGGCAGGTCTAACGCATCGATCTTTAATTTTTTAAATACAGCTGCCGCCAATGAGCACGAAATCAACCTTTGGCTGACTTCAAACGACTTCTCGGAAATCGGAAGAATTGGATATCATAGCTGACGATCCGTCGTCGACCCTTTTCAAGTCATCTAAGAAGTTGAAAACCCCAGTTTTCGTAAAAATCTCGATTTTTGTTTAGTAAAGCTTACCTTAGAATTCTGTGAGGAACCGTAGAGCAAACTTTGGGTCAAGTTTCCCCCTGACGAAGGCGATGGACTGCAGCAGGAGGTTTCAATTAATTCCTGTTTGATTCGAGCGGGCGTCCCGTCGCCTGCCATCATGGAAACCTAAGGGGAAAAAACAGCAGAAATAAGAAGAACAATTAGTTTTTGATGCATAGCACACTTCCTTTTTATCCGAATCCTAACCGTCGCAGTGATTATGATTAATGTGCAAAAACCGAACGCCAAAGAAGTGGAGACGATGGTTCGCCGTTGGCTACAAATAGCCGGTAATTAATTTCAAGTCGTTTGATTCGCTCGTGTGCATGGATTTGCACTAAAGCTCGATCAATTGAGTTGTGGGCTTCATTTATTATCATTTTTATTCCTCGGGTGCATTCTTCGGAGGTGGTTGGATGCACACACAACTGATTGATGGATCCTGGTCCGGGCACACGACCATATCCACCGAAGTCTCGACGAAAATCGAAATGCATTCAACGATCGACTCGTGGCGCGGATACAATCCCCTGAAGCCTTGACAGTGTCTGTTGACCTCTCGTAAATCTACAACCACCCCCGAAACAAACAAAAAACAGAGCTGGTATCGCGGGGAACACGAATTCGAAATTTGAAATGCAACACAAATTTACGATCTCATCGTTGTAATGATCAGAACACAGAATGATTCGGATGAATGATCTTCCACGCGTTGTTGGATGCACCTGAAAAAATATATGGCCAGGTTGGACCCACAAATGGTACAATGATTTTTGTTGTTCTTTCCTACGTTGTCGAACGGATACGGAGGAAGATTATAATAAAATGCTAAATAATGAGAGAAAAATTGGGCGAAACGACCACAAACGCAACGAAGCGATTAATCCGCGGCAAAAAAAAAGTGATGCATTTTGTGTGAAGCGACGAGATACTCAACCGCAATAAAAATGAGCGGAAATTACGCTGCAGTAAAGTGGCAAAGCGTTAGGGAATAAAAAAAATACGATCGTCATCCTACCCAAATGTGCAGTGCGCACTGCAACCCAGTTTGGCACTGTGGATGACTGTGGTGGAGACTGGTGCTGCTGTTCACCGATTATGGATGGTGACGAATCCCACCTTAAAAGCTTCGAGCTTACAAAGATAAATCATGGCGCTGACAGTGGGTAACTAAAGGCAACTTGATCAATCATAATTATTCGGTAAGATGTGGCGTTAAATGACATCTCAATGATGGTGAAGAACTAACTAATTCATTCAAGATTTTTAAACTTCAAAATACAAATGTACAGCTTGCAGCATTAAGGGGAAGCTCAATAAGTTTGAAAGATGAAAGAACAAAACAAGACAACGTAAAACGAGATGCAATTTTTTGATAGCAAAATAACTTATCTGGAAACAAATGCGCTTCTTGTTATAATGCTATTGATGCTATAATTTTTGATAAGTGTGAACAGAGCTTCGTATATGGCGAGCCTTTCGATAAGACCGATGGTTTTCTAATTTGAGCCTCAAGCCGATTGGTATATAAAACATTTTAGATTTTTATCTTGGAGCATGAAAATGACGGCAAAATTAAAAATTTTGATTTGAATTATTTATGAATCTATCTATCTATCTTTTTTTTTTTTTTTTTTTTAAAGGGTTAAAGGCCATCAAAAATCTGCGCGACAGACACCTCGAGCATCCACACTATGCTCGAAGGCGAAGAGGGATGGGTTCCTCCCGACCTGCTAAAATGTGCCTCCCGGATGAACCGGGTCCCTTATCCTCCTTTTCCTCTATCCCCCGGAACCACGGGATGCTGCGCCTACGGGGGGGTGAAGTTTGTGCTCATGCACTTCTTCTAACTAAAATTCCGGCCCCTAGCTTAGGCTAGTTAACCGACTGGCTTGCTGAGCTTCACTGCTACGTTGTCTCGATCCCTCGGCGGTCATGCCACAAACTTCCTCACTCGAATCCTTCTGACTTCCCCCGGCGTCGAGGGGGGTCCACCAGTTCCGGTGAAGGAAACTTTCGCACTGATGGTGCGCCGACAACCGGCTGTTATTGCAGGTGACGCTTTCGCGCATTACGCCGTCTTCGTCTCTGGGTTGCAGAGGTGGTCCGAGAGTTCCGGTGGTGGATGACGTCCGCACTGGCGGTGCCCTACATACCCGAAGCACTTGCTTCTTCTTTCTTCGGCAGGTTGGCTGATCGAGTGCCGAGGTCGGTCCGACGATTCTGGTTGGCAGAAGTCTTCCGGTTCACCGGCGGTGCCTCGACGACCCGAGGTCAAACACTGCTCACTGCGATGGATTTTCCACCGAACCGACGCTTATTTGCTGGTCCTTTCTCCGTCTACGCTGCAGCTCTGACAGTATTTGTATCACGACTCGGCTTACTTCATTCCACGTGTCTTCTTCGTGACACATTCGCTCTGCGATGTTGTCCACTCTTAGGGCAGGCATTCCTCTACGTGCTTCCGCAAACCTCGGACAATCGAATAACACGCGATGGAGTTCCTCTACGTTGATACACGCCGAGCAGAATGGCGATGACGCATGGCCACACCGGTGCAGATATTGGCGGAAACGACCGTGTCCGGATAGGAACTGAGTGAGGTGAAAGTTCACCTCTCCATGCTCCCTGTTCACCCACGTCGACACATTGGGGATGAGCCGGTGGATCCACCTTCCACTGTCTGCATTGTCCCACTCCTGTTGCCACGTTACCATAGAGTCCAGTCTCACCGTCTCCCTCACATTTCTGGTACCTCTCCGCTGGTAGCACTCGATATCCTCTGCTAAGGTTATGCAGATTGGAACCATCCCTGCGATAACGCAAACTGCCTCTGACGAAATGGTTCGCCACGCACTCGCCACTCGAATGGCCATTAGACGAAACATGCTATTCAACTTCCTGCGATTACGTTTCGTCTTGAGCGCAACTCCCCATGCTGGAACGCCTACAGCTGCCTCTCGGTCCGCCGACATTCGGCATGATCCTTTCAAGCGCAGTGACCACCTTAGCCGCCTTCTCGCAGGAATAGCCGACATGGGTGTAGAAATTCAATCGGTCGTCGATCATCACTCTTAGATGTCTCAAAGCCCGCACAGACGGTATATCGTGCTCTCCGACGATAATCTGCATTCGCTGTATGATTCGGCAGTTAGTGACCAGCATCACTTCTGTTTTGTGGTGAGCAAGCTGCAGCTTGACCCCATTCATCCAGTTTTCAACTGCGTCGGTCGTCTCCGCCACCAGCATATCTCCCTCTTCTAGCGACTCTCCGGTTATCGTTAGAACGACATCATCCGCGAATCCGAAGATCTGCACTGCTTTGGGTAACTTCAGTTTTAAAACTCCGTTGTACATAACGTTCCACAGCATTAGGCCAAGTATGGAGCCTTGCGGAACACCCGCCGTAACCCTAATCGACTTCTGCCCCGAGTTCGTATCGTAGACCAGAATCCGGTTTTCGAAGTAGCTCTTAAGGATTCTACACAAATAGCCAGGAACCTACATTCCATGCAGCGCTACGGCGATGGCCTCCCAGCTGGCACTGTTAAATGCGGTTTTTGACGTCAATTGTTACTACGGCGCAGAACCGATTGCCGCACCTCTTTTTCTTGGATGCTTTCTCTGCAACTTCAACGACCGCCTTAATTGCATCCACCGTCGATCTGCCTTTTCGGAATCCAAACTGCTTCGCCGACAAGCCGATCTCGCCCTCCATGAACTGCGTCACCCTATTAAGGATAATCCTTTCCAGAAGCTTCCCCAGTGTATCCAGCAGGCATATGGGCCTATACGAAGCTGGACTCCCCAACGGTTTTCCTGGTTTCGGCAGTAACACCAGTTTCTGAATCTTCCACTTATTCGGAAAGTAGCCATCTGCTAGGCATTTCTGCAGCACCATCCTGAACAAATCTGGAAACGCCAGTATCGCAGTTTTTAAAGCCACGTTTGGAATTCCATCCGGACCCGGAGCTTTCTTCTTCTTCAGACCTTTCGCCACTGATGACAGCTCGTCGTTGGAGACTTGCATACCTGCAATGGTGACTCGGTCTTCATCTTCGTACGGTGCCGGCGGCCACATCGTAGAATCATGCTGCGGGAAAAGACCGTCCACGATGATCTTCAGCTTGTCCGGACACATCTCCGCTGGCGTCGCTGGACCCTTGATTTTCGTTATTGCCACCCGATAAGCATTGCCCCAAGGATCAGCGTCAGCTTCTTGGCACAACTGCTTGAAGCAGTTGGACTTGCTGACTTTGATCTCCCGTTTGAAAGCCGCTCTAGCTTCCCGGAAAACTATCTTACGCTCTTCTCTTACCGTTTCAGACCTTGCCCTCTGAAAACGTCTCCTGGCCCTGAGACAGGTAGCACAGAGAGTGGCAAAAAAATCGTTACACCAGTAATTTGGGCGTCGGCTGTCCTATGGCTCCAGTTTCCTTGGCATCGACGCATCGCAAGCAATCGCTAACGTTTCTGTCAGTTCATCTGCTTCCAGATTTGTTGTTAACTCGAAGTGCTTCGATGAAAAGCTACTTGTCAAAATCCTTCGTCTTCCATCTTCGCCCGCTAGTCCTTATCCCTCTTCGAGTCGTCGTTGGTCGTGTTCCAACACTATACCGAATCGTTTGGTGATCGCTATGAGTGTAGTCCTCACAAACTCTCTTGATCACGATTCTCACCAGCAACGGACTGCAAAACGTCACGTCGATGATGGACTCCCTGCTGTGTCTGCGAAATGTATTGACGGTACCTTAGTACTACTACGAGTGTTGAAAAAATAAATGTTTTTTTTCAACGAGTTCCAAACAATATTTTTTGTTATGACGAAAAATGGGCATTAATATGATAAATCTGTTCAAAAAGCTACAGCCTGATTTACTTCATTACTACTTTGGGGGCAGCAGGGACTATGTCCAAGGGCTTGACGATCCCTTCCCAGGTCATCTGCGAGTTGTTGTGGGGTTTGACAGTGGGCTCTAATAAACTTCTATAAAAAGCTGCATGTATCCGCAAGTAGGCTCCGCCAAAGCGACCATGTGCCGCTCAAAGCGCACAAGCCCAAGTCCTGGTGTCAGGTTGGACGCTAAACAGCCCTGACACGACGAGACGAGACAGGAGGTTTGCGCAGGCCCAATAAGCCGCCTTTAAAAACAACCATTACGAACGACATGGAAGATAATACGACTCGACCCTATCGGCAACGACCTAGGCGACGAATAACGGATCACGATTGGAAGCTTGAAACATGGAACTGCAAGTCGCTAGGCTTTGCAGGTTGCGACAGAATAATCTACGATGAATTACATCCCCACAACTTTGATGTCGTAACGCTACAGGAAATCTGCTGGACAGGACAGAAAGTGTGGAAAAGCGGGCATCGAGCGGCTACCTTCTACCAAAGCTGTGGCACCACCAACGAGTTGGAAACCGACTTCGTAGTGCTGGGAAAGATGCGCCAATGCACGATTGGGTAGCAGCCAATCAACGCAAGGATGTGCAAGCTGAGGATAAAAAGCCGATTCTTCTACTATAGCATCATCAACGTGCACGGCCCACACGAAGGGAGACCTGACGACGAGGAAAAAGCGTTCTACGCACAGCTGGAGCAGACATACGACGGATGCCCATTGCGGGACGTCAAAATCGTCATCGGTGACATGAACGCACAGGTAGGAAGGGAGGAAATGTATAGACCGGATAGTCTGCATGCCGTATCGAACGACAACGGTCAACGATGCATAAACTTTGCAGCCTCTCGCGGAATGGTAATCCGAAGCACCTTCACCCCGCAAAAATATCCACAAGGCCACATGGAAATCACCTAATCAAGTAACGGAAAACCAAATCGACCACGTTCTAATCGACGGTAAATTATTCTCCGACATCACGAACGTCCGCACTTACCGCATTGAATCCGACCACTACCTTGTTGCAGTATGTCTGCGCTGAAAACTCTCGACGGTGTATAACACGCGTTGGAGTCGTCCGCTGCGGCTAAACATTGGGCGGCTAAAGACGTTTGACTAGCCCAAGACTACACGTAGCAGCTGGAAGTGGCACTCCCAACGGAAGAGCAGCTAGGCGCAGCGTCTCTTGAAGATGGCTGGAGAGACATTCGATCCGCCATTGGTAGCACCGCAACCGCTGCACTTGGCACGGTGCCCCCGGATCAGAGATACGACTGGTATGACGGCGAATGTGAGCAGTTAGTAGAAGAGAAGAATACAGCATGGGCGAGATTGCTGCAACACCGCACGAGGGCGAACGAGGCAGGATATAAACAGGCACGGAACAGACAAAACTCGATTTTCCGGAGGAAAAAGCGCCAGCAGGAAGATCGAGACCGTGAAGAGACGGAGCAACTGTACCGCGCTAATAACAAACGAAAGTTCTATGAGAAGTTGAACCGTTAACGTAAGGGCCACGTGCCACAGCCTGATATGTGTAAGGACATAAACGGAAACCTTCTAACGAACGAGCGTGAGGTGATCCAAAGGTGGCGGCAGCACTACGAAGAGCACCTGAATGGCGATGTGGCAAACGAAGATGGCGGTATGGTGATGGACTTGGGGGAACGCGTGCAGGACATAATTCTACCGGCTCCGGATCTCCAGGAAATTCAGGAGGAGATTGGCCGGCTGAAGAACAACAACGCCCCTGGAGTTGACCAACTACCAGGAGAGCTATTTAAACACGGTGGTGAGGCACTGGCTAGAGCGCTGCACTGGGTCATTACCAAGATTTGGGAGGAGGAAGTTTTGCCGCAGGAGTGGATGGAAGGTGCCGTGTGTTCCATCTACTAAAAGGGCGATTGTAGCAACTACCGCGCAATCACATTGCTGAACGCCGCCTATAAGGTACTCTCCCAAATTTTATGCCGTCGACTAGCACCAATTGCAAGGGAGTTCGTGGGGCAGTACCAGGCGGGTTTTATGGGCGAACGCTCCACCACGGACCAGGTGTTCGCTGTACGTCAAGTACTGCAGAAATGCCGCGAATACAACGTGCCCACACATCATCTATTCATCGACTTCAAAGCCGCATATGATACAATCGATCCGGACCAGCTATGGAAGCTAATGCACGAAAACGGATTTCCGGATAAACTGACACGGTTGATCAAAGCGACGATGGATCGGGTGATGTGCGTAGTTCGACTACGGTGGGCCGGGCACGTAGCCAGAATGTTGGACAATAATCCGGTGAAAATGGTTCACGACAACGATCCGACGGGAACAAGAAGGCGAGGTGCACAGCGGGCAAGGTGGATCGATCAGGTGGAGGACGATTTGTGAACCATCCGCAGACTGCGTGGTTGACGAAGTGCAGCCATGGACCGAGCCGAATGGAGAAGACTTTTATGTATTGCACAGGCCTCTCCGGCCTTAGTCTGGTAATAAATAAATGAATAAATAATAAAATAGAGTGAAATAAGAAGTGAAAAATTCGAAGTGTGAGGTGAGAAATGAGAAGTGAGAAATGCGAGGTTAGAAGTGAGAAGTGAGAAAAGAGAAGAGAGAAGTTAGGAGTGAGACACTCAAAATACGAAGTAAATAGTGAGAAGTGAAAAGTAAGTAGTAAAAGTGAGTAGTGAAAAGTTAGAAGTGGAAAGTAATTAGTGAGAAATGAGAAGCCAGAATTGAGATATAAGAAATTATAAGTGAAAATTGAGAAGTGAGAAATAAATAGAAAGAAGTGAGAAGTGAAAAATTTGAAGTGAAATATGAGAAGCGAGAAGTATAAAGTAAGAAGTGAGAAGTTAGTAGTAGGAAGTTAGTATTGGGAAGTGAGAAATGAGAAGATAGAAGTGAGAAACTTGAAGTGCGAAGTAGTAGTGAAAAGTAGAGTTTGAAGTTAGAAAAGAACAAATGAGAAGTCAGAAGTGAGACATAAGATGTTAGGCAGAAGTGAAGAGTGGAAAATGAGAAGTAAGAAGTGCGAAGTGAGAAGAGAAATGAATAGTATGAAATGAGAAGAGAGCAGTGGGAAGAGGAGGGTGAGAAATGAGGAGTGAGAAGTGAGTTGTGAGAAGGGAGTAGGAAGAAGTGTGGACCGGGGAACGAGAAGTAAAAACGAGATTTTCTTTCCTCTTTTTTCTTCTTCCTTCTTTCTGTCTTTTATCTCTCCACTCACCTCTCACTTCTCAACATCTTGCTTCTCACTTTCCAATTGTCATCTCTCATTTCTCATTCCTTGCTCTTGTTTATGTTACTACTCACATCCTACTTCTCGCTTCGCAACTATCACTTCTCACTTTTCACCACTGACTTCTCACTTCTCATTTCTCACTTTACACTACTCACATGTTACTGCACACATCTCACTACTCACTTCCGTTTTTAGTACCCTTTTTTCACTACTCTGTACTTGTTGCGAATATCTAATTTCTCACTTATCAGTTCTCGCAGCTCCCTTACCGAGTAAGGGAGAGTTCACTGTAGTTCAAAAATAATGAAATGAGAGAGAATTAGTGAGAGTAGTGAGAAGTAAGAAGTGGGAATTAAGAAGTTAGGGTAGTAAGTAATGAGAAATTAGTTATGAGATTTGACATATGAGAAATGAGAAAAGAGGAAGTGAGAAGGAAAAGGAAAAAAACGAAGGAAGGAAAAAATAAGAAGGAAGAAGAAAGAAGGAAGAGGGAAGAATAAAGAAGGAAAAAGGGAGATAAATAAAGAAAGAAGAAAGTAGGGAGATGAACGAAGGAAGTAAGAAGGATGAAGAAGGGATAATAAAGAAGGAAAAAAAGAAAGGTAAAACTTAATTAGGGAGAAGGAAGAAAGACGTAAAAATTAAAGAAGGTATTAGGATAGAGAAAGAAGGAAAAGGAAGTAGAAAGAAGGAAAAAGGAAGAAATATAATGGAAGAAGAAAGGGAGAAAAAAAAGAAGGTAGAACTGACTTCTCACTACTACACTACTTCTCCCTTCTCATTCGGCCTTATGATCATTCCGCCTAATAACCGTTCGGTCTAAAATTTCATGTTATTCTCCTCCAAGGCGGTCGGGGGGTCCCTCTGCAGAGCCTTGGGGTGGTCTGTACATCTTTCTTCTGTTATTATTTGGTATTAATGTAACTGACAAAAAACTTAAATAAAGTTAAAAAAAATCTGTCTTCTATTGGAGCCAGTCTGGTCAGCAAATTATTTTATTTGACAAGTGACGTGTTGATCATACGTGGAATAGTATTAGAGATGAATACATGAATTAGATATTCAGATAATTGACAAATAAAAAAACAAAACAACAGACACAGTACATTTAGCACTCCGCGATAATGTTTTCGTGACAATTACGTTGATTGTATTTTGCTCCAAGTATGTGAGACAATTCGACACTGTTGTTTCATAATGGCCAATGTCGCAAACGTAAACAATGCCTTTTCCTGCAAATTCCTCAACAACTAGGACCGCTCCCAGCTAACAACCAATTGAAACTGGTGGCGCTCCGCGCCTTCTATCGAACGGAAGTGCAAAATACCGCCAGAAGTCTCTAATCTTCCTGACATCAGCAGAAGAAGTCAATGTTTACGTTTGCGACTTTCGCCCTTTTGAAACAACAATGTCGAATTATGCCTCTGTGACAAACCCTATTCGTCATAATATACGAAAAACTGCATCATATAATTTAAAGCACCACCTCGTTCTATGAGCTCTAAACATCCTCCAACAAGTTACCACATACGTTACGCTCGACACACAAACGATCCATATCCCCTTCCCACCATCAATTGCGGGGTGTGAATGAAGTGATAAATGTTGTGCGAGCGAAAGAGAAAGTCCAATTATCCGCAATTGAGTAAATATGTGCAAGGGAAATGCTGAAGAAAAATGAAAAAAAAACTATCTTGGTCAAGTTCAAGGCAAACAACAACTAGTGAGGGGACATGGTATAATATGATGTCACACGAGAAAATGCTTCCGAAGTGCTGATTATGTTGACGATGATGATGACAAGATTTGTCGAACGTTGAAACCAGTTTTCAATAGTTCTATATCATGTTTAGTCCACTTTTGCCATCGCTGCGCTTTATATCACTTTCCACTCTCGCAGTACAGTGGATCTCGTCATCAACGCTGCGGGTAGGCTCGTTCTATGCCATGTGCAATACCACTGTGAATTGGACACTCATCATCATCATGATCATCGTCAACATCGTCATCATTATCAGTGGCAGTGGCAGCAGCCTGAGAGATATCGATCATTACATTTGAGAGAAAATAAACCGGAGAGAGTGAAAAGGAAACTCACATTACGTATTAGTTTACTTTTTTGTTATGTGTATTGATATTCTTGCTAATTTCGCTCGGCCAGCAGCCAACAATAAGCTAACGAAGAATGATGATTGGGTTGAGTTGTGAAAATGATTACCTTTTTTGTATTTTTAAATATATAATGGAACGATTTTTGGAAATATTTATTGACAGTTGTCCGTCAGTAGTAATCAATGACAAATATGCTCCAAATTTGAAAAATTGAGCTGTTGTCTCATAGGTCGGTTGACAAACATTTTTTTTCGAATTCCTAGAAAATGGATGTGTATCATTGCCGGAAACTTTATATTGAGGCAAGACGCATTTTGGCTGATATTATTTGGGGAACCACGCACCACTTGTACGCTCTTCTATTTTTAGTGGAGGCGCGTGATATGTCGTAGGTTAGTGTCGCGAGGGCGTTTTGCCATATGGCAAATGCTAGATCCAACGGTTGAAAATTTGTTTTTTTGTACCTTTTTTGTCGGTCCTTTCAACACATCAATCCTAAAGGTAGTTATATCTAGTTTTTCTATATCGAGCCCCAGCATGACAAAAATAATTGGTATATTGGCGACAAAGCACCTGTTTCCGAAGCACCTACCGAAGGATAAGGATGGACGTTACGCATATACACATCGAGTTTTTAAGCATTGTAAGCGATGTTACCGTTGCTACAAAGCCGGTGCCGAAAAACTCTGAAGAACGGTTGTACCCTTCAAAATAGTTCTCTAATTTGAAATAGAAGAATATTTTTGAAATAATTATAGAGTTTCCTCATGGATGCTGAGTAGAATTCTAAAATCCCAAATGCAAAGTTTTCAAAAAACACTGTGGAATAGATTTGATAGACATGATATTTTGCGGAGAATAAAAAAAATCTTGCGAAAGGAAAGTATATGAAAAGATGTTCACCCTGTACCGTTTATTATGCAACTATAAGCAAGAAGAATTAATAAATGGATTCAATGATAAGAAAATGTTAAAAAACGTTTTATTCTCATGTGATCCAAATTTGCTTCCACAAGATCAACAATGAACTGCCGCTAACCGCAAGTCAGCCCGATCTGATCGTACAACCAATCAAAGATGTGCCCGACTCGCGGTTAGCGACCAATAACGAGGAGAAATGTGCAAGAAGCCGATAACTTTTCTGTTTGCAGCGACAGCAGCGTGACAAATGTGGTCAGCCATGCGGCGTGATTGGATGGCACGTGAGAAAACGCGAGTGGTTGTTTGCGTTCTAAAACTGGACGCAGGGGAAATTTAAAAACTGTCTCCCACCGGCGACACCGGCTTGTTTTCTTTGGGGAAAATTCGTCCGACTGCGGGATGAACCTTGAGGATGCATGTTTTGAACAAAACAATGCGCTAAAAAAGACGGTTGGAAACAGCGAAAATAGCGAAATTTACGGGATGAGGAAAATGGGACAAGGCGGCCATGGGCATTCATGCCATTGACGAAAAGAGAAATATCCCAGAATACCATTGAATCAGCGCGGGAATTTTTTTTTTCGAAATTCTTTTATATTGACATTTTTTTTTCGTGGAAACCGTAGATAATTCACCGCAGAAATTTTAAAAAAAAAAATCTGATAAATTTCCAGTAGAAATGCGAATGTTTGTCTCTGAAAATGTACCATAAAAAATTCGAATACATTTTCCGTTGAATTCAGATGAATTTCCCATGGACAATTGGATGAAATTTTAGTTGAAGTCCGAATGAACTTCCGATCTAAGTTCGAATAATTTGAATTGGAAATTCCAATATTTTTTTGTGGAAATCCTATTGAAGTTCTGTGTAAATTGGAGAAATTTTTCTGCCGGAAAAAGAATGAACTTCCTGTGCGAATCTTAATCTTTTTGCCGGAAAAAGAAAAAAAAACAGTGGGAATTAGACTTGATATTAAAATTCGAATGATTTTTTTTTGGAAATTTGAATGAACAATGGATAATAGAATGAATTTTCCGTGAAAGTATGAATTTCTGATGAAAATTTTCAGGGAAATTTGAGTGAAACTCCGTATGAATCCGAAAGAATTTTGTTGTTGAAGCTCGACCGAATTCCTTGTGAAAATTCGAATGAATCAGACGTGAAAATGAAAATGAGCCAGCCTAGAGCTGCTAAAGCCAACAATGATGATTTCTGTGGAACAGTGCTAAGCTGAGGAGCAAACGTGTTTTTTTTTCGTTCCGTTGTTGTTCTTTTAAATTTTATATATTTTTTATAAATTCACTCTTAAAGGTATTGAATTCTACAAAGTGACCTAATTATCAAAACAAACCAATTTGTACGTCAATTTTTGAAATATAAATCATAAACATAAATCTAAATGCAAAAATCTCATTTTGGTCAAAAATGTCACATATGCAGTTTCTCAAACAAACGGTTCATATCTAGACCAACAATTGAAAAGGGCGTAACAGCCAAAATTTATTCCTTCTGATTCTTCGTCTACATACACACTTAAAATAAATCGCTGAATTCGGTAAAATTTTACCGAAATCTCAACAGTAGAACTGTTCGGTAAATAATTTTACTGATTTTCGGTGACTTTGACAGTTGAGCAATGGGAAAAAATACAAAAAATCTGTAAAAATAATTACCGAACAGATCTGCTGTTGAGATTTCGGTAAAATTTACCGAATACTGTGAAATTAGTTAAGTGTGTATATAGCTTTATATGTAGACGTAGAATTAGAAGGAATAAATTTTGGCTGTTACGCCCTTTTCAAATGTTGATCTAGATATATAATAATGAGTTTACATTTCCTTTGAGCAGGGTTTGCAGAAATCGCTCTCAACAGATAACGAACAACGTTAAAAGAGAGGCAAAAACTGTTCCGAATCATAACAAGCCATGATAACAAATTTATCAAACTTGTAGGGGAGACTGGGTAGACTTGATCCCCTTTTCTAATTTCCGATGTATCACAGCCAAAAATAAATAAACATACGCGATTTCCACACAGACTCTCTAAGAAATATAGTATTTAACTTTACTGATGTATGACAGTCCTTAAATTATTGTTGTTATTGATACACAATCGATTTTTTAGAGTGCTGTCAAAAATCTACTTTTAAAATATTCGGGGGAAATTGATCCCTCTCCAAGAACTTGCTTTGATAAAATTAGAAAGGTGCCCTCAGATTTTTTAAATATTTTTCCTTCAAAATACGCGCAATTTTCGAATTGCTGTGCGTATACATGAACGATTTTTGTTATTGAATTCTGCAGCACTTGAAATTTTAAAATTTGGGGAGATTTGATTCCCTTTCTATGATATCTATGCAATAAATAATTTTTCCTGACAGCCCTTCATCAAATCTGTCAAATCTACAAAAAATTAGAAGCCTGTGAACAGATTTATATTTTTTTGAATTTTTTCGCCGATGTGTATGGGTGTATGGGTGACTAATGTGTCCCTATATTGAGGCAATAACGTCAAATCCAAATATCCTAAAACATTGATGGCATGTTGACATTTTCATCAGTGCAAATCATTAAGAACATTTATGGCTTTATGCTGTGAAAAAACGAAAGCATTTGGTCATTGTTATGAAAATTTGTTCAAGTTTTGCGTGGGCAATAAAAAAAAGCTTTAGGGAGGTCAAAACATAAAAACCGCCGTGCAGAATTAATAAGGTTGTGAATGCAAAAAATAACTCTCTACATAAAGGTCATTTGTCTAGAGGATCTGCACTAAAAATACGCTAGAACAAAACTACTTTAGTTCTCGATAAAACAGGGGGTGATCAAGTCTCCCCGGGGATCAAGTCTACCCACCTTCCCCTATATACAAGTGCGAAAAAATAGAATCGGATAGGCAGCCCCCACAGAAAAATGGTGATACTCGCTTTGTTTTCGCTCCTTTCGTGTTGGTTACTGCACAGTAGACCTTTTCATGTTTTCAAGAAGTATCAAAAATTCATCCTGTCAGCCCAAAATCACAATTCTTATGCTGAAATAAGGCTCCTGTCAAATTTTCAGCTGATTCGGATAAAATTTCGAGGTAGCATAAGTCGATTTAGTGTTTTGGGCTATTTTCAATTTTGAAAAAAATCTAACGGGAGATATAAATGCCGAAAACTATCGCAACAACCTGTATACTGAAGCTTTAGGTGTGCTCTACAAGTATTGTGAACAATTGATTCGTTTCGTTCATGTTTTGACCATGTTATTTTTGAGCTTTTAAGTGCATAAAAACACTGTTTCCCTTTAAAGTCGTTGTTCTATGAAATTCTTGAATTCATGACAAATCATTGCTAACGTGCATATTAATTTCAAATGTTTAGCTTCTGATTTTTAAGAATTTAACGGTAAATCGCACATTGGCAATTATATTACTTAAATGTCCAGGAAAAAAAGAGGAATAATAATATAATAAATTAGCAATGATTTGTCATGAATTCAAGAATTTCATAGAACAACGACTTTTAGGGGAAACAGTGTTTTTATGCACTTAAAAGCTCGAAAATCACTTTAACATGGTCAAAACATGAACGAAACGAATCGCATTGTTCACAAGACTTGTAGAGCATACCTAAAGCTTCCGTATAGAGGTTGTTGCGATAGTTTTCGGCATTTATATCTCTCGTTAGATTTTTTTCAAAATTGAAAATAGCCCAAAAACACTAAATCGACTTGAGCCACCTCGAAATTTTATCCGAATTAGCTGAAAATTTGACAGGAGCCTTATTTCAGCATAAGAATTGTGATTCTGGGCTGACCGGATGAATTTTTGATACTTCTTGAAAACATGAAGAGGTCTACTGCACAGCTGTGTAGAACAAGTTGACATGAATCATCAGAGCCACTGATCCCCGCATTTGGAGCTTTCTAAAAGAAATTTATCATGGGGTATAGCATACCGAATCAGTTCTCTATCATGGCAGCTTGCGAAAAAAGTCTCTCGCGGTATGCTACATATCGTATATAGAGATACAGAGATGATAAGTGAGAGACTTGTTCTTTCTCTTAAGGATTCAATCCCTGCTTTTGAGGCTTACGAATGGATGGACCGATTTGCAAGATTCCCTCACTGATCGTCTTGGGATCAGCTGTCTTTATATAAAATAAAAAAATTGTAAAAATGCTAAGTTTTCAAGTATTATGAAGGAAGCCATCAAACTCAAAATGAACTTGATCTAGTCTAGAGTGCGACGCTGCAATTAAATCTGGTAGAAAAAAAGAACAACCCAAGCAAGATTGGACAGGTTCGACTAGTAAAAAATAAATATGTATTAAAACGAAAACAATAAAAAATAAACTTCTCGAATTTGTTAAAGAATGTTTTGAGAATCTCCAAAGTTTTCCGAAAAATTTTATTGCTGCCCCCTAAAATTATTATTTTTGGTCAAAAAATACGGAGAAATAAATAATTTTAAATATTTGTATCGGCCTAATTAAATGAATATTATATTTTATATAGCAATTGTGGCTAGTAAGCGAATATTACACATTCAACAAAATTCCGAATCTTTCAGAAGTTTGTTTGGCATTCAAATACGCGAATAGCCATATATTTCGTCTGATGTAGGCGCGGGTTTACTATGTTTGGTGTTCCTGCTGCTGCCAATGCGCAATGCACAATGGGATACGCCGGGAAATTGGGAGGAAAAAAATATTTTCACCTTGAAGATGATATTTTAAGAACAAACTGTCTTCAGCAAAGTCAGCTTATTATTTAAGCTTTATTTTGAAGTTTGTTGCAATAGGGTGGTCCCACTATATTTTGAGATCCAATTTTTAACTTCTATATTTTTAATTTAAGCATTGTACGATGTTCTTGTAGTAAGTATCACGATGTTCTAGAAAGTTGTTTCTTATTCAATTTGGAGGCACTTTCCTGAAGAAACCATTGTTGTACGTCGTTTGTATCATTGTTTATGAAAATTTTACATAATAATGTTAGGGTGACCCTAAAAAATCAATATTTCGATTGAACTTTTTGGTTTTAATTTTTATCGAAGTGACGTCTTCTACAAAGTTTTAGAGCATGAAAAAATGCGCATTTTGGTTACATAACCAAGTGAATACATTGGTGGATGTATTTTGGAATGGGGGAAAAAGGGAGATGCATTTCTCCCTGGATTAGATAGAGGAAGGGTTAAGGATTGCTCTGCATATTTTAGAACTGGGAAAATTGAGGTTGTTCCATCATTTCAAAAAAAATGGCTTTTTACGAGGAAATCAAAATGATGATTTCAATACGTGTTGTTAAACCG
Organism: Armigeres subalbatus; assembly: GCF_024139115.2. Classification (NCBI taxonomy): domain Eukaryota; kingdom Metazoa; phylum Arthropoda; class Insecta; order Diptera; family Culicidae; genus Armigeres; species Armigeres subalbatus. Next base: position 109,116,065 of record NC_085139.1, on the reverse strand, counting down.
GAAATTCCGTCTAATTCATCAAAAACAGAATGTTTTCAGTAACCAGGAGGCCTACACTTTACTAACTCAGGAAAAGGGGTGTGTACCGCTGCCGCCGTCGATATTTTTGCAGGATTTTTTCAAGAAATATGGTGATATCTCTGCAAATCACCAATTTATTTACTTTGTTATGTAACCAAAGCATTTTTTCATGTTCTAAAACTTTGTAGAAGACGACATTTCGAAAAAAATTAAAACAAAAAAGTTACAATCGAAATATTGATTTTCAAGGGTCACCCTGGCATTATTTTTTAAAATTGTCATAACTTGTTATACAAACAACGTACAATAATAGTTTCTTCAGGAAAGTTCCTCAAAATTAAATAAGGAATAACTTTCTAGAACATAGAAGAACGTGGAATGCCTAAATTAAAAATAAAGAAGCTAAAAATTGTATCTCAAAATGTAGTGGGACCACCTTGGGGACCACCCTATTGCAACAAACTTCAAAATAAAGCTTAAATAATAAGCTTTGACATTGCTGAAGACACTTTGTTCCTAAAATATTATCTTCAAGGTGAAAATATTTTTTTTCTCCTAATTTCCCGACGTGACCCATTGTGCAATGTGCTATGTTTGGAAACAAGATACATCTCAACATTTATCTGATAGGAAAGAAAATAAAAAAGGAAAGGAATAAAAAAAGAAAAGAAAAAGGAAATGAAGTTGGAAAGGACAATGGAACAGGTTGCCGGAGAATAAGCCATAGAGGAGGGCTTTTGAAAACGCCAAAGGTAAAACACAGAGTACAATGTAAAAAAACAACGCGTAGAGCACATCGATGTAAGCTATGTAGTTTTCGTGTGCGATCAAGAAATCCATACCATTTTCAAATAAAAGAGTATGAGATAATACAAATAATAAATTTTGTAAAATGCATTTTGCGTAAAGCAATCATGTCCAGTCTATTTAAGTATAATATTAGGTATTAGAAAAAATGCCAAATGCGTATCATTTAATTGACTGTACATAGAAACCTCTGAAAATTCCTTATAAGCTTTCTTTGAAACAAAAAAAAACATCCTATTTTAGAATTTCTTTTTTTCCTAGATTTGTTTCGGATACTCTTCCAGGAATTCCTCCGAAAATTTCTCCAAAATCCATCAATAAATTATCTAAAAAAATCTCCTTGTACTAAGACCAGGAACTCCATCGCGAATTAATTCTGGAATTACTTTAGGAAATCCTTTGGAAACTCCTTCGAATACTTGCAAAAAAAAATTCCTTCGGAAATCCTTCCTGAAAAAGGAACTTTTCGGAGCAGTTCTTGGAGGAATTTTCTGCAGAATAGCTTTAAAACTTTCTTCGGAATCCCTACCGAAACGAATTCTCGGGGAATTCTTGAAAAAAATTGCAGGGGAACTGGTAAAGGGATTTCTGGAGGAATCGTTGAAGTAATTTCCGGGGAAACTCTTCATGCAATTTTGGGAGAATTCATGGAAGAATCTCTGGAAGAAGAGGGAGGGCGAGCTTTTAAAAGTATGTCCGGAGTATTGTTTTAGGATATTTCTGCGAATTCCTGGAAAAAACTTCTCGGAAAATCCTGAAGGGATTTTTGAATGTTTTTTTGTTAAAATTTTAGGGGAAGTACCAGCAGAAACTCCGGTAGGATCTTCCGGAAGAATTCCTTTGATATTTCAAGGGGAATTTTTGAAGGTAATTCCAGAAGTGTTTTGACGAAATTTTCGGAAGAATATTTGAAAAAATACTCAGATGAATTTGCAGACAAATTTCTCAAAGAATTTCCGAAAAAACCCGTAGAAAAATTTTCTGAATAATTTTCCAGGAGTTTTCTTGGAGGAATTTTCGAAAGAATTCTAACCTAACTAGTTCTGGCAACTCTGCTTGGTGAAAATCGTATTAATTTGTGGCTCTTGTTTTGTTTATGAATTATTCCTGGCGATATACTTCATAAATTGTTCTGTGTATTTTATTGATTTGAAAACGTTTCGTTCAATCGCTGTTACTACCTGCGTGTTGTTTTGTTCGTGTACTGTGCCAATTTCAACTGATTGCAAATCGATCCCTTTGTGAGGCTATATTATTGGATTATCAACGATCAACAAAATTTATGATGGTTTTGCGCCAACTGCATCGTTAAACTTGAATCCTTCAAGAATAACCCTCTATAAACAACAGTGGATGTAGTAACTGCAATTTCGGAATCGATCAATGCATCTTTAGCTGAATTGAAAAACGTCGTTCTGGAAACTAAAGAACTAACCAAGTCACTTGTGGATAATAACAAGAAGATTGACTCGTCCGGACTAACTCGCATCCGACCGTGGCCTAGCACTAAGCGACTCCGTGACACTGCTTCCAGGAACACGCCGATATCTCGCCCTGATGTGAATTTGATTGGTGGTACGAGATCGGTTGAAAAGGGAAGTCTGATTTTGGATACCATTGCGAGGCAACCGGAAAAATTCTGTATCTACTTATCCCGAATTGCTCCCCACGTGAATGAGGACGACATTTCGGAACTGGTTATAAACTGCCTACAATTTGATAATAAAGTCGATGTCATAAAGATTGTTCGGAAAGATGCTGATCTTAAGCAATTTGCGTTCATCTCTTTTAAAGTTGGGATCCACAAAGAACTGAAGCACACTGCATTGGATCCATCAATTTGGCCGAAGGGGATTTTCTTTCGACTTTCGAGAATTCGAGGATCTGCTATCTGAGCGGAATTTTTGGGGACCATCCAAAGTCCCAGGAATCGACAACGGACTGCCATCACTGGATGCATTGGCAACCCTGTCTCAGTTGTAGGAGCTCCGGTTATGATACTGGCAACGTAACGCGCGTCACATAGCATGAAGGAACCCCCCAAGCCACCCGACACCGTCGAGTATTTTCGCCATCTATATTTGCAAAGCCGTTCCGTTCCTGTGTTCGGATCTGGTGAGGGGGCTTTCCAACTTGCTTGTTCAGGCAAGTATTCTGACACAAGTACATTTTCGAACTCTGAAGCTCGTTCCAATTGCAACGTTATTTCCACTGTATACGATATCAGTTGCGCCTCATATACAAGTAACACTGTACATCAACCTTCGTCAACAACGGAACGCACAATTAATAGCATTATGGGTGCCCCTGAGCCATCCGTCACAGATGCTTGGCCGATTTCAAAATGATGATGTCTGTTCCTGCCTACCAAGTCGTTCCGTTCCTGTGTACGGATATGGCGAGGGGGCTTTCCACCTTGCTAGTTCAGGCAGGTATCATAGAATGAGCACTCCTTTGAACTCTGAGTCCCATCCTACTTAAAATGTCTTTTCAGCGAGACAATCTAACATAGCCGTTGAACTCACATGCAATCCCTGTCGTAATGAAATTTTATCAATTACGGAACGCACTTCAAACAGCCTTATTCAGCGGAAGCCCCTAAGCCGTCCGACACAGTCGAGTTTTGCAATGCCCCTCTTCCTGACAATTGCACGAGTCAGTTAAGCCGTTCTGTACCTGTGTTCGGATTTGGTGGAGGGGCTTTCCATCCGGCCTGCGCAAGCAAAGTACTGATGTGTTGTGAAAACTTCCGAACCTTGAATCTCGCCCTGATCCTAGCGATAACCCGTTTGGCGACAATAGCAGCTGCATCGACTCTACTCCTCATCTGAGTTCATCAACGGAACGCGCACCAAACAGCCTTATGGGAACCCCTATGCCATTCGTCACAGTCGAGCTTCTGTGTTCACCAATTCCTAATGTCGATTACAATCATACAAGTCATTCCGTTGCTGTGCTCGGACTTGGAAATGGGCTTACCCACCTTGCTGTCCTAGGCAAGTACTGTAACCCTGGGACATTAACGAGCACTGATATTCGTTCCGTTTGCAGTTATTCCTCGTCTAGTGATCGAGTGATACCATGCAATGTACCCCCGACAGCCTCGGCTCTGGAAGGCTGCATTGGAAATGTTAGCCTTTCCCAGCAGTCTAGCGAAACCCCTCTGATTGGTTCTAATGGTCTCCTGGTCTACTACCAGAATGTGCGTGGATTACGAACCAAAATTGTCGAAATAATTGTGAATGACGCACTGTTTGCTGCCTGTAAATCGTTTATATCACCTGATCAGCATGGATTCTACCCTAAAAGGTCGATCTCAACTAATCTCGTTCCATTTGTGTCGTTGTGCCTGCGTAATATATAGTTAGGAAACCAAGTGGATGCAGTTTAAATATACAGATCTGAAAGCTGCTTTTGATCGAGTTGATCACGGTATATTGCTTGCGAAACTGATAAAGCTAGGCGTCTCTCCAGATTTAGTACATTCGTATCTGAAAAACCGCAAACTCTGTGTAAACATTGGATCGGCACAATCCGAACATTTCACATGCTGTTCGGGAGTACCCCAGGGTAGCAATTTGGGGCGCTGTTGTTCTCAATTTTATAGAACGACTTTGGATTCGTCCTTCCCTCTGGATGCCGACGATGTCAAGATATTTGCTGTTATCAGACACCATGCCGATTGCCTGCAGCTACAGCAGTTCATCAACGATGTCAGCGAATAGTGCAGCAGGAACCTCCTTCCTTACGCTGAGTATCATCAAAATGCAATTTGATAAGTTACCACCGAAAGCAAAACCCAATTCATTTCGATTACACAATTAACGATCTAACACTGCAGCGTGTTGATACAGTACGGGATCTTGGTATTATGCTAGATTCAGCTCTTACATTCAAAACGCATTATTCGGATGTTGTTACTAGAGCTAATAAACAATTGGGATTCATCTTTAAGATCGCCGATGAATTTCGGGACCCTTTTTGCCTGAAAGCACTGTATTGCTCATTAGTTCGATTGATTGTCGAATTTGGATCAGTTATTTGGATCCTGTATCAGAGAGTTTGGATAAATAGACTGGAAACCGTACAAAAGAAATTTGTTCGCTACGTCCTACGTCATCTTCCTTGGAACGACTCTGTTAACCTACCGCCCTATGAACATCGATGTCAGCTACTGAGATTAGACACTCTGAAGCGTAGAAGATCGATAGCTCAAGCTGTTTTTGTCGCGAAATTCTTATAGTTGAAATAGATTCTCCTGAAATGCTTGCTGCTTTTCAAATGTATGCACCAGAACGACCACTACGAAGTACGAACCAGAAACATCCTTTACCTTCCACCACGTGTTGCTAATTACGGACTACGCGATCCTGTTCGGTGCATGTCATTACGCTTCAATGAGTACTATAGTGCTTTCGACTTCAACTCTACGCCCAACGCCTTCCGACTACGGCTGGTGCGTATGTTACGCAACGGAATCAGGTGAGATGTCGCCCAATTTAAATATACTGAAAGAGTTGGTATTTTTTTGGCATTTTTTCTTCTCAGTCTGCGACATGGATACGACACCTGATGGAGTACTTGACAATGAATCTAAAGATGTGTTTATTTTGTTTTAACACTAAGACCATTCTTATATTTTTATTGTATTTATAGTTTTAATCTGTTGTGAATTTGTCGAATAAGTTTTTGTAATGTTTGTTAAAAGATATGGCGTTTTTATGCCTCTTTCAGTACAGCACATCGTCATCTCAAAGAAGCTTTTCCCCATCCTTATTTCTTTAGGACATTTTTTGTCAGATGAAATAAAATAAAATAAATAAATAAATTCCCGAGCGTCGGTGGGAGGTGGCTATCGAGGGCTGCCACGTGAGTTTCTTAAGACATTCAAAGTAAATTTCTGGAAAGACCTCGAAGTAATTAGTGAAGAGATCTTCTTGGAATTTCTGGAGTAACTCAAAGAAGAATGTCAAGAGGAGTCTACATGGGAATTTCTGTTTGATTTCTGGTGGAAGGAGACGTGGAAATTTCTAAGGGAATTCCTAAGTGAATTACTGAGGGAATCACCGAAGAAATGAGAGATTTTCTTGGGTATAATTGAAAGAATTAACGGAGAAATATTTGGCAATATTTTAGGATGGGGCTAGTCGCAAATCGCCAGTTTTTCATGACGTAGATCTATAAATCTTTCCTATGAGTCCTGGACGAATTTCTGAACGAACTTTCGGAGAAATTCTTGGCGAAATTTCCAGTGGAACTCCTGAAGGATAAGTTTAAAAAAAACAAAAAATGGACGGAATTGATTCACGCCGCTGCCAATTACTTCGGAGAAACTGCTGTCCCAGGATAAACTTCTTCGGGAATTCCAGTAAGACGTCTTAGAGTAATCTTAGAAGGCCCTCCTGATTGAATCTCTAGTGGAATCCATAGCTAAATTTTTGAAGGAACTCTTGGGAATAGACCATAACAAATAAATAAGTAAATGGAAAAAATAACTGTCTAAGATGAGTTTAGCACTTTCCACCCAATTCCACTCCGTTTTGTTATCTCTACAGATACGTACCTCGACCTCAACCATGAGGCTGTCTTCAGTGTCTCGTACTCGACTCGACTTGAGTCAAGTAAGAGACACTGAAAACGGCCCCACAGTTGAGGTCGAAATAAGTATTTATAAAGACGTAGAGCCCTCCTTAGCCGTGCGGTAAGAAGCGTGGCAACAAAGCAAGCCTAAAAAAGCGAAAGTCACCAGCTAGACGCAAGTCGCCGGGCCGCAAGAGGGCACCAGCCGGCCGATGCTATCGGCACAAGGGACCGCAAATCCGGAGTTGCGGAGTCGACAAACCAAAAACAAAAAACGTGATTAGTGTACGGCCCATTAGCTAAATATGAAAGTGATTCAAATATAGACTTTTTGCTCCCCGATGCTTAAACGATTGCATATGCCTTTTTAATAATCTTCCTAAATTTTTAGCTAATTTGGATAAAATTTGAGTGACGCGGTTTTTGTTTGTTTGTATGAAAATTACTATGAAAGCAGTAACTTTTATGGAACCCCGTTCTCCAGCGCTCCACTTTAAGCTCTAAAAACATATGAGTACATCGGCAACATAGGAAATTTTACAAGGAAACAGGCCGTTGCGAAACAATTTGATGCTTGCAAGAAAAGTTATTAAGGATATACTAAATCGTGAGAAATTCAATTTAATATGTAAAAGAATCACATCAACATCAATAATGAGCATTTCTGTTCAGAAATTTGCTTCCAAACGAGAAATTGCTTCGCAACAACAACTACTTTTCAGCTTGAGAAGTATTCTGTGTAGCTTTTTTCCTTGTTGGGTACATTTTCCACTGCGACCAGTTGGTTGATCTATTGTGGTGTAGTTAATGTGTTGATTATATTTAAATAGATCATGGGCCACCTCACGGAACGGTCTTTCACATAAGGGTCAGTTTTCACAGTAATTTCCATACAAACTTTAAATGACGTGTGCACAATCAAATTACAGTCAATTACAACATTTGCTAATGCAATCGTTTAAGCATCGCGGGGCAAAAAAATTAAAATTTGAATCACTCTACTGAACACATTCCTATTGAAAATACAAGGAACTTTACGACTCTCATAGGTGTGACGGATAGTTTGGAAACTGATATGAAGTATAAAAGATATAATAGTTGGAAACTTACTGTAGAACGTTTAACACAAGGAAGGTAAATAAGATTCATCGACTGAATGAATCCATCAAAGTATCTATGCCTCTTGAGAAGTGCCGAAACATCTTCATCAACAAATGCTGGAACCTTTTTTTTTGTGTTGTATGCTACTCAATGCGTCGTTTAACCGTTTGGTGTTAAAATTAATGGCAATAAAGGCTACGGATCGCGAGTACGTTGGAAGATTCTGAAAAAGTGCCGTGAAATTTCAGCTTTATATGTAACTACAGTCGTTTCATTATTTTTTTTCATTAGGATGATTTTATCGTCCGATGTAGTGAGTTTGCACATTTTAAGTGCTTTTGCAGCATGCAAGCAGCATTCTCGTTCTTTTTTACTGGCTCAACGTCAAGAGCTGCACATGATAAATAAAAAGATGAAGTGGAGGCATTAAATTGCATATTTTGTATAATTCCACGAAGTTGTGACGTTTCGAAAGACCCTGGCACTGCCGTTTTCAAACTATCATCAATTAGCGATCACTTAGGAGAATTTCTAATTCTAATACTCGTGAATCATGATGAATATTTTAACACTTCTCCGTATATTATTATGTGCAATATTTTTCGTCTCTCAACAAACAAAACCTGAAATGCTTTTCACTTAAATCTTAGCCAAAATCATTTTGAGACATCTAGACATCTAGTGTGCACCTGTTATGTAGCTACTAACTATACTTCACATAAAAACAGCCAGATAACAACATTACAGTTCATGGGAGATACTTACTCCGGTCAGCCAGAATAGTTCACTAATCTTTGACATTCAGACATATAATAATCGACCGTTCTGTCCGTCCGTTCCATTATTCCGCCGTTCAGTAACAGCTCGTGTTTCGATTGTTTGAAAACAAAACGATCACGACCTGAAATTCTGAACGCAGCTTAATCAGAATCAGCTGGTCGGTCTCCGTCCCATACTGTGGCTCTGCAAAAAGGCAACCACAAAATAAAGTGGGTCGAGTGCGCATAGAGTACGCGCGTTTTCCTCGACGCCGTTGCTAACGTCTGGGATTGATTGTCGATAAGGAAAAGTAGTCAAAAATGGGACCGCTTTTTTTCCCTTTCAAAGACTTATTCTGAATTACATGTTAACATGATGTAAAAGTACTTCGAGCACTAAAGCTGCATTTAATAATAATGGCTGATATATTTTAATTGAAATCTGGTCATCGACTTCAAGACGAGGAACCAACCAAGTTATGTGAAGTGCATTTATATTCAATTATTATCAATTTCCCTGTTTTGAGCGGCAAATCATCAGGCGGTGTTGCAAAACTCGGTCGATGACTTTTTGTCTCATTAAACACCACACCATCAGGGATGAAACATTTTGTAATTTGTCGAGAACTGTTTTCTAGTAATCATTTTTTCAAGGGACCTATAACTTTTACTTCACTTTTATGAAGAATGAAAAAAGATGTCAAATAGAAAATTGTTCTAAATATGAAGTAAGGGATCTGATAGCGAAATTATAAAAATGACAAGATGTTTGGCTCTCGCGCCGCAGATTTCAAATTTGTGTCCTGTTAGACAAAGTTAGAAGATCATCAAAGTGTTATGCAGGTTATCAAAAATAGTGATTCAAAAATGATTCCTGAAAAAGAGTCTCGACCAAGTAGTAACATCCACATGACACGAGTTGATATTGTTCAACACTGCACACCATTATGAATGGATTATAAAATTTTTGAACTTCGTACAGTATTACATCAGCTACCATTAACTTGAATCATAATAGCTCCTGTTGTATCAGTGCTAACTACTCTCCCTTTCCGGGACCATCGCGGCGCTTGCCCAATCTCGGTACTGCCCACTCACACCGCCACCGGCGATGATGGCACACGGCAGCTTAAGGTCGGATGTCATTATCGGACGCCGCTGCCGCCGGTTTATATTTGCAATTCTTCGTTCGTTCTATCGCCCTGGTGCAGCAAACGTCCACCGAATCGATGATGTCGATCAGGCGGCGCGCGCCTGTGTTAATAGTCTCGCCTGAGTCTCAGTGCTCATCATCTCCCGTTTGGTCAGCAGTCAGTCTATCATATCTACTCGGCAACAGCAACCGACACCAGATCGGAAACAGCTGGTGCTCTCTACTCCGCAGTGTTCACTCTATGGAGCGATGACAAGTCGGTGCGAAGGGAGTGCAATGATTTTCGACACACTATCGATAGTCGTTTTCGCGTCTGTGACTGTGGTGACGCTCGCGCCGAGTCGTTCGTTGGGCGATTCCTCAATATGTAGACTAACCTGATTCGATCTGGTTCGTGCAGGATAAGCGAGAGGAGTGAATCACTGCTTTTAGTTTGTGTTGTTTTTTAGATGATCTGAGATTGTTTTGTGTTGAAATATGTAATTCATTTTTATTCCTTGTAGAAATGGATAATGGCCATTATAGTTCTTATTACTTATGACGAACATTATAACCCATGAAGGCGCTGAATATACCTCCCACATCATATGTATTTTATACTAGCAGACCAGACGAACTTCGTTTCGCCTAAAATTGATTTATTTTCTGAGTAGATCTCGAGTTATGAAGAAATTAGTGTTTCATTTGTATGGGAGCCCCCCTGTCCAAAGCGGGGAGGGGTCTCGAACCATCTTAATAACCTTCCCCGGCCCCAAAAACCTCCACATACAAATTTTCACGTCGATCGGTTCAGTAGTTTCCGAGTCTATAAGGCACAGACAGACAGAAATTCATTTTTATGTATATAGATACACATTTTTCTTAGAAACCCATGAAAAAGTATTTTACCTTAGTATTATTTAAATTCATGGAAGAATCTTTGATCTTGAAGAAAATTTTAGAAAAAAAACTTCGTTGTTTGAGATATAGGCATGATTCACATGAGAGATAAAAAATCAGCCAACATTCGGTATTTTGTACTGAAATATTTTCCGGAATCAGGTTATCAGGGAGTCAAAACATTGAAGTGAATAGTTTCAATCATGCAGTTCAACTGTCCTTCTGTTTGAATGTCCGATGCTGCTAGCCCTCCTAGCCCTCCTACATCTTTCAGCATCATCATTCGACCCTTCTTCTGGCCCTGTTTCCGGGTCCAGGAATAACCCAAATTTGACAGCTGAAGAATCACCCGTAGATCACAGCATCCCTCGTGATACATCCGGGGGACACCATCCCAACACACAACCTGGTTTCTCCCCCCTTGACCAGCACAACTCTGATGCGTCGAAAACATTACCCCTACCTTCCACCGGATCGGATCGAGGTAGTTTGCTTGTTCCTTTCCCAACCCACATACTTCCGCTGGAGGTCAATCTCTGTCTCCATTGTAACACCAATGGCTTATGGAGTAACCTTCCCAGCCTCGAGCTGATAACGCACGACAGCCCGCCGTGGGTCATTGACCTGCCGGAGGATAATCGGTTCGCACTCGGCGGAAAGTGCAAGTTTACTATGAAGGTAGGTTCAAAAACCCGGCATGGCACTTCGCGAAGTCAAGGATGTTAATTAATATAATTAATATAATAGCGTTCGATCATTTAATAGTTTGTCAATAACACATTCCAGAAGCTGAATTTCAAAATATGTTGTATGGTGGACTTCTAGTGCGAAGGTTTTTCTACAACTCTGCCTAATGGTTCGTTGTTTGAATTCTACTAGTAACGGAGTTATAGCTATAGTTTCAGTAACTTAGACTAAATGATAACAAAATTCCAATCATTTAGTTTGAGTTACTGCAACTAGCGCTCTAAATCCGTTAATAGTTGAACTCTAATAACGAACCATTTGGCAAAGTTGTAGAAAAACCTTCGCACTAGAAGTCAACCATACAACCTATTTTGAAATTCAGTCTCTGGAATGTGTTATTGACAAACTACTAAATGATCGAACGCAAATTATTGAATGATCGTTAACATCCTTGCATGAAGTAATGAAATAGACCCCATTTTGCGGGTGTCAGGCCACTTGGCCGAATGCCATTTGGCCGAATAGTTGAAATATTTCACCTCAGATTACGAATATTGAATAGTGAGAAATGAGAAGTCAGTAGAGATAATTGCGAATTGTGAAATGAAAAGTGAGGAATGGGACTTCACATAAGAAATGAGAAGTGGGAAATAGGAAGTGATTATTTAGGAAAGAGAAGTAAAAAACGATATGTGAGAAGCGGCTTAGCTTAGCTTTGACTGACCACACATATCTATGGTTGCTACTCCGTGATTGACCAGAATCAGTGAAATTGCACAAAGAATCAACAGAATGATTGACTGTCATTCCGTGCCGATAGTTCGAACGAGCCAGACGTGTGTGCTGTGTCTCATCGCGGATTGTGTTCGGTAGTGCGAGTCTATTGTGTGGTGCCTACCTACGGATCCAAGGCGATCGCTGTCGGCGAGTGAAGTAGCTGCTTCTGGTGACGCCAGTGAAGCAGGCTATTGTTACTGCTGCTACCTACAGCAGCAGGGGCAGATAAGTAGAAACGTTTTTATTGTTCTCCCATCTGCTTGATTCGGAGTGGGACTGATAGAATAAATAAAATTAGTTTTTTTAAGTTTTTTTTTCTGATTAGCTATTAGTCTTAAGTTAACATAAGCAAAATCATCCTTCCACCTTGCGGGGTGAGAATGGAAACAGAGACTGTGGAAGGCAATGGGCCTCCAAAAGATGCAGGGCGCACACGATTGTACCATGCGGCTTCGCCTGGGCCTTGGGTTGTTTACTTTCGGCAGAAAGTGAAGAGCCTAGATTTTCTGGGCATAAAACGAGATTTGACGCGTCGTTTTACGAAGCTTGAATTCAGCCAAATCAACAGGAACAAACTACGCATCACCGCACCTACATACCAGGTGGCGAATGAAATTGCTGGCGACAGGGCGTACAATGTTGAATATTTAGTTTATATGTCCTCGTGGGAGGTCGAGATAGAAGGCGTAATCAACGCAGCGAGCTTGACTTGCAAGGATGTGCTTGCAGGGAAAGGTCGCCTAAACAATGCTCTGCAATCTACCGTGGATATTCTGGACTGCAAGGAATTGCATTCAGCAGCCACGGTAGATGGCAAAAGGTTTATTCCAAGTCAGGCTCGCTTCGGGTGACATTCGCCGGTTCGATGCTTCCAAAGTATGTCGATATAGAAAATATGTTGTTTCCGGTGCGTCTTTTTGTGGCAAGGGTATTTAATTGTACCAACTGCAAACAACTTGGTCACACTGCCGAGTTTTGTGACATCAAACCACGTTGTGGCAAATGCTCAGAAAGACATCGGGAGGAGTTCTGCCAGCAACAAGCAACAAAATGTGCTTATTGTGGTTTGAATCCTCCCCATGGTTTGCAGGAATGCCCGGTGTACAAAAAGCGCACCCAAAAAGTGAAGCGCTCGTTGGTACAGCGCTCCAAGCAGTCGTATGCGGAAATGGTTAAGTCGCAAGACACATCCGCCACAGCCACTGCATCGACTGCTATTTCAGCCACCGTTCGTGTGAGTGATTATTATGATTCCATATCCATTGATGAATTGGACTCTGACGCAGCCGATATGGATGATCCTGCGGAGGTACACGTGCCCGAAAAGAGGAAGCAACCGTCTTCCCCGGGATCGCGCCGCAAGAGAACAAAAATCATCCATAAAAGCTTGGCAAAATCTGAAGGTAATGGAGGTTTATTCAAAATCCCGAAGCAATCTGTCCCTACTGCTTCTTTTGATCCTAGTTACAGTAGACATTCCCGCCATTGCCTAAATCCGATGATTCGAAGAAACATCCGCCTAGGAGAATCAACGAAAGAAAAAAAATCGCACTTCTAGAAAAAGTATTCCGTCCAAGCGAGGATTGATCTCCCTTAAGGACCTTGTGGACCGTTTTTTGAACTTGTTCAATATTCCTAATTCATTGAGGCCAATCATTGACCTCTTTATTCCAACAGTTGAAAGTTATCTGAAGCAATTGACTGTTTCATGGCCCCTTCTTGCAGAAATTGTATCTTTCGATGGATAATACGGCCAACACCGAAGATACAATCACTGTGCTGCAGTGGAACTGTCACAGTCTGAAAAATAAATTAGACGTGTTCAAGTTTTTGATTCGCAATTCCGATTGCGATATATTTGCACTCTGTGAAACATGGCTTTCTTCAGAAGATGAAATCAACTTCCACGATTTTAATATTATTCGCCAAGATCGGGATGATCATTATGGTGGTGTTCTTTTGGGGATCAAAAAATGCTACTCCTTCTACAAAATTCCCATTCCGACTGTTCCCGGCTTAGAAATCGTCGCATGCCAAGTAAATGTGATGAATAAAGATCTTTGCATAGCTTCAGTGTACATTCCTCCAAATGCCTCTATTAATCGTCGACATTTTTGGAGCGCAGTCTCCCTCCTATCATCTCCAGTATTGATATTGGGTGATATGAACGCACATGGTATTGGATGGGGCGAAACGTATGACGATTATAGAGCGCCTATTTTCTATGATTTGTGTGACGATTTCAATTTGAATATTTTGAACACTGGTGAAGTAACTCGATTAGGACCAAATGGTCAACAAAGCCGTATTGATCTGTCTTTATGTTCAAATTCACTATCATTAGATTGCACGTGGAAGGTAATTCAAGATCCCCATGGTAGTGACCATATGCCGATAGTCACCACAATTAAGAGTGGCTATCAACAATCTGAGCCAGTTAATGTTCCTTTCGATCTCACGAAGAACATTGACTGGCAAAATTTGCATCGGCGGTAAATATTGGTATTGAATCAACTGATACTTTTCCCCTTTGGATGAATATCGATTCCTTACTGAGTTGATTCAAAAGCGCACTAGAAGCTCAGAAACGACGCGTTCCTAGTACATCTGTCATAAGAAGACCAGCCACTCCTGGATGGGATGATGAATGTACTAAGTTGTATTCTGAGAAATCTGATGCCTGTAAGGCCTTCCGTAAACACGGAAGGTCCGAGCTTTGAAGAGTATTTGAGGCTCGAAAGAAACCTCAAAATCTTCTCAAGGCAAAAAACGTAGCTACTGGCGACGTTTTGTCGAGGGACTATCACGAGAAACCTCAATGACAACACTTTGGAAAACGGCCCGCAACATGCGGAACCGAATTTCCACCAACGAGAGTGAAGAATACTCCAATCGATGGATATTCAACTTCGCAAAAAAGGTCTGTCCAGATTCCGTACCAGCAGAACCGCTATTTCGAGAATCAGTCACTGATCCCGGTTCTTTGGGTGGACCATTCTCAATGCTGGAACTTTCTATGTCTCTTCTTTCATCGAATAACTCTGCTCCGGGATGCGATAACATCAAATTCAATCTTCTTAAAAACCTCCCAGATATCGCAAAAAGACGATTACTTGACTTGTACAACTGTTTCATGGAGTACAACATTGTGCCACCAGAATGGCGACAGGTCAAAGTAATAGCTATTCAAAAGCCTGGGAAACCAGCGTCTAATCACAATTCATACCGACCGATTGCCATGCTATCATGCATGAGAAAATTATTGGAGAAAATGATCCTTTCAAGAGTCGACCATTGGGTCGAAGAAAATGCATTGCTTTCAAATACTCAGTTTGGATTTAGAAAAGGGAAAGGAACAAACGATTGTCTAGCGTTGCTTTCTTCAGATATACAACTGGCCTTTGCGCACAAGGAGCAATTGGCTTCAGTATTCTTGGACATTAAGGGCGCTTTTGATTCAGTTTCCATAGAAGTACTGTCAGGCAATCTGCACAGTAGTGGATTACCCGTTATTTTGAATAATTTCTTGTACAATTTGTTGTCAGAAAAACAAATGAACTTCACACTCGGCACTCTGACAACTTCCAGAAATAGCTACATGGGCCCAAGGTTCGTGTTTAAGTCCCTTGCTTTATAATTTCTATGTTAAAGATATTGACAATTGTTTGGAAGGACAAGGCACGCTCAGACCACTTGCAGATGATGCCGTGGTCTCTCTCAGATGTCCATGTGCAGCTGTCTTGCAAGGACCACTGCAAAGTACCTTAGATAATCTGACTGTTTGGGCCAGACATTTAGGGATCGAGTTTTCACCGCAAAAAACTCAGTTGGTTGTGTTTACTAAGAAGCGGTATCCTGCTCAACTGAAACTCAAGCTGTTGAATGATGACATCAACCAATCTTTATCTTCTAAATACCTTGGGGTCGTGTTTGATTCCAAATGCACCTGGAGACTTCATATTGAGTATTTGATAGAGAAATGCCGGAAAAGGATCCATTTTCTACGTTCTATCTCCGGAACATGGTGGGGTGCTCACCCGGAAGACCTCATCAAACTCTATAGAACGACTATTCTCTCTGTTTTAGAGTATGGCTCCTTCTGCTTCCTCTCAGCAGCTGATTGCCACCTGATCAAATTGGAACGAATTCAGTATCGTTGTTTGCGTATTGCCCTTGGCTGCATGCATTCGACGCATAACATGAGCCTGGAGGTGCTTGCTGGAGTCACTCCTTTAAAGCACCGTTACTGGGAGCTCTCACTTAGAATACTCGTCAAATGTGGAACAAGTAACACACTTGTCTTAGATAACTTCGATAAAATGCTTGAACTGACTTGTCGTTCAAGATTCCTTAGAGTCTATCTCAACTACATTTCTTCAGATCTTTGTCTTCCGTGTTATAATCCACCTCGAGTTCACTTCGTCAACGACAGTTCCTCAATTGAATACGATCTGTCCATGAAACACGCTATTCAAGGAATACCAGATCATCTTCGACAAATATCTATTCCCTCACTTTTTTCTGAAAAATATGAACATGTCAATTGCAACAACAGATATTTCACTGATGGTTCTCGCATCAACGGATCCACTGGCTTCGGTGTTTTCAATGTAACTTCAGGAACCGTGTTCGGTTTATGTTGCTGAGCTGGCAGCAATTAACTTCGCTTTGGGGATAATTTCCAATCAGCCCGTAGACCATTATTTCATCTTCTCGGATAGTCTTAGTTCTATCGAGGCACTCCGGTCGATGAAACCTGTTAAGCACGCATCTTACTTTCTTTCAAACATAAGAGAGCAGATGCGTGTTTTGGTCGAAAGATCATTCAAGATTACCTTTGTTTGGGTCCCATCTCACTGCTCAATCTACGGCAATGAGAAGGCAGACTCGCTGGCAAAGGTGGGCGCTCAGGAAGGTGAGGTTTATGATAGACAATTCTCGAGCAATGAGTTTTTCCCATTAGTCCGTCAGAGTACTCTTCAAAGTTGGCAAAGAAATTGGACACACAACGAACTTGGACGGTGGCTATTTTCTATAGTTCCAAAAGTTTCTGGGCGAGCGTGGTTCAGAGGTGAGGGTTTAAGTCGAGGCTTCATTCGCGTGATGTCGAGACTTATGTCTAATCACTATTCACTAAACGCACATCTGTACAGAATAAACCTTGTCGATAGCAACTTATGTAGGTGCGGAGCCGGTTATGATGACATGGATCACGTAGTTTGGTCCTGCTCGGAAAATGATGCAGAGAGCAATTATTGGATACCCTTGTGGCCCGAGGTAAACAACCCTTCAGGGAAGTTCGAGGTGTTTTGGGAGATCGTGATGTTGTCTATATGCAGGCCATTTATAGTTTTCTTTGTGCTTCTGACATCAAAATTTAATATTTTGTTTTTTTTCTTCTTTCTTCAAAGTTTTTTTTTTGTTTAGTCTCTGCCTTTTTGTTCCGTAGAGCTCCATAGCTCTTGCCATCCGGAAGATGCTCTCAGTCGAACCATTCCTCGAGCATGACGACACGCCACATCGTCACTGACGCCAAATGCCCGGATGAGAAGCTGAAATTTCCTTATCCCAAATCCTAAGCCCCGTCCATCCCTAAACTTTGTAAATTAACCTCGAGTCACCACGAGTACGCTGGCTCCTTCCCCTCTCTTATTAACTGTATAATAAAATGATATTGATTGTATATATCACAAAGAACCATGGCTCCGTAAAGTGTTATACACGCCTGAGCCTACCAAATAAACGAACTTGGAAAAAAAAAAAAGAATGATTGACTGAGAGTGTTCAAGCATTCTCAGTGCAAGTTTCAGTGACTCTAATATTCAAATGATCAATAACGGCGCCGGCCACGTCCTTGTAGTCAGTTAGGAAGAGGGAAAGAATATTAGTAGGTGGTTTTTGCTGTTTGAAGATCGTAACTACCTCTGCGTCTCCACGAAAACCACAGGAAAGATTATCAGTTAGTTGGTTGGTATCGTTGGATATGGATTCACTCTGATAAGCAATACGACCATGCCGCACAAAGCAGAACAAACTAACTACCTGCACACCGAGCAGGAACACGATCAAACGCATATCAATTGATTTATTTCTCGAATGCACAAAGTACAACCAGATCTATCGACGTGTCTATGAACTGAGCATGTAAAATAGTCACCATGCATATCCGATAACATATGAAAACTGTGGATGATTGCGTTTTTGTCGATCGAACCGACGTGCAGTATTCTGTACTTACTTGCCCTTACTTTACCGGACCAAAGCGCAATACAAGCGCATTATCCACCGAATATCAAATAGATATTTTTGCTCCCGCCCGCGACGAATAACACACGCACTGTACTTACTTCCCCGATGGCTACTAAAAAAGCGATATGTGAGAAGCGGGATGCGAAAAAGTGAATAGTGAGAACTGAGAGGTGAGATGAGAGAATGAGAATTGAGAAGTCAGAAGTGGACAGTGCTTAGTGAGAAGTGAAAAGTTAGGAGTAAGAAGTAAGAACTGAAAACAGAAAACTGAGTACTGAAAACTGTAAAATAACAACTTAGAACTGAAGACTGAAAAGTCAGAACTGGGAACTTCAAAACTCAGAACTGAGATCTGAGAACTGAGAAGTACGAACTGAACTGAAAACTCAGAAATAAGAAATGAGAATCGACAAGTGAGAACCAAGAAACAAGAAATACGAACTACGAAGTTAGAATTGGGAAGTGAGAAGTGGGGTGTGAAATAAGTATTGGAAAATGATAAATTAATGCTTATTTCTTCTAGTTTCATTTTCAAGTTTCTTTATCTTTATTCATTCGTTCCTTTTACCTCTTCATTCTTTCTTCATGTTCCTTCCTCTTTATTCCTACGTTTCTCTTTCCTCTCTTTTATTTCTTCTTCTTTTTTCGTCTTCCTTCTCTCTTCTTCCTGTTTCCTTCTTCTTCTTTCTATCTTCTTTTTGCTTCTTGGTCATCCTTCTTTATTCTTTTCGTTCCTCTTTCTTCTTCTTCGTCACTTCTTCTCTTTTAAGTGTTCCTTCTTTCTTCTTCCTTCCTCATACATCATCCTTCTTTCTTTTTCTTCCTACTTTCTTTCTTTTCTCTTCTACCTTTGTCTTCCTTCCTTCCTTTCTTTTCCTTTTTCCTTCCTCCTGCTTCCATCTTTCTTCTTCCTACTTCCTTCTTTCATCTTCCTTCTTTCATCTTCCTTCATCTTCCTGCTTTTTTCTTTGTCCTTCCTTTCTCCTGTTTCCATCATTCGTCTTCGTTCTTCCTTCTACCATCTTTTTTATTATTTCCTTTTCTTCTCTCTTCTTTCTTCTTCCATCTTTCTCCTTCATTCTTCATTATTCTTTCTTCTTTCTTCCTTTTTCATTATCCTTCTCCCTTATCCTTCTTTTTTTATCCTTCTTCCTCCTTTTCCCCTTCTTCTTTCTTCTTCATCCTCCTGTTTCCATCATTCTTCTTCCATACTCCTTCATTATTTTTTCTTCCTGCTTCCTTCTCTCTTCTTCTTTATTCATTTCTTCTTCTTCCTTCTTCTTCTGTCGTTCCTTCTTCTTTCATCTTCATTCTTCCTTCTTTTTTCCTACTGCTTCCTTACTCTTTATTCCTTCTCTATTCTCATTCTGCATTCTTCCTTCTTCTTTCTTTTTTCTTGTTCCTTTTTCCTTCTTTCTTCTTTTTCTTCCATATTCCTTTTTCCTTCTTTTTCTTTCCTTCTTCCATTGTATTTTTTCCTTTTCTATCTTCTTCTTTCTTACTTTTTCCGTTCTCACTTGTCACTTGTCACTTCTTACTCTCACATTTCACTTTAAACATCTCATTTCTGACTTCTCACTGCTCACTTCTCGCTTCTACTTTCCACTTCCAATCACTTCTCACTTCTCATTTCACCTTATATTGAAACATAATTCAACTATTCGGCCAAATGGCATTCGGACAAACCTTAAGCCATTTTGCGGTCTTTAGCTTCTTACCCAGCAACTCCTATCCGTACCGTCTATTCTCCATGCCAGGAACGGCTCACAACAGCGTCTGTTTCCCATGATCATTGTCCAAGTGCCAGCGAGGGACTCTAAGCAAAACTGTGCACACTATGCTGTTTCGTGTCAGGATCGAGAAGGCAGCCCCTTCAACGCGATGTAGGTAACGTAACCTTAGTGAGGTAGCCAAGGAAGGCAAAAGTAGAGCAAACGGATGGATTCAACGGTAATAGAGACTCGGCAACGAATAAAGAACAACGATTGGAAATTCGGATCGTAGGCTTGTGCGGTGGAGCAATCGCGTGAGAGTAGCAGCAATCCAGGAAATACGGTGGCCCAAAACCGAAGAACGTGAATTCCGAGTGATGGATCCCATCACAAACACTTCATTCAAGTACCCTTCTCCTGTAGCGGCGGTGACAGAGCTGAACGTGGAGTTGGCTTCATGATGATCGGGAAGCAGATGAAGCGAGGCATTCGGTGGTAGTCCATAACCGACCGCATTTGTGTGTTGAGAATGAAGGGCAGATTCTTCAACTACAGCCTGATTAGCATCTATGCCCCAATGAACGGTAAGGCTGATGACGTAAAGGATGCTCTCTATGAGAGCCTTAATAAGGCCTACGGAGAGTGTGAAGAAGATTGTCATCGGGGATGCAAAGGCACAGATCGGGAGAGAATGCTTTGTTCGCCATGTCATTGGTACGGAAAGCCTTCATTCCGCTACCAAAGATAATGGTCTGCTACTTATGATAACCTTTACTGCTGCTAGTGGGATGGCAATAAACAATACACCTAGCAATATCCGAGTGGCGACACTTACTCACAAATAGTCCACGTGTTGATTTGTGGACGAAATTTTTCGTACGTTTTAGATGTAAAGTCATTTTCAGAGTCCCGAATATTGACTCGGATTGTTGAAGAAGTTGCTGAACAGTACCGACAGAAACGAAATGGCTGGTTTGATGAGGAGTGCCAGCGAGTGACGGGCGAGAGAAATGCTGCCAGGAGTCGGATGCTAGTGGCTCGTACCCGTTGCAATGGAGAACGGTACGGCGTAGCAAGGGCAGAAAAGGAACGAATCCACCGTAGAATTAAAAGGAAGCACGACGAGACTGTGATAGCTGAAGCGCAGAAGAACATGGATAGAAACGATATGCGGAGGTTTTGCGGGTCTGTCAATGGCGTGCGGCCTAAGATTGCGCCAGTGCTCATCATATGCCATGATTGAGAGGGGAATTTGCTATTAGACAACACTATGGTGGCAGTCACGGCAGAAAACGAAGGTACATTAAGGAGCAGGATGGACATAACCAGTCAAGCTGTGGAACCACAACGGCTGGAGTGCTAGATAATAGTTTCTAAATTAGCTAAAAAGCAATAAAGTTGCTGGCAAGGACAAGATCCCAGTCGAGCTTCTTGAACTTGGAAGTGAGTAGCTGCATAATCGATTCACAACATTTTTCAAAATTATGAAAGGATGAAGAAGTGCCTACCGACTGGTTATATTGCCCTTATATACCCGATCTATAAGTAAGGGTACATACTATAGACTAGAGTGCCAATTGCAGAGGAAACACCCTTTTGAATTCGGCGTACAAAGTTATATGGCGTATTCACTTTTCCAGACTGAGACCGCTTGAGGAGTCATTCGTCGGTGAATACTAGGCAGATTTTTGTACGGGCCTATCAACGACGGACCAGATGTTTAGCCTGCTTAGCCTGAAAAATTCCGGTAGTATAACTTGCAGACTCACCGCCTGCTCATTGATTTCAAAGGCTCGTACAATTCAGTGAACCATGCATGAGCATGGTTTTCCGGCGAAACCGATTCGGCATCGCTTGATGGCTTGAAATCAAGTATTCGGATAACAGACGAAATGTCAACCTCGTTTGTGACCTTAGAATTGAAACAGAGTGATACACTTTCGAATCTACTGTTCAACATTGCACTCGAGGCCTCAATTAGGAGATCTGGCGTGCAGAGGAACGGCACTATCATCACACGGTCGCATATGCTCCTGTTCTTTGCGGACGACGTCGACATCACTAAAATCGATCGCAGTGCAGGCAGTGAAGGCTTCTGTCCCACTGAAGAAAGAGACGGCAAGGATACGCTTAACCTGTAACCATTAACTCTACCAAGACAAAGTACACGGTTGCAGGCAGAGAGGTGCTGAGGTAGTGCTTGATGGGAATGTCCTTGAAGTTGTTGAAGAAATTGTGACATGTGACAATGACGTTTCTTGGGAAGTGAAAAGACGTGTTGCTGTTGCGAATAGGGCCTTCTACGCAATTACGTAACCAGCTTAGGTCCCACAACATGCAGCCGGAACGAAATTTGCTCTGTTTAAATCTCTGATTCTACCAGCGGCCCTTTACGGACATGTACGTTAAAAGAGGTGAACCGGAAAGCTTTCGTTTTCGAGCGAAAAGTGCTGCATACAATATCCGGAAGGAAACTACCACGTCAACCGGGCTCGGTACAAAACCAAAACTGTAACACTAGGATCGTTTTTCACGGGCTTTTTACGGATTTCTTCACGTTGTTTTTGGGATTTTTTTTTCAAGTGAGTATTGGGTTCTGCGCAATGTTTCACGCACGTTTTGGGGGCCAAGTGC
The DNA here is from genome assembly GCF_024139115.2 of Armigeres subalbatus. NCBI lineage: Eukaryota > Metazoa > Arthropoda > Insecta > Diptera > Culicidae > Armigeres > Armigeres subalbatus. The sequence goes on along the minus strand of NC_085139.1, from coordinate 109,093,707 downwards.
TTTTTTAAAATACGCGTTTTGTGTTTCAAATTTGATCAATTGCTTTCTAAGATTCACGCTGTTTTGTTCTACGTCATTTTAGAATTTACAGAATTATGCTGCTTTAGGGGCAAGTCAGAGTAAACGCGACGTGCGATGCGATGCAACGCGACCAGTGCATTTTGACAGTTCAATTATAATAATTGTTATTCATTTACGTGAGTCGCGTCGCGTCGCATCGCTCGTCGCGTTTACTCTGACTTGCCCTTACGTCCATCATGCCTAACGTACTTATGCTTAACATCGCGGACCCATTGAGAACATTCAATGTTGGCATATCTTAATGGTAAATCTTGCGCATGGTTTCTAAGGGCCTGTATTGTACCCAGCCTAGGTAATTAGAAAGATGAATTGGTTTGAACTCCCGAATGATTTGGAGAACCGAGGACATCCGATTAGGACATGCCAAAAACCATGTGCATGGCTTCTGTATTTTTCTTTTTTTTTTACGGAAAAGGAATGCTTTATACACTGACTCAGCATACGTGCTATGGTAGTTGCCAACCTACCGCACGGGAGTGTGCTACTAAACCCACCTTGGTCCCTAACAATATTTTTTCCTGGGACCAGCTTCCAGTATTACTTCTGGGGGATAGGCAGTACTAGATATACTCCTCACAAAACGACACGCTACACGGTACCTCTATTTGATGTTCTGCTTAACTTCTGAGCCCTTTGGCTTCATTGGTCGTACGCATTCCCGCAGGCTCCCTTGTTTATGCCTATAAGTACACAGACGACTAGAGTCCTCAAGCCCTTTATCTTTTACTTGTGCCATTCAACTCGCAAGGTACTCAGAGGGTCCTCGCCCGAGCAGCACAAGTCAGACAAAATTGGTTGCAGCAACTTGAAAGTGACTAAATTTGGTCACATATGAGTTGCAGTGACCTATGTGGAGCACATGTACTGCTAGGGCAGCGGCGATACCGACGACCCGCATCTGTGGAAGGCTATTACATTACCAACATTACGATTTCACCTTGTCAGCATATTCATAGATTCAACTCAACTTGTTGCCGGCGGGGCAGCTAGCCTACTCTGATTAACCGATTTCCCGTGCACTTGTGCCATTCGACTTCTTGCTTAACCGTTGAGCCATAGAGCTCTTGCCTTGGTCGCGGACTACTCGGATAGTCCCCGGCGGTGGATCAATCATACTCCGACGAAGAGTTCCCCAAATGCGAGAGCTCCCCCGAAACCGGCTATACAGCCAGGTTCCGCGGTTACGCGTTCGCCACAAGCTGACAACAGTTGCGACGTTGATAGCTGGCGCTCCCGCACGTCTGGGCATTGCAGACAGGTGGGAAAATTCACATGTCCGAACCTGTGCAGCTACCAGCTGAAGCATGGGTCAAGCCAAAGTTTAGCTCCAATGAGGTCTGCTAATCCATGCCGACACACTGAGACTATCTTGGGGGCAGCAGGGACAGCATGGAGCATGTCCAAGGGCTTGACGACCCCTCCCCAGCTGTCTGTGAGTCAGGGAGAACTGCCTAGGGCGTGGTGGGATTTAGCATCGGGCTCTGCTAAAATCCCTCCCAAAAAATCACAAGTGCCCGTAATCAGACTCTATCAAAACGACTGTGTGCCGCTTCAAAAGCACAAGCCCAGGGAGTGCCAATTGGCATGGGGAGTGTCCCTACTTCGGTAGGGTACCGCGTGAGCTGCTTCGGCAGGGAGTGAGTGATCTGTTTGTGCTGAGGCAGGAGTGTCATAGCGCGTCGCCGCTATTGTCACCTCGAAGCGCAGCAGAAGTCTGAGTATGGACTGCACATGCTGAGGTAGGAGTGTCGTAGCGTAGTATCGTTGATTGGTCCCTACATACCGCTATCGACACCTCGAGGCATGGCAGTGGAGTGTTAGAGTGAGCACCCGAATAAGGGTCACATGGAGCGAATGGTCTTTGGAGAAGCTGCTTCGGCGGCAGGGTAGCAGTGGGTTGTACCCACACACCTACAGTTGTGCACATGTGGTGCATGGGGAGTGTCCCTGCTTCGGCAGGGTAGCGTGTGGTCTGCTTCGGCAGTGGTGTGATTGATCTGCTCGTGCTGAGGCAGGAGTGTCGTAGCGTAATATCTGTAGGCCCAGGCAGTTACCGCTATTGACACCTCGAGGCATGGCAGCGTAGCGCCTGGGAGAGCATCCAAGTAAGACTCAAATGGTGTGAATGGTGTGCGAGCACCCAAGTCAGTCTCGCATGGGACGGGTGCCTGTGTGAGCGATAATGAGCGAGTACGTTTAGTACTGCCATCCCCAGAAGTAGTACTGGGAGGTAGTTCCTGGGGAAACGATGGTGGAGCCAAGGAGTTTAGTCGGTATTACCGGTATGGTCGAGTCCGACACTCCAGTACACTTCCGTGTGGTAGTTTGGCAACTACAATGCACGTGTACTGGGTTAGTGTGTAAATGCATTCTCCCTTGTAAAAAAAAAAAAAACACTGAGACTATCTTAGACTTACGAGCTTGCTCTCAAGTTTCAAGGCGGATCAAAAATTCCCGGTTTCACATTACAAATTAATAACAATTTCAACATTAACATAACACGAACAATAACAATTTTAAATTAACATTTTATTTTCGACTAATCCTACCCAATTTATATTACAAAAAAACAGCTTCGAAACAAAACACACAAATTGAAATTAAACCAAAGAGATATGTTCAATATGCGCAGATGGCGCATCAGCCTATGAGTACCTACTATCCAGCTTTCGGCCGTTGCGCTCAACGCCGACACTCAGACTGGACTACCGTACTGCAGTATTGAAACCGCCATACTTGCCAGCAATCTGTGCTAGCTGGAGCACACCCTACAACTGTTCGTCATCATCCTCGTTAGTACCGCTATCGCGGTCACCGCGCGCTTGCAGACTTAGTCGATATGACTTTTGAAGCTCAACTTATCGTCGAACATCACCCCCAGTTTTTTATGAGATCTCTTGGTGGTGATGTCGCAGCCGTCGACTCTAATTGTTGGCTCCTGCACCGATCTCCGGTTGCTGACGACTATCGTCTCCGTTTTATGATGCACCAACCGTAGCTTCTTGCTGTGCAACTATTCCTCAAGTAGACGTGCCGTGATGGGGGCGCTGGCCAAGACTTCATCTATCTCGTAGATCAGCGGTTCTCAACCTTTCTTTCGAGAAAGTAGGCTTCTGAGCCTCTTGAATGGCAGCTTTCGAGTCACTTAAATGAAGGTTTCCTTTGCATCTGACGTTTCTGAGACTCTTGAAAAAATGCTTCCAAGCCTCTTGAAAGAAGAATTCCGAGCTTCTTGAAGCGAGGCTTTCGAACTACATGAAAGAAGGCTTCCGAGCCTCTTAAAAGGAGGCTTACGAGCCTCTTAAAAGGAGGCTTACAAGCCTTTTGGTGGAACCCTTCCGAGTCTCTTGAAAGGAGCTATCCGAGCCATTTGAAAGGCATCTTCCGAGCCTCTTGAAAGGAGCCTTTCGAGTTTTTTGAAGGAAGGCTTCCGATTCTTTTAAAAATAGGCTTCCGAGCCTCTTGAAGTAGGCCTCCAGGCCTCTTAAAACGAGGCTTCCGGGTCTCTTGGTAGCAGGCTTCCGATCCTTTTGAAAGAAGGCTTCCGAGCCTCTTAAAAAGAGGCTTCCGAAACTCTTGAAATGAGGCTACCCAGCTTCTTGAAAGAGGCTTCCAAGCCTCTTGAAAGCAGACTTCCGAGCCTCTTGAAAAAAGGCTTCCGAGCCTCTTGAAAAAAAAACCTTCATAGCTTGTTGGAAGAAGGCTTCCGCCCCTTCTAAAAGGAATCTTCCGACCCCTTTGAAAGTAGGCTTCCGGGCCTCTTAAAACGAGGCTTCCGGGTCTCTTGAAAGGAGTCTGCCAAGCATCTTGAAAGTAGACTTTCGAGCCTCTTGAAAGGAGGTTTCCGATCCTCTTGAAAGAAGGCTTCCGAGCCTCTTGAAAGGAGCTTTCAAAGCCTTTTGAAAAGAACTTACCGAGCCTTTTGAAAGGAGCTTTCCGAGCTTTTTGGAAAAAGGCTTCCGACCCTTTTAAAATGAGGTTTCCGAGCCTTTTGAAAGTAGGCTTTCGGGCCTCTTAAATCGAGGCTTCCGGGTCTCTTGAAAGAAGACTTCCAAGCATCTTGAAAAAAGTCTTCCAAGCCTCTTGAAAGGAGCTTTCCGAGCCTTTTGAAATTAGTCTTGAAAGGAGTCTTCCAAGTATCTTGAAAGGAGGCTTCCAAGCCTCTTTAAAAAAAAGGCTTCCGACCCTTTTAAAAGGAGGCTTCCGTGCCTCTTGAAAGTAGGCTTTCGGGCCTCTTAAAATGAGGCTTCCGGGTCTCTTGGAAGGAGACTTCCAAGCATCTTGAAAAAAGTCTTTCAAGCCTCTTGAAAGGAGCTTTCCGAGCCTTTTGAAATTAGTCTTGAAAGGAGTCTTCCAAGCTTCTTTAAAAAAGGCTTCGAAGCTTCTTTAAAAAAAGGCTTCCATGCCTCTTGAAAGCAGACTTCCGAGCCTCTTGAAAGAAGGCTTCCGAGCCTTTTGAAAAGAACTTTCTAAGCCTCTTGAAAGGAGCCTTCCGAGCTCTTTTAAAAAAGAATTACGGCTCTCTTTAAATGAGGCGTCCAAGTATTTTGAAACGAGGCTTCTAAGCCTCTTGAAAGGAGATTTCCAAGTCTTTTGAAAGGAGGCTCGCAGGCCTTTTGAAAAAAGGCCTTCAAGCTGCTTGGAAGAAAACTTCCGAGAAGCGTGTAAGGAGGCTCCTTTGGGGGGTTCTTAAATAATTGGCTTATGCGCCAGACGACACTGTCGTCTTCCAAAATCAAGTTTTGGGCTGCCCAGCTAGCGTTGTTTACGCCCACCAACAGAATCCTTCTCCTCGTGTCTTTCCAACTCAAACTAACTAAATTCCCAATAATCCCAAGAATTCCAATAAATTTATTCGCGGTTATTCGAGATATTCATTCCTCCAATTTAGAGTAAGAAATTATTTAGTAGTGCCTAGAGAAAAAATTATTAGAGAACTTCTAAATACAAATTTTGTAAATAATAAAAAAGTCGAAGCATTGAACATTTTAAGTTTCGTTTTTTTTTTTCAAAAATGTTTAACAATCCCCTATTCCTCGTTTCTTCCCCTACTATTTACAATCGTGATTCCCTACTCGTTTTGGTGTAGTGGTGTGTGTCAAGGTTCGCGTACTTACAGTTGGTCTTGTTGACGACGAGTCGATACCTGTTTACCACCCCCTGGGTGGTTTTGTACGTCGAAGTGATGACGACCGATGATGATCGAGCCAGGATAATTGTACAAGCACTCATTGCAAATATTCCACCGACTCTTCGGCATTCGATACAGTGCGCCTAGTGGGTGGCACACGGGAACACGCTAGCTTGAGAAGTGTGAGGTGGTGCGGGTGGGTGGCGATCGAAACGTCCGATGTCTATCGACGTAGTGTTGGTAATCGCTTTTCTGGGAGGGTATCCTACGGAGGGCCTCCGATTTTGAGTACGTGAGTCGGGCTGATTACTCGGGCGTTGGTAGTCTTTCCCCGATGGGACCTACCCACGAATGGGCAATCACAGGTAACGCGTGATGCACGTGGGCCAAGCGATTCGTACCGATGACCAACGCTCTCTGACGGTACCTATAGTGGTATGCAACCACGAGACGATAGGTACCACCAGGGTAATCACGCCGGATACCGTCCGATGGGTTAACTGATCCTTTTGGGTGAGGACCGATCGACTTCGCACTACTCTAACCTCACACTTTCGGGCTCCGATCCCGCAGCGTAGGATCCCAAGATGGATTCACCACCGGAGTGTGGCTACACAAAATATCCGATTAATACCAATCGCACGCTTTACACTTTTATTTCACCAAATTTACCGTTTTTTTCCCGCTGCCTGCTTCACTATTTTTTGTTTTTCTACGACTCACTTTCTTCACTCTTATTTCCCTGCAATATTTTCTTTTGTTAATTTCTCATTATTCATCATTTACTTTTTTAAACTTACTTTTGAAAACAATTTTATTATTAACGACTCACGATTTTTTTAGGATTTATTATTGGCAGCTATCTCAAATTCTGAAAATTAATTTCAAACATTAAAACTTTACTTCTTTGTTATATTTTCTAATTTGTTCACTTACTTAAACTTTTCTTTAAATTTTCTCACTTCTTCAAAACTAACTTTTCAGCTCGGCGGTCCAAACAGGAAAGATCGATTAGGTCTTCCTGACTCGCCAAGAAACTTCTAATTCTTTTTCAGATAAAATTTTAAGGGTTTCCGGTTCTTGCTTGATTTTGGTTTTCATCATTAAAATTTTCCGAGTCATCAAAATTTCCTGTTCATGACTTCACCCACTTGTTATTTGTATAGTAACCCCCCTCTCTAATACATACAACTAATCGATTCGAGCACTTTTTACCTTGCCTATTATTACGGCGTACCTTCTCTAACGCTACTATTTGAAACGACGGATTCTACACCAATCCTCTCGTTTCAAGCGTACACACTTAATTTTTTTTACCGGGATCTCAGCAAAATGTTAAACTTTTACCGAGTTTCGCACAGCCGTGCCCCAGCAAACATGTTTTTTCCGAGATTTCTGTCAAAGTTGCTGAAAATCAGCAAATAATTTGCTGAAAATCAGCTAACAAACGTCATTTTTGCCGGGATACCAGTTTTTATTTTACTGGGCAGACGGCTGTGCGGATTTTTGCCGAGCTGCAAAATTAAAAACTGAGTTTGTAGAAGGATGCTTCTAAACCTCTTGCAACGAAGCAACCGACCTTTGTCCGAAAAAAAAACCTTTATGCTTTAGGCTTCCGAACCTTTAGATCCAACATTTTAGTTCAGAAGCATATACTAAACATATTATTCGTCATAGATCATTCGACGTTTTGCCCGTTTGATCTTTTGTTCCGCAGCCTTTCATACATAGTGCTGGTTGTGGAGGGCAGGATTCAATTGGCTTTAGTTTACTAATCGCCTTGCATATAATGTACAAGACAATATGTTGAAATTAAAAATACACAATTATTAAAACTTGTTACCGAATGAGGTAACAATATGGTCAACGATACTGATTCCATCCAAACAAAAAAAACCCATCCCATCCAAAAAAAAAAGTAACTAACACACCCCTGGACATTTTCCACAACCGGCGAAATAAAATCGGGCAACCCACATTTTTGGAGCGAAAAAGCGACAACCCGAGAACTGAACGAAAGGGGCAGCGAAGAAAGAGGAAAAAAAAGTTTGAATCGTGGAGTCAGTGGTGGAGAGTGGACGCGAGCGGTTGTAAACGTGTAAGTTCTGGATATTCAACCTCAGCTCCGTGGTGAAACGTGCTTGCAAACCCGTTGGACCACAACCAAGCCAATACCAAGTCTACGAGTCCAACATCCGCTCCGGGAAACGGGCCAGCGAACCTGTCGGACGTCAATCTAGCCACCATACGACCAGGGTTGCCACTACTTTTTGGGAAAAGTCTGGCATGCTACAAATTAAAAATCTGGCAAAATCTGGCGAAGAAATTCGCCTGTATATTTTTTTTCAAATAAGAGATTCTAACTAAAAATGTCATCTAATTATTTGTGCCAATATTTAAAAAAATCTGTTTTACCCTCTTTTTGCTCTTGCTGTATGTTTTTCAAAATTTATTCTTAAAAAGAATATCTTCTTCCACCTCCAGTATTTGTTGAAACTATTTGATATCCATAAAAATTAGATTCCTAAAATCATACCATTTTAGGCAATTCAGAAAATGTAAATAGAATTGAATGAAATCTGCGCTCTGAAATATCTGAAAATTATAAAAATAATATAAATAATTATTGGCGAAACTTGACTTCATTCAAAATAACGGGGTTCGCTTTTATTTCCAATTTCTAAGTAACAACAAATGACACAACAAATGGTTTAAACCATTTTTAATTTTTATTTTTTTATTTTTTTATTTTGATCGATTAACTATCAAACGGAGCTCAAATTAAAAAGTATTCAGATTTAAAACGGTCTACGGTACCCGTAAGCCCATAGGTATTTCAAAAACAATATTAATAAACATAGATAAAAATTGAATTTTTTTTTATGAATTGTCCATAATAGCAGAGGATTTTGATCTTCCGAAGCGTAACAAGTCCATGAGAAGGGGTTACGACAATCATTTGTTACTCAGAGTACGATAATAAAAATTGAACAATATTGCGCTCTGAGTATCATGAATTGACCACATTTACGAAGGTTCCGGATTTTCCGCAGGAATTCCGGTGGCCACTCAAATTCATGAGAACGGACCACGCAAATCATTCGATATTCAGAGACGGATGAGTTTTAAGAACTGTTAACTAATACGTATGCCCCGAATATTCCGTAGGACTTCTAGTGGCTAATCAGGACTTAAAAAGAGTTTAATGATGTTTCGGATCTTGCAGAAGGACGCCGATTCAACGAATAACCAGGGAATGTAGAAAGCCATGGAAACAGACAATGATTACATTTTTGGGATCATTGTAAGCATTTTCAGAACTCGAAAAGCAAGAAATTAGGCCAAAAATGGAATTGAAAGATACCTTCAAAATTGATTTCTGGGAACTAGCATGGTCAAACTGCAACATCCGCGGAAACCATAACTTTGATTATAAAAGATTGAAATTGATTCAAACATGAGTTTTTGGAAGCGAGATGAAGTTGCGGTCATTTTTAACTTGCTAATGCACTGTGTATAACGTGGTATAACTGTTTTTGCTGTAGCTTAGACGAGTTTCTGTGATTCATAATTTAACCAATTCTGGACACATAAAGGTTGCTGCCGTCAGATCTGTGCTATTAGGGATTCCTAGACGTCGCTGGAAGTAAAAATAATTTTGTTTCGAAATGTTAGGAAAAGTTGAAAAATGTAAAAGCCTTAACTCATTTCATTACCAAACTACAACGTTTTTAAATCATTTTTGGGCCAAAATGGACTCTAATCCACTAGAAAGGTTAAACTAATGGGGTGATAATTTAGGTTCTTGAGAAGTGAAGCTGTCTTGTGAAGCGAACGTATACATACATACGGCATGTTTTTTGCTGAACATTTCAACTGTTGCCATTGATAAATATGAGTTTCAGTTATTGAATGAATATAAAAGTAATAACTGAATGACACAATAAAAATGTTTGAAAATGTTTATGTAGTTCATAATTCTCAAAAAATAAAAGTCTGTCTGAAATTTGAAAAGTCTGGCATTGTGGTGGTTTCTCTTTTCGCTCCAAAAAAAAGTCTGGCAGTGACAGATATATCTGGCATAATGGCAACCCTGCATACGACTGCGTGTCCAACCTTTCCATCGAGAAACGGGCCAACGAACTCGTCGGACGCCTCCAAGCCACGTGACCCCAACCAAGCCAATACCAAGTCGGCGAGTTCAACATCCGCTCCGGGAAACGGTTAAGCGAAACCGTCGGACGCCAATCAAGCCACCATATTTCTGCGTGTCCAACCTTTCCTTAGAGAAACGGGCCTACGAACCCGTCGGACGCCTCCAAGCCACGTGTAAGTTGTCGATATCTATCCTCAGCTCCGTGGTGAAACGTGTCGGCAAACCCGTAGGACCCCAACCAAGCCAATACCAAGTCTGCGAGTCCAACATCCGCTCCGGGAAACGGGCCAGCGAACCCGTCACGCCAATCAAGCCACCATACTTCTGCGTGTCCAACCTTTCCTTCGAGAAACGGGCCATCGAACCCGTCGGACGCCAAGCAAGCCACCAATACGTCTGCGTGTCCAACCTCCCCTTCGGGAAACGGGCCTACGAACCCGTCGGACGCCTACCAGCCACGTGTAAATTGACACGACCAACATCTGCTCCGGGAAGCGGGCCAGCGAACCCGTCGGACGCCGACCAAGCCAACGAACCCGTCGAAAGAACCCAGCCAGGTAACGAGTCTACGAACCCATTGAACGCCTCCGGCGACCTACTAGGTGTCGCCACGTCCTCGCTGTCGCATGCATCCTGCCCCTTGTTCCGGCGAACAACCAATCGACGCCACGTGTTCACCGTCGGCTTCATCTTGGCCCTCCTTCCGGGCCAGCCAACCCATCGAACCCATTCTATCGTTCCGGACGTATGAACCCGTGGAACGGCACCCAAGGTATGTCACCAGCGCATCCCCTTAGTCGCATGAATACACCATCAGGTACCCAACGTCAGTAAACGGCCGCAACAAATTCTAATCCTTCCCAAAACTAACCCTACCAAATGAACCTACAATAAACAAAGTAAAATGTATTTAAAAAAATCTTTTAAAATATTCCCTCAGCTCTAGGTAGCAAGCCAGTCCGTTGACTTTCTTGTCAAGTCCGCTTCTGCAAAGTTTATGTGTCGTGTGTTCCCCCAAGCAGGTGTCGTGCCCACCCTGAGAAGTTATGAGCAAAGAGAGCTAGTGAGGGAGACGTAAGGACGTCCACTCCGCAGGCGTACGGACGCCAAAGGAAGTAGTTACAAACTTTATTAATGAGTTTCGATTGGAATGTAATCATATGTTTGATAAACTACATATATTTATTTACACAATTTCGAGAAAACAACAAAACAATGGTTTTAAACAAATTGACAATTTGTTTGATACAGATCAATAGTTTTTGGCTAAACTCAACACCCTGGGGCACTTCCAGTGCAAAAGCTGTAAGCAGTACTTCATAATTGCTCTTCAAAGTAGGTGAACATTTGTAAATTTTCAAAAAAACAACCAAAATTTCATACATTCCAGAACAATTTTTTTCCGTATTTTTTGCTTCAATATGTATTTTTGGACGAGGATTCAGAAAGCCGAATTGCACGTTCGACAATCCCCCCGCCTGTTCCACGTACGGCGACAGCCTGTTCAGGATTAACGTTTTCAGTAGCTAAGGGGTCTCCTGGTGGCTTGCCAGGTTTCGGTAACATGACCACATGACTGTGGGTCTGGAAGAAAAACTTCTCGTGTTTTCTTCCAGACCCATGGTATCGCAGGAGGTCCCACCGTCGAAGTGGGCGACCTTCCACGCCCGAGTTGTATGAGTAGCTCACCGGCTTTTTCTCCTGGCTTCGCTGCTTATTTTGTACCGGATAGCTAAACGTTCACTGAAAGTGTATTTGTCGTCAAAGCAGTGTAGCTGAAATATTAATTTCAATGAAAGTTTTGTAGATAATTCTTAACCCTCGAGGACTTGCACTGTTGTATTATTATTGTCCTTATTTAGGAGGTTTTTAGCCCTAGCCTAGTACAACACTAGCGAAAAAGCACGTGTGTATCCTTAAGTACTTTCCTCTATACATTTTATAATGCGCGAGAAAGGTATCATCACCGCTAGGTGGATTAATCTGGGCTTTTTTTAACTTTCATATATTATGGATCCTGGATTCCCTGGAGTTTTTGGGAATCTTTTGAATTTTTCAATGATTGGTTATATTTCTGAATATGATTGGATCGTGAAGTGCACATGTTTGAGGGAATGCATTTCAGTATCCGTTCAATCTTTCCACGAGAACCCCAAAACACGAAAAAATGACCATGGCTATATGACTTTAGTCACTACACTATTCTTAAAATGGATCGATGTAATCAGATTCGGCGCCCGAAGTTATTAGATGGCTTAACTCACGTTAGAAGCTAATTTTATTAAGGAAAACTAATTACGTATAAGTCGGAAGTTCCTTATTATTAGGAACCCCACATAATCAAAATCAAGAACAATAATCAAAATAGCAACGCAAATAACTTTAATTACAAAATGATGAAAAGGTTTTCCTTTCAACACACTACTGATCCAGTATATAGACAACACCATATATGAGCTAGCACCTACCACTTCTTGCATCCAGCTATCCATCATTTTCGGGCTTTAGCAGCCTCCGACGTCAGCGCTCCAATCCACCACCAGTTCCTTCCCAGCAGAACTCTCCAGAACACCACTTAATTGTGCAAAGGCACGTCTATTTATTTATCTTCTCCAGTTCCGGAATTCTACAGACCACACACTCCACTGCCAATGTAACACAATCCAAAGTCCTACCGAAAGAGGTATATAGAAAGCTGAACCACCGGCAGTTGCTGTTTTCCGAACCGCGCGATCTACGTAACCATCAAAACACAAAAACGAGACAAACACGAAGCACCTTCTTGGCAGCGTATATACTCTGAGATACAGTACCAGTTGATAATTACAATCCGTCGAATGCTCCTCCCGTGCGAGTATCCCTCTTCCAACAGAACCCCGGCAGGTATTCCCGCGATGACGGCCGGACAAACACACCACTTTTGGCTGTCTATCGAATTTACACAGCCCGACACTTCCCTACCGTAGAAATCGTAGATACTTGAGGCATGCGGGCATCGGCAAACTAATCGAAACGAACGAGCGAACTAACGTAAACTAAACTACCTCCTGTCGTCGTCGTCGCCGTCGCGGTACACGGCATTAGCGAGCCAGCAATCGAAAGGGAAGGCGTAAAGAAGCCAACCGACCGAAAATTCACTTTTATTCTCGTTATTGCATAGTCAGCAGCAAAACAACAACGAAACACACTCGCAGAGGAACGCCAAGAAGATAGAGAAAAACGCGAAATTGTTATTAAATTTTACGGCTCCACCGCTGACTGACTGCCGGTTTCCGCCGCACCACCACCGCGCACCGGCTTTTCTGCTGTTTATCCGCGCTGTATCTGGATGAGGGAGGCACTTCTGTTTGCGAATGGTTCTACGCAGCTTGAGGTAGATTAAAAATCGAATAGATCTTCCGTAATACTACTGGATTATTTTCCGAATCACTTCACTATACTTCGGATACAGGAACTTCAACTATGGTGATAGCCAGCTACTTGGGGTAATACGGATGTTCTCCGTAGTAGCAACCAGCTGTAAGGCACTGTACTTGATCCAGGTTACCTGTGCTCGCGACAACAGACTCTATGCAATGATAGTCAACGATTTTCGAATCGTTTTTCAACTCTCGGAGATTCTGGTTTGTATAGCAATTTAACAACAAATTAGTTTTGAGACTCGAGCGATAATTGCCGTTTCGGCTTCTAACGACCACGGCGGAAAGACGAGAGAATTAGATCCGAACCGAGCGACATGAAGTCTCGTACTGAAGGAGATACCGATTCGCGAATTTATTTTTCATATATTCTCGCTCTTCTTGGTTACGGCTGATGGCTATGGCTGGCTTGTTTGGTTGGTCGGTTGGTTGGTTGTTTGTGGTGCCTGTCGTATAGAACCGCGCGCCGCGTAGTCGTCTCTGCTACAATAAAATTCTCGACTCGGCCGGCGCGCGGCTGATGGTGCAGATGATGACGATGACGATAATTCTCCCGTACTTTTGTGCATGGTGTTCTACGGTGGTGCCAATAAGCCAAGCTGAGCTGAAGTCGCAGTTGTCGGGGAGCTCACCATTAGAACATTATTGTTGTGTGCTGGATAGGGGTTTTCAGGTCATGATCTGCGAAGCAGGGTTGTATTATGTCATTTGCATGTAATTTGTCTAATTTGTCCGTTTGTTATGAAAACCAATAACATTTAACAGTACAGTGAACGTACGCTAATTTTTTTTTTAGTTGGGGGTTCGTTAATTGGGGCGAAATCCAATTAAAAAGCAGCTAAACGTCGAAATGTGATGTCAAATCCACGTTGTTTCCGTGTATTTCTTGGCGGGTAAAATTTTCCTTTGTTCAATGCAAAAAGTTAACACAAAACGCCTCAATAAACGAACGGCATTCGATAGTTGGAGTGAGGTCTTGCCCCAATTAGCAAACGATCTGTTGTGGAGCATGATGTGGTTAATTGAAGAAGTTCTAAAAACAATGAAGGTACAGTGAACTCTCCCTTACTCGATATTGAAGGGACCATCAAGTTAGGGAGGTTTCGAGATACGGAATATATTTATATTTGGCCGAATGCCGTTTAGCCGAACAGTTTAAATTTGTTTCCTTATAAAGTGAAATGAGAAGTGAGATGTTCAGAGTGAATAGTGAACAGCGAGTACTGGGAAGTGAGAAATGAGATGTTCGAAATGAGTACAGAGTAGTGAGAAGTGAGTACTGAGAAACGGAAGTGAGTATTAAGTAGTGTGATCTGTGCAGTAACATGTGAGTAGTGGGAAGTGAGACATGAGAAGTGAGATGTGATAGTTGCAAAGTGAGGATAGTGTGATATGAGTAGTAAGATAAACAGAAGCAAAGGGTGAGCAATGAGAGATGATAATTGGGTAACGAGAAGTGAGATGTTGAAAAGTGAGAAGTGAGTGGAGATATATTGACAATACTTTCTTCATCAAACCTTTCATCATACTTGTCTTCAATATTTTCACAGATTAGCCGGCGTGGAGCTGAAGAAAAATTTAAATTTTTCTTGAATTAAGGACTGTTCAGTTTATTGAGAGGACACTTTTACATGACGATAAAAAACAGACAAATTGATCAATTTTGATAGAATCTGCTTTATATTATAATACACAATATCAAGCTCTATCTGGAATAAGGGCGAATGCCGCAAGAGAGGATTCTCTTCGCCGACTTCCCCTCTTTTTAATAAAAGTGACAAGCAGCTGATTTATTTGTGGTTTATCACCTCAGCACGATAGAAAACAATGCGAACTTGCATTCTGAGGTGATAAACTGCAAAGAAATCCTCTGCTTGTCACTTTTATTTAAAAGAGGGGAAGTCGACGAAGAGAATTCGCTCTTGCGACATTCGCCCTTTTACCAGATAGAGCTTGATATATTATAATACACTGTCAATCAACTGTAATTTTTGAAAAGAGGTAAAACAGTTTAGATCCAACAAAATGGCGCCTATTGTCAAAGCTTCTCGAATTTCGCGTAAACATAAGTTTTTTTTATAAGCTAAATTGATAGTTATAATAAAAAATGTAAATCGGGATGTCAACAGAATCATCAAGAAGATCAGAAAGAAACACACTGTCATTAATTTGTCGATATCCAGAAACAGTAGAGCCTGTGGCAGCCCGAAAAAGGAATATAAACGGTTTTAGCTGTTGAAAATCCAACAAATTGAGATTGTTATAAATATCTCAAATTTCTGAGTTAGAATTGTTTCGTTGATAATTGGATTTCATGTCTAGAAGGTCAGATAATATATTCAACGAAACAAAACAGATTTCTAAAAAGATTGATGGTTTAAAAAACATCGACAATACAACGTGTCCTCTTTATAAACTGAACAGTCCTTACTACGAATCAAATAGCGGTATAGCCCACAAAACACGCACACACTCAACCGTCATCGACTCCTGTGGGCAAACTGCGGAGGCGATGAGGAGAAATATTGAAAAGAATATCTAACTTTTCTGATTTCCATCAATATTTACTTCAATATATTGGGATCGTACTCACAGCATCAATCTTTTTCTTCAATATGCAAGAGTTTGTCAAACTTTTCCTGTCGTCTGGGGTCTGCTTAAGACATGAAGAAGAAGGAAGACACAACAAGGAAGTTGATAAAAAAGAAGGAAACAGAAAAAAAATCGTTTCTCACTTCTCGTTTCTAGGCTCTCAGTTTTCACTTCTTACTGCTCCCTTCTCACACCTCATTTCCCATTACTTACTTCTTACTTCTCTCTTCTCACCTCCCTCTCCCCACTATTCACTTCTCATTTCGCACTTTTCACTATTTATTTCTTACTTCGCACATCTCACTTTTCAGTACTACTTCGCACTACAAATGTCGCACTTCTAACTTCTCCCTTCTCACTTCTCACTATTAATTCACCACTACCACCACTTATCTAGAATTTCTCACTGCACACTTTTACACTTTTAACTTCTTACTTCTCGCCAGGGTTCGTATCGCTCACTAAATCTCAGGAGCACAGGTTGCTCCCTCACGAAAATTTTCGGGGAGAAATCACTTTTCGGGAAAGAAAAACAGCCTGGAGAGTGATAACCATTTTTCGCTTACTTCGATTGCCGCCAAACGTTGGTTTGCTCTTTTTCTTTCATATTCGAGTCTTTTCGTGGCATCTTCAATGCAAATGGTAGTAGCTTATGTAGAACAAACAACTGAATGCTTTCATACAGATAGCGTGGTGATGTGGCTAGAGTAAGCGCATCCCTACGGCTATTATTGTTACTATTCTGGGTTCGAATCCCGGCGCGGCCATACAATTTTGTAATTATTCTGCGATAATTCTCGCGAAAAGTGAGTGAGTGGGTAAAAATGTTGAAACGAAAAACAATTTTCATCTAACAGGCATGGTTTTCGTTTATCATCCAAGGCTAATTGTAGAGAAAGATTGATGGGTGAAAGATGATCCTCAACATAAACAACGAAAAAAGATTCTCCCTTGGCCTGAGAAACGCTTGCTTTGGTCTCATTGAAACGAAAAGTTGAAACCCTGCTTCTCACTATTCATTTCTCACTTCTCACTTCACACATCACATTTTTTCTCCTGCCTTCCGGTTTATCACTTCTAACTTCTCAATTTTCATTTTTCAATCGCCACTAATCACTTCTTACTTCGCACTTCTCATTCCTCATTTCTCACTTTTCACATCTCACTTCTCATTTCTCATTTCTAACTTCTTATTTCTCACTTCCCACTTCTCATTCTCACTTCATCGCTTATCACTTTTCACTTCTAACTTCTTATTATATCGTGCATGTAACTGTTTCAGACAACATCGAGTTAGCGAGGTAAAAATACATTGGAAAATTACTTCGACTTAGAGAATATCGAGTAAGGGAGATATCGACTTACGGAGGGAACGCAGTATGCTACATTCAAGGGACTTTGAATTTCATCGATTAAGGGAAAATATCGAGTTAGGGAGAGTTCACTTTAGTTCATTTTTCAATTTGATCTAATTTCTTTTGTCCGTAGATTAGGATATTTAGACAGGGAAACCGTAAGTCCTGTAAGGTGCTGAACATTCATCGAAAGGCTTGGAAGCAGCAAACGAAGAAATCTGCAATGTGTTAGACCAGTAAGTACATATTTTACTCCGGTTCGCAAAAGAATTTCCTATATATTCGATGGCGATAATCTAAAAGGATATCGACAGAACTTCTTCAGGAGTTGAAAAACAAAAAGTTTAGGGTCTTTAGGTAATTGGGTGATTCCAACAGAAATCTTCTAATGACGGGAATATTTTGGGGATTCCTTCGGAAATCTTCGAGGAATCCGACGGCAATCTCTTGGGGTTGTCAATCTTCTTGGGATTCCGATGGAAATTCTTTGGGGACTCCGACGGTAATTACTTGGGGATTCTAAAAGAAAATCATTTGAGGATTACAGAAGAAATCTTTTAAGCATTCTTATGAGAATCATCTGACTATTTCGATTAGAATCCTTAGCGGTTTCCAACGGTTGTACTTTGAGGACTCAGACAGGATCCCTTTAAGGATTCCAATGGAAATCCATTGAATATTTCGATAGCAATCCTTTGAGGATTCCGACGGTTAAGCTTTGAAGATTCCGATGGGAATCTCTTGGGGATGTTAATCTTTTTGGGATTCCGATGGGAATCCTTTGGTGATTCCGATGCCTATTCTTTTGGGATTCTGACGAGAATCCTTCGGAGATTCCGACGGAAATTATTTAGGGATTCCGAAAAAAAACCTTCAAGGATTCCGAAGGAAATCCTTTAATGATTACGAAAGAAATCCTTTGAGGATTCCTATGGAAATCATTTGACTATTTCGACGGGTTGTACTTTGAGGACTCCGACGGATAAACTTTGAGGATTCCAATGGGAATCCTTCAAATCTTTAAGGATTCCGGCGGGTATCTTTTGGAGGTGTTAATCTTTTTGGGATTCCGATGCGAATTCCTTTGAGGATTCATGTGGAAATGATTTGACTATTTCGACGGGAATCTTTATCGGATTCTAACGGTTGTACTTTGAGGACTTAGACTTAGACATTCCGATGAGTATTCCGACGGTTAAGTATTGAGGATCCGTTGGGGATTCCGTTGAGAATCTTCGGAGAAAAGAATCCTTTAGGGATAGCAATTTTTTGACATTCCTATGGGAATCCTTTACGGATTATGATGAGAATAATTTGGGACACCGACAGGAATGTTTTGGGGATTTCTTTTGGAAATCTTTGAAGATTCCGACGAGAATGGGAATGTTATTCTTTTTTGGGATTCCGATGGAAATCCTTTGGGGATTCCGACAAGAATTCTTTGGGGTTCCGTTGGGAATCATTTGGGGATTCTAACGGAATTCCTTTCGGGATTCCAACGGGATTTTTTCGAGGATTCCGAAAAAAATCTTTTGGGATTCCGAAAGAAATCCTCCAAGGTTTTTGAAGGAAGGCCTTTAAGGATTCCTATGAAATCCCTAAAATGTTCCTATGTACGGAAATCCTTCAAGAATTCCTATGGAAATCCTTCAAGGATTCCTATGGAAATCCTTTGACCATTTCAATGCGGATTCCAACGGTCGTACTTTGACGACTCAGACGGCAATCCTATGAGGATTCCGACGGAAATCCTTTGAATATTTCTATGGGAATTTCTTGAGCATTCCGATGGTTATGCTTTCAGGATTTCGATGGAAATCTTTTGGGGATTCCGACGGAAATCCTTTGGGGATTCTGACGGGAATCCTTTGGATATTCCGAAGAGAATCCTTCGGGGATTCCCTCGGGAATTATTCGAGGAATCCTTTGAGGATTTCAACAAGGATTCTTCGAGGATTCCGATGATTATACTTTGAAAATTCCTATGGAAATCCTTTGATTATTCCGACGGGAATGTTTTAAGGATTCTATCGAGAATACCTTGAGGGGTTCCAATAGAATTGCTTTGAGGATTCTGACAAGAATCCTTTAGGGATTCTGATGAAAATCTTTTGACTATTTCGACAGTTATCTATGTGAGGATTATGATGTGAATTCTTTATTCTTTGAGGATCCTACCGGGAAGTCTTTAAGGATTCCTCCAGGAATCTTTTGAGAAGTTCAACGGAAATGGGAAGTTTTCGTGGATTCCGATAGAATTGCTATAAGCACTGCTATGGGAATCCTGTAAGGATTCAGATTAAAATTCTTTGACTATTTCGTCGGGAATTCTTTCAGGATTCTGAATTCTTGGAGAATTCCGACGGGAATTCTTTGAGGGTTATTACGGGAATCCTTCGGGAGTCGTTCTGGGGTTCCAATAGAAGGATTGTGGGCCCTCCTTAGCCGTGTGGTAAGACGCGCGGCTACAAAGCAAGACCATGCTGAGGGTGGCTGGGTTCGATTCCCGGTGCCGGTCTAGGCAATTTTCGGATTGGAAATTGTCTCGACTTCCCTGGGCATAAAAGTATCATCGTGTTAGCCTCATGATATACGAATGCAAAAATGGTAACCTGGCTTAGAAACCTCGCAGTTAATAACTGTGGAAGTGCTTAATGAACGCTAAGCTGCGAGGCGGCTCTGTCCCAGTGTGGGGACGTAATGCCAATAAGAAGAAGAAGACCTTTGGGATTCCGGTGGACATTTTTCGTGGATTCCGAAAGAGTTGCTTCGAGGATTCCAACGGAAATCTTTTAAGGAATCCGACGGGAAATATTTTAAGATTCTAACGGGAATCTTCTAGGCATTCCGACGGGAATCTTCCGACTATTTTGACGGGAATTCTTTTACGATTCCGACGGATATCCTTTGATGATTCCGACGATTATGCTTTGTGAATTTCGACGGGAATTATTTGAGGATTCTAACGGAAATCCTTTAATGGTTATCCATTAAAAACACGGTCTTTTTGCAATGCAATCCTCCTGTAATTATAAACGGAAACATTCAGGGCTCCCAAAAGGATTCCCTACGAAATTTCAAGAGAGTTTCATTTCAAATACTCACTCAATTTTCATTTCTGCACCGCGACAAAAAAAACGCACTGCCGTGCGCTGTACGTTTATAAGCTGATTTTCAACAAATTATTTGCTGATGCTCAGCAACTTTGACAGAAATCTCAGCAAAAAAAATGTTTGCTGGAGCTCGGCTGTGTGAATCTCGATTAAAGTTTAACAAATTGCTAAGACCCGGAAAAAAATAAGTTTGTAGTTTTTTTTCCTAAATTTCCTTCGGAATCCCTTTCGAAATTCCAGATTGGTTTTCTTCTAATTTTTAGAAGGATTTCCTCCAGAATCCCACAATAATTTTATTCGGAATCCCAAAAGGATTTTCTTTGGAATCCCAAAAAGATTTTCTTCAGAATCGTAGAAAAAAATGTGAAATCCCAAAGGGATAATCTTTGGAATCAAGTAATATCCCTTTCAAAATCCCAGAAGGTTTTCCTTCGAATTTACAAGATGATTCCTTTCTAAATTTAAGGCTTTTTTCGTAATCCCAGAAGCTTATCCTAAGGAATGTCTAAAGGTCTCATTATAACTTCGATGATTATAGATTTTCTTCGGATTCCAACACGAATTCTCTTCGAATTCCCATTGAAGTTTGAAACCCCTTTGAAGTAAGCATTTCCTACATAAATATAATTTATTTGGATACCATCGGAAATTCGGCTGGATTTTCTTCGGAATAATGGAATCTAAAAACTATTTGCTTTGCAAGATTTCGTTGGCAATTCCAGAAGGATTCTCATCGTAGTTCTTCTTCTTCAATGGCTCTACATTCCCACTGGAACATGGCTTACGTTTTAATTTAGTATTCTATTAGCATTTTCTCAGTTATTAATTGAAAGCTTTTATATGCCCGCCATTGCATGAGTATATATCTTGTGTGGCAAGTACAATGGATACACTATGCCCAGGGTATCGAGAAAGTTTCCAACCCGAAAACATCCTAGACCGGACCAAGAATCAAACTGGCCATCTCCGGATTGGCAATCCTACGCCTTTGCTCGCATGGCTACCAGAGACCCTCTCATCGTAGTATTCCTATTGAAATCACAAAAGAATACCCTTCCGCAAGAATGGATATGTATGTTTTTTTTATATCCATCTCTCCTATCTATTGCAGAACATATGAAAAAATGATGAAGTGAATATGAGAAAATATTCAAAGAATCAAAGTCCTTGTACAGCGGAAACGAAAACAATAGCAAACTTCCTAAGCAATTTGGTACGGACAATCTGACAGTATTTCAAACAAACCAATTCAGACAGGAGAAGTGACACCTCTGAAACCACTACCGGGGTCATCTCGTAACAATTCGGAGCCAGCAAGCATGTTCCAGTTATTCCGTCCGGCCTCTCGACCAGTAGAACGACCTTGAGTCCATCACAGAATACAATTATTGCGATTGGAGTTATATTCCGAGTTGTATATAATTATAATGATAAATTTTCTTCAGGGCCGAGTTTTCCATTTAGTTGAGAACGCCTTAAGTTTCTCTTCCTATCAAAAGACAACCAGCGGTACGGGATCGTCGGAGAACTATTTGGTGTCCTAGAGAAGCATAAACCAAAAAACAAATCTTACAATTATTGTAGAAAATTCTGCTCTGTTCTCATAACAATTATTTTTCTACAAACGTCACAAATCGTTAAATGTCCTAGCTGGACCTGGAATTTCACCAGGCATTCCTCTGAGAATTCCAAAAGAATTGCCACAAGATAATCTATGGTGCAATACCAAATAATGATTATAGCTTATCAAAAAAAAAAATATATATATATATATATAAAACGTTGAAATACATCAGGTGCATTACATTATCCGAAAGGCACACGAAGATATTCGTATTGACCACTGGGTGTTACAGAAGAAGTGTATTGAGTACTCCCTTGATTTATTTTTATCTCATGGAAACCAGATTTTATATCAAGGATTGAGAAATAAGATTTATTTTTCAGACTAGCTGTATGTACCCGGCCTTGCTCGGAGTTGCCAGTTTGATTCGCAGTTTTTTCACAATCGGAAAATGAATAAACCAATTGGTCGAAAGAATAATTGTGTTTTCTCATTGATCATCATTTGATTAAAAGAAGGCAGATTTCATTTGAAAACATTGACTGATTTTGAAAAAGGGATCCAACCCAAAATCGCTTTATTCAGGGCAATCATCTATTCCTAAAGAAGATCCACCTATGCCTTATTCCGGAGAAAGGATCACATTCACCAAACAGAAGGAAACACATTATTCATTGCTTTTCACTGGGCAAACCATGATTTCGATGAAGTGTTGAGTTGATCGATAACTAAACAATACAACTCCCCCACACCCTCCCCTTTTCCATCCTTAACCCACTATCGTCGTCTCCCTAATATGAAGAATGTGTGTTCGAAAATTGACTGAATCGGCTAAGGGGAAATCATAAGTTACACTGAGGTGATTGAGAGTTGAACAATGCCAGTTCCTCCACAACTTTCCCGTTTTCTAAATAACATCCCTATCATCTTCGCCTTCTTAAGAAAAAGAATGTTTGTTCCAAATTTGGTTGAAATCGGGGAAGGGGTACAGAAGTTATGCTGGATCATTACATACCTTGCCTTTATTCATTAATCTTTAATCATAATCGTATAATTTTTATACCTTTTAAAATTTGGAATAAAGGATACTCGATTATTGATCACTATGCAAATCATTCAATTTGATCATTTATAATCATTAATCATTAATCATAAGTATCGATCGTTAATCATTAATCATACACATAGTGTGTCAACATTTAATCACGATCCAACGGTTTTTTCATTATTCATAATCGTTAATCATTGTACAAAATAAATTTAATCGTTAATTATCAGTCATCATTGTCAAAAATGAAAAAATCTTTAATCATAATCTTTACTCATAGAGTTGAATGATTTAATCATTTAATCTGGTTGGAATTGGTCCTGGAGGTTGGGAGTTACACTGAAATGCTCGTTTTCTAAAGACAACCCCTTCCCTCGTATCCTCCCTCTTTTCTCAATGACCATTTAACACAAAGGGGATAGATCCTTGGAATAGAGAATGTGTTTACCAAATTTGGTTGAAATCGGTACAGGGGTTCAGAAGTTGCACTAAATTGCTCGTTTTCTGAACAATAACAAGACCCCTCCCCCCTTGCCCAAATTACCCTCCCATACGATCGGTTCCTCATAGTGAATATGTGTACAAAATTTGGTTGAAATCGGTCCAGGGGGTTGGGAGTTACACTGTGTTGCTCGTTTTCCAAAAACAACACCTCTCCCTATACCCTCCCCTTTTTCCCAATGACCAGCCCACCCCCTTTGTTATCTTTTCCTTATGAGATAGAATGTGTGTACCAAATTTGGTTGAAATCGGTACAGGGGTTCATAATTTACTTTGAATTGCCCGTTTTCTGTACAAAACCCCTCCCTCCAGACCCCTCCCCCTTTCCCAAATCCCCTCCCATATGATCGCCGCCTCGTAGTGAATATGTGTACAAAATTTGGTTGAAATCGGTCCTGCGAGTTGAAAGTTACACAGAATTGTTCGTTTTCTGAACAAAACCCCTCCCACCACCCCTCCCCCTTTTCCAAATGACCTTCCCACCTCTTTGTTAACTTCTCCTGAGGATAGAGAATGAGTGTACCAAATTTGGTTGAAATCGGCCAAGTGGTTCAGAAGTAGTTAGCGAACATACATACATAGATTGGTTTTTTATATATAGAAAAAATATAGAATATAGAATATAGATAGATATAGATATAGATAGAAGAAGAAGATAGAGATTAAAGATTAAATTATCAAATAAATTTTCAATAACCGGCAGTGGAAAATTGTCCCACGCAGTAATCAATCTGTAATCAATCCAAAGTCTAAAAGAGCGATTCCAAGCAACAGCATCAAAATTTAAGAAAATTTTTAATTCATGATTTTCTATTGAGTTGAAACTTTGCACAGTTTTTCAATTTCATCTAAATCGTCATTTTCGATATCAAATCTTCATATTGAGTCACGACTAACTTTTCAAAAGGGTGTATGTGAAAATGGTTCAAAAATATTTAAAAGCTGCACAGCAAAAACGGAATGTTCGATTGTTATGATTTTTCAGCAAAGTTAGACAACTAAATGGTGATTCTTAAGAAAATGTGCACAGTAAAAAAAAAATTTTTTGCCTTTAAAATATCATTTTTGTCACAAAACTCAAATATCTCAAAACCCTATCTTTTTCGAACGTAATAACGGGAAAACGGTCCATTATATTAGCTATCTACCATAAAATTTGGTGATGGTAAACTAATAAACAAAAAAGTTATGACATTTCAAACATTTCACAATTTTCACATATAGTAAACAAAAAAAATTTCCGTGTATTTTTTTCAAGAATCGCAGTTTGATGCTGATTTTATTGTTAAGGGCCTTGCGTGAGTTAAACAAGTTGTTTGTATGATATTCCATATTTATGTATTCATCGATATTATGTATATTATATGTATAAATAAATAAAAATGAATAAATATTATCCTAAGTATTAAATTAAATGTGGCAGTTACACAATGTTGTTATAGAAACTCTAAGAGTTTTGGGTTTGAATTTTGGTATGGGTTATGATATCACGAAAACAGTTTATTAATACTTATTTTTATTTATTTTTATTCAATTTTTTAAAATATCGAACACTTTTGAATTATTATCAGCACAGTTTGAGTATAGTTTTGCTTTAATTTTATTTTCCGACAATGGAATGAAACAGTGAAATTTTTGGGTTCCTTGGATCGTTTTCGCGTTATTAAATTGCTCGCTGAGCTCTGAAGCCTTTATTTCGTACTCTTCAGTAGTAGTAAAACAAAATGATAATTTGGTTAAATCTTTTCTTTTCTACGATTTGCCCAATCAAAAAGTTCTTTCGCAGTTTTAATTGGATGCACACGTTCTTTGGCTAAACTTGCGCATGTGGCCATGCGCTTTATCGTTCCACCAATAGAATCACAAGGACCTTTGTCATGTGATGTAGCAAAACATGCCATTCTGCATCAATTCCGTACATTGATTTAAATTGACATAGGCTCGAAAATTCTTACGATTTTTGTACTGCGACGCTGCTCCATCAGACATGAAATATATCTTTTTGACTTCTTTATGCTTATCAACGCGTAAAAAGTTAATCATTTTTCAATGAACAAGTTTACGGATACTGAATCGTGTCTTAAATCTTCGGAAATTATAATAAAACTTAAGTGTTCAATTTGCGTACTTCCATTAAAATAAATAACGAATGGATGAATTGTAGCTTGTTGTACGTTCCAGTGATGGGACTGCACTTCATCTTGCAATACAAAGCTGTAATTTTCAGAAAAATCACAAATGACTAAAAATTCACCATTTTGTAATGTATTTTTCGTATTTTTAAAAAGCTGGATTGTTCTGTTTTAATGAAATCGTGAGGATTAAACTTTCTAATTTCAAGCAAAAATATGACACAAACTCATCTACAGGTTTTACAATAGTTTCTATGTCACACCTATCCGTGGTCACCCATTGCTCAAATGATAACTGATCAATATATTTTTCTTCAAACTCAGCGAATAAAGTATTTTCCAATGATGAAGAATCTGGACAATCCGAACAAGATCGTAGATAGCAATTTGATGTTGTATTTTCACACAAAAGACCATCAGTTTACATTTTAATATCCTTTGTTAAATTGATTCTTTTCAAACTATGTAAAATAAGATTAATATTCTCATGGGTTGTGCACACACACACACATTATGTGTTCCTGAATTGGAAAGAAGCTTACATTGCCTTGGCCGAAGGCTTGCAAATGAGGAAAACCTATTTTAATATTATCGTGAATTTCCTTGAAGCGTGTGTACGCTTCTTTCAAAGTCGTCATCATTAATCGTTTTTGGATTGCTTGACGCTTTCCATCTTTTTTTTACTGATACATAATCTTTTTGACCAGGCATAGCTCGACTTACTTCATCATCTTCAAAATATTGAACTACTATTTCTTTTGTCTCATCTGTTAATGCAGTACTAGACCTAGTATTTTTGGTTGAAAGACAGTTATTCTTCAATTGTTTTGCCTCTTTTACTGTATTTCTATTGGTTTTGAACTCATCAATGGCATCCTGAATAGACCACGAACTTGGCAGCATCGACAAAATCAATAATTTTTCTTTCCTTGTCGTGGCTGCATTCGAGAACCTTTCCTTCATATTTATAATTACCTCATCGTAGTCTGTATTTTCCACATCATCAGGTCCTAATTTGAAGAGGTTTCTTCGTACAGCTTCGTTTATTTCACGGTATTTTTCTCCGGGTAATAAACGTAGTCCATCTTACTCCATTTAATCGGAGTCACTTTTATCCCAGCTATGCCCTCGTTAAAGCGTTCGATGTTGACCTTTTGGATACACTCATCTTCCGATTGATTTGTTGAAACAGATTTCGCTGATGGTACGGTGGCAAGGCTCTCAGCACTTAATACTTCTGGTAATTCCTCAGTTGTTGTCGATACATCTGGCAATTCCTCAGTTGCTGTCGTTTTCGAACTTCCTGCGCTCTGCTCAACCGATGATATACAGATTGCTCTTTTGTCAACGTTTAGACGGCAGGACGTGCAAATGCGTAAATTTGTATTCAATGTGGACATTGGAGCATAACCAGTCGCTTTCAGTTTATCTATGGTGCTTTCGGTGAGATTTCGTAACTCTTTTGAACACTTTTTCCATCAAACGGCCTACAACAGTTGAGAAAGCGGCTACTCATGTTGTTCGTAATATTTCAATAAACAAAATCACTTTTAAGTTTTTACTGACTAGTTTGGTGTCATTTGTTGACTGAAGAAAAAATTACTATAAGATCTTTAACAACCTTAGTAGTAGTAATTTTTTGCTTTTTCGTGAGCATTGTCATGGTATGTACCTATCATGCATTTGTTGTTGTTGAAGATACCTGTTTCCTCCCGATCATAAAGTCTATTCTCTAAGAGGTATATTTTTGCAGGTAAACTATAGACGTACACGTGTATATAAATCTTTGATTTTGCAGCTTTTGTCTTAAAAATAACATTTCTGATATGTTTCTATCAACGTTATTATCAACAGGTTTCAACACTATTAAAAGAATTTTTCGCCAGTCACGTGCAATGAAAATTATGACACTATCAATACTTTTGATCACAACACTGGATCGTGTCTAAGTTTCTTATAGATGCTATGAATAATTAAATCAAAATATCATGAAAACAACTTGTTTAAATCACGTCCCTTAACAATAAAATCTGCATCAAACTGCAATTCTCGAAATAACTTACACAGAAAAAAATGTTTTTTTACTATATGTGAAAATTGTGAAATGTTTGAAATGTCATAACTTTTTTGTTTATTAGTTTACCATCACAAAATTTTTATGGTAGATAGCTAATATAATGGACCGTTTTCCCTAAAAAAATTACGTTCGAAAAAAGATAGGGTTTTGAGATATTTGAGTTTTTGTGACAAAAATGATATTTTTAAAGGCAAAAAAAAAAATTTTTTTTTACTGTGCACATTTTCTTAAGAATCACCATTTAGTTGTCTAACTTGCAGTTGCTGTGCAGCTTTTTAAATTTTTTTGAACCATTTTCACATACACCCTTTTGAAAAGTTAGTCGTGACTCAATATGAAGATTTGATATCGAAAAATGACGATTTAGATGAAATTGAAAAACTGTGCAGAGTTTCAAATATTTTCGAAATGGTCGCTCAGGATCGACTGACATGCCCCCGTGGAATGACTCAAAATCATCATTTTTTTTAGGAATTAGCACTACATATTGGACTAGCAAAAGGTGAATTTCTTAATTTAAGTATGCCTTCTTCCAAATGCTCTTTGATTTTTGCGTCAACTTTGCGTTTTTTGATCGAAAGACAAAATTCGAGGTTTGCAATGAAACGGATCCCCCTTTTTCAATTTGTTTTCCATTTCATAATCAGTTTTTGCTTTAGTGGGTTTTAAATAATCAAGATAGATAGATTTAAAAATTTCAGAAAAAAATGCCAAATGATTATTCGATATATCACCTATTTTTACATTATCAAGTAAATTGGAATTGATTTTGAACAACGGGTGAATGAGGCTTCAGGGAATTCAATAAGAGATTCCTCCAGGAATTCCACCAAGAATCAATTCTGCTAGAATTTCACCTTGAACTCCTCCATGAATTATTTAAGGAGTTCCAAATAAATTTTGTCTAGATATTCCTCCAGGAATTCTACTAAAACGTTACTCCAGGAATAATATTAAAACGCGTCGGTTAGTTTTCTGTTCTACCTTAAAACTGTTAAACATTTGATCGTAATTCCATGCTGATTTTGGCATTACTAGCTACCACGAATTTCAACATATTTCACTTTTATTTAATTTAATATGCCTACCCGCAAATAATTTAGCTAGTTTCTTGTACGATGTTGTGAGGCCTGGGATGTACATACCTGAAAACAGAAGAGAAAATTATGTTGAATTAGGAACTATGTTTATAATAGAAAATCACAATGAAAAAAAAATTATAAACGCATAAAATTTGGAGTTTATGGTAGGTCAAACCAAACTCATCTTGAAAACCCCTCGCTATTGAAAAACTGGCTTCCAAAGTCCCAACACATACGCGGAAAGCTTCGGCTGTGGCGCTTGTGAATGGCAGATCGGAAAGAAAATAAAAACATTGCGAGCTCCACCAGACGTTTTCCGATGATACTGATGATGACGATGACGATGATGATAATGATCCCGATCACAAAAAACAGCTGACGGTGTGGTGTAGGTTGGGGGAGAGACCCACCCTGAACGGCCCGAGCTAACAGCAAGCTATAAAGTGCGGGACTAACACAACGATCGGAACGGCCCATCGCGGACGGATGGACGCGCGCACGTTTGGATTCCAATGTTTGAGAATCGAGATTCGAGAAGCACTCCGGATGGTTTGAGTGTACATCTTGTTTTTTTTTCTTCTGTTTGTGCTATGCTCCTTCTTTGCAGGAATAATTATACCGGTTATAAGTTCCTTTCACCAAAAAATACCGGCTTTTACACTATGGTTGATCACCGATGGGAGTTATTATCGTTACGCATTTAATTCTTGGATCGGTATCCGCGTGGACTAGTGGATTGCCTGGTAGGTGCGACACGGTGAGATAAGAAACAGAGGAACACATTTTGTTCTATGATTTATTATCCGCACAGCAATAAAGGTGTATTGAGGTATCTGAGTTTTGGAAACATTGCATACGAAATTCACATCTGATTTTAATTTTATGGAGGGCACAATTAATGACACTTAAAATCAAGACGCGACTGTGTGTGAATCTATGGACTACTGAAGCAGTTACGACTAGATAAGTGCACATCTAAGGAAATAGTTCAATTATTCTGTGAATGAACAGAATTCTATAACTGAGTTATAGGCGTGTCCGAACCCGTTTGGAAGCCGGACAGGCCAGCCCATCCGGTGGTAGGTGTTTGTTGTCTACGCCAGGAGCGCACATCAGTGCAGTCTGGCTGGTTTGAGAATTGTGTTGTTCAGCTCCACATCTCCGGCACAGCCTACTCCGGTATGGACCCCTGAGTCATACGACTTATGCCATCCCACTTTCAACTTGGCCTTATCCAGCACCTTCTTGACTTAATACTTGGGTACTTGGCAATGTGGCAACCTGTGTTTCAACACCACACTGATCTCTTAGTGCTGCCACCAGGGCTCCGGCTTCGATTATTTCATCCAGGCCCCTGAGACTGGACTACTTTTACTGGGTATAGGGTTTAAACATGCATTACCCAGCAACTCTTCTGTCAGCTTTTTCTGCGCAGCATCCCGCTTCAGGACAAGAATCATCTCACCCTTCTGCGTTCTGCGGGCGCAGTTGACATTCTCGCTCATGCCAGCGATTTTTTTATCGCTTCTGATTTGATGGCCATCAGTACAGCGTCGTAGCTTTAGCTCGCGGGTTTGATAATAATTGCCTCGCCTTTGTCCCTTCGACTACGACCATTGGAAGGTGCGCCCTGTTGTATACGACGTCACCCTTCTTGGCCACGGCTTCTTTCTCTCTCAGCCATTTATTTGCGGCTTCCTCTCTCCATGAAAGGCCTTTCTCCCTGCAAACTTCAGCACTTTTTCGGTGGAAACACTTGCCCCCGCCGCTCCTTAGGGGCAGTCGTTTTCCTGACCTTTTCCCGACGTTCGGCCGTATCCTTTATCTCTGGTGGTACTGGCTTGGCAATAGCTCCTTTCTGATAGGCTTCCAACCCGACTTTACTGAGCTTAGGAGTTGTAGCTATGGCCGGAGCTCAGCAATCTGGTGATTCACCAGCTGTTTTTCCTCAGCAAGAAGCCGAGTTTTCTCCTCATTAAGTAGGCGGATCTTTCGCACGCCTCTTTACTGGACTCCAGCAGGGACCTCCACACCTGCTTTGCCTCTACTACAACGATGATGCAGAGGGTATTCCCAGACATAATAAGATCTCTTTAGATCATATTCTTTATTTTTAGATCATGTTCTTCAGGTTGGAACTTTTTTAAAACAAATTTGACATTACACCCCAAACAATTCTGTGTGACATTCTTTGTATTAAGCATTTCACACAATCTCAGCAACCATACAAAAAAAATCGATCAAAGACGGGAATTGAACCCAGACCCTCCACCCTTAGCACATCTAGACTGACGCGCTAACCATCTGGACTATTTACCAAATGAGGAAAGACGCGACCAAAGGCAATCATAATCCACGTTTCATGCTATGCGGATGTGACAAGTGGAAGGGTAACAGGGATAGCAATAAGTGATACGAATGGCATACGCACCATGCATATTTGTGTCCTTTTCCGTTATCAAGCTAAATGGAATCAGGAAGATTGTGTGGGTTAAAGTTATATTGCTGTACACGATTCATATACTTGTTCTAGGAGGAGCCAACAAGATTTGTTTGGATGTATTGATCGAAACCAAATAAACCGACTTAATGCAATGAGCTGTATTTACAAGTATGACATTCTCTGATC
Organism: Armigeres subalbatus; assembly: GCF_024139115.2. Lineage (NCBI taxonomy): Eukaryota > Metazoa > Arthropoda > Insecta > Diptera > Culicidae > Armigeres > Armigeres subalbatus. The sequence continues at coordinate 109,062,827 of NC_085139.1, read as the reverse complement.
GGTTTGTATGCGAGATTTGATACAAAATGCTTAAAACAAAGAATGTCACACAGAATTGTTTTGGGTGTAGAGACTGTTACATATAATGAAGTGCTTAAGTGTGCTGATTTCGATGCCCCACAGTATTTTGCATTTTATTACAGGAATGCAACTTAATATCATTTATTATCCAAATTTTGGAAAAAATTGAAAGAGTAAGGGACTTAGCAAGCATTTTTCCTGGGATTTTCAACCCCTCCTCCATGTAAGATTTTACCCATACAAATCATTTTTCATTTACATGGAACGTAAGAAAAGGACAGACCCACCCTCCCCCCATAAGTGCTTACGTTATTAGTGTACGACCCCTTAGGAGTAATCTTAGACTCTAAACTTTCTTTCGTAGAACACTGTCGTATACATATGCCCTAAGCAGCCGAATGAAAACATAAAACAAAATTTACTTGGAAGCAATTCACAACCGTTCGAAACAAATCAAATCTGGTAATTAGACTGATTCACTCTTCCACATGCCGCACGCGTACCGTATGAGTGAACATGTCAGGCTAGCTATGCAGAGATGCCTAGATGAGTGTCGTTTCCCTGAGAGATGGAAAAGGCAGAAGTTGGTACTGCTGCCGAAGGCCGGGAAGCCTCCGGGCGACCAATCAGCGTACAGACCAATTTGCCTGATCGACACGACGGGTAAACTGCTCGAGAGGATCATCCTCAACAGGCTCACCCCGTACGCAGAGGGTACGGATGGCCTGTCGAGCAACCAGTTTGGTTTTCGGAAGGGTAAGTCCACGGTGGACGCTATCAACTCAGTGCTAAAGACTGCAGAGGTAGCGATCCAACGGAAAAGGCGAGGAATTCGATACTGTGCGTTGGTGACACTGGACGCGAAGAACGCATTCAATAGCGCAAGCTGGGATGCCATCGCGCTCTCCTTACACCGGCTGCCGGTGGGACTGTACCGGATCTTGGAAAGCTACTTCCAGAACCGTGTGCTGCTATATGAGACCGATGCCGGTCAGAAAAGTGTTCCCATTACCGCAGGAGTCCCGCAAGGGTCAATCCTGGGCCCGGTACTATGGAACCTGATGTATACCCTCCTGGTATGAAGATCGTCGGCTTTGCTGAAGATGTAGAGGTCTACGGGGAGTCAATCCCCGAAGTAGAACTAACCGCAGAACACGCGATCAGCATTGTGGCGCCCAGCAAACGCAAGATCGTATATCATAGCGAATAAGTGTACAAAGTGGAGGCCATATACGTGCATTTTGCACGCAGTCAAATAGAGGAATGTGCCTATATCGCCTCCACCTTGTACACTTATTCGCTACCATATGCGATTGTGTGTTGGCTGGGCGGACTGGATGAGTGCGAGAGGCCTTGAGCTCGCGCAACATAAGACGAAGGTGGTTATCGTCAGTAACCGTAAGTCGGCACAACATGCAGTTTTCTGGTTTGAGCTAATCACCGTGGAATTCATTAATCGAAATTGATTGGCTTTTTTTGGTGACGATGAAATCAAAAAGGCATTTTCACGTTACGCGTTTCGGCCTACTATTCTTCAGCTATTATCAGACGTAATGCGACCATTTCCCTTCCTCGGTCAAACTAAACTGCAGTTGTTCACGTGGGAGACGTCGCGACCACTTCAAAGCGGAGTCTGAAGATTCTTGGGGTCATCATAGACGACAAGCTTACCTTTGGTAGCCATGTCAAATGTGCGTGCAAGAAGGCTTCGACTGCTGTGGCGGCTTTATCGAGGATGATGTCCAACAGCTCCAAGGTGTGCGCCAGTAGACGTAGGCCCGTCATGGGCAAAAGCACTGGGGTTAACCAGTTACCTGCAGAAATTGGAGAGCACCTACCGCTTGATGAGTCTCAGAGTGATATCGGCCTACCGCACGGTATCGCACGACGCATCCTGCGTGATAGCGAGTATGATGCCGGTCGGGCTGGTCATCCGGGAAGACGAGGAGTGTTTTAAGCTACGTGGCACCAGAAGAGCCCGCGAGCGTACCAGGGTGACTTCGGTTGCCAGATGGCAGCGCGAGTAGGATAACTCCTCGAAAGGTAGGTGGATGATTCCTAACATATCAAGCTGGGTGGGGAGACCCCATGGAGAAGTTCACTTGCATCTGACACAATTCCTGTCAGGCCATGGTTGCTTCCGGCAGTACCTCAACAGGTTTTGGCACGCGGAGGTTCCCGTCTGCCCTGACTGCCCAGATGTTGACGAACCTGCAGAGCACATACTGTTCGTATGTCCTCGTGTTGACGTCGACAGAAGAGCTATGCTAGACGTTTGCGGCCGAGACACAACTCCGGATAACCTTATCCAGAGGATGTGTCAAGCGGTGGAGAAGTGGAACGCAGTCTCGACTGCAACCACTCAGATTGCCTGCTGCTTGCAGAGAATCTGGCGCGTCGAGCAGCAATGGACAAGCAGTGCTAACTCGTGATTGGTTAGTTAGAGCGAAAAGTGCCGAACGCGGAGAAGTGTGTGAATGGTCTGCCCATGCAGAGGTAATGGCGCAGCGGGTGGCAACCGAAATCGTCACCTCGAAGCATGGCAGAAGTGTGAATGAATATGTGTGCTGGGAGTAGCGCAGGAATGTTGGTTCCTATGACTACTTGGCTATGATGGCGGAGCCCAAGGGAGTTTAGTCGGTATTACCGGTACACAGCAAATAATTTTGAAAATTCAACGACGTGTAATATTGCAGCTCACCCCATCAAACGAATTAATATTCGAAATTCAATTAAATTTGATTGAGTTTTACAAGCATGCACCGTTTAAATTTATTTCGATTTAAAAGAATAGTGGGATCGATTGAATGTTACATTTATTTGCATGCTCCAAATATGTGCATGAAAATACATTTAAAATCACAACACATTTTTAACTGTGTAGGGTTGAGTTCGACACTCCAGTACACTTCCGTGGTAGTTTGGCCACTACAATGCACGTGTGCTGGGTTAATGTGTAAATGCATTCTCCCTTGTAAAAAAAGAAACATGCCGCACCTTTGATATTTTTAGAAAACTGACTTTTACGATGTTTTCATTTTGACAATCTTAAACAGAAGAATTATGTTGTCTTAATTCCTTTTAAGTAATCAGATGGCTAATCGTATTCACTACATCTTTCCCCTTCTCTACTCTTTGAATTAAAAAAAAACTAATAAATTGTGCAAATCCATGCGATTCCAATATGGAAGCTTTTTTTGTTTTAGAATGCAAAAAGAATCCTTAAAAAAATATTTAACAAAAACTACAGAGTAAAACGTTACCAATTCCAAATTAAGCTAAAGTTGTTTTCGGTTATTCCAAACCAAATGAAAGTTAATATAAATTTATTCAAATCTAAGCACAATAAAAATTGACTAACATTCATTCCAAACCCAACTTCAATATAATCGAAATACAATGTTAATTCAGTCCAAATCAAATTCAAATTGAACTCAAATCCAAAACAAATAAGATACAAATCCAATTCAAAACTAATCTATGTTCAAAACAAAACAATCCAATCCAAATTCAATCCAAATCCAATTCAAACCAAATCCAATCCAAGCCAAACCAATCCAAACCAATCCAAATCCAATCCAAATCCAATCCAAACCAAACCAATCCAAACCAATCCAAACCAATCCAAACCAATCCAAACCAATCCAAATCCAATCCAAACCAATCCAAACCAATCCAAACCAACCAAACCAATCCAAATCCAATCCAAACCAATCCAAACCAATCCAAACCAATCCAAACCAATCCAAACCAATCCAAACCAATCCAAACCAATCCAAACCAATCCAAATCCAATCCAAACCAATCCAAACCAATCCAAACCAATCCAAACCAATCCAAATCCAATCCAAACCAATCCAAACCAACCAAACCAATCCAAATCCAATCCAAACCAATCCAAACCAATCCAAACCAATCCAAACCAATCCAAACCAATCCAAACCAATCCAAACCAATCCAAACCAATCCAAACCAATCCAAACCAATCCAAACCAATCCAAACCAATCCAAACCAATCCAAACCAAACCAAACCAATCCAAACCAATCCAAACCAATCCAAACCAATCCAAACCAACCAAACCAATCCAAACCAATCCAAACCAATCCAAACCAATCCAAACCAACCAACCAAACCAACCAAACCAATCCAAACCAATCCAAACCAATCCAAACCAAACCAATCCAAACCAATCCAAACCAATCCAAACCAACCAAACCAATCCAAACCAATCCAAACCAATCCAAACCAATCCAAACCAATCCAAACCAATCCAAACCAATCCAAACCAATCCACATCCAATCCAAACCAATCCAAACCAATCCAAACCAATCCAAACCAATCCAAACCAATCCAAACCAATCCAAACCAATCCAAACCAATCCAAACCAATCCAAACCAACCAATCCAAACCAATCCAAACCAATCCAAACCAATCCAAACCAATCCACATCCAATCCAAACCAATCCAAATCCAATCCAAACCAATCCATATCCAATCCAAACCAACCAAACCAATCCAAACCAATCCAAACCAATCCAAACCAATCCAAACCAATCCAAACCAATCCAAACCAAACCAAACCAATCCAAACCAACCAAACCAATCCAAACCAATCCAAACCAATCCAAACCAACCAAACCAATCCAAACCAATCCAAACCAATCCAAACCAATCCAAACCAATCTAATCCAAACCAACCAAACCAATCCAAACCAATCCAAACCAAATCAAACACAAACCAAATCCAATCCAAACCAATCCAAACCAATCCAAACCAATCCAAACCAATCCAAACCAATCCAAACCAATCCAAACCAATCCAAACCAATCCAAATCAAATCCAAACCAATCCAAACCAATCCAAACCAAACCAATCCAAACCAACCAAACCAATCCAAACCAATCCAAACCAAACCAAACCAATCCAAACCAACCAAACCAATCCAAACCAAACCAATCCAAACCAATCCAAACCAATCCAAACCAATCCAAACCAATCCAAACCAATCCAAACCAATCCAAACCAATCCAAACCAATCCAAACCAACCAAACCAATCCAAACCAACCAAACCAATCCAAACCAATCCAAACCAATCCAAACCAATCCAAACCAATCCAAACCAACCAAACCAATCCAAACCAATCCAAACCAATCCAAACCAACCAAACCAATCCAAACCAATCCAAACCAATCCAAACCAATCCAAACCAATCCAAACCAATCCAAACCAATCCAAACCAATCCAAACCAATCCAAACCAACCAAACCAACCAAACCAATCCAAACCAATCCAAACCAATCCAAACCAATCCAAACCAATCCAAACCAATCCAAACCAATCCAAACCAATCCAAGTCCAATCCAAACCAATCCAAACTAAACCAATCCAAACCAATCCAAACCAATCCAAATCTAATCCAAACCAATCCAAACCAATCCAAACCAATCCAAACCAACCAAACCAATCCAAACCAATCCAAACCAACCAAACCAATCCAAACCAATCCAAACCAATCCAAACCAATCCAAACCAATCCAAACCAATCCAAACCAATCCAAACCAATCCAAACCAATCCAAACCAACCAAGTCCAATCCAAACCAACCAAACCAATCCAAACCAATCCAAACCAATCCAAACCAACCAAACCAATCCAAACCAAACCAATCCAAACCAATCCAAACCAATCCAACCAATCCAACCAAACCAATCCAAACCAATCCAAACCAATCCAAACCAATCCAACCAAACCAATCCAAACCAACCAACCAAACCAACCAAACCAATCCAAACCAATCCAAACCAACCAACCAAACCAATCCAAACCAATCCAAACCAAACCAATCCAAACCAATCCAAACCAACCAAACCAACCAAACCAATCCAAACCAATCCAAACCAATCCAAACCAATCCAAACCAATCCAAACCAATCCAAACCAATCCAAACCAATCCAAACCAATCCAAACCAATCCAAACCAACCAAACCAATCCAAACCAATCCAAACCAATCCAAACCAATCCAAACCAATCCAAACCAATCCAAACCAATCCAAACCAATCCAAACCAATCCAAACCAATCCAAACCAATCCAAACCAATCCAAACCAATCCAAATCCAATCCAAATCCAATCCAAATCCAATTAAAATCCAATCCAAATCCAATCCAAATCCAATCCAAATCCAATCCAAATCCAATCCAAATCCAATCCCAATCCAATTCGAATTCAATCCAAATCCAATCTCCATCTGGTCCAATACACATTTAATCCAAATCCTATCCAAACACATTCCAACAACAATCCAAATGCAATCCAAATATAATCCAAATCTAATTAAAATCTTATCTAAATCCAATCCATGTACAATCCAAATCCAATCCAAATCCAATCCAAACCCAACCCAAAGCCAATCCAGATCAAATCCTATATTCAAGTCAAATCCAATCCAATCCAATTTAAATCCAATCACAATCCAATCCACATCGAACCCAAATCCAATCCGAATTTAATCTAAATCAAATCCCAATCCAATCCAAAACTGATCAAAGTTCAAGTCAAATCCAATCCAAATACAATTTAATCCAAATTCAATTCAAATCCAATTCAAATTATATCCAAATTCAATCCTTAACCAATCCAAATATAATCCTAATCCAATCCAAATCCGATCTAGATTCAATCTAAATCCAATCATAATCCATTCCAAATCTAAGACAAATCCAATTTTAGTTCATTTCAAATCCAATTCCTATCTAATCCAATACAAATCCAATCCAAAACCATTCCCAATCCAAATCCCATCCGAGTCCAATCTAAATTCAATCCAAATCCAATCCAAATACGATCTCCAATCCAATTAGAATCTAATCCAAATCATATCGAAATCTATTCAAAATCTAATCGAAATCGAATCCAATCCATGTTCAGTCCAAGTCCAATACAAATCCAATCCCAAATTAATCTTAATTCAATCTTAATTCAGTTAAAATCAAATCCCAATCCAAAGCCGATCGAATCCTATCCAAATCCGATGCAAACAAAATCCCTATCCAATCCAAATCAAATCCAAATCAATTTTATCAAAAACCAATCTAAATCCTATACAAATTAAATTCAAATGCAATCCAAATCTGAACCCAATCAAAATCTAATTCAAATTCAATCCAAGTTCAATCCAAGCCCAATCCAAATCCAATCCAGATCAAATCCTAATCTAATCCAAATCAAATTTCAATCCATTCCAAATCTGATTAAAATGCAAGCCAAACCCAATTTAAATCCAATCTTAATCCAAATCTAATCAAAATCTGATTTATTTCTAATTCAAATTCAATGCAAATCTCATCCAAGTTAAATCCAAACCCTATCCAAATCCAATTCAAATCCAATCCAAATTCAATCCAAATGTTATTCAAATTCAATAAAAATCCAATACAACTCCATTTCTTAACCCAATTCAAATCCAATGCATTTCAAACTCGGATTAAATCTAATTCCGATCCAAGTTCAATCCAAATCAAATCCTTATCCATTCTCAAAACCAAATTTTAGTACAAAAAATTCCTTCTTTTTTATTAGCAAATTTTCCAACGATGACACATAGTGACAGATCAGCTTGCGACCCTACTTTCAGTTTGTTAGGACCTGCACACTCAACAAAATATGCAATGTGAGACCTACTCGCTCCTCATTTTTGTTCTAGAGACCTACGCGCTCTTTATCAGTTAGGAGTCCTACTCGCTCCTTTTTTTTACAACACAAAAACACTTTATGTAGCTGATGTTAGATCCATAATGGAATACTGCAGTATTGTATGGCCTTTTTTCTCAATCACGCACGAAGAGAGATTACAATCTGTACAAAAGCAATTTTTACTGCTATTTGCTCTTCGTAAATTAGGGTGGACATCATTTCCATTTCCATCATACCAAGCTGTATGCTTATTGAGCTTGAGCTTGATTGACTGCCCGCAGTTGCTACTCCATTATGACCAGGGCCCTGTAGCATAATCAGACTAATAATATTAGCTACAAGTTACAAGTCAAAAAATTACAAGTACTTGTAATTTGTGTTGCATAAAAGTGATTCGCCAACTAATAATATTAGTACTTGTATTATTAGTAAGGTTGAAATGACAAGTCTGCCAGGTTCATTTACCAGTCAAAATTCATCCGACAGTTCACTGTCAATGCGAAGATAAATGATTTGTTTATGTTTTTCTGCAAGTTTGTGCATGAAATACTGCGATAGGTATACACGGAACACGAATTTATTATCCTTCTCTTTTTAATTTATTGATTCAATCCGGTTTTGTGGTATTGGCATTTTTTACAAAAAAAAAGTAATGCACACTGGAGTGATTTTTTATGTGGTTTTAATATGCGGATTTTGAGATTGACTTGGGTTTTAATTATTGCGATTTGTACTTGCGGGTTTCTATTTACGTGTTTTGCGGGACTTTTGTGGGTTTGGCTTGACTTCAACTTTAGGTAAACTAAAGTTACTAAACTTTGCTTTGGGTAATATGTTTTTACGTGGATTAATGTAAACTACGTGGTGTTAGAAAAGTTATTTTACACAAAAATGGGTTATTGAGCCAAAGGCTACTTGTAAATTTAATTACAGCACCATTCATACTTGTAAAAGAAACTACAAGCCAACGCTAATAATTTGTACTTGTATTTTCTTTATGCAACAGTTACTTGTAAATTCTGCTAATATTATTAGTGCGCTTTACTTGTAATATTAGACTTGCAAATTGATACTTGTAGATTCATTATGCAACAGAAAAATACAAGTTACAAGCTACTCTACTAATATTATTAGTAAAATTTCGATTATGCTACAGGCCCCAGATCAGCTGTTCTTGCACAGAGAGCCAACAGATGTTTGCTTAGGACTAGCACTCATCTTCAATGTAGTACAACTACTGGTGATCTCATTTGTTAGGTCACACTGGCGCCTGCCTCGTCAGAATGCAAGTCAACGAAGGGAAGGGGAAGGAAATGATGATGCAATTACTCGCGTACTGCAAACCGAATATTCCTTTGCACTTGCCAGGAGTTCATGCAGAATTTGTTGGAATTTTTGGGTTAGGGTCGAGGGGCAGAGGTTCGTCTGATATTCGTAAATTATATTGTTTCGCAACGTATTGATTCACCTGAAATCTAATCAAAATTAAACTTTTATATTCGATAAAGGCAACTACGAAATCGTACCTTATTCATAACAAATTAACATCAAACAAATCATGCCCAATTTCGACCTTTAAATCAAATAATCGACATTTCTAGACCAACATTTGAAAAGGGCGTAACAACCAAAATTTATTCCTTCTGATTCTTCGTCTACATATAAAGCTATATGTGTGGTCAAAGAATCAGAAAGAATAAATTTTGGCTGTTACGCCCTTTTCAAATGTTGGTCTAGAGTTTATCATGATTATTATACACTAATGTTAGTTTTGGGGAACCGTAAGACTCGCGGTTTGATCGAGGTTAGGGAATACAATAATATTGAAGGAAAGGAAGGGAATTTAGGGTGCTTGAATTAATTACATACGATGTTGATATGCACATAGTTGATATCATTGGCGATTCACATCTGTAACGAAATAAACATTTTTTGGAAGACAGCAGCGAGAGGTAGACAACAAGAGGGAGACATTCTTAAAGGACTACGGCAACGAAAGGGATGGGTGGACGACGATTACAGTCTAACATCAGCCACTTTTAGAAAACGGTGGACAAGGGACATGTATTCGAGATCAAGACCTGCCAACACTTCCCTAATAGACCTCGGCTGCTTTCCTCGGACCCGCGAAGTGGCCTTGTTGTGTAGGGATTATCACGCCTATCTAGAGAGTAGGAGGTTGAAGGTTCGAGTCCCTCCAAGACACGTGGATTCTTTTTCGTACATTTTATATCAATTTATCTATTTAAAACAGATACTTTACAAAAAAATTGTTTTCTAATATTTGAGTTGACACTCTGGAAATTGCACATTTATAAAATGGCTGAGTTCTGATACAAACGAATTTTGCAAGAGACGATTTTTTTTAAACAACGCATGTATAAAAAACTGACACTTACTGCATTATTGTGAAATGTGAAATTGTTCTGTAGCGTGAAATTGTTCTATAGCAACTGCCATTTTTGCGATGCTGAGCTCAATCGAGCAATCAGAATCAATTTCCAGATCGAATGAGCGACGGAGGTGCATTTTCCTACATATTTTGGCCGAAATGCGCCAGCTTATGCAACAAGCGATTGAGCTGAAATTTTGAGAGATTGATTTTCTCACCAAAAGACACAATCCTGGGGGGTGCCTCGTGGAATTCGACAACATTTTTGTCTCCCTATACTAAGCTGGGCCAGTCTAATCTTGATACTTTGAAACTACTGGAAATCCGTTTATCATAGAATGATGCCCTGATGCTCTGAAACATTATTATCTACAACAACAAGTTTTACAATTTGGAATTAGGTATTTAAAATGTGGCAACAAGTAAAAAGTGTCCCCTTCCGGAACAGTTTTAAATGAATAATGAACACTGCATTATTCAAGATTCTTAAATTTTACCTTCGAAAATAAATTTCATATTCAGCAATCGAAAACAACGCTTGTCAGTGACGATTTTCTGTGGCTTCTGAACCGACCGTCTATGATCGCATATCAATCCCATGTGATTTTTCGTCGTTTTTGAGCTAGAATCTGTAACGGTCATATTTATCATAATATTATCGAATGCAATTGGATTGGTTGTGGTGGAAAAATATCAAGTCAGTTTTCCCCTGAGATGAGATAAGACAACTCGGAGCTGAATGCCTTCTCATAATTTATGCTCGCTCCGCGCGACGGGCAGTTCCAGTGTGACCATCTTTTTTACACCAACTAAAAATTAACAAGACGAATTAATTTATATCAATAATTAATTAATGCTGAGCAGTTGAAATGTGTTCCTCAATTGCTGCATAGTCAGAATGATGAAAACAATTTTTTAATTCCATTTCGCTTTCAAATTGGCAATGAAAACGTTTGTTCTTGTTGATTTAGGGTAAAAGTTCCGATAGTCGTGGGTGCTCCTATAGTTGCGGTAGTGTTGTTTTTATACAATCTACGTATTTAACGCAGCAACCCATATAGTCTATCAATTTGTTGATCTGTCATTACACGTAATACAGGAAAACAGGTTGAGAATTGCATCAAAATTGGTAAAGTGTCACTAAAATACCTTTTCCATTTCTCTGCTTTGGGTCAATAGTTAGGTAGTGTTCTATAGTTGCGAGTCCCATTTGAAAACAATGGGATTCGCAACTATAGGAACACGAATTAAAAAATACCGCATCTATTGGAACACTGTATCAATAATTGGAGGTACCATTTTAGGTAACAATGATGGATGCTACTGCAATCAGGACCCCTTTCGCATCAAATATAATTAATAATCTTCCATGTGCACCCTTGAGGTAAGTGAAATGAAGTATAGGCTTGGTGTGAACCAACAAATAGTTGTGGAACATGCTTAGTTCCTCCACTATTGGGTCTTTTACCCTATTACTTTCAAAAAAAAAAAGTTGAAAAATCCCCGACTACTAGCAACACCGCAAAATAAAGCAACGCTTCCCTTGCTGGCGTCTGTCGAATCGCCCAATAAAAATTGGCAAATGGTTTCAAAAAGGGACAGTGAGATGTCTTATCTCATCTCAGGTTTTCCCCAGATGGAAAATGACCCAATATTAGCCCCTTTATTCACAATAATAGTACTGTTAGGCGGTCATTTTCAAGATGAGACAAGTAGGCTAGATGTTTGTTTCTCATATTCTCCAATTGATGTTTTATTCACATGGGACTTACATACGATCATAGATAGTTTACGATCGCATCAAGTCGTATGTGAGTTGTTGCAACTTTCGGAGTAGGACTACACTACTACAGGGATATTTTCCAACAACTTGGTCATATAATTTAAAACAACCGAGTGTGGAAGCGATTATTGATGTCAACCATTATTTTGCTGTCAATTTTAGCACAAACTTTAACCGAAGACCAACAAATATCAACATTCTCCATATGGAAATTCAGTAGGGATGTTGTTTGTTAGTGGAAAAACACCGATTCCAATATGTTATTTACACAATATTAGAAAACTATAAACTTTGTTTCAGTAGCTATAAAAATAAAATTCATCATCCGGAACGTGTTGCCCGTAACGTTAGATGGGTGTGTCACGTGTACAATAATTTCAGCTTTCTCTAGCAGTGAGTGTGCTTTATGACTCGCAATAATAATCAGTCAAAAATAGAAACCAAAGCCAATTTTATTTAACCTCAATGACGTAAATATTACATCTTCAATATCAATACATAGCGTGAAAGTTCCTCCAGGCAGCAAGAATCTGCAACGTGCTCTGCGATTAGCTACATTTCTGCTAATCTATCGCCGTTGGCAAACTTGGTTTTGTACACACATTATTCATCCGTCAGCGATCCTATCAGAAGCAGCATCGATCGTGTCTACTATTGATTACCAACGAAGTGCAGCTGAACCAGAAGAAAAGTGCATCCACGTTCGATCGAACGTGACACGCGATCGCACTGCTCCCCGGTGCTTCTGTGGAGGCGCCACACACTCTGGAGGGGCCGAAAAATGCACCATAGAAGGTGACGCCAAGATCACTTTCTCAAAGTATTCAAATCAAGTCACCGACTCGTTACCGATTCAGTCAAGACCTTTCCGAGACCTCTACCGAACCGTCGGGCCAGTATAATGCCATGGAAATGTAATTCACTGCCAAAAAATGCAAAACGAGAGCAAAATTCGGCACCGAAAATTCGCTCGCCAGGAACACAAGTGATCGTTTTCGGTTTCCAAGCGAGAGGAAGTGGAATATATGCCTTCTGGGATCGTCATCAACAAACAAGAAATCAATGATCAAAATCGAACAGCTGTATACTGCATGGGCCTTAACCAATTCATTAATTGTAACCAACAAATATGACCCATCCGTCGCCGGATTAGCATTTCTTTCAAGATCAAGATCGCTTTCCGTCTGGTGACAGACGAGCGGAATATGCAAGACCTAATATCCGAATCTGTCTCATAGGGGGGCGAATTCGGCTCCCAAGAAGACAAATTCGGAATAAGCGACCCAAAAAAAAAGCATCCATTCCGGCCAAATTAGCATTCAATTTGCAATTGTGGGATCGGGTTTCGGGGGGGTACAGACGGCTCATGTGTTAGCAGATTTGATAGCCAGTGTGACGTTGGAACGAATTGCTCCAGTCGTTTTTGTGTTCTGAAGCGTGTTGCAGCGGATTATACAACAAATCGGTTTATTTGTGGTTTTACGTTTCTAATTTAGCTTGGCCTATCTTCCAACTTATGAGACTAGCACGTATTCAATAATTCTCAGGGACGCCGACAAAACTTTATAGAACGAATCGGTATTCGAACCCAGACACCTTCAAACCTTCACCATAGTCTGATTTGTAGCCGCGGGACTTACTGAAAGGTGAATATTCGCGAAAGCATGACAATGCAATGAAACAAGGCATTATCAGTTTAAAACTTTTCGAATTCGATAAGCTTAGAATCTGGAAAACCAGATCAATTGTTAAATATGCATTATAAATTCACTTAATTAATCGAATTCTATAACATCCTCAAAGATACACTGTTTTGACGCAATATCCTCCCCATAATAATAATATCGATTTCATTCCTACGCCTAGCAAATGATTATACCACCATTATCATATAACGTGCAATCAATTGCATAACCCTTATAAATATTATCTCGCTATTCTCTACCAACGCCTCCCATCGGATGGATTGAAAAGAAGAAAAAACTGAAAGTGGTAATTCTGTATAGAAACAGTCTAGCACTACATTGGCTATCAGCGAGTGTATCAGTTCGGTACACGCAGCACCTCATCAGTCAGAAAAGAATCACTTCTTCAACGAAGCGGAAAGAATCACGCGCGCGTCAATCTGTGAACATATGTTCGCCGGATTATATTTACCTTGAATAACTTTTTTTCGTCAAACCTAAGCACCTGCTTTTTATACTTTTTTTTGTTAGAAAACAATTAGGGTAAATCACTACTTTGGCGCACGGACCAATTATAGGCACACTGTACAGGAAACTAATGATTTATACTATTCGGAATAGAAGTGTGCGCCGCCACGCCACGCCGCCGACATCTATAATTTTCCACGCCGATTGAAATATGTAGAAATCCGCAAACTTTTCGGTGGAAATTCCGAAGATTCAGTGGAAATTCCGTATAATTTACTGATAGATCTCAACAACATCTTGTTAAAATTTCGGAAAGCTCTGCATGAGTGCAAACGAAAACTATCGATCTCAGCGAATTTCAACTTTCCGTACCGTCTTTTATGCAAGCCGCCAAACCGGATAAATTTTGGCTGTACATGACGGGATTGAATCCGCTAATTAATGATGACGACGTGCAGAAAGTAGTTTCTCGCTGTTTAAATATTTCGGGCGCTGCGGAGGTGGTTCGCCTTGTTCCCAAAGGCAGAGATGTGACCACCTTGACTTTCGTGTCCTACAAAATCGGATTGGATCCTAATCTCAAGGAAATGGCGCTCGAACCATCGTCTTGGCCCAGAGGAATCCGGTTAAGAGAGTTTGTTGATTTCTCAAAAAACTAGTCCTGGATTTTGGAACAAAACATACAATCTACTGTTGCTGATCCGGGACAACCTTCGACTAGTATTGAGGATTCCTCCCGACCCAGTCGTGCTATCCACTGCCACCCGCCATCGTCGTCGTCCCGGTCCTGTGGTCGGTGATGGTATACGGGACTTCCGATCTTCTTCACCAGGCGAGTATAATCACGTTAATGATCTGTCGCTGCCTGAAAATTCGCCGCTTTTCAGCTCAGTTTCGACTTCTGTCATGGACACCGCTCCCTCTAGGAGTCTACGAGTATATTATCAAAATACTAGAGGACTTTCTACCAAATTGGACGACGTTTATCTGGCTGTGCTTGACGGCGAGTATGATGTTTATGTGTTCACCGAAACCTGGCTTGATGGGAGAATCAACTCACTCCAACTTTTCGGTGACAATTTCGCTGTTTATAGAGTGGACCGCAGTATATCCAATAGCTCTCGCGTGCGCGGTGGTGGTGTTCTAGTTGCTGTTTCCAATGAACTTGTTTCCTGCCAGATCGCCGTAGGACAATTCAATTCAATTGAGACTGTTTGGGCCAAAATAAGTCTCTCTAGTCGCAACGTTTTCATCGGCGCCTCGTACATTCCTCCCGACCGACGACATGATTGCAGTGTAATACAACTACAACTGGTGCTACTGAATTTGCCTCCGCTTTGGCCTTATCATCGGATGTGGTTATTCTGCTTGGAGACTTCAATCAACCAGGACTTGTCTGGTCTCTCTCCCACCACGGATATTTGTTTCCTGATCCGCTTTTGTCTGCAACTACACCTGCCAGCCGCCAACTAGTCGATGGGATTGCTTTTCTTGGACTCAGCCAAATCAATCAGATTTCGAACTTTCAATCAAACATGCTCGACTTGGTGTTTATCAATGATTCTTCACTGCATGAATGCACTGTCGTTGAGGCTCCGGACGCCGTTGTGCCGCTTGATAACTATCATCTCGCTTTGGCCTATGAGTGACGATCGGCTCAATTTTCGCAAAACCGATTTTCAACAGCTCCGACAATGCTTGTCTCGTATTGACTGGAATGTTTTAGATCGCCTGGATATCGAATCAGCTGTAGACCGCTTCAGCTGTCTGCTACGTGATAGCGTTTCAGTCGTTGTACCGAAACGAAAGCCTCCTAGGAAAACTCCGTGGACTAATGCTCTTTTACGGAACCTGAAAAGAGTGCGCGCTAGAGCTCTTCGCGCTTATACCATCCGACGGTGTGTCTTCACTAAACGGAACTTCAACATTGCCAGCAATGATTATCGGTGCTATAATTAACTCCGTTACAAACACTATGTTCATCTCACGCAACAAAATCTTCGACGACACCCTAAGAAGTTTAGGTCTTTCGTAAATTCTAAAAGAAAGGAATCTGGACTGCCATCAAGTGTTTTTCTCGATAACGATATTGCGCTGAATACTGAGAATAAATGCAGCCTTTTCGCTAAACACTTCTCAAGTGTATTCTCGGGCCTTTTGCCTTCTCAGGTTGACAGTTTGACTACAGCATTGCTGGTTCTCCACTTCAACGGGTTGATCATGTAAAAGACCTAGGAGTTATTTTGGATGAAAAGCTTACCTACACCCGCCACTTCTCAAATACCATCGATAGAGCCAATCGCCTGCTTGGGTTAATGTTCAAAATCTCCAATGAGTTCCAAGATCCGTTGGGTTACAAAGCGTTGTACTGCTCCCTGGTTCGCTCAATACTAGAATTTGCATCTGCTGTTTGGAATCCCTACCAGGCTGTATGGAGTGATCGGTTCGAATCTGTACAAAGAAGATTCGTCAGATATGCTTTGCGCAGCCTTCCATGGAATGACCCGTTGAATTTGCCTGCCTATGCTGATCGCTGTCGTCTACTCGGGTTGAATACTCTAGTCAAGCGGAGGAATGTTGGTCAGTGTGTTTTTATTGCCAAGATTTTAACATCCGAATACGATGCTCCTGAGTTGCTGTCGAGAATTAGTTTACACGCACCTGTCCGAACGCTTCGAGCGCGAGCGCTGCTACACGAGGAGCCACAAGCAACTATGCTGCTAACAGTTCCATTGTCGCCATGATTCATCGATTCAACGAAGTGATTTCCAGATTTCAACATCCAGATTTCGCTGTCGTTTGCTGAGCCGTATGTAATGTTTTTAATGTTTGACCACACATAGATTTAAGAATTCCATGTAGACAGCACAGTCCCATGAATAAATTACAAATACAAATGCAAAATACAAATATATAAAACCTAGGCTAAAAACTTCGTGTAAAAATTGCGAAGGATTTCCCGTTGAAATTAAAAAAATATCATTGAAATTGAATTTGAAGAGTCGTTCGGCAGAAAGCCATTTGGTCGAAGACCACAAGGCTAAAAGTTGTTTGGCCGAATATGTAGTTTGATCGCAAAGACTATTTGGTAGAAGCAAAGCTTGAGAGCAATTCGATAACTTGTTTTAATGTTGTGAAATCTTCGATTATGTTTACTTAATTTGATATCCAAAACTAATTTAAATATTTCGATGTCTTTTACCATTCTATTTAGTAATATACAGCAAAATGAGATAAAAATATGTAATCAATCATGATGATTCATATTTGAAAACAAATTATAAATCAATTTGATGTCAAAATCAAAATATGTTTTCTATATGCTCTCATGACTTTGCTAAGGTATCTAGCATAAGGTTATTTGGTCGAACAGTTCATTTGATTGAGAAAAAAAACGCCGAATTGCATAATAGCCGAATACGCCCTTAGTGGTTTGGCCGAAAGGTCCATTTGACCGAAATGGACATTCGGTCGAAAGTGTCGTTCGGCTGAATTGGTCATTTTGGATATTTTCAAGATATTAACGGGAGATTTTTTTTTCATCTCGAACATTTTATGAACTTCCCCAGAAATTCTTCAAGTTTTTCCAGAATATTTATTTAGAAATTATTTTCAGATTTTCCACAATTACAATTTTCGAGATCTTTTTGGATTTACCAATAGGAGCTGCTTGGAAAATTGTTTGGAATTTACATGAGAATCTCTTCAGAGTTTTCACGGGAAGCTGTTTCAAATTTCTACAGGAAAAAATTCAGAAAATATCCACAGAAAGTTCCTATTGAGTTTGTGTTGAGCATTCTTTGAAATTTTCACAGAAAATTGTGACTAGTAAAAGGGATGCTTTAACGTTGATCTAGATTGATCTAGATTGTTAAAAACGGCTAGTTTTTTAATCATTTATTAATTCATCACTAGACGGTTAGTTTGGCATAGTCAACTTTAAAACAACGGAAAAATTGCTTGGAATTTTAAACGTTTTTTTTTTTATTTCTGCAGAAAATCCTTTATATTTTCGATAAGAAATTCTTGGTAAATTCCATTGACCGAAAGCGACAGGCGGCCATACTGGCAATTTGGCCGAAAAGTCGTTTACGCTAACAGATCGTCTGGCCGAAAATGCCGTTTAGCCGAAAAGGATTTTTGACAGAATGGGCCATTTGGTCATACGACCAAATGTCAATGACTGAACGGGTAATATTGTCAAAAATGGCCTTTTGTCACTTGACCATTGAACAAAATTCCGTAGCCTCTTTACTTTTAATTCGATACTGGCCTTTAGACCAAAAGACATCCAGCTAAGTACCATTTAGCAAAACTAAACGTTTAAAGGAAACTGTTATCAGGTCAAAACTGGTTTGACCGAAAGCGACGTACAGCGAAAAGGAACATTTGGCCGGACTTGTAAAAAGTTGTTTGCCCTAACAGGTCATTTGGCTAAAAATGCCGTTCGGCCGAAAAAGTCATTTGACCGAATAGATCATCTGACCAAAAACGCGATGCCTAAGTGCACAAATTTAATCGTATACCAGACCCGAAAACGCTTTTTACGTACAAAAGTGGAGACGACATATGTACATTTCTTATACGACGTTGCACGGTAATGCATGCGATGTGCACGATTTTTAAGCGAGTTTGTTTGTTATACATTGCGATATAGTTTGTGATAACAAGCTCTGCTTGACAGATAATCCGATTTCATTTGAGTTTGTTTGCTGGAATATGCGATGTCAACAAATGAAACTGGAATAAACTCGTAAAATAGCCTACTGTGCAGGAAAATTTATAAATAAACTTATGATCTGTGCACCACAATGCGATTTTGATGAAATTTGGATCGGTAAACGATTTTAAACGTGCATTCTTATGCGCTGTGGGGTCTTCTGGGTTGTCATTTATCAGGAAGAGCCATTTGGCCCAAAAATGTCCTTTTTGCAACCTTCTTTGAAAAGTGTCGTACGGCTGAATGTACCTTTTTGGCAAAATGGCGTTTAGCTGAATAGGTCATTTGACAGAAAATTCCGTTTAGATGAAAGGATAGTTTTGCAGAAAGGACATATCCAGGCTAAATGAAAAAAGGCCTTTCCTATCAAACGGCATTTTTGGTCAAATGATCTACTCGGTTAAATGATTTTTTTTTCAGCTGTATGTCGCTTTCGTTCAAACCATTTTCGACCTGATAACAGTTTGCTTCAATTCGATTTCCTGGGATTTGATTAAATGACTTTTGGCTTAAAGGTCAGTGTCGACCTAAAAAGAACAGAGGTTACGAAATTTCGGTCATTAGGCCAAACGGATGGATATTTTTGACTAAATTACCCGTTCAGTCAGTGGCGTAGCCAGAAAATTGGTCTTTCTTCAACTAAAAATTTTGTCTCTGGGGAAGGGGTTTTATGTCCAAAACCACCCCGTGGCTACGCCACTGCGTTCAGTTATTGACATTTGGCAGTATGACCTGTTGGCCCAGACGATATTTTCGGCCACATAGCACATTCTGCCAATCGACCACTTCGACCAAACGGCAGTTTCGGGCTGATGACAAACGACTTTTTCAGCCAAATTACCAATTCGGCCAATGGAATTTCCCAAGATTTTTTTTTATGGACAATCCACTAGTCGTTCGATAACTGCAACATGTTTTCGTTTCAGTATGCATAGGCCGTTCGATAACTGTGACGCATTTCAGACGTCAAATGATTGTCAGACGACATCAGATGCAACAGAAGTGCACCTGATTGTGCAGTGCAATGCAGCTATCATCGACTTTGAAATCGTTTTGAAGTTCAGCTGTCCGATAACTGCAAAACTGATCTAACTATCGAATTGCAGTTAAAAGCATTGTAGTAAAATGACTTCCAGTTATCGAATGTCTACTGTACAAAGAATTAAATGTAGAAGTCAAAAAAATGCGAGCTATTTTCCGTTGAAATCCAAATTTTTTTATTGAAATCTACATTTTGAACAATCCTTCGCACAAAATTCTTAAGAAGTTTCCCTTTAACGTTCCGGAGAATTTTGTATAGGTCAAGGGTTGCGTGGACACCGGACCGACTCAGTCGAGTGGGGAACCCGGGCTCAGGATCGTGTAGTGGCCTCCCTCCATGTCTTTACTCCAGAAAGTGCCGTTTCGATTGCCGCGACTGTTGCCCCAAGCTTGATGTTTGGCGTTCTGGATCACCGGCAATGATGTACTGCCCTTGTCTCCGCGTTAGCTTGACGATGACCCTCCGAAGGGCGGCCGATAAACCATCGCCGGCTTTAGCTTGAGTTGGGCAGTACGCGCCGCGATGAGCGTGATTGTACCGACGGAAGTAGTCACATTGACACCGTTGGCCTTGATGATGCTCAGCTGGAAGCTTGGCAGCAGGCGACAACTGATGTTATATCGAAGTGTGATGGCCACACCCCTGGACGGCCGGTCGAGTCGCACGATGCGGAAGTGCGATAGGAAGGTTCACCTCGTCGATCACTGGAACACGGTTCCTCTTCGGATGGGCTTTGGTGGATGCTTTCCTTCGGATTTCCAGGAACTCTGCGCGTTTCGGACAGCCTTTCGTAGTGGCCCGATGTTTTTCGCCCCAGTTGGCGCACTTCGGATCGGCCACCTCCATATTTTTTTTGTCTTTATTTGAGAGGTGTTCAGCCCTTGGCTGGCTCACCTCCCGGGTAGACGAAAATGGCTCATTAACAGTAAAACGTGAAATTGATAACAAAACATGATATTAACTTGTTCGAAATAAGAGTAAAAATAACAAGCGAAAATAGCAAAAAATTGCACCGAAATATCATAAAAATATCAGGTTTTGTTATTAACAAGAACTTATCAATATCTTGAGCTATTATTTTGTTCTTTTTAATAGCAAAACCCGATATTTTTATGATATTTCAGTGCAGTTTTTTGTTATTTTCGCTAGTTATTTTTACTCTTATTTCAAACAAGTTAATATCATATTTTGTTATCAATATCACGGTTTCTACCCGGGGCTCTACCTCCATCTTGTCGCCCTCATCCGTCAGGTGCAGTTCGCCACACTTGTTGCAGCCCGCAGTCATGTGGCAATTCCGGTTGCCATGCCCGAAATTGTAACATTTGGTGCACTATGTCACGTCACGGTGCACAGGTCGGTATCGCTCCCAGCCCCCGACGGTGTAGTTTATTACTACGATCAGCTACAGGACCTTGGAGATGAAGCCATGCTCCAGATGGACCAGGTAAAGCTGATCTCGGTGCTTTCTGGCCTTGTCGTGGCGAGCGATTTTGTGCACGGCGATAGGCTTGAGTCCACTGTTTTCTAGCTCGGTGATAAGCTCTTCCTCCTTCATATCGTAGAGCCCACGCAGCGAAGGCTTGAGCGGCTTCGGGCCAGGGAGGTCGTGAGTGTAAAACTCATACGTGTGGACCTGTAGGAACTCCACGATAGATTTGTGGTGATCTTGATTATCAGAAATCACCTTGACTCCCTCGCTGCGAAGCCAGAACGTGCACTTGAGGCCCTTTGCAATAAGCTGACGGGCACTTCTTCATCCGCTCAGTTTGCACCTGCGGCAACTGTGATTGCTACTTCTTTCTCTTTTTCGGCGGATCATCAAGCGACAACGGTGAGGACACGTTACTCTGTAAAAGCTACTTGGGAGAGTTACCCGCACTTCCAAGAGCAGTGCGCTTAGGCACTTTCCCCGTGACAGAATCGGCCACCGAGTCTCCCATGACGGGTCCGGGAGAAAATAACGCCAACGTAACGAAACGAAAACGTAAACAGCGAACAAACGAGAAAAAAACACTTCGAAAAAATACGCGAGCAAAAAAACGTCCGTACGCGGCGCAGCTTTCACGAACTGGAATGCTCGAATGTGGCACACACACAAGTCGGTATAAACAATAGTGCTGTCCAATGAGCAGCTCGAAGTAGGTCGAAGTACTCATGTCCATTTGTTGACAAAAAAGAACGAGCAGGACGGGAACAACTTCGATCTGCTCATTGAACAGCATTCATATTTCTCCCACGATCTCAACATCTTAAATTCTCATTCTCTCTCGGCACGGTAGAAAATGTGACGTAAACAAAAATATAGATGTGCTAGGTACGACAACGTGATGCCAGATGACATTGGTCGTAATAATTTTTGTTTGTTGTTAAGATACATGCAATCAATAAAATTCCTTCTAAACACTTGAAAACAATGTTAGATAAACTTTTAAGATTTGTGATTTCATGTGATTCGGAACTTCCCTTCCATATTTCTTATAAGTAACGCTTATTTTCATTAGCATTAGCATTAGCATTGTTACGGTGTAATTCGTAAATTGAACACTACTGATACTCTAGTTTTTCTTTTGAAATTTCTATCTAGAATGCTTTCCGAAAAAAAGCATGAGGATTACTACTCCTGGCATAAGTTACGCTTATTTTCATCCACAGAAAAAAAAATTGGGTACCTCCCAAGAAAAAGGTTGAGTACCGCTGTTCTAGGAGATAAATCAAGACCAGCATACACACTGTGTTGATAAAGCAGACATTCTATCTACCACTGTTACTCTATTCGAGAACCATAATAATTGCCTTAATCATTACCAAAATTATTTCATTTTCATACGACTGATTTTAGGTTAGGTTATGAAGAATGGTTTGGATTTGTGAATAAAATAAATTGGCCATTCATTTCATTAGAAAGAACCTAAACATGTGTAGCTCATAGAAGGATCTATTCTCCCCGATGTGAGGATCAAGTCTCCTGCATGTTTTGAGAATGCAAAATTTTCTATCTCTCGGCCAAATCCATAGTTTGATAACCTCCATGGAAAAATAATCGCTTCAAATGATGTTTTTAAATAGCTAGTTTTACAATAGCATCGGGGATCCTTCTGAGAATTGCTCCTGGAGCTACAACAATAATTACTTCAGGAATAGCACCAGAAATGCCTCCAGGAATTATTGTGGGAATTCCACATGAAATTTTTCCGGAAATCCAACCAAAACTTCAGGATACCACCAGGAAAATCTTCAGGAATTCCAACAAAAATTTCTCCAGGAATTCCACCAAGAACCACTCCAGAAATTCCACTAGAAGTTCTACAGGGAATTCAATAAGAAATTCCTCCAAGAATTCCACCAAGAATCACTCCAGGAATGCTATCGGGAAAAACAAAATTGGAAATCCACCTTGAACTCCTCCATAAATTACTTCAGGAGTTCCAACTAATTTTTTTCCAGAAATTCCACCAGAATCATCCAGTAATTCTAGCAAAGCGCGCCGGATAAAAGCTGGTATTAAATAAACTGAAAAAATTTCTTCCTTTCTTTAAAAATGCTAAACATTTGATTGTAATTCTATGTTGATTTTGCCATTATTATCTACCACGAAATTCAATATATTTTACTGTAAATATTTAATTTAATATGTCTACCAACAAATCAGTTAGCTAGCTAGTTAGCTACTACGACGTTGTGAGGCCTTGGATGTTCATACCTGAAAACAGAAGAAAAGAAATATGTTGAATTAGGAAATATGTGGATAATAAGAAGACATATTTTGTAAACACTTGAAAACAATGTTAGATAAACTTTTAAGAATTAAAAGAATTATAAATTACACGATAAAGGCAACGTATTAGACGTTTTACCTATTAACGATGACGAATTGTTTTTATATTGAAATAGCAACTAAAATGTTAGCAGCACGGTGTGTCTAGAGGTTATTGTGCCGAGGTGGTTTTTACTTCAATACAAAATTTTCAAAACGGCTTATCTGCTTTTGTAAACAAAGCAAGACAAAATTATCAAAATGACTTATCTGCTTTTGTAAACAATGGTTCAAACGTCGATTTGACGAATCGGATAGCACTCCCACGCAAATCAACACCATCAATATGTAGCTGAAGGTTTCTGCTACCTGTTGGTGGTGTTGGTTTGCGTGGGGGTGCTATCATATTCATCAAAGCGACGTTTGAATCTTTGTTTACAAAAGCAGATCCCGTCAGCATTTTGATATGTATAGCTATTGATATAGGTAATCATATACAAACAAACGTATTTGCATATAATGCACAGAATCGCCATATACCTACTAAAGTGGAGGCCATATACATACTGAATAACGAGTTTCACGAATTTCCATAAGCATTATTACGATCCAGTGAAAACAATATAAGAAATAAGGTTCCCCCAAACACACGCGACGCGACAGTCGCGACGCGATTCTATCGCTTGGCGACAGCGATTCTGTCGCCGTTGGTATGGAAGCGTTAATCGAACATTGGCTGCAGCGACCCAAAGATAGAATCGCGGCGACTAGTTGTCGCCGTCGCGGCGATGAAATCGCTTAGGTCTGGGGGAGCCTATAGATGTAAACAACACTGTCTCGAACATTCGATCACTGGATCTAAAGGCAGATACTCTACCCTTGTACCACTCAGCCACTCTTGTGAAGCAGTATAATTTTGACAATCATAATCATACACTATACACGGAAGAAAAAAAGTACCCAAAATTGAGTACTTTTAAACTCACTTTTGAGTTATTTTTTCTCTTCGCTTTCTTCCACGCTTTCTCTTGTTGTCAAAAACAAAAGAGCCAAACAATCCAACGACGCCAGTTCAATACGGGAAGCCAATTTTGAGTTTTATTACCTGAGGTCGAAGTTGAGTGAATTAAACTTAAATTTGGGTCAATAAATTTTCCGTTGGGTACTTTTTTAACATGGGAGTAAAGGAAAACTACTTCGACCCTACTTACTCAATTTTGGCTTCCCGTACGGATGTTCGAGGTTGGGTGAATTAAACTCACTATTGGGTAGTTTATTTCTTCCGTGTACGATACATACTACAGGCATGAAGAATGTTTTTATAGAAGTCGATTTTAAAGCGAGCGGAGGGCAATATTTGTGATGGCACATATCACACGACCTTCCTTCTGCCAAACTCCCGTATGAAGTATAGACGAGCGCAGGCACGGTTGGGTTATTTCGATTAAGTGTGTTTTTCCACTTTTTCACAGTGTACCACGCGAATTTGACGTCACACGCTGCGTTGCTTGGGTTGCAATAGTGACGTCATGGTCGTTTGGCTACACTAACTCAAGACAAAATTTTCAAAACGACTTATCTGCTTTTGTAAACAAAGACTCAAACGACGATTTGACGAATCTGATAGCTCTCCCACGCAAACCAACACCATCAACAGGTAGCGGAAACCTTCACCTTCCTATTGGTGGTGTTGGTTTGCGTGGGAGAGCTATCAGATTCGTCAAATCGTCGTTTGAATCTTTGTTTACAAAAGCAGATAAGTCGTTTTGAAAATTTTGTCTTGAACTGACAGTTCGTTTGGCTACACTCGCCTTCGCCTCAGCTCGTCTATGGAACCTATGGTGTCTATAGTATGAAGGGGGAGGGAAGAATATCAGTGTGGAAGATGATATATCTCCCCTTCATACGGGAGTTTGGCAGAAGGAAGGTCGTGTGATATGTGCCATCACAAATATTGCCCTCCGCTCGCTTTCAAATCGACTTGTATAAAAACATTCTTCATGCCTGCCGTATCCTAACGGAACTATCAATTCTATACTTTCGCCTCTAATTCTATCATGAACATGTACGTCTGAGTTTGGAAGATTATATTAGCATTTCCATATCATTATTAGAAACCGTTACGTTACGCTGTAAAGTAGGGAGGGATATGAAATTTCCCAAATTTGCGTTACGTAATTTGTGAATGGACCCTTATTATTGTTTCATTTAATGAAGTCAGCTAGTAACCCTCTAACGTTGAACACCGCTTTTGAACGGGGTTCTTTAATATTTTTTTTGTTATTTTCAATTGTTCAAATTTTAAAAAGTTTTTTATCAATCAATAATATAAGTTCATGTCTTCTTAAAAACTAGTTGAAGATTAATTCTTAACTATCCAAGCAGCACACTTGTGGTATAGAGGTTTCTGTAACCTATATACAACTGAATTCGGTTACATTTGAGTTGTAGCAACCAATTCTGCCTGATTTCTGCTGACAGGGTAGAAAAACAAAATTCTAAAAAGGTGAAATTGATGAAATCGCGAAATTGATTTTTTTTTTGCCTAAAATATGTTCAGATCGGTTTTAGAAAGCAAAATAGTGATTTTGAGCGAAAACAAAAAATTGGGTGTTTGAGTTAACTCGTAAGAACTGCCTATGAATAATAAATGGAATCTTTTGACCCAGCTATTTTTTCAACCTTCTTTTCCATCAATTTTTGTAATTTTTTTGACCTTCTTTCCCTTCGACCTTTTGTCATTTCGACCTTCGACCTTTAGACTTTTGTACTTTCGGCCTTATTTCTTTTCAACCTTTTGTCCTTTCGACCTTTTATCCTTCGACCTTTTGACCTTCCACCTTTTTGATACAGATTCATCTTAAAGTTGTAAAAAATGTCAATCATATCGATAATATTCGCAATTAAAAATAGTGGTGATATTTAGTTGCCGGTGGGGGGTCCCGTAGCGTAGTTGGCTACACGTTCGCCTTATAAGCGGACGGTCATGGGTTCGATTCCCAGCCCCTCCACTAAACCCTTGTCAGTCGCCGGAGGTGCAGCCCAAAACGGTTGCTTACCGACACGGCTGCCCGATGACGACTGACAAATTGTTCTTCTCGAAGGCATTCCTCCAACGTACCCTGATAAACGGCAACCCAACAATGCAACGAGCAAATGGATAATAGATAATGGACACAATGGACTAACGATGAGATGGACCCCGGTAACAATAATGAATGTCTAAAATAGATTCTGTGTGGATTCTGTTCAGCAGAATGCCACAGTAGATCACGGTACAGTAGCGGTTAAGAAAACTCTGTGTTTCTGTGCCTACCAAATAAAGAAAGGAATAAAAAAAATTAGTTGCCGGAAAATTCATGAAACAAAATGTCTTTTAGCCGGCAGCTCTTAGGGAACAACGCACCTCGCGTCGGCGAATTAGCATTCTGGCATGGACAGTGCGTGGAGACGCGTTGTACATTGTAGGATAGTCTCTCCAGGGCGTTTTGCCTCGTCAAAATGTTAGATGTTTCATCAAAATGTGAAAAAAATTTGGTTTTTCCAACCTTCCTATCTATTATTTTGATAGTTTTTTCGCCTAACTGGCAAGTATACACCTGCTATGTAAAGTAAATGAAGCTTTCCTTGCGGAATTTTTTTCCGTCTCATTATACCGCAAGGAAAAGTGACATTTCTCCCATACTTGATCAGCTGTCAAATTTACTTTGATAATTTGATCAACTTCCGTGTGAACAGCGCACTTAGCTTTATTAGCAACTCATAGACAGTAGGCGATGGAATGCGTTAAGCGACGGAAGGAGGAATCCCAAAAGGAGGACGTGCTTCGTATGAAGAAGCAAAGAGTTTTAGACCCATCAGTCTGACCTCATTTCTTCTGAAATGCTTAGAACGTATTATCGATCATCACATTCGTGATGACTGTTTGGCAAACATGCCTCTTCATGTTAATCAACATGCTTTTTTCCTGTTCGGGTGTGCCACTGCGACCAATTATTAGATCTATTGTAGATCTATTGTGTTTAAGTGCATGTCGAATTACTCCAGTGCTATTGAGAAGCAATGCAGTATCGGTTTCGATACAGTTGTTGTTTTGTTTTCTCAAGACCACCATGACAAGGTCCCGCTATTTAGACCCTTCATAGAGAGCAATCCCATTGAAGGCGCGCCCCTTATCAATAGGAAATCAATCCTTTCTTGAGAAAACAGAACAGTAATACTGTTTTTGGCCATGCATCGGAGCCCTAGCCACATCCTTGTCTTGCTTCTAGAATATCACCAGTAAACAATGAAAACCCGGGATTTAGCTCTGTCTACAAGACCATTTCAAGCAAGAGAATTTGTTCAGTAATAAGAACTTCCGTGTGTTCTACCATTGTTTCCAACATGCTTACCAATCTGGAAAGTCCACCGTGACTCTACTACACTAGGTTGTGTACGATCTCGAGAAAGCATTAGCTCAAAAGCAATCGTGCTTGGGTGCTTTCTTAGACATTGAAGGTGCTTTAGATGCAATATTGGAAGCCGCACGTTGTCATGGGCTACCTAATATTATAACCAAATGGAGTCCTCAGATGCTTAAAAACCGACTTGACATTACGTCAAGCAGCAATTAGGAAATCAATTGTCTGTGGACGCCTTCAAGGGGAAGTATCACCTCCACTTTTGTGGAACCTCGTTGCAGATACGCTATTGAGATTACTCAATAATGGCGGTTTTCCTACCTATGGATTTGCCGACGACTATCTAATATTAATAGCCGGTTTGTGTATTACTACTTTATTCGACCTGATGCAAAATGCTCTTCAGGCAGTCGAAAGTTGGTGTCGCCAATATGGCCTTTCGGTTAATCCGAATAAAACATCTATTGTACTTTTCACGGAAAAACGTAACCGTAATGGTATTCGCCCATTACATCTTTTTGACTCTGAAATCAATGTAACGGATCAGGTAAAGTATGTGGGACTAATTCTTGATTCCAAGCTCTCCTGGACTCCTAACATTGAGTTCAGAGTCAAAAAGGCGTGTATGGCTTTCGGCCAATGCCGACGAACTTTTGGTAAAACTTGGGGTCTTAAACCCAAATATATCAAATGGATTTACACAACAGTTGTACGACCAATTTTGGCTTATGGATGTCTTGTGTGGTGGCAAAAGGGGGAAGTGAGGACAATTCAGTCTAAATTAAGCCATCTTCAAAGAATGTGCCTAATGGCAATGACTGGTGCGTTCTCTTCAACTCCCACGGCTGCTCTCAAAGTTCTCTTCGACGTGGCCCCACTACACATACATCTCAAACAAGAAGCATTTTCTTGTACTTACCGACTATAGGTATTCCGTTTTATGGAAGAGAATCCTGTAAACCGCAGTTCTACACACACTTTGTTGTTACCGCTTATGGTTAATTGGGACAAAATTTTCCTTGCTCCAAGTGATCTCACACACGTTAGTAGTTTTCCTTATAGAACATTTTCAACTCAATTCCCCTCGCGGGATGAGTGGACATCTGGCTATTTGGAGAGAAGTGTGTCGGACGGGGGCAGCAGGGACTATGTCCAAGGGCTTGACGATCCCTCCCCAGGCCATCTGCGAGTTGTGGCGCCTGCCTAGGATGTGTTTTTTCTTTTTATTGCCTTTCTCGTATACTAAGTATACGGTAAAGGCTATATGATCGCTCCAAAAACAAACTTTTTATAGAAGGCCCGGAGACCCATAGTGTTATATACCGATCGACTCAGCTCGACGAATTGAGGTGATGTCTGTGTGTGTGTGTGTGTGTGTGTGTGTATGTGTGTGTCTGTGCACTGCGCACCCACCCAAAAAAATGTCACTCATTTTTCAGGTACTTATCCTTCACCGATTTACTCGCAACAAGTTGCATTCGACGCAGGATACTCTACCATTGTTTCCTATTGAAAATTGGTCAGATCGGACTATGGGCTCGGAAGTTATGGCCAAAATACCACTTTCTATAGAAAAAATGAGTAAAAAAAATGTCACTCATTTTTCAGGTACTTATCCTTAATCGATTTACTCGCAACAAGTTGCATTCGACGCAGGATACTCTACCATTGTTTCCTATTGAAAATTGGTCTGATCGGACTATGGGCTCGGAAGTTATGGCCAAAATACCACTTTTTTTATAAAAAAAGAAGTAAAAAAATGTCACTCATTTTTCAGGCACTTATCCTTAACCGATTTACTCGCAACATGTTGCACTCGACGCAGGATACTCTACCATTGTTTCCTATTGAAAATTGGTCAGATCGGACTATGGGATCGGAAGTTATGGCCAAAATACCACTTTTTATAGAAAAAATGAGTAAAAAAATGTCACTCATTTTTCAGGTACTTATCCTTAACCGATTTACTCGCAACAAGTTGCATTCGACGCAGGATAGTCTACCATTGTTTCCTATTGAAAATTGGTCTAATCGGACTATGGGCTCGGAAGTTATGGCCAAAATACCACTTTTTTTTATTAAAAAATGAGTAAAAAAATGTCACTCATTTTTCAGGAACTTATCCTTAACCGATTTACTCGCAACATGTTTCACTCGACGCAGAATACTCTCCCATTGTTTCCTATTGAAAATTGGCCAGATCGGACTATGGGCTCAAAAGTAATGGCCAAAATACTATTTTTATAATGCACGAGAAAGGCACCATCACCGCTAGGTGGATTAATCAGGGTTTTTTTTAACTAATTTTATTTGCTAATTATCTAATACATGCATTCATCTCTTAGACTAGGTGTTCCGTGTTTTCTTAACACTATCATCCTTATTTGCTATGTTACTTTTTAGTTATTATTAATACATTTCAATTGCCTCTGGCAGTTAGAATTTTTCCTCTGGTTGAATTGAACCATGTAGGAATTACAATGTTTTCAACTTAAACTAAACTTAACCTATTTTATACTAAGGGTACAAGGAGTTAATCGTTGCAATAGAAGATTGCAACGATTTTTGTCTAAAATTGGAAATTATTTTGTTGGACATTCGTTGCAATGTCTCAATATTAGAAATTCTATGAAGTTCATTGGTACTATACCACGGAGGCAACTTCAGAATCATTTTCAAAATTTTATTTTGAATCCTCTGGAGTGCCTTCTTTCTGGTATTGCAGCAACTAGCCCATATTGGCACAGCATACAACATGGCAGGTCTAAAATTTGTTTGTAAATCAAAAGTTTGTTCTTAAGACAAAGTTTTGATTTTCTGTTTATAAGTGGATATAGGCACTTAATATATTTGTTACATTTAGCTTGCATGCCTTCAATGTGATTTTGATCTAACAGAAGTCCTAAATATTTAGCTAGACCAATTGACTGGAACCCCATTCTTAGTGACAATATGTCTTCTAGAAGGTTTCACATAAGAAGCTCTCGGCTTATGTGGGAAAATTATAAGCTGAGTTTTGGAAGCATTCGGGGAAATTTTCCATTTTCGTAAGTAAAAGTGGATAAAACATCCAAACTTTTTGCAATCTACTGCAAATGACACGAAGGCTTCGCCCTTTGGCTGAGAGGCCTGTGTCATCTGCAAACAAAGATTTTTGACACCCTGGTAGCAAATCAGGTAAGTCAGAACTAAAAATGTTATACAATATGGGCCCCAGTATGGTGCCTTGGGGAACACCAGCTCTTACGGGTAATCTATCAGATTTAGAATTCGGATAGTTTACCTGCAGCGAGCGATCTGATAAATAATTTTGGAAATTAAAATTCATCAATTTTACAATCAAACCTTCATGCCAAACACTGTCAAATGCTTTCTCTATATCAAGAAGAGCAACTCCAGTCGAATATCCTTCAGATTTGTTGAGCCGAATTAAGTTCGTAACTCTTAATAACGGATGAGTGGTTAAATGCCCATGGCGAAAGCCAAATTGCTCATCAGCAAAAAGAGAATTGTCATTAATATGAACCATCATTCTACTTAAAATAATCTTTTCAAACAGTTTGCTTATTGAAGAAAGCAAACTGATTGGGCAATAACTAGAAGCCTCAGCTGGATTTTGTCCGGCTTCAAAATTGGAACAACTTTGGCGTTTTCCATTTATCTGGAAAGTATGCCAATTGAAAACATTTGTTAAATAAATTAACCAAAAAGGATAAAGAGCTCTCAGGAAGTTTTTTTAATAAGTATGTAGAAAATACCATCATCACCCGGGGCTTTCAAATTTTAAATTTTCTAGTAATAGATCTCACTTCATCCATATTAGTTCCCAATAAAGGGTCAAAAACATCCTCTTGATTGAGAATGTCTTTGCAACTCGGCGTAACCTGATCCTCAATTGGACTAGTGAGACCTAGACTAAAATTATGGGCACTCTCGAACTGCTGAGCAAGTTTTTGAGCCTTTTCGCCATTTGTTAATAAAATTTTATTTCCCTCTTTAAGCGCTGGCATTGGCTTTTGAGGTTTTTTAAGAATTTTTGTTAATTTCCAAAAGGGTTTCGAACTGGGATCCAACTTCGAGACATTATTCTCAAAGTTGGTATTTCTCAGAATAGCGAAACGTTTTTTAATTTCATTTTGCAAATCTCGCCAAATAACTTTCAACGCGGGATCGCGAGTTCTTTGGTATTGCCTTCTTCTCACATTTTTAAGACGGATCAGTAGCTGAAGATCGTCGTCAATAATAATGGAGTTGAATTTAACTTCACATTTCGGAATTGCAATGCCTCTGGCTTCGACAATTAAATTTGTCAAAGATACGAGAGCATTATCAATATCACTTTTGGTATCGAGAGGAATATCAACATCAAAATTCCTATCGATATACGTTTTATATAAATCCCAATCAGCTCTATGATAATTAAAAGTAGAGCTGATTGGATTATAAATGGCTTCTTGAGAGATTTCAAATGTCACAGGAAGGTGATCAGAGTCAAAGTCAGCATGAGTTACCAATCGGCCACACAGCTGACTTGAATCCGTTAAAACTAAATCAATTGTAGAAGGATTTCGACTGGAAGAAAAACAAGTTGGTCCATTGGGATATTGAATAGTATAATATCCCGCAGAACAATCTTCAAATAAAATTTTACCATTGGAATTGCTTTGAGCATTATTCCATGAACGGTGTTTGGCATTGAAGTCACCAATTACGAAGAATTTTGATTTGTTGCGAGTCAGAATTTGAAGATCAGCTTTCAACAAATTCTTTTTGCTGCCCATTGCATTGAAAAGGCAAGTAGGCTGCAATGAAGGAAAATTGTCCAAAATTTGTTTCAACAGAAACTCCCAAGGTTTCAAAACTTTGGTTTCAAACGAAGAAAATAATTTATGTTTGATACGTCTATTAATGACAATGGCGACCCCACCACAGGCGCTGTCAAGACGATCATTTCTGTAGATAAAATAGTTTGGATCTCTTTTAATGGAGAGTCCTGGTTTTAAATACGTTTCAGTTATAATGGCAATATGCACATTATGAACTGAAAGGAAGTTGAATAATTCATCTTCCTTACCCTTTAGAGAGCGGGCATTCCAATTTAGAACTTTCACACAATTATTTGGATCCATTGAAACGGAGTCCGATAACAATTTTCTGTGTGTACTTTATATCAACCTGAACAGCTTCAGGAATGGTATTTGCTTTGAACATTGCATCAATCATGTGATGCAATTGTTCAGTTAAAAATCAAAATCGGAAGCTGTCATGCTACCTGAATCGGCAACATGACCGTTATTTTGCGTTGGGACATGGGTATAAACCTCATTTTGAGAAGAGAAATTTTGTCTACCAGCAGCGATGTTTGCATACGTAGGTACATTGGAAAAATTGGAAGTGCGTGTGAAAATTGAAGTGCTTGCTACCCGTTGACGAGCGGCAAAATTTGTTTGTGAATTGTGGTGGGTATGAATTGCTCGACCGGTAACCGGTTTCGAAATTTGAGCGTTTGAAAAATTTCTACCCGTCGAATCTGGGATCCGATTGGAATTTCCAGTCATCAATTTTGCACGGGAATTCAAAACTTTTTTGCGTGAAGGGCATTCCCAGAAATTGGATTTATGATTGCCCCCACAGTTTGCGCACTTAAATTTATTGGAATCTTCTCTCACAGGACATGCGTCCTTGGCGTGAGAGGTTCCACCACAAATCATGCATTTAGCATCCATGTGACAATGTTTGGTTCCATGACCCCACTTTTGGCACTTACGACACTGGGTAGGGTTTTGGAAATTTCCCCCAGGCCTGCGGAAATATTCCCATGTAACACGGACATGAGACATAATACAGGCCTTTTCCAAACTTTTCATATTATTTAGTTCACTTTTGTTAAAATGAACTAAATAAAATTCTTGAGAAATGCCCCTCTGGGAAGTTCCAGAATGGGATTTCTTTTTCATCTTAATTACTTGGACTGGTGAAAATCCAAGTAATTGAGAAATTTCAATTTTAATCTCATCCAGTGATTTGTCATCACTGGGGAGACCTTTCAAGACGACTTTGAACAATCGCTCAGTTTTGTCGTCGTATGTGAAGAATTTATGGCGCTTCTCAGTTAAATAGTGAAGAAGACGTTTGCGATCGTCAAAGGATCCCGGCAAAACGCGGCAGTCACCCTTCCTAGCAATCTGAAATGAAACCTTGATCCCCTGAAGGTTACTCAAAATCTCATTCCGGAAGCCAGAAAACTCGGCAACAGATACCACAATTGGCGGAATCCTTTGCTTTTCGCATGAATCGAATCACCTGGGCTAGAGGTAGATTCGATTTGCTCAATTCATCATTAATCAAATCGAACTGATTGCTCAGTTCGATTGGAGAAGAATTATTTCCGATATTAGAGTTAGAAGGAATATCTGAATTCTCCAGCTTCCTTCTATTTTTTCCGCGCTTGGGCAGGACGGTCTTGAAACCTTGTTTCTTTGAAGGAAGTGGAGAATTCAGAGACTCCCCTTCCTCTTGTTTTTGTTAATACTCATTGCTGAGCGTGGAGACGTGACCTTCTAAGAGGTTTTTCCCAGAACGGTGTCCTTGCAGGATTACCACCGCTTGTCGGAATTTTACTTCCGCAAACGGGTCCAACGTAAAACGAAGGCACGGGTCCTTGCAAAGATCGTAACGGGATCAGTGGGTACAAATAGCGCTAAGAAGCACCGTTGAAATTAAAATAGCTTCGGGTAGTATTAAAAACTTCCTTCCGCAAAGAGAGAAAGAACCGCACAGCACGAAAGCACGATGCGGTCTGAGCCTAGGATGTGGTGAGGTTCGACAGTGGACTCTGTTAAACTTTTATAGAAAGCTGCATAAATCCGCAAGTAGGCTCCGCCAAAGCGACCGTGTGCTGCTCAAAGCGCACAAGCCCAAGTCCTGGCGTTAGGTGGGATGCTAAATAGCTCTGACACGACGGCCCTCTGACGAAACAGGAGGTTCGCGCAGGCCTAATAAGCCGTCTTTAAAAACAACCATTACGAACGACATGAAAGATAATACGACTCGATACAATCGGCAACGACCTAGGCGACAAATAACGGATCACGATTGGAAGCTTTGAACATGGAACTGAAAGTCGCTAGGCTCCGCAGGTTGCGACAGGATAATCTACGATGAATTACATCCCCGCAACTTCGATGTCGTAGCGCTGCAGGAAATCTGCTGGACAGGACAGAAAGTGTGGAAAAGCGGGCATCGAGCGGCTACCTTCTACCAAAGCTGTGGCACCACCAACGAGCTGGGAACCGGCTTCATAGTGCTGGGAAAGATGCGCCAACGCGTGATTGGGTGGCAGCCAATCAACGCAAGGATGTGCAAGCTGAGGATAAAAGGCCGTTTCTTCAACTATAGCATCATCAACTGCACTGCCCACACGAAGGGAGATCCGACGACGAGAAAGAAGCGTTCTATGCGCAGCTGGAGCAGACATACGATGGATGCCCACTGCGGGACGTCAAAATCGTCATCGGTGACATGAACGCTCAGGTAAGAAGGGAGAAATGGATAGACCGGTCATCGGACCGGATAGTCTGCATACCGTATCGAACGACAACGGCCAACGATGCATAAACTTTGCAGCCTCCCGCGGAATGGTAGTCCGAAGCACTTTCTTCCCCCGTAAAAATATCCACAAGGCCACATGGAAATCACCTAATCAAGTAACGGAAAACCAAATTGACCACGTTCTAATCGACGATAAATTCTTCTCCGACATCACGAACGTACGCACTTACCGCAGTGCGAATATTGAATCCGACCACTACCCCGTCGCAGTATGTCTGCGCTCAAAACTCTCGACGGTGATCAACACGCGTCGGAGTCGTCCGCCGCGGCTTAACATTGGGCGGCTACAAGACGGTAGACTAGCCCAAGACTACGCGCAGCAGCTGGAAGTGGCACTCCCAACGGAAGAGCAGCTAGGCGCAGCATCTCTTGAAGATGGCTGGAGAGATATTCGATCCGCCATTGGAAGCACCGCAACCGCTGCACTAGGCACGGCGGCTCCGGATCAGAGAAACGACTGGTATGACGGCGAATGTGAGCAGTTAGTTGAAGAGAAGAATGCAGCATGGGCGAGATTGCTGCAACACCGCACGAGGGCGAACGAGGCACGATACAAACGGGCGCGGAACAGACAAAACTCAGGAAGGATCGAGACCATGAAGAGACGGAGCAACTGTACCGCGCTAATAACGCACGAAAGTTTTATGAGAAGTTGAACCGTTCACGTAAGGGCCACGTGCCACAGCCCGATATGTGTAAGGACATAAACGGGAACCTTCTTACGAACGAGCGTGAGGTGATCCAAAGGTGACGGCAGCACTACGAAGAGCACCTGAATGGCGATATGGCAGACAACGGTGGCGGTATGGTAATGAACCTAGGAGCACGCGCGCAGGACATGCGACTTCCGGCTCCGAATCTCCAGGAAATCCAGGAGAAGATCGACCGGCTGAAAACAACAAAGCCCCTGGAGTTGACCAACTATCAGGAGAGCTGTTTAAACACGGTGGTGAAGCACTGGCTAGAGCGCTGCATTGGGTGATTACCAAGGTTTGGGAGGATGAGGTTCTGCCGCAGGAGTGGATGGAAGGTGTCGTGTGTCCCATCTACAAAAAGGGTGATAAGCCGGATTGTAGCAACTACCGCGCAATCTTATTGCTGAACGCCGCCTACAAGGTACTCTCCCAAATTTTATGCCGTCGACTAACACCAATTGCAAGAGAGTTCGTGGGGCAGTACCAGGCGGGATTTATGGGTGAACGCTCTACCACAGACCAGGTGTTCGCCATACGTCAGGTATTGCAGAAATGCCGCGAATACAACGTGCCCACACATCATCTATTTATCGACTTCAAAGCCGCATATGATACAATCGATCGGGACCAGCTGTGGCAGCTAATGCACGAAAACGGATTTCCGGATAAACTGACACGGTTGATCAAGGCGACGATGGATCGGGTGATGTGCGTAGTTCAAGTTTCAGGGGCATTCTCGAGTCCCTTCGAAACCCGTACAGGGTTACGGCAAGGTGATGGTCTTTCGTGTCTGCTATTCAACATCGCTTTGGAGGAGTAATACGAAGGGCAGGGATTGACACGAGTGGTACGATTTTCACGAAGTCCGTCCAGTTATTTGGTTTCGCCGACGACATTGATATCATGGCACGTAACTTTGAGAGGATGGAGGAAGCCTACATCAGACTGAAAAGCGAAGCTAAACGGATTGGACTAGTCGTCAACACGTCGAAGACGAAGTACATGATAGGAAGAGGCTCACGAGAGGTCAATGTGAGCCACCCACCACGAGTTTCTATCGGTGATGACGAAATCGAGGTGGTTGAAGAATTCGTGTACTTGGGCTCACTGGTGACCGCCGATAACGATACCAGCAGAGAAATTCGGAGACGCATAGTGGCTGGAAATCGTACGTACTTTGGACTCCGCAAGACGCTTCGATCGAATAGAGTTCGCCGCCGTACCAAACTGACTATCTACAAAACGCTTATAAGACCGGTAGTTCTCTACGGACACGAGACCTGGACGATGCTCGTGTAGGACCAACGCGCACTGGGAGTTTTCGAAAGGAAAGTGTTGCGTACCATCTATGGTGGGTTGCAGATGGCGGACGGTACGTGGAGGCGGCGAATGAACCACGAGTTGCATCAGCTGTTGGGAGAATCATCCATCGTTCACACCGCGAAAATCGGAAGACTGCGGTGGGCCGGGCACGTAGCCAGAATGTCGGACAGTAATCCGGTAAAAATGGTTCTCGACAACGATCCGACGGGAACAAGAAGGCGAGGTGCACAGCGGGCAAGGTGGATCGATCAGGTGGAGGACGACTTGCGGACCCTCCGCAGACTGCGTGGTTGGCGAAGTGCAGCCATGAACCGAGCTGAATGGAGAAGTCTTTTATGTGCAGCACAGGCCACTCCGGCCTTAGTCTGATGATAAATAAATAAATAAATGTCGGACGGCATTGTTTGTTACACTGACGGCTCACTCCTCGAAGGTAGAGCAGGTGCTGACGTCTATTCGCGTGAGTTGAGATTGGAACACTCACAGGTTAAACACTGCACTGTATTTCAAGCGGAAATGTGTGTTATCATATGTGGAGTGCAATATGCACTGCAGCAACGTATTATGGACAAAGTAATATACTTCTGTTCAGATAGCCAAGCAGCCATCAAAGCTCTCGCTTCGGCCAACTCAAGGTCGAAGTAAGTAATCGCATGTCGAACTCGAATTGAGGGACTGAATTCAGTTAATACTTTACACCTTATATGGGTACCTGGACATTCTTCCATAGCTGGAAACGAATTGGCTGGTGAGTTTGCTCGTAATGGAGCATCGCATGACTTTATTGGTCCTGAGCCAGCTATTCCAATATCCAAGTGTTGGGTGAAGCTTTTGATCAACTCTTGGGCTGTCACTCAGCACAAATGGCATTGGAGTAGTCTGGATTCATGTCATCAAACAAAATTGTACATCCGCTAGCCATCTCCGGTAGTAGCAAGCTATTTAGCTAATCTGTCTAAACAGAATTGCAGTGTCTTAATCAAGGCATTGACAGGTCACTGCCGACTGAACTAGCACATGGCAAATATTCAACGCGTTGAATCATCTGTTTGTGATAGTTGTGAATCTGATTATGGAAATTCTTATCATCTGATGTGTAACTGCCCAGTTTAAGCGCAATCGCATTACCCAATATTTGATAAACACTTATTTGGTGAAATTGTCTTCAGAAACCTGAACCTTCGGAGTATTATGTTGTTCATAACCCGTTGTTGGAAGGAGCTATAAGCTCTTGTACGCTTATGCATTGTATGCCCTCTTCAAGGACCCTTTTCCAAACATTCCCTTTGTTCTCCCATCCACATTCCTTTCCTTTTTGTTCACTTCCTCTTCCGTCAGGTGTGTGATGAAAAAGGCTGTGAAGGCGATGGCACAAATCTCCCAAATTGAGGTGAACGTGCCCCTGGAGCCGACGTTCTGATACCTGATATCTGATTTCCTTGCGGAAAATTTTTCCGGCTCATTATACCGCAAGGAAAAGTGACATTTCTCCAATACTTGCTCAGCTGTCAAATTTACTTTAATAATTTGATTAATTTTCAGCTTTATTAGCAACTCATAGACGGAATCCAAGTTCTAAAGTGCTCGCGTTTTCGGGGGCACACCACTCGAGAGGCGGTGCACAACTGTCAATTTTGTTGATTTAGCTTTGCTGCGTCGCAGCATGCGTGAAATAATAAAAATGACAGTTGTGCGTTGCTTCCGTATCAAGTGGTGTGCCCCCGAAAACACGAGCACTTTTAAACTTGGATTCCGTCAGGAATGACCTTAAGCGACGGAAGGAGGAAACTCTGTCAACAAGTTTATCAATGAAGGAAGTCTTCTCAACCACCGTGAGGGTCATACAGTGGGTCCAAAAAGTATTCATCTATCTGCATATTTTTCAATATGTCTGAAACTCGATTTATGCATATACAATGCATGTGTGTTTGATCCCACGGAACCAGTACGCTTGACAGGTACTTTTCCTATTAAGTTACGAAGGACCTCCCCGCAGCTTCGTGGGTACTGTTGAAACCAAATTCCCAGCACCAAGCACGTAGTCGAGCTTTCGCAGTCTATTTTATAAAACTCTCTCTCTTTTTATACGCTACGGCAAGTGATGGCAGCGTTTTTTTTACAAAATTAACGAGAAAATTTCTTACTATGCGGAGCAAAGAAGAAGAAAAAGACTTAGGGCGAAGCCAGAGTAAACGCGACGTGCGATGCGACGCGACGCGACAGTGCAATTTGACAGCCTGTTGATAATGATTGTTATTCCTTTACGTGAGTCGCGTCGCGTTGCATCGCACGTCGCGTCTACTCTGGCGGGCACCTTAGTGTCAGAAACTTCAAATGGCATTTACTGTTGTTCGCACAATTGATAATTCTTTATAGGGTAAAGTGCCCAATAGTGGACCCCAACCAATAGTGGACCCTCCAGCCATTTTTGCATTATTACAGCACAATGTAAACATTTTGCTATAAAATTCCATCGGGAGAACCTACCTTACACTACTATGATTTGACTACATGCATTGGAAATCCTATGGAAAGTAAAATTAGATGATTTTTTACAATTCTATAAAAAATAAACACGAGAGTGTCCATTATATGAATATTTTGGGGGTCCATAATAGGAAAGAAGAACGTCCTGAAACGGAACATAAAATCAAATGAAGTGTCGACTATAGGAAGCAATTTCCTATTATGATCCCCAGGGGTTTACTATAGGGCGTATTCAGTCAGACTTCAAAATGTTAATTTCAACTAATAACGTTGAGTATTTGAGTGTTTTATGTATGTATCGTAAAGAGGAGATGAAGAGCTTGATATTAGATAGCACGCAAAATTAATATGTTGAATATTTCCACTCGTTATGCAAGGAAGAGCAAAATTTCGCTACTAGGGGGTCCACTATTAGGCATTTTACCCTATCAAGAATATTCGAGAAATCTAATCTGTTTCAAAATCACATAAATATATGACGAAATGAATTGAAAGTACCAATAATCAACATTCCGAAAAAGTAAACCAACATTTTTTAGTGATTTGACTTTCCGATAGTCGACCATCGGACCCCGGTTCGATTTTTTCTATTTTCTCGCGTTGTTCCGCGAAACAAGCTCGACATAAATATACAGTGCTGCATATTTGTTTTATTTTTTCGTGTGGATCTCGTCGGAAGTGGGCCTTGCTAGTTGCCTAGTTCATCAGCGTCATACAAACAGTTTTGGTCTAAGTGCACAATATAGGGTGTTGTAATGGAAACTAGCAATCCTATAACCAGAGACCGGCGGAGTGAAAAACTGTCGAAATGGCAACGTATGAATATGCATGAAATCGTGAAAATAATACTGACATCACTTGAACTTTTTGCTTGCTTCTTATGGAAGCAACATGTACACTGAAAACCAAAACTACCCAAAAGTGGGGTGTTTGCACTTAAAACCGTGATTTGGGCCAAAACCCAAATTTGAGTAAAATGACTTTTCTGGCACTAGGTAGATTGCCTTTAATCCCATGTAAACAATTTACCCAAAGCTGAGTTTAATTTATCCAAAGCGGACTTTGATCAACCCAAAATAGAGAATATTGAATTTACTCAAATTTGGGTCATTGCGCTGAGCAATCTCGGTGAGGTGTTTGCATCTTGCTCTAGTTTTGATACACTGTTAGATGACTTTACCCATTAATGGGTACTATGTTATTGTTGATATTATTCCCACCGTGCAAAATTCACCCATTTTCTTTAAAAAGCGCCACTACTCATTAAAATGGGTAGTGGCACTTTTTCAAGAAAATGGGTGAATTTTTCACGGTGGGAATAATATCAACAATAACATAGTACCCATTAATGGGTGAAGTCATCTAACCGTGTAGCAATCATGGAAAAAAAGGTAAAACTACCCAAATTTGGGTAAATTTTTTCTGCGATTTTCTCATTAGTGCGTATATTGAACTCAAAGTTTGGGTTGATTTATCTGTCCGTGTAAACAAATCGAATTGGAACCGCTTTTGACGGTTCGATTGGAAATAAGATGGCGTCTTCGCCGATCTGTTATTGTAGTATTTCTAATGGAAACCTCAAATGGATCGAGAAAATAAAACAGACGAGCCCTGATGAAAGAAAACTCATCCTTCGGCTACTTAATCAGTGCTAGTTGGCTTACGAAATAGCGACAATAGCCCCGTTAGATAGTTTAATCGGTGATTGATCGCTTCAGCGCCACAAAAACTTTGCAGAAAAAAAGAAATGGTCGTCCGCGGGCATCAACTGATCTTGATGATCGATTTATTGGGCGGGAAATCCAGAAATGTTCAAAAACAAGTGCAATTAAATTGGAAAAAAGAAGTTACCAAGATATGTAGCAATACAATCAGAAAAACTTGTGAAAAGTAATGAAAAAAAGTAATAATGAATGAGCAGCGCGATTTTTTTGTGAGGCAAATAAATCGACAGAAACGGCCTGATTTCCCCAAAGAATATCGTCTGAAGAAGGATGAATTTGGAATTAAGTCACATTTCCTGACTACAGAAAAACATCATATTTGGACGACCATATGACATATTCGACCAAACGACATTTCCGGCCGCGTTGTTGTTCTGTGAAATGACATCTTTGGACAATGGATTATTCGGCCAAAGTGCAGGCAAAGGGTCGTTTGGCCGAAAGTAATTCGTGGGAAAACCATTAAACCTAATACAACTGAGCCAAATAAAACATAGAGCCGAAAGTCATATGGCTGAAGTCCATATGACCGAATTGAACGTTTCTACATATGTACATATGTAGCTATATATGTAAACAAAGAATCAGAAAGAATAAAATTTGGCTGTTACGCCCTTTTCAAATGTTGGTCTAGCCCGGATCCGCGTCCGATACGAAACATATTAAATCGCGAACTAATTAATTTGTTTTCCGACCGAACATAACAGAACTAAACACCCGGATCCGCATCCGATGCGAAACATGTTCAATCGCGAATTGCGTTTGATCGAACAGGTTATTTGACCGAAAAATTCAGAGTAGGCCATTTGTTTAAGGAATGCCAGTCCAAGTTCAATTGCACACATTGTAAGGTTCGTCACCATACTTTGCTGTGTTTCAAGTCGGAGAAGGAAGTACATTTTATCAGGATAGAATTTCAGGAAAGAAGAAGAGTTCCACTTTTTATATTTTTTCAACCTCATGCAGAACTGTAATTGCTATTTTTAAATGCGATGATGCTCGTACAATTCTATGTCTAACATGCTCTGGAATTTAAGTACCCAAACTCTTCTGGAGGGCCGACTTGCGCATTATCGCGAACTAAGGCAATGAATGCGGGATTTATAAATAGGCGGCGTCCGTCTGCTCTGTCGTGGGAATTTCAAGGACAAGGTTACATTATTCCCCTGAAGCTGAGCACTTCTGTGCAGCCGTTTGAATTTGCCCAAATTCGGTACAAATGATTTCCATAGCATTAACAATTTGGCAGAATCGATCTGAATGTTTATCCCGAGCTGCAAGCTTTCCGGGTTGGAACAGCTGGAGGCGAGCCCCACATTCTTCGATCGTTTCGAATTGTAAATTCGCCCAACTTCTCACTCACGCACTCACCCGAAATCCGGATGGACTTGAGGAAAAAAAAGCAGCAGCAAATGATGGAAGTCCACCAACAGTAGCAGGGAAATGGGGAGACTAACGTAAGGAAAGATATATCCAAATTGCATGTACATACATTATATAGTCTACCAGACTCGGCAGACGCAATATATAAATAAAATTAAATAATCCGACAGTAATAAAAAACGATAGTCATTAATCTTTT
Source organism: Armigeres subalbatus (assembly GCF_024139115.2). Lineage (NCBI taxonomy): Eukaryota > Metazoa > Arthropoda > Insecta > Diptera > Culicidae > Armigeres > Armigeres subalbatus. Next base: position 109,019,433 of record NC_085139.1, on the reverse strand, counting down.
TTTGCCTGCCTTGTGGTTTGTATCTCTCTTTCATTTTACTCGTGCATTTGCATGGAAAAAAATGAATCTAAGCCCGTATCAGCTATTCGCAGCAAAAAATCGTTCTATCGAAAATCAGGTTTTAGGGTAATTGAGATTATTGCACATTCTAAATCCTCGAAGCTTCAATGCAAGAACGCGGTTTTGGAACTTCATTGATCTGACGGAAGCGTCCAGCTGTTTCTAAATGATACGATGTGAATCAGATTTAGATAGGCGTTGCCTTATGCGATCGTTTGACACAAATCTTTTAAGCCTGCCCCAATTAATTAGTGCCAATAAAAACTACAAAGTAGTTTGACATTATCAGCAATCTGGCTAATATCAGTTTCTGAAACCCTCACGAGCTATTATCGAAAATAACCAATCAATCGAATGGCAAACCAACCGCGACCAGATCACGTTGCCGATTATCAACAATCGATCAACAGCTGTCTGTCAATGCTGTTCCGACCGTGCGTACGCACCTTCCGTGCCTACACCAATGAAGGAGCCGATCGCAAGGGTTCTCTAAACACGGCACTACTTCGCTCTGTTTTTACAAGATGCTGATACGTTATCAATTGCTTTTCGCGGAGATTGTATATTATTATGCAAACATTAAAAATGCTCAGATTTTCTAGTGATTAACGTGGCGCTGTAAGCCATAGAAATTATTATCGCTATAACCACAAATAGACTATGTATGATCGTATGATGCAGTGATATCTTCTTCTCGTAGGTCTTCATGGAATCTAGGGTGATCGTAACAACACTGAACGCACAGACAAACAGATGGTATGGTTTGGATTATGTTATTGGTAAATCCAACGCCCAGTTATTCTGCCACCATCAGGTCTTAGTATGCAATAGATAGCATGCGGTTGGTCGGGTTGAACCCTGTCAAGTTCCTCCAGGAATTCCTTCGGAAGTTCCTCCGAGAATTTCTTCGGAAGTTCCACCAGGAATCCCATCTCGGAAGTTCCACCAAGAGTTCCTCCAGAAGTTCCACCACGAGTTCCTCCGAATGTTCCACCAAGAATTCCTCCAGGAATTCCTCCGGAAATTCAGAAGTTCCTCCAAGAATTCTTTCGGACGTTTTTCCAGGAATTCCTTTGGAAGCTCCTCCCGGAGTTCCTTCGGAATGATCTCCAGGAACTCTTCCGGAAGTTACTCCAGGAATTCTTACGGAAGTTGCTTCAGGAGTTACTTCGGAAGTTCCTCCAGGAATTCCTACGGAAAATCCTCCAGGAATTCCTTCGGAAGTTTTTCCAGGAATTCCTTTGGAAGTTCCACCAGGAATACCTCCGGAAGTTTCTCGAGGAATTCTTCCATAATTTTTAAGGAATCGTTCTGAATTAACTGCGATGAATAATGTGATTAATATTATTTTCTTCGTTCCTATTTCAATATTTCATTTATAAAAACGCACAACTTTCTAGCACGGTAAAAAAATGCATCCCTTCTAAAGCGAGTTTCTAGAAATGATAACATTTCCAGATGTTCCAGAATGGATGGATGGTTTTTGCAAAGATGTTGCTCTAATTTTGATACAAAAATTGTTCTGCGAGCCAGTCACTACTTTTTGAAGACAAACTTAAAAAATTGTCCTTTACTCGGAATGCTAGAGCAAATAGTGTATAAAAAGTCACAGCAATCTAGGACGATATCGGATTTGGTCACTACCCCGGGTGATCCGGAACTTCCATAGGATTACTTGATGCCCATTCGGGTTCAATTTGTTGTCCTTACAAGGATTCTGCTCTCACAATGCTATAATAAGGGATCTTTGAAGTTGTGGTTTTCTTGGACGGAATTCCAGCGTTTTCCACTTCTCCGGATGTTCTGAAACTTCTCAATGGCCACTTATTGGCCATCCAGAGTCGATGAGTCGTTCTATGCATTGATTATGCTCTCACATTACGTCAATTATCGATTTATAAAAATCGCAGCTTCAACTTGTTCAACTGATCATTTCTTCGGATGTTCCAGAACTATCGAAGAATCACTTAGTGGCCATCCGAAATAAATGAGTCCTTGTATTGATTTTTTCTCGCTTATGCTACAACACTCTATTTCTAAAAAGTCGCAGTTTTGTAAGACAAATTATTGGAATCGGCAACTTCTTTGGATGATCCGGAATTACCGAAGGATCATTTACTGGTCTTCGGGGATCAATGGGTGGTCCTTGAAAATGAGTTTGCCTTCATATTGCTATTCAAAAAATGAACAATGCTCCGGATGTCCTCCCGGAGGACCTATTAGTGGCAACCTGAGGTCAATGATTAGAAATAGCTGCATCTTACTGGGAATAATCGATTAGTTCTCCGGATATTCCAGAACTTCCGGAAGACTACTAGGGCAGGGATTGAATCCTAAAGAAAAAGAACAAGTCTCTCACTTATCATCTCTGTATACATATACGATATGTAGCATACCGCGAGAGACTTTTTTTCACAAGCTGTCATGATAGAGAACTGATTCGGGAGGCTATTCGCCATGATAAATTTCTTTTAGACAGCTGCAAATGCGAGGAGCACTGGCTCTGATGATGCATTTCAACTTGTTCTACTTTTTTTTGTTGGGGCGTAGAACCACTGCGTCCATTGAGTTGAACTTTTGTGGTAGATGGTGTGGTAGAACTTGTTCTACTTAAGGACTGTTCAGTTTATTGAGAGGACAGTTTTGCATAACGATATTATGCAGATAGATTGATCAATTTCGATGAAGTTTGCTTTATCGTATATAATAATATACTGTCAATCAACCGTACTTTTTGAAAAGAGATAAAACAGTTTAAATCCAACAAAATGGCACCAATTGTCAAAACTTCTCAAATTTCACGTAAACATAAGCTTCCGAACAGAATTTTTTATAAGCAAAATTGACAGTTCAATCAAAGGTAATTGCCTATTTCCGGGGATTAAACCACCCGACTTAGACGTTAATTTACAATGTTATGAAAACTCATATGTGAATATGTACGTTATGTGGAAGATATTGATTTGGAAAATGTATTGGAGGTAACCACTTTCCCTTCGATGGGACTCGAACCCATGACCCTACAGTACGCTAGACTGGTGCTTTAACCAACTGAGCTACGAAGGACCTCCGTCGGCCTTCGCAACCTAGCGGCTGCTGAACGAGCTCGATATTCTGAAACTGGACGCATAGTCAAATCACTCGCAATCCATTTCTCAAGCCAACACTTCCACATGTGTATAGTACACGTTCACATTAGAGGAGCGTGAGTATTTAGAATGTCTGGCGGCTATACACATTCTTCATCAGCAACGGTACTGATCAAGTGAGGTTGTGTAAGCTATTTGCCAGTCGGTCGTCAAGCAGTTTGTGAGAAAATTGTAAATCGGCATGTCAACAAAATCATCAAAAAGATCGGAAAGAAACATACTGTCAATGATTTGTCGATATCTAGAAACAGTAGAGCCTGTGACAGCCTAAACACGGAATATAAACGGTTGAAGAAAATTTAGATTTTTATGAATATCCCGAATTTTTAAGTAAGTATTGTTTCGTTGATAATTGGATTCCATATCTAGAAGGCCAGACAATATATTCAATAAAAAGAAAACAGATTTAGAAAAAGATTGATGATTTAAAAGCATCGACAATACAAAGTGTTTTTTTTATAAACTGAACAGTCCTGTGCTGTGCAGTAACCAACACGAATGTAGCGAAAACAAAGCGTGAATCACCATTTTTCTGTGGAGGCGGCCTATCCGATTCTGTTTTTTCGCACTTGTATACAAGTTTGATAAATTTGTTATCATGGCTTGTTATGATTCGGAACAGTTTTGCCTCTCTTTTATCGTTGCTCGTTATCTATTGAGAGCCATTTCTGCAAACCCTGTACTAGGGTCACAGAGATCAATGAGTGGTATGATAGATAAAAAAAAAGCTAAGATGAGAAACAAGGCCCTTAGATCATTTCATGAAGATTAATACCCATATTGTTAGGGTTCCATTGAAAAGTGCTTATAGCCTCTGGGAATCTGCTCCGACGGGCACAAGGCGAGGTGCACAGTGAGCGAGGTGGATCGATCAGGTGGAGGACGATTTACGGACTCTCCGTAGACCGGAAGTTATCAACAGGCTGTCGCATCGCACGTCGCGTTTACTCTGGCTTGCCCCTTAGATTCCCCAAGAAGCACAATCCACACTGATTTGGTTGCAGCAACTCAAATGTGACCGAACTCGGTTGTATATGAGTGACTCTAACTCCTCTACAACATATGTGTGCTGCTTGGGTTCCTTAACCATTAGCTAGCGAGTATAAATTGTTGGCCAAAAAGGTCATGTAGTGCATAAGATTGAAATGAAGAGTTATTACAAAATTCCTTTAAGATTATTACCTTATAACGATTTGTACTGATTTATTGATTGTTTTTAATCAGCGTGTAGGGCTAACTTGAGCTCCATGGTAACGCAAAAATGTTTTCGGTTTTTCGTTCGTGTCAGAACGAATCGACAACAGAGTTCAGTTTGCTGAGTATTGTTGCGACGAATAGAGATGGTCGGGGTTTCACATTTTGTAAACCCGAACCCGACCCGAACTCGATTTAGGAATTCCTTTCAAACCCGGACCCGACCCGAACCCGGAATGAAAAATCTTATCAAACCCGAACCCGACCCGTACCCGACAATTTTGGCAGTCTTAAACCCGAGCTGGACCCGAAAAATTTTTTTGGCGGAAAACTCAAGCTAGATATTTTTAATTTCTCATTACACTCAAAAGGATACACTCTAACTTTCACCTACTTAGTGACTGAGTAAAATTTTATTGCCATCTCTTTTCTTCCCACGGAAATTTTACTCAATTTCCGTAAAAAGCAGGATTACTCATAGTTTTGAGTTGTCCTGCTTTTAACGGAAATTGAGTAAAGTTTCCGTGGTATAGAAAGAGAGAGCAATACAATTTTACTCAGTCACTGAGTAGGTGGAAGTTAGCGTGTATAGGCCCAAACAACGAACAAGCCTTAAAATTACCAGAAGCGAATAAAAAATATTCAATACTTTATTTCTTAAACTAGTACCCGACCAAGACCCGACATTTTATTATCTCACAAACCCGTACCCAACCCGAACCCGACATTGTTCTAATTTTCCAAACCCGAACCCGACCCGAACCCGTCGGGTTCGAGTTCGGGCAGAGGAGTAGGCCGGGTGGCAAAGAAAAGGTGCAAAACAAATGGCACAAAACATAAAAGTGGCAAAGAAAGATTAAAAAAAAGCACAAGAAAAAAAGCAAATGACTGCTAGCATCCCCGGTAGACTCTCCAGCAGTAGGGCAGAGGAGTAGGCCGGGTGACAAAAAAAATGAAAGACACAAAAAAGACAAAATAAGAAAAATGAATCTAAAAGGCAAGAGAGTTTTTAAAATGAAGAAACAAAAAGTTGGCGGAATGAAAACAAAAAAAAACAACAACGAACATAAGACAAAATTAGAATTTGGATTGGATTTAGATTAATTTTTGGATTGGATTTTAATTGAATTTTTGCAAACAAATTCAAACTGAATTTCTTTTTGAATTTGAATTGGATTTAGATATGACATGGATTGGATTTGAATTGGGTTCAGATCGATTTCGGATTTGGGTTAGATTTGGATTTGATTCGGTTGGTTTTGAATTAGATTTGTATTGGAGTCGCATTGAATTTGGACTGAATTTAAAACGGATTTGGATTGGATTGAGACTGAATTTTTGGATTCCCATTGTTTCGAAATTTGATTTGAATTAATTTTGGATTGAATTTAGATTGGATTTGAATTCGAATTGGATTTGGATTGAATTCGGATTGGATTTAAAATGGTTTCGGATCGGATTTGGATTGGATTAGGATTTGATTTAGATTGTTCGGATTGATTTCGTATTGGATTTGATTCGGTTGGTTTCGAGTTGGATTTAGATTGGAGTTGCATTAAATTTGAATTGGATGTGGATTTGGATTGGATTTGGATTAGATTTGGATTAGATTTGGATTGAATTTGGATTGAATATAAATCTAGATTTGTTCGGAATTAAACTTGAAGTGGTTTTAGATTGGATTTGGATTAGATTCGGATTGAATTTGAATTAGTTTTGGATTTAGATTGGATTTGGATTGGATTTGGATTTAGATTGGTTCTGAATAAGATTTGGATTAGATTTAGATTGAATTAAGATTGGATTATGAGTGGATTGGAATGGATCTGGATTGGATTTGGATTGAAGTCGGATTGAATTTGGACTGAATTTGTATTCGATTCGGATTGGATTTTGATTGAATTTGGTTCAGAATAGGATTGAATTCGGATTGGATTTGGGTTGGATTCGGATTTGTTTAGAATTGGATTTGGATTGGAGTGTCATTTATGTTGGACTGGGTTTGGAATAGATTTGGATTGGATTTGAATTAAATGTGGGTTAGATTTGCATTGTTTTTGGACTGGATTTGAATTGGATTTGGATTTAGATTGATTTTGGATTGGTTTAAGATTGATTTTGGATTAGATTTAGATCGATTTTTTTTATTTAGATTGGACTCGGGTTGAATTTGGATTGGATTTAAATTGAATTTTATGCGAACAAATTCAATTTGAATTTGGTTTGAATTTGGATTGGATTTAGATTGGACATGGATTTGATTTGGATTGAAATTAAATTGAATTTGGATTGGATATGAATTGTATTTTGAATGTATTTAGATTAGATTTGGGGTTTGAATACAATTTGAATTAGTTTAGGATTATATTGAGTCGTTCGCATATTTTTCTTCATTGTTGTAATTCAATATTGATTTAAAAGGAATCGATAATGATATTTCTTTTTTATGTTTATGGTATTTTATGTTTATTATACACCTCCAGAGTAGAGGAGGGAAAGAATGTAGTGGATAAGATTGGAATGAGGAGTTATTACAAAATTCTTTTAAGATTATTACCTTGTAACGATTTGTACTGATTTATTGATTGTTTTTAATCACCGTGTAGGGCTAACTTGAGCTCCATGGTAACGCAAAAATGCTTTCGGTTTTTCGTTCGTGTCAGAACAGATCGACAACAGAGTTCAGTTTGCTGAGTATTGTTGCGACGAACGGTCGAGCTTTGAAACCTCGTTCTGGCCACGATAGGTCATTTGGCCGGAAATGCTCGCTCAGTAGAAGGGTCATTTGGGCGAAAATTTCATATGACCGAAGAAGTCATACGGTCTAAAATGTCGTTTAGCCGATCAGGTCCGAAAATATTGCTGGGCTGAACAGGTCATTTGACTGCAAAAATCGTTTGGCCGAAATGGGAAGAAAAGAAGTAAGATGTCTCACTGCTCATTTCTCATTTATCAATTGTCATTAATCCCATCACATTTTTTCACATTCACCACTGTTCGGCCAAACGACAATTTAGGCCATATGATCTGTTCGGCCAATCAACACTTTTCACCATATGACACGTTGTAACGTTTTACGTTTTCCACCGTTTTAAATTTACGTAAATTTCCGTTGCTTCAGACGTTTTTATCTTTTTAAGCAAAATTAAGTGTAAATAAGTTTTTGAAAATAGTCTATATTAGTTGAATTTAATATTTGTAGTTTTTGACGTTTTTTTCTTTATAAGTAAAATAATGTTCAAATTCAAATTAAATTCGATACGTGTCAACGAGAAAGCAATTCGTCGACATGGTTTGTGTCTCGACTTAATGTTGTGATGTTTGAGTACTATGACGACAGCCATATTCAATATGGCAACGATACTTTGTAATGTTCTATGTAGTAAAGTTAGCTCGAAGTTTCCGAAGGCGCGAACTCTATGTCGCCATTTGAAATTTAAATTGGCGCAATTGCTAAATAATGGGTTAATTGTTGTAGAAGGTTTCTTGCTCAAGAACAATTAAACTCAAACTCGGTCATTTCGCTTCCATAACACAGCTCAACAATATTTTGTCCCTAACACCAAATAATGTGTCCCTAGTAGATTTTTGCTCGCTGAATCCGAATCTGACTTCAGATTTTCTCTAACACGTCGAGATTTTGAGATATACCTCAATAAATGTCGTAAAATCAATGATTTTGAGCATTTTAGAAAAGCCATCGTTAACCCTATAGAAAGAATTACTAGTCAATCAAGGTCCAAAATGGATCACAAACATCTAATCTTTCGAAATGTGGTGCATTTTGAACAAGTTAAACATAATAAGTGTGATTTATCTACAATTTTAGTAAGTGAAAGTTATTTAAAAATATGTTTTATGCAAGCCTTTTTCGAAGACTTGTATACAAGCCTGGTAATTATCTGTGAACGGTTTTGAGAGGAAAGTAAAAAGAATTCAATATAATAGTTTGTCCAAGCAAAAAAAAAATGGTTTCATTTAAGTATGTTCTATTGAATGTAAATATGATATTGTATTTCCTCTGGCGCGATAAATTTTCAATAATTGCTCAAGTGATATGGTGTTATTACTGTCAATTGAAGCTCCTTTATTATGTTCATTCGAATAAAGCCAGTACGAGAACAATACGCAGTTCTATATGTTTTGATTATTCCTGCTATTTATGATCATTCCAATATTCCTACGATAGAAATTTGAGCATGAGCATGAGCATGAGCAGGATAACCGTACAATTAGTAGTTGCTACTCCGTGATTGACTGGAACTTGCGAAATTGCACAGGGAACCAATTGAATGGAGCTTGGGTTTAGCTATCATTCTCAATGTGCAAATTTCGGAAATTCAATGCATTTTACTAAGTCAATTACGGCGCCGGCCACGTCCTTACGGTCATCAAGGGAAGGAAGGATTATTAGTTCAACTCTCGTTGCTACTAGAGACCGAGTATACCTCTGCATCTCCACGATAGTCTTAGAATAGGATATTGTGTTAGTATGAAGGGATATATTATCTGGATTCACTTTGGTAAGTGATGCGATCTATGGGATAGGAATACATGAATGAGAATTATAAGTACTAGAGTAATGAGAAAGTATTAAAGTGAATTCTAATGGGATTCATTTTTTACAATTAGAATTTGAATGCTATTGGATTCTAATACCACGCACACGTCTACCATACCATCGCTACCCGCACATCAACCTCACACATTCTTACTTGTATGAGGCCTGCATGAGCATAGCGACCGTATATAGCAATCGTATGCGGGTACAAATGAATACCAATCTATTTTTACATTTTATTTACTGCTACTAAGTAACAGGCAGCTTTTTTTTATAACAATTCTATATTTAGAATCATACTTGCTAGCAATGAGAATTTGATTTGCAAAGAGATTGAGTTATATGATTAATGAAAATTATCTAATAGGAAATTGGAAAGGGCCTGGGATCAAACCCTTAATCTCCTGCTTATGAGGCAGAAGCAGTGACACAAAGCCACCAAGCACCCCCCAATATTCCTATGATTGAAATTTGGGTGGAAAACTATCAATTAGCAAAATCAATCAACGAATCGATAAGTTGCATTCGATCGTTCTTGTGTATGATTGCATACAAGCTGAAGCGACGTTGACGGCTACGCAACAGAAACCGGAAAACGTCAACAACCTACTCGCGCGTGGGAACTTTTTATTTGATTCGCGTTGAAAATGCTGCATGGATGTGCAATTTCTTTTATCTATGGTCAGTGCTTCCAATGCAATTTCTTTTATCTATGGTCAGTTTATAACAGTGAAACGGGAAAAAGTTCACTACTTTTATCAAGCTTTGTTATGTGCTAAGACGCAAAGTAATGCACCAGAAAAAAAATTGGGCTCTGCTCCACTTGTGTGCTGTTCAACATGTTACAGTTACCCGAGCATATGGTTGAATGCTCCGCCAATTCTGCACTCTGATATTTCTCTAATTTAACAAAACAACGGCATGTATGAGAAAATTTACGATGAAGTTACAAAATGTTTAAGTTTCAACTTATTTTCCGAGTGCTGGAATGTATTTTATTAGTCTATGTGGCTTGAAAGCTCTGGTAGGGGATCTAGTAGAGGATTTGAATTTGTTCAAATTGCAATCCGATCTGTTTCCTTGTTGATTAAAAGAAAGGAACTTTCTGGATCATCATGTTCGCACTATATTCTAGCACAACACAATTGCAACATGATAACAGATTACGTGTAGTTATTGGAAGTTGATCGAAAAGAACCAGAAGTCGAGCAGAATAACATTTTAGGAGAAATGTTGAGCATAAAATGGAAAAAAAGTATATTTTATCAAAAGTCGAATGAAACATATGTATATTTACAAACTGACTAGTATCTCTATACTTCATTCAACATTTTCATATCCCAGTTCCTCTGGCCGCATGTTGTTGAATTTTTGGTGGCTTCGAACTGGTGCTGATGGCGTTTGCATGCAAGTTTTTGAAACGGACTTGCATGGAATGTTTTTAAATTAAATTCACTGAACGTAAATTCAAGGAAAACCGAATAGAAAACAATTGTAACGTACAAATCTGATGGAAATTCATCAGATCAAATGTGCTTATACCGTTTAGGGTATTGATTGATCTAAAATTATGTTTATAAGCTTCATGAAAGTCCTTCGAAAACTGCCAATTTCTTCAAATTAGCGGTATTAATCTAGCTATATCTCAAAATTTGGACGTGTTAGAGCATATCTAAGAACAGATTCGGATTCAGCGAGCCAAAATCTACTGAAGACACATCAATTGGTTCTGAGGACCCGCAAAAAGTTAAATTTTGTTACCCTGTGAAACGGCTGGCAGTTAGAAGTTTTGCGAGTTTAAGAGTTTTATTTAGAGAATTTGAGTAAAGTTTAGTTCGTCGAGGTAATTAAAGTGATTGGAGTGGAACCGAAGGCGTGGGTTCATTTCATCACGGGCGATCATAGCCGTAAAAAGCGAAGCCGTGCGGAGGTACGATGGCCCTTGTCCAGAGGGGAAAATCAACCCGGGAAGCGCGACATCCGTCGACGCAGCTCTCACGAGAAAATCGGAGGCCTTCCGTCCAGCCGCCACCCACTTCGCAATTTTAGTTCGGCCATATTTGCACGGGCTCATCAGCTGCGCACCATCCTGCAGCTAGGCGATTCTTCTGTCGCCGCCATCGTCAAGGACAGCTTCGCCGCCATCGCCACGGACAGGTTCGACGCCATCGTTCCGAACAGGTTCGCCGCCATCGCGCCGACGAGACCCAGCAAGTCGACGAAGAAGAAAACCTGCGCAGGTATGTGACTAGTTTGTAGACATGGTCATGATCTAGATAAACATTTCCATATCCGTACCAATTCCAAATGTGTTCAACCTGAAATAAATAAACCCTACAAATTGAAAGTAAGAAGATCGAGTAGTTTTTTTTAGTTGCAGTAATCGCTGAGAGATCACTCCGTTCCGTTCCGTTGACTACGTTGATCACTCGCTTTTCATAATTTCTGCCGGGATTTATTGGCGGGTTGGAAGAGTTTGAGGGTAACGTAACTTGGGAGGTGGCCAAATTGGAGAAGCACTTGGTGCAAAGCAATATTTTAAGTTTCAGCTAGCGAGCGTTCGAGTGACCCCTGAGGAGAGAAGTCGAGTATTAGTCGGGCAAAAGAACTCGACCGGTGGTCTTCCGGATCCCGGAAGTGGCACTTAAGCCACCGTTCAATCATAAACCTCGAGCTGAAGCTACGAACGGTTACAACGTTTGACCAAATGACATTTTCCGCCAAGCGACCATTCAAACCATTTGGTCAAACGTGTCATGTGGCATTTTCCGCCAAATAATCTATTGCCCTAAACGAGTATTTCAGTCAAATGATTTTTTCGATCAAATGATCTGTTCGGCAAAACGATATTTTCGACGAAATGGCCCTTATGCCAAACGAACATTTCGGTCAAACAGCATTTTCGGCTAAATTACTTTTTCGGCGGATCGACTTGTTCGGTCAAATGACGTGGGTGAACCTCGATCCATATATCATTTTCAAATTCAGAAAAAAAAATCAAGTTGAAATTCAGGAGAACATTCAGTTGAAATTCAGATGCATTTTTGTTGAAATTGCTAGCCGATGCGCGGAAGACTTTCCTGTTGAAACTCATAAGAATTTTCATCAGAGGACTTCAGTTGGAAAATCAGAAGAAATTCCTTTTGGAATTCGAGGCATTTTTTGTTGGAAATTCAAAAGAATTTCCACTGCAAGATTTAAAAAAAAACTCAAAGGTGCAGCCCAATCGGGTTGTACGCAAAGGTGACGTAGGACTACGTAGCTATTCGAAATTGATAGTATTTGCCATAATAATTTGTGTCGTTTTATTAACATTAAGCAAACTGCTCGGAGGCCAACTGAATCAAGAGATCGAATAGTTGTTCCCAGCTGGATGGAAGTCTCTAACCGTGGAATTAACATGACTTATTGGCCGCTGAAGCTACTCGACTGGCTTTCAGTCGGGGACATCACAATCCTTACTTTGTAACGAGCGCTTACATCGCGGGCGAAAACCAAACGTTGCATATAAATCTATTTGCGTTTGGTTTCACGCCACTTCTGATTCTGATTATTTCTCCTTTATTTCGGCCATTTTTGAGGATGGTGTCCTCCAAAAAGGTGTTTATGCTTACAAAAGAAGGTTGATCCGACAATCCGATATGAACTTTCCTTAAAGTGCAAAACTCAATCGTAACAAGCAAATTTGATAGCGCGGCGGAGGGAGATGATGCAATTAATTTGACCGGGTGGAATCACTAACAGCAACCAAGCTACCACGCTAAACCCGATGCCGCCGAAACAATCTATTTTCGCAATTAACTCTTTCGTTCCATAAAATGCTGGTCCTGGGAAGAACCTATTTTCTTTTCCCAATGCGTCTTTCCAATAACTAACTGCATCCAAACGCTTGACATCACCTTGCGTTGAAATTGTCTGACCGCCTACATGCTGCTGTGTCCGCTCCGCTCGGAGAATGACAAATTCTAAGAATCTTATGAAATTTTCTCGCAAGATTCTGAATTTGGTTATGAGCTGTTGGTTATCTAAGATGCGTATTGTTGCGAAGAGTAACAACAGAAATTTGACTCAAGACGAAATTTCTTCATATTACCAAACATTATCTTTCGGCATCTGTCTGTCCGAGCGACGTTCACCGATGGGTGGTTGCTGTGTAAAGTTTCCACTGAGGTGGCGTCTTCATTGATTTTATACAAAAGCCACCATTTTATACATTAGAAGGATCCAACTATCCGAAATAAACTTTCTTCAAAGAGCAAAACTCAATCGTAAATAGCGGATTTGATAGCGCGTCGGAGGGAGATGATGCAGTAAATTTGAATGGATGGAATCACTAACAGCAACCAAGGTACCACACCAAACCCGATGCCACCGAAACAGTCCATTTTCGCAATTAACTCTTTCTTTCCATAAAATGTTGGTCCTGAGAAGAACCAATTTTCTTTTCCCAATGCGCCTTCTGTCCAATAACTAACTGCATCCAATCGCTTGTCGACACCTTGCGTTGCATCTGTCCGACAGCCACTTGATGATTTTTCGCTGAGCCTCCAAAGGTTGAAATAAATTTGCAGCATTGCCACACTGCCACCCACTTCGTGCTGCTGTGTCCGCTCCGCTGCATCGAATGTTGAACCGCCTTCTGTGGGATCCAGATCAAAATGGCTCGCGCGCGCCGAACAGCAGTTTTCTTGTATTTAATAAATTAAACCCGTAAGCCCCGCCCCTTTTTGAACTGATATGATGTAAATATAATGTGCACTCATAACGATTAATGAAGGGGCGGGGCTAATGGAATTACTTCATTAGATATAAGAAAGCTGCTTTTCGGCGCGCACGAGCCATTTCGATCGGGTTTCCACAGACAACGGACCGTTCGGAGAATGATGAATTCTAAGAATCCAATGGAACTTTCTCGCAAGATTCTGAATTTGGTTATGAGATGTTGTTTATCTAAGATGCGTATTGTTGCGAGGAATGACAACCGAAATTTGACTAAAGACGAAGTTTCTTCATATTACCAACATTATTTTTCGGCATCTGTCTGTCCAAGCGACGTTCACTAATGGGTAGTTGCTGTAGGTAGATAGTTTTCACAAAGGTGGCGTCTTCATTGATTTTATACAAAAGAAAGTTGATCCGACTATCCGAAATAAACTTTCTTCAAAGTTCAAAACTCAATCGTAAATAGCGAATTTGATAGCGCGTCGGAGGGAGATGATGTAGTGAATTTTAATGGATGGGATCACTAACAGCAACCAAGCTACCACGCCAAACCCGATGCCACCGAAACAGTTCATTTTCGCAATTAACTCTTTCTTTTCCTGAGAAGAACCAATTTTCTTTTCCCAATGTTCCTTTCCAAACAACTAACACCACAATTTGTAATAAATTTTCAGCATCGGCACTGATGGTGCGGGTCGCCACAGTGCTATTTTTATGGTTAACCTTTCCGCCATAAGAAATTCTGGTTCGTTGAGGTTGAATGATCTGCAGCAACACATCGAGCACCACCACAAATGCGATGGGTTTTCTTTTAACCCTTAAATGCGCAATGTTGTTTTAAAACAACAAACCGAAAATACGTTTAATGTTAATAATTTCAATGGTTATTTACGTTAAAAATATTTCCGACGATTTCTAAAAAAATCGCTTTGCGCCTTTAAGGGTTAAAATGTTTTTAGCGCCTCCGTGATGCTGTGTCCGCTGCGCTACGATCGCTTTGATGCGTCTGCTATGCGTAAAATCTTGTTCAAACTGAGGATTAGATCCACACCCGCAAGTGATTGATTTTTGATGTCTGTGCAAGTGATGCATGTACGTGATTGGTTAGTTTACCTATTTCTAAACTTTTTATCAATTATCGATAATAAATAGTTAAAAATCAGTATTTTCAAATAAATACAAAGAAGCGTTGACTCATCCTTGATCGAATGGTCCAAAACAATTGAAAATCCATCGAGAAATGGCTGAGATATTAAAGTTTAAAGTCTATCATATTTTCGTGACGGTCTCCGATTTTCGCAATCGTAAAGTGTACCCCAATATAGAAAACACAGACGTAGTCCTACGTCAAAAATCCGTAGCTGAATTTCGGGTGGAAAATGGAAATAATTTCTAGTGCTTTTACAGCTTCCAAATACCGAATTCCCAATTTAAAGTTGCGCATTGAATACTGCTCTCTATCAATGTGGAAAACATGTTCTTCCTTCTGCTCACAGATATGGACGAGCTAAGAAAGGCCAACTACATCGTCTGCAGGGACTGATATATGCAACGCGACAATGCGACATGCGTTTTTGCTTATTTTATACATATTTATCCACATTAGAAGTACTCGTACTCCCCGCTTTCCATTTCTGTCCTACCGCCATTATCAATCGCAGATCACATAATATCGTCCAAAAAAGAACACCACAGTTCGGTGGTGGATAAAAAGCTTCCACGCGCTCGTAAACTTGACGGTAACACACTGACACATTTTTTGTCGTCTTCGTCGATCGCCAGACTGTCGGTTCTTGTTGTTCCACCACATTCTTCTCCGAAGAGATTCACGCGGGCGAAAAATTCACCGAAAAGTTTAGCAGCAGGCGAACCGAGACGTGGGGAATCTTGCCTTCTAAATCATTGCATGTGAGTACTCACACAATTTGCGGCGTTGCTAATCAGAAGAAAAAAAATCTTGTTTTACGACAAATAGATGGGGCAGATAGTACCTCTAGAAACAAATTCAATCAGATACCTACTCTGTTCATAAAACACAGACTATCAATTCCAAATTGCAAGCTGCATAGGAATTTCTAAGGCTTTGCAAAACTATTCGCAGCACTGTGATGTTGGCACAGCAGTCGTTAAATTGAATTGATACGATAATATTCATGGTTAATTTAAATAGTTACTCACTACTGATAGAAGGAACAAGTAATTCGATTTGATAAAAATACTGTTTGGATATTAGATTCCTTCCCAACCAGCGGATGGCAGATTTTAATACAGTTCTGCATAAGAACCTTACAGAAACTGTATAATAATTGGGCATATACAATTTCGGAAGATTTTAATACAATTATTGTATTGAAATAGCACAGATTTGTAATATTTTAATACAATATTTGTATAAAAAGCTTACATAATTGTATATCCCCAGATTTTATACAATAATTGTCAGATTTTGGGTGTAATACATTCTAATTAAAAATTTAGTCTTTTAGACGCAATTCTTGCATAACTGTTTGCACGTGGCACCCGACATCATTTTATCAAAGTGTGGAACAAAAATCGTTACAGCTGTTTGTCTGTATTTCAGGATCCCATTGACGGTATTGCAAAGGATTACAACGCAATAATTGCGAGCCTAATTGAATTTGAAAACTGAAATTTCAATCGATAGAGCATAAAATCATCCACTGTAATTGGCTTACTGGCGGGAAAACCCCAATAACCGAAATTATACCTTTCCGTTTTCGCGCCCCCACCGACCGCACCGTACCCTAACTTCGGCATCCGCTTTGTGTTAGCAGTGCATTGTTTCTTCACAGAAACTGAACGGATTGAGGAATAAAATGCATAGAGGACGATGGTCTAAAAATAAAAATTAGAACTAAACGTTGATGCCTTTCACAAATAAATAAGTGTAACTTATTCATTTTCTTCCATCTTCAATATCAGCGTTGTTCAGATAATCGACTTTTTGCTGTCTTTTTATCTATAATTCCTGACTTTTCACAACAGAGTCTTGAACGGTTCACATTGGATCATTATCCCCTTCGCTGGTACAAACGAACCATGCTGATGCACGTTTTTCACACTGATTTTCGTGACTTCGAAATTCTCAAACTGCGAGAAAAATGGCATATAAACGCTCCCCACTGTGCTCCAGTCACACCACACCTCGCTTTGTGATGCAGCACATACTGAAGAAGAAAAAAACAAAAAACAAAAACTGCGGATGCACACATCACGCCAAAAAATTGGCAAATGTTCGTGGTTCCTCCCCATTCCTGCCCCGTCGTCTCTGTGTCGCGTCATTCCGATTGTGGGGTCGTCTCCGGCCGGGCGCCCAATCCGATCCATACGAACGATAGTACCGCTGGCTGCTGGCTGGACTGGATACCGGCCGAACAGTTTGGACGTGTTTTGGACGTTGCGTTACGTCAGTCATGATTTGTTATCGCGTGTAAATATTTTCATGGCTGTCATGCAGATCGGATGATGAGTGCGGAATTAGAGTTTGACTAACTGACAATTACAATACTCACGCGACCTGTGGCGATGAAGGCGAAATCGTTTTCCACTATATTCTGCTGGTTGGGGGACCCAGAGGGCCTCTTTTGGGCTAGCGCAAAGATGAACAACCACAGAGCAAGACGGTGCTAAAATAAGGATGGGTTCGATTCCTACGGTCAGGTCTAGGAAGTTTTTTCGACTATCCTATGTTGGCTGTGATCACATATTTGCCCCATATGAATTGAAAACTTAGCGAAAATAGGACTGATATGCGTAAGAGGTCATGTGAAAGCCTCATATGAATGATAAGTATACAATAATGGTAACATGGATTTAAACCACGCAGTTGAAAACAGTGACAGTGCTTTATAAACAGCGAGTTGCGAGGCGGAAATGTCTCAGTGGGGGTTGTAATACAAGAAAAAAACGAACAGTGGGTAATGTCTGTGACATAACCGCTAAGTGGACGTAGGACTTGACTTGACAATGCCTTTAAGATACATAATATGTCAAATTTCTCACATCAACTATTTTGGATACATAATCGGCGTTGCATACCATTCCTTGGCAAAATCTTCTCATCAAACCGACACAGAAATCAAATCTACCTCGAACAAGAATCATCAAAAAAATTCAGGAAGTATCTGTCCGGTCACGAAATATTAGCCTCGACAGTGGCAACCTTCCCAATGAAGGACTGCCTGAAATAAACCACAAGTTGGCTCAGCAGGGGATGTAGACTGTATCTCAGCCCTTTCACTGAAGAGCCTTCTAATCCGTGCGATAACGACTGAAGGAGAACATTATTTTTAACTCTTAGAGCCTTGAAAAAGGCTGTTTGCTCCGGCTAAGTGCAAAAAGTAAGAAAACGATATTTTCAAATAACCGCGAATTTCTAGTGATGGTATGAAAAAGACTGAATGCTCTGCGAGCGAATGCACTTTTCTTTTATACCTTATTTTGAATCTTCTCTTCTTCTCAATTGGTGGGCCAATCAGCTAGTGTCTTGTATCCCGCTTCTTTGTCAGCCAAAGCGTCATCATCATCAACGCGTTCGAGAAGGGCTTCTTCTTTTTTACGCTTGTTGCTCGCTGCTGGCGTCTATTTCCTAACGGGACTTTTCGCTAGATACAGGCCAATAAGCCGGGCAAGCGAGCTTAGAATTGCAGTTCAGGTGGGAAGTAGGGACACGGCAGGTATTTTCGTCTGTTCGTCATAGTCTCGAAAACCAATAAAAGAGACGCTTTTTTGTAAAACTCATACGTACCAAATCGTAGGCTCAGGAGAAACGTTCTGCTATAGTGGAGTTCTAGCAAATGTACGTTGCTTTCATTGGTTTTAGCCCCTACGACGATGGACGGAAATACCTGCCGTGTCCCTACGTGTTCTTTTCTGAGACAACATTGTTAGTAGTAGAAGGAAGGAAACACTCGGACATGGGATTTCGGGTGATAAGATTTAGAATTGGTAACATGGGACAATCATTCAGTCACGTTCGCTTTGTGTGCGGTCAGTATCAAACAATGTTTATCTACATATTTTTTTATCAATGCCAAAAAATCCAACATTTGATGAAAAATCGATTGAGAGTTTATTAATGTTTGAGCTGTTATCGGTGTTTTTTTTATCCAAATAAGATTATGTGAAAGATTTGGACATCTTATGAATCTTTAAAGGCATGGTCAAGCGAAGTCCTTCGCCCACTTCGCGGTTAAATCAGAAAAATTATCCACTGTTAGTTTTGACGCTATTTATGAAAATCACGCATAAAATTTTATCTCTAGAATATTGGATTTGGCACCCAAGTACAATTTCTATCCTGAAGGGTATTGAAAGCATTGATATTGATCTCTATTATTGGCTCTCTGAAGAACCGTTTGTTTTTGGACATACATGCTGCATCATGTGGCTTTTTCAGCCTGTCTCCGCTCAGCACCGATGCCGGCCGGTCTCGGCTCGACTCTGCTGCTGCTGCCGGTATCTGCTCAGCATTGCTGCTTTGTCGGGTCTATAGGGTGGACTGCTGATGTACTGGCTAGGTTTCGGCTGATGATGGTCGCCTCGATGGTGTCGAGCCGAAAAAGCGGTGCAAAGTCGGTGCAGACTTCATTCCCTGCTAAAAGGTGTGAGTGCTGTTCAATCGATGATGCGGTTGCTTCGCTTGTCCCGGTCAGAATGAAAGGAAAAAATCGCGTTGCGCTATTTGATGGCTTCTCGGCAGACCCAGCGGCTGCTCATTCGCTGGTGTCTGCACCAATCAGAACGTGGTAATGGAATGATGCAAGAATTATGCGGTACCCATATTTATAGGTTCCCTTGATCTCAATGTTTTTCATTGAAAATAGTTTCATGCCTATTGAAACAAGTTTTTCGGGTCTTATCAAGCATGGACATGGAAGGCATACTTGAAATCTGTCGATTTAGGGGCTTACCGCGGAAATTCGTCCACTGAGCCGAACGCTATTAACGTTTAAAATCTTTCAACATAGCGTAACGCGGTCGATTTGAATATTTTGAAATGACACCCGGTATAGTAAAGAGAGACGTAAGTCCTACGTCAAAAAAAACTATCAAGCAGCTTTACTTACCATTAACCCTCTAATGCCCAAGCCCTCTTTAGACGAGGTGGTTTGATTAGTTTTTGTAGCTTTTAATTGATCAGATTTCGAAAAGTTTTTGATCTTGATCAATAATATAAACTTTAATGCATGTTTAAATGTGGTTTAAAGTCAATTTTTAAAGTTCTACACATTTATTTTTTTATAATATTGAAAATTGATTAATATTTTGTTCCTCCGTATTTTTGTTCGTTTACCTTTGGAGAGTGAATTATTTGTAGTTCAGTATTTTTCTACAAGTAACCTTATTCAATAGATGGTTATAGTCTGTAATAGTGATGAATGTGTCACTCTAAAATATTTATCCAACTCGTTAAACGAAAAATAAAAAAATATCCCTGGAAATTGAAAATGACAATAAGTCAGTATTGAATAGGAATTTTTCAAACTTAAAAGGAGCCTTCCGAACCTCTTGAAAGGAGGCTTCCGAGCCTCTTGAAAGGAGGCTTCCATGCCTCTTGAAAGGAGGCTTCCGAGCCTCTTGAAAGGAGGCTTCCGAGCCTCTTGAAAGGGGCCTTCCGAGCCTCTTGAAAGGAGGCTTCCGAGCCTCTTGAAAGGAGGCTTCCGAGCCTCTTGAAAGGAGGCTTCCGAGCCTCTTGAAAGGAGGCTTCCGAGCCTCTTGAAAGGAGGCTTCCGAGCCTCTTGAAAGGAGGCTTGCCGAGCCTCTTGAAAGGAGGCTTGCCGAGCCTCTTGAAAGGAGGCTTGAGCTCTTGAAAGGAGGCTCCCGGAGCCTCTTGAAAGGAGGCCTGAGCCTCTTGAAAGGAGGCTTCCGAGCCTCTTGAAAGGAGGCTTCTGAGCCTCTTGAAAGGAGGCTCTGAGCCTCTTGAAAGGAGGCTTCTGAGCCTCTTGAAAGGAGGCTCTGAGCCTCTTGAAGGAGGCTTCCGAGCCTCTTGAAGGAGGCTTCTGAGCCTCTTGAAAGGAGGCTTCTGAGCCTCTTGAAAGGAGGCTTCTGAGCCTCTTGAAAGGAGGCTGGAGCCTCTTGAAAGGAGGCTTGAGCCTCTTGAAAGGAGGCCTGAGCCTCTTGAAAGGAGGCTTCCTGAGCCTCTTGAAAGGAGGCTTCCAGGCCTCT
This sequence comes from Armigeres subalbatus, assembly GCF_024139115.2. Classification (NCBI taxonomy): domain Eukaryota; kingdom Metazoa; phylum Arthropoda; class Insecta; order Diptera; family Culicidae; genus Armigeres; species Armigeres subalbatus. The sequence continues at coordinate 108,998,559 of NC_085139.1, read as the reverse complement.
TGAAAGGAGGCTTCTGAGCCTCTTGAAAGGAGGCTTCCGAGCCTCTTGAAAGGAGGCCTGAGCCTCTTGAAAGGAGGCTTCCTGAGCCTCTTGAAAGGAGGCTGAGCCTCTTGAAAGGAGGCTTCTGAGCCTCTTGAAAGGAGGCTTCTGAGCCTCTTGAAGGAGGCTCTGAGCCTCTTGAAAGGAGGCTTCCAGCCTCTTGAAAGGAGGCTCTGAGCCTCTTGAAAGGAGGCTTCCTGAGCCTCTTGAAAGGAGGCTTCCTGAGCCTCTTGAAAGGAGGCTTCGAGCCTCTTGAAAGGAGGCTTCTGAGCCTCTTGAAAGGAGGCTTCTGAGCCTCTTGAAAGGAGGCTTCTGAGCCTCTTGAAAGGAGGCTCTGAGCCTCTTGAAAGGAGGCTTCCGGAGCCTCTTGAAAGGAGGCTTCCGAGCCTCTTGAAAGGAGGCTTCCGAGCCTCTTGAAAGGAGGCTTCCGAGCCTCTTGAAAGGAGGCTTCCGAGCCTCTTGAAAGGAGGCTTCCGAGCCTTTTGAAAGAAGGCTTCCGAGCCTCTTGAAAGGAGGCTTCCGAGCCTCTTGAAAGGAGGCTTCCGAGCCTCTTGAAAGGAGGCCTCCAAGCCTCTTGAAAGGAGGCCTCCGAGCCTCTTGAAAGGAGGCTTCCGAGCCTCTTGAAAGGAGGCTTCCGGGCCTCTTGAAAGGGGGCTTCCGGGCCTCTTGAAAGGAGGCTTCCGGGCCTCTTGAAAGGAGGCTTCCAGGCCACTTGAAAGGAGGCTTCCGGGCCTCTTGAAAGGAGGCTTCCGGGCCTCTTGAAAGGAGGCTTCCGGGCCTCTTGAAAGGAGGCTTCCGGGCCTCTTGAAAGGAGGTTTCCTGGGCCCTTGAAAGGAGGCTTCTGGCCTCTTGAAAGGAGGCTTCGGGCCTCTTGAAAGGAGGCTTCGTGGCCTGTTGAAAGGGGTCTTCCGGGCCTCTTGAAAGTAGGCTTCCGGGCCTCTTGAAAGGAGGCTTCCTGGCCTCTTGAAAGGAGGCTTCCGGGCCTCTTGAAAGGAGGCTTCCTGGCCTCTTGAAAGGAGGCTTCCGGGCCTCTTGAAAGGAGGCTTCCTGGCCTCTTGAAAGGAGGCCTGGGCCTCTTGAAAGGGGGGCTTCCTGGCCTCTTGAAAGGAGGCTTCCTGGCCTCTTGAAAGGAGGCTTCCGGGCCTCTTGAAAGGAGGCTTCCAGGCCACTTGAAAGGAGGCTTGGGCCTCTTGAAAGGGGGCTTCCGAGCCTCTTGAAATGAGGCTTCCGGGCCTCTTGAAAGGAAGCTTCCGGGCCTCTTGAAAGGAGGCTTCCGGGCCTCTTGAAAGGAGGCTTCCGGGCCTCTTGAAAGAAGGGCTTCCGGGCCTCTTGAAAGAAGGGCTTCCGGGCCTCTTGAAAGAAGGGCTTCCGGGCCTCTTGAAAGAAGGGCTTCCGGGCCTCTTGAAAGGAGGCTTCCGGGCCTCTTGAAAGGAGGCTTCCGGGCCTCTTGAAAGGAGGCTTCCGGGCCTCTTGAAAGGAGGCTTCGGGCCTCTTGAAAGGAGGCTTCTGGCCTCTTGAAAGGAGGCTTCCTGGCCTCTTGAAAGGAGGCTTCCGGGCCTCTTGAAAGGAGGCTTCTGGCCTCTTGAAAGGAGGCTTCCTGGGCCTCTTGAAAGGAGGGCTTCCGGGCCTCTTGAAAGGAGCTTCCTGGCCTCTTGAAAGGAGGCTTCCAGGCCTCTTGAAAGGAGGCTTCCAGGCCTCTTGAAAGGAGGCTTCTGGGCCTCTTGAAAGGAGGCTTCGGGCCTCTTGAAAGGAGGCTTCCGGGCCTCTTGAAAGGAGGCTTGGGCCTCTTGAAAGGAGGCTTCCGGGCCTCTTGAAAGGAGGGCTTCGGGCCTCTTGAAAGGAGGCTTCCGGGCCTCTTGAAAGGAGGGCTTCCGGGCCTCTTGAAAGGAGGCTTCGAGCCTCTTGAAAGGAGGCTTCCTGAGCCTCTTGAAAGGAGGCTTCCAGGCCTCTTGAAAGGAGGCTTGAGCCTCTTGAAAGGAGGCTTCCAGGCCTCTTGAAAGGAGGCTTCCAGGCCTCTTGAAAGGAGGCTTCCAGGCCTCTTGAAAGGAGGCTTCCAGCCTCTTGGAAGGAGGCTTCCGAGCCTCTTGGAAGGAGGCTTGAGCCTCTTGGAAGGAGGCCTGAGCCTCTTGGAAGGAGGCTTCTGAGCCTCTTGGAAGGAGGCTTCCTGAGCCTCTTGGAAGGAGGCTTCCAGGCCTCTTGGAAGGAGGCTTCCAGAGCCTCTTGGAAGGAGGCTTCCGAGCCTCTTGGAAGGAGGCTTCTGAGCCTCTTGGAGGAGGCTTCGAGCCTCTTGGAAGGAGGCTTCCAGGCCTCTTGGAAGGAGGCTTGAGCCTCTTGGAGGGCTTCCAGGCCTCTTGGAAGGAGGCTTCCAGCCTCTTGGAAGGAGGCTTCCGAGCCTCTTGGAAGGAGGCTTCTGAGCCTCTTGGAAGGAGGCTTCCTGAGCCTCTTGGAAGGAGGCTTCCGAGCCTCTTGGAAGGAGGCTTCCAGGCCTCTTGGAAGGAGGCTTCCAGCCTCTTGGAAGGAGGCTTCTGAGCCTCTTGGAGGAGGCTTCTGAGCCTCTTGGAGGAGGCTGAGCCTCTTGGAAGGAGGCTTCCAGCCTCTTGGAAGGAGGCTTCCGAGCCTCTTGGAAGGAGGCTTCCAGGCCTCTTGGAAGGAGGCTTCTGAGGCCTCTTGGAAGGAGGCTTCGAGCCTCTTGGAAGGAGGCTTCCAGGCCTCTTGGAAGGAGGTTTCCGAGACTCTTGACAGGAGGCTTCCAGGCCTCTTGAAAGGAGGCTTCCGAGCCTCTTGGAAGGAGGCTTCCGAGCCTCTTGGAAGGAGGCTTCCGAGCCTCTTGGAAGGAGGCTTCCGAGCCTCTTGGAAGGAGGCTTCCGAGCCTCTTGGAAGGAGGCTTCCGAGCCTCTTGGAAAGAGGCTTCCGAGCCTCTTGAAGTAGTAAAGTAGTAAAATTCTTCTTTATTTAAACATTTTTTGTTCTACAATTATTTTTAAACATGTACAGTGATCGGCCGGCTTGGCCCTTCAACTTCAATTTCAATTATTATTATTATTATTATTATTTTTATATTGTTGCTTAATTGTAGCCTTTAATGTAGCCTCTTGAAAGTAGGCTTCCGAGCCTCTTGAAAGGAGGCTTCCGAGCCTCTTGAAAGGAGGCTTCCGAGCCTCTTGAAAGGAGCCAATATAATTCACGATGAGGACAGGACAGGTCACGAGATGATTGCAGCCGAAGATCCATTCGGATCATTGCTCCGACGACAACTGAAATTGATATTTTTACTGTTAGAGTATTGTTCGATCTGCGTGTTGAGTTTGGAAGCCCCTTTTATCCCTCTCAAACACAGAACCGAGATGACTGTCGGACGCTGACTGGAAAGGCACGACTACGACGAGGGGATATGAGGCTTCCGAACGGCTTGCAAGCGAGCATCCCGGTGATGGAAAATTGGCAGATGGTTGTTGTGAGCTGTGGCCAGTAATTTCATCAGAGCAGATATTGTTCGGAAATTGTTGAGACTTGCCTGAATGCACATGCTGGAAGACCCATAGACCTAGCCCATACACAGGACCAGGACGACTGATGAACGCTGGCTGCATGGTCTTGACAGTGATGGGGGGCTTCGAGGCTTCCAATGTGCTAGGTGTTGTTGCGCGTCCTTAACCGGAAGTTGTGTCGTCAACAGTGTCGTCCAAATTTGGCTCACCAATGCATCGTGAAAAGGAGACCTGATGTAACGAGTTATTATTCGCCCCAGATTGTGGTTGAGTTCAACATTGATCGATTTTATTTTACGGCGACTTTTGCCATAGTTTCACTTATTTTTTGAGATGTGTGCTAACGTAAGAACTGTATCACACACACAAAACTCGACGCGAGACTGGACACAACACTTATGGTTTTTACTAACGAAAAAGTATTTTCAAAAATTACCTTTTTGTCGACTGGCTGCCCATCTACAGGACGTGGTCCAACTGGTTACAAAGGGAAGACGATTACACTTTTGTACTTGACACAGTACACGTCAAAAAGAGATGGCATTCACATTATTTTTTGTTTCGTCAAGTGGAAAAGGGGTGATGATATTGGCGCTTCATCTTCATTCATTAGCGGCTGCTCAGCGGTAGCAATGTAAAAAGATTCCCAGGCATTTAATTGGGAATACTTTCGAAAGTATCTGAGTCAGAACACGTTTATATGGATTTGATTTGCAAAATCATGAAGTTTGACACGTTGCAAACCAGGTTTCAGAATTGATAAAAAATGGACATTTCTTCTGAATTTTGGGAAAAATCAACTAAATATATGAGAAAATGATTCCCATCCAATGCCGCTCGTTAGTGATATTCACAATATTTACCTTAAAAGTCAAAGGGGTTCCAAAAACTGCGAGGGAGTTTGAAGATTTATCCATATGAAATCAGCTTTGAATTTCATTTGAAATTATGTGCTATGATAGAAATAAGTATTTTCGGAAAAGGTCCTATGCTCGAAAAGCAACGCGTAATATAATTGCAGCTGCGTTGCACCGTTTAAGAGATTGTGGTTGGTTACATCATGAATTTGTAGATGGGAGCTACGAAACAGTCCGTATTCCCGATTATTGACATTACATCGACTCCATTCCGAATCGTGATTCTTCAATATCATAATCATTATCATCGTTAGGCCATCATTACGTAGAACAGAACTGTGTCACTGTCAGTAGCGCATGTAGGATGCATATTAGTTTTGCAGGACACATGTACATAATGCACATTGGTTCCTTTACAATTTAACACATGTACAAACATTTCTAACGAACATAATTTCAGCTTCTTGCAGAAGATAACTACGTTTTAAATTTATTCTAAGATCCATCTACCCAAATTCTTTTGTTGAGCTTTGTGTTGAACTTAATGTAAAATTAAAAAAAAAAAAAGCACACGAATAAAGACATAAAAAAATAAAACTTTCGTTGAGCAATCAATCAATGCGGTTTAACATCAATCCAATCTCAACCATCTAAGACGAGTTTAGTACTTTCCATTTAATTCCAATACGTTTTGTTATCTTTGCAGATACGTATTTCGACCTCAACTGTGAAGCCGTCTTGACTTCGACGTCGAGTCAAGAACGAGACACTGAAGACGCCCTCACAGTTGAGGTCGAAATACGCATCCGAAAAGATAACAAAACGAAGTGGAATTGAATGAAAAGTACTAAACTCGTCTTAGATGGTTGAATACATTCCACTAAAAGAGCTTAGAATATTTTTTTCTGATTATTCCAATGTCTATTGATTCTCTAAAGGCGTTCGAAAACAAAAACGCCGAAGCGCACTAATATGTAATTTTTATTTTATTACATCTTGTGAATAGATACCTAGTACACACTTATTTTTTTTCACCGAGATCTCAGCATTTTTTGTTTATTTTCCGCCACCGTTTATTGTCCGGGCACCGCCGACATTCAGCAAACATGATTTTTGCCGAGATCTCAGTAAAAGTGACGTTTCAGTTGCTGAGATATGGTAAATATGTTGCCGTAAATCAGTAATAAACCAAATATAATGCCGAAGTTCAGTTCTGAAATTTACTGAGCTACAGCGGTGCCCGATTTTGCCGAGCTCGAGAAAGAAAAAGTTAGTGTGTAGTTCTTACATATTCAATTGAATTTTGAAACTAAGTTTGGTTAACAGAGAGAAGTGATTAAATGAGGGAGAATGGTGGTAAATACATTTATTAAGCGAAACTGCTCGTTCCTATCACGGCTACTTCCGTAAATCATTAAAACTGTGTGACCATTTGCAATTCTTAGATTATAGTTGATGATTCCATAGTGTCACATAGTGTGTAAATTAAATTTGGAATTGAATAAATTCTCTCAGATAAATTCTAATAATTTGTCAAAAGATGATCGTGTTTAAAGATTGACAAATTGTATCTACATGAGAATGTTCAGGCGTTGATCTACGATCAAATCAAATGACTTGAACCGCCTAATCTAAACATTAAAAGATGCATTTCACATCATCCTCTCCTGCATTCTACCACCAGGATCCAGCAAAATGCACATCAACGTGGTGCAAAAAGCGAGCGAGAGTGAATACCGCTGATAAATGCACGGCCCATCCGCTGAGACCGGCAAACCAAATTGGCGACCGGAGAATATCGAGAAGAGTAGTTGCAGGTTCCTACTACTTGCCACTAGTTCCATGTAGAGAGATACGTCCTAACCCCAAAAGCAAGCTGCTCATCGACGCGACGCCGCTTCCCGATGGTGGCAGTGGCAGTCAAGCGGCACGCGGCAGCGGGGCAAATGCATGCATGTGGGTATCCATCATTTTGCGCTAAGTACGCTCCGCGTTCGCTCGCTCCACTACCACTGGCACACCGCTGCTGGCCGCGCGCCGGCCTGGTGGGTTGGCAAGTCAAGTTCAGGGTCAACACGAAGATTAATTTTAGTTTGTTGTGCAAATGCTGTTCAGTGTGTTCTTTTTTTTCGCTTTCCTGTGCCATTGCGGGAATCTATACACTTCTCCATTAGACGGGTCCATACGCTTAACATTGGTGTTCAGTTGAATACAACTACCGATCTAACGAGATTTGAATTTTTTGAAATAGTGCAAAGCCTGGTTAAGCCTTCCATCTGCTGCATCAAACATAATTATCTTTTATAACAGGAACCGAATTTGAGATTACATAGGCGTAACTAGAGTCTCGGTCTAGGGGGGGGGGCATGGCACCAGCTGGTGGGATGTAATTTTCAAAGGCGATTTAAAGCACTGTGCGCATGGATTGCAATAGAAATTGTTTGACTAAGTTTATCGCTCATTCGTCCTAGAAGTAACATAAAAAAAATCGCGAATAATACAATTGATTTCCAATGATGCTGTGATTGCTTCAAAACGCTGTGTCTGTGTCAACTTGTCTTCTCCATGTTACTAAATGTGGATAACTGTGTAATCTAAGATTCAAGAATCTTCTTCGAATTATCTATAAATGAAATTCGATATGAGTATATTTCTGAAAGTTTTCAAGCATATCCATGATAACTTAATGCATAAAGATCTCGATTTTTTTGAAACTCTTTAGATGTGGAATAAATTCTACGAAATTTTGTCATAATCAATAAAAGTATTCATGCAATTCCAAAATGTATGCTATGTGCTGAAATAGTTAAGTACCGATGAACACAAATTTGGAATCCTAAAGTGTTTTTTATGAGTCATAAATTCCATGAGTCATAAATCAAATTCCAGAATAACATAGGGTTTTTGTAGTTACTGACGTTAGGAAGAGGCTTTATTATGGTTTTCTGAATAGGTGAGAGATTTCTCTGCAAAAATCAATGAGACTTGAGAAGCAACCAAATCGATCTGAATTGTGCTGCGAAAGAAATGTTTTCTGATACGAACTGGTTTCTAAATCTAATTTTTTTTATCCTAAAAAACAAATTCTAACTAAAGCAGGCACAAAAGAGTTTTCCGATGATCCTTATAAAATCGCCAAAAAATCAAATGGAACAAGATCTTTTGAGGATTATAAAAATATTTCTTTAATGCAATCCCTGTTATGAGTGCGAAGGTTGCCTAAGTTTTGTCCTAATACTTTCATGGAATGCGTTGTTGATTTTTCTGTCATTGTAACAAAGATTCTTAAGTTTTATAATTTTATATCTTTCTGTGCCAGAATTATATAGCGAGAGCAAAAAGCTTCATACGAATTTGATTGACTGTTTTGCGGCATACCTTGCGATTAACTCGAAGATTTTCGAAAGAAGATCGTTCTAAATTTCATTGACCGGATTTGTGTACATGTGCTCATTTTGATGTAGTTGCTTCAGTCATTTTGAAGCAGATGGTAGTTTAATAGAACAGAAATATTTATATCTTAATACAATTATGTTTTTATGTTTCTGCGACCAGGATACTAGTCAAACAAATGCAGAACAAATTTATTATTTTAAGCTAGCAACTGAATTAGAAGCGGCATTGATTTTAGCTTAAAAATCGAGAAAATGTTCCTGGGGGTCCAACTTAAATATTTCGATGCTTTGCTGAACAAATGGTCATAGATGTGATAACGCAACAAAAAATATGTTTATAGAATTCATAATCAAAATTAAGAAATATGTAGGAAATATGTAAATAAAACTGACTAAGTTGGAATTACTTTTCAAAATTTTCTGGGGGGGGGGGCACAAGTAGGTCTGGAGGGGGCCAGCCCCCCCCCCCCCTATTTACGCCAATGCCCAAGAAAGAGACCTCTCGAAAGCAACACATAAATTGCGAAGGAAACATGTAAATATTACACCCAGGTTTTTTTTTTACACGGTTTGGTTTTACTCGTTTACCGATTCAATCCGGATGGGTCATATATGACCCAAGACCATAAAAACCATAAAAATGTAATGATACTGTTTTGAGAATGTATATAGTTATGTGTAATGTATAATGTACCTATGGAATTTGCTGTGGTAAAACGATAGATTGTAGTTTGTAAATTGTAAATTGATTGTAAATTGTGAATGAATTGTAAAGTTTGTGACTTTAATGTACAATAATGAAATTTGTTGCTAATGTGCTTTATTATGTTTTAGTTATAAGTTTTTCAATAAGACCCTGGTGGTCAGTTGGATTTACTAAATAAATACAAATACAAATAAAGACGAAAATCAGTTGTCGAAAATCAGTTTTAAGAGATAGAGCCTTGCTTTCTTCAGCAAAAATGTTCAAAATTAACTGTTCCATCCAGGAAAAATATTGCCCAGGTCAGGTTATGGTCACTAGGATGATCTAGAGCATCCAAACTATCCTTGAGTTCTAATTTTGATGTTCTAAGGAATCAACACAATTTTTTACCACATTCTGATTAAATAATTGAAATTGAAATGCTTTATGATAATATCCCGCACCTGTCCTGCAGTATAACAGATCTTTTTCAATACCTAAGATACTCCAAACAGTTCTTGAACTCAGATCTTAATATTCAAATCGGTCAACAAAAAGATCTACGATGTCCCCACTATTTTTAAGAGTTGGGACAGCTCCACGGTTCTTCATTACACCATTACAGATACACCACAGAATTCGTTCGGCATCTACGGCACTCCAAACTATCCTTGAGTACAGATCCTAATATTCAAATCGATCAACATGCAGATCTTCGATGTCCCCACTAGTTTTATGAGTTGGAATAGCTCCAGGATACCTCGTAACATAATTACAGACACACCACAGAATTCGTTCGATATCTACAACACTCCAAACTCTCCTTGAGTACAAATCCTAATATTAAGATCGATCGATATGAAGATCTTCGATGTCCCCACTAGTTTTATGAGTTGGAATAGCTCCAGGATACCTCGTAACATCATTACAGACACACCACAGAATTCTTTCGATATCTACGACACTCCAAACTCTCCTTGAGATCAGATCCTAATATTCAAATCGATCAACATAGATATCCTCGATGTCCCCACTAGTTTTATGAGGTGGAATAGCTCCGCGATACCTCGTAACACCATTACAGGCACACCAGAGTTCGTTCGACATCTATGGCACTCCAAACTATCCTTGAGTACAGGTCTTAATATTCAAATCGATCAACATGAAGATCTTCGATGTCCCCACTAGTTTTATGAGTTGGAATAGCTCCACGGGATTTCGTGACACCATTATAGACACATCACAGAATTCGTTTGACATCTACGACACTCCAAACTGTCTTTGAGCGCAGATCCTAATATTCAAAACGATCAACATGAAGATCTCCGATGTCTAAACTATTTTTACGAGATGGAATAGCTCCACGGAACTTCGGTACACAGTAAGATATACACCACAGAATTCGTTGAACATGTACGACACTCCAAACTCCAAACAAGCTCAGATCCCTATTTACAAATCGATCAACTAGAAGATCTTTGATGTCCCCACTTTTTATGAGTTGGAATAGCTCCATGAGACTTCATTAAACCATTATAAATACATAACAGAATTCGTTGAACATCTATTATACTCCAAACTATCCATGAGTACAGATCAGAATATTCAAAACGATCCACATAGAGATCTTCGATGTCTCAACTATTTTTATGAGTTGTAATAGCTCCACGGGATTTGGTTACACTATTAGAGACACGCCACAGAATTCGCTAGACATCTACGACACTCCAAACTGTCTTTGAGCTCAGATCTCAATATTCAAATCGATCAACACGAAGATCTTTGAGGTCTCCACTATTTCTATGAGTGGAAATAGCTCCACGGGACTTCGATACACCATTGTAGATACATTACAGAACTCGTTGAACATCGACGACACTCCAAACTGTCCATGAGTACAGATCTCAATACTCAAATCGATCTTCATGTTGATCTACGTTATCCCATCTATTTTTATGAGTTGGAATAGCTCTACTGGACACTGGGACAGAGCCGCCTCGCAGCTTAGTGTTCATTAAGCACTTCCACAGTTATTAACTGCGAGATTTCTAAGCCAGGTTACCATTTTTGCATTTGTATATCACGAGGCTAGCACGATGATACTTTTATGCCCAGGGAAGTCGAGACAATTTCCAATCCGAAAATTGTCTAGACCAGCACCGGGAATCGAACCCAGCCACCCTCAGCATGGTCATGCTTTGTAGCCGCGCGTCTTACCGCACGGCTAAGGAGAGCCCCTATATAACACTATAGATGATAAAAGGAACGAAAAAAATGTGGATGCGATGTTTGTGATCACAATAACACGTTTTTTTTCGTACTTACGTATTGTGTACGTAATGATGTCCATTTGAGCAATTCCAACTAACAAGATTTTTATATAATGGTGTAATGATGTTCCATGATGGTTCTCCAACTAACAAACAAGCTTCAGAATCCATGAATCACTATGTTGGTCTTTTAGATCTCCAATATCTGAACTCATGTATGGCGCCGTAAATATTCCGGGAATGTTATGATTTGTATATACTGGTATATTGATGTCCCATGGGGTTTCTACAACTGACACACACGCTCAGGATCCTATGATTCACTCTGTTGGCCTCGTAGACCTCCAATATCTGAACTCAAAAATCGTTTGGAGTACCGTAGATATTCTTGGAATGTTTCAATTTTCATATACTGGTGTAATGATGTCTCATGCGGTTTTTACAACTAACACATAAGCTGAGTTACCTTTGAATCACTCTGTTGGTCTTGTAGACCCCCAAGATCTTAATTCAAGAATGATTTGGATTACCAAATGGAGGAAGTATCAACATCGATTTATACTTCAGTGAGTAACCAACCGATTAAAAACCACAACAACCCTAGCAGCACACATATTCCACTTAGGTTACTGCAACTCGTATGTGACCAGATTTAGTCACAAACAAGTTGCTGCAACCTATTTTGCTTGACTTGTGCTGCTCGGGAAGTCACTGAACCAGATACAAGTGCTATGGGCAACATTTATTCTAACGAGATAAAACTGATTGATGCGGAAACTTTCACCTGGCGGAGAATCAAGTACTTCTACGATTTTACGGTTAGTGATGGGATGTTCCAAATTGATGTAGTCTCATACTACGTGTATTGCGAATTGCGTCTTAATCCGGGTACGCCAGGATGTGTCTCCGAGGACGACCATTACGATATCGTCAGCATAAAGTAAAATATAGATGTTGGACGGCAGCATTGAGGAAGATTTGATTGACATCAGCATTCATTCGACATAGCTGTAGAGCAGTGCACCGAATTGTTTCCGAAGGTAAATAGAAACTCTACAGTTTATGTCCTGTCGAAGCTAGGACGAATCACAGTTATTACACCGAAGTCTTTATTTCTTTGTGTCTGTGGTGCAAGTGAAATTCGTGACCATGCCTAAGCTGCCGTCGATGAAAATCCTGTTAACCAAGGTGAAGTCTCATCAGTGTCTCTTCAACGAAATCTGCACTTTCGTTGATCAAATCAGTGCAGACTCTAAAGCGAATCAACTGACTGTTCGAATGGAGAATTTCGACGGGCTTTGGAAAAATATCAACGAGGCGCTGAATGCAATCGAAACCCATGATGATTATCCCGAGGGAGACGAAAGCTGTAGCAAGGAGCGTGCAGAGTATGGTAACCGCTATTACGACTACAAAGCGAGGATTTTGGATTGACTAAAGCAGCTAGAGCAACTTAGACAGGTCCATTCCTATCGAGCACTGGTCTCTGGGATGAATGATGTGGCGGAAAACGTGCGTCTACCGCAGATCAAGCTGCATACCTTTGATAGGAACATTGACGAATGGCTCAATTTTCGTGACCTGTACACTTCGTGATTCACCTGAAAGCGGTCTTACCTGATGCCGAAAAGTTCCATTATCTGAAGGGCTGCTTGGTGGGGATGCCAAGTCGTTGATAGATCCGCTAGCCATCACCAATATCAACTACCAAGTAGCCTGGAAGACGCTTATGAACCGGTACAACGACAGCAAGTTGCTGTCAGGTACGAACCTTATTCAAACTACCGTCTCTTGGGAAGGAGTCTGCATCCGATCTTCAATCGTTACTGGAGAAGTCCAAACTTTGGATCAAATCATCCTGCCAGCAGATTACAAGGACTTGCTGTCGGTGGAAATCTGTGCTCCTGATTGGACCCCCCCCCCCCCACAAAGCGCTGTTGGGAGGAGAATTCTGCTACAAAGGAGCAGGATAAGGTGAAGGATTTGATCGAGTTTCTGCAGACCAGGATCAAGATTCTTGGGTCCCTTCCGCTGAGACCCTCCAAGAAAAGAGATACACCGAAGATGCCTTCCCGAAAACCATCGCTCACCCGATCGAGGCACAATGCAGTTTACAACACTGGGTTACGCTGCATAGCCTTTTCAGAATCTCACACTCTTCCAATGCCCAGCGTTTCAGAGGATGTCTGTGTCATCTCGAGATAAACTGCTACGGAGCCATTCGCTGTGCAGAAACTGTTTCCGACGTGGTCACCAGGCCAACGAGTGCACATTGAAATATGTCTGCCGTAGCTGCAAGGGAAAGCATCACACACTAGTGTGTTTCCATTCTGAAAATACCACTAGAAGAAGGGGTGCCTCTGCTGATCAACCAAGCACCAGTAGTGCACAGTTCATCAGTGAGACTTATTTCAACACAGTCGATACAACAGTATTTTCCAATAAGGCGATCAACCATTCAGCTTTAGTATTGCTGGCCACCGACATCGTTCTAGTGGAGGACGATGAAGGAGTAGCTTTTCCAACTCAGGCGCTCCTAGATTCAGGCTCTGATTAAGCGAAACCACTCGAACATCAACGATGTGGGAATCGGACAGTAAAATATGAAGGTGAGACATCGCGTTGAAGCCAGAATCAAGTCGCGAGTTTCACCATTCTTTGTTACCTTTTATTAAGGTCACAATCTCACACTTGTTATTATATTATTCTATAGTTCATTAATTTGTTGTACCTAGCTAATAATTCTACTCTAAAAAAAATGAAAAAAATGAACTCCTTGTCCTAAGATACCAGTATACCAAAAAAAAGAATTTAAATTTGAATTTGAAAAAAATCCCGTTCCAAAATACCCCCTGGTATCAAACATTCAGTCCAATCCATTGTCCCCCATTCGCCGTGAGCACAGTTCTGCAAAACACCAACTGTTTGGAAGCAAATTGTACCTGAGCTAGAATGCGGTTCGGAAGAGGATAAATAGGGATGAAGGAGAAGGTTTCGGCCTCTTTTGGTAACGAATTCCAAAGTGGTTAATTCGAAAGTTTTATTTCAACCCCGTATTATAATCCACAGTAACGAATTGGAAAGTGCCGCGTAAAAGCCAAGAAAAACCGCCGCCAGTTACCGGAAAGTGAAAAAAAATCGACATTCGAAGTGAACGCCCTTTTTGGTGTAGTGCGACCATTGGAGACAACCCTGTCCTACCGTGCCCAGCTGGCGAAACGAGTGGACCCAGCCAAGACACGTGACCAAGTTGGTTTTCGGCAGCCATCGCAGAGCACACGGCCGTTCGTCACCCAAGGCCAACACCTGAAGTCGATATAGCCGCCGCCGACGGTGGTGAGATTGATCCGAGACGTCATCCCGACCCCGAAGCCGCTCGTCACACCAGACACTATCAGGTGAATGCTAACAGTGCACAGTGGTATCATAAACCCAAATTCCTCCTTATTATTACTTTTGCTATCCTTTAAATAAAAAAAACCTATAATCTTAATTACAATTTAGAGTTAGAGTAAAATTATTTAACGCTTTATTTCCTTTCCACCATCTTTTGCCGTGCTTTTGTTGTCGCGAATGAATGCAAGTGTGGGATTTAAGTCTGCCTAACGATTCTCCCGGAATGACCCTGAGTGGGCATAAGTGTAAATAGTTCTTGTAAATATTTTTGTATATAGTTTAATTATAGATGAATTGCAATTTTAAATACTTTTTAGATTACTAGCAAATGAATTCTAACATCTTGCAGAGGATGGAGTTCCTCATTCTTCCGACCGTTACGTCGAAGCTTCCAACAACAAGTGTCCGACGTGCAGATTGGAAAATACCAGAAGGTGTAGAACTGGCAGATTCATCCTTCTTCGAATCAGCTGCTGTCGATCTGGTTATTGGTATCCAACATTTCATCGATCTCATAAAATCCAGAAAGATATCGTTAGGGGATGAGCTCCCGACGTTGAATGATTCTGTTTTTTGGCTGGATTGTTTCTGGTGTGGTCAACGATGCCGGTGCTGTAGTCCAAAAATCCTGCTGCACAGCAATGGCTGCCGGTTTCGAGGAATCGGTTTTGGAGCTGCGAAGAATTAGAAACCAGCAACAACTATTCCCCAGAGGAGGAGAGATGCGAGTGGCATTTCAAACGAACCATGTGGAGATCCGAAAATGGACGGTACACCGAGTCGTATCCAAGGAACCAGGATAAATTAGTCAAATTGGGCGGGTCAAGGTACCTACATCGCGCTTCGACGACTTTTAAAGTTGGAAAGTAGACTGGATAGGGATTCAGAGCTACACGAACAGTACAAGCAGTTCACGATGGAAAACGAACAACTCGGGCACATGCGCAAGGTGGTCGATACTGGAAAAGAGGGTTCTCTCCAAAGGTGTTTCTTTCCACACCATCCAGTCGTCAAACAGGACAGCACAACGACCAAGGTTAGAGATGTATTCGATGCATCATCCAAAACACGTTCAGGAACGTCTCTCAACGATGCATTGCTGGTAGGGCCAGTAATCCAGAACGACCAACGATCAATAATCCTCCGTTGTCGTATGGTTCGCATTATGTTGGTTGTCGATGTTCCGTTAAATTCTCATCTGTCAAAACGACATTCCTCTCCAAACCATCTCCAACCGAAATCCAATGGTATGAGCTAACCACCGTTACTTACGGTATCAAACCTGCTCCCTAGTTACGCACACGCTGCAGTAACTAGCTAAAAATGAGCAACTCCAATTCCCTATGGCGGCAAGGGCTGTCAAAAAGGACGTGTATATGGATGACGTCCTGACTGGTACGAACACCGAAAATGAAGCTGTGGAGCTCAGGACCCAACTCGATTCGATGCTATCCAAAGGTGGATTTTCGTTAAGGAAATGGGCATCGAATTGCTCAAAAGTGTTGGTATATCCAAGGAAAATCTAGCGATCGCCAATACCGAAGAAGTATCGTTAGATCCCACGCCGTCCGTGAAAACCCTAGGTTTGGTTTGGTTACCAGGTACCGATCGTATCAAATTCCGATTTAAGATCGGATTTCCCAATTTTGATGAGAATCTATCGAAACGGAAGGTACTTTCGAAAATAGCCTCATTATTCGATCCACTTGGTTTGATCGGAGCGGTCATCTTGCGAGCGAAGCTGTTCATGCAATTACTTTGGACGCAAGAAGATGAGGAAGGAAACCGATTAGGCTGGGATCAGCCTTTATCCCCGAAGCTGCTGCCAGAACCACGGCTGAACGAGTTAATCAAACAACGTTGCGTTGTTTTACCACAAGCAGTGTAGGTTCATTTGCATATCTTCTCCGATGCCTCCGAGCGTGCATATGGAACTTGTGCGTACATCCGGAGTGAGAATCCCAAGGAAAAGTTTGGACTGCATTATTGACGTCAAAATCTAAGGTGGCACCATTGAGGCGCCAATCAATTCTCCGGCTGGAGCTATGTATTCTTCTGGCTTGACTCAACTTGCGCTCTTCAATGGATTAAGGGAAATACTTCAACGTTAACAACATTCGTTGGCAATCGTGTGGCCAAGATCCAACGAATTACCGAGAAATATTCCTGGAATCATGTTGCCGGAGTGGACAATCCGGCGGACCTAATATCCCGAGGTATTGGACCCGATCAAATCCATACCTGTATACTATTGTGGGAAGGCCCACCTTGGCTCAAGAAGATGAAAGATGATTGGCCAAGTTCATCAGCAATTCCTGTTGCACAAGATGTTGAAGCAGAGTTTCGTTCAACAGCGCATTGTGCTAATGAAAAGCCCGAAGGTTTTGTGGGCTGGTACATTTCCAAGTTCCCATCGTACACAGATACGCTGAGAATAGAAATCTGGCAGCGTTTGATTCAAATACTGCGGATGAAGGATCCGAAGCCGACCGGTTTTCTAACAGTGAAGGAGTTAGATGAAGCCGAAATCACAATTATACGCAAACTTCAACAAGAAGAATTCTCGAGCGAATTGAAATCTCTTTCTCTGAAGAAACCAATACCAAAGAGCTTATCACTACGATGGTTCAATCCGAAGTTGTCAAGGGACAATGTAATCCGAGTCGGCGGGACATTGGGTCACTCACAGGAGTCGGATGACGCCAAAAACCCCATGGTCCTACCTGCTCGTCATCTGTTCACCAGAATGCTAATCCAACAATATCAGCAGCGCCTCAATTGCTACTGGCAACAATCCGGCAGAAATACTGTCCTCTAGGGGGGCGCAGTGTGGCAAGAAATGTTGTCCATAATTGCCAACGCTGCTTTCGAGAAAAGCCAACCGCGGTGCAGCAATTCATGGGAGAACTGCCTGCGGCAAGAGTCACAGTCGCAAGGCCATTTTCGAAGACCGGTGTCGATTATTTCGGCCCCGTCCATATACGCCCAGGACCCCGGACACACGCAGTGAAAGGATATGTCTAGACCAATATTTGAAAAGGGCGCAACAGCCACAATTTATTCCTTCTGATTCTTCGCCCTCATATAAAGCTGTATGTAGACAAAGAATCAGAAGGAATAAATTTTGGCCGTTACGCCCTTTGCAAATGTTGGTCTAGATGTTGCACTCTTCGTCTGCATGTTCACCTGGAATTAGTATCCGACCTTTCGACCAATGGTTTCATCCAGGCGTACCGAAGATTCATTGGAAGAAGAGGCTATTGTTCTGATGTGTATTCAGACAATGGCACAAATTCCGTTGGGGCAATAAATCAATTGCTGCAGTTGTACGATCTACTTCGCAGTAAGCATCATCAGGACAGAGTCAGCCAAGACAGTGCTCAGGATGGCATACAATGGCACTTCAATCCTCCTGCTGCTTCCCATTTTGGAGGCCTATGGGAGGCAGCAGTGCGATCAGCAAAAATCCACTTCCTGAAAGTTATCGGTGATAACCCTGCGACGATCGAGGACTTTAACACTCTTCTGGTGCAGGTGGAGGCTTGTCTGAATGACTTTGAACCACTTACACCTGGCCATTTTTGCCTTTCTCGTACAACTAAGTTGTACCGAAAGGCTATCATTTCACTCCAAAATCGAACTTTTGATAGAAGTCCAGAAGACCCATAATGTTATATACCATTCGACTCAGCTCGATAAGCTGAACAAATGTATCTATGACCGAGTGTGCGTGTGTGTGTGTATGTGTGTGTGTGTGTGTGTGCACAAAATGCCATAAAAAAACATTAGCCAAATTTTCACATAGAAACTCTTAACCGATTTTCTTGCAACAAGTTGCATCCGACAGAGACTGAAACGCTGTTGATCACTATTGAATTTCATAATAATTGCAAATTGCAAAAAATAGATAATATTAAAATAGTGATGAGACATAGTCACATAGAACAATAATGTGCTATGAAAAATGCCTTGCATCTATGAATATTTCTCCCATTAAGAGTTTCATCGTACTATAAAGATGCTCGTGTTGCACGCATTTAGGCGTAGGTATGCTCTTCGTTCAGTTTCATAGTACTATGAAGTTGTCCGAAAGTCAAAATTCGAACATAGGAAATTCGATAAACTTTTGGCAGCGCCATCTGTCGTCTACTAGTGTAAATTTTCTATCATAACATTAGACGGTGTAACTGTTTTGCCTTTCTTGTACATCATCGAGATGTAAGCGTAAAGGATACATTTATTACCTTTTTGCGCGAGAAAGGCGCCATCACCGCTAGGTGGATTAATCTGGGTTTTTAATTGGAACATCGCTTCGCAAGCTGGTAGATCTGGACCTTCTACACCTCCCAATGAAACGACTAAACCAATTCCAGATGATTCAGCAAAGGGTACAGGTGTCTTGGCATAGGTGAAGAACGGAGTACTAGTCGCTACTACAGAACCGGATAAAGCGTCGGAGACCACCAGTTGAGATCACCGTTGGAAGCCTCGTGGTCCTGAAGGACGAAAATCGGTCACTGGCTACGTAACTGGCGAAGGGACGAAACAGTAGCACGAACACACCACTCAAAAAAAACCGAATAGCACAAACCTAAATGTCTAGTCTGTAAGAAGAAATAAATGTTAAGAGTTAAATGTCTAAAATGTGTAATGAATTGTAAATTAATAAATGTTGTGTATCGTGAGAAAATAAATGTAGTTTTGGCAGTGTAAAAGTGCAAGGCGAAAAAACCGAAGAAGGAACCCTGATCGGTTACACACTCAGCGCTCTCTGGAACCATCATCACATGCAAATTGAAATCAGTTCAAAATAAACACCGATAGCGTGCAGAGATAGTACGGTCGTTTTGTGTTGTGGGTTTCCAACGTTTTGTGTTTCGTTCGGTCGACCATTCAGTAAAGGTGTGCAGTTGTACCTATTTTGTGAAACCAAATCGATTTCTATTGGTATCCGAAATCGATCCTGATTACGTTGGAGGGCATGAAGTAGATGAAACATTGGTACGTCGGTACGATTCGTCGTGAGTGAGTAGGATTCACAGACCAGTTTCTTCCTTCTGTGGGGCAGGAGAAAGTTAAATGGTGTTGTTTTTTGGTGCTATTCCTGAGACTGTTGGTTTCTGTGTGCCGTTCTGAGGAACGGATAGCAAACTCCTCCGATTTCCAGCATTCTCGAGCCATCCAAGAAACCCAAAACCTTACCAACCGAAACCCAAAAATCAACCGGAACCAGTGCCAATCGAAGGTAACGGCCCAACATCCCTACAGACCTAAACTTAATCATCTGTTAACATGATTTGTGTCCACTTGTCATAAGACAAGTTCGTACCATCCCATTTAATTCCACCACTTGATTGTACCTTGACAGATACGTATTTCGACCTCAACAGTAAGGTCGCCTTCAGTGTCTAGTACTTGACTCGACTTATTAGCTCAAAATAATTTTCGTAATGATTTGTGTTTTACTTCTGAAATATACAAGTTATCGCAGTTTAAAAAGTTCACAACAATTACCTCTCCATGTTTGTTGCAGATAAAATAGAACGCAACATTGTCTTCATCCTCTGCAGGTGAGGACAAAGTCTTATCGATCATCTCTGTCGTAGCTTGTTTTTTTTTTTAATTTTTCAGCGACAATTACACTCCTTGGTTTCCTGTTGATGATATGATGATGGAAGAAACTTTTGACAAAAAATGATTTTTCAAAATTCTGAAGAATGGTGATTGTATGAAACGGCACTTGATATTGTACAGTTTGAGAAATCTTTACATATGTGGAGAACGACTGACATGAACCTGCAAATAGATATTCAAAGAGAGGCAGAGAAATTGGTGCTGGAATGATTTTTAGGCTGCCCAACAGTCGCACTCACGACTGCGGCGATGAGTTTGACCGGAGAATATGCTGAGATCCATGTTTTTCACTGCATTGACTTTGACATATTTCAACCCTACACCTGCACTATTTACTGCCAACAAACCCTTATTCTAGTGCAATCATCATTTAATGAAGTTTTTTACTCAACATTTACTTATGTTGTCCCTTTTTTAACAAATTTGAACAAACATTTCAGGGAATCAAAAGGGGTTGATTAATTTCAGTACACAGCTTCGTGAACTGTGAATTCACTGATCTTAAACTACGCCCTCTTTCTTTCATACAATTTCAGGTGCGAAACCAACTGCAACCATCCTTCGAACCGGTCTAGTCTCCACGCTCTGTGCCGATTAGCGATACTGCAGTGCACAGTACGGCACACGGCTCTGAAAAAGCAGGGGAGCGATATTATGCATGCACTTCGGTTGTGCGCTCTCCTCTGTTATGTACGCATCTGCGGAATTGAGAAGCGTGAACGCAGATCGATGGGGTTAAACACCACTGGCTGCCTGGAGTAGTGCAGCCAGCAGCTCGTGTTCGGGAGCGTGGATCCATCAGC
The DNA here is from genome assembly GCF_024139115.2 of Armigeres subalbatus. Taxonomy (NCBI): domain Eukaryota; kingdom Metazoa; phylum Arthropoda; class Insecta; order Diptera; family Culicidae; genus Armigeres; species Armigeres subalbatus. Next base: position 108,977,992 of record NC_085139.1, on the reverse strand, counting down.
AGAAACCTTAAATAATTCTATGACTCTTTGACAGCCAACAAGATCGCACCGGAGCGTTTTGGATTCAATTTCCGGCCGGTTGAATATTGTATTTGGATTGGAAATTATTCGACTTTGAACCGCGAAGTGTAAAGTTTCGCTTGCAATGGGGGATAAGGATGCATTAAACATTAAAGTTTATGCAATATGTACAGTAGTATTTTTTTTTTTGGCACAAGTAGATTGTAGACTTTATTTTATAAAAAAAATAGTTATAAAATATTTTAAGTACGTAATAATTTGAGAAATTGCTCAAGTTCTTTTCGTTTCGTTCCACTTTATAGAGCTAGGAAACTAAACATTATAGGTAGTCTCCACCGTTAATAGAAGTAAGCGAATTGATAAGTCGACTGTTAGGTCTCTTAGCTTGTACAAAATAGTAAAAAAGATGTCTGTAATTTTGATACACTTGAGAAGTCAAAAACTCGCTGGATGAAAGAAGTGCATTCATTCTCACCCTAATTACTCCTTCATTCCAGACGGTAGGTCGCTAGTTATTTTGTAATTATCGTTCAGAAACAGAATAATTCATCACTATAACCATCAGCAAACGTCGCATCGTCGTCGTCGGGTTCGGATAACGTGGGGGTGGCAGCAACAGTTTCGCAGCAAAAACTTTTTCAATTTGGTATTGATTGACTGCAGCACTGCTAACATGTAGGTACCTACGTAACTCCCAACAGTAGACAGCGTACAGAGATGCAAAATGCAAAATCAGCTTCTGTCTGAATGATGTGGAGGCGGAGCGAGGCGATCAAAAGAGGATCGGAAACTGAATTCATTTTTTCATCACTTTATTGAACTCGGTTGATTTAATGAATGGTAAATATTATTTTTTGAGTTTCATTAACATAATAATCAGGATGATTGTTCTGGTTTCTGTTTTCTAGCTACCATATTCTACTATGAAAAACAAAGGAATGAAACCCATTACACTTGGTTTTCCTAATTTTGCGATTTCTTCATCAGTGTTAAGCAGAGGCGGATCCTTGTTCGCGTAAAAACCAATTATAGGATAGATGACTCATATGTAAATGCATGTTCCAGAACATCGGAGAATAGTCAACCTCAACTTTGCATCTAGTAACTACTAATCGTGCCACATGTTAGTCTCCACAGTTCACTAAACTGAAAATTAAGACTTTTCGTAAATTCGAATGTTTTACCGGCCTATCGATGGTTATATCTCACATAGTTGTGTACTAACACGACGAGGAAATTATACTTTCATAAAATTATATTCGCGATGGACGAACACTACAAAATAGCCCTGCATTCCATGACCTGTAACCAGTCACTTTCCTAGGTTACAATTTACTGCCTTAAACACTTGGTCAATTCGGCTCACTAAGAAGATTGTATTTTTTTATGTCATATTGTAAGTAAATGTCTATTAGAGTGGGGCGCAGTTGTATGGAAAAACGCAAACTTCGTTTGATCAAGTGAGATCAAGGTTTTTCTGAATCGTTTTGGGACCCCAATCAACTGTGCAAAATATGAGCTCGATTGGTTGCGACCTCTCATGCCGCATCGCGTTTTAAATTTACATGGAGACTAGTATGGGAAAACGTACTTTTTTACATTTTTGCTATTAGCGGCTTCAGTTTATCATCAATCACGTGACTCAATACGTTAGCATATAGTCTAGAAGATGCCGAAAGACTTTGCCGAAGAAGGTACGTAGCTGGAAGGTCTACAAAAAATGTTATTACGTTTCGAAAATTGATTGTTCAAACCATATGCAAGAAATCAATGTTTCTGCCAGCACTACCGGGCAACCTATGGTTATCGAAGGGCAAAACCCATCTTCCTTCTTGTCGGATTTTTTTCTTTGTGAAATAATTCCGGATAGCTCCCATTAGCTCTAAAGCCCTATAAGATTAATTATTTTGAAATAACACTCAGTTAAATTATTGGTCTACGTAGTACGGCAGTGCTGGCAGAATAAACGATTTTTTGCATATGGTTTGAACACTCAATGTTCGAACCGTTATAACTTTTTTCGTGGACATTCCAGCAACGTGCCTTCTTCAGCAAAGTTTTTCGGCATCCTTTGGGTTATACTTTAACACAATGTGCCACTTGGTTTACGATGAACTGAAACCTCTAGTAGTAGAAATGCAAAAATATACGTTCTCCCATACTAATTTCCATACAAATTTCAAACGCGATGCGGAAAGCGAGGAAGCAACCAATCGGTCCCAAATTCTGCACAGTTGTTCAGGATCCAGAATGGCTTCGAAAAACCATTGATTTGAAAAAATGACCATGACACCCCACTCTAATGTCTATCTATATAATAAAACCCAAATTTATCCACCGGTGGTGATTATGCCTTACTCGATTCAATGTGTTGAATTCGAATTAGTATGATAAATGCAACGTAAATTGCCTACATTTTAGCGGTTAAAAGCTTTGATGCGATTATATCACGCTACTTAAGAATTACTCAACTATGAGAGGAATGGATTGCGTCACGGCTAAATTGATTAATGACTTAAAGTGTGCATGTAAACAGCGTATTTGTTAAAAGAAAAATAGAAATATTATTCAAACCGAATGAGTTATTAACAAACAAAAACAATAGTGTCCAACTAGGCAAGATTCTCCGTCGAATGAAACTAGTTGCACTCGAATCGGTCAAGTCCTTCTATATGAAACGTGTTTAACATTAAAAAATTCCCGGGGCTACACACATCCACACACACACACACAGACGGACATTTACTCAGTTTTTCGAGCTGAGTCGATTGGTATATAACACTATGGGTCTCCGAGCCTTCTATCAAAATTTGGCTTTTGGAGTGAAATTATAGCCTTCTGGTACAACTTTGATGTACGAGAAAGGCAAAAATGAGTTGAGATTTCCTTCCGACGATTTAACTCGCGAACGGGATCGATTTGCAAGATTTTTTTCCTAACCGATTCGTTTTGAGATTCGCAAGGCTTGTATATACAAAAAGTTGGTGAATTTAACAGGGAAATGTAAAAAAATCATTAGAACACAATTTTTGGGTCAGCTGTTGAGGAAACAAAACAAAAGCAAAAATTTGATCTAGAGCGCGGTGCTGCAAATAGTTCATAATGACATTTGCAACAACCGGGCAAAGCTGGGTTTCTTTCGCTAGTGTATAATAAATGTTCAGGCTCCGTGTCTTCATGTTTGAGTGAACGTTTATTGTATATTTAATGGCCCTTGGCTGACGCAGATGTTGAGTTTTGTAGATTAATGTTCAAATTAAATGTATATATTACGTTCTTTTTTTCTTTCGTTAAGATTTAAATTTAAATGTTCGTCTCGTCAGCCATATGTAAATATTGTACTAAATTGTTTGTGCTCTGCGGGTTCCAGTCCCAAAAGAACCACCAACCTGCAATAGATGTTTGTCGACTAACAGTATCCTCAATGTGTTAGAACTGGTGACCCAAAATCAAGCAATACCAGCGCCGGCCGTGTCCGAATGCAGGTCAATTAAGGAATGGGTAGGAAAATGTTGGTTAAACAAAGCGCACAAAGCAAAACAAAATAATTCGATGATCGCACGATCGTTCTGCAAGCTGAAGGAAACGCGATCGAATACGTACTATTTTTTATTTGCTTATAAATTTACTCACCCACGCAACGCATAACAAAATATTTCGATGATCGAGCGATCGTTTTGCATTTTAAAGGAAGCACGATCGGACGCGCACTCAATTTTTTACTTGCCATTTAATTAACTTATCCACACAAAGCAGAACAAACATTTCGATGATTGCGCGATCGTCGCAGAACAAACATTTCGATGATCGCGATGCTTTCTAAAGAAAACACAATCAAACGCACACTAAATTGTTTTACTTGCAAATTAATTGACGCACCCGCACCGTTCTGCGTGCTAGCTCAAACATAATCGGACGCGCATTCTCACTTTTTGTTTGTTCCAAAAATGCCGAAAAACTGAAAAGTAGAGATGATCTGTATGAAATGCACCAACTATTTTTTTAAATCAATAATCCTAAGTTTGTCACAAGATTGAAAGCGGCTGATAATAAGAAATATTTTAAAGCCTTTATCAGTGTTGGTAGAATCATGCTCAAATCTCACTCACCGAAGCCTCATGCGCGAGCTGACTTGCTTGCGATTCTATATGTAGAGCATCGCGCATGAGTTTTTCACACAGAATCGTATCGTATCGCTTATTCGCCGAAAAATGATTTTGCTCCAAAGAGTGTCAATACCCAATCGAAGTGTATTTTATGTTAAGGTAGGGATTTGTTATCCATTATTTTAAGCAAATATAGTTATTCCGATGAATTCAACGAAGAACACGCAAAAATCACGCAATGATGCAAATCCCGAGTCGAATCATGGAGGATTCTCCGGGCCATGAGTCGGGTGAGGTTTGCCTCGCGCTTGATTTGAATCGTGGATGAGATTTGAGAATTTAAGTTTTTACCAACGCTGGCCTTCATGCGAAGTAAATTGGTCAAAATATGTTCAAAAATATTTAAAAAAAAGTTTTTTACTTCTTTTTGATTTAATTAATTTGTGGTTCCTTTCTTCAACGCTTTTTCATAGATGAGAAAAAATATCAATATCAATCTCGGAAATTGACTAATGTGAAGGATTGTGCAGAATAGTGAAACAATTTTAGTGGAATATATTGGCATATTTGGAATGCCTTTTCAGGGAGGCGTTTAGGGAGACCAAGCATCGTTCATTTTAGGTGGAAATACACAATTTTGGATTAAAACCGTTTGCATGTTATATTGTTGAATTGTTTGGATCATTTTGTAACTACTATGCTAGACAATTTGAAAATTCAATTTTCGGATGAAATCGCCCCTAAATCCATAGGATCGCTAGAGGGTCATATTGGCCTTATTTTCCCTATACATAATATGATGTGGTGAGGGCACTGTGCTGTGAATCAAATTATTCATCCAGGTAGCTGATAACTATAGATATTCATGCTTGTAAAAACAACAAATTGTCCTCCAAATGATTTTAAACATAGAATAGATTTATAATTGAAGAATAGAATCGATAAATTGTAGAATCAACACATAATTGAGACGCTGCGATCTCGATTGAAAAACTCAATGCGGTCCTTTAAAATCGTAAAAGAGTGTACTCGAACATAGAGCCTTGTTTTTTGATTGATGACAAAGTCGTGTCGAAAACGTGAAAAATTCGGGGATAGACTAAATTAGGAATTGAGAAAAAATCGGATCAATACGTGGTACACAATACAATACACAAATTCACAAATACAATGGTAAATTCACCAGGCACAATCTGGCTGCCGAACTTATCGAACTTAAAAAATATTTGAATGACCTACCTAACTTGCCTTTACTCCCAAAATTCCTGGCGAACAGTGTTGAATTGACTGGGCGGGAAGATTCAGAACAAGGGGTTTTCACACTGTGGTAGATCTCCATGTCGGGGTGATGCACCGATAGTACTAGGAGGTTTTAATCCAGCAAGGTTCAATGTAGACTGTTGGACGTCTTGTCGGTCGTCTATTTCAGGAACTTGTCCACCCATCAACAAAATTCTTAAGCCCGAAGGCAAACAAACTCCTACGCAAAACTCCGATCATCTTTTCGAGAAACTTCACACCATTCTAGATACCTAATTCGGAACAGAATTCTTCATTGCTTTGACAATGCATCGTATAAAGTATCCTGATAATCTTCCTGCACGGCACAATTTTAAACCATTGCTCTTCTTTTAAAATCCCACTTAAATTATATAGTTTATATTATATTATATTATATTATATTATATTATATATATTATAACTTATATTATATAAATTATATATAAATTATATTTTAACACAAACACCATTTAAAGGCAAATTCGTCATAGAAAACGACCGTCTTCCCTACCGGAGCGTTTTCATTGAGGAATTGGAATACTCTCCCAACACTTCGTTAACACTTTCACCTACTGTAACAATTCCATTAAAGTCCGTAGGGAAGACTCCCCTTAAAATAATATTCACATAGTTTTAGAAATATTTAAAAAATGACAGAAAGCTTCGCAAAAAAGCAACCGCTTTGCACTTCGACCTCCATAATGATTTGGTATGGCGGTTGAGCGAAAAAACTAAAAGGGATAATGCAATGGCGGGAGTCTAGTCTAGAGGAGGGAAGTTTTTTATTCGATCCGGAGGAGTGAAGATCTGTGACCTTGCCGTTTACGCCTGCTGTTATGCGTATCGGTAGTTCCGTGTGGTTGGTCATTTCCATAACCAGTGGTAACCACCAATAACCACCAACATCCGGCCAAAGTGAACAGTGGTATCGTCACCGAAGATAATTGGACATGGACATTATAGTTTATTCCGTACGGAACTTAGTTCGACCGCACCACAACTGCCAGTGAACGACACGCCCAAAAGCAAGTGCTGGTCGCGTTAGGTCGGCTAAGTTCGTTAACGTACCCAGTGACCAAGCGAGTGTGGTGCGAAAGACTGCAGTTAGGGGTCCGCGACGTTAGGCATAAGTACGTTTGGCATGAAGACGTTAGGCATAAGTACGAGAGCCATAACGGACGTTGATCATAATGTACGTTAGGCATAATGGACATTTGGCATAATTCTGCCTTCTTTATGTCATAGGCTGTTCTTTGGGTCATTTTATGCCTAACGTACATTATGCCTAAGGTCCGTTATCCCTATTGTCCATTATGCCTAATGTACTTATGCCTAACGGGGTATACCCGCAGTTATTGTGAATTTGGTCAGAAGTGGCAGGTTAGGTCCTTTCCGGTGGCCGGAGGATCGTGTGATGATTCGCCAAATCTGTAACCTGCCAACCGAAAAGTGTCGTGACCCGGTTGGGTTTCTGACCACAGAAGAAAGTGCTCGCTCGGTACAACTCCCGGATCTGCGGAACAATTGTCGGCCAATCGTTAAAACAGGCCTAGTGTCACACATTAAAAAACCGGTCCCGTGTTCAAGGATCGAGTTAAAAGCAACCCACCAAACCCACCAGCAGAAGACAAAACGCCACCTTTTAGTCACTGCCCTCCATCGTGAAGTCCGAAGAAAACCGCATGTCGACCAACGTTCATCATGGCCACAACGACAGCTAAGTCCCATTATCGTCCTTAAATAAACTTATTGTTAAAAAAAATGTATTGTATAATTGTAAATTGTTTGCTTGAGCCGAATTGTCTAGTCCCCTTTTGTTCTTGTTTTGAGTTCTACTGAATGTTTAAGGTAAGTTAGGGAAGAAGATTCCTCCCGGAGACCAATCCGTAGATATATACGACCCTGAGGATACGCGTTGGGACAAGGCAGACTAAAGAGGCCTTGTGTGCCCACCCCGGAGGCTGCCGTTGGATATAGACCAGCAGATTGGGGTTAGGCTGGTCCTCTTCTGGGACTAAGCGTCACTCCCGAGGTCCCAAATCGTATCAGACCGAATGGCTGCTTTTGGTTTTTATTGAGACTAGCTGTCCCGCCGACTTCGTCTCGCCCAAAATGGATTAGATAGCACTTTTTTCTATGCAAAGTTTACGTTTTAAAAATTTAAGGCGTTTGTTCTGCGATTCGTTTTCATTAAGCCCTTCAGAAAATCACCAATTGAAACTATTGTTGTCTCCAAAAACCTCCACAATGTTAATTTGATTCCACTTGCTTGACTGATTCTTGAGTTATGCAGAAATTTGTGTTTCATTTGTATGACACCCTTCCCCTGCAGAGGGGGAAGGGATCTCAAACTACCATAGAAATATTTCTTGTCTTCAAAAATCTGTTTGTCTAACAATGAGATTATCAAAGAACAATGCATTTAATTTTGACGGGTTTTCCGCGTAGCATTTTTCATGATTTTGTTTTCGCAAGTTTAAATCTAGGCCTATTCTGCTGCTAAACGCAAGTCAGACTTGTCTGTATATGGCACCCAAGGCAATAAAAGTCCAAGGCAATAAAAGTTGCTACTTACTGTTTTGCGAAATGGTTGAGATAATCAACGTGGTTCAGATGTCCACCTACCTAGAAGAGAAAAGAATTCGATTATTTAGTATTGCGAATCAAATAAAATGTTTATGCATAGGATATCATTTGTAACAACAACAACATTCATCATTTTCTACCACTTCCCAAGTATATTATTGAACGCAGCATTGTCCGCTCAAACACTCCAAGAATTCGGAAGTCTACATTCTTAAACGTCCATGTTCCACGGCTGAACACACTAACTTAACGAGTGTTCCTAGATATATAAATTCGTAGACCTTACCTCAAATCGCATATCATCCATTTGAACCTCGGGGCCAACACCGTTTGGACTGCCACGTTCTCTGCCAGCCACCGGGCATTTAGTTTTGGCAGAGTTTATGATCAACCGTATTTTTTCGGCATAAACCATGAACTGAATAACGAAACATGATATGGATTTGATTGATATAAGAGATATGTTAGGTTTAAGCATAATTATTGAAATTGAATTCGTTTTAACTGAACCCAAACTTGTACCGTTCCAAATGACATGGACAATTTTTTTGAAGCAGAAGAGAATATGAGAGTAGTTCGCATGCACGACAGCATACGATAGCCGATGGTCAACCATCACCCGGCTACGATAAGGAACAGCAAACCGTAAATAGTGTACATAGTCAGTAGCAAATTATACGTTAAAGCACAAAGGTTGGTCGGTTATTTGATCCCTAGATGACAAAATTTTTCTAAGTGTTGAGAATCGGTTACAGTCCCAGGCGAAACTTAGTGCATTTGGTAGCTCGTTTGGAGCGCTTTGAATCGCGGTGCACTTCGGGGATTATAACCAATTAGCGAAGCAAGTCCTTCGAGTGATGACACGGCGAGTATCGTGATCATTTGGTCCTTCGAGCCGGATTGAAGGCATTTCATACCACAAAGTGATTCCCGCGGCAGTGCAATAAAAAGCAATCTGACCAAATGCGCGTGCGAGGAGAAGCCAAAGCCTCGATAGAGCCATCAAAAACCAAAGGAGCCAAAGTCTTAGCCCGTCAACGATACTCGGCACTGGAGAAGGAAGTAAAACGCTCATGTCGACGGGACAAGCAGCAGCAACCGGAGACATTCGCCTCCTGTACGATATCTCACGATGCTTAAGGGGTCGTTAAAAAATGCCAACAAAAATGTCACAGGTTTTAGGGGGAGAGGGGGTCTAAGATTTTGTGACAGTACATATACAAGGTATACAAAAAAGCGTGACAGAGGGAGGAGAGGGGTCTAGAAATCTCAAAAAGTCGTGGACGTCATATTTGAATCGCCCCTAAGCGGGGCGAAGATGAATGCAACGATGCCTGTGAAAGACGCGAATGATCAGTTATTGACCGACCCAACTGACCAGCTGAAACGCTGGTTCCAGCACTTCGAACGACTTTTTCAAGTGCCAGACAAGCCACCACCACCTCGGCATGATCTGCAGAGGACCCGACGTAGAACACGCGTCAATACCGAAGCTCCATCACTGCTAGATATTCAAACAGTCATCCAAAGCATGACATCGGATAAAGCCCCAGGGGTCGACCGCATATCAGCCGAGTTGCTCAAAACTGACCCCATGACATCCGCTCAACTACTGCATCTTTTATTTCATAATATCTGGGACACCACAACTTTCCCGGTCGACTGGATTCAAGGTATCTTAGTGAAGGTGCCCAAAAAGGGTGACCTGACTGTATGCGATAACTGGCGAGGCATTATGCTGTGTATCGTTCTCAAAATTCTGTGCAAAGTTATCCAAGCCCGGATTCAGGAGAAGATCGATGCGACTCAGACCGGATTCCGTGCCGGAAGATCCTATGTGGACCATATTGTCACGCTCCGTATCATTATGGAGCACGTCGTCGAGTTCCTAGAGTCCCTTTACTTTCGACCGTCTCAATCACGAGAATATGTGGGGCGCCCTGAGACGCAAGGGGGTTCTTGAGAAAATCATCGGCCTCATCGAGGCACACTACGAAGCCTTCTCGTGTAGAGTGCTGCACAATGGGGTCTTGTCCGACCCTATCCGGGTCGTAGCTGGTGTGAGGCAATGATGTATGCTATCACCGTTACTGTACCTCATCGCCATCGACGAGATTCTGGTGAGAGCAACTGACCGTGAACCAAACCCGTGAAACAAGCACCTAAACGACTTCGAATTGGCTGATGACGTTGCACTCCTCCCTTAACGACGCTCTGATATGCAGAGTAAGCTCAACGACCTTGCCTAGCGTTCCTCTTCGGCAGGTTTAGTCATCATCAACAGCAAAACCAAATCGTTGGTTGTAAACACGGTTGACCCCTTCACAGTAACCGGGCAATCTGTGGAGAATGTTGAAAGCTTCCAATGTCTTAGTAGCCAAATGGCGTCAGACGGCGGTCCAAGATCGACATAGGCACACTTATCAAGAAAGCAAGGGCTGCCTTTGCGAGTTTAAAAAATATCTGGAAAAACAGGCAGATAGGTGAATGCACCAAAATACGAATTTCCAGCTCAACGACTGCAGGTGTTCATTAATAGATATCTGCGGTATATAATTCGGGCCTGGTGGCCTCAGAACTGGATCTTAAACAACGAGCTCCAGCGTTGTTGTCACCAGAGGCCGATAGCAACAGAAATTCGGGATCGGAAGAGAGGCTGGGTCGACGAATTCTGTAAACGGCGGAAACGAAATCTGTAAACAAGCATTAAACTGGAACCCAGCGGGACATCGCAGCAGAGGCAGACCCAGAGGCTCATGGCGGCGAAGCCTCAATAAAGAAATAAAAGAAGTCGACCGAAATCTAACCTGTCAACAGGTTAAAGCGATAGCTGAACATCGCTCAGGATGGAGATCTTTCAAGTCGACCTTTTGCACCACCGGAGGTGTAGAGGACCTTAAGTAAGTAAGTAAGTGACCAAACGCGCGTGGTGGCTGGGTTTGTTCGCGACGGGAAGGAGAGGTCGATTTGATATAAAACGGTCTACTTCTGTCAAATTTTAACCTTCGCGAAAGGTTTTTTCCCCGTGACCGGAAGTAGAAAATCTTTCGATTGTGTATCACCCTCGCCGGTTCGGTTTCGTGTTGAAACGGTTAGTTTCTCGTCTCCGTTTCTGTTCGTTTTCGGACGTGATGCCTGCTAAAGAGGATACGCTGCTGCCTGGTAGCTTCACCGCAAGAGACTGTTGAAAGTTTATGATGCGCTTGAGCGGTTCCTCCATGATTACGATCATGATCGTGACACCCGAGCAGCAAAAGTCGGACAAAAATTGTTGCAGCGACTTGATTGTGACTAAATCTGGTCACATAGGAGTTGCAGTAACCTATGTGGAACATGTGTGCTACTAGGGCAGTTTCCACTTGTGAGTGCGGCTTGATTTACTGGAAAATATTAAGGAAAACTTCGCAGAGTGAACGCTTTGAATGCGAGCAATGGTACTGCAAGGCAAAGGGTTTCCTTCTTTCGAAGCACGCCGGGGATCCCAACCAGTGGGCATTGAACGATTCGGTACACGCTCCTTAGCAACATCAAGCAAACTTCCACCTCCGTCTACCGGAAATTGACCAACCGATGTTCAATGGGGCCTTTCACGCTGGATTTCGTTCCGGGACACGTTCTCATCGATGATCCACGTGAACGGCGATATTCCCACAGTCACCAAGCTCCAATACATTCTCCAATCTCTCGAAAATAGAGCCAATAAACCCTTCGAGCTTGCCACCTATCTACCTTCAAGCCTAGGAGGAGGATACTAGCTACAAGGACAATGTGAAATATGAAGAATTGGTCGATTTTCTATACCAGCGGGTGCGAATACAGAATTTCGTCAGGTCAGACAGTCTTCAATTAGTCTCGTCGAAGGTGGCCAGCTTCTAGCAGAAAAGCTTCAAAACAGAAAGTTTCGGCCAATGTATCACCCTTATTCACTCCCAGCTACTCCTGTCCGCTCACTCCAGTGAAGGTATCAGCTACGTCAGCAATCCAAGCAAGTACAAAAGAGCCAGCTGTGTCGCCGAGACCCGCTGTTTCTACAGTTCCTCCGTTCAGCAACCACTTCCATTCACGTCTCGCCAAGTTAGCATGGTAGTCCAAACTACATGCACCATGAAGCTACTTGAAACAGTTGTTCTCAACATCGTTGACGACCACGACATCTAGTACAAGGCTCGTGCTCTTCTCGATTCGGCATCGATGTCGAATTTTATTTCGAAGCCATTGGCGAAGAACCTCTTCAGCCGCCTGTCTACTTACAGTGGACGTATCCGTCGCAGACATCGGATCCTCCACACAGAAAATCAGTAGTGCCATTATAGCATCCATCGAGCCGGGAGATCGAACGATCTCGATAAAATTGCAATTTTCAGTACTGAAGCAGCCTTCGTCGGAGCTGCCAACTACGCTGATCGATATTTCGTCGCGGAAAATTCCAAGCGTTGAGCTAGCAGATCCACAGTTCAATGTTCCCGGAAACGTAGACCTCGCCATTGGTAGCGAAACGTACTGGGAATTCCACGCGGGACGGAAGATTTCTCTAGGAGAAGGTTTTCCGTTGGTAGCCGAAACTAAAGTCACTAGATATAAAGTCTGGCGGAGACACTGACAGGTCACCAATCGAACAGTCATTTGCGGGATCAGATCGAACATGATGCTTCAGATTTGAAGCAATGGAGAGTATTGTGATAGTGCTGATAAATATATTGGAAAATTATTCTAAAAATATGAAAAGCTTCAAAGTCCGAAGAAAAATGTAAAGGAATTTGTTCTTGGATTTACTAGTTGAACAACATTCTTTTTAATTTTTCGCGAATAAAATGTGGAAAAAGTATTTAACTTTGTGAAAGCAACTTATAAAAGCTAATAATCGTGCGAGAGCTTGAACTTTTTCTAGGGCTGCCAAAATTCCACGGTTTTCACTCCGCCAGACTTTATATCTAGTGACTTTAGATGAAACTCTCTTTGGTTGGGCGGTCACTGGTCCGGCATCTCGCTCGGCTACCTGAATTCCACGGTTCTGCTACCTCTCCACTACTGACGATGTATGCGACTGGAAGCCGCAAGCATGGAAAGAGACATGGAAACAATTCTATGGCACCAGTTCGATCTACCAAAGAAAGTCTATGCGAAGAACACTAAGCTGCTACTATGACGCGCAATTCCACAGGGCGGTACATTGTGCGTCTTCCGAGGACTGAAGATTCCGAGCATCAAGGTCGATTGCCGATCGTCGCTTTCTGAGCTTGGAACGGCGACTTGATAGATATCCTGCTACCAAGCACTCATACCACCGATTCATGCAGGAGTATCTACAAGTTGGTCACATGCAGGAGGTACCAGAGCCTGTAGATGATCGGATTGAACACTCATACACCCCCCCACCACGTCGGCCTCAAGAAATCCAGCACGTCAACGAAGGTCAGGCTATTCTTTGGACGTCACGCTTCTTGTTAGACCTCTACTCCATTTACACGAGATTGCCATAGTAACAAACACCGAGAAGATGTTCAGGCAGGTATTGCATCATCATGACGACCACAACTCTCCTTCGTATCCGCTATCGCAGATGTCCGTCCGATACGATCGCTACGTTCGACCGTGACATACGATACGGCTAGCGCACCGTACCTAGCAACGAAGACACTCCAGTCGATTGCCGTCGACCAGGCGTAGTTATATTCTGCTGCTGTCAACCCAGTGTTGGAAGATTTCTACGTCGATGATCTGTTGTCCGGCACATCTGACGTGGCATCCGCCAAAGCACTTCGATACCAAGTCACTGCCATGCTCAGTTCTGCTGGATTTACGCAGAAGAAATGGGCGTCGAACACTCCAGAAGTTCTCCAGATTGTTCCGCTAAAAGATCTGGCTTCTCCTCCGCTAAAAGATCATCCAACCTCTCCATGATCCGCAAGAGGAGCAGATGATATCTACGCTTGGCCTATTGTGGGATCAAAAGGCCGACGACCTTCGATTCAAGAAAGAAGTACCTCTCCCGGCGGCCATCCTTACCAATCGGAAGGTAATGTCGTACATCGCTAAGATTTTCGACCTACTACTGGGCCTATTGGGTACGGTCAACATAAAGGCAAAGCTCTTCATGCAGCGTTTATGGACATTGAAGCATGGCGGTGTTCTCTGCGAGTGGGATTCTCCATTGCCGGGTCAGCTACAACACGAGTGGAAGCAGTTCCACACCACACTCCACATTCTAGCTGCAGTTCAAGTTCCTCGTTTCGTGTCTTCGTCTGTCGGTGCTTCTATCCAGCTGAATTTCTTCGCCGATGCATCCTCCGTTGCGTATGGAGCTTGCTGCTTTGTCCGCACAGAAGGTATATAAGTCCATTTGCTGACATCGAAGGCAAAAGTCGCGCCGCTGTCAGATGTGGGATGCCTCGCTGAATACGCACTGTGCACCGTTCCAACTCGCTAGAAAACATTCGTCGCTAATCGCATGTCGAAGATCCAGGCTACCACAACCATAGACCACTGGAGGCACATAGCTGGTTCCGAAAATCCAGCCGACAACATTTGGCGCGGCCGCAACCTTACAGACATAATCAACTGTTCCCGTTGGTGGCACGGCCCTTCCTGGCTCGCACTGTCACCTGAATTTTGGGCCAAGACCTTCATCAACCAGGAGAACTCCCCCTCAGCGTCCGAAGAAGGGTGCAAAGCACCGATTTTGGCAATGACCGCCGCACAAGCAGATTTCTGTAGAGATCTTTTTTCTCGCTACTCTCGCTACAACAAATTACGTCGTGTGGTTGCATTCTGCGACCGCTACATCCAGCGATCCAGTTACATCTAGTTTCGGTTCATCTGTTCCTTCGTTGATCATTAGTAGCTGAGTCATTTCATCGCCCATCGTACCACTCACCACTCTCGTGCTCCAGCACGCCTGCTCTGTCGCTTAGCGCAGAAGGAAACATTCGCTGAGAAGCTGTCGGATCTCTCGAATGGCAAACGTGTTGCCAAATCATCATCACTAAAGTGGCAGACAGATTCTGGAGGAGAAGGACGCAGCGCGGGCGGTCGCGCTGCAGCAATGTACCCGGCAGAACGTGGAACGTTATAGACGGAAGCGGAGACAGCAGACCCGCCTTTTTCAGGAGAAGAAACGCCGCCTGGAAGAAGCGGAGTGCGAGGAGATGGAACAGCTGTGCCGTTCTCAAGAAACACGCAAGTTCTATCAGAAGCTCAACGCATCCCGCAAAGGCTTCGTGCCGCGAGCCGATATGTGCCGGGATAAGGATGGGAGCGCATCTTGACGGACGAACGTGTGGTGATCGAAAGGTGGAAGCTGCACTACGAGGAACATCTGAATGGCGCAGAGAGTACAGGCAGTGAAAGTCAAGGCAGCGGAGGAGATGACTACGTCAGTTCAGCGGACGATGGAAGCCAACCAGCCCCCACCTTGAGGGAAGTTAAGGATGCCATTCAATAGCTAAAGACCAATAAAGCAGCTGGTAAGGATGGTATCGGAGCTGAGCTCATCAAGATGGGCCCGGAAAAGCTGGCCACTTGCCTGCACAAACTGATAGTCAGAATGTGGGAAACCGAACAACTACCGGAGGAGTGGAAGGAAGGGGTTATATGCCCCATCTACAAGAAAGGCGACAAACTGGAGTGTGAGAACTTTCGAGCGATCACCATCCTTAATGCCGCCTACAAAGTGATATCCCAGATCATCTTCCGTCGTCTGTCACCATTAGTGAACGAGTTCGTGGGAAGTTATCAAGCCGGCTTCGTTGACGGCCGCTCGACAACGGACCAGATCTTTACTGTACGGCAAATCCTTCAAAAATGCCGTGAATATCAGGTCTCAACGCACCATCTGTTCATCAATTTTAAGGCGGTATACGACAGTACAGATCGCATAGAGCTATGGAAAATTAACAGCTTTCCTGGAAATCTTACCAGACTGATCGAAACGGATGTGGATAGTGTGCAAAACTATGTGAAGATTTCGGGCGAACACTCCAGTTCGTTCGAATCGCGCCGGGGACTAAGACAAGGTGATGGACTTTCGTGCCTGTTGTTCAACATTGCGCTAGAAGGTGTCATGCGGAGATCCGGGTGTAACAGCCGGGGTACGATTTTCAACAGATCCAGTCAATTTATTTGCATCGCGGATGACATGGACATTGTCGGCCGAACATTTGCAAAGGTGGCAGAACTGTACACCCGCCTGAAACGTGAAGCAACAAAAGTTGGACTGGTGGTGAATGCGTCAAAGACAAAGTACATGCTTGTGGGCGGAACAGAGCGCGACAGGGCCCGCCTGGGAAGCAGTGTTACGATAGACGGTGATACCTTCGAGGTGGTCGAGGAATTCGTCTACCTCGGATCCTTGCTAACGGCTGACAACAACGTTAGTCGTGAAATACGGAGGCGCATCATCTGTGGAAGTCGGGCATACCACGGGCTCCAGAAGAAACTGCGGTCGAAAAAGATTCGTCACCGCACCAAATGTGTCAAGTACAAGACGCTTATAAGACCGGTTGTCCTCTACAGACATGAAACATGGACAATGCTCGAGGAGGACTTGCAAGCACTCGGAGTATTCGAGAGACGGGTGGTTAGGACCATCTTTGGCGGTGTGCAAGAAGACGATGTATGGCGGCGAAGAATGAACCATGAGCTCGCCCAACTCTACGGCGAACCCAGTATCCAGAAGGTAGCTAAAGCTGGAAGGGCATGTTGCAAGAATGCCGGACAGCAACCCTGCAAAGATGGTGTTCGCTTCCGATCCGGCAGGTACGAGACGGCGTGGAGCGCAGCGAGCGAGATGGGCAGACCAGGTGCAAAACGACTTGGCGAGCGTGGGGCGTATCCGAGGATGGAGAGATGCGGCCTCGAACCGTGCATTGTGGCGTAAAATTGTTGATTCATTGTTATCTGTTGAGATGTTAGCTAAATGAATGAATGAAAAGTGGCTGAAACCGTTCGTGGATAAAGACGGTACTCTTCGCGTAGGTGGGCGTCTACGCAATGCCGCACTCATCGCAAATCAAGTACCCGATTGTTCTGTCCGGCAAACACCCGCTGTCTGCTCTACTGGCTAGCAGTCCTCACATTAGCCTGCTACACGCATGGCCACAACTCCTGCTAGCCACTCTCCGTCAGAAGCTCTGGATCCTTGGCGGCAGAAATCTTGTCAAGTCCGTCTTTCAACAATGCCACACTTGTTTTCGATCCAAGTCCACTCTGGTCCAGTAGAGCTCAGCCGATCTGCCGGTATCGCGAGTGTCTTCGACGCGTTCGTTCTCCGTTTGCGGTGTCGACTATTGTGGACCATTTTTCATGAAGTCAGCAGTAGGTACTCGTGACCCCACGAGAGTCTACGTGGCCATATTCGTCTGGTTCTGGACCAAGGCTGTCCACATCGAGCTAGTAAGTGATTTATCGACTCCAGCGAGCTAGCCGCACTCCGTCGTTTAGTCGCCCGCAGATGAAGGATCATCGAACTCCATTCGGACAACATCACTAGCTTCAAATAAGCTTTGCATGCACTCAACCGAGTCTATCGCATGTTGAAGATTGAAGTCACCGAACGAAAACAAATCTTTGACTGGTGTTCCGGAAACGAAATTACCTGGAAGTTTATTCCACCGCGAGCACCACACTTCGGAGGCATCTAGGAGGCCGCAATCAAATCGGCGAAGATTTATCTGCTAAAGGTAGTCAGCTACGTCAACCTTGCCTACGAAGATCTGCTGACCTTGTTGGCACAAGTCGAGATGTGTCTGAATTCTTGACCCCTGACACTGATACCGGAGGACCCAACTGACCTAGACGTCCTGACCACAGGACACTTCCTTGTTGGAAGCATTCTTCAACCGGTACCGGAATCCAACTGGAAGAAGACCACCTACAACCATTTAAACCACTGAGATCGCACCCAGAAGCATCTGCAGCAGATTTGGTGCCGCTGGTACCTCGAGTACTTGCAAAACCCGCAGTCCCATGCAAGTAAGGGTTGCAATCCACCCGTCACCATCGAAATGGGCGCCATCGTCATCATCAAGGAGGACAACGTTCCGTACCGAAATATCGTTTTAATATCGAGATATGCTATTGCTAAGAACAAACCAATAGCTCTTGATATTGGTTACTTCTTACAAAAAGCATGACCTGATATCTGCATGATATTTCAGAGCAAAATTTTGATATTGTTGCTATCTCTTATGTCCATATCTCATTTTGCTATCATTTCACGATTTACTATTAGTGAGATATTTTCGTCTGCTCGGACAAACTTTGGAGGCAGCAGGGACTATGACCAAGGGCTTTACGACCCCTCCCAACGGCCTCTGCGAGTTAGGGGGCTTGGCTGTAAACAGGGCTTAGTACGTATGTATCACACTATCTTTGCTATTTTTGAAGACCTCTGGATGTTTCGAGTACCTCAAAATCCCCGATCGATCAGATCCGCATGAGCCCGACGACAATGTAGGTTTTTTTTTGTCGTCTTTGGTTCATTGTTTAATGACTGATTTTACGAGCACTTGACGAAACGTGCATCCATTCGTTCGAAATCTGATTTGGCGGCATCATCTGACCAATTCTGGCGATCCGATGAGTACATTGCATTGTACGTATGCACAAAGTGATGGCTTCAACAGTCATTAATTCTGGCCCATTAATGGGTCGCTGTCATCGCCGACATATCCATAAACTGTTTTTTGCTGCATCCAGTCAACGCTCGGTGTCTCGTTTCGTTTAAGAAGTTTTAGCTAATTAAATTGCATTTATAGACGGGATGGCTTCGGTGTGCGCACTTTTATTCGGCGATCTGCACGTTACGATATGTAAATGTGGCTTGCAACTAGCACCCGCTTTGGGGAGGGAATGGTGCAGCGGGGATCATTGCAGACAATTCAAGATTTTGGGAGGCGGCGACATGATTTGCCAGAAAAAAAAGTGCAACCGCGAGCCGGAACGGGGATGCATTTATATGGTGCTCTTGTGTGGCGAATTTTGGCCCTGGGGTGATTGAACTGCAGTAAATCTGCGATTTGTTTTTTTGTTCGGCTCCTCAAATGCGATATTAAAGTGACTGAGTAGTTTGACTGAACTGGCCCACCACGGTCGACACGCTGTGATGGATTGATTGCGGGCTAATAACGAGTTCGTCATCTGCTGGCAGAACGAATTATTCTTGCATGCTTCTCTGGATGCTTTTGACTGCGGGGTAATTACTGCGCATGCAGTCGCATTTTTATATTGTCATTTGGTCGTGTTTGTGTTTTGTTAATCATTCTCTTCAATCTCGATTAGATCCTGCCATTTTTGTTTATGGAGATGAAGTGTTGAACGTGAGTTTCTTTTAAAAACGCCAGGAAACAAACGTGAGTTAGCAAGTGCGCTAAGTGGTGGGCTTATTCGGACAAATTTGACACTAATCTAGTTGAAAACAAGATAAGATCGGACAACTTGAACATGGTGATTCGACTTGTCACAACTTGACACCGAATTTAGAATTTAAAATTTATTCCTCAACAATCTAGTTGTGTTATGAAATATGGCAGCTTATGTGAGCTAATCCAAATTATGATTATTGCTGTCACAGCATACCATAATCAGATAAATAAATTTGATTTTCATCCCACAATGATATTTACATCATATAGAAATTTTTAGTATGGTTTGGAAATTTAGCTAGGCTGAGCTACAGAAAAGTTCTCACAAGTTTAAGCTACTGCACCCATCCAGTTGATGGCAGATTTGGATACAATTCTGCATAAGAACCGTACAGAAACTGTCCAAAAAAATTTGGAATATACAATTTCGGAAGATTTCAATACAACCGTTATGTAAGGAAATCTAACAATTTTTGTATTATTTTAATACAGTATCTATATGAAAAGCTTACATTTCTTGTATTGAAACCTTGTAGGATTGCATATGCCAAGGTTTAAAACAATAGTTGTAAGATTCGTTTTTTGAGTGCACGCGTAAAAAAAAAGTTAGTTATTATTAAGATGGCTAATACTTTTTCGCCAAAGCAGGTGCTCAATGATATATATGAGAAAAAACTTATACATCGCCTTCCAAAACTTATACTTTTTATTAACTTATGAATGTTATTAGCTTTTTCGTATGGGAGTATTCATTAGGTGGCATAATAAAGAGTATAAGTATTTTCGAATGGTTTTTTTGCCAAAACATATATGGTTATTCTTTTACGTGTAGGAATTCATGCAACAATCTTTTACGATTTACCACAGATAACAGATATTGAGGCTGGCATCCGAAACGTGTGTAAATATCCGCAACCGTTAGTTCAAATGTATTTTAAATTGGGACCGCGTTTTGCAATCGATTGGAGATGGCACGAGGATCATTACTATTGAAAACGCAGCCCGATTGCGACTGTCAAATGCATTGGCTGCGTTCGACGGTTGTTAATCAGCTGCGTCCGTATATACTGCCGCAATCAGTTGAGTAGATGGCAGTAGTGGGCCAACGTATATCAATTCAATAGTTTACACAGGATTTTCAATAAAATTTCTTCTAGCCTAAATATCTGTTATCTGTGGATTTACTCTCTTTGTATGTGTATATGCAAAATTCGTTGAAGGCCATATGATCTCTCGCCTTAGAGAGAAGAACTTAGTAGGCTACGACCGGATTGCTCAGTCTTTGCTCCCTTGGTTGCTCATTATTCTATGATTGCTATGATTGCTCCCAGGTTTAAAAACTATTATCTTGTAACATATGTTCAGATGATTTTTGAATGATTTCAGCTAGTGTCATGTCCCAGGATTATGTCATTCAACTAATGGGATCCCTGATCAGGGGTGCCAGACATACAGACATGTTTGTATTCATTCATACAGACATTTGGTCTTACATACAGACTACAGATTACAACCATTAAACAGATTTATGATTGATGTTATAGACTTTTACAGACATATGTCATTTCAAAAATTTTGGGTTTCTAAACTGAATTCTACACGGCTTTCGAACGGGAACATGTTGTACATTCGAGCGGTGCCTTTTAGGCTTCTGATCGGAATTCTTTTTGAGTTCCAAACAGAATCCTTTTTTTATTCTATCGGAAGCCCAAAAGCAATCTGATTGAAAGCCCAAAAGAAGTCCGGGTTGAAGAAGATCTCCGTTCCCCCTAAGCCCTAAAGACATTCATATGATCTTTATGATTTCCACACGGATTTTTGTGGCTTCCGAACGAAATTTCTTTGGGCCTTTAAACGAAATTCTTTTGTGCTTTCGAGAGGAATCCTTTTGGATATCAGAACGAAATTCTGTTGGGCTCCCGAATAACATAATTTTCCAATTCTTTTGGGCTTCGGAACCGAAACCTCTAGGGATTTCAGATGAAGTTTTTTTGGACCTCGTAACGGAGTATGGTTGGTTTTTTAGTTCTTTATCAGAGTGATTCTTCAATATTTGATTAAGTTCATCACTGAATATTGTTGGGCATCCGAACGAAATTATTTTGCACATCCGAACGGAATCTTTTTGGACTTCCAAGTGGAGCCTTCTGGGTTTCTGAGCGGAATCTCTTTCTAATTCTGTATAGGGAATACCGAACAGAATACTTTTGGGATATCTTTCGAAAGCGTAAAAAAGATTCCGTTCGGAATCCAAAAAAAGATTTTGTTTGGAAGCGCAAAAATATTCGGTTCGGAAGTTCAAAATAATTCCGTTTAGAAGCCCAAAATAGTTCCGTTCCGAAATTCAAAAGATCTCCGTTCGTAAACCCAAAAGAAGTCGATTCTTATACATATTGTAGATCTGTGGTATGAAGAAATCTTCTTCTTTCCATATTATTAAAAATGAGTTGAGTTGATTTGCAAGATTTTCTCGTTATTCGAATTGACTTTGGATTCGCAGTGATTATATACAAAGAGTTTGTGAATTTGACGGAGAAAGATAAAAAATAATGTTAAACCGAACACAAACACCATATAGACAAAAACAGACATTTTGCTAAGATTTATACAGACTTATGTATCTGTCATCCCTGTCCCAGATGCCCATCATCCTCATAGTAGGTGAAACGTTTCATAATGGCAAAACATGCGTTTGTATATAAATATTAAAGAATGATCTATAAAAAATGAAATACTATCCATAAACAACACCTGATTGTTTCGAAAAATGGGGAAAGACCGTTTGGTGTCAGACAAAGGTGTCTCCCTGCTCACTTTTTATAATAAGAAGCTTTTTTTAAGCTTTATTAATGTGTTTTTTTAATTCTAGGATTAAGTTCAACACAGAATATAATAAGAAGTGAAAAGTGAGCCGTCTCACTAATTATTTATCGATTCTTATGGTGATTAATGAGAAGTGACAAATAATGCGTGATAAAGAAGGCGTGAGAAATGAGGTGTGAGAAGTGAAAATATCTCATTCGTCAATTCTTACTTCTCACTGTAAAAAATGTATCAGGCGAAGTGAGAAGCGAAAAGTCTCACTTCTCACTTCACACTACTCACTTTTCACAGTGAGAAATGAGGAATGGAAATGTCCAGTGAGAAGTGAGACGTCTACTCACTTTTCACATCGAGAAGTAAGAAATGAGGTGTGATAAGTGAGAAGTGAGACGTCTCACTTCTCACTTCTCATTGGTCATTTTTTACTTCGCACTAGTCACTAGAAACCATGAAAGTGAAATATCTCACTTTTCAATTCTATATCATCATTTTCACTTCATTTCTAACATCTTATTTCGCACTTCTCCGTTTTCCTAGTGAGAAGTAAGAAGTGAGAAATGAGGACTGAGAAGTGAGGCGCCTTACTTCTTACTTCTCACTCCTTATTACTCCTTACTCACTAAAGTGAGAACTTCGAAGTAAAAAGTGACGGGCTTCACTCTGGCTCCTTACTTTCCACTTTTCACTCATTGGCCAAACTGCGTATTTGACAAAATGATCTATTCGGCCAAACGTATTTTATTAGACCTATGCGTCGATTGAAATTTCATCGGTGGCGGCGTGATAGATCACGTGTCGGTGTCGCGCATGATTCGGCGTGGGATAATTTTCAACAAAAAAAAATCTGCGCAAGCATCCAGCACTTCCCCAGTAAGCTCCCACAGGAATTCTTCCAGAAGTTCTTCCAAAGTTCCTCAGAAAGTTCCTCCAACGATTCCGCCGGAAGTTCCTCCAGGAATTCCTCAGAAAATTTCTTCGAAAGTTTCTCCAGCAATTCATCCGGAAGACTCCTTAGCAATTCCCCCGAAAGATCTTCCAGGGATTCCTCCGGAAGTTCCTCCATAAGATAGTCTGCGCAGGAGTCTCCATTAATCCAAACCTATTTTGGATGTGCAAGGCTTGCAGCAAAATGATGGCGAACGCGAGATTTAAGAATGCTTTAGTTTCTTCGAACGCAGTCAATACGATTGATTTCAACTCGATGAAAGACGAGATTCGCCGCTGTGTTCTCGACGAAATCAAGTTTGAAATCCAAACCAATTTCAAGAAGTTGATCGAAGCAGTGCCAAAACCCCAGTTCCTGTTTCAACCCCAATATTTTTCGGCCCGGGAAAACGGAAGCGAGAAAATGACGGGAAATTTGAGCCGACTCCGAAGAGATTATCTCAGTTACGCCGTGGTACAGACAACTCCGCTCCATCAACCTCTTCTGCCCCCTCGAGCGACAGCGATATATTCTGGTTATATCTGTCCGACATTTCATCTGATACCCCTGATGAGTGTGTTGCGGAACTAGTTCATCAAAGAGTAGAAGCTGTTGATTTGAAAGTCATAAAACTGGTGCCCCGCGGGAAAGATGGCCGATCATTGAGTTTCGTGTCTTTCAAAATTGGGATACCATCACAATTCAAACACAAAGCCATGCTACCATCTACATGGCCTTCTGGAATTTCTTTCCGAGAGTTCGAAGAAAGAAACGCTACACGTAAGGTTTTTGAAACCGCCTCTCCAATCCAGATTGTAGAGCGTCCCGAACATCCAGATGGAAACGACAACCACAGAGCCGAATTCCTCCGTGACGCAGTTTAACGGAATCGTCGCCGACTACACTAATAAGGCCACTAACTTCGAACGGTAATCAACTGAATTCCATGACACTGTATTATCAGAATGTAAGAGGGCTGCGTACCAAAACCAACGAATTGTATCTTAAGTTGTCCAGCTGTGACTATGATATCATAGTCCTCACCGAAACATGGCTTCGCCCTGACATTTCCAGTTCCGAATTTGCATCCAATTACTCTGTTTTTTGCTGTGATCGCAACGCAGCTACAAGTAATTTAACTCGCGGCGGCGGAGTACTTATTGCAGTGAAGGAAACGTTAAAATGCACATCCGTTAAACTAATCGACAGTGACCATCTTGAACAAGTTGCCGCATGCATCAAACTACCCTCCTCTTCGATCTTCGCCTGTGGTATTTATCTCCGACCAAATTCCAGTCCTGCTCTTTATTTATCTCACTCAGCGACCGTATCACAGATTTGCAATCAAGCCCAGGATTCCGACATAATTGTCACCGTAGGTGATTACAATCTTCCTGAGTTGACGTGGTCATTCGACGAAGACATAAGTACTTTACTTCCAATTAACGCCTCATCGGAGCAAGAGATTGCCCTTGTCGAATCGATGGTTGCCTCTGGATTGCATCAGATCAACTCCCTGCATAATTCAAATGGCCGTATTCTTGACCTGGCATTCGTTAACGAGCCCAACATAATTGAATTTCTTGAACCACCTACTTCCCTACTTCGTATCGACAACCATCATAAACCGTTTGTTCTTCGGATCAGTGTGAATGACAACAACAGAAATACCGATGTTCCGAATCACGACGACGGATTTGACTTCCGACACTGCAACTTTGCTGATCTTAACAACGCCATTTTGTCTATCGACTGGACAGACTCCTTCAATGGCAAGAACACTGATGAAACCGTATGCGTTTTCTATGACAAACTATATGGTATCTTAAACGAGTACGTACCGCGGAGACGAAAGTCAATTTCCTTCAAACATCCCTGGTGGACATCAGAGCTGCAACAGCTCCGGAACGCACTACGGAAAGCTCGCAAACGATTCTTTCGCACACGTTCTGCAGACAACTGGAACAGCCTCCGCTCAATAGAATCAAGCTACACCGAACGTCAAGAAGCCGTATTCCGTGACTATGTCGCTCGCCTGGAAGAAACTGCTAAACACAATCCGTCCTCGTTTTGGTCGTTCATACGCAATCGTAGGCCATCAAATGCCATTCCGACTGACTTGACATTAAAAAATCGCTCATCTGATACACCGGAAAATTCTGCAAACCTTTTCGCCGATTATTTTAAGGGAGTGCACTGTTCTTCTTCACCGAATTTCGCTCCTGAAAGTCTAGGAAACATTCTTGCTTTCGATCTAAATCTACCACCTTTAGTAGTTTCGCAAAACGATGTCCTCGCAATATTGAAGAAATTAGACATTTCAAAAGGACCTGGTAGGGATAGGCTTTCGCCGATGTTCATCATTGAGTGCGCTGTGTCATTGCAGGCACCGTTGGCAGTGATCTTCAATAAGTCACTGCATGAGGGATCATTCCCTGAACTATGGAAAACGGCCGCCATCACTCCGATATTTAAATCGGGTGACAAACACGAAGTCGAAAACTACCGAGGTATATCTATTTTATGCTGCTTGGGAAAAGTCTTCGAAGAGCTTGTCCATAACGTATTGTACGCCGCATCCCAGCCACTGCTATCCGATTTTCAACACGGTTTTGTGAAGAAGCGATCGACCACATCGAACCTAATGTCGTATGTGAATTATATTTCGAAACAGATCGAGGATCGACATCAAGTAGATGCAATATATTTCGACTTCTCTAAGGCCTTCGGCCTATATTCGACCTATATTTCGACTTCTCTAAGGCCTTTATACCAAGTTCAACTCAATGGACGCAGTGGTTCTACGCCCCAACAAAAAAAAAGGCCTTCGACAAAGTTCCCCACGAGCTCACTATCCAGTAATTCAAATATCTGGGTTTTCCCAACTTGATAACGCAATGGCTGCACTCATATTTAAGTGGAAGAAAGGCCTTCGTCAGATTGAATAGCTCTCGCTCACGCGCGTTTACCATTACGTCCGGTTCCAAAGTGTACTTGGACCTTTAATCTTTGTACTGTTTATAAACGACCTATGTAGTCGGCTAAAATCGGGCCAGTTACTGTATGCTGACGACCTAAAAATATTTAAAGTAATCTCATCGCATCTCGATTGTTGTGCGCTTCAAGCCGATATAGACAAACTCCAACTGTGGTGTTCGGAAAATGGAATGGCTCTCAACATAAGCAAATGCAAAGCTATATCGTTTTCTCGACGAAATACACGTATCGAAAGTGGGTATACGATAGGTTCCACTCAATTAGAAAGTGTAGATTTGATCCGCGATTTCAAGTTTCGTTTTAATGAGCACATCAGCATGACTACAGCGAAAGCATTTGCTG
This sequence comes from Armigeres subalbatus, assembly GCF_024139115.2. Lineage (NCBI taxonomy): Eukaryota > Metazoa > Arthropoda > Insecta > Diptera > Culicidae > Armigeres > Armigeres subalbatus. The sequence continues at coordinate 108,951,551 of NC_085139.1, read as the reverse complement.
CATTGGGTTTCATTCGTCGATATACAAAGGACTTCACGGACATCTATGCACTCAAAGCACTGTACTGTTCAACGGTGCGAAGTATCTTGGAGTATGCAGTATGTCTGTGGTCCCCATACCACGTGACACAATCTATCAGGATTGATTGATTCAACGATGTTTCATCAGATACGCCCTCCCTCGGCTTCACTGGAATGATCCTGTAAACTTCCCGGACTATTCCAGCCGCTGCAAACTTATAGGCCTGGAGACACTTGCGCTTCGTCGGACGTCTGCAAAGGCTGTTTGTTTTTGATATTTTAAAAAATGTCGTGCAGTGTCCATATTTAATGCAAAACGTTACGTTTTACGCTCCTTCTCGGCATCTGCGTGAACGCGATCTTATTATGATTCAGCGTCACAGGACGTCATATGGTTTTAACAACCCTCTGGAAAACTGTTTTCGGTCGTTTAATAGTGCAGGCGCTGTTTTTGATTTTAATGTGTCTAAACTTTTAAGAATAGAATAAGAAATATTAGATAAGAAGCAGTCTGAGGAGTTTTATAATTCAAGACGAAGAAATAAATAAATAAATAAATAAATTCCCCGGAAGTTCCTCCACGAGTTCTTCCGTAAGTTCCTACAGGAATTGCTCAAGAAGTTCCTCGAGGAATTCATTCATAAGTTCTTCCAGACATTCCTCTGGAAGTTCCTCCACGAGTTCTTTCCTCCAGGAATTCCTCCGGATGTTCCTCCAGGAATTTCTCCGGAAAATCCTCCGGAATTTCCTCCCGAAATTCCTGCGGAAGTTCCTTCAGGAATTCTTCCGGAAGCTCTTCCAGTAATTTCTGCGGAAGATCCTCCAAGGATTCATCCCAAAGGCCTTCTAGTGTTTCTCCGTAAGTTCAGCCAAGAATTCCTCCGAAAGTTCCTCCAAGATTTCTTCCGGATTTTTTTCCAGGAATTCTTCCGTTATTTCCTCCAGGAAATCCTCCGGAAGATAATCCAGGAATTTATCTGAATGTTCTGGAATGTCCAGGAATTTATCTAAGTAAGCTACGCTAGGACAATGCCGCGTTTTTTCGAATTTTATTAATGTTTATCGAATAGTGATTCCAACGGATTTCAGTGGAGGAAGCCTACATCAGACTGAAAAGCGAAGCTAAACGGATTGGACTAGTCATCAACACGTCGAAGACGAAGTACATGATAGGAAGAGGCTCAAGCAAAGTCAATGTAAGCAACCCACCACGATTTTCTATCGGTGATGACGAAATCAAAGTGGTTGAAGAATTCGTGTACTTGGGCTCACTGGTGACCGCCGATAACGATACCAGCAGACAAATTCGAAGTCGTATCATGACAGAAAATCGTACGTACTTTGGACTCCGCAAAATGCTCCGATCGAATAGAGTTCGCCGCCGCACCAAACTGACAATCTACAAAACCCATACTAGACCGGTAGTACTCTACGGACACGAGACTTGACCGATGCTCGTGGAGGACCAACGCGCACTGGGAGTTTTTGAAAGGAAAGTGCTGTGTACCATCTATGGTGGGATGCAGATGGCGGACGGTACGTGGAGGAGGCGAATGAACCACGAGTTGCATGAGCAATTTTTATCGTGATGATGATCCATATTTTGTTCAAGTGATTTTATTTTATTTTTTTTAATCATTTTACTTAATCATTTGATTTTCTGACGATCGAAATATATATTATTCATGAAACATTTATCATGCGTTTTTTTTTTGATCATGTCTAACGGAATATATTTTCCAATTAATTGCTAAAATTTAGTGCAGTTATGGATCTTCTAATTATTCTTTATGGATACTTCTGAACTATTTTATTTCCTTCTGAACTATTTATGGTCGCACTTTATGGAACATTCAGATGTTATTTACGAATCGTTTCTTATTTTTTATAGATCGGTTTTGCGCATTCAGCGGTACAAAGTACTGCCTTTCATAATAATTCTGGTTAAAAAATGAATGGCTCCATAATAAGGCCAATGCAAACATTTTAAAGCATATGTCTTCCTCCATCTCGGATTTACTTTGCCCAAAAATAAAAATTTGAGGGGATAAAAATAAAATTTCCGTGGAATTTTGAAGATTTTCAATACATTCTTTAACAAATCCGATGATTTTTTTTAATATTTATTCTCCATCATACGAAGTCCCCCCCTCCCCTTGACTTTTCGGAGACTAGTAGGACATATTTATATTGAACCCGCAAGCCGGGTTGACACCTTTACGTGGTGTGTTACGGGGTAAGATCTACCTCGGTTACATATGCCAGCTACCGGCAAATCCTGACCCAACGAATACCTTCCTCATTATTCAACTCCATGGTACTTATGAGGGTGTCGCTAAATCGGTGGCCTCTCGTAAAGTAAGTACCACATCCAGTGTTGTAAAATGTCATTTGCATTCTTTTTCATAATTTTCCCAGAACTTTTTTCGGTAGTTAGCTATCAACTATCAAGTATGGCGAACAAGAAATTTCTGTAAATATGTAATCTGGGGCATGGGAGGCAAAATGTCATTCAAATGACATTATATCAAATGACACGTGACATTTTGGAGAGATTTCACTCTCTAGCCTCAGATGTTATATTTAGAGTAATGTACCTTTGGACAAGAATATAGCACCACTCAAGCGTTATGCGTGCATCTAAAATTTTGAAGTAAATTTGGCTTCCGAAGAAAGTTATGAATAAATTATTCAAATGACATGCAGATGACATTTTACAAGCCTGCCCACATCAACACTTCCATCCTCTCCCAAGTTACAGTGAAGATGGGCGTGGCCAGTATAAGTAATCCTCATGCTTTTGTTAATTTTGTCTAAGACTGGAATCAAAGACCTCTCCACTTCTTGATTTCTGATAGCATTCAAGATAAGGATCTCAAAAGTAAAACATGAGTATCACTAGTGTTCAATCTACGAATCACACCGTAACAATGCTAATGCTAACCAGTTGAAATTTAAATGTTTGCGTTACGTTGTATCTTCTTCCAAACATCGAAACATAAAAAAACATCGATTATGCTAAATGGCACTCGAATCCGATTTGTCCCATCATTGTGATGAATGGGAACAATAAACTTGCACAAAGGATTTAATGACCGTCTCTCGCTAGCTGTCGGACAGAAGAATTAATAAAAATAATAACAAAAGTTTAATCCCTGTGTGTCTTATAGAGTAAGACGTTCGAACCGAAAAAAACTACTTCTCGAAGAGAAAATCGTGTTAGGGAGAAAGAGGCAATAGTGGTGGTACTGAACAAGTGGCCCTACTTCATACTACTTATCAAATAATATCAAATAATATCTGTTGAGAGGAGGAAAACTGTCACTCATGCGAAATGTGAGTTTTTGACCTTAACAAACACCTTCAACCATTGTTAAACTGTTTGCATAACTGTCGTAATTTTTGGTTGGGTGTTATGTATGAAAAATCTATCCTCAATCATGCGAGACCCCGAAGGTTATGCACAAAGTCGATAAATTAAAGAAGACTATCAATAGACTAACATGCCACATGATTATGAATTACATCGTATACCAGATCGAATCGCAACTAACGGATCGTTTACCCTACTCAAGACCAGAAGCCACGAAACGCGTCGAAACGCCAATCCACGGGACCGGTTTATTCAAGCGATGGCTATATCGAACTCGATCCCCATCATCATCATTACTGCAAGAGAGTAACCAACAACAAAAAAAACGCAAAAGGGGTACACTTAATTTTACGACTACTAAAGGTTTGCGTTTGATTTAGAGGTGTAAGGCGCAAAAAATCCATCCATTAGTGGAAGCGCAAACTGTCAAAATTTAGATAATTGCGCTACCAATAGCAAATGAGGAAGATAAATAGTGCGTCATTACAGGAATTTGTTTCATTTTTGGCGAGAATCAAATATTAGTAAGAAACTGTCTTGTAAAACAAACCCGATCATCAAGGTATATCAAAAATCTAACACACATATCAATGGTTGTTATTAAAAACAACGTGTGTAATAATTAGATAATTTGAAAAAAAATTAATTGCAGTTTAATTGCATATCATATATTAACATATTAACAATATTGGTTGTTTTTATTTTTTTCCGAAAGAACCTAAAGCCTGTCCACGTTAAATTTCGGACACTTAGCTAATGTCTAATCGATCTGTCGTCGTTTAATCAATTTGGGCGTGATCAAAATATGCTGAAAGCAGCACATAAACCAGACAGATTCAGCTGTTGTGTAAATTGATCGCCTCAGTAAACTGTGAAAATTTTCAAAAATCGCATTATTAGATGGGTGTCCGAAATTTAACGTGGACAGGCTTTAATTTTGTTTTTGTCCACAGATATTGGGGAAAAAGTCGAAGATGAGCCCTGGTCTAGTAGCTACCGCTTCTGCCTTATAAGCAGGAGGTAGTGGGTTCAATTCCAGGCTCGTTCATTTCCTACTTTGTATATCTATCTTAATTCTTTCTGTGTTTCACGTTCTACCAAAACGATTCCTACTGTTATAACCTTCTACAATCCCAAAACCTCCCGTGGCACCTATGAGAGGTCGTAGAGTTCTCTGCATCTTTCTTGAGTAGGTGTCCAACTAACCATCCTTCCCCATTCCTCAGCAATCACAAGGACGTGGTCAGGACAGATCTCGACTATTTGAAAGTGCATGGCTTCCATCCAAGAGATAGTGATTAGTCCTAAATCATTATCTGTGGTAACGGATGAAAGTGATGCTACTCTCGTACAATAGTCTTGGCTTGTACCACCTACGAATTTGTGCGAATTGTTCTATGCTAACGCTAATGGTAGATATTGGGGAAAAGTCGAAGCTTCAGAAAATTTTGAACCCCGTTCAAAATACATGGCTGAAACAAAGTTACTTTCCTACATTATAAATTATATCAACGTTTGTTATAATGTTGATAAAAAGCACCAGCTTCTGTAAAAATTATGTTACGGCTAGAGGGATTTTTGTTATTTTAACAACTATAACCAGCCAAATTTAAAACAAATTTTGTTACAATATTTTCCTGATATGAATAACTTCCCTAGTTACAGTTTTGTTATGTATTCTTGTTCGGGAAGGTGAGCTGTTTGATAATGTAACACGATGATTATTTTGTATTTTTGATGCTCTTCATAAATTTCCTTCTTTTCATGTTTTGTTAGCATTGCATGGAACATTGTAACCTTACTTTGAGCGTTCATCAAGCAGATTCGATACCAGTTCTTAACTGCAAGCTTTTCAAGTTATTTTTTTTTTGCCTTCGTATACCATAAAGTTAACACGAAGATACGTTTATTGCCCAAGGACAACATTTTCAATACAACATTTTCCAAAACAGAAATTTCCGAAAGGTTACCGGCCTACAATAGGTGAACTACGTCTTCGCTGACCCAATGGACCCTTCCTCGGAGGAACACTTTGACCTTTTACGTAGCTGCGGCCTTCTAATGGATTGTATGACATTTTTGTCAGAAACCAATTTGCCAGAATGAACAAAATGTCAGAATGTGCCATTCGTCAGAAACAGTGAAACAGGAAACAGGAAATTCCGATTATTATTGGTAGTTACAGAATAGAGAAAGAAACATGAGTCTGAGTCATTCGGCATAAAGTTTTTATATGAAACATTAGGAATTACTTCGAATTGCGACAACAGTGAAGATAATTTTTCATAACGGATATTTGGCATGATTAAGTAATGAAGGGTTCTTCTATAATTCATTTCCGTAAAAGGGATTATTTAACATAACAGACAATTTTTGGAACGATGTATTCTATTCAATTTCTTTTTATTTCTAAGAAATACTTCCATAATACACAAAAAATGTTAACGAATGGATATCATATCACTTTGCCTTATTCCGGACGCAGACTTCATTTCAAAGATTGATTCATATCTATCTTCTTCTCTTATTGGTATTACATCCCATCACTGGGACAGAGCCGCCTCGCAGCTTGGTGTTCATTAAGCACTTCCACAGTTATTAACTGCGAGGTTTCTCAGCCAAGTTACCATTTTTTTCTTTCGTATATCATGAGGCTAACACGATGAAACTGTTATGCCCAGAGAAGTCGAGACAATTTCCAATCCGAAAAATTGCCTAGACCGGCACCGGGAATCGAACCCAGCCACCCTCAGCATGTTCTTGCTTTGTAGCCCCGCGTCTTACCGCATGGCTATGGAGGGTCCTTGATTCATATCTATCATTGCCTTGGAAATTCGTGCTCGTTACGAAAGCATGAATTCTTTTCTTATGCCAAAACAATGCTTGCTTTCTGCAAAAGATTTATATCACTTTAACTCATACTGGACAGCTGTTTTCTTTCATTGAAGGAATTATATCTACAAGTGAGTTATTCCGGACAAACTCGACAAACTTCCAAAGCAAAGATCACATTCATCATTGTCGTATCCTAGTCGAATACCTACTTCTAAAGAAGGAATCAGATTCAGCACTGCCTTATTCCGGGCAAACGCCTACCTTTAAAAAAGGGATCACATACACTATTGCCTTAATCCAAGCAAGCGCCCACTTTTGAAAAAGGTATTGTTACGTTCGTAATTTAGGAGCTTAGCTCACTCTATTACGTTAGGTGTGCAAACCAAAATACAAAAACAAACCTTGAAGCATTAGTTAACACCCAGCCAATGACAGTGTTATGACCGTTATGTCACCTTGCAGATCAAATGTTATGCTGCAAGGGATACTAGGATTGAATCCGAAAAAGCAACAAAGAATTTTCCTGTCGTTCGTGACTGAACGAAAATTCGTCATTTCCGTTCACGGCACACACATACCGTCTGACGGTCACCAGTGGGGACGAAGAAAAGATTCCGACTGCCACGCTCGCTGCATCGGTGGAGTGCTCCTGGACAACAAAAGGCTGGGCCGGAAAGCGAGGCCTCGGATGAACCCATCGTGTTTCGTAAGACGGAAAAAAGTGCCACGCAGCCGATAAATCGCCAGATCATCAGGAGAGGAAACTCCAAACATAGTTCAAGGTTAGTCTATTTGGCGGTCGCGTAAAGAGCAGACCAATATCGGTTTCGATTTCGGCATTTTCCAGACAAGGGTTGACCATTCGGTTTGCCGTGACCGAATAAGACCGAGCAGGACACACACCAAGAGCAGCAGAGGACTTGAGGCGGCACGGAAGGAACTTCTCCACAGTTACGGGTGCGGATAAATTCCCCCGCGCGGAGTGTGCTCGAGCGAAGCTCATTGAGCAAGCCAGGTTAGTTGTGAGACAATAATGCACGGATGGGCGTTTAATCCGTTATAATCCCGAAATATAGGCAGAACGTGCATAGGATCCAGTATACGGGAACTTCCTACCACAACGGATAGCGACCGGTAGCCAACGTATCAAACATTCGCCGTAAAAGAGAGCCTCCTAGGAGTAATTTTATCTGAAACGCAAATGATAAAACATATCTGACATAAACCGTTAGGCAGGGCTCTTGTTTGGGAATTATTTCGTTGCGGATTTTGGTGGAAACGGCACTCGGCGCCGACTGGATCAAGCCGTGCAAACAAAGGTGGCTTAAGGTGCGATCGACGAGCGACTCAAGGTGCGATTTTGGCAGCAAGCCATTCTCTCCCGACGATTGCAGTCCGGGAACAGGATCACACCCGCGCTGTGCACCAAGGCACTCCAGGACGCAGTCAAAGTGGCGACCGATGTGCGGTCCAAGTTTTTCCCCTAGTCGGCATCAATAGCGGGAGCAGTGCATGCACGGGCTCATGGAGCGGTGTGTTCGCGAGGTAGCCGTACGCCGTGTCGAAGGCCGTAGGAGTCAAATGAAGGGAAGCTGTAGGCGTGAGTAGCCACGAGATGTGGAGGCAAATGACAAGTGAATGTGAATGAAGAAGGGAAGTAGAGGAACAGAAATAGGAAGATTAGCAGGCAGGAAGGATAGAAGTTGAGATACACAGGGGAAATTGATGAAGAGCAGATAGCGCATAAGAAATAAAATGTTTGCACACAATTTATGTATGTCTTGAGGCGTTTTATGTTTACTAGCCGGTCCGACCCTTGCTCTTTGCCCTCTGGCAAGGTCGAATCCAACAGTATCGTTGCCAAAATCTGGGCAAACGCCTATTTTTGAAGAAGAGGTGACATTCATCATTGCCTTAATTTGAGAAGCGCCTACCCGACCAGTTAATCATCAATATCGTAGGTGAAGTCTTTTGCTATCTATTGGTGATGTTGATTTGCGCGGGAGTACAATCAGTTTCGTTAAATCGACGTTTGAATCTTTGTTTACCAAAGCAGATAAGTCGTTTTGAAAATTTGATATTGATATATTCCACGAACGTCATAACCTGAGAGTCATAACATGATTACAACACGAACGTCATAACATTATTATGAGCCACATTCGCTTAGCTGCTGCAACACTAACGGCGTCCACTTACGGTTGAAGGCCTTCGTCAAATCGAGGTATACTAAGTCTGCGTGTTTACCCTGCTCGAAGGCATCCTGGTGGTCGTCCCAGAATCCGGTAAAGTAGGATCCGTAGCCCGGAGGTACGGCGGAAGGTATCTCGGAGGAAACATCTCGGAGGGAGCCGCTGAATTAAGAAATGGTTATCATACAGGTCAGAGGCAACCTGTCACTTTAACACGGGTAAAAGGGACCGAATGATGGTGGTCCCATCAATGATGATAGTAGAATGAGCGTTAAAAAAGAAGATGGACCACCTCCAAAGCTTCAAGTAATGCTACACCACGGGTATTCGACCTTGTATCTCCTCAGATCGGGTGATAGGCGTTCATCTCCCAAGATGAGAAGGCGCGGATGTATCTCACTGATGATGTCACTCACCAGGCATGCACAACGCGTATTATAATGCTACCTCGGTGAAGGACACCAGCGTGTGGGAGGTCTTCGCTAAACTGATGTACGTCAAAGGGGATCTCTTGAAAGATTCCGATCACCACCACTGGCCTTCAAAGGAACGTGGTGGAAGGAACGCTTGTGAGATTCGGCTCAACAGGTTTTCCCAAATCCATTAAATATTCCACTGAAGACAGATTTTGACGTCCGGTGGAAGCGTAGGGGTGGAAAAGAAGAATAGAAGGTTGCATTGATCCATTCCTGACGCAGTTAGGTGCGATGATGATGACGTATCATTTGCACTGCACTGATCATAAGAGAAGAAAGCGATTTTGGAGTGGGAGTGATTACTATCGGTGGTTTCTGGAGGGGTACTACTCTTCACGGCGGCAGTGTTTCGGGTTATCAAACCTAGATGACCTTTAAATCCATAGGCAGGGTCGACAAATGGAGCTGAACTAGATTTTGAGCGCATGAGTCTAAGTCGAGTCAAGTACGAGACACTGAAGACGGCCTTACTGTTGAGGTCGAAATACGTATCTGTCAAGATACAATTAAGTGGTGGAATTCAATGGGATTGTACAAACTCGTCTTATGACAAGTGAAGACATTCCACTAAAAAGCTCAAAATAATTTTCTTAACGCATGAGTCTGTTGAGACATATAACCCGGGTTGTTGTCCACGGGATGCCCGGAAATCGACTGGAGGTATGTTTACCAGGAATGGAGGACCCGGGATGCCAATTGAAGCTCATTGTACTCACAGCATCCGAAGATCTAACTGCTTGATGGTCCTGGTTGATCAGTCAGCATACTGCTACTCGATACCTTACATCCTTCGGCGTCCGTCGTCGGGCAAAATCAAAGCGTTCCGATAATGCCACACAGGAATCGCTTGACTGCCGCGACGCCGTCCGAAGAAACATCGCCTTGGAACCTTGTGCTTGCATTATTGCTCGCATGGGGATAATGCGTCCCTCTTCTATCTATCTCCCGGTGCCGAGGAATATTTTTCAGTTTCGGTATGGGAATGACGTCCGCACAATGAAAAGGGTTGTGTCGTGAATCTTTCTCCACTGCAGGTCGCTCGGGTCATTCCGGCGGGGTCATGGCGTCCCGACTACCCAGGGCGTCACGAAAGTGCTTGTCCGTGGCCATCCTCGGACGCCGGGGTCGGCCCAAAGGTTCCGGTTGGGGTACCAGAGCAACACAAACATTTCAAATCGATCGCTGCAAATCCTATATGACCAGATTTAGTCACAATTAAGCCGCAGCAACCAAATTAGCTTTGATTGTGCTGCTTGAGTATGGCTTTCAGTCCTAAGGTGCCCCTTCTATCCGGATTAGGCGACGCCTCGGGATTTGCAGCAATGTAGCAGAATTTTGACTCGTTGGAGGCGGCAGCAAGAGAGATGTTAGCATGTGGGTTGAAGATACAAGTTTGGTTTGACGGGAAAACGGTTTTCCATATAAAAGATGGGGGTACGATGAGAAGTTTCCTTTCCAACCGTGATTCTCGAACGGAGTTGAAGTGCGCGCGTGGTTAATTTCCGTTTCGAGGTTAGAATTCAAATACCTCTAGTTTGTGAAGTCTTACAATTAAAGTTTGTTATTTTCTAATATTTAGGTCCAGTTGCTAAGTCAGAAAGCAAAAAGAAGTGTTAGTCACAGTACCAAAAGAAAAAGATGTAAGAAGACGATTATACCACGAACAAAAGAATCATCCAAAACATACATGTTAGAAACGCCAAGAAAAAGGTCCGTTCAAGGGGCCTTTTTCTTGTAATCTCGTTTCAAGCTCTCCGTTGGTGGATCCTGGCGGAGCATCGCATCTAACTTTTCAGTCAACTTTCGAGCGGCTGCCAACGGAAGCACGGTAAGCGAACCGTGACTCCTGTGTATACCCCGATTCGGCGATGTCGTGTCCGCCATTGTAATCCGTCTTTCGACATCGTGGATTCCCCATGGTGCCAGGACGACCAAGCTTCGAGTGCGGCGTGCAATACCCCATTGTTAATTAAGTGAACCCTCCATCCGGCCTAATCACGAACTTCCGGCCGATGTTTCTCGAATGCCACGAACGGTACCACGAGGACCACTGGTTTCCCGATTACAACTACCATCGAAAGCTTTCGCAACGGTCATCACAAGCCCAGATCCGGATCCGGCAACGATTAGCTAAACAGCAAGTAACCATATGTGACGTCATTAATAAACATTGATAATTGGTATGTAGAAAACCGTGGTAGTTAGTTATTAGGAAGTGGCAGCCCTTGAATCGTGAGTCTTTCACAAACTTTGTTTTGTATGCGTCCCCGGGTTCACAAAGGAACCGTCATGCCTCGCCTTTCGAGAGATCCAGTGGTAGTTAGACAATCATCTTCCCTCCTGTGTTCTGATTCCGCTTTGTTCTTCAGTCCATCGCAACATCCGTGGGAGGTTAACTTTATTGAACTCCTGCTTCGAGATAAAGACTGCTGTTTAGAATGTGTATGAGGTGGAACAGTCGATATACGACCCTCAGATACCTGATCCGTGAACTAGCGAGTTTCATTGGGATCAAGTGCCCTTTTGGGAGTATTTAAGGCTGGAAAACCGATTCCAATATTAGAAGCGGTATTTTCGGTAGTGTGTTGGTGGTTGAATGATTTTGGTTATGGTTATGGCGGGTTCACTACTCATGATGGCGTCGTTTGGAGAGGAGCAAGATAGATAGTTGGAAGGTTCAACAGCAGCAGAAATAGAATCGGATTAAGCAGTGTCGTGGCCAGTGCTGGAATTTCAACATCCTTTCATGGCTGCCTTTCATGCAAAAATGATTAAAGAACCCACGATTCTTTCAATTACTTTACTTACTTATGGATCCCGTACACCTCCGGTGGTTCAAAGGGCCGACTTGAAAGATTTCCATCCTGAGCGATGCCCGGCTATCGCTTTAACCTGTCGCCAGGTTAGATTTCGGTTAGAGATCGAGCCTCTGGGTCTGCCTCTGCTGCGATGTCCCGCTGGGTTCCAGTCTAATGCTTGTTTATAGATTTCGTTTCCGCCCCTACGTAGAGTGTGGCCGACCCAGCCCCACTTCCGATCCCGAATTTCTGTTGTTATCGGCCTCTGGTGACAACGACGATGGAGCTCGTTGTTTGAGATCCAGTTGTAAGCCACCAGGCCCGAATTATATACCGCAGGCATCTGTTAATGAACACCTGCAGCCGTTGAGTGTTCTCCACTGATACACACCATGTTTCGCTAGCGTATAACAGCACAGATTTCAAGTTAGAGTTGAAAATTCGTATTTTGGTTCACTTACAGATATTTCTTAAACTCGCAAAGGCAGCCCTTGCTTTCTTGATCCGTTTGCCTATGTCGATCTTGGTACCGCCGTCTGACGCCATTTGGCTACCAAGATATATTATATATATATCAACATTCTCCACTGGTTGCCCGGCTACTGTGAAACTGGAAGGAGTCACTGTGTTTACATCCAACGATTTGGTTTTGTTGACGTTGATGACTAAACCTGCCGAGGAGAAGCGATCGGCAAGGTCGTTGAGCTTTCTCTGCATATCAGAGCGCCGTTGCGCGAGTAGTGCAACGTCATCCGCCAATTCGAAGTCGTTTAGGTGCTCGAGGGTTATGGGCTGCCATAACAGCCCGCGGTTTGGTTCACGGTCAATCGTATCTACCAGAATCTCATCGATTACGATGAGGAACAGTAACGGTGATAGAATACATCCTTGCCTCACACCAGCTACGACCCGGATAGGGTCGGACAGGATCCCATTGTGCAGCACTCTACACAAAAAGGCCTCGTAGTGTGCTTCGATGAGGCCGATGATTTTCTCAAGAACCCCTTTTAGGAATGGGCGTTTTTCGGAAAAATATCGATACTGCCGAATCGATGTTTTTATTGTCGAAAAATCGATGCCGAAAAATATCGGCGTTGAAACATCGATATTCCGATATATCGATACGCCCGAAAAATTAAAAGCACGAGCAAAAAAAAAAAAAAAACAGGGTTAGTTTAGATTTTTCATTTCAGGTCGCACATCACAGTTTCGCTGTTTCGCAGTTTTTAACAGATTGTGTCTAATGTGCTATATTTTTGGAATTCAAAAAATCGAAATCCGATATCCGCTAGAAAAAATCGATACAGTCAAATATCGAACTTAAAAAAAATCGATACGAAATATCGATTAATCGGAGCGAAAATATCGATTCCCGATATATCGTATCGGTATCGCCCATTCCTAACCCCTTTGCGTCTCAGGGCGCCCCACATATTCTCGTGATTGAGACGGTCGCTTTTTCGTAGTCAATGAATACCAAGTAAAGGGACTCTTTGAGTTAGTCGACCTGCTCCAGAATGATGCGGAGCGTGACAATATGGTCCACACAGGATCTTCCGGCACGGGCTAGGATAATTTTGCACAGAACTTTGAGAACGGTACACAGCAACATAATGCCTCGCCAGTTATGCCTCGCATACAGTCAGGTCACCCTTTTTGGGCACCTTCACTAAGATACCTTGCATCCAGTCGACCGGGAAAGTTCCGGTATCCCAGATATTACGAAATAAACGATGCAGTACAATCAAAGTTAATTGCCTATTTCCGGGGATTAAACCACCCGACTTGGACGTTAATTTACAATATTATGAAACTCATATGTGAATATGTACGTTATGAGGAAGATATTGATTTGGAAAATGTATTGGAGGTAACCACTTTCCCTTCGATGGGACTCGAACCCATGACCCTACAGTACGCTAGACTGGTGCTTTAACCAACTAAGCTACGAAGGACCTCCGTCGGCCTTCGCAACCTAGCGGCTACTGAACAAGCTCGAGATTCCCATATTAGATGCATAGTCAAATCACTCGCAATCCATTTCTCAAGCCAATACTTCCACATGTGTATGGTACACGTCCACATTAGAGGAGCGTGAGTATTTAGAATGTCTGGCGGCTATACACATTCTTCATCAGCAACTGTACTGATCAAGTGTCAAGTGCTCAGACCCGACCGCATTGCGTAGGCAAGAGCACGCTGTAGTAGTTGAGCGGATGTCATGGGGTCAGCTTTGAGCATCTCGGCTGATATGCGGTCGACCCCTGGGGCTTTATTCGATTTCATGCTTTGGATGGCTGTTTGAATCTCTAGCAATGATGGAGCTTCGGTATTGACACGTGTTATACGTCGGATCCTAGGCAGATCATGCCGAGGTGGTGATGGCCTGGCTGGCACTTGAAAAAGTTGTTCGAAGTGCTCGAACCAGCGTTTCAGCTGATCAATTGCGTCGGTGAATAACTGATCATTCGCGTCTTTCACCGGCATCGTTGCATTCATCTTCGCCCCGCTTAAGCGTCGTGAGATATCGTAGAGGAGGTGAATGTCCCCGGTTGCGGCGGCTCTCTCTCCTTCGTCGGCCAGAGAGTCTGCCCACGCTCGCTTTTCCCGTAGATATGAGCGTTTTACTTCCTTCTCAAGAGCCGTGTATCGTTGACGGGCTTAGACTTTGGCTCCTCTGGTTTTTGATCGTTCTTTCGCGGCTTTAGCTTCTCTTCGCATCTCTATCTTCCTCCAGGTCCCATCGGTGATCCATTGTTATCTTTGGGTGCACAGTTCGCCCAGATTGTTCTCGCTGGTGGCGATGAAGGCATTCTTGATGGCGGTCCATTGGTCTTCCACGCTGCCACCTTCCGGAATATCTGCAGCACGCGTCTCCAGTTTTTCAACGAAGGACCTTTTCACCGTGACATTTTCCAGTCGGCGTGTGTTGTGTTGAACCGTCGTCCAACTCTCTCCTCCTGCCGACGAATCCGCGCAATGCGCAGGCGTATTTCGCCGATGAGGAGGTGATGATCAGACGCGATATCGGCACTACGTTTATTCCGTACATCAAGAAGGCTCCGTTTCCATTTTCGGCTGATGCAGATGTGGTCGATTTGATTTTCTGTAAAGCCGTCACGGAAGACCCACGTGACCTTGTGAACCGGTCGATGAGGGAAGAGCGATCCCCCGATCACCATGTCGTTATTACCACAAAATTCTGCGAACAGCTCTCCGTTTTCGCTCATTTCTCCGAGACCATGGTGTCCCATGGATTCTTTCAATCTTTGTCTTATGACGATTACGACCTTTTGCAGTACTGGTCGTGGCTCCGGTGGAAGCTGCTCTGCCCGAGAAGGAGAAAATAATGTGCACAGCAAAAAGTAGTCACCGAAAATTGCTCAACACAGTTTTGTCAGTACACACAAAGTTAATACCAACACCACAATATGAAGTTAAATGTACGTTAAATGTATGTGTTAAATGGTAAAAATGTCATTTGCAACATGCCTTTGTTGTTTTGAAAAATGGCGTCGAATCAATGACACGTGCGCGAACTCATTTTGCACAGAAGGTGGAAAATCCGGGTATGTCGCACGGCGACATTGCAAAGTCGTTGAATATCTCTAAATCCGGGATAACTGTTTTATACATCGAAGCAAAGGGGAGTATTCGCAGAACATTTTAGGCAGAAAAAACTGTCGTAGTTCCAAATAAATTTCTCGTATGGGAAGCAATATGTGACTGCGGTCTCAGAAGCGACATTTTCGTCACAATCGGTACAATAAATTCACAAATGTACGTTGATGAATATCTGAATAAACGACTCTTGCCATTTATTCGGAAACATTAAGGTACAGTTCTGTTCTGGCCAGGTCTAGCATCTTGTCACTACGGAAAACTGGCTCAAAACTGGTACGCTGCTAATAGCGTTAATACTGTCACGAAGGAGTCCAACCCCCCAAATTCGCCGGAGCTCCATACGATCGCAAAGTACTGGTCCCTGGTTAAAAGGAATCTCTAAGAAACGAATAATTTAACAAATTATGGGAAAAGCTTCAGACGTAGCTGGCAAAAGGCTGCCAAATTAGTGTAATAACAAACATAGTTTGTTATTACAATACCAAAAGCATAACAAATTATTACTCGTTTGGTATTAAAATACCTAAACATGTTATGCCTAAAGTATTTTGCAAATTAATTTTTTAAATTTTACCTCGTCGCCCCTGCTGCGGTTCTGTCAGCATGCCTTTTTCAGTAGTCGTTCTCAATCCTCAACGTATAGATCAATTCTTTGCAATGCCTAGGGGAAATTTTTCGGAATTTTCGGAGGGACATTCTTCGGAAGTTTCCGAGAAAAGTTCTTCGGGGGAAGTACTTCATAAGTTCAAAGAGAAATTCTTTGGAATTTCCAAAGAAAAGTCATCGTAATTTCATTTTTTATGTCTGAAGTTCTGAATAACTTCTTTTAGTAAATAATTTACTATTTAATTTGTTCTTAAGTTGTGCAACAGATTTCTTTTCGTATAGGTTTTATCTCTTACAATATTGATTTAGAAAGATAAACTATATCGCCAGCGTTCAGTTTTGTGCAGCGGCGCACCAATGCTAAAATGTCGGCAGGAATGACTCAGTGCACATCTCTAGGCAGAACGAGCATGACTTGTAAATATTAAATGTTGATTTCGTATGTAAACGTTAAATGAATCATTAGCGATGGTACTGAATATTCTTAATTCACTAAAAAAGCTAATTAAGCTGAAGTGAAATTTTGTTTGGTCATGGCATGATGAATTTAAGTGAATCTTTAATAAAATCATTTCTATGATATCCCTACGTTAGTGAAGTAATATCCCGTCCACTAGAAGCGGACGGGGTCAAAAAATGGAATAGAAAGTTAATTCATACTCAGTTTTACTTGATTCAAGTAAGTGAGATGAAAGTTTCAAATTTTAAAGTCTACATAACTTTTTATAGTGGAAAAAAGTGGAAATTATATTGAGTGCATTCTCTTCGAATCATCTGTGGAATTTCTTAATCCTAATTTTGTATCTGCAAAAGAGTTCCATTTGTTGGCTTGCTTCAGCTTGTAGGTTTACATCACGCACTGAAGCAGACTTCTGTTTTTATTGGACTCTGCATACGTTCAAATGATTCGGTATCTCCAGTAAACCGAAAAGCAAAAAAAAAGAAAGATAGCTGAATCTCATCAAGATAAGTTGTGTATCCTTTGATAAAAGCACCCTAGAGCAAAACTTGCTACTGCAAAGTTGTTTGTTTCGACATTTTGGACAGATACTGCAAAAAAGGTCACCATACTCTATTACTATTTGAGATCGCGGTTTAACTTGAAATATAGTGAAATGTGTCATGAACATGCTAATACCGTTATTTAAGCTTAAATGTACAATTTCTCGGTACTTTCGGTTAACAAACGAACGACAATTCTTTCTGTCAAGTTTTTAACTGAAAGGGAGGTGTATTAGCATGGGAATTAATCCCTCTTCATCGGCAAACGAAAGGTGGTACTATTTGGTCATATATCATCCCATGCAAAAAGTGTTTCTATCGACGAGTACTAATTCTAAGCTGTCTAATGATGTGAGTATCTTGTCGTCAAATAGCGATTAGCTCTGGACGTTGCCCCACTTATCTTGGCCGATTGGCGATACTGTTTTCTTCATGCCTTCAAAATGAAACAACAGTCAAGTCACCAAATACTGCATATTCACACAAAATTGTGTTAATCGGAACATATGTAGTTGATTGATGCATCGCCTTCCCTCACAATTACACGTTATGCCTTGCATAGTTTTATATTGCTTAGAGCTCCACATGCCATTTGCGCAATCCCTGAAAACATTAATGATATACGTTAGATGAGTATATTTTTCCTGAATTTACATTTTAATGAGTTCCTTTCAAAATGAGTTTATTGATACCAAAAATAGAATATAATAGCTACTAATTAAACTTTTCAAATTCGTCATAAGTATGTTGTAACAAAGGACAATAACATCACAAGGATTTTCAGGACAAAATATCCTTGAACTTTGAGAGGAAGAAATGTATAGTCACCAAAACAACAACATCGGTATAGGTACAGGACCAGGAAAGAGCAACAGAGATGGACTTCCTGTACCAAATAAATAAATAAAAATACCACGAAAGCCAACTCCCATTGCATTTATCGCCAGCTGAATCCTCATAAAACCAACCATAAATATTCGATAGCTTTCAATAGGGCTTACACCACTCGAAAGCCGCGCTGATTAATCTAATCACGGCGAATTTCTTGCATAATTTCTCCGATAACAGTGCACCCACCAGGCGGGGGCTGCTCATTCGCTGTCCCGCTTGCACGCTCGTTTGTTTTGCCCGAACGATACCGCACACACACACGCACACATACGATGGAATATCCACCCTCTCTTCCGAGATCGCCGTCAGCCGTTCTCCACCCGCTAACTGACGGAGGTTCCCTGTGTGGTGAAGTTTTTTTTTATATCACATTTTTCTTCTTCTCGTCACACAGCAGCGAGGACAGGGGAACCAAAGCAAATTTTCACCTGTGACATTTTCCATCGCAATTCTGCTCCGTTTGTTATGCTTTTCTGTTTTACCACCATCGTCAACATGTCTTACCTGCAACGAAGATACGGCTAATCCAACAGCAAAAGCCAGAAATGTGCAGGAATTTGCACTATTTTCGTAATTATCGAGCACGGACAAAACACTTTAGCAGCACGACCGATCACCACTTTACACGGGATTATTTTTTCTCTTTACATCTAGGCTGCTCGCTTGCACCAGATAGTTGTCTCTCTTTTCCGCTGCTGTAAAGTGCCTGCGAAAGAGCAGTATCTGTCATTGGTTTATTTTTATTTTGGGCTGCCGTCAGTTTAAACAAAAGTGAAGTTAACTGCGATGCTCTGAAGAGTGCGTTCAATGCGACCTTTGCACGGGAAATAGAAAAACAGAAAAATTAAGCTCGGGAATCTCATCCACAAAATTTTGCTTCTGTTCTGTTTCCGTCATCCACACATCCTCGGCTTACTGAATTTGTTGCGGCATAAAATCCCGAGTGCCTTTTCAGCTGACAAAGCTGCTTCTTCAGAACAGCTTCCAGTCGCAAAGGTATTTGCCAGATCTAAATCAGGGTTTTGAATTAATATTTTCAATTAAGCATATGCGGTATTTCGAAAAATTTCGTTTCAGTTGGCTCAAAACGAAATTCCGCGGAATTTGAGCATGGCGAAATCTCATTTCTTGATTTCGTTTCGTTTCGTAAAATTGCAAAAATTTCGCTAAAAAAAACTAGCTTCTAACGAAATTTCGTGGAATTTCGAAACAAATTTAAACTTAAACCATTCTTTATATTATCAAAAATTTTAGCTGCGCCGCTAAACAAAATCGTTAAGAAAAACATTATTTTAAACTCTTTTTAGTGGAATGTATTCAACCGTCTAAGACGAGTTTAGCACTCTCCATTTTATTAAATTGAATTAATTAATGTATCAACATCAATTTTACCGCAGTTTAGTTCTTTATTGATGTTTTCTTTACAGAAATTGTATTTCCAGTGGTTCAGTTACTTATGGTTTGGGAAGCTAATCAATAAAATATTTTACATAATCTCGACTTCATATCAAATTTGAAAGAATGTTCATATTACACGTTCCAAGGCGCTTACACTGTTCGTGATAATTGGTTTGATCGACGGCTTATTGGTCTTCTTGTCGGTTCTGTTAAGAGACCCATCATTACTAAGATTTGGATTAGTGCTTTCTGAGCGAAACAATATCGCTTTAGTTGAACCAGTTTTCAGATTCATACAGAAACACCTTGCTAGAGGTTACCGGAGCCCGTAGTCAAATTCCGCCACCAGGGTTCGGATTTCTCACTCACTCACGCGACAACTGATCACTCCACCATGCATTTTATCCGGATAAATTACAATGCGATAAACTCCGGCACAAGCGATGGTGCGAAAAATTGTTATCCTTCTTCCCATGTTTCGCGAAAATCAAATGCCGCTTGCTTTGCCTCTCCAAGCTGATTGAATCTGACGATGCGCCACGATAAGCAGAAGGTTCAATACAGCAGTTTTCCCTTTGCTTTCAATCAATTTATGCGGTGGCGTGGTTTTAGTGGGCGCTCTGAACATTTTAAAATTGTTTTGGGTTCGAATCCCGTTGCGGTCCTAAATTTTTGTAAATATGCTTGTAAAATTTATCTGATGAGGCGACGAGAAGGAAAATTTGTGGATTAAAATTAAATTATCCGGCGATTCGGCGCTCACGAATTTATCACCCGCCATTCTATCCGGATAAAAATGTTGTGTGAGAATACTTCCTCACAGGGGGACCATGAAAAATCACACTCCGCTAAATGGATTAATTGCAGGTTTTTATTCATATGAGTGAGAATTCCGAAGCCTGGCCGCCACAAAGCGCAATGCTTCTTGTGACACACAAAACTTCAAAGCTTTACAACATTTCATTAAATCACGGGTTTTTCTGTTCAGCAAAGCATATTTTCTAGTAATGTCATAATTATAAATATAAACAAAACATCGCAAATATAGCATTAGTTCAAGACAAAATTTTCAAAACGACTTATCTGCTTTTGTAAACAAAGATTCAAACGACGATTTGACGAATCTCATCAATCGGTAGGTGAAGGATTCCGTTACTTGTTGATGGTGTTGATTTGCGTGGGAGAGCTATCAGATTCGTCAAATCGTCGTTTGAATCTTTGTTTACAAAAGCAGATAAGTCGTTTTGAAAATTTTGTCTTGAGTTGCTTTGATCACTAGCCTGGAAACTATTCATTGTTGGCTCTTTGGATTTTCCAGGGCTCCAAATTTTTCTTGCAATGCGTAATACAATCGATCTTGTAGATGCTGATCACGTCAGCTAGTGTGGGAGAACGCGAAGTGATATAACTAATGTCTGCATCCAAGAGCACAAACATATTTAGTGCGGAATTGATCGTATTGTAGAAGCTTATTAAACGATGCACATTGATCTTGCGTTGGATTGATTTGAAACACAGTTTTCGTCTTCTTGTTTTCAAAATAACTTCGTTTACAATAAATATTTAGTCGGTTACCAAGGGGCTTAACATGAATTACCTTCTCTACTGATACCTTTCCCGTAGCGCTCACGGAGATGCAGAGCATTCCTTGGTCTTTTATAACAATAAATGTTAAATAAATTTTCCTCTCCTAATCCTAAATTGACTGTAAGAACGTGATCAGCATCGTTATTGGGCAGCAAGTATACAATAAGAATTACTTTGTTGTACCCCAAGAATATTATTTAATTGGTGAGCTGTGCATACTGCATATTTGCTGTTTCTCGCCCAATCACGATTAGCAACTACTATGTGTACAGTTAATCAAGCTAAGCTCTTCTTTGACTATTTGCATAATATGCAAGGAACATTGAAGATTTGTGGGCATTTCTAGATATTCGCATGGAACCTGTAAATACACAAAAAAAAAGTTCATTCAATTCATGAGCCAACCCACATGGATTTTTGCAATGGAATTGTACTCATGATAAGTATGTGTGATATTAAAAACATGGGTTAACAAAATAGAATCTATAAAGTTAACACATACTTTTAAAAAGTTCAGTTTATAGAGTATATGCGTAAGGAAAATGATTCTTATCGCTGGATTTTTGTGTTTTTACTGGATTGTTATTGAAATAGAGAAAAAGACGGCTTTGGCAGATTTTGTTCTATTATTGTCAGGGGGGTTTTTGTTGACGAAATTTTATGAAATTTCGCATAAATAATTATAGAAAACCCCCCAGACAATAATAGAACAAAACCTGCCAAAGCCGTCATTCCCCCTATTTGATTTTTTTTAATGAAACTACAAATGTGAAAGACGACCGATAATTTATTGATAAAATGTTTGTTTGCATCTGAGAAGGTTGTTTCATTACGTTGCTTCATTGAAGTTTTTGAAGGGACCTTTGCCGATCATCATAGCGAGTCATGCGACGGAGAAGCAACGTTTTTATGCAACAAAAAAATGGTATGCAAATGGTGCTTCGTGGTGCTTCCATGACCATCAATTTCTGGAATATTAATAGTGCCTGTAGTTGTTCAATGGGCTGTACAATGCATACATCTGCAAGTTCCGGTAGTGTGACATTTAGAAGCTGCTGGATGTTGACGATGGGACGTACGTGAAGACGTACGGTTATGTGCATCGATATTGGCATCAGTTGTCTTGTTCTCAATGAAAAACTGTTTGCCAGAGCAGGAATGCACGCTGGAGACGCACAAGAGATTCCATCGATGACTCCGACTAACTTTGTATGGCGTATGCCAATAGCGGCACCTAGAATAACAAATTCTACAACTAATACTCAAACCGTACTTAGTTATGATTAGATTGAATTACTTTCCAAATCAAACAAAACTGTACCGCAAACGATACGGATCCGCTAGTCAACTGACGCACTCGAATGAAAATTTTCACAGGACGCCAGTTTTTACCAACTTGTCAGTCGGTTGGTCGGTGAATGCCTGGGGGACTTTCAATTAGTGCCGGACGTATGGTGACCATTAGCATCAAATAGTTTTAATGAGAAGGCGTCTTTTAGAAAAGTATGAGAAATTACACATACATTTAAGGAGTCAATTTTCTTGCGTGTAGCCTCACACCTCGGGAATTTGGTTCGCGGATTTTTTCCCCATGTAGGTATTTTTGCATTTGCAATGTTTTCGGGATTTGGGCACGGAAAATAAAAATCCCGGCCCCCTTTAAAATACACGAGGACCAAATTCCGGCGGAAAATTTTCCCGAGGTGTAAGGCAGCCTTTACAACCACTCGATGGCCTTCTGTTCTTGGCCGTGACAGCAAATCCCAGCTCTTCGGTTGTAAAATTCTGTTTTATAGCCTGCATCCGGATTCGAGTTTTTCGGCAGCCTTGGGCGAATTCCTTGAATTTTCGCTTCATTACAGCTCGGAACGTAAATTTAACATCAAGCCTTGTTCCTCAAATCACCTGCGAGAACATTTTCCCCACCCGTGATGGAAAGCAAAGTCTTTCGATTTTCATCTGTTTCTTCACCTTTGTAATATTGTAGCTGACGGTTCCATATTTAAGGCTTGTGACTCTCATAAATACCTAATTGTTTAAAATACTCGCTGCGACTCTGGGCTATGTTCAAGGGGTGAGAAAGGAGATGTGCCACTCAGTATTTCCGCGACACACTTTCGTTTCGATGGATGCTGATAGCAGTTTCAACAAGTTGGTTATTTTTTCAAACTGCTTGATTCTAATTATACGTTTTGACAGGGCAAGTGAATTGAACAACTCAGTTGAATTCAATGACTTGCCAAAAGTTGAACTTGCGTTTTCTTGGGGGCGCAGTCAATGTTGGTCCAATGTGTTTGAGCGATGAATTATAGTTCGATAATCATTATAATTATAGTTCGATAATCATAATATCGATTTTTAATAGAACAAACTAATATTTTTGTTTATTTCAAAGAAACATTGGTTTGCATCTACTAGATTAAGTTAGTTGTGTTTTCAAACTAGGCATTCAAATTTCAATGAAAATGTTAGATTGATTCAACTATAGTATTGGCTTGAATCGAGCTAAATTTTTGTTTGTATTGCTATTAGTTGCATATTATTCGGCAACTCGGCCGTACGAAAATAATTTTCTTTTTTGTTAAATGTCTTGGCTGTGCATATGCACAGCACATGTTTCGAAATGGACAAATTGATATGATATTTGCGAAAAAGAATTCACGTGTCTTGGAGGGACTTGAACCCTCAACCTCCTACTCTCTAGATAGGCATGATAACCCCTACACAACAAGACCACTTAAAGGTCACGTTTGCGGAAAAGCTATTTTTTTGCAAATTGAATATCTCTCGGATGCTTTACTGTTGTATACCCACAATCAAGCAAGCCCACCTTGTTTATTATTCGAGAAACATTACACTCTATGTCCCCAACAACTTAAAAAGTGACCACTTCCCTGAGGGCATCAGGTTCCCAGGAAACCTCCGGAAGTGGCAGATGTGCCCAGATGATGTGCAAATGCCTTCTATTGTATTTGTGTTGCATAATCATGAAGTTTGATGTGTCGCAAGCTGGATTTCAGAATTACTCAAAAAGTGACCACTTCCCTGAGGGCATCAGGTTCCCAGGGAACCTCCGGAAGTGAACAATGCGTTCATATGTTCTGCAAATGTCTTCTACTGTATTTGCCTTGCAAAATCATGAAGTTTAATGTGTCGCAAGCTGGGTTTCAGAATCAATCAAAAGGTGACCACTTCCCTAGGGGAACCAGGATCCCGGAACATCTGTAACCGGATTTTATAGG
This sequence comes from Armigeres subalbatus, assembly GCF_024139115.2. NCBI lineage: Eukaryota > Metazoa > Arthropoda > Insecta > Diptera > Culicidae > Armigeres > Armigeres subalbatus. The sequence goes on along the minus strand of NC_085139.1, from coordinate 108,927,507 downwards.
TCCAAATGTGCAGTTTCCATTTCCACTATTGCAAAATGATAAATAAAAACGATTGCATCATTATTGAGAGCATTTACTACTAGTTATCTACGATTAAAAGGAAGTTGACCTATTTTTGACCCCATTTGACCCAAGGGACCCCCTCTGTAAAACCGTCTCCAAGGACCCAATCTCCAAATCAATACATCTACACAAAGATATAGGGTTTAATGCATCTTTCCTCCAAATTTCATGCAAATCGGTTGAAAAACAAGAGAACGGTGGATTTTATAATTTGAAATCGTAGCCCGGGCCGAAACGGATTAACTTAAAATTGACGTCAATTTAAAGTCAAATGTCAAATGTCAAAGTCAAATAAAATTGAAAGTCAAATGGGACTGTTATGCGAGTGGGGGCAGAATGGCCAACTCGTAAATTTAAGTTAATTTTTTGAAAAATAAAAACGTTATTATTACGGAGCAGTGTATAACAACATTATTTTTACCTGTGTTGTGTTGCTTTTATATCTTGTGTTCCTTTAAATCTGCGATTAAATAAAAAAGTTGCTATTATCATAACCCGAGGCGTCGATTATCATAACCCAACATAGCAGTGTATTTACTGCTATGTATGAAGTTATGAATTTCATGAGCCATAATGATACAATGAAATACAGTAATATCCCGATTTTGTCACCCCCCTGGTGAATTTTGGGGTGATAAAACAGGGTATGTGACAAAATTGGAAAAAAAATATTTTCATTTTTTTTAATTCATTCCACAAATATGAATCATTTTATGCCTTGGAAAGGCAAAATGCGTGAACGGCACCCTTTATTTCTTGTCGAAATTGCTTACAGAATATTTCCCAGGTACTCAGACGTCGTTCGTAATAAACTACAGGCGGTGAAAGTTATTTCATGAAAATCAATGTTGTTTTTGGTATTATTTACAAAAATAAAAAGAATGACAAATTTTTTTGGGGTGACAAAATCGGGTCGAAAACGTGACAAAATCGGGACGTGATAAAATCGGGTCGAAAACGTGATAAAATCGGGGGTAGACAAAATCGGGGGTAGACAAAATCGGGGAGTGACAAAATCGGGTCAGTACTGTAATACAACTATTCACGATATATAAATCGTGCTTCAACATCATAGTAATGTGAATTTGACAGGTTCCCCTGTACATCGAGATATTGGGTATGATAAAAAGCTTTTCGTCTCATATAATGTTTAACAATGGGCGACACGTAGTGTATTCTCAGGAAACCTTCACGGGCCGCAGAAAAAGGCTTGGAGTGCCACATGCGGCCCGCGGGCCGCGGGATCACTGACTTAGAGTATTTAATGGAGGTACGATGCTGGGTCATTAGAGCGAAGGCCGTCAGTTCCGAAGGTCATTTGGCCACAGCCGTTAGGGCCGAATGAGATGTTTGAAGTGAGAAGTGAGAAATGAGAAATGAGGTGTATTATGTGAGATGTGACAAGTGAGAAGCAAGAAGAATGATGTGACAAGTAAGAAGTAAAAAGTGAGAAGTGTGAAGCGAGAAGAGTTGACAAGTGAAAATTGAGAAATGATATGTGAGAAGTGAGAAATTATATGTGGGATGTGAGAAGTGATAAGTGAGAAATTAGAAGTAATATGGGAGATGTGAGAAACAAGAAGGGAGAAGTGAGCAGTGTGAAGTGAGAGGCGAGAAGTGAGAATTAAGAAGGGAGAAATGAGAAGTGACAAGTGAGAGGGGACAAGTTAATGGTAAAAAGTGAGTAATGAGATAAAGATGTGAGATGTGATAGGGGCAAAATAAGAAGCGAGAAGTGATAAGTGAGAAACGAGGAAAAGACTGCGCCTAACCAAAAACGGCTCAGGCAGCAAACCGGCGAAGGTCCTCAGAGCAAAGCCAAACAGTAGGCGACCATAAAGACGTTTGGCCTTGACGGAGCAGATCGAGGTGTAGTGGAGCCCGAAGGGCGATGTCCCAAGACGGAGACATCTCGGCCCAAAAAAGCGAAAGGTACCAACCAGACGCAAGTCGCCGGGTCATAAGAGGGTACCAGCTGGCCTGTGCCATCGGCACAAGGGACCGAAAATCCCTGGCAGCTGGTCAGTAGCTCAAAGCGGAAGTCGAGCGCATCTCGACCCGCAAAGCAAGTTAAGGACAGAGTAGAGGCCTTGTTGGTGAAAACTGATAAGGATAAATACGTCGACGTCGATGCAGGCGACCGAAAAGCTTTCGACGCTGGAACATGACGCGCGAAACGTCAGACGCACCAAGACCGGTGAAATGGTGCTGAAACGTGGAGCGCAAGCTAGCAGAACGACTGGCCCAAGAGATCTTGGGTGACGACGCCGAAGTGAGGTCGTTGGGGGAAGAAAGTGACCTTCCAGTACAAGCAACTGGACGAGGTCACGAATGCCGTCACGAAGTCTTCGCTGCCGTCAGAGAGCAGTGCGATACAAAGGTCGTCCATTTGGCACGCAGGGTAGCTTACCCTAGGTCATGGAGGGCCCCAGCCGCGCATCTTACCGCACGGCTAATAAAGGCCCACAAGGCCTTACTCCAGGAATTTCTTGGATGGCCAAGAAGTTATGCTTTGTACACATTCTATTTTATGTAGCACACGGAACATGCACCATATTTGAAACATGTCGATAGACCTTTGGGTGCGCGTAAAAATCACGAAAACCCGATTTTTGATTAATAATCGGTTTTACGCTGTTTTTTACGCGATTTACGCGGTTTTTTAAAAAAGTTGGGAAACACGTGAGAACCACAATAAATCGATTTTTAGTGAAGCCGTTTTTTACGCGGTTTTTGGAATTTACGCGGAACGTATCCCCCGCGTAAAACCGACTCCAGTGTACCTGCACCGTATTTTTCGGCGCGCCGCCCAAGAGGTCGCTACAGGTAGAGATGTGTGTGCTTAGTGAATAGTGATTGGATATAGGGTTAATGATGTATTTTGGACTTTTGGTTATATTTTGCGTGTTTTTTTGTTAAAAAGCGTTATTTAGAATTTCATGTTGATTTTTTAAATGCAAGCTTCTTTATACGCAGTACTAGAATTTTGTGCATTTAGAACATTTAGGTACAATATTTAATTTTTCTATCAATTATCCTAATTGTTCAATATCATAAAAACTAGGCTTCATAAGCCTAAATTATTGGCTACATTTATTGCTTGGATTATTTTAAATTCCAAGATCTTCTGAATTTAAAAAAATAAATATTTTGGAGTTGCAAGGGAAACCCTTCGCAATATTGACAAGAAATTCTTTGGAGTCTCCAAAAATTTTTAGAATTTCAACAACATTTTTTTCCGAAATTCTATGTTCCGAAAAATGTTCGATAGAAAGAAGAATCCGTAGAAGGAAATTCCAATAAACATCAAATTCCGAAGAATTTCCAGTATAAATTAGGTAAAAAAAATCCAGCTTACTTTTTTTACTGAATTGTTTTAAAATCCTGGGCAACTTTAATGAATCTTCAAAGAAAATTCTTCTAAATCTCCGATGGAAATTTTTTCATTTTCCAAACGAAGTTCTTAGAAATTTTCAGTTGTTTTTTTTTAATTTCCAAAAGAAATTATTCGGAATATGCCAAAATATTTCCGATGGAAATTCCTAAGATTTTCCAGTAGAAAATCGAAAAAAGTTCATCTGAAACACCAATAATGAATTTTCCAAGAAAATTCTGATGTTTTTTCAAGTAGAAATATCGAAAAAATTGTACTTTTTAAGTACTTGTAAAGGTTGTACTTTTGAAGCATTTCCAGTAGGAATTCCTTAAAAATTTAAATCAAAATTTTAAAGATTTTCTGATGAATTAGGTAATTTTCTGGAAAATTCCTTAAAATTTCTGAATCATTTCCTGTGCATCTTTGCATGGTGAAGATTTAAAGCAATGTTTAGCTGAACCTACAAAGAAATTACAATGACTTCCCGAAGAAGAATGAATTCCCGATGAAATTTTGGAAGAATTTATGGTGCAAATTAAAAAAACATAAACCTTGAGAATTCTAAAGATTTATTCTTTGAAAATCCAAAGAATTTTTTGAAGACTTCTTCCGTGGAAGTTCTAAATAATGCCTCGAATAAAAAAATACTTGGAAAATTTAAAAAAATGTGATAGAATCAATAGAAGAGCGTAAAAATAATCCCGGGAAATTTTCATTTCAAAATTCCAAATTTGAAAAAAAAAATCCAAAAACAAAAAATCAACGGAAATATCAAAGTGTTTCATGTGGCATTGGCTGTTTAATATCTCTTGGAAATTTAGAAGATTTTATCTTGAAATATTTAGAAGTCTTCTTCTTTTTCTATGGCTCCACATTCCAACTGGAAGTTGGTCTAATTTTCAACTCAGTATATTCTATTAGCATTTCCTCAGTTATAAATTGAATGATTTAATATGCCAGCCATTGCACGATTATATATCTTGTGTGGCAAGTACGATGGATACACTATACCTAGGGTGTCGAGAATGTTTCCCACCAAAAAACATCCTAGACAGGAACGAGAATCGAATTCGCCATCTCGGGTTTGGCAATCCTACGCCTTTGCTCGCAAGGCTAACTGGAGACTGAACATTTTGAAGTGTACTCCTTAGAATGTTCGAAAAACTATTTTTGGAAATGAAGAAGAATTTCTGTTGAAGATTTGGAAGAACTTGGCGAAGAAATTCATTAGAATGTAAAAAAAAAATATATGAAAATATGAACCATTTCTTCCACCGAAAATTGTATGCATTTCCCACGGTTTTGCTTTGAATTTCCAGACATCGAAATGTTTTCGGAGTTTTAAGGAAAATTTTCGGAATTTACACTTGACATGTTTTGTTTTTTTTTCCATCAACAATTTGTAGCAAAATTTCCAAGCAAAATTTTTCAGAGAGAATTGTTCAAAAATCATTCGGAATGCCGGCACTTTATCAGGATTGTATAAAGTAATGTCGAAGTTTTTACAGGAAATTGCTTTACTGGATTTTTCCTGAATATTTTCGAAGTTTTTTTTTCGGATTATTGTAAAAACATGAATATTTTTCAAAATTGTAGCTGCAGTCCGCTGATGCAAAAGTGTCGGCGGCATGATGCAAAAAACCATCGGCGCGGAATTTTTCAAAAATATTTTTCCATTTTTCCTTTTTATTTTTTTTTTTGTGGAATTTGAGCAACCTGTTTTTTCGTTTATTTTTTTATGGAAATAGGATCTAAGACTAAGATGGTCAAATAACGCAGATATGTATCGGCGTTGCGACCGACGCTGCGTTACCGGTTTTTCTCGATGCACACCTACGTCTTTTTAACGCTGAGTTTAAAAGACGCTACGTGGGCATCGGCCCTAAGATGCGCTTTGCGTTTAATGATTAAATCATTAAATTTTCATGATTTGTATTTTTTACACCGCTATTGTTATTCATCAAAAGTTTTTCGTGTAGAAAAAAATCACGTGGTTCGAGAGCAACACCCCCCTCCCCCCATGTGGCTTATCGTGGTCATTTTCCAACCCCCCCCCCTCCGCCCATATGTGACCACGTGGTTTCTGGACGGCCCCTAACCACATGTATGTAACAAAATATAGCCAAAATTCCAAAATATATCCAGATGTCCAAAATACCATCGTTACCCTAAATCTCGACATTGTGCAAAAAAAAGCCTTGACTTAGGTTCTCACCTCTGCACCACGTTTGCGCAGCGTTCTTAGGAACTATGGAAAATAGCCACCGTCCAAGTCCAGTGTGTGATCAATTCATTTGTCGATTTTGAAGAGTACTCTGACGGACTAATGGGAAAAACTCGTTGTTCGAGATTTGTTTATCATATCTAAATTTCACCTTCCTCTGCACCCACCTTTGCCAGGAAGTCCGTCTTCTGATTGCCATAGATTAGGCAATGGGATGAGACCCACGCAAACTAAATTGAACAAAATTGAAGGTGGGTCACTTAAATTGCAAGATTATGCTTAATACAGAAATAATTTGAAAACGGATATTCTTTAAACTAAGATAAACATAATGTGAGGCTTTAATTTCCAACACCGGAAATAATATATGAAAATCAACTGCTACAAAATCGAGTCTCCACTGTCGGGAAACTCTTTCCACCCACGCAAATGCGTTGCATTATCACTCGCTATAACGGACCGCGAGCTCACCAACTGACTGTGTGCGCTAGTCAAGGGGGTGCCATTACCACCACATGTTCGCCAAGCCACGTTCGTTGCTCGTTGCAGCCGAACATTGCCGACGAAACGCGTGGTACAAAACCGAATGTGTGGCGCCACAGGGACGTCGGGGAGAATAGGATAAAATTTATTGCTGGCATGTTTCGAACATAAGTAATAGGGGCATGCTGCAACAAACATCGTGCTGATTAAGTGTTCTTTATTTCTATAATTCTAACTCGAAGGCTTAACAAATCACATATGCACCTCAAACTAATTGAGTTTGACAATTTTTATGTTCTTTTATGAGTTTGACAAGTTTTACGTTTTATTCATTTTATGTTCTATTCAAAAAGTCCGCTCCGGTGCATGCATATTCGACCATACCCCCATTCGCGCTCTTCTTCAGAACAGCAACATAGGTAATCCCGTTTCTGCCGGCTGCATTCGCCATTCAGTGTACATCGAGCATCGCACGAAACGGGTCGGTCAGTCACATTCGAATAGATTTCCCTTTTTCTTTCCACCCCGTGTCGAGTGTCGATTAGATCATTTTCTCCCCATAGATGTGCGACAGTTTCCCTTTTTCTTATCCACACCGCACAAAACGCGTTTGTTGTAGCGCGCGCAGGTTCCCCTGCCAACCAAAAAACGGCGACACCACGGAGTCCTCGACGTAAACAGAATGTGATGTGCCTTACCGCGACGCGACGTTTGAGGCGTGTGTAATCTTTGGTGTCCCTAGCGGAAAGGAGTCTCGTTTTGTGAAAGAGGAAGTGATGATTCATAGGGTCGAAGGATCTGATTAGTTTTTACGCGAGTTTTAAAGTTTATGCTCTTCCGCTCATATCACGGTTCGAAGATAGGCCCATTGAGCAACTAACCAGCGCTGGTAATGTGTTAATTGATGATATTCGTTAACCAGCAGAGTCATTACCAAACGTAACATCTATGTGATCAGCGGTGAAACGAAGCGAAGAGCCTTCTTTCTACGTCTTGGCAGAGAATGCCCGTTCGTGCCTTATTGTGTGTCGCAAAATCAGTCTGATGTGCGATTCCACTCGTACTGGTCGCTGTGATAGTTCAAACATAAATTAAACAGGAATGGGTGGGGAAGTTATGCTGACGGTTCCTGTGATAGTTTTGTTTGCTTTTATTATCACACCTGGCGTCAGTGGTTGTGCCGGCATAGTAACGAATGAAGTTCACATTGACTGTTCGGAGGATACGAAGCAGTCTTCCAACAAGGCGATGCACCCCACCGCTCCTATGACCGAGTACTTTAAGGAGCATGAAGTAACCGAAACCGAGTCCCGGATCGCTCTCCAGCAGTTGGATTTGGACAGGATAAATCGAGTGCCGGCCTGGTGTGACGAGTGCGGCATTGATAAGATTCATTTTTGTCGGTCGCCGGCTTTCATCAACGATCACTGCTGCTGCGAGCATCGCCATGCAAAAGGTTAGTTTAGTTTTACGTGGAGAAATCTTCGTCGTCGGTATAAGCCTTGACCTATTTCTTGAACAACGGCTAAGTAAATCATGCTCAACTGAAATATACTTTCTGATGATTTTCTACCTTCGGTCAGAGGTTTGCGTTGTTTGTCTTGAAGAGTTGCCAAGATTTTAATGCTGTATGATAATTGAGAGAAAGTTTTGTGATATAGAAAATTATGCCGCGTTCTTGGTCACCATTACAAAATTTCTCTACATTCATGACACGTCAGCAATCTACTAAATCATTCAAAAGGCAGAGTATGTAGAGATTGCTCTACCTCAAATGAAGACTCATTTCCCAACCAACTAAAGCATGAAATTTTATAAATTAGCGTGAAAACAATAGACTGAAAGTTTGTTTTAGATCGTTAGTATGAAAAACTTGTCCTTTACGGAAAAATGTGATAGGGAAAACCCATTGGCGTAACTACAGGAGGGGCCCCCTGCAAAATTTGCTGCTTTGCATAAGTATTGCACATATCTAGCCTTCTTGTTATAAATGGAGAAAAATGAAGAAAATGATTTGTGTATATTGTCCTTCCCTTATAGGAATGCTGAACACGATGGATATTGCATCAATGCCAGATATTATTAAAAAAATTTAAAATATTTATTCGAATAAAAAAATACTGTCTTGATATTGAGCAAACATAGATTTTTGGAGAAGTTGTTTTAGTTTTGGACAAGTTGTTTTTATAATGTCATTGAATGCTTACTATTGCTTAAATTACCGTACAATTTCTATCAAATTTAAATTTTGCAATGAAATTTATCAACAAATGATCAATCCTTTAAGATGTTTAAGTTGTTGCAATGTTTTTTGAGTAATTTTTGACTAAATCGAGCGAATGATATATAGCTTTCTGGCTAAAACTAATCCTAAAAGATGAATCTCCGATTATCAGATTGGAGAAAGGTTCATTAAAAATCTTAGATTTCAAGGAATGGTAACTAAAAGTTCAATAAGAAAGAACATGATTTGCTTTTCTAAGCTTCTATTATCGCCGCAGCAGTATAACAAGTGAAAAGAGCTCAGAAGGCTCTCGAATTTAGGTGACAACTAGTACAATTCTCTCAGACAGTAAATTTGATAATATGTGTTAAATGTGTTCCTACGAGTAGAAATAGCGCCATTGCCGGCGAGTAAAAACATTTTTAAGTGCAGTGGTTTCGAAGAAATGTACCAACAAACCAAATTTTCAACCGTGACAGTTGAAGTTAGACCAAACAATAGACAAAAAACGACAATATTTTCGCCCTGAGGAAGACACAATCCCTGTGTCGAAACTTTGGGTAAATAACATACTCGTTTTACCAAATTAAGATTGAGTAGCCGTTTTTACAAAAATATTCAATTCATGCATTCATCTCTTAGACTAGGTGTTCCGTGTTTTCTTAACACTATCATCCTTCGGGGGCAGCAGGACTATGTCCAAGGACTTGATGATCCCTCCCCAGGCTCCGCCAAAGCGACCGTGTGCCGCTCAAAGCGAACAAGCCCAAGTTCTGGTGTTAGGTGGGACACTAAACAACCCTGATACGATGGCCCTCCAACGAGACAGGAGGTTTGCGCAGGCCCAATAAGCCGGCTTTAAAATCAACCATTACGAACGACATAGAAGATAATACGACTCGATACATCGGCAACGACCTAGGCGACGAATAAAGGATCACGATTGGAAGCTTGAAACATGGAACTGCAAGTCGCTAGGCTTCGCAGGTTGCGACAGGATAATCTACGATGAATTACATCCCCGCCACTTCGACGTCGACGTCGCTGCAGGAAATCTGCTGTGTAGAGTAGTTAGGAATAACAAAACAAATAAAATGAACTGTTTGATGCAATATCATTATTATAATAAATATATACTAAAATACAAACTAAGATGTTTCTCGTTACAAATCCCATGTCACGAACTTCATGTCACAAGACCATCTACACCCAAAATAAAAATCAAATCGTTGCAGAAGAGGGGAAACAAAAAAAAACGGTTGCTATAGTAACAAGGGGAACAGAGTCTCCAGGTGGCAAGTCCTCGTCTATAAAACGGACGGTCATCGGAGACCAGAGTCATTCTACTCTCGAACGTCATATCGTACGCTTCGAACAGCCAACCGATCCCAGCAGGCTAGGAAACCAACGCGGACTCATCAGTTGCCATTGGCAACCATCACCCACCAGCGGAGGACGTACAGGCGACGGATAGCATTACGGAGAGGCAGATTGCCTGCCCACTACCAAGCGACGAACTATCTCGTGGACGAACCCGATTCCGCGGCGCGCGCAAGACAGCGTGCCCCCAGCGGTCGCCATAACAACGCTTCAACGAACGACGCGGACGGCGTCCATCACGACGAACTACCTCGCGGACAAACCCGATTTCGCGGCGCGCGCAGGACGGCGTGCATTCAGCGGTCGCCATAACAACGACGCGGACGGCGTCTACCACGGCAATCCGCACGCTTGTACAGCAACCTCTTGGCATCAAGAAAAATCATAATAACCGGCCTACTGCGCATCTAACAGCATTCAGCTGATACGCTAGCGGTACGCTTGGCAATACGCCTTCCATAACACGACACCAACCTATGGTTGGTTGATATGTTGTGGTTCGGCATTTTAAAGAGGATTGGAGGATTGGTATAAAACGGCTTTTTATAATAAATATTGAATTAATTTCTCTATAGCTGCGACAAGGATTCGAAAAACAACTTGCAATGGAGAGCAAAGGTCAGCTCTACCCCCGTTGCGAGGACACTGAGTCTGATCGTAGTCCGGAAGATTACGACAATGGTTCAGTCGGTACGACGAACAAGCCATCCAAACGGTATGTGTATTCGTAGAGAAGAGAGTGCTTCTCAATTGTGTGCTTCTATAAGCCTCCGAAGAGTAGACGGTGTGCTAAAAGAAAAAAGCTTCGATGAGTAGGCGAAGTTAACTGCACAAAGCAATCTTCAATGAGAAGGTGGAGATTGGACTGCAAGTCAAGATCAAATTGAATATCGGTTTCTGATGAGAAGGCAGAAAACTGATTTGATTTGCTTCGGAAGCTTTAGAAGCACAAACAAAGAAATTAATTTCGAAATTTAACTAACGTAAGATGTGATTACTTCACAGGAAATCAAGAAAAGCATCACGAAAAGATGCTTTTAGAGGAGTTATCCTCCATGCGACTAGAATTGGACCAATTACGGAACGAGAAAGATTTGCCATAACTGCAAGCAACTGGGACATCTAGCTCGTTGCTGCCCTTCTCAAAACCGTGGAAGAATCGCCCCGAAACGATTCGCTGATGTGGACAACGAAGCTCCTCCTAGGAAAATTGCAGCCATTAAAAACGAAGAAAACGATAATGACAATACACAAGCTGATGTAAGTGAAATTGATTGATATGTAATTGGAAACGTTAAATTTTGAGAAAATTGTTGAAATAAAATAATAATAAAAAAAAAAATGTCCTGAGTCGATATTGATTTTTTTGCTGAAAAAAAAAATATGTCGGGTGTAATATATACTGAGGTTTGAGGTTTTGATCTTCCCTTCGGACAATAAGATTGCTACCAATAAATTATTCGTCGATTCAAGATTCAAATTTCTCGTGCTTAGATTTTGTTGACTCTCTCAATATCAACTCAGGAAAAGAAAAAAAAAAGAGCGACGGAAATAAAGAATAAGATTTATTTCTTTGTGTTCCAGGTTCAAATCCAAAATCCCAAAAATCTAGTAGTCATCGACAAAGTTATTTCCTCGCCAATGCAATTTCAAACTGAAGAAGATGCTTTCGTAGTAGGACGAGTGGCAGGAACTCGCATAGTATTTTTCGTTGATTCTGGTGCACAAGTCAATACTGTGACAAAGACTCAGTTCAAAAAGATGCTGGAAAAGAATCATCGCGCAATAAGTTGGTGGATTTGAGTTACACAACGGATATCAAACTTAGAGCTTATGCCGCTTCTACTAACATCAAAGTATTAGCAACGTTTTCAGGGGAGTTACATGTATCGAAAATAGACCCGCCTACATTGAGAAATTTTATGTGGTGGACGAAGGAAGAGCTTTGTTGGGTTTCAATACTGCAACAAGGTATAGCCTCCTAATTGTAGGTTTGACAATACCAGTCCACGACAGTTCTTGGCCATGTGAATTCGCCTTAGTTAATTCAGTAGCCAATGTAAAGGAGTACCCAAAGTTCAATGTACCACCAGTCGTACTGTATTATGACAAGCAGATGCCCCTGCCAGGAACGTATATACTCTCATACCTGTTGCTTACAAAGAGCTAGCAAAACGCAAATTGGAAGAAATGCTTCAATCGGGCATCATCGAGGTTGTTACTGAAGACATGGATCGATCATTTTGTTCATCCCTTCTGGTAGTCCCAAAAGGAATAAATGATATACGGCTTGTCGTGGATCTTAGAGGACCCAATAAATGTATTCACAGAACACCGTTTAGAATGCCAACATTCGAAGACATACTGATGAAACTTCATGGAGCAAAATGGTTTTCAACCATAGATTTAAAGAACGCCTTTTTCCACGTTGTTCTTGATCAAAGCTGCCGCCACCTAACTAACTTCTTTTCCGGCGAAGCCATGTACAGGTGCTGTCGTCTTCCGTTCGGACTTTGTAATGCTCCTGACATTTTCCAGGAAATCATGCAATCCACGATTCTCTCGGACTGTGATGGGGTGGTTAATTATTTGGATGACGCTCTTATATTTGGAGATACGAAAGAAGAGCACGACAAGAATTTAAAAAAAGTAATGACACGGCTGCAGGACCACAATGTCAATATTAACGTGGAGAAATGCGTGTTGGGGCAGCAAAACGTGATATTCTTGGGTTTCAAGTTATCAGGAGATGGATGGAGTATAGATGGCAATAAAATAGAAGCGATACAGAATTTTCGAAGACCAGAGAGCCAAGCAGAAGTGAAAAGTTTTTTGGGATTGATCAACTTCATAGAGCGATTTATTCCACAACGTGCGGATAAAACACGGCATCTCAGGAAGCTAGCAAAAGACGACAAATTCCAATGGACTCAAGATCACGAGGAAGAATTTGAATTTCTCACGCAAAACGCCTGGAAAACGATTCAAACATTGGGATACTACAACAGAAATGACAGAACGGAACTATTCGTGGATGCATCACCATATGGTCTAGGTGCTGTGCTCGTGCAATTCGATAAAGAAGATAAGCCAAGGGTAATCGCGTGTGCCTCTAAAGCACTTTCGGCCACTGAGATGAAATATCCCCAGACCCAGAAGGAAGCGTTGGCAATGGTATGGGGAGTGGAAAAATTCTCCACGTACCTTATAAGTATCCAGTTCACTATAAGATCTGATGCAGAATCAAATGAATACATCTTTGGCGGACTGCATCGAATTGGAAAAAGGGCAATTTCACGAGCCGAGGCCTGGGCACTACGGCTTCAACCATATAATTTCCAAGTAGAACGGGTTCCTGGACAAGATAATCTGGCTGATGCGCTTTCGAGATTGATTAAAAGTCAACAATCCACAGAACCTTTCGATGAGGCCACCGATCGACATCTCCTGTATTTGCTCGACGCGGGAATAATGGATTTATCATGGAATGAGATAGAAACACAAGCTGAGCTGGATGATGAGCAGTCGAAAGTACGAGAAGCACTCAGCACTGGAGAATGGGACCAACATCTCCAATGCTATGAATCACAGGCCAAGTACCTTAGAACGCTCGGATCCCTGATTTTTAAGGAAGATCGCGTGGTACTGCCATATCAACTTCGAAAAAAGGCTCTAGATATGGCCCATCAAGGCCATATGGGAGCAGCATCTATGAAAAGGATACTGCGGAATTACTTCTGGTGGCCAAAACTTAGTAAGGATGCTGAAAATCACGTAAAAAGCTGTGAAACGTGTTTAAGATTGTCTCGAAAAAATGCGCCGCTACCTTTGACATGCAGGGAACTCCCGCAAGGTCCGTGGGAAATACTACAGATAGATTTTTTTACTGACCAAGATTTCGGTAAAGGAGAATTCCTGATCATTGTAGATACTTATTCTCGTTATCTACATGTTTTGGAAATGAGCCGTATGGACGCTAAAGCTACCAGCGAGGCACTCTTGAGAGTTTTCGAAGTTTGGGGTTACCCATTGGCTCTACAAAGCGACAATGGCCCACCCTTTCAAAGCGATAAATTTGTTCGAACATGGGAAGAAAGAGGGGTAAAGATCCGAAAATCTATACCCTTAAGCGCGCAATCCAATGGTGCTGTAGAAAGACAAAATAAAGGAATTAAAGATGCTTTGGCAGCTGCAAGACTGGATAAGAACAACTGGAGAACGGCACTCGAAAAATACGTACACATGCACAATAAAGTAAGACCCTTATCGCGACTAGGGGTTACACCCTTTGAATTGCTAGTGGGTTGGAAATGGAGAGGAACATTTCCCTGTCTTTGGGATAGGGAGTCATCAGAAATGGTGGATCGAGAAGACATTAGAGAGAAAGATGCTGCTTCCAAACTTGAAAGCAAACAATATGCAGATAACCGCCGTGGAGCCAGGACTTCCGATGTAATAGTTGGCGATAGAGTGCTGATAACCCAACCAAAAAGACATAAATCAGACCCGAACTTTTCTGCAGACAGGTAATGATGAAAGTAATACTTATTTTTTAAACATAAAAAAAAAAAAGTTCTATTTCATTCTACAGGTTCACAGTGATAGCTAGAGATGGCGCTAAAGTGGTGGTACAAAGCGATCGTGGAGTTCAATATTCCCGAAATGCCCAGGATGTAAAAAAAATCCCCATGTGTCTGGAAGCAGAATCAGAGCAAGCAAACAAACATGCCGATAAAGACGCAAACCATGTGCTGTCGCAAGCACAAGATACGACCGATGAAGACAACAAACAAACATCAGTGATCATACGCCCCCAAAGAACGTTGAAGAAACCCAATAGATTTAAAGACATGATACTTTTTTCAATTTTTGAGTGAAATTGCCAATATGGGCATTATAGAGTAATAAGGAATTTGTGAAATATTAAAATATAAATGTACAATGTGAAATGCCAAAAAAAAAATAATAATAATAATGATAATAAAATAAAAACTAAAATATATACATATATATTAATTCAAATTACTATTCTATTTTTGATTAAAGAGTAGGAGAAAGGGGCATTGTAGAGTAGTTAGGAATAACAAAACAAATAAAATGAACTGTTTGATGCAATATCATTATTATAATAAATATATACTAAAATACAAACTAAGATGTTTCTCGTTACAAATCCCATGTCACGAACTTCATGTCACAAGACCATCTACACCCAAAATAAAAATCAAATCGTTGCAGAAGAGGGGAAACAAAAAAACGGTTGCTATAGTAACAAGGGGAACAGAGTCTCCAGGTGGCAAGTCCTCGTCTATAAAACGGACGGTCATCGGAGACCAGAGTCATTCTACTCTCGAACGTCATATCGTACGCTTCGAACAGCCAACCGATCCCAGCAGGCTAGGAAACCAACGCGGACTCATCAGTTGCCATTGGCAACCATCACCCACCAGCGGAGGACGTACAGGCGACGGATAGCATTACGGAGAGGCACAATCCAGCGAAGAGGCAGATTGCCTGCCCACTACCAAGCGACGAACTATCTCGTGGACGAACCCGATTCCGCGGCGCGCGCAAGACAGCGTGCCCCCAGCGGTCGCCATAACAACGCTTCAACGAACGACGCGGACGGCGTCCATCACGACGAACTACCTCGCGGACAAACCCGATTTCGCGGCGCGCGCAAGACGGCGTGCATTCAGCGGTCGCCATAACAACGACGCGGACGGCGTCTACCACGGCAATCCGCACGCTTGTACAGCAACCTCGTGGCATCAAGAAAAATCATAATAACCGGCCTACTGCGCATCTAACAGCATTCAGCTGATACGCTAGCGGTACGCTTGGCAATACGCCTTCCATAACACGACACCAACCTATGGTTGGTTGATATGTTGTGGTTCGGCATTTTAAAGAGGATTGGAGGATTGGTATAAAACGGCTTTTTATAATAAATATTGAATTAATTTCTCTATAGCTGCGACAAGGATTCGAAAAACAACTTGCAATGGAGAGCAAAGGTCAGCTCTACCCCCGTTGCGAGGACACTGAGTCTGATCGTAGTCCGGAAGATTACGACATGCTGGACAGGACAGACAGTGTGGAAAAGCGGGCATCGAGCGGCTACTTTCTACAAAAGCTGTGTGCACCACCAACGAGCTGGGAACCGGCTTCATAGTGCTAGGAAAGATGCGCTAACGTGTGATACCGTGGCAGCCAATCAACGCAAGAATGTGCCAGCTGAGGATTAAAGGCCGTGTCAACGTGCACTGCCCTCACGAAGGGAGACCCGACGACGAGAAAGAAGCGTTTTACGTACAGCTGGAGCAGACATACGATGGATGCCGTCATCGGTGACATGAAAGCACAGGTAGGAAGGGAGGAAATGTATAGACCGGTTATCGGACCGGATAGTCTGCACACCGTATCGAATGACAACGGCCAACGATGAATAAACTTCGCAGCCTCCCGCGGAATGGTAGTCCGAAGCACCTTCTTTCCCCGCAAAAATATCCACAAGGTCACATCCACAGATCACGCAATCAAGAAACGGAAAACCAAATCATTCTTCTTCTTCTTCTTATTGGCATTACATCCCCACACTGGGACAGAGCCGCCTCGCAGCTTAGTGTTCATTAAGCACTTCCACAGTTATTCACTGCGAGGTTTCTTAGCCAGGTTACCATTTTTGCATTCGTATATCATGAGGCTAGCACGATGATACTTTTATGCCCAGGGAAGTCGAGACAATTTCCAATCCGAAAATTGCCTAGACCGGCACCGGGAATCGAACCCAGCCACCCTCAGCATGGTCTTGCTTTGTAGCCACGCGTCTTACCGCACGGCTGAGGAGGGCCCCTAGGAAAACCAACTCAACCACGTTCTAATCGACGGTGAATTCTTCTCCGATATCACGAACGTCCGCACTTACCGCAGTGCGAATATTGAATCCGACCACTACCTCGTTGCAGTATGCCTGCGCTCAAAACTCTCAACGGTGTAGAACACGCGTCAAAGTCGGACGCCGCGGCTTAACATTGGGCGGCTACAAGACAATAGACTAGCCCAAGAATACGCGGAAGTGGCACTCCCAACAACACCGCACGAGCGCGGAACAGACAAAACTCGATTTTTAGGAGAAAAAAGCGCCAGCAGGAAGATCGATACCGTGAAGAGACGGAGCAACTGTACCGTTCTAATAACACACGAAACTTCTATGAGAAGTTAAACCGTTCACGTAAGGGCCACGTGCCACAGCCTGATATGTGCAAGGACATAAACGGGAACCTTCTTACAAACGAGCGTGAGGTGATCCAAAGGTGGCGGCAGCACTACGAAGAACACCTTAATGGCGATATGGCAGACGAAGATGGCGGTATGGTGGTGGACCTGGGAGAACGCGCGTAGGACATAATTTTACCGGCTCCGGATCTCCAGGAAATCTAGGATGAGATTGGCCGGCTGAAGAACAACAAAGCCCTTGGGGTTGACCAACTACCAGGAGAGCTATTTAAACAACGTGGTGAGGCACTGGCTAGAGCGCTGCACTGGGTCATTATCAATATTAGGGGGGAGGAAGTTTTGCCGCAGGAGTGGATGGAAGGTGTCGTGTCCCATCTACAATAAGGGCGATAAGCTGGATTGTAGCAACTACCGCGCAATAACATTGCTGAACGCCGCCTACAAGGTACTCTCCCAAATTTTATGCCGTCGACTAGCACCAACTGCAAGGGAGTTCGTGGGGCAGTACCAGGCTGGTTTTATGGGCGAACGCTCCACCACGGATCAGGTGTTCGCAATTCGCCAAGTACTCGAAGCCGCATATGATACAATCGATCGGGACAAGCTATGGCAGCTAATGCACGAACACGGATGTGCGTAGATCGAGTTTCAGGAGCATTCTCGAGTCCCTCAGAAACCCGCAGAGGGTTACGGCAAGGTGATGGTCTTTCGTGGCTTCTATTCAACATCGCTTCGGAGGGAGTGATACGAAGGGCAGGGATTGACACGAATGGTACGATTTTCACGAAGTCCGTCCAGTGATTTGGTTTCGCCGACGACATTGATATCATGCCAGAGGATGGAGGATCAGACTGAGAAGCGAAGCTAAACGGATTGGACTAGTCATCAATACGTCGAGGACTAAGTACATGATAGGAAGCGGCTCAAGAGAGGTCAATGTTTCAAATCGTACGTACTTTGGACTCTGCAAAACGCTCCGATCGAATAGAGTTCGCCGCCGTACCAAACTGACAATCTACAAAACGCTCTCTACGGACACGAGACCTGGACGATGCTCGTGGAGGACCAATGCGCACTGGGAGTTTTCGAAAGGAAAGTGTTGCTTACCATCTATGGTGGGGTGCAGATGGCGGACGGTACGTGGAGGAGGCGAATGAACTACGAGTTGCATCAGCTGCTGGGAGAACCATCCATCGTTCACACCGCGGAAATCGGATGACTGAGATGGGCCGGGCACGTAGCCAGAATGTCGGACAGTAACTCGGTGAGAATGGTTCTCGACAACGATCCGACGGGAACAAGAAGGCGAGGTGCACAGCGGGCAAGGTGGATCGATCAGGTGGAGGACGATTTGCGGACCCTCCGCCGACTGCGTGGTTGGCGAAGTGCAGCCATGGACCGAGCTGAATGGAGAAGACTTTTATGTGCAGCACAGGCCACTCCGGCCTTAGTCTGATAATAAAATAAAAATAAAAAATGATTTTGGATTTGTTGCTGTTAGTGATTGGAAAGGCGAATTATTGAAATACATAATATATTTTATGTTTTAATCTTGCGCGCGAGATTCGATTTTTTTTGCGCACTTCCACTAGTTTGATATCTATGTTGTGGAAGCATGAACGGGCTGTGTTAGTTTCTATATTTTTACTAAGTTTAGAAAAAAATCAAAAGTTGAATTGTTTAATGATGATTATCAATAGTTTTGATAGAGTTGGAAAATTGTTTGACAGCTTTCGAGTCGATTGATGAGAAAATCTCAAAAATCCATCTAAAGTAGAGGCGTTATTAGCGTGCAAAAACTAGTCTAATTTTGTGATGCTCTTGGATTTGGAAATTTTCGTTTTACACCCTGTATCCGAGCGTTTCACTTAGACGTAGGGTAGTGAGCTAATTCCCGTCGTAGTAGGTAGTGCTTGGTTTTCAAATCTAATTTATACGCTAGCCCAGCTACTGACTCTAACTAAGTTGTATGTAACATGTATTTTAGAGTTCCTAGTTTTCATTGCGTAGTATTAGCACAATGAACAAATCATGGTTTATTGAGAATCGGCAATCAAAAATACCCTTAATTTTTTTTTAAAATTTGTCTTACGAAAATCTGTTTACGTCCATGAGAATTTTCATTCGTCCATTCCAAAATTCGATGGATTGCTGTCAAATAAATCTGTTGGTATTGGTTTGCTATTTTAAAAGTACACCATATTAATTTTTATGCGGTATGTTACCGTTAAATTAATTTAATATAGACCTGTTCTGAACATATTGTGTGTACATTGCGGAACATAGAATAGAATATGTGTATGGAGGATGTTCGCGGTTATCCAAGAAATTCCTGTAGTGGAGGCCTTCAAATCTACACGCGTGACCAATGATCTACACCGTTATTGATTGACTTTGTTGCCGTTTGATTGTTCAATTGATAGTTCAATATAGTTAAATTACTACACGTAGAACAAACATGAACTTTTACAAACAAATTTTCAAATTTGATCTAGACTATCTTTTGAAAAGGGCCAAACTTTTTTTTACTGATTTTTTCAAATGGATATAATTGACAATCGACGCATCCTACAAAAAAGTGTTGCATGAATGACTATCGCAAAATCAGTCAAACTTTCTAATAAAAATATTCGAAAAATTCTAAATTAAGCCCTACACTGAAAAAAAAATCAGTTTTTAAAATTAAAAGCCAATTTGCGAAAAAATGCCCCTTTTGATTTGAACGAAGTTTCGTCTCAAGATGGATGATTATGTTCCCTACCAGCCGTCCATACATCGCAAGCTGGGCATTTTTAAGGGCATTTTTCTAACAACAACTTTTTCTAGTATGAATTTCAGTGTTTTTAAAGGGTGTCAGTCCAAGTAACATTTTAAGTTTTATGGTGCTCTTGAAAACCATTATTTACTCTTCAAAAGTGTCAAAAAACCAGCATAAAACCAAAATGTTACTAGGGAGTTGATTCAACATATACATACTTACATATATTAAGTATTCCAGTAAAGTCAAGCAGAATACAATGTTTTGGTCGTAACTAGTCGCAACTAAACAAGCGAATAAAGGAATATAGTGTTTTTTGAAGATATGGACCATTTTTTAATGTTACTCTTAATTAAAAAAAACTATATTTAGTTGCTAAATTAGGCAAAATATCATTAAAATTGAGTTGTTTGGGGTTCTGAGATAAGTATCTCAAGTAAGATTTTAAGTTTTATCACGCTCTTGAAGAGCATAATTTACTCTAGAAGAGAGTTATAAAACCAGCATAAAACCAAAATGTTACTAGGGATGACATTAATCGGTTAAGTTTCGGATAAAAATACACTGACAATAATTCCGACAAAAAAAAGTTTTTGTCAGAAAAACTTTTCTCCCTTAGAAGTGCCCAGCTTGCGATGTATGGACGGTTGGTAGGGAACATAATAGCCTATCTTGAGACAAAGTTTCGTTCAAATCAAAAGTGGAGTTTTTTCGCAAATCGACTTTTAATTTTTAAAACTGTTTTTTTTCAGTGTGCACAATAGGAAAAATGGAGGTATTTTTGGCCAAAATTATGAATCCTGCAATAAACAGTGGTATTCATCATAAAAACATAGATAGAAAAGAAAAATATTTTTCTGAGCCTTCAATGGGGTATGGGGCCAATTTTCGGCATAGTATCGATTTTTGTCATATTCTACAAAACCAACGGAATTTGGTCACTTTTTGGCTTGCAATAAGCCTGTTTGGTGCTGGA
The DNA here is from genome assembly GCF_024139115.2 of Armigeres subalbatus. Classification (NCBI taxonomy): domain Eukaryota; kingdom Metazoa; phylum Arthropoda; class Insecta; order Diptera; family Culicidae; genus Armigeres; species Armigeres subalbatus. The sequence continues at coordinate 108,906,784 of NC_085139.1, read as the reverse complement.
TAAAATACTAATGGTCATAAAAACTCTATATTCGTGTCACAGACAAATGGACGCAACACAGATTTCCTAAAATGATCAAAAAAGCACTATCAGCTTCTGGTGTTGAAAATTCACTGAGTAGAATTTATTAAATCAACAAAGGAGGGTAGAACAGATTCAATTAGCGTCATATTGTGGCATCAACGAATTGGAATTTCATTTATTTGATATTTCATTAAGATTTCTTTCATAATTATAAAAAGGTATTGTGGCAAGGAGTTATTCAACACACTACTCATCCAACACGTTATGGTTAAATCTGAAATTCGCTCCTATAATGTAGTAATCTCAAAATTGTAAATTTTGAACAACTTCCTTTCTCACTGCGTAACGCTTTTTTATATGATAGATGATTTTTTCTTGAATTATGCGCAACGTTAAGGCTTAATCTTGAAATGTTATGTAAATTGTGTTCGTCACCAAATTCAATTAAAGTGGCATTATTGAGTAACTCAGATTAAAATTGAAAAATAAGAAGTTTACCAAAACACCTGATTAATCCCCAAGCGGTAATGTTGTCTTTCTCGTACTTTATAAGAAAATGTATTTTGGCCATAACTTTTGAGCCCATAGTCCGATCCAGCCTATTTTCAATAGGGAACAATGGAACAACGTTCTCTGACGAATGAAACTTGTTGCGAGTAAATCGGTTCAAAGTAAGTGCTTAAAAAAGAGTTAAGACCATTTTTGCTCACACACATACAGACATTCACACACACGTACACACAGACATCACCTCAATTCTTCGAACTGAGTCGATCGGTATACAATACTACGAGTGTTTGGGCTTTTTTTAATGCTTTTAGAGCGATCATATAGCTTCTACGTATACTTAGTACACGAAAAAGGCAAAAATGGGCAATTTTTAAAATTCATGTATCTTACAAAATTGCGAATTTGGGCAGAATTTTATTCATGGTCCTCAAAGCTTAAGAGTTCAATAGTGTAGTGCATGATGTTTTACTGCGGGGTATTGCGGGGTACCAAACTGTTTTGTTCGTTAAATATTGCATAAAATATGCTTTTACAAAACTACTAAAAACTAAATTCTGGACGGAGCTATTATTACATTATCAAACCTATTGCATATATCTGTTTAAGAGCTTTGTAACGATATATAAATATGTTAGTTTTGAGACGAAAACATGGCAAAGCTGTCCGTTTTTCCAAAAAACGTAAAAATATCATTTCTAGGAGGGGCTAGTTTGAACGCCCCCCACCCCTCCCTAAAAAATCTAAAAAATAAAAACCGTGCTGATTATAGAAATATAGGTTATAAGCTGTGTATTCATCACATTTTACTCGCCCAAATCGAAAATTGGCCTTTTGGTAGTTTTGGCCACACCTTTATATGGGGCTGTCCTATTGTGGTGTGTCGCTAAATTTTGATTGTTTCCAATATTTTCACTAGAATGTTTAACTGATTTCGCGATAGTCACCCACACAACACTTTTTTGTAGGAAGCATCGTTTTTCGATTGTATTCATTTGAAAAAAATCAGTAAAAAAAAAGTTTGGCCCTTTTCAAAAGATAGTCTAGATCAAATTTGAAAATCAGTAAAAAAAAGTTTGGCCCTTTTCAAAAGATAGTCTAGATCAAATTTGAAAATTTGTAAAAGTTCACGTTTGATCTACTTGTAGTAATAGGGGGAAAGATTTAAATTGACATAGGCTCGAAAAATTCTTACGATTTTTGTACTGCGACGCTGCTCCATCAGACATGAAATATATCTTTTTGACTATTTTATTCTTATCAACGCGTAAAAAGTTAATCATTTTTTCAATGAACTAGTTTACGGATACTGAATCGTGTCTTAAATCTTCGTAAATTATAATAAAACTTAAGTGTTCAATTTGCGCACTTCCATTAAAATAAATAACGAATGGATGAATTGTAGCTTGTTGTACGTTCCAGTGATGGGACTGCACTTCATCTTGCAATACAAAGCTGTAATTTTCAGAAAAATCACAAATGACTAAAAATTCACCATTTTGTAATGTATTTTTCGTATTTTTTAAAAAGCTGGATTGTTCTGTTTTAATGAAATCGTGAGGGATTAAACTTTCTAATTTCAAGCAAAAATATGACACAAACTCAACTACAGGTTTTACAATAGTTTCTAGGTCACACCTATCCGTGGTCACCCATTGCTCAAATGATAACTGATCAATATATTTTTCTTCAAACTCAGCGAATAAAGTATTTTCCAATGATGAAGAACCTGGACAATCCGAACAAGATCGTAGATAGCAATTTGATGTTGTATTTTCCCACAAAAGACTACCAGTTAACATTTTAATATCCTTTGTTAAATTGATTCTTTTCAAACTATGTAAAAAAAGATTAATATTCTTAAGGGATGTGCATATCCCCACACATTATGTGTTTTCGAATTGGAAAGAAGCTTACATTGCCTTGGCCGAAGGCTTGCAAATGAGGAAAAACCTATTTTAATATTATCGTGAATTTCCTTGAAGCGTGTGTACGCTTCTTTCAAAGTCGTCATCATTAATCGTTTTTGGATTGCTTGACGCTTTCCATCTTTTTGACCAGGCATAGCTCGACTTACTTCATCATCTTCAAAATATTGAACTACTATTTCTTTTGTCTCATCTGTTAATGCAGTACTAGACCTAGTATTTTTGATTGAAAGACAGTTAAACTTCAATTGTTTTCCCTCTTTTACTGTATTTCTATTGATTTTGAAATCATCAATGGCATCCTGAATAGACCACGAACTTGGCAGCATCGACAAAATCAATAATGTTTCTTTCCTTGTCGTGGCTGCATTCGAGAACCTTTCCTTCATATTTATAATTACCTCATCGTAGTCTGTATTTTCCACATCATCAGGTCCTAATTTGAAGAGGTTTCTTCGTACAGCTTCGTTTATTTCACGGTATTTTTTCTCCGGATAATAAACGTAGTCCATCTTACTCCATTTAATCGGAGTCACTTTTATCCCAGCTATGCCCTCGTTAAAGCGTTCGATGTTGACCTTTTGGATACACTCATCTTCCGATTGATTTGTTGAAACAGATTTCGCTGATGGTACGGTGGCAAGGCTCTCAGCACTTGATACATCTGGCAATTCCTCAGTTGTCGTTTTCGAACTTCCTGCGATCTGCTCAACCGATGATATACAGATTGCTCTTTTGTCAACGTTTAGACGATAGGACGTTCAAATGCGTAAATTTGTATTCAATGTGGACATTGGAGCATAACCAGTCGCTTTCAGTTTATCTATGGTGCTTTCGGTGAGATTTCGTTACTCTTTTGAACACTTTTTTCCATCAAACGGCCTACAACAGTTGAGAAAGCGGCTACTCATGTTGTTCGTTATATTCCAATAAACAAAATCACTTTTAAGTTTTTATTGACTAGTTTGGTGTCATTTGCTTGACTGAACAAAAAAATTACCATAAGATCTTTAACAACCTTAGTGGTAGTAATTTGTTTTGCTTTTCGTGAGCATTGTCATGGTATGTACCTATCATGCATTTGTTGTTGTTGAAGATACCCGTTTCCTCCCGATCATAAAGTCTATTCTCTAAGAGGTATATTTTTTGCAGGTAAACTATAGACGTATACGTGTATGTAAATCTTTGATTTTGTCTTAAAAATAACATTTCTGATATGTTTCTTATTATCAACAGGTTTCAAAACTATTAAAAGAATTTTTCGCCAGTCACGTACAATAAAAATTATGACATTATCAATTTTTTTTTTTTTTTTTTTTAAGCTAATTTTATTTGCTAATTATCTAATACATGCATTCATCTCTTAGACTAGGTGTTCCGTGTTTTCTTAACACTATCATCCTTATTTGCTATGTTACTTTTTAGTTATTATTAATACATTTCAATTGCCTCTGGCAGTTAGAATTTTTCCTCTGGTTGAATTGAACCATGTAGGAATTACAATGTTTTCAACTTAAACTAAACTTAACCTATTTTATACTAAGGGTACAAGGAGTTAATCGTTATAGATCGCAATTCATACAATATCGATTCAATCGCAATAGAAGATTGCAACGATTTTTGTCTAAAATTGGAAATTATTTTGTTGGACATTTGTTGCAATGTCTCAATATTAGAAATTCTATGAAGTTCATTGGTACTATACCACGGAGGCAACTTCAGAATCATTTTCAAAATTTTATTTTGAATCCTCTGGAGTGCCTTCTTTCTGGTATTGCAGCAACTAGTCCATATTGGCACAGCATACAACATGGCAGGTCAAAAATTTGTTTGTAAATCAAAAGTTTGTTCTTAAGACAAAGTTTTGATTTTCTGTTTATAAGTGGATATAGACACTTAATATATTTGTTACATTTGGCTTGAAGGCCTTCAATGTGATTTTTAAAAGTTAATTTTTGATCTAGCAGAAGTCCTAAATATTTAGCTTCGCTAGACCAATTAATTGGAACCCCATTCATAGTGACAATATGTCTGCTAGAAGGTTTCAAATAAGAAGCTCTCGGCTTATGTGGGAAAATTATAAGCTGAGTTTTGGAAGCATTCGGGGAAATTTTCCATTTTGCAAGTAAGTGGAGAAAATATCCAAACTTTTTGCAATCTACTACAAATGACACGAAGGCTTCGCCCTTTGGCTGAAAGGCCCGTGTCATCTGCAAACAAAGATTTTTGACACCCTGGTGGTAAATCAGGTAAGTCAGAAGTAAAAATGTTATACAATATGGGCCCCAGTATGCTGCCTTGGGGACACCAGCCCTTACAGGTAATCTATCAGATTTAGTATTCTGATAGTTTACCTTCAGTGAGCAATCTGATAATTAATTTTGTATCAGTTTAATAATGTACAGAGGAAAATTAAAATTCATAAAGTTTACAATCATACCTTCTTGCTAAACACTGTCAAATGCTTTCTCTATATCAAGAAGAGCAACTCCAGTCGAATATCCTTCATATTTGTTGATTCGAATTACATTGGTTACTCGTAATAATTGATGAGTGGTTGAATGCATATGGCGAAAACCGAATTTCTCATCAGCAAAAATAGAATTGCTATTGATATGAACCATCATTCTATTTAAAATAATCTTTTCAAACAGTTTGCTTATTGAAGAAAGCAAACTGATTAAGGATAACTAGAAGCCTCAGCTGGATTTTTGTCCGGCTTCAAAATTGGAACAACTTTGGCGTTTTTACATTTATCTGGGAAGTATGCCAATTGAAAACATTTGTTAAATAAATTAACCAAAAAGGATAAAGAGCTCTCAGGAAGTTTTTTGATAAGTATGTAGAAAATACCATCATCACCCGGGGCTTTCATATTTTTAAATTTTCTAGTAATAGATCTCACTTCATCCAAATTAGTTCCCAACGAAGGGTCAAAAACATTCTCTTGATTGAGAATGTCTTCGAAGCTCCGTGTAACCTGATCCTTAACTGGACTAGTGAGACCTAGACTAAAATTATGCGCACTCTGAAATTGAAATTGCTGAGCAAGATTTTGAGACTTTTCGCCATTTCTTAATAAAATTTTATTTCCTTCTTCAAGGGCTGGAATTGGCATTTGAGGTTTCTTTTTAAAGAATTTTTGTTAATTTCCAAAAGGGTTTCGAACTGGGATCCAACTTCGAGACATTATTCTCAAAGTTGGTATTTCTCAGAATAGCGAAACGTTTTTTAATTTCATTTTGCAAATCTCGCCAAATAACTTTCAACGCGGGATCGCGAGTTCTTTGGTATTGCCTTCTTCTCACATTTTTAAGACGATCAGTAGCTGAAGATCGTCGTCAATAATAATGGAGTTGAATTTAACTTCACATTTCTGAATTCCAATGCCTATAGCTTCGACAATTAAACTGGAAGAAAAACAAGTTGGTCCATTGGGATATTGAATAGTATAATATCCCGCAGAACAATCTTCAAATAAAATTTTACCATTGGAATTGCTTTGAGCATTATTCCATGAACGGTGTTTGGCATTGAAGTCACCAATTACGAAGAATTTTGATTTGTTGCGAGTCAGAATTTGAAGATCAGCTTTCAACAAATTCTTTTGCTGCCCATTGCATTGAAAAGGCAAGTAGGCTGCAATGAAGGAAAATTGTCCAAAATTTGTTTCAACAGAAACTCCCAAAGTTTCAAAAACTTTGGTTTCAAACGAAGAAAATAATTTATGTTTGATACGTCTATTAATGACAATGGCGACCCCACCACAGGCGCTGTCAAGACGATCATTTCTGTAGATAAAATAATTTGGATCTCTTTTAATGGAGAGTCCTGGTTTTAAATAAGTTTCTGTTATAATGGCAATATGCACATTATGAACTTTTAGGAAGTTGAATAATTCATCTTCCTTACCCTTTAGAGAGCGGGCATTCCAATTTAGAACTTTCACACAATTATTTGGATCCATTGAAACGGAGTCCGATAACAATTTTGTGTGTACTTTATACCAACCTGAACAGCTTCAGGAATGGTATTTGCTTTGAACATTGCATCAATCATGTGATGCAATTGTTCAGTTAAAAATCAAAATCGGAAGCAGTCATGCTACCTGAATCGGCAACATGGCCGTTATTTTCCGTTGGGACATGGGTATAAACCTCATTTTGAGAAGAGAAATTTTGTCTACCAGCAGCGATGTTTGCATACGTAGGTACATTGGAAAAATTGGAATTTACTGAAGTGCTTGCTACCCGTTGACGAGCGGCAAAATTTGTTTGTGAATTGTGGTGGGTATGAATTGCTCGACCGGTAACCGGTTTCGGAATTTGAGCGTTTGAAAAATTTCTACCCGTCGAATCTGTGATCCGATTGGAATTTCCCGTCATCAATTTTGCACGGGAATTCAAAACTTTTTTGCGTGAAGGGCATTCCCAGAAATTGGATTTATGATTGCCCCCACAATTTGCACATTTAAATTTATTGGAATCTTCTCTCACAGGACATGCGTCCTTGGCGTGAGAGGTTCCACCACAAATCATGCATTTAGCATCCATGTGACAATGTTTGGTTCCATGACCCCACTTTTGGCACTTACGGCACTGGGTGGGGTTTTGGAAATTTCCCCCAGGCCTGCGGAAATGTTCCCATGTAACACGGACATGAGACATAATACAGGCCTTTTCCAAACTTTTCATATTATTTAGTTCACTTTTGTTAAAATGAACTAAATAAAATTCTTGAGAAATGCCCCTCTGGGACCAGAATGGGATTTCTTTTTCATCTTAATTACTTGAACTGGTGAAAATCCAAGTAATTGAGAAATTTCAATTTTAATCTCATCCAGTGATTTGTCATCACTGGGGAGACCTTCCAAGACGACTTTGAACAATCGCTCAGTTTTATCGTCGTATGTGAAGAATTTATGGCGCTTCTCAGTTAAATACTGAAGAAGACGTTTGCGATCGTCAAAGGATCCCGGCAAAACGCGGCAGTCACCCTTCCTAGCAATCTGAAATGAAACCTTGATCCCCTGAAGGTTACTCAAAATCTCATTCCGGAAGCCAGAAAACTCGGCAACAGATACCACAATTGGCGGAATCCTTTGTTTCTTCGCATGAATCGAATCACCTGGGCTAAAGGTAGAATCGATTTGCTCAATTTCATCATTAATCAAATCGAACTGATTGCTCAGTTCGATAGGAGAAGAAACAATGTCAACATTAGATTTAGAAGGAATATCTGAAGTCTCCAGCTTCCTTCTATTTTTTCCGCGCTTGGGCAGGACGGTCTTGAAACCTTGTTTCTTTGAAGGAAGTGGAGAATTCAGAGACTCCCCCTTCCTATTATTTATTTATTTATTCAGACTAAGGCCGAAGTGGCCTGTGCGGTATGTAAGAGTCTTCTCCATTCGGCTCGGTCCATGGCAACACGTCGCCAGCCACGCAGTCTACGGAGGGTCCGCAAGTCATCTTCCACCTGATCGATCCACCTTGCCCGCTGCGCACCTCGCCTTCTTGTGCCCGTCGGATCGTTGTCGAGAACCATTTTCACCGGGTTATTGTCCGACATTCTGGCTACGTGCCCGGCCCACCGCAGTCGTCCGATTTTCGCGGTGTGAACGATGGATGGTTCTCCCAACAGCTGATGCAACTCGTGGTTCATTCGCCTCCTCCATGTACCGTCCGCCATCTGCACCCCACCATAGATGGTACGCAGCACTTTCCTTTCGAAAACTCCGAGTGCGCGTTGGTCCTCCACGAGCATCGTCCAGGTCTCGTGTCCGTAGAGGACTACCGGTCTAATGAGCGTTTTGTAAATGGTCAGTTTGGTACGGCGGCGAACTCTATTCGATCGAAGCGTCTTGCGGAGTCCAAAGTATGCACGATTTCCAGCCACTATACGCCTCCGAATTTCTCTGCTGGTATCATTTTCGGCAGTCACCAGTGAGCCCAAGTACACAAATTCTTCTACCACCTCGATTTCATCACCACCGATGCCAACTCGCGGTGGGTGGCTCACATTGTCTTCTCTTGAACCTCTTCCTATCATGTACTTCGTCTTCGACGTGTTGATGACTAGTCCGATCCGCTTGGCTTCCCTCTTCAGTCTGATGTAGGCTTCCTCCATCTTCTCAAAGTTACGTGCCATAATATCTATGTCGTCGGCGAAGCCAAATAACTGGACGGACTTATTGAAAATTGTGCCACTCGTGTTAATCCCTGCTCTTCGTATTACCCCTTCCAAAGCGATGTTGAATAGCAGACACGAAAGACCATCACCTTGCCGTAACCCTCTGCGGGTTTCGAAGGGACTCGAGAATGCCCCTGAAACTCGAACTACACACATCACCCGATCCATCGTCGCTTTGATCAACCGTGTCAGTTTATCCGGAAATCCGTTTTCGTGCATTAGCTGCCATAGCTGGTCCCGATCGATTGTATCATATGCGGCTTTGAAGTCGATGAATAGATGATGTGTGGGCACGTTGTATTCGCGGCACTTCTGCAGTACTCCCCCTTCCTCTTGTTTTTATTAATGCTCATTGCTGAGCGTGGAGACGTGACCTTCTAAAAGGTTTTTTCCCAGAACGGTGTCCCTGTAGGATTACCACCGCTTGTCGGAATTTTACTTCCGCAAACGGGTCCAACGTAAAACGAAGGCACGGGTCCTTGCAAAGATCGTAACGGGATCAGTGGGTACAAATAGCGCTAAGAAGCATCGTTGAAATTAAAATAGCTTCGGGTAGTATTAAAACTTCCTTCCGCAAAGAGAGAAAGAACCGCACAGCACGAAAGCACGATGCGGTCTGATGACATTATCAATACTTTTGATCACAACACTGGATCGTGTCTAAGTTTCTTATAGATGCTATGAATAATTAAATATCATGATAAAATATCAAAATATCATGAAAACAACTTGTTTAAATCACGTAAAGCCCTTAACATTAAAATCTGCATCAAACTGCAATTCTCGAAATAACTTACACGGAAAATTTTTTTGTTAACTAAATGTTAAAATTGTGAAATGTTTGAAATATCATAACTTTTTTTTAGTGGTTTACCATCACCAAATGTTTATGGTAGATAACTAATATAATGGACCGTTTTCCCTAAAAAAAATTACGTTCATAAAAAGATAGGGTTTTGAGATATTTGAGTTTTTGTAACAAAAATGATATTTTTTTATATTTTTTTACTGTGCACATTTTCTAAAGAACTATCATTTAGTTATCTGAATTTGCTGGAAAAATCATAACAATCGAACATTCCGTTTTTGCTGAGCAGCTTTTTAAATATTTTTGAACCATTTTCACATACACCCTTTTGAAAAGTTAGCCGTGACTCAATATGAAGATTTGATATCGAAAAATGACGATTTAGATGAAATTGAAAAACTGTGCAAAGTTTCAGATATTTTTGAAATGGTCGCTCAGAATCGACTGGCATGCCTCCCTGGAATGCCTCTGCAGTGAAAATCAGTGAATTACGTTGGTGACGTATTTTTGGTGACGATGTTGCGCGTCTTCTACAGCAGTGAACGAACTAGATTTTTCTTCATCGCACGGATAACGTGAGAAATTGTGCAAAAAGTCTTAGTCTCAAAGTTAAATTTAACTGTATTTCAAGTAAGTAACACCGGAATGTAATTTAAATGAATGCAGATCGTAGTGTACACTTTTTTTTCTATCTCGCCAGATGATTAGTTCATTATGTTAGTTTACGATTCGCGAGTATTTAGTGATTTAGAATTTGATATGACGGATACTAGCACCATGTACGAATTAGCGCATAACCCTAGTTTACATTAACAAACTGCACAAGTTACTATTTAAGAGCTGTGTTGTGCTTTACCTTTTGGCACCAGGACCAGTTTATCCGCCCTGGTTTGTCTGACGCTTCGCATGTCCTCACCCCATCCCAGAACACATACACTATACGTAGGTACTCAAGCATAGAACACTAACTTGCAAGACGACAGTGTCAGGGAGTAATGCTGGTGATGACTAAGAAATTATTTCCAGTTGCATGCTACACGTATGTACATTGTGCAAGGATTACCTCTAAGGAATCGCGTGATAGAGTAGCATAAATCAGTGTCTTGCTAGGAGTTGCTGAAAATAAAAAGTGGTAAAATTCGTTCATTGTGATTGGGAAAGCAATCACGAACTTGAGCATGAACGTATACATTTTTTGGTTGAGCGCTAAAAAAACAATGACTCATAGTTGGTTAATCTATTATACCCGGGACCATATACCTACAAACTATTGCAAAGACTGAAAAAGTATACTCCATGAGAAATAAATTTACTGATTTACTGTTTTGCTTTGCTTAAATAACACTAACGATAATCATGTTTTTTTCTAAAACTGTGCGATCGAAGATGAATGTTTCTCGTATCGCTCAATTGGTGACACTCCCTCAAAGTTTTTATTCGAAATCGAAGACTCTCGTCGGTTTTCTTTTATACTATACTTACATAAGGGAACGGTTCGGCACTTCATCTCATAGCTCCCATATTCATCCCATCGAAAACAAAGCAACGAAAAAAATTAGATTTATTATTTTTGTGATTTTTTCAGCAGTGAGCACGCATGTTAGCAAAAAGAAGCGACGAGATTGATGCTGTATTTCTTTGTTTTGCTATGAGATGAATATATGTTCAGTGAGATAGGTAACGAAACAGTTCTCCTATATGTTTAACTAGCATACCCGACGAACTTCGTTTCGCCTAAAATTGATTTATTCTCTGATTAGTTCTCGAGTTATGCAAAAAATTCTGTTTCATTTGTAAGGGAGGGGTCTCAAACCATCTTAAGAACCTTCCCCGGCCCCAAAAACCACTGCATACAAATTTTCACGCTGATCGGTTAAGTAGTTTCCGAGTCTATAAGGTTCAGACAGCCAGAAATTTATTGCTATCTATATAAGAATAGACGACAAGATGAGATGATAGTTATGAAAAGTGTGATAAAAAAACTGTACATTAGTACTGTACTAAGTGAAATTATTTATCATCACTAAAACAATCATTTGCCAGACACTTTTTACTCAACTTGAATCCACTCAATAATTGCAACTGCAACACAGCATGTGCTTCTTCCTGTGCGCTACGCATCCTCATTGTAAATCATGCGGCGTACGAACTAAGCGCACCTCTGATCGCTTTAGATGCAAATCAAATACTTTGGATTGCATTGTTTCAATCTACCGATGCAAAAAGAATATGCAAAGACACATTTTCCAAAGTGCAATAATTCAGGCAGCTATTGGCAAAGGGGTGTAAGATACATTTTGGTCTGAATTGGATTAAGTACACAAAGCAATTCTTGAGTTTCCCCCAACAATAATGGTATCAATAAGTTCATGCAATTTCTACACTTATGGAATATTCTCTCATTAACTTTGAAATATTTCAAAATTGTGCAGTAAGTTTCCCTGAAAATAAGTACTCATAGCATTTATCGCTTTACTCTTAACACTTTTAATTCAAAATGCACTGTTCAATTAATCGAGTACGCTTTCTAATAAAAATGTCAATCACATAAGATTCTCTTACGAATGCAATGGGCAATTCGACCACTCATGCAAGGCGAGCTGAGTCACTTCAGCTCGAACAATCGCCTTGCTTTCTGGAAACACGATAACTGTTTTGATCACGATGTGGATCAAATGCTTAGGCGTCTACCGGACAATTGATATGGTGATCTATGTTTCAGACTGCCCGTAGGTACAGTTCTAGCCTTGAATCTACCCTATGATTTAAATGCGTTCCATTGCACATTTTCTCCGACCTAGCCGAGGCCGAAACAGGGCTGCAGTTTCCCAGACTCGTCAAGCGTGACGTTTACAAATATAACAGCAAGGTAACGTCATGTGCTTAACGATTCTCGTAAAACTTCATCAAACATAGTTAGATTCGATATCCGATAGTAGCGTTGTTGGCCTGCATTGCCGAATGCCAAATAGTCTCTAATTTGACAACTGTTTCAAAATTCATGATTAATTTGATAACTTCACCACTAGCGCAGTCCCATTAGGTGATTATCTCGCACATTAACTGACCGACGCTAAAACGTTTTGTCATTGTAGTCATATCAAAGCGGTTCCCATTTATCAGAGACAAATCGTTGCAACTGAGTTGACAATCATACTGCGTTGCACTTGCAACCGCTGACCATCAGTATACATAGCAGCAGTTGATAATTGTGGCTATTATGTGGATAATAATCCGCTATCATCATCGTTCATAATTCATAATTGTATGCGATATTGATCGGGGACAAGCCGTTTTTTAAATTAGCCACTTGTTCTACCGTGACAGCGCCGATAGGCAGCAGCAACGCGTCAGACAACTGAGAACAAGACTTTCACCCAAAATTCACAAATACTTGATCGGAATTACTAATCGTTCTTGACCGGCGTCACTCGTCATCGACAGCGCTTATTAGCGTATGCATTATGGTCGCTAGACTTGCATGATTGAAGTCACGTAAACTGTCTCCTCACTTGGAGCGTACATAACGCAAATACTAAAGAAATCAGTTCGGAATGCAATTAATCCCAGAGTAATGTCATGTCACTGTTTCGTATTTGGGACCATCTCAAATTACGTAGCACATTAGGAGGTGAGCGGGGTTTTCTCTGTCAGAACGGCACGGCCCATAAAAAATTTAAGAAACTTTCTATACAAAAAAAAAAGTTACGAAGGGGTGGGTGGGAGTTAAAAGATGCCATTTTTGCGTTCTGTAACTTGTAAACGAACCCTTTTATATTTTTAAGCATCAATTTTCCGCTGGAACTTGGGCGACCTTTCAAGTTTCGTTATTATTAGCAATCGATTTTTGTCTTACTTTTTACTAAGTATGTGGGAAACTATACTGAAAACCGCAAACATGTGTTTTGAGGAGGAGAATATTTATTAAAATATGCAAAAAAATCATTGGTGGGAATCGAACTCACTCCTCCTTGTACGGTAGAAGTGTGCTCAACCACTATACTACGGTTGAGTCAATGGTTTCCTCATTTAGTTACTTTAGCAGTATTGTGATATTTAGAATTCAAAGAACACGACAACAAAGTTAGAAGCAGGGTTTGCAGAAATCGCTCTCATTAGATAACGAACAACGATAAAAGAGAGGCAAAAACTGTTTCGAATTATTACAAGCACGAGGTGAACCGGCCCAGGGCCGAAAACCTCTTTAATAAAGATAATAATAATAATAATTATTATTACAAGCCATGATAGCAAATTTATCAAACTTGTATACAAGTGCGGAAAAACAGAACCGGATAGGCAGTCCCCACCAAGAAGTGATGATATTTCGCTCATTTTGCGTTGGAGCCAATATTTTTTCACACAGCCGTGTAAAGCAAGTTGAAATGCATCATCGGGACCAGTGTCCCATGCGTTTGGAGCTTTTTAAAAGAAATTTATCATGGGGAAAGATGGGAAAGCAAAAAAAAAGAAAACATTAACTTGCTTTGAAAATCAAACATCATCGTGGTGCAATCGATTTTTAAACCAAATTCGAGCGATAAGGCAGTAAACGAGGAGATGAACTTACTTACTTATGGATCCTGTACACCTCCGGTGGTGCAAAGGGCCGACTTGAAAGATCTCCATCCTGAGCGTTTCCCAGCTATCGCTTTAACCTGTTGCCAGGTTAGATTTCGGTCGACTTCTTTTATTTCTTTATTAAGGCTTCGCCGCCATGAGCCTCTGGGTCTGCCTCTGCAGCGATATCCCGATGGGTTTCAGTCTAATGCTTGTTTACAGATTTCGTTTCCGCCCCTACGTAGTGTGGCCGACCCAGCCCCACTTCCGATCCCTAATTTCTGTTGCTATCGGCCTCTGGTGACAACGACGATGGAGCTCGTTGTTTGAGATCCAGTTGTGAGGCCACCAGGCTGAAATATAAACCGCAGGCATCTGTTAACGAACACCTGCAGCGGTTGAGTGTTCTCCACTGATACACACCATGTTTCGCTAGCGTATAACAGCACAGATTTCACGTTAGAGTTGAAAATTCGTATTTTGGTGCGATCACTTATCTGCCTGTTTTTCCAGATATTTCGTAAACTCGCAAAAACAGCCCTTGCTTTCTTGATCCGTGCGCCTATGTCGATCTTGGTACCGCCGTCTGACGCCATTTGGCTACCAAGATATTGGAAGCTTTCAACATTCTCCACTGGTTGCCCGGCTACTGTGAAACTGGAAGGAGTCACCGTGTTTACATCCAACGATTTGGTTTTGTTGACGTTGATGACTAAACCTCCCAAGTAGCACACATGTTTCAAATCAGTTGCCGGAACTTATATGTGACCGAATTTGGTCACAATGAAGTTGTTGTAACCAGATTTGATTATAATGTGCTGCTAGGGCTGCCGAGGAGGAGCGCTCGGCAAGGTCGTTGAGCTTACTCTGCATATCAGAGCGCCGTTGCGCGAGGAGGAGAGGAACTGGACATAAAATATCCAGCTCCAGTAAGTCCAGCAACATGTCAACTTCTATGCTGGAAACAAAACAAACGATCAAGAACGGCCATAGCTGTTAATAATGATTTCTGGATAAACTGACACTATAGTCAAGATGACAATTAATCGAGGGAGATGTACGTATTTCGGATTTTAACGATGCTCTTGAGTAGATGTTGTGAGTAAGAATATGATTTGAGAAACTCCGAAAGACATCGAATCTACCGTTAAAAGACCAATGCACCGCCGCGCCACGCCACCACCGCCGACAATTTTCTAGCGTAGCCGTTGCCGTCAAAAATGAAACGTCGCGCCGCCATATGAAAGTTGATTACACCACCGAATAATTTTTTACCACGCCGATGTCTATTGTAGCAGTAGGGTTGGGCACATTTTTTCATAAATTTGTGTAGTTCTTGTCAAAAATACACAATTTCAGCCAAGTTCATATGACATTTATCTACTTTCTAGTACCTACATATACAGAACTTATTCTCATCTATGATCAAGTCATTAAATCTAAATCATTGGATAGCAACCATAATTACAATTAGCATGAAGTTAATTTCAAGATATAATAGTATAAATAGTAGCTATTAGTGGAATTTCCGAAGCAATTTCTGGGCGAACTTTCAGCGGTAGTTCTGAATAAATTTCGAGAGGAAATCCTGCAATAACTTCCGGAGGAATATTCAGAGAGGAGGAGTTCCTGACGGAATGGAGGAGTTCTGAACAAATTTCGAGAGGAAGTCCTGCAATAACTTCCGGAGGAATATTCAGAGAGGAGGAGTTCCTGACGGACCTTCCGGGGAGTTCCTGACGGACCTTCCGGGGGAGTTCCTGACAGACCTTCCGGGGGAGTTCCTGACGGACCTTCCGGGGGAGTTCCTGACGGACCTTCCGGGGAGTTCCTGACGGACCTTCCGGGGGAGTTCCTGACGGAACTTCCAAAGGAGTTCCTGACGGAACTTCCGAAGGAGTTCCTGACGGAACTTCCGAAGGAGTTCCTGACGGAACTTCCGAAGGAGTTCCTGACGGAACTTCCGAAGGAGTTCCTGACGGAACTTCCAAAGGAGTTCCTGACGGAACTTCCGAAGGAGTTCCTGACGGAACTTCCGAAGGAGTTCCTGACGGAACTTCCGAAGGAGTTCCTGACGGAACTTCCGAAGGAGTTCCTGACGGAACTTCCGAAGGAGTTCCTGACGGAACTTTCGAAGGAGTTCCTGACGGAACTTCCGAAGGAGTTCCTGACGGAACTTCCGAAGGAGTTCCTGACGGAACTTCCGAAGGAGTTCCTCCCGGAAATTCGATTGGAGTTACTGACGGAACTTCCGAAGGAGTTCCTGACGGAACTTCCGAAGGAGTTCCTGACGGAACTTCCGAAGGAGTTCCTGACGGAACTTCCGAAGGAGTTCCTGACGGAACTTCCGAAGGAGTTCCTGACGGAACTTCCGAAGGAGTTCCTGACGGAACTTCCGAAGGAGTTCCTGACGGAACTTCCGAAGGAGTTCCTGACGGAACTTCCGAAGGAGTTCCTGACGGAACTTCCGAAGGAGTTCCTGACGGAACTTCCGAAGGAGTTCCTGACGGAACTTCCGAAGGAGTTCCTGACGGAACTTCCGAAGGAGTTCCTGACGGAACTTCCGAAGGAGTTCCTGACGGAACTTCCGAAGGAGTTCCTGACGGAACTTCCGAAGGAGTTCCTGACGGAACTTCCAAAGGAGTTCCTGACGGAACTTCCGAAGGAGTTCCTGACGGAACTTCCGAAGGAGTTCCTGACGGAACTTCCGTTGGAATTCCTGGAGGAACTTCCAGAGGAATACCTGAAGGAACTACTGAAGGAATTTCTGAAGGAACTTCTGAAAGGAGTTCCTGACGGAACTTCTGGAGGAGATCCTTGAAAGTACTTCCGGAGAAATTCATGACAGAATTTCCAAAAAAGTTCCTGACGGAACTTCCGGAGAAGTTCATGACAGAACTTCCGAAGAAGCTCCTGACGGAACTTCCGGAGGAATTCCTGACGGGAATTCCGGAGGAGATCCTGACAGAACTTCCGGAGGAGTTCCTGACAGAACTTTCGGAGGAGTTCCTGACGGAACTTTCGTAGGAATTTCTGACGGAACTTTCGTAGGAATTTCTGACGGAACTTCCGTAGGAATTCCTGACGGAAATTTCGGAGGAATTCCTGACGCAACTTCCGCAGGAATTCCTGTCGCAACCTCCGGAGAAATTCCAGAAGAAATTCCGGAAGACTTTTTGGCGGAACTTCCAGAGAGATTCCTGACCGAGCTTCCAGAGGAATTTCGGACGGAACTTTCTGAGAAATTCCTGAAGGAACTTGCGGAGGAATTCCTGGAGAAATTTGCGAAGAAGCTTTCGGAGGAATTCTTGGAGGAGCTTTCGAAGAAAATTCTGCAGGAATTCCTGGAGGAACTTCTGGAGAAATTCCCTGAGGAGCTTCCGGAGGAATTCCTGGAGGAGCTTCCGGAAGAATTTCTGGAGGAACTTCCGGAGGAATTGCTGGAGGAACTTCCGGAGGAATTGCTGGAGGAACTTCCGGAGGAATTTCTGTAGGAACTTCCGGAGGAATTTCTGTAGGAACTTCCGGAGGAATTTCTGGAGGAACTTCCGGAGGAATTTCTGGAGGAACTTCCAGAGGAATTTCTGGAGGAACTTCCGGAGGAATTTCTGGAGGAACTTCCGGAGGAATTTCTGGAGGAACTTCCGGAGGAATTCCTGAAGGAACTTCCGGAGGAATTCCTGACGGAACTTCCGGAGGAATTCCTGACGGAACTTCCGGAGGAATTCCTGACGGAACTTCCGGAGAAACTCCTGGAGGAATTTCCGGAGAAACTCCTGACGGAACTTTCGTAGGAATTTCTGACGGAACTTCCGTAGGAATTCCTGACGGAACTTCCGGAAGAATTCCTGACGCAACTTCCGCAGGAATTCCTGTCGCAACCTCCGGAAAAATTCCTGACGGATCTTCCGGGGGAATTCTTGGAGGAACTTCCGGAGGAATTCCTGTAGGAGCTTTCGGAAGAATTTCTGGAGGAACTTCCGGAGGAAATACTAGAGGAACTTTCGGAGGAATGCCTGGGGGAACTTTCTTAGGGTTTTCTGGAGGAACTTCTGGAAGGATTTCTGGAGGAGCTTCCGGAGGAATTAGGCCACACCGCCTCCGCTGCTGGCTGAAAATGTACTATAATGCCATCGCCGATGAAATTTCGGCAACGGAAACGGAAAATCATATATTTTTTGTCAAGTTTACCGTTTCCGTCGCCGTTCCGTTGTATTGAGGGCTTTACTCGATGATTTTCACGGTCTCTTCAATCCACATACATTTTTGCTTCTACATCTCAATACTCTCCCAATCTCGATATCTCTCTATCTCGATTTATTCTGTTCATATTTGGTTCAGGATTATCTCTCCCTACGTAGATATTTTAAAATTTCTACGCTATTAAGGTTTTCCCAGACCTAAGCGATTTCATCGCCGCGACGGCATCAACTAATCGCCGCGATTCTATCGTTGGTTCGCTGCAGACAATGTTCTATTCAAGATTTTTTTTTATGTACAGGTTATCCGACTTCGTCAGTAGATGGGAATAACCAGCGCGGGGGGGAAACATACATTTTCAGTGCAAAACGTAAACAAACGAGCATAAATTCCATACAAAAATCCAAGATGGCTGAGTTGGGGATATTGACAAGTCGGATAACCTATACATAAAAAAAATCTTGGTTCTATTTACGCTTCCATACCAACGGCGACAGAATCGCTGTCGCCAAGCGATAGAATCGCGTCGCGACTGCCGAATCGCGTGTGTTTGGAGAACCTGTAGACCCTCTTTGAGCAATAACAAAGCCAACAAAAACAAGAAGTGACTGTGTGTGTTGTCGTTTTTTATAGTAACGAGCATTTTCCAATCTAGTAGGTATGCATTTCAATGTTTTTTTTTTTTTTCATTTTTTCGATCTCTCCACCTGTCCCTGGTCCCTTCGATATCGAGATGTAGAGAGTCGACTGTAGTAGGTAGGCCCATCGCAGAATCGATCTGTTTTATATAAAAAGACAGGGTCACCGTCTTCGATCAGAGATCGCACAGACTGAGCACTTGACATCTACAGTGACCGGCATAATAAAAAGCCCACTAGCCGTTTTTCATACAACATAGACAAATTTGGAGACCTAGATCTCGATTGTGTGTGAAACAATTTTGCTGAAAACTTGATCAGAGCTCAGATATAACTTGAATTTTACCACACCTGAGTTTGGACCATATCGATTCATAGGGTAGAAAACTATTGCGGTAATACCAAAATGAATTTTTTAGCAAAAAATCTACAAGACACGACCGCCCAACGTAAACTACGTAGAACAGTTTTGTGCATTGAGGAATGTAGTCATATTTTAAGATAATTCATTCGATTACTTTTGTCACTGGTTTAGAACAAAATTACCATAACTTAAAATATAAAAAAAATGTTGGATACCGTAGTCAGGGGTGACGTCCGAGCCCTCACCGACAGTCTGGAGGTTGGATAACAAAATCGTTCAAAAAGGTCACTTTTAATTCAGTTTTATTGTTCTCAGATACAATAAATCTATTTGTAGCATTATATGTAGTTGAAACAGTGACCCATTCTCACCCCCATTTGACCCGTTGTCTCCCCGACGACGGTACGATAACTTAAAATTTTAACTTTAAAACCCCAAGTGGTAATAATGCTTTTCGCAATTCCATCTGTTGCATTCGACTTAGAGTAAAATTAGTAGGGATTCAGTTTCATTCCAAATTTTCGACCACAATTCTAGTTTATTTGTAATAATATATGGGTGGAAATAGTGGAATATGATTATTAAATAATACTCTTCTGCAAGGATGTTATCGATCATTTAGTAATCTGCGTTCGATCATTTAGTAGTTTGTCAATAACTTATTTCAGAGGCCCAATTTCAAAATGTATTATATGGTAGAATTTTAGTGCGAAGGTTTTTCTACCACTCTTCTTAACAGGTCGATGTTTGAATTCCACTATTAAAGGAGTTACGGTGCTAGTAGCTCCGATATTAGTGAAATTCAAACAACGAACTGTTAGGCAGAGTTGTAGATAAGCCTTTGCGCTAGAAGTCCACCATACAACAGATTATGAAATTTGGCCACTGGAATGAGTTATTGACAAACTACTAAATGATCGAAGGCAGATTACTAAATGATTGATAACATCCTTGCTATTCTGAAATAAAAATAACTCAATAGCGTTACATGGTTATGATATCCCAAGCAGCACACTTTGAGCCAATCTTGTTGCAGTAACCATATTGTGAGAGAATTCGGGCATATATAAGTTACTGTGATCGATGTGCAATATGTTTGTTGCTGGGGGTGTACATATACTGGTGAGTGCGTGTACCACGATTTAGCGATTTTACGACAGATGCGAGACGATACGCATCGGCCCTGGACCTTGCAAAGAATCTCTGCTCTGGCTACGGATAAACAGGTGCCTCTGTCCAATGGTAGTCAGAGCATCGAGTCATCACTGGTGGAAGAATACGAGCCTTGGACCTTTGGCAGAATCTCCGCCTTCTGTTAGTTGGAGTGACGAGGAATAAAGCCTGTCCACGTTAAATTTCGGACACTGTGACAATGTCCAATTGATTTGTACCCATTTTATCACTTTGTACAAGAATGAAAACACGCTGAACGAATCACATAAAGCAGAGAGATTGAGCTGTCATGTAAATTGATCTTCTCAATGGTTGGTGAAAATTTAAAAAAATCGCATTGTATGATGTGTGTCCGAAATTTAACGTGGACAGGCTTTAGTTGGCAGATAAGGGATAGTCGTATTGTTGAGTCCGACAAAGAAGCGCGAGTCGATAAAACACGGTTGCGCCAACTAGAAATCAACAAATACTAGGGGAAGAGGTTTGGTTGTGGGCACCCTTTTGTCTTTGATCCATAACTTTGGCCCCAGTTGAACACATTTGTATAACAATGGCTAGACTAATAACCTTACTACTAGCGAGAAAAATAGTTTGATTTCATCGGTTTGAAAAAAAATATTGAAAATTTTGTAAATTTGACATTTTTGGACATTTCAATTTTGTGGTTCGGTTGTGGGCACCCTTGAAACCTCAGCTAAAACTAAAGAAGCATGAATAGAAACCACCCAGATTTAAAGAAAAGGAATCATTTATTCTTTCTAATAGCCAGGAGGCACTAAAAAAATCAGATCAATCCACCTAGCAGTGATGATGCCTCAATCGGTGCGATATTAAAAAAAAATCATAAGAAAAGTCTAAAACACCACTTTAGGTAAATGGGTTTCAATTTTTCATTGATTAATGTTTTTTTATATACCTCACAGTCAAAAAAATCCTGATTAATCTTAGCGGTAACAGTTCTCGTTCATTTTGAAAAATAATATTTTAGCCATACATTTTGATCCCATAGTCCGATCTGACCAATTTTCAATAGGAAACAATGGGAAAGGATTCCCCGTCGAATGAAACTTGTTGCAAGAAAATCAGTCAACGATTTGTTCCAAAAAGTGTGGATATAATAACTAGACATACCCAAAGAATAAAAATATGAATTAAACCCTTTATTTCAATCAATTATGTCAAAATAATATATTACCTGCATGAAAACTTCATTTGAAATAACTTAGGGGACAATAAAAACGATATTGAATGATTTGTCAATAAAATAAGGGTGCCCATAACCGAACCAATAAAGGTGCCAACAACCGGATTTCGCCCCCTTTTTGGAAAAAGAAGAAAAAAATTCGGGCTAAAATTTAAATGGTAATCGTCATTGAGCCTCAAAATAGATTAAATTTACTGTATAAATATGCATTGGAACTCACTTTTTGAATTAAATCACTTCAATTTATGACACTTTAAAAAAAGGCCAAAAAAACGTTCGTGTTGTTTTTTTTGTAATAAAATTGATTTGTTCCTAGTCCAAAGTAGAGATCCCCATCCGGTTTGATATTGAGCACAAAACATCATGTTACAAAAGCAAACTAATAACGATTGTCAGAGTGACAGCACCTGCTATCTGTCAAAAGGGCACGGCAAATGCTGGGTAAAGCGTACCATTGGTACTTCGCGTACCTGAAGGAATAAAATAGACCCCATCTCGCGGTCCTTAGCCTCTTACCCAGCAACTCCTATCCCTACCTCCCCGCGGTGCTGGCCGGGATACGAGCAACCTTAGGGAAGATCGGGTAACCAACCCCGGTGGGAACTATGGTCGTATGCTGACAGGGAAGGGGGGGTTTGCTCCTCCCCGGAGGTGCAAATCTTATTGAGCGTCTGTTCTCCATGTCAGGATCGGCTCACAACAGCGTCTGTTCTCCATGTTAGGGGCGGCTGATCATCGTCCGAGTGCCAGCGAGGGACTCTAAGTGAAACTGTGCACCATGGTCCACCGGAAATAAGGAGGAATGGTCCTCCGGAAATTTAGGGGTTTGGTGTCAGGCCCTGCAAGCCAGCCTTTAAAAATCATAAGCAACGAACAATCAACAAGAGAGTACGGACCGGAACCATCGGCGAAGACCACTGCGACGAAAAGGGACTAGCGATTGGAAACTCGGTTCGTGGAACTGCAAATCTCTCAACTTCATCGGGAGCACACGCATACTCGCCGATGTGCTCAAGGACCGTGGATTCGGCATCGTAGCGCTGCAGGAGGTTTGTTGGAAGGGATCAATGGTGCGAACGTTTAGAGGTAATCATACCATCTACCAGAGCTGCGGCAACACACACGAGCTGGGAACAGCTTTCATAGTGATGGGCGATATGCAAAGGCGCGTGATCGGGTGGTGGCCGATCAATGAAAGAATGTGCAAGTTGAGGATCAAAGGCCGGTTCTTCAACTTCAGCATAATCAACGTCCATAGCCCACACTCCGGAAGCACTGATGATGATAAGGACGCATTCTACGCGCAGCTGGAACGTGAGTACGACAGCTGCCCAAGCCACGACGTCAAAATCATCATAGGAGACTTGAACGCTCAGGTTGGCCAAGAGGAGGAGTTTAGACCGACTATTGGAAAGTTCAGCGCTCACCGGCTGACGAACGAAAACGGCCTACGACTAATTGATTTCGCCGCCTCCAAGAATATGGCCATTCGCAGCACCTACTTCCAACACAGCCTCCCGTATCGGTACACCTGGAGATCACCACTGCAGACAGAATCACAAATCGACCACGTTCTGATTGATGGACGGCACTTCTCCGACATTATCGACGTCAGGACATATCGTGGCGCTAACATCGACTCTGACCACTATCTGGTGATGGTTAAACTGCGTCCAAAACTATCCGTCATCAACAATGTTCGGTACCGACGACCGCCGCGGTACGACCTAGAGCGACTGAAGCAACCTGATGTCGCCACTGCATACGCGCAGCATCTCGAGGCAGCGTTGCCGGAAGAGGGTGAGCTCGATGGGGCCCCTCTTGAGGACTGCTGGAATACAGTCAAAGCAGCCATTAACGACGCAGCGGAGAACAACGTCGGGTATATGGGTCGAAGTCGACGGAACGATTGGTTCGACGAAGAGTGCAGACAGATTCTGGAGGAGAAGGACGCAGCGCGGGCGGTCGCGCTGCAGCAAGGTACCCGGCAGAACGTGGAACGTTATAGACGGAAGCGGAGACAGCAGACCCGCCTTTTCAGGAGAAGAAACGCCGCCTGGAAGAAGCGGAGTGCGAGGAGATGGAACAGCTGTGCCGTTCTCAAGATACACGCAAGTTCTATCAGAAGCTCAACGCATCCCGCAAAGGCTTCGTGCCGCGAGCCGAAATGTGCCGGGATAAGGATGGGAGCATCTTGACGGACGAACGTGTGGTGATCGAAAGGTGGAAGCAGCACTACGAGGAACATCTGAATGGCGCTGAGAGTACAGGCAGTGAAAGTCAAGGCAGCGGAGGAGATGACTACGTCAGTTCAGCGGACGATGGAAGCCAACCAGCCCCCACCTTGAGGGAAGTTAAGGATGCCATTCAACAGCTAAAGACCAATAAAGCAGCTGGTAAGGATGGTATCGGAGCTGAGCTCATCAAGATGGGCCCGGAAAAGCTAGCCACTTGCCTGCACAAACTGATAGTCAGAATCTGAGAAACTGAAGGAACTGGCAGGAAGGGGTTATATGCCCCATCTACAAGAAAGGCGACAAACTGGAGTGTGAGAACTTTCGAGCGATCACCATCCTTAATGCCGCCTACAAAGTGATATCCCAGATCATCTTCCGTCGTCTGTCACCATTAGTGAACGAGTTCGTGGGAAGTTATCAAGCCGGCTTCGTTGACGGTCGCTCGACAACGGACCAGATCTTTACTGTACGGCAAATCCTTCAAAAATGCCGTGAATACCAGGTCCCAACGCACCATCTGTTCGTTGATTTCAAGGCGGCATACGACAGTATAGACCGCGTAGAGCTATGGAAAATTATGGACGAGAACAGCTTCCCTGCGAAGCTTACCAGACTGATCAAAGCAACGGTGGATGGTGTGCAAAACTGTGTGAAGATTTCGGGCGAACACTCCAGTTCGTTCGAATCGCACCGGGGACTAAGACAAGGTGATGGACTTTCGTGCCTGTTGTTCAACATTGCGCTAGAAGGTGTCATGCGGAGAGCCGGGTGTAACAGCCGGGGTACGATTTTCAATAGATCCAGTCAATTTATTTGCTTCGCGGATGACATGGACATTGTCGGCCGAACATTTGCAAAGGTGGCAGAACTGTACACCCGCCTGAAACGTGAAGCAACAAAAGTTGGACTGGTGGTGAATGCGTCAAAGACAAAGTACATGCTTGTGGGCGGAACCGAGCGCGACAGGGCCCGCCTGGGAAGCAGTGTTACGATAGACGGGGATACCTTCGAAGTGGTCGAGGAATTCGTCTACCTCGGATCCTTGCTAACGGCTGACAACAACGTTAGCCGTGAAATACGAAGGCGCATCATCAGTGGAAGTCGGGCCTACTACGGGCTCCAGAAGAAACTGCGGTCGAAAAAGATTCGCCACCGCACCAAATGTGTCATGTACAAGACGCTTATAAGACCGGTTGTCCTCTACGGACATGAAACATGGACAATGCTCGAGGAGGACTTGCAAGCACTCGGAGTATTCGAAAGACGGGTGCTTAGGACCATCTTTGGCGGTGTGCAAGAAGACGGTGTGTGGCGGCGAAGAATGAACCATGAGCTCGCCCAACTCTACGGCGAACCCAGTATCCAGAAGGTAGCTAAAGCCGGAAGGGTACGATGGGCAGGACATGTTGCAAGAATGCCGGACAGCAACCCTGCAAAGATGGTGTTCGCTTCCGATCCGGCAGGTACGAGACGGCGTGGAGCGCAGCGAGCGAGATGGGCAGACCAGGTGCAGAACGACTTGGCGAGCGTGGGGCGTATCCGAGGATGGAGAGATGCGGCCTCGAACCGTGTATTGTGGCGTCAAATTGTTGATTCAGTGTTATCTGTTTAGATGTTAACTAAATAAATGAAATGAATATCTGTCTAAAGATACGTAGGGGTGCCCATAACCGAACGGTGCCCACAACCGAACCTCCTCCTAGTCATGTACCGTTTTGACTCAAATTCCGAACATGACTCATATTCCGAACTTTAGCTTTTGAATGACCATTTTAACTTTATTTGTGCAATTTTCTCCACAGGAGTTTGAATTCGTTTGTTATCTTGATCCTCAGTACGGAAAACCAATAACAGTTTTAGCTTTAGGGCGCTAAAACGCCAGTGTTCGGAATATGAGTCATGTTCGGGATTTGAGTCAGAACGGTACTAAAAACCAAGCCATTCGGTTGAGATGCGCCAGAGTAGTAAACGCTGCGGACGGGAATAGGGTATCTGTGCTATTTTATTACAATCTAACTCCCACTATCTGGCAGTGGCATTATGGATAACATATTCGTGCAACCATATTATTAATATAATTGCAAGAATCTTAGATCCGGGAGCTAGAAAGTAATAGTTCTATTGTAACCTATAGCCCGTTTCAATAAAGTATGCGTTCCGAAGCTATAGCCGTATACAATAAGCCCCGCATGATTGTACCAACAGAGTATCTGAAGTGCAATTCAAACTTCCTAAATTAAAATTGAATTCTTTTGATTTTGGCGCATATTTTATAATAAAAATATAAATAACAATTTGCAGTTTATCATAAAATGGCTTACCATGCTCCTAAGTTATCTTTGAATCGAACATGTTTGTTCATTTGCATTGCGATTATCGCATTATGACATTGCATTGCCGTTGCTAACAATCGATCATCCTATCCTTGCACAAACATGCGCTTTATGTATATCGCCGACTGCGGTCACTGCTCTGGCCCTACTTTTTGTGGCAAACTGGTGCGAAGCACCGCACAAAAAGAAGAGCCCAAAAACCAACTAGGGTAAGGGAGGTATTTTGGACCACTTTAGGAGATGGCCGAACAATTTTGTCGTATAAAAGTTAGATTTTGTAATAATACTTGATCAATTCCCTATGCAACTAAAAAGTGGTGAATGCTAAGTAGGATTTGTAGGTAAAAATGTTGTAAATCCCACCGAAAGAACCAAACTACCATAAATTCTGAAGATATGTAAGATTTAATTTTGGACCACCTGTTTTTATTTTGGACCACCTGTTGAACATATTTTGGACCACTCGAACAATTTTGTATTGCTTGCAAAGTTATGTTACTATTGGATTAAATTAGCGATCTCCAGCATTTTCGGCGTTTTCATCCTGAAAATCCTTGTGAAGCAATACATTTTTATAGGCATTCAAAGCTTAGAACAATATCTACAAGCTTAGGGTATTGAAACTAATTTCAATGTCAGTACCACTCGGTACAGCATCATCAAAGCAAAACAAACTTGTGGCCCATTGCCGTGATGTATACACCTGCATACATACCCTGCATATTTTTTATGTAGTTTGTTAAATCTGTTCCATTTGCGCCATTGATAGTAGTGGGTTGCCTGGTTCTTCCTTGCTCATTGCATATTCTTTTGCTCTAGCAAAGATTGGTTCTTGTCGTAGAGATTTCTCAACTATTCTGCTCACAATCGCATATTTGTCCCATATAGATAGGAATTACAGCAAAGGTGGGACTGATATGCGATCATAGGCAATATTTTCGTACGGAAATAATAAAAGCAGTTACATGTTGGGTTAATAGACATTTTTCTAGGGCTTACATCAATAAACGGTAATTTATAAATGCGGTATGAACAGTAATTTATGAATGGTTTGATACTAGAGAAACAAATGGTTGCTAAAAACAAAAGTTTAAGAGATCTAGAACTTAAAAAGAAGATATGTCGAAAATATGTTCGGTTCAATAAAAAATTAACCTATTTTGGACATGCCTCAGAATACTGTTTTTAAACTTACAATGTTTCGTTCGAGATATGAAACTGCTTCAATTAGGTTTTAATGAGTCAACAACATCATTAACGTGGTTTAAATCTATGTACAAATAAACTTACAGCTTTTGAAAGTTGACTTCAATTTTACAATGTCGTCTTAGTTTTGGTCTAATCCAGCCGGCATGGGTAAACACGTGAAAATATTCTTAATAATTGCAATATTTTATAAGAAACAAATGTAGGAAATACCTTATGGATAGTTTCTTTGTGCAATGAAATTTAAATATTGCACGTTTTATTTAGTTTTGTGTGATATAAATACAAAATTCAGCTAGGTGGTCCAAAATAAGAGCCCGGTCCAAAATACAGCCGTTACCCTACACTGAACGACGGCCGAATGAGACTCACGTTGCGAACGGGAAAAAGAGGTGCTGCCAAAATGGTGCAATACCCTACTTTAACGTTGATAATCAAATGTTTCAATTTGACTAGAAAATTGGTGGAGAGTTTTCGAGTCGATTGATATAAAAATCTCAAAAATCCATCGAAAGATGAATGCGCTATTCACGTTCAAAATCTTACATGATTTCGTGACGGTCTCGGATTTGGAAATTTTCATTTGTCACCCTGTAGGGGAAAGTGGGGCAAGATGGCCATCCTAAGCGGTAACCCTTGTAAAATAGTGACACTCCTTCAAATTCTGCTGATTTGTCTATGAAACACCTTTATGATGACCCGTCTTTGACATAAGTATCAATTAACACTGATTAATAAAGTTTCAGTATCTTATAAACTGGTTTTAAAAAAGGTGTTTCTATGATGCCTATATTTGCTATATGGGGCAATATGACCACCCCCTCGGGGCAAGACGAGCATGGACCAAAAACTATGTCAAAAGTGTGCTAAATTTATTTAGAATAGGGGACACATTTCTTGCACTTCTATGGATTATGTTCAAATGATGCTTCGTTTAAAAATGTCGTATTTCATGTTGATTTCTTGACAACTGGCACTACGACAATATCAGAATTTGCCTAAAACTAATTTTTACTGTTAAAACCATATCCTTTGTTTTAAATCATCTCTGATTCACGCAGAAACTATTTTGATCATTTTTTAAATGCATTTAAGGGTTAGGCGACTCTTAATCCTGGAGATGACCTTGTTCATATACAGTTGGCAATACCGCCCCAGGCCGACGTATATCCAAAGATTTATATCCTATCGAACCTAATTACTGTGAATCTCCTCAAATTATTATTGTATATAGGCTATAGTTATATGAAAGCTTCGATAAATATCAATTTGTCCTGAAAAATTAATAATTTAGGCTTCAATTGTTAAATTATGTAACTAGAAAATTATAAGAAAATTCGAATTTCAACTAAACCATCTTCAAATCAATATTACAAGAACAAGTGAGGTTGTCAAAGTGCATTTTTCAGTTGTACAGCCCTTTTACATTATTGCAAACCATTCCTTGTAATAATAATGTGAATATAATGCTCACTTAAGGCATAATTAACGTTGGCTGTCTTGCCCCATATGGCCATCTTACCCCACTTTCCCCTATCCGAGTCTTCCCCTTAGACGTAGTTTACGTCAAAATTATTTTTTTATATATCTTGAATTCTATATGTTGTAAACTGATGACATATTCAGCAAAAACGCGTATTTTGGCAATACAAAAAAGTTTGCGAAATATACTTGTACACTAAGAGTTGTAGTTTTCAAGATATTATAAAATCAATTTTTTTTTCCAAAAAAAATCGTTTTGGTATTACCGCGATATTTGTTTACCCTATGAATCAGTATGGTAGAAACTTAGGTGTGGTAAAATTCAAGTAAATCTGAGCTCTGGTCAAATTTTCAGCAAAATTGGTTCACAAGCAATCGAGATCTAGATCTCCAAAGTTGACCATTATGAATGAAAAACGGCAAGTGGGCTTTAATCTCTAACTCTGTATACAACAACAACATCTTGCGAAATCAATCTGTCTTGAGAGTTTCTTCTTCTGCCGACGCCAGCGATGCGTCGATGATTCGCCGCTCCACCACCATTGACTGTCTGACACCACTAATGCTGCTGCTACCTCCCGGATGGGACCACTACCGTTCTCCGTGAAAACTCGAACAAAAAATGACGCACGCGCGCGAAATGCTAGTCTTTTTATACACAGCGAAAATGCCACCGCTTCATTTTTCTAGCTTACATGACAATGATGTCCGTGTTGGGGATGCATGAACGGGATTGATTGGTTCTGAAATTTTTACTAGATTTGGAAAGAATTAAAATTTTCAATAGTTAAACACCGATAATCAAAAGTCTCAATAAAACTGGCAAATTGGTGGAGAGTTTTCGAGTTGATTGATAAATAAATCTTAAAAATCAATTCAAGGTAAACAGCGCCTTAACGTTCAAAATCTTGCATAATTTTGAGGCGGTCCCAAATTTTAAAATTTTTATTTTACATCCGAGTATTCCCATTAGACGAGTCTTCCCATTAGACGTAGTTTACGTCTAAAGCTTGGTCTTTATTTATTTCAATCTTCAACGTAAAGTTGTACAGATGTTTCTTAGCTATACTAGGTTTTGTATTCTTGACTTATAGGCCTCTTTACTAATATTAAAATCAAACACGTGACTTACTTCATTAAACGTGCGGCAGCACATGCTCCATGGCTCATTGTATCCATAGTTTGTACGGTGAGTAGACTCGGCAAGAAGTATGTAATGCCGTAGTTGTCTTCGAGGCACGTTGATGTGTACTTTAGCTAGGAGAAAGCCACAGTCTACATCTCCAGCGAGAATTCCGAACACGAAGAGTCTTTGAAGGAGTTTTCTTCTGGCAGCTAGCGATTGCAGATTTATTAGCATACACCGTTCTTCGTAGGGGGCAAGCTAGCCGTATTGTTCCAAGGTAGTACCCGGAGGGCGTATCTGATGAAGTTTCGTTGAATCGCTTCCATTCTGTTAATCAATGTTGCATGAAAGGGTGCCCATACAACAACTGCATATTCTAGCAGACTGCGGACGAGAGCACAATACAACGCTTTTAGCGCATATATGTCCTGGAATGCATTCGTGTTTCTTTTCAAAAATCCCAGCATGGCAAACGATTTGGCTGTGATCATGTTGATGTGGTCGTTAAATCTGAGTTTAGAGTCAATAATGACACCCAAGTCTTTAATCGATGAAACTCGTAGTAAACGGCTGTTTCCAATAAAGTAATCAGTCAGCAATGGCTCTCGCAAACGGCTGAATGTTATGGAACTGCATTTAGCAACATTGACTTCCATACCATTTAAAGAGGACCATCGTAGAAGTGTATCAATGTCATTTGAAAGATAGTCCAAATTAATTTTCAGAAATGTTACAAAGCTCTAATAGTTAACATTGGAATCAACTTTTAATTAGTTTGGTACAAGCTTGAACAATGAATTTACCACTGTGTGAGGAAAAAATAATGAATGAGGGAAATTCTTCAAAGTTATATGTTGTTTAAAATTGGCCCATTCTCACCCCTCTTCTTCTTCTTATTGGCATTACATCCCCACACTGGGACAGAGCCGCCTCGCAGCTTAGTGTTCATTAAGCACTTCCACAGTTATTAACTGCAAGGTTTCTGAGCCAAGTTACCATTTTTGCATTCGTATATCATGAGGCTAAACACGATGACACTTTTATGCCCAGGGAAGTCGAGACAATTTCCAATCCGAAAATTGTCTAGACCGGCACCGGGAATCGAACCCAGCCACCCTCAGCATGGTCTTGCTTTGTAGCCGCGCGTCTTACCGCACGGCTAAGGAGGGCCCCTCACAGGGGGTGATATTGGCCCAAGTACAATAAAGTTCCGCGGTGACGATGCAACGATTCAATCGTTCATTAAAAATAATTGCCTACATTACGGCTCTTACCAACTAAGCATGGCAAATCAACCAAAGGCTTGGCCCAATCTCACCCCTTTTCAGCGTGCATTGCTCGTTGTTAAGAAAAACCAGAACCGCTATATAAATATTCATGAAATTCGATAAAACAAAAATTCGATCAATAGTTTTACATTCAAAATCCAAGCATTATGGTACGAGCACAATTAGTTCTTGGAATTTGTTTTGTGATTTCCTAGACGTGAATTTTAATATAATTTCGAACCGTTTGAAGTTTTCATCAAAATTCGTAACAGTTTCTGAGATATAAGGAGTTCAAACATTTTTCATTTTTGGCCCAATCTTACCCCCTAGGCCCAATGTCACCCCGAACGACGGTACATATTATAAAGGCATATTTCTGCACAATGTTATGGTGCGGCAAAAACATTGGAATATGTATAATTACAATTTTTCGGATCTATTTGTACACTAACCACCTTTGTACACTTCCCCCACGTTACCTTATCCCCAACGTTCCGATTTACCATGCTCCTGCTACCGATGCGATGAAGGCATTAAGCGCAATTGGATAGTCTTGGTCTTATGGCCTTTACCGTGATAAACTTACGCGATCAGATCGAAACCAACAACCATACACACAGCAAGTATGGGCCGATGCGATAAGGCGGTGTCACGTTATGCCAGTTGATTTATTTTAACTGTGGCAATGGAAATCGAGTAGCGATCGAGAGCTACCGATGGTAGATCATATTACAAATTGGCTCCCGTTATAATGCGATAGAAGGTCAAAATAGTTCATACAATATACCGATGTTGATTTACTGGTGATAAAACGGTATAGTCAGGTGTAGCCTTTTCAAAATCCCTTATGAGGCTTCAATGTTTAACATGGCTAATCTGCCGTCCCAAGCATATCTGTCCCATGTCGATTTTTATCATTTTCGAATTTTATTCACCAAACGTTCCAAATACATGTATATTTTATTATAAACAAATAAATTATGATGGTTTGTTCGACAACTTAGCGAAAAAAATTTCGGGTCATTTTGTCCCATTGTAGAATTTCCAAGCATAGTTGTCCCATTGGAACAAATTCCATAAAACATGTATAAATTAGGATCAAAGAGGGCAGTTTCCACTATAAAGCAACTCAGAGGAACCACACACATATCTGTATGGTATGTTGACAGAAAAAAAGTTAAATCGTACGTTTACTGTATTTTTATTTGTTGATGAATTGTTTGATACATAAAATCAAATAAAAGTCGATTTTGTCGTTAACAAAATCAGCTGTCTGTGTTTTTCTTTTTCAACGGCATATCTTGAAAAAACTATTTCTTCTCTTCTGCAATAACAGAGGAAATCACAGATACCAAAGCATTTCTCCGAACTTCGTCAATACCTCGTGGATGTTTCTGCCGGTGAAGATTGTTTTCCAATAAAAACCCTTCATTCGAAATTAGCTTCTGTTGCCGAGTCCGTGTATCCGATATCGTATCTGCCTTTCTAGAATTCAACCTTGCGAATCTGGTCGATATACGGTCTAGGATGAATTTGGCTCAATGTGTACTGCGTAACGGTCAGCTCGGTTCTGAAGAACGACTCCGGCTGCATGTCGATAATATCCACATTTTTCTTAGCTCTTTGCACAGCTTCTTTGAAGTCAACAAATGTGACTACTCGATCCTTTCGTATAGAAGCTTCAACACTGGCATGGAAGCTATCAGCAGACATGAAGGTATGACCTGATTCAAAATATTTTAGAACTATCTTCATCAGGAGAACCAGATGCTGAAAGAAATTCCAGTTCTTGTTCTGAGCGCTGCAATTATCCAACCATAATGTCAGCTTTTTGAGGTGTCCATACTTCAAGATCACTTGATGAAAGCAACTGAGAATATCATTAGCACTACGGCCACTAACTGATTCCGGCCATAGACAGGCAACCACAGGAAACTTTCTCGCATATGCACCAACAGGAGCAAACGTTTCGTTAAACGCAAGAACACGCTGTGAAAACACGATAGTTTTCAGACCATCCAATCGTGGTAATTGTATGACCTAAAAATACATTACTGCTTTCAAGCATTCATTCATAAATTTAAAATGAAGGGAATTAATTACCTTTTGTAAGTCAACTGACAAAATCAATTGATCTGGTAGAACATCATCACCATCAGCACAAAATTCTTCTCGAGTGACGCTGGCATTTTTAATATGGCGTGATTAGAACATTGAAGGCAGTCCTGCTGTTCCTCTGAATGTCCAAAGTCCTTTTTATGCTGCTGCATTGCAACGCAAACTTCGCATTCTTCATGTCCAAGTTTAACAAATGATATGTTCATTTCTTTCAGGATTCGTGAGTATAGTTGATAACTGGCCGGTGTATCATTTGTTGATTGGAAATTTTTGTACATGGTTGTTATGGTCAAATCCGACGGAAGGTACAAACGGTTAGGTGCATGCTTCCGACGGTAATGAGAAATGGACGGCTCATAGCCGCGGATGTGTGCCTTTATAACGCCATGCGTATCCAAATTACGTATATATTTACCGCGTGCATCTTGATCCTTATTTGAACATCGATAAATACTGTTTCTGCATGAATAATTAGCATAGAATCACTATACTGTTAAATATTGAATAACAACAACAACAACACTTATGCACAATGTTCAGTATATCCGATGCATTGAGGAAATACTTTCTGCAAACCCGAACAGGATCGCCAGTTGCTGCAGGAAGACTGAATAAATAAGATTTTTTTTTAATCAAATCACCAACAGTACGTCGATAGACCACAGAGTTGAATTGCACATATTTCGGTATAAAGTTCTTTTGGTCATTTGTATCGAGTTCCCAGAAGTCCTTATGAATGTTGCGTCTGTCATCTTGCGACAAAAGTTCAGCACAATCTTTCAGGCAACCGCATTTTTCCGAAATAATTTCATGAGCCATGCGTCGCTTCTTAGCCGAGTTTTCTAGTCGAATTTCTTTTTTTGTTTTCCTTTTTCTTGTTTTACCTGATCCGGAAATGTTTTCACAAGAATTGTTGTTTACTTCGCTTCCACTGGGATCATCACTGGCTGGTCCAAAAAAACTTCCATCGGAATCATTGGAAACGTCTGCAGTATTTGTTAATTCGGATATGCGGTCACACACTGTTGATATTGATTCTGGGTATTGACTAAGTACGGGTTCATTTTCGGACGTTTCCGCGGCGCTAACACTGGCCGATACACAACGAATTACACCTGCAGCGAAAAACATTTCACCCGAACCTGTTTCAGGATCAAATCCAAGGAACTCGTCCTCACTGTCACTACAATAAACCTTGAGAAGATCTAGCGCATTCATTTTGGATCAGAAAACACTATGCAGCTGGTAAACTATGCTCACAAACGTAAACAAATTTTAGCTGATCACAAATGAAAGTTTGAAGGCACACTTGCACTGGGACAAATATGCTTGGAACTTTCAATTTTGCATTCAAATTTCACGGCATAACTGTCCCAGTGAGAAAAAATCTCTAAAAAACAATATTTACAATATTTTTATACATGGGAAGTCATTGAAAATACACTGCATTTATCGAAATACGTACAAACATTCAATTTCCGTAGAGCAGTTTAGCTTCAAAGTGAAAAACATTTTTCAAAATATAATCGCATTTTCCTCATTTGCATATTTTCCGACATGGGACAGATATGCTTGGGACGGCAGTAATCGAGTTGAAAAAGCGATGGACGCGATTAGCCATGCGATCAAACGCCTTTATCTTGACTTCGTCTTAAAAGAATAATTATATTATTATATCCTATGTATGAATCAGGGGAGAGGGTCTTCCGGCAACCATCTTCAGGCAAGTACACTCCTAGTAGGATAGGCTCATTGCCTGACATCTCACGTGATTCCAGCCGCAGTGTGATTGGTGAACTTCAGGCTGCTCCGTATATCGTCTCAGCCAGCAGGCCACCAAACCACGATTCACCGCCTCTGCCAGTTACACCTACCAGCGCTCGGCATTCCTCAAACCACATGAATTCTATTTACTACCAGAACGTGAGAGGGTTGCGCATAAGAATCAGTCAGCTTCGTTTGGCGTTATCCACCTGTGACTATGACGTGCTCGTTTTCACGGAAACGTGGCTACGATCAGATATCAAAAGTACCGAAATTTCTTCCGATTACAATTTTTTCCGTTGTGATCGCAACGATTTAAGTAGTTATCATTCGCGAGGTGGTGGCGTTTAAGTCGCAGTCATAAATTCACTGGAAAGTGCATCTGTATCGTTAGCCAACTCGGTTGAACTGGAACAAATCGCAGTCCACATTAATTCGTTTTTCGTTATTGCTGTCAAACTTTAGTATGCAGTTATACGTTGCTCATGCGAATACTGTACGCTCCATAGCAGATAATTCCTCTGAGTCTGATATAGTTCTATCGATTGGTGACTATAACCTTCCATCTTTGCGCTGGAATTTCGATGTCGATATCAACGGGTACGTCCCTTCCAACGTTTCCACTGACACCGAGCTCAACTTCACGGAAACAATGTTCACCAATGGCTTGAGGTAAATTAACCATGTTGTAAACATAAATGGAAGACTTCTCGATCTGATATTCACAACTCTCCCTGAGATCGTTGATATAATTGAGCCAACATCTCCGCTACTGCCTATTGATATCCACCATAAACCAATCATCGTACTTCTTGACAAGAATGTCATGCCAGCATTACCTGTTGACGTAGACTGTTTTATATATGACTACTCGGCATGCAACTTCGATCTGATTAATTCTACTTTTGACGACATCGATTGGACATCATCTCTGCGGTCTGATACAGTGGACGGAATGCTATCGGCTCTCTACGAACTTTTCTTTGAAGTTATCAACACACACGTTCCTCGTAAGAAGCGTGCCTCAAAGTCTGATTTTAATCAACCTTGGTGGACTCCTGAGCTACGTAACCTTCGAAACAATCTCCGCAAGCTGCGTAGCCGATACTTCGTAACAAAGAACGATTCTGACAGGGACAGACTTCGTGATTTCGAGCTGGAATATAAAGCAATTCTTTCTGCTGCCCACGAAAACTATGTGCACAACGTTCAAGCTTCTGTGAAAGAGAATCCTTCCCGTTTCTGGAACCGCAGAGATTGTTTATCTTCGACCTCCTGACAGGGATCTGGATTGTCCCGAGCTATTGGAGCTCATACGTTGGAATGTTCGCTCACGCAGATTGCGAAACTCGCCTTTATATGTGATCCCTTTTCACAGAACAAACTTTGGCTACAATAATTGTTTTGATTTGTGTTTGCGTTCTTTTAACGATGTTTGTAACAAGTTCGATTTTATTCTGTCCAAAAATGTGTTTAGTGCTAGGATTAGAGAATTAGAATAATTTAGCTATTAAGGAAGCAATCTGTGCGACATGGTCGAAGATGGTGTACTAATAAATAAATAAATATCATATGTTTTAAATATTATTTTTAAGGCTAGCATCGCCAATATTTCTTTTGCCATGCTACGAGTTCGTTGAGGAGTTTAGAGTCAGTTAGTCACCCCTTTTATGGTGATATCACTTCACATCGCACAAGCATTATAAATATATATTGTGATTGCGTATGTTGGTCATATATTTATCAGGTGGTGCAAAACATGATTGATGCAAAGCAACAGAAGTGTGCTGACCGATTATGCTAATATTTGTTTTCTGGAAACTTTGTTATTATCTGTCTGTTTGAGATATCGCCACAAAAAAACTGTTTTCGCATTTAACTTCAAATGCAAATGATTCATTCTGTTATTCATAATCTAATCAAAAGTGCTTAAATAAAAAATTACAATATTTGTTTCGAAGGAAATGTGAAGCCGTATCACATCTTAATTGTAGGTTGATCGGCTTTAATGATCAAAATATTCCAAATTTTATCATATCAATTGAGTTTTCAATTAATGTTTTAGAATCGCTTCTTCAATCTTGAAACCTAATAACCTAGCAGAATGTGGGAGGGTGTCCCAAAAAAAATCGATGTTCGAAAAGTCATGGTGCTCAACCCTGAAATGAAAGATATACCTGTCTGGATAATTTTTGTAGTACAAACCGAATTTCTAAAAAATCGTTTAGAGGTCGTGCCAGATCAATTTTTGAAAAATGAGGTAAAAAATCAAATATTGGGTCCTTTCGCAATTTTTTTGAGGGTCACCCATTCGTTTTATATTTTTTATTTTCTGTGGATCTTTGCCCATATTCTCCATGAATTAGTTTTAGTATTATACGTGTTTACAGTCAGAAGAACTTTTAAACATCAGAAAAAACACATTTTTTTGACTAATTTTCGAAGTTATTTCATCTTCATACAAAAAATATGTTTTTCTCGTTCAGAACATACTACATACTACAAAGAGCTATTTATAATGAATATTTTCATAAAAAAGATCCAAGAAATGTTGTTCTGGGGCTGAGATATTGCAGTTTTAGTAAATAGTCAAAAAGTGTTCAAATTCGATGCTTTTTCTTTACATGTTATAATTTCATCAAGTTGCACCAATATTTTAATTTGAATTAAAAACAATTCAAAAGCAAATAAATGGGAATATTTTCTAGGTAACATAGCTTTTATTTCCGATGGAGTTGGTTACCTAAATTACAGAATTTGGCCGGAATATATGGATGGAGCCAGTTATAAAATGATATCACATCCAACAGTTAATATGTAACAATATACAAATAATCAGGTTTACTATGATCTCTTTATTAGTTTTGATTCAATCATAGGATGCTTTTCACGGTATATAAAAAACAAGGCAGGCTCAGCACGTATGTAAACATTCAGTTTGAATGTAAACATGTGTTGTCACTACTATTTTCGCACAAGCTGAACTGAGACGATGCTCTACGGTCTCAGCATGCTTACTTTTGTACTCTATCATGTGGCATTAAAATATGCGTCACTCTTGACGTGTCACTTTTCTTACAAGCCTACCTTGTTGTCTGTATACCGTGATGCTTTTGATGTGTCATATGACAGTCAAACATTTTTTTTCGTCGTACCAGTTCGACAGCTTTTCCATGAGTTCACTTGAGATATTGGAAAAGTAAAAACGGAATAAACGTAAAGTAAAAATGGAAAAATGACACTTCAAGTGAGACGCATATTTTATCGCCACATGTTAGAGTACAAAAGTAAGCATGCTGAGACCGTAGAGCATCGTTTCAGTTCAGCTTGTGCGAAGATAGTAGTGACAACACATGTTTACATTCAAACTGAATGTTTACATACGTGCTGAGCCTGCCTTGTTTTTTGTATACCGTGAAAAGCAGCCTATGATTGAACCAAAACTTATAAAGAGATCATAGTAAACCTGATTACTTGTACATTGCCACTGTTGAATGTGATATCATTTTATAACTGTCTCCATCCATATACTCCGACCAAATCCTGTAATTCAGGTAACCAACTCCATCGGAAATAAAAGCTATGTTACATAGAAAATATTCCCATTTATTCGCTTTTGAATTGTTTTTAATTTAAAATAAAATATTGGTGCAATCTTGATGAAATTATAACATGTAAAGAAAAACTACCGAATTTGTACACTTTTTGACTATTTACTAAAACTGCAATATCTCAGCCCCAGAACAACATTTCTTGGATATTTTTTTATGAAAATACTCCTTATAAATAGCTCTTCGTAGTATGTAGGTTTTTCTGAACGAGAAAAAAATATTTTTTGTGTGAGGATGAAATAACTTAAAAAATTAGTCAAAAAAATGTGCTTTTTCGATGTTTAAAAGTTCTTCTGACTGTAAACACGTATAATACTAAAACTAATTCATGGAGAATATGAGCAAAGATCCACAGAAAAATAAAAAATATAAAACGAATGGGTGACCCTGAAAAAAAATGTGAAAGGGCCCAATATTTGATTTTTGACCTAAAAAAGCTCATTTTCAAAAATCGATCTGGCGCGACCTCTAAACGATTTTTTAGAAATTCGGTTTGTTCTACAAAAATTATCCAGACAGGTATATCTTACATTTTAGGGTTGAGCACCATGACTTTTCGAACATCGATTTTTTTTGGGACACCCTAAGTGGGGTAAAGTATATCAAATTTGAAATGAATATTCTTAAAGTTGAAAGTTTTTTGCTTTATAAATTTTATCCTCTTACTGATTTTTATTATACTTCTACGCACACATCTACAACTCATAAACATTATTATCTCTAAATTAAAACGATTTTCGACGTATTCAAAGGAACCACACAAGAACTATACATCTTGCCGCGTTGTTGGAACCTACTCCGATGAGCAAATATTGTTATGCAAATTATCGAAAGATAAGATATGTAGGTAGACAACCTAAGGGCAGAGCAAAATGTGCACATTCGGTTCGGATTTCTTCTTACGAATTTATTATCTATAGTGAATCGTTCTCAAACAAGTACGTTCGTTGTACAAAAAAAAAAAGTATGTGGACTAAGTGTCTACCAGCGTATGTTTGACCGTTGTGGCGCGCCGGTGAAGACGTAAACCAGCGAGGTGGCAGCCGGCAGTTCATTGTCATTCAAATGTCTGTTGGATGGGGTTATGGTGGGTGCGAAGCCGTTCGTCAACGCACAGCTGCACTCTGCAGTCCTTCTTTATACTTACTATGCTCAGACTGTGGGCTTGCGACTAAACATGTTCAGCTACCTTGATGACATTTGTCGATGATATGAAGTGCATCTTATAACTCTATAATACTTACCAGAACAGCATGAAGAACTGGAAATGAGCGGGGAAAGCCCATAAGACTTTCAAGCTACTTACTGCAAAAGGGATGGAATGTATGAGGAAAACCGAAACAGAAGAGAATAAACACCTAGAAGGATGATGAGGAAGAAGAAAGTTTTTCACACAGTGGAGCCACTTATCGCTATCAGATACCTACTGGAAAGGGCGTCGGATTTATTTCCTGTCTACATATATCGCAGTAAATACACACCCTTGAGTATCGGCGTATTGAGTTCAACAGCCTTTAAGGTCAATAAATGCTAACGGGTTCAACGGATTATTTGACATAGGGATTTGTAACTTAGAACTAACATAATTGGGATATTCGTATCACTCTATTAGTAACATTCGCAAAAAGGACTATTTCAGCTTTATCTCTATGGTGTCTCGACTGTTAAATATATGTGATGGGATTCGGCTTTACAGTCTCAAAATTGTTCAAACAATAATGTTTTAACTGCCCGACGTTTCGGCTGTGTTTGGCAGCCTTCTTCTGGGGAAATTAGTTTTACTGTTTTCGTTGTTTTGTTACACTGTAATCTTGTGTCGTGTTGTCATTCATGTTTTCTATTTTGATTATCGTGGATTTTATCAAAAAATATTGTTCAATTTGTTCGCACTATCAATCACGGACCCTGTTTAACTGTCTGTTCAAAATGGTGAGAGCTTTATCTGGGTTGTTTTTATTGCCGCATTATTGCTATCATGCGTGCTGAACCCTGGAAAAAAGGTGCAGCTCAATCGGGTTGTACGCAAAGGTGACGTAGGACTACGTAGCTACACGAAATGGATGGTATTTGTCATCATAGTTTGTGTCTCTTTATTAACATTGAGCAAACTGCTCGGAGGTCAACCGAAAAGCAGCTCCCAGGATGGACTTCAAGTCTTCAACCGTGGAAAAGAGATTAACACGACTTATCGGCCCCATCGCCGCTGAAGCCACTCGAATCCCAGAAGACACCATCCTAAAAAATATCCGAGAAAAAGGAAAAATAAGCAGAATCGGAAGCGGGAAACGCAAATATAGGGGAAGGTGATCGGTTGCGATGCACCCAGCGATTCTACACTGTGATTCGAAACTATCCAAAATCAAGATAAAAAGTGCTCAAATTTAAGTACTTTCTCAACACTCCCATTTTGGATACAATTTTGTTTTGGTTGATGGGTGCTTTTAACTTAAATTCAAAGCTTACCCCCAACACTCCCTATTGAGTTATTTTGTTTATACGGAACTATCCAAAATGAAGTTTTGGAGCTATACCTGATTTTGGCTGAAAATTCACTTGCAAACATTTCAACAACGCTTGATTCGTTTGTTAAGATTTTAAAATGTGAAACATTCAACTGAATTTGATGATTAAACTGAAAGTGGAAATGGAAAATGGAAAGTCCTTCGCTTCGGGTGAGTTAAATATCTCGTGAGTTACAATCGATTCCTCATCAATAAATAAAATAATACAGTTTTAGGATGAAATATCCTGAATGAATCAATCAACGAGGGAGACGCGGACGACAATTCCGCTTTTATGAAGAAAACGATCCCACAAAATATCTGTTTGATTCTGCCACACGTTCCACAATGTAAGTACAACATTATCAACACTATTTTTTACATGTAAATACATATGCCAATAAATGTAAACGGCAACGCGTTATCTAACCTCGAAATATTTAGTCATTTGCTTTTAGTGGCATAATCCACTTAATTTCGATGGCCTCTTCTTATGATTGATTCACCAATGTTTCTTCTCTTTTACAGATCGAAATCTTTCCTTTCGTGACAGCAGCGGACATCGTTACACCTTGCTGAATCCTCGACTGAATAATTAAAAATCATCAATTCATCAATGCCATTCATTTGCCAACAGAAAATTTTTCTCATTTTACGATATTCTGGTAAAATAAATATAAACATGTGGATATTTCTGGGTTTTGATAAAAATATGCGAAACAAATTCCAGCAAACTTTTAGCTTAAATTTGGCTACATTGGAAAACCAGCTTTTTTAGTACTTTTCACTCAAAGTCGACTCCTTGACAAAAAGTAAAATTCACTCAACCAAAGGTTTTTCAAAATAACTCAAAATTGAGTTCTTGCTGAAAAACTCAATTTTGAGTGGTTGCACTTTGCTGTCAAGTTGAGTTAAAAAGACTTAATTTTGAGTTGTTTCGCATCTCCGTGTAAGGAAGGTAAGAGAGGACCCAGTGGGTGAGAAAGTGATGAGGACTAAGCGTACCCAAAAGGGGAATTTGCTATTCAAGCTGAAGAAGGATCAAACGTAAGAACACTAATGCAAAAGGCTGTGATCGAGTGCCGAGGCCTGAAAAAGATCATTACGATAGACAAACAATGCAAGCTGAGTGAAGTGCAGATTACAATGATAGGAATGCAGTGGTACTCAAGCAGCAGCGATACGATTACCGGCAAATGCTGCCAACAAAAAAAAACTAGAAAACACGTGCAAGACACGACCGCTCGACGTAAAGTACGTAAAACCTCCTAGTGCAATGTGAATCGTAATATCATATGAATATTAGGTTGTAAACATGATACAATCGCGAATTTCAACTAAAAATTATCATAATCTGTTCTGTTCAGCATAAACATTTTCTTCAAACACCACCGACGACCATCACAGATGTTCGACTGCTACCGGCGAAGATGTCGTCTCAAGTCAATTAAAAACCCTGCTTTCCCGCGCGTGTTTGCGGTTTTGATGGAATAATCATCGTGCGATTGTCATCAGTATCGGCAGCGTTCAAAAGGATTTTTTTTAATATTAGTAGAGCAGATTTGTCGGTAGCGAATGAAAAATAAGAGAGAAAAATACACTTGCACAATTCTGCTGTCACCGATGGCAGTCACTCAATGATTTACCGCTTACTTGCTACAGATGTCATTTTTGTGAAAAAAATCTGCAGCAACTACCCGTCAACGGCCACCACTGGCAAAAATTCCCCCGTCACTAACAGCAGCAAAACGAAAGTAAGAACATTGCGAGAAAATTTTACTTTTGTGACAATTTTCAATACAGCAAACAAAACCTTTTTCTTTAAAAAAAAAATGATGGTCCTGAAAAGAGACCGATTACATGCGCCATTCACTATCAGTATGTGAGAAAATTTCGCTTTGGTACTGCTCCCACCGACGACGAGATTTCTTCAGTAACCACCGCCGACGGCCATCATTGTTGGATGAATTTCAAAATATTGATGAAGTTGCTGACCACCGCCACACGATTATTCACATCAAACCGGATCTGCAGCATCCGTCAATTATACGAGCGAACACCACCGATGTCGATACTGGGACCACTCTGCGAAGAATCTCGAACTAACTGGTTACCGGGTGTGATGCCGGAACCGCATAGGACCGCACTCTAAGAAATCTCGAACAAAGTGGCTCGCGCTCGGGTAAGCTGCTTTCTTGTAACTAATGAAATAAGCTCATTAGCTCCGCACCTTTGTTATTCGTAATGAGTGCACATAAAACTTGCACCCACAAAGATTAACAAAGGGGCTGGGCATCGGGCTCACTATAT
The DNA here is from genome assembly GCF_024139115.2 of Armigeres subalbatus. Lineage (NCBI taxonomy): Eukaryota > Metazoa > Arthropoda > Insecta > Diptera > Culicidae > Armigeres > Armigeres subalbatus. The sequence continues at coordinate 108,863,233 of NC_085139.1, read as the reverse complement.
TGAATACAAGAAAGCCGCTTTTCCGCGTACACGAGCCACGTTGTTCGAGATTCCTTGGACGCAGCGGCCCCTGCAACGGCATCAGTGGCAGTCGTCGGAGTCTGTTGCGTCTAGCGGGTTGTGGTCCCAGCATCGATATCGGTGGTGCTTGTCGGCGTGTTGCTGTAGAATCATCATCGCGTGGCCTTCATCAGCAGTACTCAGGTGTACAGCAGTACAGCAAATCGTGGTGAAGCATTGAGTGACCATCCGCAACAATCGTCAGCGGATCCCGAGTAGACGAAAATAGCTCAATAATATCAAATGTTGATTAGATAGCAAAATGTGATATGGACATGATTGATATAAGAGATAAAAGATCAGACGATAATATCAAAATTTTGCACTAAAATATCATCAGGAGATCAAGTTATGCTATTTGTAAAAAGTGATCAATATCATGTGCCATTAGTTTGTTCTTATCCATAGCATATCTTGATATTTAAATGATATTTCGGTGCAAATTTTTGATATTGTTGCTTGTTCTTTTATCTCTTATATCAATCAAGTCCATATCATGTTTTGTTATTCTGTTCATGGCTTCTGCCCGGGATATGTATCGAGGGGCATAAACCGGTCCTTTTCAGGATCAATATTTTAAATGGAAGACACTGGATATGTGACGAATATTATTTACAGGAACAGAGAATTGTATTAAAAAGTGAAATTTTGTTGCTAGATTGTGTTTAATATTTGGAAAGGCGCATCCTTGTCTATAATTTTATGTTGCATCTACCTGACGACGACCGGCACGGAGGTCAAGTACGACGCCATCCAATTTTCGACAGTCACCATGAGAATGTGCTTAGTAATGTGGTGAAAACTTCTCTCAATATTAAACTTGCTGTTGTATATAATACTGGATTAAAAAAAATCTGATATAAAAAGTAAATTATTCTCGCAAGATTCAGTTGGTTGCTGTTAGTAGTTGTAAATGCCTCAATAAGCATAAATCAGTTCTTCGTTGAAACAGAAGAATCGGTTTTAACTGTATTTTCTTCAAAGAGACATACACTCAAATGGCAACGATTCCGTTGTTACCCATCCCAACAGCATCAGGGGTCGTACACTTAATAGTAAGCAATTTTTCTGGGTTTTTCGATCCCCCCTCCCCCCATGTAAGATTTTTCCCAAACAATTTTTTTTTATTTATGAGAAAGCTGCTTTCCCGAGCGCGAGTCACTCAGTTAATGATTGAAAGTGATAATTTCTCGTAATGTTAAAAAATCTCAACAAGGTTTCAAGAAGCCAAAATCGTTTTCTTTTTTCTTTAAAGTGAAATAAAATTAAATGGCTATGATTTCCTCGTTAGCTATGCTAACGATATCAAAGATGGCCGTCGGCGAAGACTGCTATAGAAAATTTATTACCCGTAGGTAGCTGCTACAGCCATTTAGCGGTAGAAAGTGATTTTTTTCTTCAGATTCGGATGATCATTTGGTTGCTGTCAGTGGTTGTGAAGAAGCATTAAGACGCGTATATAGTTGATTTGAGACGAATTATCCACGGGAATGACAACATCTTTTCTGAGTCACCAATACGAGTGCACTGCGAATGCAACATAAGCAATTCCGAGGGTGAAAATGATTTAAAACGAACAAAAGCATAGACAGTACCTTGTGCAAGTAGCATTCTAAAATATTGAGCAAATAAGTTTAACATTCTTAAGTTTAAAGCATGTAATCGAGTGTAAAGGGGCTGTCCATAAACCACGTAGACTCTTGAGAGGGGGGAGGGGTTTTGAAAAAGTCTACGTAAGCCTACGAAGGGGGAGGGGGTGGGGTATACTAAAAGTCCACGTAGACTTTTTTTTTATAACAATTTGTGCAGCAGCTTTATGAGAAGTTGTTTGATTTTTAAATTTTTCTTTTGCTGAACTACGGCTTAAAACTACCATGGATTTCACATGGAAATTCTTCTATGTTGATAATGAAAATTCTCTGAAGTGTTCTATAAAAACTTTCGATTTTTTTTAAAATTTGCTCTCCGATTTTATTACAGATTCTACTAGAACATCTTTTGATTTTCGGCAGGAACTTCTATGGAAACGAAAAGTGATTCTTAAGAATTTTTACGGGAAATTATGTCGTACTTTAACGGAAAATTCTTTGGAATTTACAAAGGAAGCATTATAGAATATCAAAAAAAAAGTCATTTGAATTTCCAAGACAGTTTTTTAAACTTGTTAGGGGAATACTCAGAAAAATTCCGCGAGAAGCCCTTCAGAATTTCCATTGGAGATTTTCTAGTAATTCCCGGGATTTCCCGGGATCCCGGGAAATAAATTTGAGCGCTTTGATCGACAGAAATGTATTCAAAATTATTATCAAAAATAAATTTTAAACCTCAGGTTATTTCGCCTTATGTTAGAACTATTTTGAAGTAGATTTTACTGCTGCGTGCTCAATGTAGAAATACCTACATTACAAAAGGAAGAAATTTGCCAATTTATTTTCCAACAGGGGTTAGACAAAAAGGTTGATTCATGTTTTCCCAAGACGATGAATATACGATAAGCAAAACTTTTCGGAATGTCCATAGGAAATTATCAGAAAAATTTACGGCAATTTATTCAAGAGTTCTATCCTATGGCAAATTCTTTGGAATTACTGATGGAAAATCTTCGGAATTGCTAAAGAAATTGTTGAAAATTTCTACGGGAAATTATTTTAATTTCCCACCAAAAACTCTATGAGTTTCCACAACTAAAATATTTGCAATTTTTGTAAAAGATCCTTCATCATTTTCACGAAAATTTATTTCAAATTTTTATAAGAAATTCACCAAAATTTCAACAGAAAATTCTTCATAATTTCCATCGAAAATTATTCGGAAAATTCTTTGAAATGTGGAAATTGCTCCAAATTTGAAACAGAAATTTGAAAATATCGTAGGAAACCATTTTAAAATTCCACGGGAAATATTTCGAAATGTTCATTTAAACTTAAAATTACCTCGGGAAATAAATTTAAATTTTCACTGAAAATTACTAATAACGGGAAAACTTTTGGATTCTAGAAGACTGGGACTCGGGACTTCGGTTTTCTACAAATTTGAACCCTTCAGATGCGTTACAGATTTGAGGCAATGGCGTGCCTATGCAAAAGTGTCGGCGGCGGTGGCGCACACCTCTGTGAGGAATCAAGTTCAACAGAAATTAAATTGGCTTTGAGATTTGGTTTCCGGAGCTGTGGACGAAGGATTAAATTTTATTACTTTTTCAATTGATTTTTGTTTTGTTAGATTTTGTTCAGTTTAATTTTGTTTTTGAATTTCGCATTTTATGGTAATATTTACATACTGAAATTGATTTGAATAGCTGAATTGCTTAAAACATGGGGCCCTCCTTAGCCGTGCGGTAAGACGCGCGGCTACAAAGCAAGACCATGCTGAGGGTGGCTGGGTTCGATTCCCGGTGCCGGTCTAGGCAATTTACGGATTGGAAATTGTCTCGACTTCCTTGGGCATAAAAGTATCATCGTGTTAGCCTCATGATATACGAATGCAAAAATGGTAACTTGGCTTAGAAACCTCGCAGTTAATAACTGTGGAAGTGCTTAATGAACACTAAGCTGCGAGGCGGCTCTGTCCCCCAGTGTGGGGATGTAATGCCAATAAGAAGAAGAAGAAGATGGTTGATCTCCATATTTTTTAAACCACATATGATATTTTGGCGACTATGATGACTTGGCGAGCGTGGGGCGTATCCGAGGATGGAGAGATGCGGCCTCGAACCGTGTATTGTGGCGTCAAATTGTTGATTCAGTGTTATCTGTTTAGATGTAAACTAAATAAATGAATGAATGATATTTTGTAAAATTTAGAAAAGTCTACGTAGACTTCAAAGGAGGGGAGGAGGGGTTTCGCGAAAGTCTACGGAAGTCTACTAGGGGGACGGGGGTTTGAAAATGTGAAATTTCGGTCTACGTGGTTTGTGGACAGCCCAAAAATAGTTTTAATTTATAGTTCGTTAAATTTTGTCTCTATTTTCTCATGATTGTATCTCTGCCGTAATCTAAAGAAGTTACGTATACGCCAAGGTCGTTAAGCTTACTCTGCATATCAGAGCGCCGTTGCGCGAGGAGTGCAACGTTATCCGCCAATTCGAAGTCGTTTAGATGCTCCATGGTTATAGGCTGCCATAACAGCCCGCGGTTTGGTTCACGGTCAATCGCATCTACCAGAATCTCATCGACTACGATGAGGAACAGTAACGGTGATAGAATACATCCTTTCCTCACACCAGCTACGACCCGGATAGGGTCGGACAGGATCCCATTGTGCAGCACTCTACACGAAAAGGCCTCGTACTGTGCTTCGATGAGGCCGATGATTTTCTCAGGAACCCCCTTGCGTCTCAGGGCGCCCCACATATTCTCGTGACGGTCGAAAGCTTTTTCGTAGTCAATGAATACCAAGTAAAGGGACTCTTGGAATTCATTGACCTGCTCCAAAATGATTCGGAGCGTGACAGTATGGTCCACACAGGATCTTCCGGCACGGAATCCGGCTTGCTGCCGCCGGAGAGTCACATCGATCTTCTCCTGAATCCGGGCTAGGATAATTTTGCACAGAACTTTGAGAACGGTACACAACAACATAATGCCTCGCCAGTTGTTTCTATACGGTGTCAGGCCATTTGGCCGAATGCCGTTTGGCCGAATAGTGAAAAAAAAATCATTCTTCCTTCCTCTTCTTCCTTCTTCCCTCTTCCTTCTTCCTTCTTTCTTCTTTCTTTTTTCTTCTTTCTTCTTTCTTCTTTCTTCTTTCTTCTTTCTTCTTTCTTCTTTCTTCTTTCTTCTTTCTTCTTTCTTCTTTCTTCTTTCTTTTTTCTTCTTTCTTCTTTCTTCTTTTTTCTTTCTTTCTTCTTCCTTCTTCCTTCTTCCTTCTTCCTTCTTCCTTCTTCCTTTTTCCTTTTCCCTTTTTCCTTCTTCCATCTTTCTTTTTTAGTCTTTCTTCCTTCTTTCTTTTTCCATCTTCCATCTTCCTTCTTCCTTCTTCCTCCTTCCTTTTTCTTTTTTCCTTCTTCTTTCTTCCTTCTTCCTTCTTCATTTTTGCCTCTTCCTTCTTCCTCCTTCGTTTTTTTTCCTTTTTCTTTCTTCCTTCTTCCTTCTCCCTTCTTCTTTCTTCCTTCTTCCTTTTTTCAACTTTCTTCTTCCTTCTTTCTCCTTTTTTCTTCCTTCTTCCTTTTTTATTCTTCCTTCTTCCTTTCCTATTTTCTTGCTTCCTTCTTCTTTCTTCTTTCTTCTTTCTTCTTTCTTCCTTCTTCCTTCTTCCTTCTTCCTTCTTCCTTCTTCCTTCTTCCTTTTTCCTTCTTCCTCTTCTGTTACCCGCTAGCCAACTCCGAAGCTAGGGAGGGGAGACAATTACAGGGTCGTTTACCTTAGTAATCACACACCACAGACGCTCACGGTACTACTCACCAGTAGCAGGAGCTACACACGCACGTGTGTCGCGCGACACGTACCCACCTGTGTTACACGATCGAAAACCTGCCAAACAGTGTCGCACCTCGTAGACTCAAAAGCTGCTAGAGGAGAAATTTTACAACCGAAACACCGTAGGCAAGGCTTGACGACTCCGAATTGAGCCCGGAAAACGATGAAAGGCAAAAAAGGTGGAGAAACCTAAAGGGCTTTGCTACCTACACGGCAATATGTTTTACATGCTTATTTATTAAACCTTAATATTGGTCGTTGTGACGTCATAGGGTTTTGGAATGGGTACTTGCGGTTTAGGGTGTCGGGCTGGTGTTTAAACGGCGTAGGTAACCGCTAAGGCTTGCTGACGATGGTTGTTGCTGGCGAGCGACATGCAGAAGGCTCTCGATGATTCTGCATATTCGCCGATGGCTTTTGTCCACGACGTTCTCAGGTATCCCACCGCGAGCACAGATGATGGCTGGTGCACTGGACGATCGCCGGAAGTGTCGGCCTGTTCCCGAGATTTTCTTGGTCGAATCCCACCGTGAATGCTTTGGACGGACCTGCTACAAGTCGAACGACTGCTGACCTGGCGGGCGGGCTTTGGTCGGTCGATGGTTTTGGTCGAACGGTGCTTTGGTCTTGCAGGGCGATGGTTTGGTCGAACGGTGCTTGGCGACGAGGAACGAAGTGGCTTTGGTCTTGCAGGGCGATGGTTTGGTCGAACGGAGCTTTGGTCGGTCAAAGAACGAAGTGGCTGGTCACTGCAGTAATGGCGTCGTGGCCGGGCCCATGCGTGGCTGTATTTATACCAGGACAATGGATCGAGACGATAATGGGTATCGCCCTATGCACAATGGCGAGATGGCTCAAACGATAGTTGTTTGGCCACGTGCGAGGCGATCTCGCGTCCAATTGCCCGTATAAACTTTTGTTCGGCACCGCCTGGCCCTGGGAACTGAAGCACGTCTGCTCTGTGGCAAAAACACGCCACCTCCGGCACCGCCAAAAGGGCACAAAAAGAAAAAAGGCCCACAATATGGACCTGACCCAATCTTTAACACCTTGTGACGCCACGCTTAACAATAATCACCAACAATAGTACCATTCAATAGTATTTTTACCTTTTTCCTTGTTTCACACACGCACACACTTCTTTTCAGCTGCCCTACTTCACAATAGCCACTATTGCCGACTCACTGCCCTAATGCCGTATCTATTAAAGATTACACTTATTTTAGAATTCTTCACCTAGTAATAATCAACAAGAACTTACAATTAATATTATAAAACCAACGCGCACTACTACCGACATGAGTTTCGGACAGAATAATCCTCCTCAAGACGATAGCTGAGTTTATAAGTATGATTGGTAACGACAGAACACGAAAAGTTACATATAGCGTATTCTGTATGGCAACCCTTCCATCATACACCACCTGGAAGCCGATGAAAGAAATACGGTGAGCTTTTTATGTTTTGCTCATGCTCAAACCGCTCTAAATGAATATTACCCATGCAGCATGTATGGTGTTGTGATTTTGCGGTAATCACAGTATTCACCACTTATATTAGTGAGATTGTTTGTGTAGGGCTTAGTGGACGGGAAAATACCGCTTGCGGAGGAGCCGCAAATAACATTTGTAGCCGCAGGTTACACTTCCTTCTTCCTTCTTCCTTCTTCCTTCTTCCTTCTTCCTTCTTCCTTCTTCTTTCTTCCTTCTTCCTTCTTCCTTCTTCCTTCTTCCTTCTTCCTTCTTCCTTCTTCCTTCTTCCTTTTTTCTTCTTACTTCTTCCTTTTCTTTTTTCCTTCTTCCTTCTGACCTCTTCCTTATCCCTTTTTCTTCTTCCTCCCTTTATCCTTCTTCTTTCTTCCTTTCTCCTTATCTCTTCTACTTTCTTTCTTATTCCTTCTTCCTTCGTTTTTGTTCCATTTTCTTCTTTCTTTTTCCTTCTACTTTCTTCATTTTCCTTTTATCCTTCTTCCCTCTTCCATCTTCCTTCACCATCCTTTTTTCTTCTCCCTTCACCCTTGTTCTTCCCTCCTGCTTCCTTCTTCCTTCTTGCTTGCGACATTCGGCCAAATGACTCTAAACCTTCTATACCGGTGGTCAAAAAGGTGCGTACGTTACAGCAATCTGATGTCCGTGTTGGGGATGCATGAACGGAATTGGTTAGTTCTGAAATTTTCACCAGACGTGGAAGAACTAAAAATTTCAATAGTGTGACGTTGATAATCAATAGTTTTAAAACAATTAGCGAATTGATCGCGCGGCCGGTAATAAGTTAATCAGTTCAGTGCGTGTTTTTTCGGAGTAGCCATCGAGCAAGCGTTGTGTAGTGCGTGTTTTAGTCGTCGCGAAGTAGTCTTCGGGAAAATACATGAGACACGCGTTGATTTTCCATTTTTGTATCATCATGAATATGGCGTCGTTCAAAAGAAATGATTAGTCGCTTACCAAGGTGATTTCCAATATATTTCCTTCCCAACTAACATACTATTCCTTTCCAGTGAGCTCATGTAGATGCAGAGGATTCCTTGGTCTCTTGTAGCAATGAGTGTCGAACTAATTTGTGAGGACATGGCCGGCATCTTTATTGGTCTTGAGTTAAAGAAACTCCGAAGCATGTACAGTGATAATAGCTTTCTAGTCCCGAGAAAACTATTCAATTGATGTTATTGATTATTGATGATGACTGTGATGATTGTGATAATTGATGTTATCTATTATGAGTAGCGAAACCGAGTGCAATCATCAATGGGGAATAGTATAAGACTAAATTGCTGCGATTAAGCCAAGCGTGGGATGAAAAACGACCACAATATGTGCGGAGGCAAGAAAGAATGATTCTCCTGCATGACAAATGGGAATTTATACCTTAACCGCCATATGCCACAGAGAATTTAAGACAAAAATTCCAAAGACAAAAGGCGAAAATGACAAAAGGTCGAAAGGGCAAAAGACCGGAAGGACAAAACGTCTAAAGAGGTAGGAGGACAAAAGGTCGAAAGGGATAAAAGGTCGATCAACAATAAGTTGATTACAAGTTGTATGTATTAGCCTCACGCTGGAAGTTGCGGATAAAGTGAAAACGAGTGTCAATAAATCTCCATAGTAAGCTCTCAAAAAGTTTCCATCGTAAAACTTGTATGTGCGAGATTAATTTTCTCCGTTTCAGTTTCTTCTCTATTTAAAGCCTTTTGTTCTTTTCGACTTTTTGACTCTTTCGACCATTTTCCCCGTTCGACATTTTGTCATTTCGAACTTTTTCCCATTCGACGTTTTGTCATTTCGACCTTTTGTCTTTCGGCTATTTGACTCTTCGATCTTTAGTATTTCAACCTTTTGTCTTTCGACCTTTTGTTATTTCGACCTTTTGTCTTTCGACCATTGGCCCCTAACCCTTCCACGGATATAGCATCCCTTTGAATATTACTTTTTCCGATGGATGACACATGGTCTGGATCATTCAGCAGATCAATCATATGAACACATCGCAAAATCTCTTGATTTGTGAATATTATCGAAGACAAACAATTCTACCGTCATTGTATTGGAACTCTCCCAGAAAAAGATGGGCAAATAATTTGGCTAGCGGTGGCCGACACTTCGATCGATATATTTTCAATAATTTTTTTTTTTCAAGTTTTGTTGAATTTTCATAATAAAGAGCGACACTGTTGCACATCTAATATTTCGATGAAATAGAATTAAATCAAAGGGTCTCTTTGGACTTGAATTTCTTTTATTGAGCACTCAGTTGGCTACAAACACTACTTGAAAAACTATTATTGAACCCTCAATGAACTCGACCAAATCATGGAATCATCGAACAAGTTCTAGCCTACGTACCTATCCCAACGACGATCATCTTGTCTTTTACTTTATTCTGCTTAGCCAACCTGGCGTGACTAATGGCATCGGAATAGAAACGCAATGAACCACTTCAGCCCTTCAGATCAGAACAGTAGATTTGCGTGTTTTTGATAAGTTTGACGACGTGATCAATTGATCGTGAAACAAGCGACAGAGCGCGTGCCCAATCGAACTGTGCAGTCGCTCGAACTAAACTGCCAAGACAATTATTCATGTTCGGGTTCATCCGGTAATTGGATTGAGTGGAAAATGATTGCTAAGCTGGCATTGTTCTACAACCACCTCGTTTAAATGGTACCTAATTGATGTAAAATCTTTTTCCTGTTCTCGCTTTTCTGTTCACAGAGAAACTCCCCTGGATCCCGCACACTTGCTACCTTGGCAAGGAACGATGTCAACCGCACACCAGTTCCTGCAGTCGGTACCGAGAAATACGGGAGTGCTGCTGCGATCGGATACTCGCCGCACAGTGTGAGTATGAAACGCGGTGAACCAGAACGAACTTAACCCAGTTTTAGAAGTCCCATCAGATACTGAAACTATTTACCGCGCCGGCGGCCGTCTAACCTTAACAGAAACCAGAACCTTAGCCACGCTGCTCGTTGCATTGCGGTTGTGCTCGACCGAAAGCGAGGGCTTCCCTGCTGTGCGCGTTGGCAGCTGCCGTAATAATCTTCATAATCGATCCGCATGCGTTTACCTTTGATGCAGGGCTGGTATCGGATTCGTTTCAGAGACTTGTTCAATTGATTGAAGTCAGACACCGTGAAAAGGGTTACTAGTTTCCAAATCAAACATAGCATAGATCGCTTTACCGCTGCCAGCCCTGCCTTTGTATGTCTTGTTACCACTCAAGGATGTGTGTATGCGAGTGGAACTGTGGAAGCACTACCTCGTTCAGAACATATAACCCATAAATAATGTTATCCAAACTATCTACGTCCGAAATCAAGTCGATCCCTTCTCAGGGATTGCACATGCTCATATGTGCGTGTTTGTTGCTTTTGGCTCAGAGATGGTTTGTTCGCTAAACTGAGGGAAGTTTCGATTCGCCGCAAATACACAACCCGACACACGCACGGACCAATAAACACAACAAACTGCAGCGTGATTATGGCAATAAAAATGCCAATAAAATCTATCGATTCCAACGATATGTAAATATTTGGATTTTTTTTGTCTTATATCTTCAGTAGGATTTCATCAGAGATGTGACTTTCATAAAGGCGCTATTTACCCGTAGTGGCGAAACGATCAAAGAATCGTTGACAAGGTTATGGTCGATTTTGGCAAAATTATAATTAGGAAAAGCAGACAACCTGTGCATTGCCGTTTACTCCTCGTTTTCAAAATAACACTTCTTTGTTTATTGAAAAAGAAAAACTGTTCTTCTCTCATTTGAGATATTTCGGCCATGCAAAAGTACGTTTTGATAATTTTCCTAATTATTGGCTGCAAAGTTTCTTCCGCTGCTGATTGAACTTCCTCACGTCCATTTTATTCTTTCAATCAATTCATCCATGTATCTTAAGCAATTATATAATCAAATTCAATCAAAACTTAATTGACTAATTATCCATTTTAATAAATTACCTATTACCGACCTATTATGCTGAATGTCACTTTCAACATTCTATTAACCCTTATGCGGCCAACAAAAAAACACACGTGGATGGCCGACAGGGTACCCGTGTTCCCATAAATTGATATTTTCATAACTTCAACAATTTTCAACCGATTTGGATAATTTTGACAGTTTTGGAAACAAAAACTCATTTAATTTCTGTCCACTGTCAATGTTTACAGCTTTTGTTCATGGTTATACAAGAAATTCTCGAAGTAAGGCCTGAGGGTCTACACGCGTAACCAAAGGCCATTCAACCAGTTTAAAATATGCTACATGCTCTTTGCGCTTCTTGGAATTGAAGATGTTCACAGTATATGCTTTGAGTCATGAAAAAAATCCCTGGAGTGAGGTTTTAGTCATCCAAGAAATCTCTGGATTTAAGCCTTAGGATCTACTTGCGTAACTAAAGGCCTATTATCCAAATTCAAATACTGTACATACTCTTTATGGTACTTAGCATAGAATGCGATCACAGTATATGTTCCGGGTCATCCAAGAAATATCTGGAGTAAAGCCTTAAGGTAATGTAACCATGGGTCTATCGACTTGTTTCAAAATTGGTACATGCTCTTTATGCTCCTTGAAATCGATTGTGATGACTACTTACGTTCTGCGCTATCCAAGAAATCTCTCGGATAAGTCCTCAGTCATACGAGAAATCCCTGGAGAAAGGCTATAGGGTCTACACGAGTAACCGAAGGTCTGTCAATTGGTTTCAAAAGTGGTACATGCTCTTTGTGGTCCTTGGAAAATAATACGATCACAACATATGTTCTGCGCAATCCAAGAAATCTCTCGCATTAGGTCTTAATCATATAAGAAATCCCTGAGAAAGACATAAGGGTCTACACGCGTAACCAAAGGTGGTTCAAATGGTTTCAAAAGTGTAACATGCTGTTTGTGGTCCTTAGAATTAAAGTGTGTTCACAATATGTGTTCTGCGTTATCCAAGAAATCTCAGAAGTTAGGCCTTAGTGTCTACACGCGTAACCAGAGGTCTATCGACAGTTTTAAAAGTGATAAATGCTCTTTGTGGTCTTAAAAACTGATCACTACATATGTTCTGTGCTATCCACGAAATCTCTAGGATAAGGTCTCAGTTATATAAGAAACCCCTGGAGAAAGCCATAGGGTCTTTTTTCAAAAGTGGTGCATGCTTTTTGTGGTCCTTAGAATAGAATGCGATCACAACATATATTCTGCGTTATTACAGATATCTCTGGAATCAGGCCCTAGGATCTACACACGTTAGAACAGAATGTGACATTGCCATTTCTTGGACGAATCAGAAAATATTCCTGAAGACATTCTGTTCCAAGTACCACAAGGAAAATCTTCCATATTTGTAGCAAGCTGGTAGGTCTTCAGTTACAAGTGTAAACTTTGAACTCTTGAACATCATGGGTTTCTTGATCATCCTTGAACATATGATGAGAACTTACTGAGAAGCAAGTGGTGTGGCTTGGGAAACACTACAGGGGGTCAATAGACCTTTGGCTACGCGTGTAGACCATAACGTTTTACTCCAGAGATTACTGATAGTCCTTCGGTTAAGCGTGTAGACTCTTAAGCCTTAATTCAAGGATTTCTTTTATAACCATGGACAGAAACTATAAACCTTGATAGTGGGCAAATAAGTTTCTGTTTCCAAAACTGTCAAAATTATCGAAATCGGTTGAAAATTGTTAAAGTTTTGAAAATATCAATTTATGGGATACCCTGTCGGCCATCCACGTGGTAAAAAAAATCAGATGCCCCTCCGCACGTCCCCCTCACTGTATCAACATGATTTTCTCACAGATGCTACATTTTATGGAGTTCTTAGATGTCACCGAGTTTCAGCTTCCAGCTATAAAAAGACATTGAAATATCACCACTTGAAGTTGAAAATGGAACACGGGTACCCTGTCGGCCGCATAAGGGTTAAATGTCCATTCGACCACATGTCGATTCGACCAAATGTCCTTTCGACGAAATGTCATTCGACGAACTGTCACATAGTTCAACATAATGCATCGTAACTGGCTAGAGGAGCTCTTCAAATTCAGAATCCTTTCGGAAATATCCACCGTTTTCTTTTTATTTATTATTTCTATAAACCCACTGGTCAATATTGGATAATTGCGTCACTTTTTGAGACACCGCAATAAATCATTACATTTTTGTTTTAAATTACGATTGACTTAAGTTTCTTTCTTTCGAATATACATTCGACGAAATGTGTACCAAGATTATTCATTCTACAATCTGCTTTCGATTAAATTTCAATTCGACAAAATGTCCGTTCGACGTAACGTACTTTCGACCAAATGTACCTTCGTACATTTGGCATTCTTCATTCTAAACTCTGTTTTCGACTAAATGTTCTTTCAAACAAACATCATTCGACTAAATTTTCCGCGTCTTCAGTGGACTAAAAATGAATTTTCGACTAAATGTCCATTCGACTATATGTCTTTCGACAAAATGGTATAGATTCTACTAAAACTGTCAGTGAAGATGCACTTCTTCCAAGTGCAATCAGCCAAGTGATCATATGCGAGAACGGGCATTGTCCTGGAGTGATGTCCACCTGAGAGTTGGGAAGTTTGATGAAGGATGGCCTTCGAACTTCGACCTTTTTTCAAATGATATTTACAATTGAGATTTTTTTTAACCTTCTTCGGATATTAGGAAAAACTTACAAATAAGATGTTAGGGTCATATTGACCCAGAAATGTAAATGCTTGTAGACTAGTCAAATTATATCCGAATCACAAAGTTTACATATCGTTCGAAAGATAAATTCATCAATTTGATGGCTATGTGATGATACGCTGGTTCCAGAGACAATGGCCACCGGGAAACGACTTCCACGGGGACCTTGTCGGTCATATAAGGGGAGCATAAAAATCGCTCCATATCTGTCTTTCGATGGGTAACTCTTCATAGATTCTCATAAAACGGGGATGTATGGTCCATAAGAGAGTTTCCGACCAAAATGGCCACTCCTGGAACCTGCAAGGTGCCCTCGGGGAACCCGTAGAAGGGGAAACTTCTATTTTTACACCAAAATATGCCGTGCGACGGCTTTTTCATCATGATTTTCACCAAATTGATAGTTATGCACTTGAAATCAAATCTCGACTATATTGACCACTCCTGGAACCAGCAAGGTGCCCTCGGGGATAGATTAAAGTTTATAAGGCAAATATATTAGCATTTTACTGGAGTGAGGGGTGAATTTATTTCTTTTCAAAGGTAAAAGAAACGAAATTTGCTCAAACCCCAATTCATAGAAATGCTAATAACTTAACCGGGCAAACTCTAATCTTCTCGCGGTTTTCTGCGTAACATTCTGTATTAAATTCTTCAAGATCTGAATGAGTATCATGGTTCTTGATCGTAAATTGTGCCGTCGAAATGCAAATCACTGTTTTAGGATGTTTCTGCATACATTTTTCCATATAAACTTTCAACGAGTTTAGCACCGCCCAAACGTTGACCAATTTGGCTGAAATTTTGTCCAGAGCATCAGGGCATCAAATAGAACCAAATAAGAAGGCGGCCAATCAAAAAAATTGAAAAAAGTTTTTCCAATACTAGTTTGAGCCACCCTAACGACCACATTGACCACTCTTGGAACCTATGAGGTGCCCTCGGGGAACCCGTAGAAGGATACATTTTCGTTTTTAAAGGGTGTGTTTGGAAAAAATGGCACACCGAAAATCTTCTGTAACTTTTGAACCGTTTGAGTAAAAAACATGAAAATTTGAGCAAATCCTATTCATAGTGTACTGTTTGCATCTGCAGAGTTTCATAGTTATATATACAGTGCTGACGATCATGTTGTCGGAAGAAGAGATTGCCAGGGAAAATTTTTTGTGCATCTACAATCAAAATCCGGAGGCGTCCCACCGATCGATCGCTAACAAGCTTTGGATTGCAAATTCAACTGTATCTCGTGTAATGAGAACCTTTAAGGAGCGTCTGAGTGTTCAAATGAGGGAAGTGAATGGTCCAATGGACAGTAAAATGACTAGGAGTGGTTCAACAGCTCAAGAAGTTCCAAAACGTGTCCATTTGAGATGTCGCTAAAAAGTCCAAGGTGTCGGTTGGTTTTGTGCAGAAAACCATGAAGCGTGCTAGGTTATATGTTTACAAGATGCAAAAAAAAAACCCAAACTGAGATCAAAAGGGAAACACCACTGCAGAAACTCGCGCCCGGAAATTTTACATGAAGTTGTTCACCAAATCGTGTTGCATGGTGATGGATGATGAAACCTACATCAAGGCTGACTTCCTGGGCAAGAATATTTCGTTGCGAAGTCTAAGTTAGATATTCCGGACAGAAGGCAGATGATTTGCGAATGTGGTGAAGTAAGCGCTCCCTTCACTATTTCCGGAACAATCAACGGTACGATTTACACCGAAGAGTGCTTCAAGAAGCGTATTTTACCATTCATAAGACAACACAAAGTATTAACTCTGGTTTGGCCTGATCTGGCGTCCTGCCCCTACGCTAGAAATGTGCCGGAATGGTACCGAGCTAACGAAGTTAAATTTGACCAAAATATATGAACCCACCAAATTCACCGGAACTTCGCCCGATTGAAAAATTCTGTGCAATTGTGAAGACAAAACTTCGCAAACATCCCAAAATTAGTAAAATAGAGCTGTAGTTAACGAAAATTTGGGTAAAAACAACAAAAACACTGGAAAAATCGATTGTACAAAATTTGATGGGCATTGGCGTAACTACAGGGGGGCTAGGGGGGCTATAGCCCCACCTAGGATCAAATTAGCCCCCCCTAGAATAATGGTCACTTTGCATTCATATTGCTCATATCTAGCTCTCTGGTCATATGAAGGCGTAACTGTAAGCAATGGATTCTCTCCATCATCTCTCTACGAGCTAGTTGAATCTATTTTATCAAGTTTTCAAACTTTGAACAATGAATCGCCTGCTTTGAGCGTGCTTACAGCGGCACACTAAGAGTTAACTTTTGAAAATCAGTATTGCGAAAGGCATCTAATGTTTAATATCTCGAAAATAAGCACCTTAATCGAAAAAAATATTTGGTAGGCGTAGTAGCGGACACCTTCCTACATAACTGGTACCAAATAGTTTTTCGTGAAAAGTACTACTGTTGAGACGGGCTTGGTAGTCATATAACTACTGCTTCTGCCTCATACGCAGGAGGTCGTGGGTTCAATCCCAGGTCCGTATCTTTCTCTATAATTCTCATGTTCTTGCAGTCGCTAGAACTGGAAATGGACTTCCATACCGATTCCATTTCTATCCTATACCTTCAACTTGAGTATTCTAGCAGTAATCTGCTAGAATTGGAAATGAACTAGCTTCTACTAGCGTTTCCTACAATCAATAAGAATTTCCATCAGTTGCTTTCTCCTATCTGTCACATTAGCAGCTCGTTAACCAAGACGAACCTCTGCCTCTCGAACCTAACCCAAAAATTCCAACAAAAATTCCGCATGAACTCATGGCAAGTGCAGAAGTATATTCGGCTTGCAGTTGGCGAGTGATTGTATCATCATTTCCTCCCCCTTCCCTACATTGACTTGCATTCTGACGTGGCAGGCGCATGTACTTATACATTGAAGATGTGTGCTAGTCCCAAGCAAACATCTGTTGGTTCCCTGTGCAAGAACAGCTGATCTGGTCATAATGGAGTAGCAACTACGAGCAGTCAATCAAGCTCAAGCTCAAGCTCAAAAATTCCTACTGTAGAGAAAACCCGCGTTAGATGTCTTTCGCCATACAAACTTCAGATGGTTAATTCATGCTGGCTAATTTTACATATACGATAGCGCCTGGATACGGCAGCGACGGGTTAGAAACCAACCACTGTATGTGATTCATTGTTATGTTTTGCGATAAAAATGCTGAAAACGAAGGATACAGTCAAACCTCCATGAGTCGATGTTCTACGACTCGATATCGACTCATGGAAGCAAATTATTCCATATTAAAAAATATTTTCTGGGTTACTATGATGGTCCCTTCAAACAGCTTCCTAATGACTTTATATTCCTCATCTCGATATTTCCATGAGTCGATGGTCCCTTCAATATCGACTCATGGAGGTTTGACTGTATTAGGCTACCTTGATTCTCCAGTACCAGAAATTATAACTTAAGGAAGTGTAAGTAGGAACAGTGCAGTGATTTTGAACAGATAAATAATAGAAGTAACAGACTGAAAACAACCAACACCATTTCTGTGATTTTGATTTAATGAAGAAAATGCAAGAGAAATACTGAATCTTAATATTTATTTGAACTACGTAAATTTTTTGGCAAATTGTCTTAGATTCAAATCGACATAGGATACCGGAAATTACAAATTCTGGTTTTCAATTAATTTCGCAGCAAATGATCAAGCCTTTAATATTTTTAAGCGGAGCGTGTAGTTTTCGACTATTGCAGCTTTGTAACGCAGCAAAAATAAGTTTATTCATGCATCTGGTGGTTTCGGCAATTTATTTTACCTTTTTCATGGATTAGATATACAAAAGAAAAATCGTCCAATCCTTTAAAAAGGTAAAATAATTGATCGAAACCGTCGGATGCTGAATTGAACTCTTTTTTTGTCACGTTACAAAACTGCAACAGCCAAAAACTACACGTTTTTCAATACTCTGAGTATTTTTTACTAACCCGAACGTGTGATCTTTGGCTTTAGGACATGTTCCCAAAAGATGCATGACCTTTCTAAAAGGATTATCAAGAGAGAGAGATTTCAAGGAAAGGCAACTAAAATTTAAATGTGAAAGAACTTGTAATTCTTTCAGATGGATTTATTGCTAAGTTCCTTCAAAACGTACCAAAGTTTTCGAGAGTCCTAAGACATCTCTAGATTTTTGTGTCAGCGCTGAGCCTCGATGAACATTATTTGTAATGTTCAAGTCATCAATGCATGTGTTGAAATAGCTGTAGCCCAATTTGCGAACAGTATACATGAGTTTGGTCGAGTGTTGAGCGAGAACGATATCTTTTTTTGTGTTTTGATAGAAATAAAAAGAAAGTTAGCACCCCTAGAATTTTTCGTTAGTTAAGCCAATTTTGATGGGTGGAGTGAAAAGTAATATGCGCGCATTCGGAATGGGTGATGAAATCGAATAAAACAAATGTTGCAAATCATAACTCGTTAAAAGTTTTTCATTCCCTGAAAATTTCAAGAAAATCCGATAATCGGTTTGATTTTGGTGAGTAAATATGTGTGTGCCATTTTTATCGAAAACACCCTTCAACCGAAATATGCCATGCGACGGCTCTTTCGTCATGATAGGTGGTTATACGCTTGAAATTAATTTTTGACCATATTGGCCTCTCTTGGAGCCTATGAGGTGCCCCCGAGGAGCCCGTAAAAGCGGACGATTTCGCACTTACATCAAAACTTGTGGTGCGGCAATTCTACGAAAACTGCAAGTGCGCGTTGGTAGAGAACTACCGGTCTAATAAGCGTTTTGTAGATAGTCAGTTTGGTACGGCGGCGAACTCTATTTGATCGGAGCGTTTTGCGGAGTCCAAAGTACGTACGATTTCTTGCCATGATGCGTCTCCGAATTTCTCTGCTGGTATCGTTATCGGCGGTCACCAGTGAGCCCAAGTACACGAATTCTTCAACCACCTCGATTTCGTCACCACCGATAGAAATTCGTGGTGACCTCTCTTGAGCCTGTTCCTATCATGTACTTCGTCTTCGACGTGTTGATGACTAGTCCAATCCGTTCAGCTTCGCTTTTCAGTCTGATGTAGGCTTCCTCCATCCTCTCAAAGTTACGTGCCATGATATCAATGTCGTCGGCGAAACCAAATAACTGGACGGACTTCGTAAAAATCGTACCACTCGTGTCAATCCCTGTCCTACGTATTACTCCCTCTAAAGCGATGTTGAATAGCAAACACGAAAGACCATCACCTTGCCGTAACTCTCTGCGCGTTTCGAAGGGACTCGAGAATGCCCCTGAAACTCGAACTACGCACATCACCCGATCCATCGTCGCTTTGATCAACCGTGTCAGTTCATCCGGAAATCCGTGTTCATGCATTAGCTGCCATAGCTGGTCCCGATCGATTGTATCATATGCGGCTTAGAAGTCGATGAATAGATGATGTGTGGGCACGTTGTATTCGCGGCATTTCTGCAGTACTTGGCGAATGGCGAACACCTGGTCCGTGGTGGAGCGTTCGCCCATAAAAACCCGCCTGGTACAGCCCCACGAACTCCCTTGCAATTGATGCTTGGCGACGGCATAAAATGTGAGAGAGTACCTTGTAGGCGGCGTTCAGCAATATGATTGCGCGGTAGTTGCCACAATCCAGCTTATCGCCCTTTTTGTAGATGGGACACACGACACCTTCCATTCACTCCTGCGGCAGAACCTCATCCTCCCAAACCTTGGTAATCACCCCGTGCAGCGCTCTAGTCAGTGCAGTGCCTCACCACCGTGTTTAAACAGCTCTCCTGGTAGTTGATCAACTCCAGGGGCTTTGTTGTTTTTCAGCCGGCCGATCTCCTCCTGGATTTCTTGGAGATTATCCGCATGTCCTGCGCGCGTGCTCCTAGATTCATTACCATACCGCCACCGTTATCTGCCATATCGCCATTCAGGTGCTCTTCGTAGTGCTGCCGCCACCTTTGGATCAACTCACGCTCGTTTGTAAGAAGGTTCCCGTTTATGTCCTTACACATATCGGGCTTTGTTAGGAAGTTAGCAAGTATGAAAATAGAAAGATGCGCTTCGAACGCCATCTCATCTCAAAACACTGTAAGCCACGCCGTGGCGCTAAATTGACTGGTTGAGCGAACCCTGATGGAATAGTTCGCGTCTCCCTATTTATGGTTCGGGATTGTTGTGGCTATCTACAGTATAATTAGGTTGGTCTTACCGAATTTGTATTTCTCGTAGCTAACTTGTGTCATACTCATGCGGTTTCCCAGTTTTTAGAGTTTCCGGAACCTAGATCGATTGTGGATCAGCTCAGAACCAATTCTTTTCACACCCGAAACAAAATGCAGCGATATTTATTATAATTCCTCTTGTTTGAGGCTAAACTGTATGCAGCGGAGACAACTTTTCAAGCAATTAGTTAAAAAAAACTCGGTACCCGGTCTAAGACTAAACTGACTGCTGGAAAAACGAGTTAGGTATTTAAATACGTACCAACTCTTCATGAACTGGCGATCAATGGTAGTGAGAGGAACACACGGAGTTCTTATTACTGAACAAATTCTCTTGTTCAATCAAAGTTAATTGCCTATTTCCGGGGATTAAACCACCCGACTTGGACGTTAGTTTACAATGTTATGAAAACTCATATGTGAATATGTACGTTATGTGGAAGATATTGATTTGGAAAATGTATTGGAGGTAACCACTTTCCCTTCGATGGGACTCGAACCCATGACCCTACAGTACGCTAGACTGGTGCTTTAACCAACTAAGCTACGAAGGACCTCCGTGGGCCTTCGCAACCTAGCAGCTACTGAACGAGCTCGAGATTCTCAAATTGGACGTATAGTCAAATCACTCGCAAACCATTTCTCAAGCCAACACTCCTTCGTCCCGCCAAATACCCCTACAAAGGTTTGAGCTAGACTATTTAGCTTTAAATAATAAATTGAATTTGGTATAATAATAATTCAATCAGATTTGCAAAAAACAAAGAAAGATTTGTCCAGGAGAAGCCAGAGAGGCCATGACTCCTTCTTTTAATTCAAACATTTGCTCGGTTCAATGCAAAGGGTGATATGGTCCCTTCTTTGAAAGGATGCATTTGCTACTAAATCATGCATTTTGTCTCTCTTTGATTCTTTATTTTAAAGCATGTATTAGTCCTGTCAAGGAAGAGAACACATGGCCTGATAGCTATATACCAATAGACTCATCGATCATTCCAGTGTTTAATCTATACACATAGTTTTCTATGTAGGCAAAAAATTCAAGCCTCCACCCCTTATAGGATCCAAGAGTGGCCAATGTGGTTGTTGATCTATTTCAAGCGCATAACCATCTATTAGTTGAAAAATCACGCCGAAAAAGTCGTCGCATGGCATATTTTGGTGTAAAATGGGGCCTTAGCCGTGCGGTAAGACGCGCGGCTACAAAGCAAGACCATGCTGAGGGTGGCTGGGTTCGATTCCCGGTGCCGGTCTAGGCAGTTTTCGGATTGGAAATTGTCTCGACTTCCCTGGGCATAAAAGTATCATCGTGCTAGCCTCATGATATACGAATGCAAAAATGGTAACCTGGCTTAGAAACCTCGCAGTTAATAACTGTGGAAGTGCTTAGCGAACACTAAGCTGCGAGGCGGCTCTGTCCTAGTGTGGGGATGTAATGCCAATAAGAAGAAGAAGAAGAAGTCCCCTTGTACGGGCTCCCCGAGGGCACCTTGCAGGTTCAAGGAGTGGCCAATATAGTCAAAATTTGATTTCAAGTGCATAACCATCCATTTGATGGAAAATTGTGAATAAAGAGTTGCCGCACGCATATTTTGGTTTTATAATGGAAATATTCTCTTCTACGGATTCCCCGAGGGCACCTCATAGGTTCCAAGAGTGGTCAATGTGGTCGTTAATCGATTTTAAGTGCATAACCATCAATTTGGTGAAAATTCATGCAGCGTAGTGTTCATTAAGCACTTCCACAGTTATTTACTGCGAGGTTTCTAAGCCAAGTTACCATTTTTGCATTCGTATCATGACGAAAGAGCCGCATTCGTATCATGACGAAATTTCAGAACGATCGGCACATCAGTTAAAGAGTTTTTCTACTTTGAAGTTCCGTTTTGGGTAATATTGACCTCAACATTTTACTAAGGTTAAAATATAATGCCTTAAGGATTCTAGAACTTTGTCAAACAGATCATTGTTCTAAATACAAAGTGGGAGGCATCAGAACTAAATTTAAAAAATGTCACAGAATTTGATGACATTATTGTCATTTGACTCTAATTCGGCTCTGACGCTGCCATTTTCAGATGTAGAACAATGACCTATTAGGAAATGTTTTAGGATCCTTTAAAGGTTACACGATTGTACATAACTTTTGAAAAAAGTTATTATCAAATTAGTCCCATGACATCGAAATGACATGCGTTCAATTGATCTTGGTTGTGACAAATATCTAGCGAATATGGCAAGGCCAGTCACACCACGCTTTCCAGTGGTCACCCAATGTCGATAAACTGTCGCTATGTATAACGGAAAACGATGAAATATTACGATCCTCCGGAGCTTTCAGTTGTCCATCCAAAGATCACGGTTGGCCAAAGAATTAATCTGTCCTCCTTTCGAATGCCCTTAGCCTCGTGTACAACTTAATTGTAAGCTTCATCAATTTCTCTTCGATACTGTTCATTACTGAACCGCGTTATTCGTAAGTTAATTATTTCGAAATCAACGACGATTGCGACATGATGCCGATCTTAAAAATAGAACATTCCAAATATTCAACCCTAACCGCATTATTGGTTCAGGATCACAGGCTTGTCCCATGAATCATGAAATAAATCAACGCCGAAATTGCGGTTCCGTTTTATAACCGTAAAATTGGCTCGCCCATGAATTCGATCCGTTTCGATGCGGCGGGCGGGCGTTCGAAAACTGCCAATGCGTGTTCCAACAAACCGACCGATTGTGTCAATAATTCCGCTTCCGATGATCGTCGTCATGTGATGCTGAAACGCTGGTGTCGAACTCTCGGTACTGTTCTCCGCCACCAAACGATATTTACTTTAGCCATTCATAATCCAAACCAAACAAAAATAAATCCAGATCCCCAATAGAGGTAATAAACTATAGAGGAAGATTGTCGCTGTCGTCACTGGCGAAACATATTTTGCTGGCGAAGATAGGGCACTAAATGTCAACGAAGGAAAAATCAGTACGTTTTGACAGATAGGTACCCAACATGTTTGAGAACGATAACAAAGGGAACCGCAGCGACAATCGTCCTCTATAGTTTATTACCTCTATTAGATCCCCGCACGTCTAATCGCTCGAGCGTGTCCGATCTAACAAACTCGAAGACCCCGTCTCCAGTTAGGAGCAGCGCGTCGGTCGTCGCCATCGTCACCACCACCGTAGTCGGTAAACAGTGAGGTGCTAAGTGTTCGACAAGTTGCTGCTCTGGATGCCCCGCGGAATCAATCATCGATTCTCATATTCCAACCAGTGGCACGTAGCGCGCTTCCATTTAGCGAAATTACGATACCTAAGCGAAGGCTTTTTGACTTTGACTACTCCACTCTAGTTCATGTATCACCCATCGAAAATTGGTTAGCACCTAGTTGTGGAGGAATGTTTGTAAATCTATCAGAGCGCTTTGAGGTGGTGCATTTTTCAGTGATGAAATGAGTTTCCGAGATGATGCCTACCCCACACGGGAGTGTTGTGACTGTGATGGCCGTAGCGAACGGATTTGTTTTTGTTGGATAATGTTTTTCCTATTTCTGCTCAGATGAGCAACATTTTTGCAAACACATATCAGTCAACCTTTCAACAACGCATTTAATTCCAAATTTTCAAAATATACTAGCGAACTTATTTGCATGTTATACGGATTCTCCAGTATGGCTTTACCTTTGCAATAGCAGAATGCACCATTTCCCAGATTTTTTTTATTTTTGTTTGTTTAAAAAAATACTTTCAATGTATATAGTAATAAACATTCTATTATAGTACCATATTTCACTCAGCGAAAAACTGGACCTAATAACGTTTATGCCGTCAGCAACGAATGACATGAAAGGCCGCTCCTTTCACATTGGAGTTAGCGTACCTCAGAGGAACAGGAATAAAATTTACAATGGAACACCAAACAAGTGCTTCAAAAACTCATTTGCTTATTCGGCTTTTTTCTAACAGATACATGCAAGAAGTCATTACATATCGCTGTTGACAAATTTCGTGCCAACTCGACCAGCGGTTGGCAGCACCATCTCAGAATCGAATGAAACTTGAAGGGCATAAAGATATGGTATTTCTAAGCCACTCTGCATACTTAGTTTTTCAAAAATTGTCAAGAGTAACATTTGATGAGGGCCTAATTTTTTTTCATAGATTTTTTTTAAATCGATGTAACTCTAAAATTACAAAACCTACAAAAAAGTGTTGTTATAATTAAAATACCTATCTGCAGAAAAAAATTCATCGATTTCTGAGATGAGGTTTTTTTGTAATATCGATTATAATTTTTAAAACTATTTTTTTCAATGTAGAAATCGGTTTTTCATTTTTTAGATATTTTTCCAAAAAACTTCTGGTAATTTCACGACAGTCCGCCATACAACACTTTTTTGTAGGTCTTGTAATTTCAGAGTAACATCGATTTAAAAAAATCTTTGAAAAAAATTAGGCCCTCATTAAATGTTACTCGTGACAATTTTTGAAAAACTGAGTATGCAGAGTGGCTTAAAAATACCATATCTTTATGCCATTCAAGTTTCATTCGATTCTGAGATGGTGCTGCAAGCCCCATAGAAGGGTTGGCGCGAAATTCGTCTGTTGTCTTATTCCCGGCCAGGGTCTGTTTAAAAAAAACTGATCATTCCACCTAGCGGTGTTGGTGCCTATCTCGTGCGTATATTTTTTTCCAGTAGGGTGGAAATCTGGTGTTCTACCGGCGAACGGGGTTTAGCTACTGCCGACCCGCTAAAACCACCCTGTTCACAGACCCTGAGTCTCCCCGGAACAGTCTTGCGGCATTACTTCTAGGAGGGGTCCGTGCGACTATGCACGCCCACATACTAGCTACCCACTAGCTTCAAATCACAACTAGCTACCCACTAGTTCCTCTGCTACTTAACTAACTACCCGCTGGTACCTCACCCTCGAGACTAGCTACTCACTAATCGGCGCTTTCTGACTGCTGCTCGGCGCGCCAGTTGCATGGCATGATGCAGGCAATCTGAGTGGTAGCGGCCGAGACCACGTTCCACATTTTCTTATCTTGGTACATCATCTGGATAAGATTATCCGGGGTAGTGTCCCTCCCGCACACCTCGAGCATTCCGCCCCTAACATCGACGAAACGAGGACATACGAATAGTACGTGTTCGGCAGTCTCGTCGGCCTCTATGCAGTCCGGGCAGACGGGAGAGTGCGTATGCCCAAACCTATGTAGGTACCACCTAAAGCAGCCATGGCCTGACAGGAACTGTGTCGGGTGGAAGAGAACTTCCCCATGCTTCCTATAAATTCATCTTGATACGCCGGGTATCAGCCGATGGGTCCACCTACCCTTAGAAGAGTTATCCCAGTCCCGTTGCCACTTGATAGTCGAGGTGACTCTAATGGCTTTACGGGCTCCTCTGGTTCCGCGCATGTCGAAACTCTCCTCGTCTTCCCGTATGACTAGTCCAATGGGTAACATACACGCAATCACACAAGCTGCATCCCGTGATACCGTGCGGTAGGCACTTATCACTCTGAGACACGCTAGCCTGTGTACACTCTCCAGCTTCTGCAGGTTACGTTCGACGCTAAGCGCCGAGGCCCAAGCTGGGCCGCCGTATCTAAGGATAGATACTGCAACCCCAGCTAATAACCTGCGTCTACTGGAGCGCACCCCCGAGCTATTGGACATCATCCTGGATAATGCCGCAATAGCTGTCGAAGCTCTCCTGCAGGCGTAATCTACGTGACTGCCGAAGTTCAGTCTATCGTCGATCAGCACCCCGAGGAGCTTCACCTCCCGCTTGGAAATGATCTCACAGTCGCCCACGCGAACCACTGCCTCCTGTACCGACTTACGGTTGTTAACAACAACCAACTCCGTTTTGTGATGAGCTAGCCCCAGCTGCCTTGAGCTCATCCATTCCTCTACTATAGCGATCGCGTGGGCCGCCGTCAGTTCCACCTCCTCAATCGACTCTCCGTAAACCTCCAGCGTTATGTCGTCGGCGAAGCCAATGATCTTAACACCTGGAGGGAACTTCAGTCTTAAAACAGGCCCACCGGAATGCCCAACCGGAGTACCGAGAGCGCGATGGCATCCCAGCTAGCGCTGTTGAATGCGTTCTTGACGTCGAGCGTCACTATCGCATAGAATCGAGTTCCCCTCCGCTTGCGTTGTATCGGTACTTCTGCAGATTTCACAACCGAGTTGATAGCATCCACCGTGGACCTACCCTTACGAAACCCACACTGATTGCTTTACAAGCCGTCCGTACTTTCGGTGTACGGAGTAAGCATGTTGAGGATAATTCTCTCGAGCAACCTCCACGTGGTGTCCAGCAGGCAGATTGGTCTGTACGCCGATGGGTCACCTGGTGGTTTCCCAGGCTTCGGCAACAGCGCCAGCTTCTGTCTCTTCCACCTATCGGGGAAACTGCGCTCGTCCAGGCATCTCTGCATGGCTGTCCTGAACATGTCAGGGTTAGCCATGATCACTGCCTTCAAAGCGAGATTTAGCACTCCGTCGGGCCCCGGAGCTTTGTTCGTATCAAGGGTTCGGGCCACCGCAAGCAACTCTTCGTTCGTCACCGCTGCCACTTCAGCCATTTCAGCACTCGCGTTCTGCGGTGCTGGAGGTGGCCAAGGGCTTGTGGCATGGGACGGGAAGAGAACCTCTATAATGCGAACCTCGGTCCGGCGAGCGACAGGACGCGCCAGCCCCCCTCTGGTCTTCACCATTACAATCCTGTAGGCCCCAAGGATTAGCATTGGCGTTCAGGCATAGGTTGTCAAAACACTTCCTCTTACTGCTACTGATGGCCCTGTTAAGGTACAGAACGTAACATCAATGAACGACTCCACCCCATTCCTACGGAAAGTGCTAACATTGGCTAACACGACCTCCAACTTTGCTAAAGCCTCTAGCAAAGCTTGACCTCTCTGATTGGTGCACCGGCTTCCCCACTCCACCGCCCAAGCATTGAAGTCCCCCGCTATGACCACCGGCTTCCGACACACAAGGTCGGGCGATAGCCTATCGACCATCCGGGTGAATTGCTCCATTGGCCACCGTGGTGGGGCATAGCAGCTACAATAGAACACCCCGTTGATCTTAGCTATGGCGACACCTTCGACAGGTGTGTGTACGACCTCTTGGATCGGGAACCGGTTGTGCAGATCGCCGCCATCTTGGAGTCGTCCGCGACCAAGTTTCCGTTATTGGCAGAGACATGGTACGGATCTGCAAGAATAGAGACGTCGGTCTCTGACTCAAAGACCGACTGCCACAGCAGCTGCTGGGCAGCAGCACAATGGTTAAGATTCAGCTGTGCTACCCGCACGGCGACTTCTTATTGCCACCACCGAAGGGACAAGTAGGTCCACCCATAACATGGTTACGGGCTTGCTTCCTACTAGCGCAGATAAGGCACCTCGGTGCTTTATCGCAGGCCTGCGCAAAATGTCCCTCCTCTCCACAACGACGACACAGGTTACTTCGGTCCGGCCTCTTGCACTCCCATGACTTGTGACCAGATTCGAAGCACCTAAAACACTTTTCGACTAAAGGTGGCTGGAATATGCTTACTGGGCATATTGACCATCCAACCTTCAGTTTCCCGACCGCCAGGACCTTTTTGGCGTCCGCTACCGGTAACTTGAACCAAGCTACCTGCGTGCCAAAGGGCCCACGTCTAACACGAACAGAAGACCGCTCGACTTCTATATCGCACTGCGCCTTTAACGATGAAATGAGGTCTTCTGCCTCAGTGACCTCGTCCAGCTGTTTACACCGGAGGGTCACCTCGGTGCCCAGAGACCTCACTTCCGCTCCCTCACCCAGGATCCCCTGGGCCAACCTCTTATAGGCGGTACCGCTCGCCTTTGCTCCACGTTTCAGTACCAAGATCAGTTCCCGTGCCTTGGTGCGTCTGACGCTTCGCACGTTCTCACCCAGTTTCGAAAGCTTTTCGGCCCTCGCATGGTCTTAAGAACGTCGGCGTACCTCTCTTTATCGGTCTTGACCAACAAGGCCTCACCTCTGTCCCTAAGTTTCCTTGCGGGGTGAGGACCCTCTTCCCTCCTCTTAACTCTGCTAACGAGCTGCCAGGTCCGCTGAGCAGCCGTCGCAGAGTGGCTACCATCACCCCGGGGTTTAGTAGCCTGGGCCGCACCGTTGCCCTTCCCTCGTGGTTTCGATTGATTAGGTGCCCTCTTTTGATAATCGGGCGCCCTATCGAACTCGACCGTACCGCTGTCCGTAACAGTTAGGCGCCGCTTAACGTTACCGGACCGAACCGACTGTCGGTTGAACCGACTGTCGAAGTACCAGAAGTTTCTGTTTCAGATCCTTGCTGATATTGTTTCGACCGCTCGTGAACTTGATGATTTCATCGAGCCGCTTGGCGACTAACTGGATACCGGTTAGATGCTCGCCTGGTGTGTTGACTGCCTGTGCATCGCTCTGACTGTCAACCCCTCCCGCTGGGGTAGTGCTAGTCCAATGCAAACTAGCTACTGCCTCAACACCGTTCTCCTTCCTAGTGGGAGGAGACCTCGCTAGACCCCTACTTGCGAAGGGATCTCCCGCTGCGCCTACGGCGCCCTTACCTCTGGAAACTGGAGTACTTGACATAGCTCATGGGTCCCCCTTGCAGCTGCCATCGAATCCTACTGAAGTAGTCGCCTCTGTGATCTCATGGTTGTCTATGCTTGCGAGCAAGCAGGAAGGCCATGCGTGGGTTGACACTCTCGTGTTCAGAGCCAGATCGGCGTTAGTCAGGGAGTTCATCTGAGCCTACTTCTGTCTGGTCACCAACCAGGCAGCAGGATTGGACAGCGTGCCACAAGGCCCGCCACGGATTTTCTGGGACGGAAGGCAGCCTTGCCATTAGCCCACTCGCCGTTTCGAGTCGGTTTCACCCGGCTTTACTAAGGAAGTAGAACTGCGTGCCACAAGGCCTGCCACGGTTTTATGGGACGGAAGGCAGCCTTGCCATTAGCCTACTCGCCGTTTCGAGTCGGTTTCACCCGGCTTTACTAAGGAAGTAGAATGACTCGGTTGTCAGCCCTCGCAATACACGATATAACAATATACCAAAACACACAACCTTTAACGCGCCTGGCAGAACCGTAATTGAGACTTAACTGGCAGTCTAAGACTCAATGCGTTAACCAGCGCTCCCTTCGTCGTAGTCCATTTAGCTGGCTAGCCCTTCAACTGCCGTTGATACGCTATCGTTTCCAGCGAGCACCGAAATCAATCAATTGAAATCAATTAACAGATGGTGCATTGGTACCTGGTGTTCACGGCATTTTTGAAGGATTTGCCGTACAGTAAAGATCTGGTCCGTTGTTGAGTGGCCGTCAACGAAGCCGGCTTGATAACTTCCCACGAACTTATTCACTAATGTGTGGTAGTAGCGGATTGTGTTAAAATAATAATCGGAGATACGAAATGAAAGCATGGATTATTTGAATGAGATTTGAATTTCTAAATCGAAGCAATCGGCGTTCGAATAGTAGGCGCCCATTAGCACACGAATATGAACTCGATTGACAGAACGAAACAAAGAACGAGACGATACTAATTCGAATATTGGGTACATCTTCTATGTATCACTAGAGCTACTCGTTCTATCAGAGCATACTTGTGAGTACACAGCCCATGATAATTCAGATATTCGACGGATGTCCTAAGGATATTCGCTCGGCCCCGACATGGCGCGGTTGGTAGCTGGCCATGATTCGGGGTATTTTTTGTGTAAAAGAGAGATGTAGGAGGAGTAAGAAGAAAAGATAAGAAATGCTCTCCGGTGGAAATAGACGGAGGAGCAAAGGTACAAGATGATATAAAAAAAAGAAGAAAATGAAAACAGAAAAATGCGATGTGGTGACAGGCGACGGAAGATGATCTGGGATATCACTTTGTAGGTGGCATTAAGGATGGTGATCGCTCGAAAGTTCTCACACTCCAGCTTGTCGCCTTTCTTGTAGATGAGGCATATAACCCCTTCCACTCCTCCGGTAGCTGTTCAGTTTCCCAGATTCTGACTATCAGTTTGTGCAGGCAAGTGACCAGCTTTTCCGGGCCCATTTTGATGAGCTCAGCTCCGATACCATCTATACCAGCTGCTTTATTGATCTTTAGCTTTTGGATGGCATCCATAACTTTTTCTCTAGGTGGGGGCTGGTTGGCTTCCATCGTACGCTGAACTGACATAGTCATCACTTCCGATGCCTTGACTTTCACTGCCTGTACTCTGTAAATTTCTTCGTAGTGCTACTTCCACCTTTCGATCACCACACATTCGCCCGTCAAGATTATTATTTATTTATATATTTATTTATTTGACATTCAACTGAAAGTTTTGGTCTTATTGAACTAAAGATGCTCCCATCTTTATACCTGCAAATTTCGTTGCGACACGAAGCCTTTGCGGGATGCGTTGAGCTTCTGATAGAACTTGCGTGTATCTTGAGAACGGCACAGCTGTTCCATCTCCTCGCACTCCGCTTCTTCCAGGCGGCGTTTCTTCTCCTGAAAAAGGCGGGTCTGCTGTCTCCGCTTCCGTCTATAACGTTCCACGTTCTGCCGGGTACCTTGCTGCAGCGCGACCGCCCGCGCTGCGTCCTTCTCCTCCAGAATCTGTCTGCACTCTTCGTCGAACCAATCGTTCCGTCGACTTCGTCCAACATACCCGACGTTGTTCTCCGCTGCGTCGTTTATGGCTGTATCCCAACAGTCCTCAGGAGGGCCCCCATCGAGCTCACCCTCTTTCGGCAACGCTGCCTCGAGATGCTGATCATGTGTAGTGGCGACATCAGGTTGCTTCAGTCGCTCTAAATCGTACCGCGGCGGTCGTCGGTACCGAACATTGTTGATGACGGATAGTTTTGGGCGCAGTTTAACCATCACCAGATATTGGTCAGAGTCGATGTTAACGCCACGATATGTCCTGACGTCGATAATGTCGGAGAAGTGCCGTCCATCAATCAGAACGTGGTCAATTTGTGATTCTGTCTGCAGTGGTGATCTCCAGGTGTACCGATAGCTTCTGGGAGGCTGTGTTGGAAGTAGGTGCTGTGAATGGCCACATTCTTGGAGGCAGCGAAATCAATTAGTCGTATCCCGTTTTCGTTCGTCATCCGGTGGACGCTGAACTTCCCAATAGTCGGTCTAAACTCCTCCCCTTGGCCAACCTGAGCGTTCAAATCTCCTATGATGATTTTGACGTCTTGGCTTGGGCAGCTGTCGTGCTCACATCCAGCTGCGCGTAGAATGCGTTCTTATCATCATCAGTGCTTCCGAAGTGTGGGCTATGGACGTTGATTATGCTGAAGTTGAAGAACCGGCCTTTGATCCTCAACCTGCACATTCTTTCATTGATCGGCCACCACCCGATCACGCGCCTTTGCATATCGCCTATCACTATGAAAGCTGTTCCCAGCTCGTGTGTGTTGCCGCAGCTCTGGTAGATGGTATGATTACCTCTAAACGTTCGCACCATTGATCCAATCCAATAAACCTCCTGCAGCGCTAAGATTCCGAATCCACGGTCCTTGAGCACATCGGCGAGTATGCGTGTGCTATCGATGAAGTTGAGAGATTTGCAGTTCCACGAACCGAGTTTCCTATTGCTAGCCCCTTTTCGTCACATGGTTCCGGTCCGTACTCTCTTGTTGATTGTTCATTGTGTGAGTTTTTTAAAGGCTGGCTTGCAGGGCCTGACACCAAACCCTCTACATTTCCGGAGGACCATTGTGCACAGTTTCACTTGGAGTCCCTCGCTGACACTCGGACGATGATCAGCCACCCCTAACATGGAGAACAGGCGCTGTTGTGAGCCGCTCCTTACATGGAGAACAGACGGTAGATCAGATTCACACCCCCGAAGATGAGCAAACCCCCCTATCCTGTCAGCATACGGCCATAGTTCTCACCAGGGTTGGTTACCCGATCTTCTCTAAGGTTACTTGTATCCCAGCCAGCATCACGACGAGGTAGGGATGGGAGTAGCTGAGTAAGAGGCTATGGACCGCGAGAAGGGGTCTATTTTATTCCGCGAAGTACCAACAGTACGCTTTACCCAGCTTTTGCATGGGCTTTGTGTCCAAAATTGTATTTTGGTCATAACTGTTGAGCGCATAGAGCGATCGGACCGATTTCCAATATGAGACAATAGAGGAGAATTCTCCGTCGAATGCAACTTGTTGCGAGCAAATTGATTAAGGATGAATGCAAAATGCAAAAAAAATAGTGAGTCATTTTAACGCGTTTTTTGTTTGTATTAAAAAATGTATTTTGGTCATAACTTCTAAGCACATTATCCGAACCGGCTAATTTTTAATAGGAAATAGTAAGGCAGGATTCCACGTCGAGTACAACCTGTTGAGACCAAATCGATTAAGGATAAATGCCCTAAAATTGAATGAAACCCTGTTTTTGTATAACATTTTTTTGTATAATCTTTTTTTTTGGCTTTGGGACAGTTCGTCGAATGACATTTCGTCGAATGACATTTAGTCGAAAGTACATTTGGTCGAAGGGACATTTAGTCGAATGGACATTTAGTCGAATGGAAATTTAGTCGAATGGACATTTAGTCGAAAGGACTTTTAGAAGAAAAGAAAATTAAGTCGAATGGAAAATAAGTAGAATGTTGAAAATGTTTAGTCGGTAATAAGGGTAATTGGTTAAATGGATAATTCGTCAATAGATTTTTGGTTAATTTGAATAAATAATCCACAAGATACATGAATAAATTGATTAGAGGAATTCAGTGGACGTGAGAAAGTTCAATCAGCAGCGGAAGAAACGAATACGGATGCCGATGAGGATTTTTCACCTGAGCTAACAGAAACTTCTGGAGACCCGGTGTATTAAAGAAAAATTGAAAACCTTTAGAAACAGTCAAATATTAGGTACAGGTGGTGAAATACCCTCTATTCTATGTTGTTATTTCAATGTTATTATGCCAATACTTCATCGTAGTCGGCGTTGGAACACTTCGTTGATTGACATTTAGTCTAATGACATTTGGTCAAATGACATTTCATCGAAAGGACATTTGGTCAAAGGGGCATTTGGTCGAATAGAAATGGTGTTCTTATTCTTTTCATTGACACTCTTTCTTTCAAAAATTAGCTCAGTATAAAATTGTCTTCCAACCCTAATTCGGTAATTATTGACCGAAAATTTAATTCCAACCAAATAGTCATATCGCTCGATAATGGCGTCGCAAGTTCCTCTCAGTTTGACATTCAAGAGGTAGAAAACATTGGAACTCATCTAGTCTGCCTTGATCAGATAAAAATTTGTTGAGTAAATAAACAAATGTCAACGATTTTACGTAACGAGAGTTGAACTTGTATCTAAAAATGCTGATTATTTTTAAATTTGAAATTATTAATAATTATACTTTCTTCAGGGTTACTGAAGATTCGCCGGTAAAGGCGAAAATAAAAAAAATATTGGATTCAAAAAAAGAACCAATGATGTTCAAGTCTGAAAATTCCCACCATATTTCAATAAGATAAGTTTTGCTTGGAAAAGGTCCCTTGATTCCGGTGACGTCCCTTATTACTCGGTAAGATTTCCATTAAACAATATTAACTTTTTTTCATTTAAAACTGAACGTTGGGGTTGGGAATAAATGTGCTACAATATCTCTTACAAGTATATATATATCTATCTATCACAATTACATCTTTTTTTCTCTCTTGTTGATGGCTCAGACCTTTTGATCCATAAAGCCAAGGATTGTGACATTTGTGTTGTTTTGAAAATCATCGTTCGGGATACCGAAACTGAAGCCCCTTCAGTATTTTACTGATAATCTTTCGTGATTTGATCACAATTTTATTTTTTTTTAATTTCAAACATTATTTGCCAATCTTCCTCAGGTATTCAACAATTTGTTGGTGTTCTCTGGGGTCATTTTTTTAAAGAATGTTAATCAATGGTGTATTATTATTTAGTATGGAGGTGTTTGTTGTTTTGGAAGATGGTTTAAATTCATGATGGCATATAAACTTTCTACTATTGTACTATTTCTATGGAACAGTGTTCAAATATTTCTTTCAGGGCTAGCAGTTCTGCTCATTTTTTCAAAGGTATTTCTCCTAATTCACATAGGATTACATGGTTGGGTGTCGATTGTAAATATCTTAGAGAAGTTCTAATAGCTAAGCTTTGAACAGTTTCTAATTTCTTAAATGTTGTTTTACATACTATTCCGATTATTGTGAAACCATATTCCATGTGGGGTCTTACTATAGCTTTATAAATTTTTAACATTTGTTCCGGGAGTGCGCCACTACTAATCATTTTCAAAATATTATTTTATTCTTTGCTTTTATTATACTATTATTAATGTGTGTTTTGAACGACAATTTATGGTCTAAATGAACTCTTAGTATTCTATGATTTGGTACTACTGGTATTATTGAATTGTTAATGCGTCGGATTATTGTTAGACGGGTCGGATTTATTTTTGAAAACTATTGTTGACGATTTTAATGGGTTTATTTCCATTCCTATGAATATGTTCATTTTTTCTGCTACTGTTGCTACACTAAATCCTATTACTAAAGCTGTAAAATCGTCTGCAAACTGTATGAGTATTTCGTCATTCCTAATCACCTGGTGAATTGTATGAGTGTAAATAATAAAAAAGGATGGGTGATAGAGGACATCCCTACGGTAAGCCTTTGTTTGTAGTTTGTACTATTTGTGTACCATCATTTAGTTCTAGTATCATTTTTCTTTCTTTTAAATAGTTATAAACTCAATTGACAATTTCAGATGGTATTCGGTATTCTAAGATGTTCCATGATTGAAAGGAGTTTACCAACATTTACATTGTCAAATTCTTTGGTAAGATCAAGAAAAGTTGTCGCAAGGACCATACCTTCTCTTTTACCTTTATTTTTTTTTTGAAATTAGTTTGTTTATTCAATTTATAGCAGAGGTATGTTTTTTGAAACCGTATGAGTTAAGCGGTATGACGTTATTGTCTTTTAGGAAATCATTGTGCTTATTTTTAACTACGTTGTTTATTAGTTTTATTAGGACATTTATCATAGCTAGTGGCCTATATGATTGTGGTTTGTCGGGTTCCTTAGTTGGTTTTAGTAGGGGTATTATGTTTATTGTTCTCCAGTCTTTTGCAATTCGTCCTTATTCAATACTTCCTTCATGAGTTCCGTAAATCGAATTATTAAGTTAAATTTGATATTTTTCAAGATAAAGAATGATAACTTATCTATACCTGGTGTTGAATGATCTTTTTTGGATATGATTATTCTACTTATTTGTATGTAATTAACCTCTATTTCTTTTCCTGGTTTTTGGGTAAATGTTATTCTGTCTGTTATTGGAGGGAAATTTGAGCTCATGAACTGCTGGGATAAACTATTGTTGTTCAAGAGATTTAAGTTGTTTTTAGCTGGTCGACCTCCACTCACTACTCTTACTGTATTCCAAAATGTTTTATTGTCCATAGTATTGTCAATTGAGTCTATCTTTTTTTTCTACTCTTTCTTTTTTCTCGTCTTATTTCTCTTTTCAGTATGGCTCTACTTTTTTTTTAATTCTGTAAAGTTTTGATCTGCTTGGTTTCTTAAGAAGTCTCTAAATTTACGGTTTTTTCGTCTAGCATGTCTTTGATCTGATTGGTCCACCATGATTTTGGGTTTCTATTTTTGTTTGAATTTATCTTGTATGTGCAATCTTGGACTATTTCCTGAACTATTTCACGGGTTAGGGACAAAAGGTCGAAAGACAAAAGGTCGAAAGGACAAAAGGTCGAAAGACAAAACGTCGAAAGACAAAAGGTCGAAGGGACAAATGGTCGAAAAGGACAAAAGGTCGAAAGGGACAAAAGGTCGAAAGGACAAAACGTCGAACGGGACAAAAGGTCGAAACGGACAGATCGTCGAATGGGACAAAAGGTCGAAAGAAACTAAAGATCAATAAGATCAAAAGGTCGAAATGGACAAGCAACTGAAACGGAGAGAGTCAATCTAGCACCAGAGTTGCCCTACACAGTTAACAAAAACTCTGATCTTTTTTTTCTCAATTTTTAACAAATAAATATAATTCATTCAGTGAGTACAACTAATAGATGGATGTTGAGTTTTCTAAATGTCACTTCGATCTGTCATAATGGTGCACGCCGCACATCAAATACACCGGCGTATATTACACGCCGGTGTATTTTCAATGCGTGCGCCTGCGTGGCTGCGGAGTGCACTATTTTGACAGATCGAAGCGACATTCAGAAAACCTAGATTTTCATCTATTATTTGCACTCATTGAATGAATTTTATTTAATTGCTAAAAATAGTTTAAAATAAAAGAGCAACTTTTTTTGCCAACTGTAGAGGACAACTCTGTCTCGCGCAATACAAGTTTTATTCATTTCCTAAATCAACAATCACAAGAGAACTCTCTAGATATTCATAATATTGTTCCATAGTAATTACTCCTTCTTTGAAAATTGCTCATTCTTCAACTTTGAATGATGTGATGAGTGTGTTATTTCTACTTCAAGTTAAATGCATTTCATAAATTCTTTCGGAATACACCCAACTTGTTATCAACTTGTTCTTGATCGACCTTTTGTCCCTTTCGACCTTTTGTACTTTTCGACCTTTTGTCCTTTTCGACCTTTTGAGCCTTTCGACCTTTTGTCCTTTCGACCTTTTGTCCTTTCGACCTTTTGTTTTTTCGACCTCTTGACTTTCGACCTTTTGTCCTTTCGACCTTTTGTCTTTCGACCTTTTGTCATAGATTCCTATTTCACTTATGTCTTCTAGTGTATGGGAAGCATGAGATTGTAATGTATTTAGTTTTTGTATGGCTTGGTTTTAATTGAAAAAATCATGTTTGTACTTGTAATTGTATGCTGTGCAAGGAATGTAATTGTCGCTGAAAAATGCGAAAAACAAGCGACAAAAGAGAATAGCGATAACTCTTTGTCCTCATCTGCAGAGGATAAAGACATTGTTGCGTTCCATTTTATTTGCAACAAACATGGAGAGGTAATTGTTGAGAACTTTTCAAACTGCGATAACTTGTATATTTCAGAAGTAAAACACAAATCATGTGTACAGATGGTTAAGTTTATGTCTAAGCTATGATAACTGATACTGATTTAACCAAAAACATCATCGGAAACCGACTATTTCTCAAAATGAGCGGCAGGCGATCATTGTCCTATTCTGTTGCAGTTTGGGACAAACGCTTATTGCGAGTTGAGTTTGTCCCCACGTTTACACGCGAGGACAATGTTGTTGTCATTGGCAATGTTGTTATTTTACATTCCTTGATGCTGTGCTATCTATATTGAAATGAATAACTCTATGATTGCTAAAAAAAGTCTCCTTCGATGACCTTCCAATCTATTTTACTAGCTAGTTCTGGTGTTGCAAATGTCAAATCTATGGCAGATGGAATAGTGTTAGGGGCCTTAATTAATGTACTCGGACCATCATTCAGAAATACTAAGTTCCTATTATCTAACAAATGTTCGAGCAGTTCTCCTCTCGGACAGTTTTCATGTGATGGATTACATAGTTGAGTATGGGCATTGAAGTCACCTGCTGATATAACTGAGCCATTAAAGTCATATATTGTGTCCAATAGTTTTTTAAAGGGTTCTTTTATATCATTATTGTTAACAGGTAGGGGTGAAATGTAAATTGAGATAAACAAAATTTTGGGTTGTGTGTTTTGTGTGACTATTGCAATTGATTCAATGGGACGTAATTTGGGTAGTTTGTGTGGCTTAAATTCTATTTCATTTTTGACGAGGAAACCAACATCACCATAGCCGGGGTTCTGGTTTCAGTCAGAATTTTATAGCCTGGAAATTTGTAGTGTTCGTCTTTCTTTAATCAGATTTCACTGAGGATTACTATATCAGTTTTGTTTTTTAGTAGGAAGTTTTTTAAGGTCTTTCTAGTGTCTATTGGTATTAAGCTAGTGATATTGTTTTGGATTATTTCAAGTTTTAAGTATACTATGCATTGTTAGTTGACACTTTATCTATGCTAGTGATAAGTTCGTTTTCTTCCGGATTCACTATTTTATTAGGTTCTTCGCTGATATTTATTAGTAATAAATCTTGGTCAATACTGTCAGTTTTGTTAGCACTTTGGATGATGGTTTTAATCTGGTCGAAAAGGTTGTTTAGGTTGTTTAGGTCTTTTATTAGTTGTGCTATTTTTTTCAATTCCGGTGGTTCTGTATGGTTCTGGTGAAAAGTCGTGATGGATGTTTTGAGTATTGAATAAATTCTCTAGCGTGTCTAGTGTATCCTGTCTAGTGTCCTGTCTAGCCATATCCTGTCTAGATCTTTCTGGGCATTCCTTACTCGACGCTTTACGAATTCCAGCACAATTAACACATTTCGGTTCCATTGAATCACATTTGTCCTCAGTATGTTCCTGACCACAGTTGTAACACCTTGCTTCCCTAGACTTGCAAAACTTATCCCTATGGTCAAATCTTCAACATTTTATACAAATTTTTAATGGAAACACATACGGTTCTACCATCCGCCTTGTTCCGTGAATTTCTAGTGAATTCGGGAGTTTTTCACCCCTGACGAAAATTTTAATGGAGTATGTTGGTTGGAACCTGTTTTCTCCTATTCTTTTGTTGATCCTTTCAACCTTGAACACTTTGATGTTGTTTTCACATACAACATTTTCCATTACCTCCTGCTCTGTTATTGATGGCGGCACATCACCTACCACTCCTATGTTTTCCTTAAATCTGGTTGGAACAAAGATTGTGTATCCAAAACTATTCTTCAGTAAATCTGAGTTTAGTAATTGTTCTGCATCTCTCGGTTTGTCGAAGCTTATCTGAAATTTACCACGGCCGACTCCTTTCATTGGGCTGTACTTGGTTACACCTATGTTTTGAGCATTTTCATCGGATGTGGATATTTGATACCTTTCTCCTTGTCATTTTCTTTAGTTTCCTTTTCAATGATAAAAGTCGTGTAGTGATGGTTTTTGGTCCAATTGTTGTAATTTCCGTCAGTCTTGTCTTTGTTTTGTCTTTTTGTCATTAAGTCTGTTTTTGGTTTTGTACTTGTCGTTGTCGTTGTCGTTGTACGTGGTTGTTCCGTGTTTTGTATTTGTGAGTGTGTGTGTTTTTGTCGGCGTCGCCATTTTGTTTTTTCGTCTCATCGTCACCAGCAATGTCACGTGTCATTTGATATTTGTCTTGTTTCCGTTTTCTGTCGCCATTTTGTTTGCTGCGCTTCACTCTTGTTTCCTTCTCACTTTCGTCATCTGATTTCATCTGATCATCTGATTTATGTCTAGCTTTCGATTTTCTTATGATTTGTCCCCAATCATCGTCTTCCATCTTGTCTTGAATTCCCGTCTCCATCACGCTCCCACATGTGGACCGTCCCCTTGAGCAATTTTTTTTCCAAGAAATTTGCCCAGAAAACACGTCCGTCAAGTTGATACCCAATGAAACTAACTATATGGAGAATACTTACAGTAACTAATTGTAATCTCATCACTATTATTTACAGTAATTTACACTTTAGGTTAGTCAGTTTTTTGAGTTTCTCAGTTTCTTTTTCTTTTAGAAAATTCAATTCGCGAAACGCGGTGTCACAATCCTCGTCAAAGATCGTCCGAACTGGTCGGAGTGTTTGGAGAGAATGAAATATATCTTCTTTCCACTTGTCCAGTTTCGCTTTGAAATAAGAAGAGAAAGTTATTAGTTGACGGTATTTCAGTACCCACGTCTTTTTACAGATAGATTTAATTAAGAAAAAAA
Organism: Armigeres subalbatus; assembly: GCF_024139115.2. Taxonomy (NCBI): domain Eukaryota; kingdom Metazoa; phylum Arthropoda; class Insecta; order Diptera; family Culicidae; genus Armigeres; species Armigeres subalbatus. Next base: position 108,823,551 of record NC_085139.1, on the reverse strand, counting down.
ATGTACACAAATTTATCTGAAAGATTTTAAAAGAGTTTTGGGATAGTGAACATGGAAAGAATGATTAGAAAATTGGAAATCATTAGAAGAGTGATTTGTTTAACTTGCGCAAGTAGCATTGTGGAATATTTAAGCTTGGGTTGAACTAGATATTACATCCTTTAGCAATTTTTTGGGAAGCTTAACTGGTGCGGGAATGTGTGATTCTTATACAAATATTACTTGAGTAGTTTTATGCATATTGAATGGGTAGGATTTAATGCAAAACGTAACTGTTAATATTATTGTAAAATGTTGATTTTTAATGTAACAAAATTTTGTTCCTGGTGCTTAAGGAGAGTTGTGGACGGTCTTTTGCTCGATAATAATCGACGAACTTGCTAAAAAAGAGGCAAATAATGAATATAACAATGTACAACAGTTTATATTAAAATTGAAAAACCGAAGCAAAGCAGGAGTGTTGGTTTCAATTGCAAAGAAACTACATATGGAAATCCATTAGGATGGTCAGCATAAATTAACAAAGCAAACATTCATAGAAAATAGAAATAAAGTATAAGAAAAATGTATCTGAGAAAATACTAAAGTATTAAGCGGAATATTTGACGCTCGATTGTTTATATCTAGGCTGTATGGCTGTATGAGCCTTGATGAGTGCCAATGTTGCCAATGAATCAAAGCCTACATTGATCAAAAGATGTAAATATTTTCTACCTCTTGAATGCCAAAAAGGAACTCACGATGCCGCCATTATCGAGCGCAAAATAGTACACCCAACCGGCGATTGTTAGATTTTCTAACAATTCTGTATAAGAATCTACCAAAACCTGTATAGGAGCTGGGCATATGCGAAATTGTTAGATTCTTATACAAATATTGTATAAGAATCTAACAATTTTGTAAGCTTGTCTTACAATTTTTGTATAAGAATCTAACAATTTCGCATATGCCCAGTTCTTATACAGGTTTTGGTAGATTCTTATACAGAATTGTTAGAAAATCGAACAACCGCAGGTTGGGTGTAGATAACCTAATCTATTCAACGTTATGTCTAATGACAAAACATCATTCGACTGAATTTCTTTTGACCAGGTTGTATAAATTCATTGTAGTCGGTAAGAGGAGTTCACCAAAGTCAATACGCAGTCGGAAATATTCTCGAAATATTCACCGTTTTCGTGTTATTGATTATTCTTTTTATGAACCCATCATTCTTTGGACAATATTGGAGCAACAATTATGTGACTTTTAGAAACACCGCAATGAACCATTTATTTTTTAATTGTTATTGACTAAAGTACTTTTATTTCAAATAGCCATTTGACGGAGCGTCATTAGACTAAATGTACCAATATTTTTAATTCCTAATTCTAAAATCTGATTTCGACTAAATGTCCCTTCGACCAAATGTCCATTCGACGAAATGTCTTTCGACGAAATGGTATAGATTCCTACTGACTATCTAGTTCGGAAAGGCCTAAACATCTTCTTGCACTCAACTGGAGTAATTCGGCACGTACTTGAGGGGATAAAGCTATAATAGCTTCAATAACTGGTTGCAGTTGTCCATCCGATCAGGAACTATGTGCTATTTACTTCATGAAGTAAGAATTTCAAGGATTGTGCTGCCTTACGAACAAGCCCACATTTGAGTCGGTATTCATGTGAAGAATATTTCTACGTTTCTATTAAATGACTGATCAACTACGATTACTACCAAATGTGCAGTACCCATTGTCACTGATGATCATGATCTAAAATCAAATCACGTTGAACGCCAGAACCTATCACTGTAAGAGACTCTCAAGTTCAACTCATTGATGCATAACAGAAATCGGATCGGAAAACCGCAAATCGATTATATCGCTCCACATGCATGACCAGCAGAGCTGATCTGGACCTTTAATTTATGTGTTTTCTACTGTGCACCAGTCAGCTCAACTATAAGGTTGGATTTTATCTTAAGTACCTGTCACTTATCTTCATTTCTAATATATTCAAGAATCAAGATGTACAGATTACATCCACCACCAACTTATCTTCTACTTTGCTTTTCTTTTCAGATCTGGCAAAATTTTCCGCAGGGAGTCCCACCTGCAGCCGATTGCACATGGCCGGTTGGACTATCTCATTGCTGCTGACAGCGATTTCGGCAATCGGCCGACTCAGCTAACATCATCAGTAGTGGCAGTGACATGCGATCGCGATGGTTCACGCGTTCCACCACCAAAGAAATGCAAAAGAAAGATACCGTACTACTATTTACCCACGGCTACCGATGATGGTCCCCACCGGCGATCAAAACTATCGTGTTTCAAAGGTTGACATGTGGCATATGACTACTTATAAATCGTTCACCAAATTAGACTTACCTAACAAAGCAACAGCAGCGGAGCAATCGTTCGTGCCGTACTAAAGATGCGATTTTAACAGCATTATCTACACTTAATATATATTTGAGGCTGTGGCAGGTTCTAGTGTCATAATGAATAAAAAAACAGTGCTATTGATAAGAAATAAGATGTATTTATAATTTATGATCAAAAGTTCTTTTTAGTTACGAATAGACAGAAATAAAAAAAGTAGGGAACCAAATGGTATACCCAACAAGCCTTGACACAAGCAACCTATACGTCGTTAAGTGAATACCCCTATTGATTCGTTTGATTGTTTTATTAACATATTCGCCAGGAATAATGAATTTTCTGGATATGTATTGGACTAGCACTTCTTTAGGCAGAACCACGCAAAAAACAGTTATAGACGATGGATTTTATTCAAGTGTTACGTCTGTTTGTCTGTGCAAAAACTATCAAATGTTCTAGTGTCCCTGAACAATTCTCTTTACTCTTTCTATTTCTATTCTGAGCAATTCGTTATTGATCCATGTATTTTTGTTCTGAAATTATCACACAGCCACACATATTTCACCAAAGACATCCCTGTATACAAATTTGACAAACGATTTTACGCACTCAATTAAGAAATACGCTTCAATAAAGGACACCAATCGCGTATACTTCAAACTTCAGATCACTTGAACTTTTCCTTCTAGTGCATATGCAAAACATATACATCAGCCGAATCTAATTCTTGCGGGAACGAAAACAAGTGACTGCTAATTCAAAAGCAATCATGGCTTGCTGCGATTCTGCAGAGAAGAAGTCGAGTTTGGTAAACAAAAAAATTGGCCTGGAATGCACGGACATGGCTACTCTGAACATCTACCTTTTGTTCACTAAACCTAAAGGGTGGGGACGTTGTTCGGAATACTTGAGAGTACTTTCTGAAAAGTTGGCGATTACATACATGCATGAACCCCTTTCCTTTGGGCATATATCGAAAGATTTGGCGAGTGACATAACTCATTTCTTTGAGCAGCATAACGATGAAGAAAAAACGGCGAATAATGTATGTCAACAGTGTCATAAACTAGCAGTTGGTGTAGATTATGTAAAAAACACTTTAATGAACGACGAATTCGTTGTTTGTAGAAAATGTGAAGAATCTGGTACCACGTGTCACAAAAAAAGAATTAGGACGGCGTTGGTCAAAATGTTCAAAACGTACACAGAAAAAATAAAGAACCTAAAAAAAAAGTGTAAAGAACTCAACTTTGAGTACGAAGTTCAAATTTTTATCTCAATATTAGATAGTTTTCTCACGCTCTCTCATGAATGATATTATAAAGCAGTGATCCCCAAAGTGCGGCCCGCATGCGGCCCTCTAAGTCTTTTCTTGCGGCCCGCGAAGGATGTTTGAGATTACAATACAAGTGGCCCATTGATTTGCATTATATGACCGAAAACCTTTTTTTAAATTCCCAATATTTTGGTGTACTAGGAAATCTGACAAGCTAACATCATTATGATGTTAAAGCACTATTTATATATAGCGAATAATTGTATTTTTATAATTCAAGAAATTCATACACGGATGTTATGTAGGCCAACAGCACATAAAACTTCGATGTTATCGCCCCGGGTTATGGTAATAGTCAATTTGTTTTTAAAAACAGATTTAAAGAAACTAAAGATTAAAATACAGAATACTTGATTTACTAAAATGAGTTTGACGAAATTGAACTGAAATGTTACTGGATTATTACCTCCAGACAATACGTTGACTAGCAACTAAGGATTCTTTCTGAATTCCATTCGTACATTTTTCAGAATCGCAAACAGATTCCGTTCAGAACCTTCAAACAGATTCAGTTCAGAATCTCAAATAGATCATGTTCAGAATCTCCTGAACGGATTCTATTCAAAATTTTAAACGAATTCCGACAGGATTCTTATCCAAATCTCAACCGGAACTCTGTTTAAAATCAGTTCTTATCAGAATCTCTAATGGATTCTGTTTAGAATCTCAAATTGGTTCTGTTCAGAATTCCAGACGGATGCCTGAGTGGATGTTTCTCAAAATTTCCACCGGACGTTGCTTAGAATCCCAGTAGGATTTTTTTCCTCGAGCCTCGAACCTCGAGCATAAAAACATAAGATCAAATTACATAATCGGTCGGCATATGATCATTTGGAAAAACTGAGCCGAAAAGATGCTATGATATACAAATATAAAAATTGTAACTTCGTCTAGAAACTCTGCAGTTCATACCTGGTGAAAAAGCTTAATGCACACTAGGCTGCGAAGCGACAATGTCACAGTGGGGGATGTAATTCTAATTAAGAAGAAGATGATTCAATATAAACTGAAAAACAAATGTTGCAAAACTACTGCGGCCCGCTTCAACAGTTCAAAATTTCTATGTGGCCCGTGATAGTAAACATGCTGGGTACCACTGTTATAAAGAAAGAGAGCTGCATCGACCCAACGTGTGTTGTTCCGTGGAAGAAGCCAAATTTGTGTTGTTTTCACCATAGTCTCGGGTGAGTGAAAATTACATAAATTTGAGTCGGTGAAACTTCATAGTGGGTGAAAATTCAACACGGGAGTAAAGGCAAAGTACTCACCGGATTTCTTCGCATTTTACTTATTTTTGGCTTCTTCAACGCAAGGGCGGATTTGAATGAAAGGAACCATAAAGTGAGTTGTTTCGCGGTTCCGTGTATGATTTGTCGGACAATCCAAAAATGCTCGGTATGTCATAAATTAGCTTGCTTGCTTCGTCGTAACAATACTTGAAATAATTAAATCGTAATAACTTCTCATTCCAATCTTATCCACTACATTCTTTCCCTCCTCTACTCTAGAGATGTATTATAAACATAAAATACCTATGTAGCTTGAAGAAATATCATTATCGATTCCTTTTAACTCAATATTGAATTTCCCCCTTTTCAACAATATGAGAACGACTCAACATAATCCTAATCTAATTCAAAACAAAATCTTATCCAAATATAATCCTAATACAATCAAAATACAATTCAAATCTAATCCAAATTAAATTTTGATTTCAATCCAAATCCAATCCAAATCTAATCCAATTTAATCCAAATCCAATCGACACTCCAATCGAAATCAAATCCAAATCCAATCCGCTTCCCATCCAATTCCAAACAAATGTCAATACAAATCCAATTAGAATTCAATCCAAATCTAATCTATATCGAATCCAGATTCAGTCCAAATTTAGTCCGAATTCAATCCAAATCCAATCCGAATCTATTCAAAATCCACTCATAATCCAATCCCAATTCAATCCAGATATAATTCAGAACCAATCTTAATCGAAATCCGATTCTAAACCAATCCAAATTCAAACCGAGTTCAATCCAAAACCAATGCAAATCAAATTCTGAACCAATCTAAATCCAAATTCAATCCAAATCCATTCCAAATTTAATTTAAATTTAAAAATCCAAATTGAATCCGAATTCAATTAAAATATGATCCAAATTCAATCCAAATACGATCCGAATCCAATACAAATTCAATCCCAATTCATTCCAAATCTAATCCAAATCCAATTCCGAACCAATCTAAATACAAATTCAAGTCCAAACCGATACCATTTTGAATCCAATCTAAATCCAATCCAAAATCAATTCAAATCGAATTCTGAACCAATCTAAATCCAAATCCAATCATAATCTAATCCAAAACCAATTCGAATCCATTTCCAAACCAATTTGAATCCAAATTCAATCCATATCCAATCGAAATCTGATCCAAATCCATTCCAAATTTTTTGCAACTCCAATCTAAATCCTATTCAAAAACAACCGAATCAAATCCAAAACCAATCCGAACTCAATCATGTTCTAAAAAATGTCTTCTGAATCCAATAAAGAAGATATAGCATTGTGCAACCTTCGTCAGTTGTTTTTTTTCCGATGCTCTTCAGTCGAAGTATCTTCCTATCCAACCGTCTAAGACGAATTCAGCACTCTCCATTTAATTCCACCAATTATTTTCGATACCTTTGCAGATACGTATTTCGACCACAACTGTGTGGTGGGTCGTCTTCAGTGTCTCGTACTTGACGAGTCGAGTCAAGTACGAGATACTGAAGACGACCACACAGTTGTGGTCGAAATACGTATCTGCAAACAAGGATGTTAACGATCATTCAGTAATTTGCGTTCGATCATTTAGTAGTTTGTCAATAACACATTCCAGAAGCTGAATTTCAAATCATGTTGTATGGTGGACTCCTAGTGCGAAGGTTTTTTTACAACTTTGCCTAAAGGTTCGTTGTTAGAATTCAACTAATAACGGAGTTAGAGCGCTAGTTGCAGTAACTTAAACTAAATGATTGGAATTTTGTTATCATTTAGTCTAAGTTACTGAAACTATAGCTATAACTCCGTTACTAGTGGAATTCAAACAACGAACCATTAGGCAGAGTTGTAGAAAAACCTTCGCACTAGAAGTCCACCATACATCATATTTTGAAATTCAGCTTCTGGAATGTGTTATGGACAAACTACTAAATGATCGAACGCAAATTACTGAATGATTGTTAACATCCTTGTCTGCAAAGATATCGAAAATAATTGGTGGAATTAAATGTAGAGTACTTAATTCGTCTTAGACGGTTGAATACATTCCACTAAAAGAGCTTAATATATTTTTCTTATCTTCCCAAGTTTTAATTGGAAGAAGTTTAAGAAGTCAATACAACTATAATACCGTGATTAAATTGGTGGAATGTAATGCAGGAAATATCATGTTATAAATACCATGACAATTATCTGTTGTACCTGACTCTTTCCACATAATACATATATCATATGATATTCGAAAGAAAAGGGAAATGAAGGTGTACTTAAAATTCATTGTCATTCTTAAATAATGTGCTTGAAATTTCATTAGGGATGTTCTTTTTTGTACAGCCTTCGTCAGTTGTCCGTTTGGCTCAATTCACCCCGCTTTCTTTAAAACATGTTCCTTTATTCGAATTTTGTGAACATAAAAACGGATTCAAATAAACTGCAGTGTAATGGATTCCTATGCGATAATTATCAGACCACCGCAGATGTCCATTTTATTCGACTCCTTCACTCCTTGAAGAAAATGTTGTGATTTTTTCTTCATCTAGGGAGAATCGGGCAAAACAGATCGCTGGAGAAGACTGCACAACAATTAATGTTCTACATTTAAAATCCATGTGTCTAGGAGGTTTTTTGAGGTTTTTGTTTGAAACTTTATTAAAATCAAGGGGAATAATTATAATTATATTAATAATTATACTTTCATGTACATGAAAACGCTCACCCCGCACCCTCCCCCTTCCCATGCTTGAGTAAACTAGTCAAATAAGAAAATGAGTTTTATCGCTACGATATTTCGTGGAATTCGAGACACCGTATTTTTTTATTCCTGTTCGAGTGTGCTACTGTGACCAGTTATTAGATCCAGAGTCTATTATAATAGAGTCGCGCAAAGAGTGAAGCCAAATCTACCTATTGAACTGTCAAACCGTCTACCTATCGTGCAAAGTAAACAAATGCTTGTTGGTAAGGCGAAAGTATTGTTATAGCCTAATGATTATTATGGCGAATTGAAACGCATGAATTGAAATGCATTAGATTGGTTCTAGGAACAGCTTAAAAAAAACTTCAATACACCGCCCAATAAAGTAGCAACAAGAGACTCACGCGTTTTCACTTTCTGGGTGACTTTGTTATCGAATTAAAAAGCTTTAGAAGTGAACACTCCCGTGAAGTCACTTGAAGGGTTGAACAAAAATGAAAGTTGCCAACATAATAACAAGAGCACCATTCAGAATAAGTGTGAGAAGATCCTCTTTGCGTAACTCTATATAATAGACTCTGATTAGATCTATATATTGTGTTGTAAGGTACCGCATACCCTTATGTTATATCGACGTGTTTTACTGATTGCATACCCATCAGGCTGAGTAGATAAGCACCAGCATAAAGCACACGGTGTGCTTTCATATTCATATTAGACTTGTCGTATGGATCGATTTATATGTCGACATATAAATTTAAATCGGATTTCAAAAACCCAAATTTATCACCCTTCGGTGATGGTGTTTTTCTCGATACAATCGTTTAATTTCGCATTAGTGATATATTCAGACCAACATTTAAAAAGGATGCTACAGTCAAAACGGTGTAAATCATTTTATTCGTCTATATACATACATAGTTTTATCCATATAGGATGTTCGAATAAGTTGCTGAAGTTGCGGTCCTTAGCATCTTACCCAGCTACGCCTATCCCTACCTTCCAGTGGTGCTGGCCGGGATACGAGCAACTTTAGGGAAGATCGGTAACCAACCCCGGTGGGAACTATGGTCGTATTCTGACAGGGATGGGGAAGGTTTGCTCCGCTTCGGAGGTGCAAATCTTACTGAGCGTCTGTTCTCCATGTCAGGATCGGCTCACAACAGCTGATCATCGTCTGAGTGCCAGTGGGGGACTGTAAGTCTTTGCCTGGAAGAAGCGGAGTGCGAGAAGATGGAACAGCACTTGGAACAACAGTTCAGCGGACGATGGAAGCCAACCAACCCCCACCTTGAGGGAAGTTAAGGATGCCATCCAACAGGTAAAGACCAATAAAGCAGCTGGTAAGGATGGTTTCGGAGCTGAGCTCATCAAGATGGGCCCGAAAAAGCTGGCCACTTGCCTGCACAAACTGATATTCAGAATCTGGGAAACTGAACAGCTACCGGAGGAGTGGAAGGAAGGGGTTATATGTTCCATTTACAAGAAAGGCGAAAAGCTGGAGTGTGAAAACTTTCGAGCGATCACCATCCTTAATGCCGCCTACAAAGTGATATCCCAGATCATCTTCCGTCGTCTGTCACCATTAGTGAACGAGTTCGTGGGAAGTTATCAAGCCGGCTTCGTTGACGGCCGCTCGACAACGGGCCAGATCTTTACTGTACGGCAAATCCTTCAAAAATGCCGTGAATACCAGGTCCCAACGCACCATCTGTTCGTTGATTTCAAGGCGGCATACGACAGTATACACGGATAAAAATAAATAAGTTAGTTAGCTTAAATTTAAATCTAAATGCATATTCGGTCTATCCACTCATCGAAAAGATTATTTGGAGATTAGGCTCATAATAACTAAATTTCAGTTGATCCTTGGAATGAATATTTTTTAACCGCCATCGTCATCGTCCCGGTCCTGTGGTCGGTGATGGTATACGGGACTTCCGATCTGCTTCACCAGGCGAGTATAATCACGTTAATGATCTGTCGCTGCCTGAAAATTCACCGCTTTTCAGTTCGGTTTCAACTTCCGGCATGGACACCGCTCCCACTAGGAGTCTACGAGTGTATTACCAAAATACTAGAGGACTGTCTACCAAATTGGACGACGTTTATCTGGCTGTGCTTGATGGCGAGTATGATGTTTATGTGTTCACCGAAATCTGGCTTGATCGGAGAATCTACTCACTTCAACTTTTCGGTGACGAGTTCGTCGTTTATGGAGTGGATCGCAGTATATCGAATAGCTCTTGCTGTTTCCAATGAGCTTATTTCTTGCCAGATCGCTGTCGGACAATTCAATTCAATTGAGACTGTTTGGGCCAAAATAAGTCTCTCTAGACGCAGCGTTTTCATGGGTGCCTCGTACATTCCTCCCGACCGACGACATGATTGCAGTGTAATACAACTTCATCTTGGTGCTACAGAATTTGCCTCTGCTTTGGCCTTATCATCGGATGTGGTTCTTCTGCTTGGAGACTTCAATCAACCCGGACTTGTCTGGTCTCTCTCGCACCATGGATATACGTTTCCTGATCCGCTTTCGTCTACAACTACACCTGCTAGTCGCCAACTAGTCGATGGAATTGCTTTTCTTGGACTCAGCCAAATCAATAGGATTTCCAACTTTCAATCAAACATGCTCGACTTGGTGTTTATCAATGATTATTCACTGCATGAATGCACCCAAGCAGCACAAGTCAAGGAAAACTGGTTGCAGCAACCTAATTGTGACTTAATTCGGTCAAATATAAGTTACTGTGATCGTTGTGTATGATGTGTGCTACTCGGGCACTGTCCTTGAGGCTCCGGACGCCGTTGTGCCACTTGACAACTATCATCCTGCGTTGTCTGAAACTTGATTATGCATATGTACAACATGTGATAGATTTAGTTCGGAAAAGGTATTGGAGGGTAACCGCCCCTTCGGTGGGGTTTGATCCCACGATCCCACCGAAGGGGCGGTTACCCTCCAATACCTTTTCCGAACTAAATCTATCACATGTTGTACATATGCATAATCAAGTTTCAGACATAGTAATTAATTTCCACTCCGGGTGGCTTAATACCCGGCATATAGGCAATTAACTTTGAATGTACTGATCCTGCGTTGGATATATCTATTGACAACGGATTTAATCTACGTTTCGATGGACCTGTGAGTGACGACCGACTCAATTTTCGCAAAACCGATTTTCAACAGCTCCGACAATGCTTGTCCCGTATTGACTGGAATGTTTTAGACCGCCTGGACATCGAATCAGCTGTAGACCGCTTCAACTGTCTGCTACGTGACTCCGTTTCAGCCACTGTACCGAAGCGAAAGCCTCCGAGGAAACCACCGTGGACTAATGCTCTATTACGCAACCTGAAAAGAGTGCGCGCTAGAGCTCTTCGCGCTTATACTTATCGACGGTGTGCCTTCACTAAACGGAACTTCAACATTGCCAGCAATGATTATCGGCAGTAACATAATTTTCGTTACAAACATTATGTTCATCTCACGCAACAAAATCTCCGATTACACCCTAAGAAGTTTTGGTCTTTCGTGAATTCTAAAAGGAAGGAAACTGGACTGCCATCAAGTGTTTTCTCGATAACGACATTGCGCTGAATACTGAGGAGAAATGCAGCCTTTTCGCTAAACACTTCTCAAGTGTATTCTCGAGCTATTCGCCTTCTCAGGATGACACTGATAGAGCTGTGAGTGGAGTACCTAGTAATGTAGTGGATGTGGACGTCTTTGATATAGACGTTCAAATGGTTCTGTCAGCGATAAGTCAGATTAAATCATCATTTTCTCCTGGACCTAGCGTTCTTCCATCGGCCGTGCTGAAGAAATGCTCTGATATTCTAGCTGTTCCACTTTGTCTACTATTCAACCTATCACTCCAGCAGAGTAAATTTCCTGTGCAGTGGAAATGCTCTACTATGTTCCCAGTTTTCAAGAAAGGCGACAAACGTGATGTGAAAAACTACCGTGGCATTACATCACTCGGAGTGAAGTCGAAGTCGAAAGTGTTCGAGTCGCTGATGAACGATAGAATGTTCACTTCCTGCAAAAATTACACCAGCCCCTATCAGCATGGTTTATTTCCCGGCCACTCTGTGGAAACGAATCTTACCAGTTTTACTTCGTTTTGCATGGAGAACATGTGCAAAAAAATTCCAAATAGATGCCGTTTACATCGATCTCAAATCTGCCTTTGACAAAGTTAATCATGACTTGCTGCTTGCAAAACTAGAAAAAGAAAATGGCTGTTCTTTTGCTTTATGCACCTAGATCAGATCATATCTGGTTGGACGCCAAATGTCGGTCAGTATTGGAAACAATTCGTCCGACTGTTTCTCGAACCTTTCTGGAGTTCCACAAGGTAGCACCCTTGGACCATTGCTATTCTCGCTTTTTATAAACGATGTAACCCTTATACTGCAACGTGGAGGTATGCTGCTGTTGTTTGCCGATGACCTTAAAATGTATGTAATTGTCCGAGACCTCACTGACTGCTATGAGCTACAGAACCTTCTCGAAATCTTCCATGACTGGTGTACTCGGAATATGATGGTTCTGAGCATTCCGAAGTGCTGTGTCATAAGTTTCCGACGAACGACTAATTTCATCCAGTTTGACTACAGTATTGCTGGTTCTCAACTTCAACGGGTTGATCACGTTAAAGACCTAGGAGTTGTTTTGGATGAAAAGCTTACCTATAGCCGCCACTTCTCAAATACCATCGATAGAGCCAATCGCCAGCTTGGGTTCATGTTTAAAATCTCCAATGAGTTCCAAGATCCGTTGTGTTTCAAAGCACTGTACTGCTCTCTGGTACGCTCAATACTAGAGTTTGCATCTGTTGTTTGGAATCCCTACCAGGCTGTATGGAGTGACCGGTTCGAAGCTGTCCAAAGAAGATTTGTCAGATATGCCTTGCGCCACCTTCCATGGAATGACCCGTTGAACTTGCCTGCTTACGCTGATCGCTGTCGTCTACTCGGGTTGGATACTCTAGCCAAGCGGAGGAATGTGGCTCAGTGTGTCTTCATTGCCAAGCTTTTATTATCTGAATACGATGCTCCTGAGTTGCTGTCGAGGATCAGTTTATACGCACCTGTCCGGACGCTTCGAGCGCGAGCGCTGCTACACGAGGAGCCACAAGCTACTAACTATGCTGCAAACAGTTCTATTGTCGCCATGATCCATCGCTTCAACGAAGTGTCCGATGAATTTGATTTCAACATCTCTACATCCAGATTTCGCTGCCGCTTGCTGAGCCGTCTTTAATGTTTTTATTGTTTGACCACCATTAGATTTAAGAATTTCATGTAGACAACACAGTCCGATGAATAAAAAACAAATACAAATAGAAATACAAATACAAATAATCTATCAATGATTAAATTGCGTTTATTGCAGGGAATGGATTTTTTCCGGTGACGTTCATGTTTTTATTTATTTTGATTAAGAGCAAAACATAGTAAAAAATAAACAAGTCGAATATCGTTTTTATGATTTTATTCCATGCAAAAATTTACAAAGACGAATGTTATTTTTTCGATTGCCTCTATCCCAGGCACTTTCCAAATTATTAACAAGTGTTCACAGAGTGATGGCAGCGGAATGGTATTTTCGGCATCAATTGTGCCGCCGGCAGCGGATGCCTACGGAATCCTACTTCGATTTTGCGAACAAATCCATGAGCCAGCTATGCGAAAAGTCTGGTATCCAATGACTGAGTTTGGGGAATGATGCACTTCTTCAGAACCGTGCACGATCATTTTGCGGGAACTACAAAAATCCGTAGCAATCCGTTGGCGATCAGCTCGATATGATGTTGCACCATGTTTGGTGACCGGAAAGCAGACTGCAAGTTTATATCCTGAGTTAGAGGTTATGATGAATGTTAATAATGAGATAAATTCTCTATGCGATAAAATCAATTGATGCGTTACCCGAGGAGCGAGCTGAGGAGAGTATACTATCCGCTTCAAGTTGATTGGACATACTTGTCCTATCCAGCCATACGCGCTACGCGGAACAAATTCGAAAAAAAATCAAATTCAACGCGGCCTGGTCCGGTGCAGAAATAATGCTGAGTTTCAGGGCTTTAAATTGATACTTAAAAAGCTATAAAAGGAATAAATTTCAAGAAATCATTGCAATGCATAAAGTCATGATTATTTTATAAGCATCAAAAAGAATAAAATTTAAAAAAGCTTCAGAAGGGATAAACAATAAGCTAACTAGCTTTTCCAATGTTCTCCGTGTAGACCGCGTAGAGCTATGGAAAATTATGAACGAGAACAGCTTCCTGGAAAGCTTACCTGCAAAGGTGGTGTTCGCTTCCGATCCGCCGGGTACGAGACGGCGTGGAGCACAGCGAGCAAGGTGGGCAGACCAGGTGCAAAACGACTTGGCGAGCATATGGCGCATTCGAGGATGGAGAGATGTGGCCTCGAACCGTGTATTGTGGCGTCAAATTGTTGATTCAGTGTTATCTGTTTAGATGTAAACTAAATAAATGAAAACGAAATGTCCAAATAAGTATAAGCGTGATTTAAAGATAACATAATGACCTAGGTTTTTGTAAAAAATACTATTGTTTCGCTTTTAGGTCCTTTACAATGTTTTTCTGCAATTGAGCGCCACTTATCCGAGATCCATTTGATCGTACACCAAGGCGTGGAATTTCGGTCAGATGGTACCCATTAGCTTCGGCACAGACAATTTGTCAATGATTTAGACTACATTTTCAATCTTTTTTCAAACGTTGTGATGGGATCCGCTGCCTTAAGCTTCCGGGACTCGCAGTGTTGTAAGCAGTACAACACATTGAGTAAAAGTGAGATATCTTTTCAGTCAGTTGACAAATTTGCACCAAACCACTATGTATTCCTCACAAAATTAGTTCTTTACCAATTGAGAATATATCACAAGAGATTAAAATAGAAGGTTCGGGTAAATATAAGGTACACTGGGGGAAGTGGAAAAGGAAAAATCGATAGTGCATGTTTGAATTAGTGTAAAACCAGTTTAAATGATCTAAATGCGTTCAATCAAAATGGGCTATCAAAAACAGTCAATTTTGCACCAACTGTGCAGTAATTCATACCATTTTGGTCGCTTGAAATTTATGGAAATAGATTTTAAAATAAGGAGTTGTTTTTCCACTTACCCTAGTGGGATGGGGTAAGTGGAAAACCCATGTTACCTTGACCTTCAATAGTGATGAGTAGTTACATATAACTATAATCAATACGATAATTGCTCTGAGTATCTTTTGTGGAATAATTTCATTACTTTAACGGAATAGATCCTCAAGGAATTCTCGTAATAGCTAGGGGAGGGCTGGTTTTGCCTTTTCGAACACTGAGTGTATGTAAAATCTATATGTTCGCCCCAAAGATGTACTTTTTAAGGAAAAAATGGGACGTACAGGGTTATAGACTTATCAACTTAGTTTAACGAGTTGAGATGAGGTCTGTATGTGCGTATTTGTTTGTATATGTGTGCGCAAAGCACGTACAAAACTATCAGTTATTCTTAAGCACTTGTCCTTAACCAATTTGTTCGCAAAAAAAAATTGCATTCAACGGCGAAACTTGTTATGAATAAAAATTAATGTGAATTATAGAATATATTTACCTATCAGTGCTATTTTTAACTTTCTTATACATTTTTTTCATATGTAAAACATGTGAAAGGCATCAATACCGATAGGTAGATTAATCAGGCATTTTCTCATTTATATTAGTCCAATAACCACTGGAATCACAATGATAACAAAGAAGGAACACATTATGATTCACAGCTGTCGAAATAAACCCTAGAGGGAAGAAAAAAAATCCGTAATCAGAACATTATCCACTTCCCCCGCAGTGTTTGATACGTGGGGTAAGTGTAAAATCTTTTAATTATTTGCTTTCTTGGTACAAACCACTACCAATTGAATGGGATTAGTTTAATTGTATTATAATGATCACCTGTGATATAAATTCACTGGAAACAGGGACAATTGGTGCAAATAAGAATTGATTTTATGAATGCAAAAATCAACTTTTCGCGAAACCTAAAATTACAGTTCAAGCGTTAACCGTGTTAGTGTATGTATTAAGCAAATTTCAATATAGTATTAGTGTGAGTATCAATGTTTATTCTTGCATAATGTTATGATGTCGTAAAAAACTGTAAAGTATGTACAATTCCAATTCTTCTAGTCGATTTTTACACTTATCCCCTTTTGACGTAAACTACGTCTAAGGGGAAGACTCAGATACAGGGTGTAAAACCGAAATTTCCAAATTCGAGACCGTCACGAAATTAGGATAGATTTCATTTAGGATTTTCGACATTTGCTTATCAATCGATTCAGAAACTCTCCAGCAATTTGCCAATTCTATTGATACTATTGATTATCAACGTTAAACTATTGAAAATGTTGTTTCTTTCCAAACCGGGTGAAAAATTCAATTCCGTTCATAAATCCCCAACACGGACATCAGATTGCAGTAAGGTACGGGCCTTTTGATCAACTGCTTCGTTTTCCCTGTGTATAAAAAGGCCCGTGTTTCGCGTGCGCGCGTCATTTTCATTCTGGATGTCACGGCGAGCGGACCAGGGCGTCCAGAAGCGGTCCCAGTGACAACGGCTGTCTCAGCGGTGTGGTGGTGCGGATGAAATTTTTTTCGGTCAGTGGTGGTGGCGGTCGTGGAAGCAGCAGCACATCATTTTCACCGGTGTCTCATCTTCGGCCGATCTGGCAATCGACGGCGTTCGATGAGCCGAATCATCAGATGTCGGTCGCGCAGCCCAGTGGCTGCTGTTAATAAGGCACATAAGTGGAAATTAATCGGTTCTTTTCAGGACCATCATTATATTTGGGAGGAAGGTTAAGTTGAAATATTTTTCCTAAAGTGCAACCGTTAGGAACTGGAAAATTCTTCGGTGAAATTTTCTAGCGTAATTCGGAGTTATATGATTTTAGTGATTGAGAATGTTGATATTAGACGAACTTTCTTCATAGAACAAAGCATAATTGTTTGGCATCGGTAGCGGAAACATAGCATTAGTGCCGGTCCGAGCATAGGCTGTCATCGGAAGATTGCTACAGCAATTTATTCACTAATGTGGCGTTTGCAACGATTTGGATGTTGTCGGCACAACATGAAGTTTTCCCGCGAGACTAATTTTGTATTTTTTCCTGTTGATTGAAAAAGAAATCGGTTCCGAGATGAACTTTATTCAAAGCGCAACGCTAACGTCGGTAGTTGAATCCCAAGCAAGTATCGGAAGGAGACCATGCAAACAATTGATTCGCATTATGACTGAAAAAAAATGTATGGCGTCAGTATTGATGTTTGCTACAGATTTTTTGACGTAAACTTCGTCTAAGGGGAAGACTCAGATACATGGTTTAAAACGGAAATTTCCAAATTCGAGACTGTCACAAAAATTAGGATAGATTTCAAACGCTGATAGCGTCTTTATCTTATTTTCGACATTTGCTTATCAATCGATTCGGAAACCCTTCAGCAATTTGCCAATTCTATTGATACTATTGATTATCATTAATGCTTAATTTTTGACGTAAACTACGTCTAAGGGGAAGACTCAGATACAGGGTGTAAAACGGAAATTTCCAAATTCGAGACCGTCACAAAAACTAGGATAGATTTCAAACGCTAATAGCGTCTTTATCTTTCGATGGATCTTCGACATTTGCTTATCAATCGATTCGGAAACCCTTCAGCAACTTGCCAATTCTATTAATACTATTGATTATCATTGAATGCTTAATTTTTTTCTACAACAAATATGATTTTGAAAAAGTATCACCGGCGCGTGCTTACTCGCAATCTACATGCTGATACATTTACAGTTACATCAAACAACTGAAAACCGAAATACGCCACTCCAAAATTACGAGGTGACAATGTTAGAAAGAGACAAAAGATAGGAAAAATAACACGGTGTGTAGTGCCTCCCCGAGTCACCTTAAGGGAAGATCCTTTAATTACGTAACGTAAAAATTGGGCATTTTTAACCCCCCCTCGCCCCTATGTCACACTTTTGGTATGAAGCATCTAAAAATTATGTATGGGTCGTCACACTTCGCCCAACCAACCCCCCCCCCCCTCTAAGCGTTACGTAATTTGTGGACGCTCCCAAGACGTTAGTACTGTTAGTAGTACGTTAGTACTTCATATCAAATATCATATCATATCAAAGAATATTGTGGCCAAATTTCATAAAATTTGGTCAACAAAAACCCCCTGACAATAATAGAACAAAACCTGCCAAAGCCGTCATTCCTCCTACATCATACAAGAAAATTTAAACTGAGCGCTGCTAATGTTAATGACGACGACCGCGCGACCCACACCATCGCCGGGAATAAAATTTCCGGTAGGAGCTCCGCCGATGCCGAAGGTGGTACCACGCGCGCGCAGAAGAGCTGCTTTCTTGTAATCAATAAAGTTGAACCTGTAGCCACGCCCCTTTGGGGGGTGTGTGACGGTTACACAATATTTGCAGTCATACCGGATAACAAAGAGGCGGGACTAATGAGCCATCTTTATTGATTATAAGAAAACTGCTCTCCCGCGCGCGCGTCTTCAATCTGTTCACCTCCGACATGCCAGAACCTCCAGAAGGCGGCATTCTGTCTCTGTTCGCAGATGACACATCCATCGTCTACAACGGTAGAGTGATCAGAGCGCTAGTGGCAAAACTCCAACGAGGCCTGGATGCCCTGACAGAGTACCTCACCAGCTGGAAGATCTGTATCAACGCGGCGAAGACCCAGGTCATCATTTTCTCCCACTCCAAATCCCCTAAACTTGTTCCGCCTGGGGACTGTAAAATCATCCTCAATGGCACGACTGTGGAATGGGCCAATGAGGCCGACTACCTTGGCTTGACCCTCGACAGCAAGCTTATTTTCAGGCAGCAGGTTGACAAAACGGTGACAAAGTGTAACGTCTTGTTGAAACTACTGTACCCTTTGATCAACCGCCGGTCGTCATTGTCCCTGAAAATAAGCTTGCTGTCTACAAGCAAATCATCCTCCCTGTGATCGAATCAGGCATGCCGGTCTGGGAGAGCTGCGCTAAAACCCACCACCTCAAACTTCAACGGGTCCAAAACAAATTTCTGAGGATGATACTCAGAACCCCACCCAGGAAAAGAACATCCGAGGTCCACCGTCTGGCCGGAATAAAAACCTTACATGAACGCTTTGGTGAGTGTAAAGAAAAGTTTAGGGTCCGTTGCTTGCACTCGGACCAACAAATTTTATCAAATTTTTATTGTAAATATTAGTGTACATAGTAGTTAGGTTATCAAATTTTAAAAAACACACTAGCGCCTGCTGAAGGCCGTCATGATACATTATATTTTAAAAATTAAGTAGAAACATAAAAATAATAATAATAATAATAATTAAAATTGAAGTTGGAGGGCCAAGCCGGCCGATCACTGTACATGTTAAAAATAATTGTAGAACAAAAATTGTGTAAATAAAGAAGAATTTTACTACTACTACTACGCGCGCGTGGCTCATTCCAGTTCGAGACAGCAGCACGTACGGACGTGTTCTTTGTTCGCGCATTTTAACGTTAACTACGTCTAAGGGAAGCCTCGGATACAGGGTGCAAAATGAAAATTTCCAAATTGGGGACCGTCACGAAATCATGTAAGATTTAAAACGGTAATGGCGACTTTATCTTTCGACGGATTTTCGAGATTTTGTTATTAATAGATTCGGAAACTTTTCACCAATTTGCTAATTGTATTAAAACTATTCATTATCAACGGCAAACTATTGTAAATGTTATTTCTTTCCAAACCGGGTGAAAAATCAAAAAATCAATCCCGTTCATAAATCCCCAACACGGACATCAGATTGCAGTAAGGTACGGGCCTTTTGATCCACTGCTTCGTTTCTCCTGTGTATAAAAAGCCCCGTGTTTCGCGTGCGCGCGTCATTTTCATTCTGGATTTCATGGAAAGCGGACCAAGGCGTCCAGAAGCGGTCCTAGCGACAACGGCTGTGGTGGTGCGGATGAAAATGTTTCGTTCGATAGTGGTGGCGGTCGTGGCAACAGCAGTACATCTTTACATCCGTGTTACAAGCAGCATTTTTGGATCTGGCAATTAACGGCGTGCGTAGAGCCCAATCATCAGATGGCTGTCGCGCAGACCAGTAGTTGTTGGTGAGGCACATAATTGGGAATGAATCGGATCTTTTCAGAACCACCATTATGTTTGGGAGGAAGGTTAAGTTGAAATAATTTGTCTATAGTGCAACCGCTAGGAACTAGAAAACTTTTCAGTGAAATATTCTAGCGTGATTCTGAGCTCAATTATATGATGTTTGTCTAGCACTAAATACTCTTCTTGCTGTGAATTTAATTTTGAACAATGATTCAGTGATTGATAAGTGATTGAGAAAGTTGATATAAGACGAACTTTTTCATAGAACAAAACATAATTGTTTGGTATCGGTAGCGGAATCATAGCATTACTGCCGGTCCGAGCGCGTGTCAGAAGGAGAAGCTGCAAAAATGTATTTGCATGCATGGAAATGAAACCCGAAACAAGTAGCAGGCTACCTGCTAAAATTATATTCTTTAGGGGAAGTTTCACTTGACTGTTACTGCTATCCACGCGAATAATTATCGGCAGCGTCTTTTTATAACGCGCGCTTGTGATTCTGCTGCCGATGGAAAACAATCTGCCATCACCAAGCAATTAAGTTTTACTTTGAACAACATTCATCTCGCCTCAAGTTATGACTTACGAGCTACTTTCTCTGATGGTAGCCAATCGTTAGTACTTCAGACAAGAAAATTTTATTCTGAGCGCGAACGACCGCATGAACCACACCATCGATGAGAATGAAATTTCCGGTAGCAGCTCCGCCGAAGCCGATGGTAGGACTACGATCTGCTTTTCGCGACATCTTGAACGAAATGGCTCGCGCGTGCGAATCAGCTGCTTTCTTGTAATCAATAAAGTTAAACCTAGTAGTAGTAGTAAAATTCTTCTTTATTTCATCATTTTCTGTTCTACAATTATTTTTTACATGTACAGTGCTCGGCCGGCTTGGCCCTCCAACTTCAATTTGATTTTTTTGTTTATATTGTTATTCAAGTTTTAAGATATGATATATCATGACGGCCTTTAGGAGGCGCTAGTGTGTTTTTATAATTTGATAACCTAACTACTATGTACACTAATATTTACAATAATAATTTGTTATCCTAGATTGAAACTAGCGCCCTAATTGGAGCCTGATCCGAATGCAAGCAACGGACCCTAAACTTTTCTTTACACTCACCAAAGCGTTCATGTAAGGTTTTTATCCCGGCCAGACGGTGGACCTCGGATGTTCTTGTCCTGGGAGGGGTGTTGAGGATCATCCTCAGGAATTTGTTTTGGACCCGTTGAAGTTTGAGGTGGTGGGTTTTAGCGCAGCTCTCCCAGACCGGCATGCCATATTCGATCACAGGGAGGATGATTTGCTTGTAGACAGCAAGCTTATTTTTCAAGGACAATGACGACCGGCGGTTGATCAAAGGGTACAGTAGTTTCAACAAAACGTTACACTTTGTCACCGTTTTGTCAACCTGTTGCCTGAAAATAAGCTTGCTGTCGAGGGTCAAGCCAAGGTAGTCGGCCTCATTGGCCCATTCCACAGTCGTGCCATTGAGGATGATTTTACAGTCCCCAGGCGGAACAAGTTTAGGGGATTTGGAGTGGGAGAAAATGATGACCTGGGTCTTCGCCGCGTTGATACAGATCTTCCAGCTGGTGAGGTACTCTGTCAGGGCATCCAGGCCTCGTTGGAGTTTTGCCACTAGCGCTCTGATCACTCTACCGTTGTAGACGATGGATGTGTCATCTGCGAACAGAGACAGAATGCCGCCTTCTGGAGGTTCTGGCATGTCGGAAGTGAACAGATTGAAAAGCAGGGGCCCGAGGATACTGCCCTGGGGGACGCCTGCGACGATGTTGTGCGCATTGGAACTCGCTCCGCTGATTGAGACCCGGAATGTCCTTGCCGACAGGTAATTGTTGATGATTTTCACCAGGTAGCTGGGAAGATTGTAGCGTTGTAGTTTGTACACCAGGCCATCATGCCATACATTGTCAAATGCCTTCTCGACATCGAGTAAGGCCATGGCGGATGTTTTTGAGACAAACTTGTTCCGTCTGAGGACGTTGGTAACTCGAGTCAGTTGGTGTACAGTTGACCGACCGCGTCGGAAACCAAACTGTTCCTCGAGCAAGATGTTGAGATTTTCGGCAGACTCAAGTAACCGATGATGAATAGCTTTTTCGAATAGCTTGGATACCCCTGAGAGAAGGCTGATGGGTCGATAACTTTTGGGGGAGGAAGGATCCTTCCCAGGCTTCCGGATGGGGATGACTTTCGCTGACTTCCAGGACGATGGGAAGTAGCTGAGCCGGAGACACTGATTGAAGATCAGCGAGAGGTGCTCAAAGAACGGCGCACTCATGTGTTTGAGCTCGAGATTCAGGATGCTGTCGAAGCCTGGGGCCTTCATGTTCTTCGACGATTTGTTATAGGCCGTCAATTCGTCAGCTGAGATCTCCAACTCCTCCGAGAAGTCGTTGGGAATCAAATGGATGTTGTTAGCATGCTCGTTGACGGCTGCTTCGTGTGGACTGACGATGTTCTGCCCAAGATTGTGTGAGCTGACGAAGTGACGACCTATTTCAGCGACCTTCTCTGCAGGAGTTATCAAGCGATCCTTAGAGCCATTATTGTCTAGCGGGATCAAAGGTGGAATGGGCCGAGGCTTGGATTTTAGAATTTTATAAAGTTAAACCTGTAGTCACGCCCCTTTAGTAAGTGTGTGACGGGTACACAATATTTGCAGTCATACCGGACAACAAAGAGGCGGGACTAATGGGCCATCTTCATTGATTATAAGAAAACTGCTTTCCCCCGCGCGTGTGGCATTTCATTTGAAATATCGCGGAGAGCGGTCCCAGCATCGGTAGAGATGTCGCAAATTAATCGATTACTTCGATTAATTGATTATTTGTTGTGATAATCGATTAATTTTTAAATCGATTACTTCCCAACGATTAATCGATTCAATAATCGACAAGAATCGAGAGTAATCGATTAGTTACTAATCGATTAATCGAGATTTTATGACATCGCAAATTTTATTCCAAATACATATGGGATATTGGAAAGAAACGGTTCTTCTCAGGGCCTCCATTCTATACAAAGGAAGATTAAGGCGAGACGAATTTTTTTCAAAGTGCAAATTAACCGCTTGGAGACGCCATAAAGTTGCCTGGCGTCCGTAGCAGAATCACGAGCGCGCGTCGGAGGGAGATGCTACAAATATGTATTCGCATGGATGGCTTCAGTGGCAGTCAAGTTTAATTCTTTCAAGATTCTTATTTGGTTTTGTTATTCCAGCCTATGGCGTGGGTCGTGTGGTCGTGATTCGAAATATGCATTATTGGGAATTAATCGATTCTTCTCATGGACACCATTTTAAAAATAGGAAGATTGAGGCGAGACGAATTTGTTCAAAGTACGACGTCGTAGCAGAATTACGTTGCCGTTCGTAGCAGAATAACGAGCGCGTATTGTAGAGATGCTGCAAATATGTATTCTTGCACTGGCACTAGATTCTTCATTTCACCAAACTGTTTTACGTAGTTTACGTCGGGCGGTCGTGTCTTGTACACAACCCTTATGATTTTTCCACTTCCCCCAGTGTACCTTAACTAAATAAAATACTCAGGGTCACGGGGAAAAGTGATCAAATTCATAAACAATTCATCCTAAGGTAGCTTGAAAATATCCACGAAACTGTGACTATAACAGCGCAAGAAGTGTTTGGCACTGCACATTGACTCCGACAAAACTTGGTTGATTCGATGAGGTGTGTTAGCCAGTGACAGACAAGCAAAATACTGTCAGGAGTCGGTGCTAGTGGCCGATACGCGATGTTATAAAAAACAGTACAACATCACAAAAAGAGTGTTATTGCTGAAACGCAGGACAACATGGATAGAAACGATATGCGGAAGTTTTACGCGACTGTCATTGTCACTATGGTGATAACTAGGTGGAAGGAGCACTTCGAAAATTTGTTGAACGGTGAAAACGAAGATGAATTGAGGAGCAAGATGGGCACAATCAACGTTGATCATGCTTACGAATCACTCACGGTGGATGAGGTTACGAAGGTTCTAAATGAGCTGGAAAAGGTTTATAGCCCGCGGATAATCCTTGATCAATTCTGGGAGTTCAATTTACAGACTGACCATCTGTTCGTTGATTTGGCTGATTGGCCCTCCCCAGACCCACTTGTGCCCCCACCCAGAAAATTTGAAAATCTTATGCCAAAATAGTAAATTTGCATGAACCATAAAAATATTTCCTTATTCTGCATTGCACCGTATCAAAGAAGAGATAAATTTTTCGGCAAAGTATAACAAAGTTGAAACATTATTCAACCAGAATTTTAAAAAATAAACAAAAATTGTAACTGTCTACGTATATTATTGCTCCCATACTTGTATGCTGCTAAATCCAGCCAATGAGAGTTCAAACGATAATTCTTTTGTAAAACTTTCAAAAATAGAAATTGATAATATCAAATATGCCGCAAAAAAAGTTGATTAAATTATTTTTAGCATAGTGTCCTTACAAGTCCAGATGATTAGTTTTCACTGTTTACCAAACCCGATCGCTTCACTGAAAACCAAAACTACCCAAAAGTGGGTTGTTTGCACTCAAAACTGTAATTTGGGCCAATAATCCAAATTTGAGTAAAATGACTTTTCTGGCACTAGGTAGTTTGCCTTTAATCCCATCCCATTTACCCAAAGCTGAGTTTAATTTATCCAAAGCGGACCTTGATCAACTCAAAATTGAGAATATTGAATTTACTCAAATTTGGGTTATTGGGCTGAGCAACCCCGGTGAGGTGTTTACATCTAGCTCTAGTTTTGGCAACAATCATGGGAAAGAGAGAGAAAACTACCCAAATTTGGGTAAATTTTTTCTGCGATGTTCTCAACAGTGCGTATATTGAACACAAAGTTTGAGTTGATTTATCTGTCCGTGTTGTAATTAAACAGATCAAGCTCTATCTGGAATAAGGGCGAATGTCGCAAGAGAGAATTCTCTTCGTCGACTTCCCCTCTTTTAAATAAAAGTGACAAGCAGCGAATTTCTTTGTGGTTTATCACCTCAGAACGATAGAAAACAATGCGAACTTGCATTCTGAGGTGATAAACTGCAAAGAAATCCCCTGCTTGTCACTTTTATTCAAAAGAGTGAGTGAAGAGAATTCTCTCTTGCGACATTCGCCCTTTTACTAGATAGAGCTTGAGATATGCCTTTTCTAGTCTTATTGTTGAAATTGGAGATCGTAGATCTAAACGGATATGAAGTAGTGGAATAAGGAAGAATATTATTTTTATAGACTGAATGAATAAAAATATCACTCCAATTAAAAAAAAAATAGTTGAATGATTAAAATATTTCAGGCGCTTGAAATCATTGGGGAGAAACTGCATTAATCGACTTCTCTTGTTCGATGTTTTCTTTTTATTGATGTGGCGAATTGCGGTAGTTTTCCTAAGATTTTACTGTATGGTGTGATAAAGGTTTATTGCATCTTTCACCAAATTTAACAATCACGGTTGTAGCTTTTGAAACAGTTGAGTAATTTACAAAATATAAAATCGATTAAGAGAAATCGACGAAGCTACTACCCTATGATGCTAAGCGCGAAATTTGTTCATGTTAGGGTCTTCTCAGATTCCAACTAACTATGCGTAATTACAGAACTTTAAAACTCTGACGAAAACTTACAAGAATTTCTCACAGTAAATACATTGTAGTTCCTGTTGAAAACCGGACGATCGTAGTAAACTATGTCCAAATACGGACGCGAAACTGTTTTTCTCCCGTCAAAACATGTGAAAAAGTGAAAATTTAAAGTGTACGGTTTTCATCCGAACTCTACCCTTTAGTTGGAATGGAATACATTTTTGAAGTTCCCCACCGGATTTTAAACAGGAAGAAATAGAAATCAACCGAGCCTTGATAGAATCATCTCAAACTGATGTCCCGATAGGGTGGATGACCTAATGAATTCCTCAAGCCTTCAACATCATCAATTTATTCAAGTAAGATCCATCTAATTTAACGCTAAGAATTTGTTTCCTTCCTTTACATATAACATACAGATCCTCTCCTGACTATACTAATTTAGCGGATATTCTAAACGGAATAGATTAGAAAAGGCGCTATGTACGGTTTGGGCTATCAATTTAGACTGACAGTCAGCTTTATGCGTCTTCAGAGCCCATCGGCTTCAGGTGGTGTTGGTTATGCGATGGATCGGGGTTTGTCGGTGCAGGAGGTCGGAGATGTCATCGGTCATTTGGTGGTTTGTCGGTTTCGGATGCCTGGTTTGGAGGTGTGATGTGTGGTGGACTTCTGGTGTAGGGGTTTTTCCGCAGCTCTGCCAGTTGGACAGAACAGTTGGACAGACAGAGTTGTGGGGGGGCCCTAGCACCAGGGGTCCGCCATGCATCGCGCTTCCATGTCGGGCGTCTGAGACTGGCAGGCTACCGGGTGATCGGTGACATCCTTGATTTCTCGCTTAACTTTTCAAAAGGACCTAAGTAACATTTTTTTCATGAATTAATTTGAATAGCGCAATGAACAGAACAACATGAAAGCTGTTGATTGCAGTACTCAAATTAATTCATGAAAAAATGTTACTTAGGTCCTTTTGAAAGTTATGCGAGATTTCTTGTATTGATGAGTTTCGATTCGGCGTGTAACTGATACCACCTGAAGCCAGTAATATCACTGGTAGCAGATTTGTAACGCTGCCTGGTTGCAGTGACTTATACTAAATGACAAGAAAATTTCAATCATGTTGCGGAGTGAGTTTGCTGTTGGCGGGGTTCATACAACGAATTGTTGGCCAGAGAGTGGTGATGGGCTTTCACACTGAAGGACCTCCAGGCAGCATTTTCTAGATTGCCCTCAGAGATAATTTTTCAGACGGATTGCTGAATGATCGAGCCCTTACTGATCTTGACAAAAGTCGACAGCTTATACGCTCATTTTGAGGTTTCATTGATTTTTGTTGGAAGTGTGTAAGAAAATTGGAGTTACGGAAATTAATCTTTCAATTTAATCTAATCTTGTCAGAAGAACTTCGGAAATTATTTACAAATATCCAAATCATTTCCCTGTGTGCATATAAAAAAATTAAAAGCATATCGTTATACGCGTGCTGCCACCTACAAGTGAATGCGTTACCTCGAAATATTTTGGCATGACGTTCAAATTCAAAAGTTCGCGGTGTAATAAATTTACATATTTAAAGGCGCAAATAAGTTTGAAATTAAATTACTGCGCAATTTCCAGTGACCTTTAAACCTAAAAATTCTAAAAGGAAATGTTAAAATAAAGAAAACCTCTCTCTCCGCAATTGAACAATGCACAAAAAAAGAACGTAAAACAATTGGGTTGCTATTGTAACTGATTTTACAAGCAGGTCCCATTTTGAATCGCGATATCGCTTTCTTTCTGGTGGAGTACTTGATCGAGATCGGTCGAATTTTCGATAAGAAAAGTTTTTTAAGTGGAAAATTTATAAAAATAACTATAGTGGTCTAGTCTAATAGCTAAACTCGAAGTAAGTAAGCGCGAGTGAAGTTAAACTAAATTACTAAATTTATGATTAAATTATTTTAGTTGAATTTTTTGGAAGTCGGTAGAAAAAGGAAATTAAATTAAAGTTAATTGAATAGAAGGAAGTCAGGTAAGCTTATAACTATTTGGTGAACTATTGTGCAGTTAATAAACTATTGCGTTGTTCAGGCAAGCCCAGCCCAAACAACGTGGGCGGCAAGTGCAGGTTATTTGAGAACCATTGCGTGTGGGTGGTAATTTTCCACCACGTTAGTTCGGACACAAGGTTGACGGAACGATTTGACGAAAGCTTTTTCGTCGAACTGGTCGAGCAAATACGGCCGAAATCAACCCCACTCGATACTGCAAGCTTGAAAGCGGTGTGTGTCCGGAATATCCACGAGACGATACGGAAAGTGGCGAGGCGAAGAGCTAAACCAACAAAAGCTCACACTCCACCAAGATCCGGGGACGTCTCCACCCCGATGACATGCGCCTACGCCTGAGTGGATGATTATGGGTTCTCACGCCTGAAACCGACACGTGCTCTGTTCATCACCTTCCCGTTCGACGTTGGAAAACGCTAGATCACCCGTCGAGGGATACGCACATCAATGAACAAGGTCAGATCAATTCAGTTCACCTATTAGGGCCTGTATAGTAAATCTAGGCAAAGATCAATTTTGTGAGATTATTTTCATCGGCTTTTTTCGGTGAACATTAATTTAAACTAAGCAAATTACCGGACGTTTCGACCTACTAATATGTTCGGTCATCATCAGCGGATCCTTAAATATTTATTTTTTAGTTTTTTAGATACAATATTTGAATTAATGATAACTTACATGCTACAGAAAATCTACTCCCATCACTTCTCTGCTTTTGTTTTGTACATCAGTCGTTTGTGTGGTATGTGGTATGTCCTTAGGTTATAGTTGTTTTGTTGTTATTAATTTTTCAATTAGACCGTTATACGTCGATCTGAATCTGATGGAATCTCTCTGCAAATTCACTGTATTCTCTTCTCCTCTAATTTTAATATAAAAGGTTTCTGCTAAGAGTCTTGTGTCTGTTCTAGGTGTCTCGTCTAGTATTTGTGTTTTTTCAAAATTAAAGCAGTGTCTTTCGTTGATGGTATGTTGTACTAAACCTGTACTACCTACATAAAAACGACATTAAAACAAAAAAAAAAGTAGGTAGTACAGGTTTAGTACAACATACCATCAACGAAGGACACTGCTTTAATTTTGAAAAAACACAAATACTAGACGAGATACCTAGAACAGACACAAGACTCATAGCAGAAACCTTTATATTAAAATTAGAGGAGAAGAGAATACAGTGAATTTGCAGAGAGATTCCATCAGATTCAGATCGACGTATAACGGTCTAATTGAAAAATTAATAACAACAAAACAACTATAACCTAAGGACACACATACCACACAAAACGACTGATGTACAAAACAAAAGCAGAGAAGTGATGGGAGTAGATTTTCTCTATAGCATGTAAGTTATCATTAATTAAAATATTGTATCTAAAAAACTAAAAAATAAATATTTAAGGATCCGCTGATGATGACCGAACATATTAGTAGGTCGAAACGTCCGGTAATTTGCTTAGTTTAAATTAATGTTCACCGAAAAAAGCCGATGAAAATAATCTCACATGATTAGAAGCGGTGATGATCTCTGTTAAACAATGATCAAATTTTCCAATTAGAAAAATCGTGACGTCACGCTCTAGGCAAACCTGAAGAAATAGAAATCAATTGAATTAAAATAAAGATTGAAACAAGTTGAACTTTAAAAAAATTCAACGTTTGCAAATTAAGAAAAAAAAATCAAATTTCGAATAAAATAAATGTGAATGGATTCGTTATTTCGAGTTTAGTGATTGCTTCGCCAGGGTCGGTCGTCACATGGTAGAATTCTTCAATATTGGTCCGGCTTTATAATTGGGAAACTTTAGCCACCACTCAATTTTGGATGGAGTTGGTTGGACGTATTTATCATTTCAACAGTCTTTTTAGGTTTGGTCAATACGTGAGCGTTTAAATGAAACTTTAGTTCTGAAAATAAAAACTGTTTCAACCTGCCTTGGGTTAGGTCGTCTCATGCCGGGATATTTAAAGGAGTAACGGTCCTTCTAGAACGAAGGTGGCGCTTAAGCCGTTAACTTAAAGAAAAGAATTAAACGTTACAAGTGGAACTACTCAAATTTAAAGTGGTTCCGCTTTTAATGAAGAGTGAGTGAAATTTCCGTTGGAGGAGAATGCTCGGCAATACAATACTTCTTACTATAGAGTAAAAAGTTCGATGTGTGAGGTTGTTTCATCCAGCGGATCATTCACCATGAATGTGAATAAGGCCAAATCTTGAAACTGTCAAACCTGAACGAGTTCTAGTTGTAGTTAATGCAAGTGTAACTATTTTAAAGCGAAAGTTTTGATAACATTTTATAAAAATGATAAAAAAATACTCTATATATAACTTGTTTAGTAAAAAATTAGATTCGTATAAACATGTTCTAAAAGAAAAATGTATGAAAACTGGACGTTTTATTATGGCTCACCAGAGGGGCTGTTTTTAGATTTTTTTTTTATAGCGATTGTTTCACTTTCAATCGCTCGTTTGTTTAACTGGCAATGGTCTTAAGTGAAATAGGTCTACATTTGCTAGTTAGCAAGCTCTGCAACATATCGACAGTTTCATGAAATGCAGACACGACTCAATATTTGCAAATTTTCAGAAACGAAGTTTTTAATTTTGGGCTAAAAAAACTAACAGTGGGTAATGTCTGTGACATAACCGGAAGTGGACGTAGGACTTGGCTTGACCATCCATGTAAAAATTGCATATTTTGCTCAGCATTATTCATAAGCATTATTACACGTTTCGTTACCAATCTAGAGAAAAAAATATCAAAATGGAAAGCTATCAATCGATTTTTCATCTAATGTTGATTTTTTTGTCATTGATGAAAGTATGTAAAAAGTTAATTCTTTGATTTCTAGAGACGGAAATATCATTATCCCTGTCCGGGCTGACAATAGTCATTCTCGACGTATGAAGTAAGCGAAAAAAATATAGTCTTCGTCATAACATTGCCCGACGCGACATCTATTCGGTTTCTTCATGCCGCATGCCTACCACGAAGATAGTCGTGCAGCCAAAAGTTTTGACGATTTCCGTCGTCACTTCTTCACATAATCGATTGCACGTCGTTATAGACGGAGTAGTTAAAAACATAATGATGTCTAGAATAAAGAAATAGTACGAACTTTGATAACATAAATGTTTCGATAGCATTTATAACATCTTCATACGTTACTTCAAATTCATTTTCACAAAGAAATAATAAAATTTTCGCAGGGCAGCTGTCGCTTGAAGCATAATGGTATGAAGTCTTCGTTCTCAGGGGACTGACACTTGTATACCTCCACCACAGTTCGTTTCGTATCCAGCATTGAAAATTCCGCACTGACAGCCATAAGGAGAATCATGGGAAAGAAAGAGATAGGTGCGTTCCACACTGACAGTTTCATAAACGATAAGCAGAAGAAACGAGACTGCATCTACACTACGGAAACATAACCAAAACATCAGACCCCCGTTCGTTCTTCGCTGTCGTCATGACGATTTGGTTGCACGACGAAAGCTAACGTTGTGCGCGTCATTGACGATGCGTCGAGTAGCAATGAAGACAATAAAACTCGTCGCTACTGCGGTTTTTCTTGCTGCGACGATTACTATTGTCAGGCCTGTCCCTGTCGCTGGATGTTGGTTCTCTACCGACCGCTCAAGATAAAATTTGAGCAGGAACTAAGCACGCGTGAGCCATGATTTTATCATTATATCAGAACTCTAGCCGAATCTCCGCCCCTGTGGTGAATAAGACCATTGAACATCGTTTGCTCACTGCTAGTCGTGGGTAATTAAAGTGACAAAACATTTCAAAATTATTATTTTCTAAATAATAACTAATGAATAAAAGAGTTCACTATCAAAATAATTATATATGGGACATTCGAAGTATTTTCAATGCCATAATTTCCAAAAAAGATTGCATAGGAAATCCGCCGAAGCTCCGCCTTTTCGATGAATAATACCATTGTAAATCAGCTGATGGCTACACATTTACATTGATCAATAAAGCGAATGATTTCTACATTATAGCATTGCAACTTAAGCCGATGTTCCACCTCTTTGATGAATACATCGCAAAACATTTGTTGGTTCTACCTTTACGTTGACCAACCAAGCAAAAATGATTTGTCACATATATAGTTCATTAACAACATGGTCCACTTCGAGAATCCCCATATATTGGGCAACAGACAGCACATTCACACCATCTTGGGTTACCAAAGATGACTAACGCCTAAAAATGATTGCCAGGGGTGCGATAATTGCAAATGTTACACTAATTTTACAAATTTTGAAAATTTTAATTACATTTTTCAACATTTCATTTTTAAACTAAGATTCCAAAATGGGATCATGTGATGATTTCTAGCACATTATTTCGACATGTTATGCTGCACATTGAATTATACGTTTAAGCACCCCTCGCAATGTCTCTTCACTACATTGCTTGTCTTTTGTGATACCGCGACGCTACTGCGTTAACTCTTCAAATTAGCTAGAGTGGTAATAGTGGTAATAGAGTATATTTGCTGAAACACAAAATCACGTTAACCAAGAATATTCAAAAGCTTTATACCAACGTTTGAAAGTTACACAAAATTCAGTAGCTATTTACCTATTCACATCAACAAATAAATCAAATTTTAAATTGAAATATTTAGACTCAAAACAGTGACAATTTTTGGAATTCTAATGGAGAATTTTTAAAAATTTCGTTGAAATCTTAGAATAAGAAACGCATTTTCTTTTGTCGTGAGCGAGGAAGACAGAATTTTGTAACAATTCATCGCCATGAACGCGAATTAATAAAATTGTCACGCAAACGCTCTCTAATTAGTTGATTGTACTACATTTTCAAAATGATTCTATTGCGAAAAACTCTTTAGTAAGTATATTAGTGGTTCTGAAAAGATCCATTCGCAATGTTAGATTTAAATTTCCTCTTGAGCGGTTCAACTGGGAGTTTATGATTGTTTAAAACATTATGAATCGATGTCTGCAGGAATACCAAACGCTTAACCGCTGCTGCCATCGGCCGAGAAAACTTGATCCGTAGTGTTGTCGTCGACACTCTATCGTCACACACCGCCGTGCCGCGCTTACTGTTGGCTTCTCGACAATGTAGGGCTGAAAATGCCGATGATGCTGACCTGAGAATGTTGACGATTCTGCCTTGCTCTTAAAAAGGCTTTAGGTTTGCGAATGCGTGGCTGAGACGATGATGCAACCGTTCAAAAGTTCCGACGATGCGATGCTGTTATTGCTTTGCCTGTTCCGGTCAGATTGAGAGGAAAAATTCGCGCTGCGCTATTTTATGCCTTCTTAGCAGACCTAGCGTGAGCTCATTCGTTGACGTCTGCACCAATCAGAACGTGGTAATGGAATGATGCAAGAATGATGCGGTACCCATACTTATAGGTTTTCGTGAATTCAATGTTTTGCTTTGAAAACAGTTTTAGGCCTATTGAAACAAGTTTTCGGATATTATCAAGCATTAATATGAAAGGCATACTTGAAAGCTGTCGATTGAGGGGTTAACTGCAGAAATCTGTTCACTAGGGTAAAAGCTATTAACGTTTGAAATCTTTCAACACAGCGTAACGCGGCCGATTTAGAAATTTTGAAATGACACCCGGTATAGTAAAGAGAGACGTAAGTCCTACGTCAAAAAGAAACTTTTATATTTTAGTAATTGTTTTGAATTATTCGGCTCTCTCTCTCTCTGCATGTGTTCATACAAATGTATTAGTTTTATGTGTTTCAGCAAGAAAATCTAAAAAATCAACATTTCCAAGAAATGTCCAAAAAAACATTAATTTTGAAATACACATAACTTTTGATGTATTGTGAATTCTGACCTGGATTTTGACAGGTTAATCTTTATACCAGTATATTTGCCAGTATTGTGTGAAAACGTTGATATGTGTTAAGTCTCATAAGTTTGAAGTGATAAAACATATTTTTTTAGGATTTATTGAATTTATGTTTCTGTTGTAATCAGGTTTCTTTTACTAGTCAAAAAATCATTGAACACTTTTTCGAATATTTAAATCAGTTTCCACATATGCACTTTGTGCTCTATGATCACTATTTTCACACTTTCATGTAGCAACAAACAAACATGATCTACTTTTCACTCAATTCCGACAGGGGGTTTGATACTCCTAGATACTTGAACGTCTCTGGGGCGTGTTTTCAAGTTCAGCATTCAGAGGTCACATACAGTCGTGATTTATTTAGTAGGCAGAACGATCGGCCGGTCATCACATAATTTGTTCTGCTTTGTGCGGTTAGCAGAACGATCGCCCGATCATCGAAATGTTGTTCTGCTTTGTGCGGGCGAGTAAATTAATTAGAAAAGTGAAGATTCAGTTCGCGTCAGTAAGCAGAACGATCGGCCGGTCATCGAAAATGTTGTTCTGCTTTGTGCGGTTAGCAGAGAGATCGGCTGGTCATCGACAATTTTGTTCTGCCTAGTGCGGTTGGTAATTAAAATAATTAGTGCTCGTTCGATTATGTTATGAATTGATCAAAATACACGCTATACACGGCATACCGTTTACCAAAACGAACCCTGCCACAATACCTACCCCATATATCCAACACCCCAGTCATTTCTCGTGGAAGTGCAGATGACTCGTCGGCTTCTATCAAAGCGAGTATCATGTCAACATTTTCCTACCCATTCCTTAATTGACCTGCATTCGGACACGGCCGGCGCTGGTATTGCTTATTTTTTGGTCACCAGTTCTTACACATTGAAGATGATGTTAGTCCCAAACTTCATCTGTTGGTTCTCTGTGTAATTACAGCTGACCTGGCAATAACGGAGTAGCAACCGTGGGCGGTCAATCATGCTCATGCTCATGCTCATGCTCATGTAGTTGCTGTTGAAAACCGAAGTGAACTCGAACGATAGTCGTATTTTCTCCCCCAGTATCAAGTTTATTCGGGCTGCAAAATGGTGGGTTGACATCAAGGAAGGAGCGCCCAACTGAGCTCTGGTCCCCACAAGTCCCTATCTCACGCTTCCACGGGTCGTCCGATGACAAAAGACCGCCAGCTAAGGGTTGTGTACTTAGCTGGTAGTGCAGCCTGGGCACTGTTGTCCTTCTGACATCAGCTAGAGCAGCGGTTCCCAAACTTTTGGGTATGCGACCCACCTAGCAAAATTCTATATGTCTCGCGACCCACCTATAAAAAAATGCATTTTATCAAGTAGTATTAAGCATTAATTGAATCAGAATGTCATCTGTTTCGGCTTCTTCCTTCTAAAAAATATTCACGTTAGCTTACATGCACAAATGCAAAAAATGACGAACATGATATTGTTTGTCAAAATGTTAGCGTATTTATTTTACTTCATTAAGGGGACATCTATTAGGCATAAATGTTTTCTAAAATAGCGTGGTGATGACTATTTAAAATAAAATGTGGTTTGAACTTGAGAGTTCAGTGCGTGATTTCTCTTGTTTCGGACAGCAGAACGATCGCGCGATCGGCCGAAATATTGTGTTCTGCATTGCGCGGCCGGTAATAAAAATCAGTTCAGTGCGTGATTTCTCGTGTTTCAGGTATTGCGCTTTGATCCGTTCGAGACAAGTGCGATCTTCTATAGCTTGCAGTAGCCATCGGGAAAGTAAGTACAGTGCGTGTGTTATTCGTCGCGAGCCGGAGAAAAAAAATCTTTTTGATATTCGGCGGATAATGCGCTTGTATTGCGCTTTGCTCCGGTCAAGTAAGGGCAAGTAGTAAGTACAGAATACTGCACGTCGGTTCGGTCGTCAAAAACTCGATCCTTTACAGTTTGCATATGCCATCGGGCATGCATGGTGACTATTGTCCATGCTCGGTTCATATACACGTCGAACGATCTGGTATCGTTGTAGCACAGAGAAACAGACGTCTCACTTAGAACAAAATGTAATCAAAATCATCGTCACGAAAACATTGTCGCCCAATGCTATAATCCCGGTGTGTGGCCAAGCGGCAACCAGATGACGGTAGTGTGCAAACGTCAAACACAAGCATAATCGATGAAAGCGCCATCGGTGGCCGATTGACCACCTAAAAGAAGTTAAATAAACCGTTAAAAAGGTGTACGATGGAACATATGTTGAGTGAGACGTCTGTTTCTCTGTGGTTGTAGTTTGTGCGGTCGGGAAGTAAACCAATAGATATACGTTTGATCGTGTTCCTGCTCGGTGTGCAGGTAGTTAGTTTGTTCTGCTTTGTGCGGCCGAATCATGGTTAGGTAAAATCACTGTGTATAAAGAATGGCACGGTCGTATCGCTTATCAGAGTGAATCCAGATCCAACGATGCCTACCAACTAACTGATAATCCTTCCTGTGGTTTTTGTGGAGACGCAGAGGTAAACACGGTCTTCAAATAGCAAAAACCACCTACTAATATTCCTTCCCTCTTCCTAACTGACTACAAGGACGTGGCCGGCGCCGTTATTGATCATTTGAATATTAGAGTCACTGAAACTTGCACACTGAGAATGCTTGAACAATCCCAGTCAATCATTCAGTTGATTCTTTGTGCAATTTCACTGATTCTGGTCAATCACGGAGTAGCAACCATAGATATGTGTAGTCAGTCAAAGATAAGCTAAGCTAAGCTAAACTAAAATGTGGTTTGAACTTGAAATTAAGTTCCTGAAAAATATGATCAAAAGGTTCGGCATCCGAGTTGCAACTAATATTTGTTCCAACAATCCGCTCGCGACCTCCCTGGGGGTCGAACCCACAATTTGGGAAACCATGAGCTAGAGTGAGAAGGTACGCCTCGAGCGTCTGTTCACCAGGAGGTGCGGCTCAAACAGCATCTGCCTGGTAACCAGCGGCTGATTAATGGAATGCTGTATCGCGTCAGCTATACCTAAGGTGGCAGCGATGTAGGTAACGCGACCCCGGTAAGGTAGCTTACTGAAGCCTCTCAAATACCACGAAAATGGAGATAGAAGAAAAAGAGAACGTTTTTTTGGCAACCGACCCGGCAACGAAATAAGGACTATGATTGGAAACTCGGTACCTGGAATGTCAGGACCCTAAATGAACCTGGACGAGTGAGCCTTCTGGTTCGTGAACTGCAGAAGGTTGAAGTGAACGTGGCCGCTATTCAAGAAGTCCGATGGCCTAGATCCGGAGAACGAGAATTCCAAGCCGTGGACCCCACGACCAACACTGCATTCAAGTATAACATCTATCACAGCGGCGGCGGAAAAGCAGAGCATGGAGTTGGTTTCGTAGTGAAGGGTAAGCAGATGAAGGGAGTGACGCGGTGGAAACCCATTAGCGAACGAATCTGTGTGTTGAGTATACGGGACAAATTCTTCAATTACAGCCTAATCAACGTTTACGCACCGACAAACGATAAATCCGACGACGTGAAGGACACGTTTTATGAATGTCTTGATAAAACCTATGGAGAGTGCCCAAAGCATGACGTGAAAATTGTTATCGGAGATGCTAACGGCCCGGTAGAGAGGACTTTTCCGTCCCATAATCGGTAGGGAGAGCCTTCACTCCGCTACCAATGACAACGGTCTACGGCAAGTAAATTTTGCTGCAGCCAGAGGGATGGCCATCAGTAGCACCTAATTTGCACGAAAGAACATCCGACAGCACACCTTGAGACACCCAAATGGTGAAACTTGCAACCAGATAGACCATGTTCTGGTGGATGGGCGCCATTTCTCGGATGTTATCGATGTGCGGACATTCAGAGGTCCGAACATTGACTCTGATGACTACCTCGTTGTCAGTAAAATTCGATCACGGTTGTCAACTGTATCGAACGAAAGATCACAGCGAACGATGCGTTACAATATCCAGCGATTGTCGGCGGAAGGAGTATCGGCTGAGTACCGCCAGAAGCTCGACGAACGGATAAGTGCAATCAACGTTAGCGACAACATCAACGATCTATGGGAGTCGATCCATGGAGCGGTGAGCACAACAGCACGAGAAGTGGTAGGCACTGCACAGAGGCGACCCAGGACGGGATGGTTCGATGTGGAGTGCCAGAGAGTGACAGACGAGAAGAACGTTGCCAGAAGCCGGATGTTGGTGTCGGGTACCCGATCGAATAGAGATCGGTACAAGGAAGCAAGAGCAGCCGAAAAACGAACCCACCGCAGGAAGAAAAAAGAATACGAAGAACAAGTTATTAGTGAGGCGCAGGAAAAAATGGAGCAGAACGATATGCGGAGGTTTTATGAGTCTGTCAATGGCGTGCGGAGAAAGACAGCGCCATCTCCCGTCATGTGCAACGACCAACAAGGGAATTTGCTGACAGATAAAACCAAAGTGGCTGCCAGGTGGAAGCAACACTTCGAGACTTTGTTGAATAGAGGAAGTGACGGTGCATCGGTGAACAGAATAAATATTAACGACGATGGACAAGCTGTGGAGTCGCCTACACTAGATGAGGTTAAAAAAGCTGTTAAAGAGCTGAAAAACAAAAAGGCTGCGGGGAAGGACCAGCTCCCGGCTGAACTTCTCAAACATGGCAGTGAGCAGCTTTATGAAGTTCTGCACCATATTATGTCGAAAATATGGGAAACGAGGAAATGCCTGCTAGCTGGTTGGACGGCCTCATTTGCCCTCTCTTTAAGAAAGGGCACAGACTGGAGTGCGCCAATTAGCGAGGAATAACCTTCATTAGTTCGGCGAACAAAATTATGTCCCGTATTCTGTTCAACAGATTGAGACCGCTTGAAGAGTCCTTCGTCGGCGAATAGCAAGCAGGTTTTCGTGAGGGCCGATCAACGACGGATCAAATGTTTACCCTAAGACAAATCCTTGATAAATTCCGGGAGTACAACTTGCAGACACATCATCTGTTTATGGATTTCAAGGCGGCGTACGATTCAGTGAAACGGAATGAATTATGGCAAATTATGCTTGAACATGGTTTTCCGGCGAAACTGGTACAACTGATTCGTATAACGTTGGACGGATCGAAATCAAGCGTAAGGGTTGCGGATGAAATATCGACGTAATTTGTTACCCTAGATGGATGGAAGCAGGGTGATGCACTCTCGAATCTACTGTTCAATATAGCGCTCGAGGGAGCGATTAGGAGAGCTGGTGTGCAAAGAAGCGGTACCATTATCACAAGATCGTATATGCTCCTGGGATTTGCGGATGATATCGATATTATCGGGATTGATCGCCGTGCCGTGGAAGAGGCTTTTGTGCTTTTTAAGAGGGAGACAGCGAGGATTGGACTCACGATCAATACCAGCAAAACGAAGTACATGGTCGCTGGCAATCAACGTGGGTTCATTAGTGGTAATGGTAGCGAAATGGTGCTGGATGGTGAAAAATTTGAAGTGGTGGAAGAATTTGTGTACCTTGGAACATTAGTGACGTGCGATAATGATGTTACCCGCGAGGTGAAAAGGCGGATTGCAGCTGCAAATAGGGCTTATTACGGACTTCGTAAGCTTAAGTCTTAAGCTTAAGTCCCGTAGTCTGCAAACGAAAACAAAACTTGCGCTGTATACTACTCTGATTCTTCCGGTGGCTTTATACGGACATGAGACATGGACGTTAAAGGAGGCTGATCGGAGAGCTCTCGGAGTGTTTGAGCGTAAGGTGCTGCGGACAATACTCGGCGGTAAACAGGAGAACGGTATTTGGCGGCGTCGCATGAATCACGAATTGTACCAGGTGTATAAATGGCTGGATATTATTAAGCTTATACAACACGGCAGA
Organism: Armigeres subalbatus; assembly: GCF_024139115.2. Taxonomy (NCBI): domain Eukaryota; kingdom Metazoa; phylum Arthropoda; class Insecta; order Diptera; family Culicidae; genus Armigeres; species Armigeres subalbatus. Next base: position 108,784,299 of record NC_085139.1, on the reverse strand, counting down.
CTACGGTGGGCTGGTCACGTTATTCGTATGCCGGAAGAACGTCAAGCGAAGATAATATTTAGTAGAGAACCCGGAAGAGGTCGCAGGCTTCGTGGAAGGCGATGGCTTTTTGCAGTTGAAGAGGCCCTGATGTGTGCCCTGATGTGCGCTCAGTGTTCAGGGCGACTGGCCCAGGATCGAGTCCAGTGGAGAAGGTTACTCCATTCGGCGTAGGTTCATCGAAAAGCTGTAGCCCATCAAGTATGAAGTAAGTATCAAGTTTATTCACGAAATCTCAAAATACGGTTTTAAGTAGTTTTCATTCAATGCTAAAAAAAACATCTTCCGAATCTCAATGATTTTTTCAATAATCCTTAAAATATTTTCAGAATTGAAGAACAAACAAAAAAATTACAAAAATCGAGCAACATCTTAAAAGTGAGTGCAAATATTGTTAAAATACGCGAAAATACCGGCGGATTAATTAAAAAACTTTTCGCGAGATGATCGCGATCGTCGCGGAATATGCGATCACAACAAACAATTTGGATGACAGCCCGCATAATCATGGACCATACGTAGACCGCATCTGTTATAATTAAAGAGAATAAGTGGTATTGTAGCGAAGGTCTCACTAATAGTAGTCAACTATAAATGGACAGTCTCATATACTGTTTCAACAGTAGCTCAGATGGTAAACGGCCAAACTACCATATGAGTAATGGGCGGTTAAGTATAATTAACATTTAAATCCGGTCTTTTTTTCGAACAAAATTTTCGATGTACCATACATCAGTTGGTAGATGTACAATTCAAGAACTATATAATTACACATCGACAGCATGTTATGTATTAACAGTAAGTGTTGATGTAGGCTTGGTATGGTGAATCAAGCTTAAAATGGTATGCTAACAATGAAGTGAATAGTAACAATATATCTTATAACACATATGTAATTTTGACTGCATGGCATGTCGTTTTTCATTATGCGGGAGACTGAATGACGTCTTGTCAAATAAACGTCAGAATATTATCCCCACCCTGGACTTGCATGCAACATCACTAGCAATATTGGTTTGCACTACAAATGTTTATGTGTAATCAAAACAAACCAGAATTGGTAGAAGTGTTGCCAGAGTCACTGGAATATACTAGTTGAATTATGAATTATGTTTATATATCAATAATGTAGAATAACTTGTTAATGTAATATGACGATGGAAACTAATGAAAAATATACTCTGAGAACCAACAGAAAATCGTGTTTGATATTCTAATAGGTTATGGGCCCAGTGGTTAACTGGTAGAAAGTCGAGTCAAGTGAAGTTATTCTAAAGCGATTAGTTGAAGAAGATGCCTGGTAAGAAGGAAGATATTGCCCTCGGGGTTACCGATGGGGAACTAGCTGGTGGTCAACCAGTAGTAAACAACAAGACGGAACGCATTCCTCTTGAGCGAGGGCCGTCGTCCGTTGCGGCGCTCTATCGTGGAGACCGTTCGTGCGTATTCGACGGGAACGAAGCGAATTTCCCTGCTTGGAAATGGCGGATTGAGCACCATCTCAATAAGATGCGTCTGGTGCATAAGCTGTTGAGGACTCCCGTGGAAGAAGAATATGCCCATCCGGTGCCGGGAGCGAAACCCGAAGAAGAAGCAGCGAGGAAAGAAAAAATGAAGAAACGGATGGAAGAAGATATGGACGCTTTAGACGAAATAGTGCTGATGGTGAATAATCAGGTTTTAAATCAATTGATTGGCCTAGATTATGCGAAGCAAGTGATGGATGTGTTGGTCAGCACATACCAGAAAGTTGGAACTGGAGCAATGATCACGATGCGAGATCGTCTATTCAATCTCAAACATAAACGTTTTGATAGCCTTCAGCGTTTGTTTGATGAATACGATCTGATCATTCGAGAGCTGGAGAGAATGCGAGCTGGACTAACGCCAGCGGAGAAGATCCATGCTCTAATTATTGCGATGCCAAACCGATTTAAGCATGTCGAGGGTGCATTGACTGTGCTACCAAACGATGAGTTGTGTCGTAAACCATTAGGCGAGATAAAACGCATGTATGCAGAAATGATCGATGGTGAAACAATGGTTGGAAGGCGGATCAGAGGGTTAGATGACGTCGCACTGAAGTCGAACAAAAAGCACGTGAACGTTTGCTTTGGCTGTGGAGAAACTGGTCATTACAAAAACAAATGCCCGTTGAAGAAGAAGAAAGGACAATGGAATGGTCAACAAGCATGTCAACATCCCCGATGGCAGGGAAAGAACCCGAGTCGCCATCATGCACTGATGACTCAAACCAGCGCCAACGGTGAAACATCACGGAAAGTGAGATTTGTGGTCGATTCAGGAGCCAGCGACCACATGGTGAATGACGAGCGAATGCTGGAAGATGTGGAAGAATTGGAGAAGCCAGTCGTCATTGCAACTGCTAAATCAGGAACAACTCTTCGGGGTACGAAGAGAGGTAAGGTACGAGTGAGCAGTGTTGTCGGAGAAAACAAAATAAAGAAACTCGAATTCTATAATGTGCTTTTTATTCCGGAGCTAGATGTGAATCTCCTTTCAGTTAGAAGGGTAAATTCTATGGGAAAGAAAGTTACTTTTATGTATGAGGATGTCGTAATCCATGATGGTGGGGAGGTTATCGCCCATGGGATAATGGAAAATGGTCTTTATTATTTGCAATTGGAGTTGGAGGGCAATGTAACCTCAGCATTAGTAGGAAAGGACCAGATAAATGTTGAAACGTGGCATAAACGATTGGGACATTTAGGCAAAAGTAATATGCTGAAATTAGTAAGAAATGGCATGGTTGAAGGTATCGACTGTGGTGAAGAAAGTGTTGGCAGTTTGCCAGATGTTTGCGAAAGTTGCCTTGCGGGGAAGCAAGTTAGCAACAAGTTTAATAGTTTGAGGTTGCCAAGGTCTACTAGACCATTGGAACTAGTTCATTCCGATGTTTGTGGATCTATGGAGGTAGCAACTCATGATGGTTATCGTTATTTGGTAACATTTATCGATGACTTTACGCACTTCGCCGTGGTTTATCTTCTGAAATCAAAGAATGAAGTCTTCGAAAAATTTAAGGAATATTACGAATTTAGTACAGCACATTTTGGTCAGAAACTGTCTAAATTTCGTACAGATAACGGAGGAATATCAGAATAGAGAGTTCCAGAATTACTGTAAAAGTAAAGGAATTCAGATGATATATACGGTACCGTATACTCCTCAGCAAAATGGAGTAAGCGAGCGTTTCAATAGAACATTGATGGAAAAAGTACGCGCAATGCTTCATGATAGTGGGTTACCTAAGAAAATGTGGGGAGAGGCTGTTTATGTAGCGACATACCTTACAAACAGGTCCCCTACGGTAGCATTACAAGAAAATAAGACGCCATATGAAAAATGGTTTGGAAAACTCCCAAACTTAAAAAATCTTAGAGTTTTTGGATGTACAGCATACAAACTCATTCCAAAAGAAAAGAGAACAAAATTAAATTCCAAATCTAAAAGATTGATATTCGTGGGCTACGCGAATAATGGTTATAGGCTATGGAATGACGCTTTGAAGAGAATTGAAATTGCCAGGAATGTAGTATTTGATGAATCGAAAACACCATATATCGGTGAGTCTGCAGGTTCAAATGATTTGGTTTTCTCTCAAATAATTACAAGAGAAACTTGTGAAGAGAATACCGATGAGAAAAATGGCAACGAGGAAACTAAAATTCCAGAAGAAATTTCATCAGAGGATCGGGAAGATTCTGAAGAAACGATTTCCGGGGAAAATAATGGCATATTCGAAGAATCGGAATCAGAAATCGTCGAAAACGATAATCATGAACAAGCCAATGATACATCGGAGTCAGATAATTACGAACAACCCACAGAGAAACAGCTAGAATTACGTCGAAGCACGAGAAACAGAAAACAGACTACGTTTCATAATTTCTCTGCAAAAATTGCGCCAGTTATTGATGATTGCATTCCGCAATCAATCACTGAATTAAAACTACTGGAAGACTGGGAGCACTGGCGGGAGGCAATCGACGATGAAATGAAATCACTAGACGATAATAAAACATGGGAAGTGGTCAACTACAAAAACAACATCAAGCCAATACAATCAAAATGGGTCTTCACAAGGAAAGAAGATGGGAGATACAAAGCAAGACTTGTAGCAAAGGGATGTTCACAACGCCCAGGGTTTGACTACAGTGAAACATTTGCACCAGTAGCAAAAATGGACAGCGTCCGATTATTATTGGCTCTTGCAAATGAATACAAAATGCTTGTTCACCAAATGGATGTAAAAACGGCATTTTTGTACGGTGATCTAGATGAAGATATTTTTATGAAACTTCCAGCAGACGAAAATGGTAAAGCGAAGACTGTTCGTTTGCATAAAAGCTTGTATGGATTGAAACAAGCAAGCAGAAATTGGAATAAGAAGTTTGACGATGCAGTCAAAGAATTGGGATTTTCTCCCCCTAAAAGTGATTGTTGTGTATATAGATCCAAAGCAAAAGGAATTATTTTGCTTTTGTATGTGGATGACATACTGATTTTAACCAACGATCAGGGAAATTTGGATTGGATAAAAGAAGAACTTGGAAGGCTATTCCAAATGAAGGACCTTGATGAGGTCAAATATTGTCTCGGAATGGAAATTAAAAGAGATTTTGAAAACCAAACGATAGAAATATCACAATCAAGATACGTTGCGAAGATTTTGAAACGTTTCGGTATGATTGATTGTAAACCTGTGGGGACACCGCTCGATTCAAATGTAAAATGGTCTAAAACAAATCAGCAAGAAACTGCTCATCCCTACAAGGAACTGCTTGGGTGTTTGCAATATTTAACACTAACGTCTCGACCTGACATTAGCGCGGCAGTCAATACGCTAAGTAAATATCAGAGTTGTGCGACTGATGCTCATTGGGTTGGTTTGAAACGTATTCTTAGATACCTGAAAGGGACTACGGATACAATGATAAAATATGAGAAGAGACCTTACACACACATTGTCAAGGGATATGCGGATGCAGATTTCGCTAATGATCCTGATGATAGAAAATCGGTTTCAGGATATGCTTTCGAAATTTTTGGAAGCTTAGTTTCATGGTCAACGAAACGACAACAAACGGTCAGTTTGTCAACATCAGAAGCAGAACTTATTGCACTTTGCACAGCTGTAACAGAAGGAATATGGCTTGTGAAATTCCTCAAAGAATTGGATGTGGGTAGCATTCCATTCATTATTATGGAAGATAATGTTCCATGTATTAGTATCGCGGAGGAACCTCGATCACACCAACGAATGAAACATCTGGACATCAAATACATGTTTATACGGGATCACATCAAGGAAGGAAGATTACAACTAAAATTCATCCGTTCCGAGGATCAACCGGCTGATGCATTCACCAAGGGCCTCCCGAGAGACGCACATCGAAGGTTATTGGGACGTCTCAACATCCAAATTGCGGGGACGCGTTAAAATACGCGAAAATACCGGCGGATTAATTAAAAAACTTTTCGCGAGGTGATCGCGATCGTCGCGGAATATGCGATCACAACAAACAATTTGGATGACAGACTGAATGACGTCTTGTCAAATAAACGTCAGAATATTATCCCCTCCCTGAACTTGCGTGCAACATCACTAGCAATATTGCATTGCACTACAAATGTTTATGAGTAATCAAAACAAACCAAAATTGGTAGAAGTGTTGCCAGAGTCACTGGAATATACTAGTTAAATTATGAATTATGTTTATATATCAATAATGTAGAATAACTTGTTAATGTAATATGACGATGGAAACTAATGAACAATATACTCTGAGAACCAACAGAAAATCGTGTTTGATATTCTAATAAATATAAGGATTTTTAAAACATTTTTTATTTGATAGGCGCTCAGTTGTGTATGACGCTTTGCAGAGCCGCAACTCTTTAGGATGAAAATATTAGAATTATAAACACAATGATAGAGATGTTATTGAAATTTTATTAAGTATAAACAAATCATCTTCGTTTCTACTTTTATTTAGTGAGGGATTTTCCTAGGTTTTCAAACTAACCGTCTCACAGTTTTTTTATTTATATGGAGCGTGAGAAAAAAATCGACCTCCTACTTTTCCCATTAGCCCAAAGTGCTCCTTAAAATCGGAATATCATACAATTATCATGAAGTTATGAAGAAAGTACGGCCCCTTTATTTAAACATTTTCAAAGCTTTCCGCATATCATACAAACGTAAATATAGAGATCCAAAACCTGCAAAGCTGATTAATAAAACCCTGTGCATAAATAATGAAAATACGATTAAAAGACATCGCGATTGAGAATCCTCACCACACATTTATCTATAATTAATACAATGAATATGAAAAATAGACACGCCTTGACTAAATCACACTATATTGCTATAAATAAAACTATTTTTTTCGCATATTAAGTGATGTTAACAAAAAGAAAAATGAGCGGCAAAGGCATAAAAAACCCTTGCCAGCCCGTGCATGCAGTGCTCTATATCGCCTAAGAATATCATCTCTCATTCAGCTGGGGTCATGCCTCCCCCTAGACCGGGACTCTAGTTACGCCTATGGGATTACGTAACCACCTTCACATTCAAGACGAATTCTCAAAAGAACGTATTATGATACAGCCTGTAACGGGAGGATATTTTGAACTAAAACAACGAATGAATACACCTGAGTTGATGTTATTCCTGACATAGATAAACACATACAAATCTGAGTGTTACTACAGTGGATTCTTCTTAGTCATCATAATTGCAAACCATGTTTATCGATCCCTGTGGGAGCAAAAGTCAACTTTAATCTTTAGGTTAGACTTTGTTTCTGAGTTAGTAACTCCCATTGAAGCAATGACTGATACTATTCTTGTCTTAGCGCCAAGTACACGTTGAACAAATTTTACACATAAGTAGAGGATGTTCTCAAATAGGTGGTCTTTTCTGCTTGCTTGGCCCACATTGAGGTCGAACTAATATAGGCAAACCCTCAAACGTTGTTTACTTGCGTGAGTTTCACAGTGTACTGCTCGACACGAATTCACTTACAATATTCGCCTTCGTTGCCCAATAAAATGCAGTTGCAGAAAACACGAACCCCTAATCTCCATCCAGATTAGCGAAAAAAAAAACAAAGTATTACAGAACACAATCCTTATCTCAAACAGACATGTGCCAGCAACTGCAGAGTTGGTAATGAAAATACGATAAAGTTATCATCAATCCAGTTATGTTTGTTTATAATTTATAATCCCATCCTGGGCGATACCGGGCCCAAAAATAGGCCCAATGCGTGAACATGAGAGCGAATTGAACGACTTTCGCTATTGGCAGATCTGAACTGTAGCTAATCTCCAATTGTCCAACCGGACCGAGAGGTGAAGTGTGACGAAATGACCGTCAAGCACCATCACGCGACAATGCTCAATTTTGCATGTACGCGAATATTCAGAGTAGCGCGACTATTTTGAACCGTTGCTCGAATATGGGTATTCCCTGATACACTGATATAATACGTGGCTATAAACCGATGATAAGTGGCCTGAATCAGCCTCAATGCCCCAATGTATCATCGGAACGTGGGAGTCTTTGACAGTTCGTTGGTTAGATGCTCGTTTATCAAGCAGACTTTGCTGGAGGTGGCTGGGTTCGATTATCATTTGTGAGGCTTTAGGTGGCCCTTTTTTATTTGTTTGGAGTTGAGTTGGCTGTGAGAACAAACATAATATAAAGAAATTTAAATTGTAACTATTCAATGCCAAAACCGTGGTTTATATATTCCAAGATGCAATGCAAGTTAAAAAAAAAGTTATCGGTACACACACCATATTAATAATATCGTTCTTAACAAGACAACACGCCTCAGAACGGAAACGAACTACTGACGCGTGGGTCTTCAAATGCATATTTAATTGTGGGGAAAGAGAAGTAATATGCCTCTTAGAAAGAATGAATATGACTTATACAGAATCATGGCTCCAAAATAATAATTTTGAATTGCGTATAATTTGATATTCCATTTGTCATCAATTGTTGTTTTAGAGGCGCATTTTGTATCGATTCCTTTGAAGGGGCATGCACAGAGGTTAGTGTGTGTAATTCTTTGAACGCATCAGCCAAAACCGTGAATGGGTACTGATGACCGAAGACCGACAAAGCTTGAATACGTAGACCGGCCGGGAGACACACTCAATTGTATCATTCAATGCGAATACAACTCACTAATAGACTGAAATATGCGGTCCCCAAGTCAAATGACGTGGCACAGACACAAAAGCATAAGAATGCAAACTGTAAGACGATATTAAATTAAGCTATATGTAGCTAATGGTTGCCAGTTCGGCAGCACGTTCTGTAAAGTAGCATGAAAGACTGAAATACTGTAGGCATGCGTGCTTGCCATTGAACATCGCTTTGGAGGGATGATACGAATTTCCGGAAATCCGATCAGCTAGTGGGTTTTGCCGATGACATTGATATTGAAGGACATGACTTAGAAAAGATGGAAAAAGCCTACCTCAGATTGGAAAGGAAAACTCTTCAAACCATTGTTGTTCTTGGAGATCTGTGTATGTAGTCAACAAAGTATTCTACGGTACCTTGGGTATACTTTTACATAAACATCAATTCAGTATTAGGGACATCTCACAGTATTTAAAGTATAATGTCGGTACTCCAAACTACTCAGAGTGCAGATCTCGAAGGTCTGTAAGACCAACAAAGCGCTCCACGGAGTATAGGTCACTCTCTCAAGTAGAAATGACTCCGAGATATCATTTATCTAAGACGTTCTGATAATATTGTAAAGTATGTATCTATGTTGGTGAGAAGATGTCCCAAAGAGCTAATCTAACTCATAAGAATGATGGAAACTTTGCACATCTTCTTGTTTATTATTTAGAATATCTAGAACTGAACTCAAGGACAGTGTGAATTGTCGTAGATGTTCTGTTAATACTGTAATGTGCATATAGTAGCATAATGATGTACCATGGGGCTATTCTGTGTCATGAGTGTGTGACCTCGAAAGTCCGAAGCAAAATGCGATGACCTTCTCTCTCATAAAAAAGGCAAAAAATCGTCTAGCATAGGACGCAGTGATTTTTTTTAAGGCGCTTTTTTATTAGGAAAGAAGCGGGTACGAATTTGGTGGATCTACTGAATCCTCTGACTGGTTAGTGCTCTGTCTAAAGGCGAGATTCCAAAATGCCAGATCTCTGTTCAAAACCGAATTCGGAACTTAGAAGAAGAAGCAAAAGTACTCACTTGATACTTGATGCACTACAGCTCTTCGATGAACCTACGCCGAATGGAGTATCCTTCTCCACTGGACTCGATCCTGGGCCAATCGCTTCCAAACGCTCTGAACATTGAGCGCCCTCACGTCTTCTTCAACTGCAAAAAAACATCATGTACGCGGCCTTTCACGAAGCCTGCTGCCTCTTCCGGGTTCTCTACTAAATATTGTCTTCGCTTGACGTTCTTCCGGCATACGAACAACGTGATCAGCCCACCATAGTCTGCCGTGTTGTATAAGCTTAATAATATTCAGCACTTTATACACCTGGTACAATTCGTGATTCATGCGACGCTGCCAAATACCGTTCTCCTGTTTACCCCCGAGTATTGTCCGCAGCACCTTACGCTCAAACACTCCAAGAGCTCTCCGATCAGCCTCCTTTAACGTCCATGTTTCATGGCCGTATAAAGCCACCGGAAGAATCAGAGTAGTATACAGCGCGAGTTTTGTTTTCGTTTGCAGACTACGGGACTTAAGCTGGTTACGAAGTCCGTAATAAGCCCTATTTGCACCTGCAATCCGCCTTTTCACCTCGCGGGTAACATCATTATCGCACGTCACTAATGTTCCAAGATACACAAAATCTTCTACCACTTCAAATTGTTCACCATCTAGAACCATTTCGCTACCACCACGACTAATGAACCCACGTTGATTGCCAGCGACCATATACTTCGTTTTGCTGGAATTGATCGTGAGTCCATTCCTCGCTGTCTCCCTCTTAAAAGGCATAAAAGCCTCTTCCAAGGGACGGCGATCAATCCCGATAATATCGATATCGTCCGCAAATCCCAGGAGCATATGCCGTCTTGTGATTATGGTACCGCTTCTTTGCACACCAGCTGTCATATTCGCTCCCTCGAGCGCTATATTGAACAGTAGATTCGAGAGTGCATCACCCTGCTTTAATCCATCTAAGGTAACAAATGACGTCGATATTTTACCCGCAACCCTTACACTTGATTTGGATTCGTCCAACGTTATTCGAATCAGCCGTATCAGTTTCGCCGGAAAACCATGTTCAAGCATAATTTGCCATAATTCATTCAGTTTCACTGAATCGTACGCCGCCTTTACATCATAAACAGATGATGTGTCTGCAAGTTGTACTCCCGGAATTTATCAAGGATTTGTCTCAGGATAAACTTTTGATCCGTCGTTGATCGGCTCTCACGAAAACCTGCTTGGTATTCGTCGACAAAGGACTCTTCAAGCGGTCTCAATCTGTTGAACTGAATAAGAGACATAATTTTGTACGCTAAATTAAGAAGGGTTATTCCTCGCCACCGCGTGGAAGAAGCGGAGTGCGAGGAGATGGAACAGCTGTGCCTTTCTCAAGAAACACGCAAGTTCAACCAGAAGCTTAACGCATCCCGCAAAGGCTTCGTGCCGCGAGCCGAAATGTGCCGGGATAAGGATGGGAGCATCTTGACGGACGAACGTGTGGTGATCGAAAGGTGGAAGCAGCACTACGAGGAACATTTGAATGGCGCTGAAAGTACAGGCAGTGAAAGTCAAGACAGCGGAGGAGATGACTACGTCAGTTCAGCGGACGATGGAAGCCAACCAGCCCCCACCTTGAAGGAAGTTAAGGATGCCATCCAACAGCTAAAGTCCAATAAAGCAGCTGGTAAGGATGGTATCGGAGCTGAGCTCATCAAGATGGGCCCGGAAAAGCTAGCCACTTGCCTGCACAAATTGATAGTCAGAATCTGGGAAACTGAACAGCTGCCGGAAGAGTGGAAGGAAGGGGTTATATGCCCCATCTACAAGAAAGGCGACAAACTGGAGTGTGAGAAATTTCGAGCGATAACAACCCTTAATGCCGCCTACAAAGTGATATCCCAGATCATCTTCCGTCGTCTGTCACCATTAGTGAATAAGTTCATGGGAAGTTATCAAGCCGGCTTCGTTGACGGCCGCTAGACAACGGACCAGATCTTTACTGTACGGCAAATCCTTCAAAAATGCCGTGAATACCAGGTCACAACGCATCATCTGTTCGTTGATTTCAAGGCGGCATACGACAGTATAGACCGCATAGAGCTATGGAAAATTATGGACGGGAACAGCTTCCCTGGGAAGCTTACCAGACTAATCAAAGCAACGGTGGACGGTGTGCAAAACTGTGTTAAGATTTCGGGCGAACACTCCAGTTTGTTCGAATCGCGCCGGGGACTTAGACAAGGTGATAGACTTTCGTGCATGTTGTTCATCATTGCGCTAGAAGGTTGTCGGCGGAATCTTTACTTTTTTTTCACTGCCACTCACGACCATTTTTTATATTATATATCTACAAAGGTGTCATGCGGAGAGCCGGGTGTAACAGCCGGGGTACGATTTTCAACAGATCCAGTCAATTTATTTGTTTCGTGGATGCAATGGACATTGTCGGCCGAACATTTGGAAAGGTGGAAGAACTGTACACCCGCCTGAAACGTGAAGCAATACATGCTTGTGGGCGGAACCGAGCGCGACAGGGCCCGCCTGGGAAGCAGTGTTACGATAGACGGGGATACCTTCGAGGTGGTCGAGGAATTCGTCTACCTCGGATCCTTGCTAACGGCTGATAACAGCGTTAGTCGTGAAATACGAAGGCGCATCATCTGTGAAAGTCGTGCCTACTACGGGCTCCAGAAGAAACTGCGGTTGAAAAAGATTCGCCACCGCACCAAATCTGTCATGTACAAGACGCTAATAAGACCGGTTGTCCTCTATGAACATGAAACATGGACAATGCTCGAGGAGGACTTGCAAGCACTCGGAGTATTCGAGAGACGGGTGCTTAGGACCATCTTTGGCGGTGTGCAAGAAGATGGTGTGTGGCGGCGAAGAATGAACCATGAGCTCGCCCAACTCTACGGCGAACCCTGTATCCAGAAGGTAGCTAAAGCCGGAAGGGTACGATGGGCAGGACATGTTGCAAGAATGCCGGACAGCAACCCTGCAAAGATGGTGTTCGCTTCCGATCCGGCAGGTACGAGACGGCGTGGAGCGCAGCGAGCGAGATGGGCAGACCAGGTGCAAAACGACTTGGCGAGCGTGGGACGTATTCGAGGATGGAGAGATGCGGCCTCGAACCGTGTATTGTGGCGTCAAATTGTTGATTCAGTGTTATCTGTTTAGATGTAGACTAAATAAATGAAATGAATGAATTTCTGGGTAATTGACGCACTTCAGTCTGTGTCCTTTCTTAAAGAGAAGTCCTACGTCTTCAGCACACCGCCGGAAAAGCCTTCCGTCTTCGACACGCCGCCGGAAAAGCCCTTCGTCTTCGGCACTCCACCGGAAAGAACATGGCCATGAAATAGTTTTTCTTAGTTAGTTACATAAATTCCGTCCAATCCGAATGAAGATGTAAAGAATAATAAATTTGTTGAATTAGAAGCTCTGAGGATAATTCTCTATTCGATTTTGTTTCGGCAGTTCCATGGGAACCTGCTGTTCTCTTTACGTTTCCGTTATTCCGTTTGTAGATTGCACCTCAGACTTCTATTCCTCTAGTTGTTTTGCGTTTCAGCTGAGCGAGTTTAAGTGACTGCGAGGGTAACTGGGGCGAAGGATGTTAGTGTGGGTTTTCCAGAATTCAGCGGGTGATTTTGAACATTCAGTTAGCAACCGTTCGAGGATTTTCTTTGAGGAATTGTTTTAAAAAATAGTCGGGCAAGTCGATAGACTGGTGATCTCTCGTACGCGAGAGTGGCACTAAAGCCACCAAAGTTAATTAATTCCCTCAGAAGATTTGCGAACGATTACACTATAAAGACCATGCTGAGGGTGGCTGGGTTCGATTCCCGGTGCCGGTCTAGACAATTTGCGTTTTGGAAATTGTCTCGGCTTCTGGGAATAAAAGTATCACCGAGTTGGCCTCATGATATACAAATACAGAAATGGGAACTTGGCCTAGAAATCTCGCGGTTAATAACTGTGGAAGTGATGAATGAACACTAAGGGAAGATCCATAAAGTACGTCACGCAAAAATCGGCGATTTTCAACTCCCCCTCCCTCCTTCGTCACACTTTTTGTATTAAAACTCTAAAATATTAGTATGAATCGTCACGCTGCTTGAAACCCCTCCTCCCCCCTAGGAGTGTCACGTACTTTGTGGATGGCCCCTAAGCAGCGAGGCGGCAATGTCCCAGTGAACAGCTCCAATAAAATAGTGGAAGTTCAACCTATTACTCTCAGAGCTAGTTGTATTATGAGTATCTATCTTGAGAAGAATGATTTCCAATTTCTAGTCCTTCGCGATTACTGAGAGACCCTTTGTCGGTTTAGAGAACAGTTGGTCCTAGTAAAACGAGTAACGATTGTTACTGTGGGTTGAATACGGGGATCTGATAGGCTTGAGAACCTACCCTGAGTGTCTCTTTCGGGTTAACCGGGCTCGTAAATACAGTGCTGACATCTTTGTTAATCGCAATTGACGCGTAAGTCAGTGCCGGAAAAAAGGCTCTATTAGGGAACCCCCTCGCTTTACAAAGGAAACACCTCTCTTCTTACTCATCATTTCAAACTTCTCATTTCTAACTTTTCCCTGGGAATTGAGAAGTGAGAAGTGGGATGTCAAATGACCTATATGACCAAATGACATATTCGGCCGAATGACCTATTCGGCCAAATGAGCTGATCGGAAAAATTACCTATTCGGCCAAATGACCTATTTGGTTAAATGACGTATTCGACCGTTTGTCTCGTTCTGCCAAATGACTTTCGGCCAGATGGGTTTCGGTCTAATGGTTTGTTCGGTCTTGTGGCATTCGGCTAAATGACTTTCGGCCAAACGACCCTTACCTGTTTTCGTGTAACCTGTGCTGCCTCTGCCTGATGGTAATATGAGTTCTACAAGTATGACAATGTTTTTAATGTAATGGTGTGATATTGTATTTATATATATTTTTTAACCATCATTGGGGCTGTATCAAGTCTGTTGATGTAATAAATAAATAATAATAATAATGTAAACGTCACCGGTCTGAGGTTGAACTGCAGGAAATTGTTAGGCAGGTAGATAAGTGGGAGTTATATTTCTCTATTTCGTTAATAGTCGTTTGTCCGTCAAAAAATGTTGGACGTTGGCGAAATTTCGATTGGGATTTCTTGTTGTAACTCTTACAGTTGGTGGATATAAGCTAGTTTCCTCATTTTTTCAATCTCTTGCAGTTTCTTTTCTCCATCTAGTATTTCTAATTCCAACTACTTCTGGGATCGCAACGTAATAGAGCAATTCTCTATGAAATCATGATTTTTTTCGAGATTTCATTTTGTATTTTTTGTTTTCTCTGAAATTTTGCATATACATTAGGGTGTCCCAAAATTGGACAAAGTCTGGGATTTTGGGGGCTCAACCTTCAAATGAAAGCTTAGGGTATAACAAAAGAAAAAATGTTCTACGACAACTCTGGGAAATGACGTTTAGGTACCATCGAAAAAAAAGGTATATCGGAAAAAAATTCGATGAAACCCATCAATTTTATATTTTTTACATTTAACCTAATATCTAAACTTTATGTTAAAACTTTGATACGGCATGTTTTACATCAATATTTTTTGTACTGAAGTTTTAAATTCGCTGAAATGATGATTTTTTAAATATATTTTTCTATTAATGCACCCAAATCGGGTATCCATGGTAACGCCGTTTAAACTAGGCATACATAGAAAGATGGGGAATTTTATAACGAACAACTTTGCTGAAGAAGGCATCTTTCTATCTCCAGCCGTTTAAAAGTTATTCACGATTTACTGAGTCTCAGTAGTACGATAGTTGGGAACAAACAATGACCTATCTACAAATCAGCACATACTAACTGAGTTTCACCCAAGCAGTAGCTCTGACAACGCTTTTGTATTTTTTGTTTGTTTCGTTTCGAAGTTTCTAGAATTCACCCAGGGCCTATATAAGAGGAATGGTATCGAGAGTTGGTTTCAGTTTCCTTCCAATTCTATAACAATTCATACGAAATCAGTACTGAAAAAGAAAATGTCATCAAAAAACAAATTAAGGGACATCATAACTGGCATTGCAAGGAGAAACCTTCCAAAAAATCATTTGCCGTCGGAGTTGGATATTGTCAGCTTTTATCGGTTTCAGTGTGAAAACCGAACATTTTCTGCCACACAAAGCCTCGGAATTGTGGCCACCGAAACTGTGTCTATTTGGAATCAAGCCGGCTTACCACATCAGCTCAAACGGAATGTAATTCGAAAGATTGCTAAGCTCATTTCAACTTGGAAGTGCATAAGAAAGTCGTGTATGAAGAAAGGTTCAGACCCATTATCCTTAAAGGCTTTCAAGAACCGGATGACACATTTCTTCAACATTAGTAATATCCACATTGAAGCTGAACTGCAAAACGATAACTCGCGGCTTCAATTTTGGCAACAACAAGTGGCCAACAAAGCTCCTATTGAATTTCCAGAAAACTACTTAAACAGTGTTCCGTTAGCCTGCAAGCAGTGTAGCATGGAGAAAAAATCAAAAAAAGGCAAAAACTTAAAGTGTCATGTGGAACGAAAGGCTACAATACGAGAAGTAATCGTGGATAATGAAAGAATTGTGCCGGACCAAAATAAGCGGATTAAGTTGATGACAAAAGGCATTATCGAAAACATAGATAGAACCCAGGTATCTAATCGTGGAGCTGTTGGCGTTCTGGCGGCCACAGCAGTTGCTATCGGTTTGGATGCCGAAAACGTGAGTTTAAGCAAATCAACAATTCATAGAAAACGCAAAACGGTATGATATTTCATCTATATGTTATAATATTGTATATTAAAAAGTATGACACATTTCTTAAGGTGCGCCAAGAAATCGTAAACGGAATTCAGGAACATTTCCACAAAGAAAATGCTTTGGTTGTTCACTTTGATTCCAAGAAACTGAAGTTCAATCGGAAACAAACTGAAAAAATTGCAGTTGTTGTTACCGGAATGGATGGATTGGATCAAATTATCAACAGTGTTTTCCTTCAATGCGGAACAGGAAAAGCCGTTGCTGAAGCAGTTTTTGAGACTTTGCAATGCTGGAATCTAGATGGTGTTATCATCGGAAAATGCTATGATACTACAAATGTGAATTCTGGAGAGAAAAATGGAGCTGCTGTTATCCTTGAACGAATGTTAGGAAGAAAGTTATTAGATTTACCTTGTAGACATCATATTTATGAGTTGGTACTTGGCACAGCTTATAAAACTTGTTTCGGTCGAGTTACGACTTCACCAGACGACATGCTGTTCAAGTCGTTCCGTGACGAATGGGACAGATTGGACAAAAGCGTATATTCTGGCTTCCCTGCAGGTAAATATAGTTACATTTTTTTTGCAAGCTAAGAATGTTATAAATTGCCTTCACGAAACAGGTAAAATTGCTGAAACTGAAAAGGTAAACATCGTTTCCTTTTGCAATCGGATGCTGTTGCAAACCCACATTCGTGAAGACTATGCTGAGTTTCTCGAGCTAACCCTAGTGTGCTTAGACGATAGCAAAGCAGTTACGTTTCGTCGTCCTGGTGCACTGCACCATGCTAGATTTATGGCTAAAGCCATTTACAGCCTTAAAATGTATCTTTTTCGAGATCAGTTTATGCCAGATTGTGAAAAACTTGAAAGATTCGTTCTTTTCGTTGTACTAATTTACATCAGGGGATGGTACAAAGCTCCGATTGCAACAGATGCACCGTTGAATGATTTGAAGTTCATGCGAGCTTTGAAGAACTATGATGACAAAGAGTTAGGCCAAAAAACATACCAGAAATTCAAAAAGCATCTATGGTATCTGTCGGAGCTAAACATCAGCCTTTCGTTTTTTGATGATAACGTTAATGTAGAGTTGAAAAGAAAAATGGTACGGAATTTGAAGACGCCAAGTAATAAACAGCACATGCTAAGAGTAAAAAAATGTGCTATTGAAGGAGGTTTAGAAGTTTATGTCACAGAAAACTCATTGAAGTTTTTTGAAATTCTGAAACTTGATTGCAGTTTCCTGCACGAAGATCCAACCACCTGGAACAACAGAAATGATTTTATCGCAGCAAAAACCAAATGCCGTTGTTTGTGTGTTACAAACGATCCAGCAGAACGAGCTCTTGGAGTAGCAAGTGAATTGAGGTCTCCAAGCAGATTTTACCAACACTATCACAGAGTGATTTTTTTTGTTGCACACTGAATCAAAGTGAAAATTTGCATTTTCACCTGATGTCTAGTTCAAATTTGCGATATTTTTCTTAGTGTTTCCACTCATTGTTTGTTGTTTTCTAACAGCAAACAAGAAAAATATGACAGTTCTAACAGCAAACAAAGAAAAATTTTGTAAACATAGCACCAACACTGATGGGGATGGAGAGGGCTATACAATGAATTTGGTCCACAGACAGACCAAGAAAAGTTTCATCTGCTAATGGTCGTAGCAGAAAATCGTAAGCATCAAAATAATTCTTCAAAACGTTCCGTTTTCAATAATATTAAGGAATAGTTTGTAATTAGTGAAGATTGTTCTTGTTTCCATAAATATCATAGATGTTAGATGATAAATATATCAATATGCTAAAATAAAAATGATCTATCTGCAGTAAATCGTGAATAACTTTTAAACGGCTGGAGATAGAAAGATGCCTTCTTCAGCAAAGTTGTTCGTTATAAAATTCCCCATCTTTCTATGTATGCCTAGTTTTAACGGCGTTACCATGGATACCCGATTTGGGTGCATTAATAGAAAAATATATTTAAAAAATCATCGTTCTAGCGAATTTAAAACTTCAGTACAAAAAATATTAATGTAAAACATGCCATACCAAAGTTTTAGCATAAAGTTTAGATATTAGGTTAAATGTAAAAAATATAAAATTGATGGGTTTCATCGAATTTTTTTTCCGATATACCTTTTTTTTTTATGGTACCTCTAAAAAAAGCACTTTTTTCATAAAATGCGTCAGGGCTACCCGTAAACGTTATTTCCCAGAGTTGTCATACAACAATTTTTCTTTTGTTATACTATAAGCTTTCATTTGAAGGTTGAGCCCCCAAAATCCCAGACTTTGTCCAATTTTGGGACACCCTAATGTACATTCTTTGTGATCAAAAAGCATAATCTGCATCATTGGTTTGCCATTTTGACTCTAGCCAAACTTTTGACAAGGGCCTAAGCAAAAACACCTTGAACACTTTCAAAAAAGTTTCACTTGAAAACGGCTTGACCGATCGTTTTGATGTCTTCGGCAAAGTTTTAGGTAATCAATGGGGCTATGTGAAAAAAATATACACAGCGAAAAAAAATTGTTCAAACATCTATATATATATAAAAATCAATGTTTGTATGTTTGCATGTATGTTCGCTAACTACGTCTGAACCACTTGGCCGATTTCAACCAAATTTGGTACATATAATCTCTATCCTTCTGGTAATTTGTTTATTTGTTTTCGATCAACAGGCTAATAATAATATAGCCCCAATGATCTTATTAACTTAATTTCTACTAATTACATATGATTGATCAGTTTACATTACACACAATATTAAGAGAATAATTCATAAACAAAATACAATTTAAACAAGATATTACATTACATGATTCAAACAAAATGAAAACTGCAGACTGCAAAAAACTTTTTTTATGGTTCCCAATAGCTGGATTCACGATGTACAAACGGTCTGTACAGTAGTCCCAAAGGCCACGTTGACTGCATAAGCGCTTTTTCTTTATACTTCCAGTCTATTCCAATCTTGAAGGAAACATATCGTAGGTTTTCTAAATTACTCCAACTCGGTACAAACTTAACTACGTCGGGTAGATCACTTGATTTCAAACAGTTTGTAACCATTTCACGCATTACATCTGACGACAACTCTTGTAAAATACATCCAAAACCGTTTGGATCCGGTGGACAAGGCTTCAGCGTTAGATCCCTTAAATAATTGTGTTGAATCATAATAGCTTCCATGAGGTGTAGATGTTTTCGGCATAACGACACTGTTATTGATCGGTTGGTAACCACTGTTTAGTGTCCGCTGCAGCTCAGTAAAGCTTTGCTTTATTACCGCCACTTCTGAACGTAGTTCACTCACGACGCTATCGATATTGCTTTTATATAGATCATCCTTCTCCTCCGTATTCGAATTATTCATTCCTGATGCCGAGTGCTGCTTACGGAACGAGGAAAGACATTCTTTGCACAACCATAGGACATTGTCAAAATCGACACATACTCGCATCTGATATGTATTCATCTGCGTGCAGTTTAGATGATATTTAACACAGCATCCATCACAGACGATATACTCATCCATTCCTCCGACGAAAAGAGAGCAAATACCGCAACCAATGCCCATTGTGAAACAGGAATGATGAGTGGTAATGACGGCGCAACAGCTAGGGGAATTGTACCGGTTTTGGCCATGTTCCTAATTTGGCCAATTTGGCGAATAACTCCAAAAATAAAGCAATTCGCAAGGGTTTTATTAGTTCCAACAAGAGATATATCCCTCACGCTTCGACGCTGCTTTCAACTGATCGATTATTTTGGAAAAATATGTATTTCTCAGGGTTGGCCAAATTAGGCACTAAGTTGGCCAAAACCGGTGCACTTCCCCTATACGGATAGAATTTTGCACGATCGTTGGTTTCTAATTTACAACTTTTTCAACGATACAACACGCTAGTGACCTATATCATCAGAATCAGCTTCAGATAATCTGTTCAATTATATGCACATCACGAATTTACGAGTTATCGATATTCAATTGCAAGTAAACAAACTATTGGCGAATAAACACGAAATGCACGCAATTCCACGGCAAACACCAAAATCCTCAGGGGAAGTTAACAAAGGGTGTGGGATGGTCATATGGAAAAAAGGGAGGGGTGGTGGGCATGGTTTTGTTTAGAAAACGAACAATTCTGTGTAACTTTCAACTCCCATGACCGATTTCAACCAAATTTTGTACACATATTCACTATGAGGAGACGATCATATGGGAGGATATCCAATCTGGGAAATTATGAAGGGGTCTGGAGGGAGGGGTATTGTACAGAAAACGAACAATTCAGTGTAACTTCTGAACCTCTTTACCGATTTCAACCAAATTTGGTATACGCATTCTCTATCCTAAGCAGAAGATAACAAAAGGGGTGGAATGGTCATTGGGAAAATAGGAAGGGTAAACGGGAAGAGGTTGTCTTTAGAAAACGATCAGTTCAGTGTAACTCCCAACCCCCCGGACCGATTTCAACCAGATTTAGTACACATATTCTCTGTTTTTAAAAGATGTTTATTGAAAAGGTAGAAGGGCTATATAAATCTATATATCAGAGCGTTAATGATTAAAGCTGCCAACGAATGATTAAATTTGTTATGAATAAATCATTCAACACTATGATGAATGATTATAATTAATGATTTATTCATTTTTGACAAAGATGACTGATAATGATTAACGATTGAATTTATTTTTGACAATGATTAATTATGAATAATAAAAAAAACCGTATGATTAACTACTAACGATCGTGATAAAATGTTGACACACTATGTGTATGGTTAATGATTAACGATCGATATGATTAATGATTAATGATTATGAATGCTCAAACTGAATAATTGCATAGTGATCAATAATTAATAAAATGAATATGATTATGATTAATGAATAATGATTGAATAAATGATGATTAAATCTATGATTAATCACTAATTCTCTGATATATATAATTTAATGTTTGTATGTTTGTGTGTATGTTCCAGCATCACCTCAGTGTAACTTCTGATCTCCCCATAGCCGATTTCAGCCAAATTTGAAACCCACATTCTCCAGGAGACGACAATAGTGGGTTAAGGATGGAGAAGGGGAGGGTGTGGGGGAGTGGTATTGTTTAGTTATCGATCAACTCAACTCTCCATCGAAATCATGGTTTTTCCAATGTTTCCTTCTGGATGGTGAATGTGATCCTTTTTTTAAACATAGACCTTTGCTCGGAATAAGACGATTTTGGGTTTGATCTCTTTTTCAAAATCAGTTAATGCTTTCAAATGAAATCTGCTTTCTATTGATCAAATGATGAAGTATCAATCAACGCAATTATCCTGTTTACCAATTGGTTTATTCATAGTCCGATTGTAAAAAAACTGCGAATCAAACTGGCAACTCCGAGCAAGGCCGGGTACATACAGCTAGTTGAAAATAAAACTCAAAAATCAATTTTCTCAAAAACGAATTTTTCAATATTTTTTTTATATTTTGATATGATACTTTTTTGCACTATGCTGCCGCTAACCGCAAGTCGAGCACATCTGTATATGGGGCTCCATATACAAATGTGTTCGACTTGCGGTTAGCGGCAGTATGGGTCATAATGGAGAAATGATGGACAAAAAAATTATTTACTATGTCTGAAACTTGATTATGCATATGTACAACATGTGATAGATTTAGTTCGGAAAAGGTATTGGAGGGTAACCGCCCCTTCGGTGGGGTTTGATCCCACGACCCCAGTTCGCATGACAGGTGCTTTCCCTACTAAGCTACGAAGGACCTCCGTCGTCCACCGCAGCTTAGCGGGTACTGATGAAACCAAATTCCCAGCACCAGGTACCAGCCGATCTCTCGCAATACATTTTCAGAACTAACTCTCTCAAATGTATTTTTGTACACATCATGTCAACCAAGTAGGATGAGTATTTAGTATTGTCCGGCTCCTACACACTTGCTTCATCAGCAACGGCGCTCAATGAAGTAGGGTTGTGTGAGGTTGTGCCAGTTTGGTCGTCAGATCCCAACACGACCACACAAGCGAAGAGAGTTAGTTCTGAAAATGTATTGCGAGAGATCGGCTGGTACCTGGTGCTGGGAATTTGGTTTCATCAGTACCCGCTAAGCTGCGGTGGACGACGGAGGTCCTTCGTAGCTTAGTAGGGAAAGCACCTGTCATGCGAACTGGGGTCGTGGGATCAAACCCCACCGAAGGGGCGGTTACCCTCCAATACCTTTTCCGAACTAAATCTATCACATGTTGTACATATGCATAATCAAGTTTCAGACATAGTAATTAATTTCCACTCCGGGTGGCTTAATACCCGGCATATAGGCAATTAACTTTGAATGTACTGATCTCGAGTGGCGATCTCTCTTCGCTTGTGTGGTCGTGTTGGGATCTGACGACCAAACTGGCACAACCTCACACAACCCTACTTCATTGAGCGCCGTTGCTGATGAAGCAAGTGTGTAGGAGCCGGACAATACTAAATACTCATCCTACTTGGTTGACATGATGTGTACAAAAATACATTTGAGAGAGTTAGTTCTGAAAATGTATTGCGAGAGATCGGCTGGTACCTGGTGCTGGGAATTTGGTTTCATCAGTACCCGCTAAGCTGCGGTGGACGACGGAGGTCCTTCGTAGCTTAGTAGGGAAAGCACCTGTCATGCGAACTGGGGTCGTGGGATCAAACCCCACCAATACCTTTTCCGAACTAAATCTATCACATGTTGTACATATGCATAATCAAGTTTCAGACATAGTAATTAATTTCCACTCCGGGTGGCTTAATACCCGGCATATAGGCAATTAACTTTGAATGTACTGATCTCGAGTGGCGATCTCTCTTCGCTTGTGTGGTCGTGTTGGGATCTGACGACCAAACTGGCACAACCTCACACAACCCTACTTCATTGAGCGCCGTTGCTGATGAAGCAAGTGTGTAGGAGCCGGACAATACTAAATACTCATCCTACTTGGTTGACATGATGTGTACAAAAATACATTTGAGAGAGTTAGTTCTGAAAATGTATTGCGAGAGATCGGCTGGTACCTGGTGCTGGGAATTTGGTTTCATCAGTACCCGCTAAGCTGCGGTGGACGACGGAGGTCCTTCGTAGCTTAGTAGGGAAAGCACCTGTCATGCGAACTGGGGTCGTGGGATCAAACCCCACCGAAGGGGCGGTTACCCTCCAATACCTTTTCCGAACTAAATCTATCACATGTTGTACATATGCATAATCAAGTTTCAGACATAGTAATTAATTTCCACTCCGGGTGGCTTAATACCCGGCATATAGGCAATTAACTTTGAATGTACTGAAAAAAATTATATTTTTTTTTCAAATTAGTTGGTTTTTCAAAAATGATCGAAATATGTTTTTTACGTTTTAATGTACAGTTATATTATTCTAAGTGCTACCGTTTCTGAGAAACAGCAGTTATAAGATAAAATAAACCGATTTCTTCAATTTTCAGTCGTTTTTGAATGTTTTTCGATTCTATTTAACCTAGAATCAAATTTTACGGAGTCATTGATATTTATTGACAAATGCTAGTATTGATTGGTTATTTTCGTACGAGGTACGAGGTTGAGGACAAAATACGTAGAAAAAAAAACAAATAATTTGTTTTTCGTAATTCAACCTTAAAGTGAACCATCTTGGGAAAGAATCTTTTAACTATACTAATTTTTGATATATGTTATAGCAGAAAACTGTTGCACAGTAGATCAAAGTGGGCAAAAATTGAAACTTAAAAAAATATACAAAAAGACGGGTTATCCCCGAAACGTATAGGCTAGATGTACCAGTCGTGGCTATAGCACCAGTTGTCGCACTAGTGCTTAATAAGCCAAATGGCCAATCACACCCAATCATTCCCATATGATACGATAACACCTTTGATCTCCCCCAAAACAAGCAAAGCATATTTGTAAAAATTGATTTTTGACGTCCTTTGCACCAGTTGTCGCACTAGTGGTGTCCAATTTGGCCAATCCCATAAGAAAACAATGGGATTGACCAAATAAGGAACCAAAATTAAGAATATTGCCACAACTGGTGCATGCGTTCCTATTATGGATAAATCAATTTTGGGAGCGTCCACAAATTACGTAACGCTTAGAGGGGGAGGGGGTTGAGCAAAGTGTGACGATCCATACAAAATTTTGAAATGTTTCATACAAAAAGTGTGACATAGGGGGCGGGGGGGGTTTAGACAGCTAATTTTTTTTGTTACGTAATTATTGGATCTTTCCAGCGGGCTTGGTAGTCATATGACTACTGCTTCTGCCTCATACGCAGGAGGTCGTGGGTAAAATCCCAGGTCCGTTCCATTCTCCTACTTTGTATCCTTCTCTTTATTTCTCATGTTCCAGCAATTGCTAGAACTGGAAATGGACTTCCATAACGTGTCCATTACTATTCCTATACCTTCAACTTGAGTATTCTATCAGTAATCTGCTAGAATTGCAAATGAATTAAACAGCTCGTTTCCTACATACAATTAGAGATTCTATCAGTTACTTTTTCCTATCTATCACATTGGCAGCTCGTTAACCAAAACGGACCTCTGCCTCTCCAACCTAACCCAGAAATTCCAACAAATTCCGCATGAACTCGTGGCAAGTGCAGAGGTATATTCGGCTTGCAGTGGGCGAGTGATTGCATCATCATTTCCTCTCTTCCCTACATTGACTTGCATTCTGACGTGGCAGGCGCCAGAATTACCTAACAAATGAGGTCACAGTACTTGTACATTGAAAATGAGTGCTAGTCCCAAGCAAGCATCTGTTGGTTCTCTGTGCAAGAACAGCTGATCTGGTCATAATGGAGTAGCAACTAGGAGCAGTCAATCAAGCTCAAGCTCAAGCTACGTAATTATTGGATCTTTCCTTTGAGGATAATAACAAATTTTATTATGGTTTTCACAGCTGTTCTAAGGAGCAGGAAGTTACACCTTTCGCTTGATATTTAAAGTCCACCCACATGCCGTTTACTTATTTAAAAAAAAAATAGTTGGTCTTATGTATGGCGATAATTGGTACACCCACCCTATATATGATATAATGATGTATATATTTCATCAAACACTCTCCTGTTGTAGGAGGCAAGAATAACGGAAATAGCATTTTATTCAAGTGACAAGGACAAGCAGATAACAAGCTTAAGATAGTTTAGAAAGTAATAATGCATTTGAAAATGGACAGCAAGGATGCAAGGATTAATAAACGTGTTTAAAAAAATCCAACTTAATTCACCGAGTGGTGATACACCCGATTCTTTTTTTACACGGGGGATGCGTTCCGTAAAAAAAGTTTTATGATTTCTCGCGAATCATGCAAAATGGAGCAACTTTGCAAAAATTTTGTATGGGATTTTTTTTACACGGCCGTGTAAAGAAAATCCGTGTAAAAACAGAATCGGGTGTACTGCCTTTCTCGCATTTAGTCAAGACACCAACCTTATATGGCTCTTATATAGTTCGATTCCATTTTCTTAAGAAATTTTAAACGCAATGGTCGATCGTTATCAAATTTAATAGTAATCAACAAAGCTTTGCGCCCTGTCGAATACAACTTGTTGTGAGAAAATCGGTTAAGAATTACCATATGAAAAAGTTGCTTATGTTTTTCGGTTTTCATGTGCATACACACACATACACACGGACAGACAGACATTTGTTCAGTTCGACGAACTGAGTCGATTGGTATATAACATCATGGGTCTCCGAGACTTGGAGTGAAATGATAGCCTTTCGGTACGACTTTGTTGTACGAGAAAGGCAAATACGTATTGGAAATCTTTCTGATTGCTAAATGAGTTGGTGTAGATTTGGAATTGGCCAGACAAACTACCCAATCTAGTGGTAATGATTTATTGTGTAATGGAGAGGAAGATATTCGAATGATTGATCTTAGTTCAATAAAGTTTTCAAGCAAATTCACTGTTAGGACTCTACAATTTCAACTCTTGGCTATATTTCTTAATTCATGCAAGTCTAAAACAAGTTGAATACAAATTCATATACTGCAACGAATGCCAAAGGGTTAAAACATGCACATGGCGTTTCCTCTACTATTGGCCAAGGATAGTCTAGGCTTCCTTTTAATCATAATTTTGTAAACATCAAATTCATTTCCTATATTTGTCTATCACTTGTCCATCCTGATCCACCTTCAATATTGAATAGAAGCCTTTGACCAAATAATATACCAAACATTAGTTAGGTTGAAAGATTCAGATTTGATTTTTTTTGGTAAAGATTTTTTCTCCACCATCTCATACCATGAAAATGGTTAACCACTACTCCATTACTAGTATTTGTCAATAAATATCAACGGCTCAATAAAATTTGATTCTAGGTTGAATAGATTCGAAAAAAAAATCGAAAATTACTGAAAATTTAAAAAAAATCTGTATATTTTATCTTATAACTGCTGTATCTCAGAAACGGTAGCACTTAGAAAAAAATGCTATACACAAAAACAATATTTCGACCAGTTTTGAAAATCTAACTAAATTTAAAAAAATATAACTTTTTTGTCCATCATTTCTCCATCATGACTCATGATGGAAAATGATACATATATTATCTGCTACAACATATCAAAAAATAAAAAATATTGTAAAAATCTGTTTTGAGAAAATCGATTTTTGAGTTTTATTTTCAATGGTTGAATAATTTTTTTTTTTCGCAGTGTATATTTTTTCACATAGCCCTATTGATTACCTAAACCTTTGCCGACATCAAAACGATCGGTCAAGCCGTTTTTAATTTTTTTTTTCTTTTTTGATAGTGTTCAAGGTGTTTTTGCTTAGGCACACTCAAAAGTTAGGCTAGAGTCAAAATGGCAAACCAATGATGCAGATTGCGTTTTTTGATCACAAAGAATGTATATGCAAAATTTCAGAGGAATCAAAAAATACAAAAATAATTCGACCTTCGATTTCACAGAGAATTGCTCAATAGTTAAAAATTGTTCGCGAACGATAATCACAGATCCGAGTATTCATGTAATCAGTAATCTATAAAAAGAACAACTGACGATGACATATGTGAAATTTTAGGTTTATTGATCTTCGTCATAAAAAAAGTCAATACTCCACCATACTCTTCCTCTAACTCATTATAACCCCAATGACGGTATTAGAAATAACGACGACTGGGGGTACATTGATAAGAAAAATCGAACCAACTGAACATAAATGAAAATATCTAATCTTGGATTATCGTCTCATGGAGGTCCGGCTGTATTCGTGTGTGCATTTCAAAAACAATAATCCATTCGTACAATCTTTTTTGAAAATATCAAAGTCAAGTGCACTCGCTTAATACCTTAATATGGTTTTGCGTTAATTCTGTTTTATTCTAAACCTCAGAATGCACGATCAGTTGCTTTTGTCGTTAGTCTACGCTATCAATAGAATGATGGCGAGCACGACGAAAAAGCCAAAAAATCATGTTGCCCTAAAGGAAACAAAGTCTAAAATCTGTAGGAATACAATTTAAAACCACGTACAAATGAAGTGCAACTTATTCGGAATGGTAGCTCCAAATGCTCGTGAAAATTAATTTATCTAAATCGATATCATTTAATCTGCCAACGCTGTTTGCACGTTGACCGGGCCTACACGGAGTCAGCAGTTTCCAAAACTAACACAAGCCGCCGCACGAGAATCTGTATTGTACACTAATCTAGCAAATTAAGCCGTTCGCACTGATAACATGTCCACAAAAAGAAGCATACAACTGGTTTAAATAGGAACGCCGCACCGACGGAAGCCATCAGTTTCGAGTTGTCCACCTTGAGATTCTGTTGGTAAGCATCCTCCACCACACCGCCGAGCATCAATTAGCTCATTTGATCTTCTATCTTTAAGAATAAAACCAAAACCACCTCAGCAAAATGGCCCTGAAGTCCGATGCAGTTTTCGCCAAGATTGCCAAGCGCTTGGAAACCATCGACCCCGCCAACCGCCAGGTCGAGCACGTGTACAAGTTCAAAATCACCCAGGGCGGTAAGGTGGTCAAGACCTGGGTCATGGATCTGAAGAACGTGAAGCTGGTCGAGTCCGACGATGCCGCCGAGGCTATCCTGACGATGGAGGATGACATCATGTTCGCCATCGGAACCGGCGCCATGCCGGCCAAGGAAGCCATGGCCCAGGACAAGATGGAAGTCGATGGACAGGTCGAGCTGATCTTCCTGCTGGAACCCTTCATTGCCTCGCTGAAGTAAAATGCTCGTGCGATCATGGGTCCCCACTCTTACTCGTGTTTGCCTCGTTTAATTTGAGCGAAAGTCATGTCATCCAAACTACTGTGTTGTAACTTATTTTTTATCGCGATTTCGGCATCATTAAAGCATATTTTTTAATATAATTTGATGGTAGTAATTATTCCAGTATCCGAAATCTGAGATAGAGGAAGGATTTAATGAAAAATATTATTTTTAAGCTTGTTTATTGGATTGTCCTAACATTTATATATGGTGAGCTGATAACATTTCATTTAGCATCACTATTTGTTTCCATATACACATTCTGACCTCAACAGCAAGACCATCTTCAGTGTATTGTTCTTAATTCAGCCTTACAGTAAAGATTGAAACGTATCTGCATTAGTGTATCAAAGGTGAGTTGGGAGTTTTGCATGTCAACTGCCATACTATTGAGTGGCGATGAACTATGGAGCTATTTTAAACCAGCGGATCGGCTTTGTTCGGGTTCGGAGTTTCATATTTGCTAATTCCAATTATTGTGTTGCACTCGACATTGATTTATGTACGATCAATGAGGTTTTCACCACAACTTGTTGTTTATTGTGCATTTTCCATTCTGATAAATTTTTGAGTAACTCACTCAGTCCAGTAGAAGGGATAGCTACCATTTTTTCAGTAAACATGATTTTACTATTAATTGCATATTATTCGGCAGCTTGGCCGTACGAAAATCTTTTTTTGTTAAATATCTTGGCTGTGCATATGCACAGCACATGTTTCGAAATGGACAAATTTGGGCTTATTCTACGAGTCGAGTGACGTGAGGTGAGTCGATTTTAGCAATTCTCACGTGAGGTAACCATGTTATTCAAATGGGGCTATACGACTCTTCTCACATCATTCGAGACAACTCACGTCACTCCACTCGTAGAATAAGCCCAATTGATATGAAATTTACGAAAAAGAAATCACCTGTCTCGAAGGGACTCGAACCCTCAACCTCCTGCTCTCTAGATAGGCGTGATAAACCCCTACACAACAAGACCACTTGAAGGTCACGTTTTCGGAAAAGACATCAGAATCCGAGTACCAATTTCCACCGCGGATAGCTTTTTTTTAGCAAATTGAATAACTTTCGGATGCTTGATTTGTCCAATCTTCACATGTGCTCTACTGTTGTATGATTTTACTTCTATAGATTCGAACGATCTATGTGAGTCGATCCATGGAGCCGTAAGCACAACAGCACGAGAAGTGGTAGGCACTGCACAGAGGCAACCCATGACGGGTTGGTTCGATGTGGAGTGTCAGAGAGTGACAGACAAGAAGAACGTTGCCAGAAGCCGGGTGTTGGTGTCGGATACCTGATCGAATAGATGTCGGTACAAGGAAGCAAGAGCAGCCGAAAACGAACCCACCGTAGGAAGAAGAAAGAGTATGAAGAACAAGTGATTAGCGATGCGCAGAATTAAATGCGGAGGTTTTATGAAACTGACAATGGCGTGCGGAGAAAGACAGCTCCAAGAAAGAAATTTGCTGACAGATAAAACCAAAGTGACTTCCAGGTGGAAGCAACAATTGCAGACGTTGTTGAATAGTGGAAGTGACAGTGCATCAGTGAACAAAATAAATATTAGCGACGATGGACAAGCTGTGGAGTTGCCTACAATAGATGAGATTAGAAAAGCTATTAAAGTGCTGAAAACAACAAGGCTGCCGGGAAGGACCAGCTCCCAGCTGAACTTCTAAAACATGGCACCGAGCAGCTTTATGAAGTTCTGCACCCTTGAGACAAGCCAGCCCTCTCTTTCCCGTATTCTGTTCAACAGATTAAGACCGCTGGAAGAGTGCTTCGTCGGCGAATACCAGGCAAGTTTTCGTGAGGGCCGATCAACGGCGGATCAAATGTTTACCCTGAGTACAACGGGAGTACAACTTGCAGTCACCCCATCTGTTTGTTTATTTCAAGGCGGCGTACGATTCAGCGAAACGGAATGAATTATGACAAATTAACCTTTGCATCCCCAACCTTTTTTGGGCATCAAAAGTTTGGTGATGTTTTTGCTCTAATTCATTCAATTTTTGACCGATCTGTAACCGACTTGAAATTTTCAGACATGAACCACAAATTATCATAGTTTCAGGGGATCGATCGATTCACCGGTTCCGGATTTATACGGAATCCCAGTGGGATCTGTCGGGTGGCCATTTAGGACATTTTTGACTTTTATGTTTGTTATTCGTACCAATATCGTCTTTTTATACCCGTATCGTGAAGAAAATTTATTTGCGATGCTTCTGAACGAATTTGGAAGCATGATGGCCACATAGGAACCGGTTCCGGGGCTCTAGCTGGGGACATATATCAGAATACTTCGAAATGTATCATGAGGCATATCAATCATCGGCATTTTTTGGCGAAAGTTATTTTGAAACTAATTTTAGATTTCTACTATCAATTTTGATCCTTTTGATCCAGTTGAACCAAACATCCCGGGACACCTGGAACCAACCATTGGTGAACAGAGGAAGCGGTGCGGAATTTACTGCAAGTTCCTTCGGGAATTCCACCCGTAGTTCCATTAGGAATTCCACCTAAAGTTCTTTCAGAAATTCCTCCGGAACTTCTATTAGGAATTGCCCCGGAAGTTACTTCAGAAATTCCTCCTGAAGTTCCTTCAGAAATTCCTCCTGAAGTTCCTTCAGGAATTCCTCCTGAAAATTCTTCGGCAATTCCTCTGCAAGTTCTTTCAGCAATTCCTCCAGAAGATCCTTCAGCAATTCCTCCAAAAATTCCTTCAAGAAATCCTCCGGAAGTTCCATCGAACATCGTTTGGAAGTTTCATCAGGAATACCACCGGAAGCACCTCCAGGAATTCATCCGAAAATTCCTCCAGCAGTTCCTTCAGCAACTCCTCCGGAAGTTCCTTCAGTAATTCCTCCGAAAGTTTATTCAGCAAATTCTCCGGAAGTTCCTCAATCAATTTCTACGGAAGTCTTACACTAGTTACTCCGGTAGCTCCTCCGGAACTTACTTCAGGGATTCCTGAAAAAACCTCTGGAGAAATTTCTAAAGGAACTTTCGGAGGAATTCCTGAAGGAACTGCCAGAAGAAATTCTGGAAGGAACCCTCTAAGAATTTTTGCAGGAATCTCTGAAAGAATTGCTGAAAGATCTTCAGGAGGAATTGCTCAAGGATTTTTTGGATTTTCCGGAGGAATTCCTGGAGGAACTTTTGGAGGAATTTCTGAAGGAACTTTCGGAGGAATTCCTGAATATACTTCTGGAGAAATTCCTGAAGGAACTTCCGGCGGAATTCCAGAGGGAACTTCCGAAGGAACTCCAGTAGGAACTTAAGAAGGAAGTTCCGAAGCAATTCCTGATGGAATTTTCTAAGGAATTCCTGAAGGAAATTCTTAAGGAATTCCTGAAGAAACTTCCTAAGAAATTCTTAAATAAACTTCCTAAAGAATCCTTAAGGTACTCCTGAAGGAACTTCCGGACGAATTGCTTAAAGAACTTCCGACATAATTTCTAAAGTAACTTCTGGAAAAATTCCTGAAGTAACTTCCAGAGAAATACCTTAAAGAACTTCCGGATGAACTCCTGGAGGAACTTCCGGAAAAAATCTAGAAAGAACTTCCGGAGAAATTCCTCCAGGAACTCCTCCGGAAGTTCCTCCAGGAATGCTTTCGGAAGTTCATCAAGGAATTCCTCAGAAAGTTCCTTCAGGAATATCTCTGGAAGTTCTTTCTAGATTTTTCTGGAAGTTCCTTCAGGAATTCTTCCGGAAGTTCTTCAAGGAATTTCCTCAAAGTTCCTTTAGAAATTGCTCCTGAGGTTTTTTCAGGAATCCCTGAAGTAAGTTCCGGAGGAGCTACCGGAGTAACTGCTGTAAGACTTCCGTAGAAATTGCTTGAGGAACTTCCGGAGGATTTGCTGAATGAACTCAGTGCGGTATTCAACTAGCGTTGGGCGGGTTGGTGGGATACCTCCAATGGGATCTTGGCTCCCGGTGCGAGTTGTCAATCGCTCGCGTCCCTTGGCTTTCCGGCGAATAATGGAGACCCCAGAACCGGAACAATTTCTGTCCTCACGGCTCGACCGAGTTAATAACGACTCACGGTCCTTCGGATCTGGGAATCGTCACACGGAATCCTGTGGAGTATAGTTTCACCTGAGGGCGACGAGGTGAAACCCGCACATAAAACAAAAAGGCCCGCTGTACGGACCTGTTCAAAGCACATTAGTATTCAACCAAATTATTTTATCCCAACCCACGAGTACCACAAACACACTACAACAATTCTACTAATTTACGTAATTTACCTTTTGTTGTATAGTTTTGCCACTAATCACAGAATTGCTTCACCTATTGGCTTCTATGGACAATAGTCCTATTCACTTTAATAATGGAATAATAGAACAATCAGATTACAAAAGAACCACATTTTCTTAACAAATTCACTAACCGTACTAATTACTGTGATCCTAGTTTAAGATTGTAATTTTATAATTTGCCGTTTAGCTTGTAAGTTTTACCTATAATAACACAAAGTTTTAATAATTTTCACCAATTGAACATTTTTTACACATAATACTTTTAATTTAGGAACACGACGCGCACTTCTTATTCCTTGTAAAAACTCGGACAGAAAGACGGATATGATTTAGGCCTAGCACTAAATAATTAAAATAGTGACATACGGGCCCGAAAATAACCGAAAGGTGGTTAACAACCCTCTGTGGGTTACCTTCCTTTGTGATTAACATTACTCTTGCATTCAAGTTAGCTATTTCAAACCGCTACAAATAAACATAAATTGATGGGCGAGTGGCTAACTGACAGCATACGCGTGTGAGTCCCATGTAGGAAGACAGGGTCGAACTCTTGCATGACAAAAGACTCACAAGCTTCAAAACCGCTTCCTTCGACTTACAGATTTTCCCGGAAGTGGCCAGAAGTAGAATCGAGATCTAAAAAATGTTATCCTACATTTTTGTCATGGTGAATCATGAAGTTTGATATGTCGCATGCTATGTTTTTTTTTTTTCAAAAATCGTATCCAAGTCTTCCACAGGGTCTCCGGAATTGGTTCCAGGTGTCCCGGGATGTTTGGATCAACTGGATCAAAAGGATCAAAATTGATAGTAGAAATCTAAAATTAGTTTCAAAATAACTTTCGCCAAAAAATGCCGATGGTTGATATGCCTATATGCCCAGTAAGAGCCCCGAAACGGGTTCCAGTGTAGCCATACTTCAAAATTCGTTCAGAATCATCGTACATAAGTTTTCTTCACGTACCCGTATCGTACCCGTAAAAAGACGATTTTGGTACGAATAACAATCAAAAAAGTAAAAAATGACCTAAATGGCCACCCGACAGACCCCACTGGGGTTCCGTATAAATGCGGAACCGGTGAACCGACATGTCCAATCGATCGATCCCCTGAAACTATGATAATTTCTGGATCATGACTGAAAATTTCAAACAAATCGGTCAAAAATTGAATGAATTAGAGCAAATCACCAATATTTTAATGCCCAAAAGAGGTTGGGGATGCAAAGGTTAAGCTAGAACATGGTTTTTCAGCGAAACTGATACGGCTGATTCGTATAACGTTGAACGAATCGAAATCAAGTGTAAGGGTTGCGGATGAAATATCGACATAATTTCTTAACTTAGATCGATTAAAGCAGGATGATGGACTCATCACAAGATCGCATATGCTCCTAGGATTTGCGGACGATATCGATATTATCGGGATTAATCACCGTGCCGTGAAATAGGCTTTTGTGCCTTTTAAGAGAGAGACAGCAAGAATTGGACTCACGATACCAGCAAAATGAAATACATGGTCGCTGGTAAAAGAATTTGTGTATCTTGGAAAACTAGTGAAGTGCGATAACCCGCGAGGTGAAAAGGCGTATTGCAGCTGCAAATTGGACTTAGCAATTGCTTCGAAAAAGATTAAACATTGTTGACCGTTGCCATTTGATGCGATGGGCAGATTGCACCAGAGTAAACCTGTCTAGCCGAGATGGCATCGTTCCAGTTCTGCTTAAAGTCCCATCACACACTGAGACTGGGCTAATGTAACTTATATGGCATATATATATATATATATATATATATATATATATATATATATATATATATATATATATATATATATATATATATATATATATATCTCGATGCAGCTTTCATATAAAAGTTTAAAAGAGTCATCAACTGCATCAAATCCTAGACATGCCCTGGGGGACAACCCATCACTCTAGATGATGTCAGAAGCTAAGTGATTATGCCTCATCCTTAAGTAATCCTTAACTGCCGGCAGTTTTAATGGACAGATCCATGACCTAGGAACATGTGAAGACCAGTGCTATACTGCCGTAATCTGAAAAAGTGACGTATGCGCCATTTTACAACATACATGTTTTCCATTTTTATGTTACAGAGTACGATGAATACTACTCGTTAACACCATTTTTGGAAAATGGCGTATACGTCACTTTGCCAGATTACGGCAGTATATTACACACTTCTCCGATATGTCAACACACCAATTCTCCAAAGCTTTTGACAAAGTGCCTCACGATTTAACAAATAAGAAAGCTCGAACGCTTAGGGTTTCCAGCATGGCTTCTCAACTGGTTGCGCTCTTATTTATTTGGAAGATCTGCCTACGTGAAACTCATATCCACTGAGTCAAACCGCTTCACTACACCTTCCGGTGTTCCACAAGGAAGTCACCTTGGGCCTCTGATTTTCATACTGTTGTCAACGACCTGAGTTACCGTCTGTTGAAAATATTCCCTGTAGTCAGTACACTGATTAACTGTGCTGCTCTTCAGCAAGACATCGATGCCATTGCTATTTGGTATATTTCGAATGGGATGGAAATGAACGCAATGAAGTGCAAGGTTTTAAGCTTTACCAGAAGTAGAACACAGCTGAGATTTGAATACGCTGTAAACGATGCAACGCTGGAACGAGTATCATCCATCAAAGACCTTGGCGTAATAATGGACAGCAAGCTAAACTTTAACGAGCATATTACCACGACAACCGCAAAGGCTTTCGCTGTACTCGGCTTCATTCGTCGCAACGCATCCAAGTTTCGTGATGTGTACGCGCTGGAGGTACTGTACTGTTCGCTTGTTCGAAGTTTTCTAGAATATGGTGTGCAAGTCTCGGCATCATACCGAGAAACACACATCACTAGAATTGAAAGAGTTCAACGTTGCTTCCTCCGTTTCGCTTTACGACGACTACCGTGGAACAATCCAATAAGGTTGCCCCCGTACGAAAACCGGCTCCAGCTAATACGATTGGAGTCTCTACGAAAACGACGCATATTTCTGCAAACAATGTTCGCCTTTGACATAATCAGCAACCGAATAGACTGTCCGGATCTTCTACAGCAGGTGAATATTTTTGTTCCTGCTCGCCGCTCCCGCCAGCGGCGCCACGCCGCGGTTGTTCTCGGCGGCGGCGGCTCGGATCGGCGCGATTCAAAATTATCATTTCTACGGTGTTGACGAGCAATACTTTTTGCCTTTCTCGTACAACAAAGTTTTTTGGAATATTATTTGCATGTCTCGTGCATGGCAATAAGCATAATTTATATTGAACGCTGTTAAATAAACTTCAGGAATACAATGAGAAAATGCATCCAAGATTCCTTTGAAAGTTACTTTAGGAATTTGTTTACTTTCTCTCCAGAAATTCTTCTTGAAATTTCTTCATGAATTTATTTAACAGTTTGTCCGGAAGGGTTCTTAATTCCTAGTGAAAATACGTTCAAAAATCTTTGTTTTGTGTCTTTATTAAGGAGACTTTTAGCCCGAGGCTGGTTCGTCTCCGGAACTATCAAAAATCCTGAATTATGCCTTCCTTAGCCTGCCGGCCACAAATCAAGGCCATGTAGAAGGTGACCGGATCCATTTCATGGTACAGTGCAAGTTTTTTTGGTTTTCCCTATACATGTGAGCATCATCGTGTTAGTGTTATGGCACAGAAATGCAAAAATAAAGAATCTACTTAGAAACCTAGCAGATAAAAACTGTAGAAGTGCTTGATGAACACCAAGCTGTGATACGGCAATTTTCAAATGAGGGATGTAATGACAACAAAACAGATCAGATGATGAGCATTTTCCAGGAGTTTCCCGTACAGAGATTCTGGACAAAGAAATCCCTAAAACTCATAGATAAGGGATTCTTGGAGTGAATTAAAAAAAACTGGGAGTAAACACATTTAAATTATTTTGCCGACAATCTTTCGCCTAGATTCCAACAGCCGAGATCTCGGTATTTTTTTTACCGAAATTCGGTAATTCTTTTACCGAAATTTCGTCATAATTTTACCGAAATTCGGCAAAGTTGACTTTTTACCGAGATCTCGGTAACGATTACCGATGACTCGTCGAAATTATTGCCGAGATCCAGGCTGTTGGATTCTCGGCAATCGTAAAATTTCGAATTTTAAGTGTGTAAACCTCTCTTCCCCTACAATTTCACTGGAATTCTAGCAGAAGAAACTTTTTAGAAATCCTATTGATGGAATTCCCCAGAAAACAAGGAGAAGAAATTTCCTATAATTCATAGGAGAAGATTACCTCATAATTCGTGAGGGAGAAATTCCCCAGAGGTATTGGAGAGAGAATAATCTCGAATTTTTTGGGATGAGATGAATAATTCGCCTGGATCCTCGGAGGATAAATTCCTCCAAATTCCTTAAGGAGGAATTCATCTTAATTTCTGGAAGAGGGATTCCTCGAAATTCGTGCGAGTAGAAATGCCCTGACCTTTGGAGAGGAGGAATAATTCCTAAATGAGTATTTAGGAGAATTTCTGAAGAGAGAAGAAAAATTTATTTATTTATTTATTTTTATTTCTTCTTTTTAATTTCTGATGTCTCAATGACTATAAGGATAAAAATGTAACCTCAATCTAATTATTATATGTACAAACATAGATAAAATATGCTCATAATACAGCAATCAGAATACATAAGTAACACATCAATAAAATTGAACAGGACATATCAATATTCAGTTTTTCTGTTAATTTGTACCTCGAAAGTATGTGGCAAAAGGTCGTTGTAGAGTGGCTGGCGAGTATTCCACAATTCTTGTATAACGAATTCCTACAATTCCTGAAGGAGAATTTCTAAAAAATTCTCTGAAAATTTCTGAAAAAGGGATACCTGCGTTGAGGGAAGGGGGTGTGTTGTTGCAGTTCTTTAGATTTTTGTTGGAGTTATTCCCCATAATTCCTGAATGGGCAAGAATGATTGGAAAAATAGTTTCCCAGAGTCCATGAAGCCAGAATTTCCTTGTGTCCTAGAGAAATTGTTTAAAATTAAGGAAAAAATACAGCCTGCAGGGGGACAAAGTTCTGAAATCCTTGGAGGAAGAATTTCCCATAATTTTCTGAAGCTATAAATTAACTATTAAGCGCAACGGGTCGTTTTGCAATTTTTATAATAACTAGAAAAGACTCATCCTTACCAATATAGAAAAAATATGCATCCCAGTCCATACAAGAATTGCCTGAAGTTTTTGGTTTGAGCTTCTTGAGAGCTGCATGCCTTTTTTATTCGTTTATGCTGACTGTGGTCCATAGAATTGAATTGGACTTTTCACAAAAAATTAAAAAACAATCCATAATTTAAATAGAAAAAGTCTATTGCTTTGAGTGAATTTCACATAAACAAGTTAAACAACTTTTACATTACAGTTATCCAAACGGCTGTTATCTCTTTTTCAAAATGAATAATGCGCTTTGTACTCAATAGAACCAAATGTTATATGCGCTCAATTTTTTTATTGTCTTCATTAAGGAGTTTTTCTGCCCTAGGCTGGCTCGTCTCCGAAACCTACCACACACCACCCCCCTTCCCCCCTCAAACATTATTTTACTCCGCCCTATTGGCTGATAGATCTTTCCAAAAATAATTCATGCTCTATATGATCCATATAACCAAATTGGATAACCATTAAACAAGAAGTCAAATGCTATTTGATCAAAAACGTCACTAGCAGTATGTTCATTTCCACAAGGAGCAAACAGAGCATGCTCTATTTAAAAATAGCTAATAGATCTTTCATTACCCGTATATATCTTAAGGTCGTGGAATTCTGGGTTACCTGTAATGGAACACATGTTGAACGTAAGTCCAATTTGATTCATGAATCGCTAGGAATATTGATATATAAACCGTAAACTATTAGTTTACTCGTCGAGATCTGAAAGCCCTAACTCCAGGAAATTATTGGAAGACTTGAAACGAACCTGGTAATAACATATTTAGTCAATTAATTTAATTAGGGTCTTTGGATTGCTAAAGACCAGATCATTTAGAAATGGGGCACTTTAAAATGCGTGTATTTCTTTAACTTTTAGTGTGATCGAAAAACTTTCTAACAATGGAACAAAAGTAATATTATTTTATACAACTACACTTCCTTGCTACAATGGCAGCTGACTAAATCTAGCCAAAACGTAAATGGGCCATCATGGGACTGAATGAAGGGTAAAATCTGGCTTTTGATGAAGATGGATTTTGCAGGACTGTGCAGAATTATTTATCGTTTCTTTTCCTGCATAGTGAATATTTTGAAACCACGTTAGTTTTAAACCGTGAAAAAAATAGACCCAAAAGAATGGTTTACTAATTATGAAACGCTGTGAAAAACTTGCACATCCGACCACTAGGAACGCCACTATCTCTTAAATAAAGTGCCCCATTTCTAAATGATCTAGGCTTTATGTATCATATTGAAAAGAATTCGAAGATCATTTAAATGAAAAACAAGAAATCATAACAGAAATTCTTTTTGCATCCTAACATCAAAGTGACATAAAAAGAGGTTTTGGTGTACATGATCTCTTCAGCGGCGCAGCCGAAATTTTTCAAATGTATAAGGGTTTGAACGAAATTTTTCTTCTAACAAATTGGGTGAGGGGGATGAACTCCCAAAACTATTCCCAGCCTACGGCACTTAAATTATGTCAACGGCCCAAAACTCACCGGCGGCGCCAACCAGACAAAGTTGGGGTATCATTCAAGGAATATAAACTCATCGACAAATTAGTCAAACCAAGTCAAGTTTTCATCGCTGCTGAAAAAAAAACAAAAGACAGGGTTTGCAGAAATCACTCTTAATATATAACGAACAACGATAAAAGAGAGGCAAAAATTCTTCGAATCTTAACAAACCATGAACATGGAAAAAAGTTTATAGAGCTTGTATACTGCCGTTATATGCATATTTGTCCCATGTTTGCTGGGATTTCCAATATACATGCGACAGTTATGCGTATAACGGCAGTAAACAAGTGCGAAAAAACATATTCGAGTAGGAAGCCCTCACCGAGAGGCTATGATAAAAACCTTCGTTCTCGCTAATTTTATATTGGGGACCATATTTTTTCACACAGCTATTTGAAACAAATTGTAAGGCTTCGTCAGAACTGGTGCCCCCCGTAGTTAGGGCTTTCAGTAATTTATCATGGAGTATAGCCCCCCGTTTCAGTTCATTATCATAACCATTTGAATGCCATTTGTTCTTTGTTCTTTGTTCTTTGTTCTTTGTTCTTCGTTCTTTGTTCTTTGTTCTTTGTTCTTTGTTCTTTGTTCTTTGTTCTTTGTTCTTTGTTCTTTGTTCTTTGTTCTTTGTTCTTTGTTCTTTGTTCTTTGTTCTTTGTTCTTTGTTCTTTGTTCTTTGTTCTTTGTTCTTTGTTCTTTGTTCTTTGTTCTTTGTTCTTTGTTCTTTGTTCTTTGTTCTTTGTTCTTTGTTCTTTGTTCTTTGTTCTTTGTTCTTTGTTCTTTGTTCTTTGTTCTTTGTTCTTTGTTCTTTGTTCTTTGTTCTTTGTTCTTTGTTCTTTGTTCTTTGTTCTTTGTTCTTTGTTCTTTGTTCTTTGTTCTTTGTTCTTTGTTCTTTGTTCTTTGTTCTTTGTTCTTTGTTCTTCTGTTCTTTGTTCTTTGTTCTTTGTTCTTTGTTCTTTGTTCTTTGTTCTTTGTTCTTTGTTCTTTGTTCTTTGTTCTTTGTTCTTTGTTCTTTGTTCTTTGTTTTCTTTGTTCTTTGTTCTTTGTTCTTTGTTCTTTGTTCTTTGTTCTTTGTTCTTTGTTCTTTGTTCTTTGTTCTTTGTTCTTTGTTCTTTGTTCTTTGTTCTTTGTTCTTTGTTCTTTGTTCTTTGTTCTTTGTTCTTTGTTCTTTGTTCTTTGTTCTTTGTTCTTTGTTCTTTGTTCTTTGTTTTTTGTTCTTTGTTTTTTGTTTTTTGTTTTTTGTTTTTTGTTTTTTGTTTTTTGTTTTTTGTTCTTTGTTCTTTGTTCTTTGTTCTTTGTTCTTTGTTCTTTGTTCTTTGTTCTTTGTTCTTTGTTCTTTGTTCTTTGTTCTTTGTTCTTTGTTCTTTGTTCTTTGTTCTTTGTTCTTTGTTCTTTGTTCTTTGTTCTTTGTTCTTTGTTCTTTATTCTTTATTCTTTATTCTTCTTTCTTCTTTCTTTTTTCTTTTTTCTTTTTTCTTTGTTCATTGTTCTCTGTTCTTTGTTCGTTGTGTTCTTTGTTCTTTGTTCTTTGTTCTTTGTTCTTTGTTCTTTGTTCTTTGTTCTTTGTTCTTTGTTTTTTGTGCTTTGTTCTTTGGGCTTGGTTGTAGGTCTTTTGTTCTTTGTTCTTTGTTCTTTGTTCTTTGTTCTTTGTTCTTTGTTCTTTGTTCTTTGTTCTTTGTTCTTTGTTCTTTGTTCTTTGTTCTTTGTTCTTTGTTCTTTGTTCTTTGTTCTTTGTTCTTTGTTCTTTGTTCTTTGTTCTTTGTTCTTTGTTCTTTGTTCTTTGTTCTTTTTTCTTTGTTCTTTGTTCTTTGTTCTTTGTTCTTTGTTCTTTGTTCTTTGTTCTTTGTTCTTTGTTCTTTGTTCTTTGTTCTTTGTTCTTTGTTCTTTGTTCTTTGTTCTTTGTTCTTTGTTCTTTGTTCTTTGTTCTTTGTTCTTTGTTCTTTGTTCTTTGTTCTTTGTTCTTTGTTCTTTGTTCTTTGTTCTTTGTTCTTTGTTCTTTGTTCTTTGTTCTTTGTTCTTTGTTCTTTGTTCTTTGTTCTTTGTTCTTTGTTCTTTGTTCTTTGTTCTTTGTTCTTTGTTCTTTGTTCTTTGTTCTTTGTTCTTGGTTCTTTGTTCTTTGTTCTTTGTTCTTTGTTCTTTGTTCTTTGTTCTTTGTTCTTTGTTCTTTGTTCTTTGTTCTTTGTTCTTCTTTGTTCTTTGTTCTTTGTTCTTTTGTTCTTTGTTCGTTGTTCTTTGTTCTTTGTTCTTTGTTCTTTGTTCTTTGTTCTTTTGTTCTTTGTTCTTTGTTCTTTGTTCTTTGTTCTTTGTTCTTTGTTCTTTGTTCTTTTGTTCTTTGTTCTTTGTTCTTTGTTCTTTGTTCTTTGTTCTTTTGTTCTTTGTTCTTTGTTCTTTGTTCTTTGTTCTTTGTTCTTTGTTCTTTGTTCTTTGTTCTTTGTTCTTTGTTCTTTGTTCTTTGTTCTTTGTTCTTTGTTCTTTGTTCTTTGTTCTTTGTTCTTTGTTCTTTGTTCTTTGTTCTTTGTTCTTTGTTCTTTGTTCTTTATTCTTTATTCTTTATTCTTTATTCTTTATTCTTTATTCTTTGTTCTTTGTTCTTTGTTCTTTGTTCTTTGTTCTTTGTTCTTTGTTCTTTGTTCTTTGTTCTTTGTTCTTTGTTCTTTGTTCTTTGTTCTTTGTTCTTTGTTCTTTGTTCTTTGTTCTTTGTTCTTTGTTCTTTGTTCTTTGTTCTTTGTTCTTTGTTCTTTGTTCTTTGTTCTTTGTTCTTTGTTCTTTGTTCTTTGTTCTTTGTTCTTTGTTCTTTGTTCTTTGTTCTTTGTTCTTTGTTCTTTGTTCTTTGTTCTTTGTTCTTGGTTCTTGGTTCTTGGTTCTTGGTTCTTTGTTCTTTGTTCTTTGTTCTTTGTTCTTTGTTCTTTGTTCTTTGTTCTTTGTTCTTTGTTCTTTGTTCTTTGTTCTTTGTTCTTTGTTCTTTTGTTCTTTGTTCTTTGTTCTTTGTTCTTCTGTTCTCTGTTCTCTGTTCTCTGTTCTCTGTTCTCTGTTCTCTGTTCTCTGTTCTCTGTTCTCTGTTCTTTGTTCTTTGTTCTTTGTTCTTTGTTCTTTGTTCTTTGTTCTTTGTTCTTTGTTCTTTGTTCTTTGTTCTTTGTTCTTTGTTCTTTGTTCTTTGTTCTTTGTTCTTTGTTCTTTGTTCTTTGTTCTTTGTTCTTTGTTCTTTGTTCTTTGTTCTTTGTTCTTTGTTCTTTGTTCTTTGTTCTTTGTTCTTTGTTCTTTGTTCTTTGTTCAGAATTATGCCAACTACCATTATGCCTAATTAACCTATGCCTAACGTCGCGGACCCGTGCAATGAAATGGGACCCGTGCGGATCCTAGAAAATCGACTCATGGAGGTTAGACTGTAAATATACATATGAGAGCAAAAATGTCTCCACAGTTGCCTTAATTAGATTAGCTACAGCTTATAAAGAAAGCAGTCATTTATAAAACAATAATTGGTGGAACGACTGTCCACTGGCAGCACCAGAGTTCTAGTAATGGTGGGGCGATTGTAAATTTGACGTAATCGGTTCATTGATAATTTGGATTCAGTAGTAAAAACTATCATTGGAGGGGTTAAAACCTCAATTAATCCACCTAGCGGTAATGGTGCCTTTCGCGTACATTATAAAAATAGTATTTTGGCCATAACCTTCAAGTCCATATAGTCCGATCTG
Organism: Armigeres subalbatus; assembly: GCF_024139115.2. Taxonomy (NCBI): domain Eukaryota; kingdom Metazoa; phylum Arthropoda; class Insecta; order Diptera; family Culicidae; genus Armigeres; species Armigeres subalbatus. The sequence continues at coordinate 108,741,218 of NC_085139.1, read as the reverse complement.
GCCCATTATCAATAGAAAACAATGACTCAGGACTCCATGTCGACTGTAACTTGTTACGAGCAAATCGGTTAAGTACTAAAAAACATGTGACTTTTGAACGCGTTTTGCGTACAAAACATGTCAATTTTCATTAGGGAACAATGGGATAGGATTCCTCGTCAAACGCAACTTGTTGCCACAAAATTTGTTGTGAATGAGTGCCTGAGTAACTTTTTTGAGCGAACATCCAAGAAACTTTTGGAATCCATACGAAATTTCCCTAGGGAAATTCTTTTGTAACTTCTACTTCTTCCTTTGAAACATTTTACAGGAATTCTTTCAGAACTTCCTCTAGGAATGCTTTCGCAAACTCCTTCTGCCACTTCAGAAATTACTCTAGCATCTCTTCCACAAAATTCTCTAGATCATCGGAAATTCCTTTGAAACTTTCATAGAAAATTCCTTTAGAGAATTGTTCAGAAGATTTTCCGAAGGAATCCTTGAAGGATTGTCTAAAGGAATTCCTAGCGGAATTCCCAAATTTATTTCAGAAGGAATTTCCTAATGAATTCTTGAAGAAATTTACGAAGGAGAACCTGAAGAGATTTTCGAAAAGAATTTCTGAAGAAATTGCTAAACGTATTTACGAAGAAATTTCCAATGGAATCTCCGAATAAATTCCTAGATTTCTCCAAAGATTAATCCAAAATTACTTTAGGATCTCCTACAGAAATTTCTTTCAATTTTTTTCAGAAATTTCTTAGGAAATTTCTCCTAGAACTCTATCGAAAGTTTCTCCAGGATTATTCAAAATTGGCGGAGAATCAGTTTTTATAAAAAATACTGAAGGTTAACAATTCTGAAGTACATATTTAAATTTCAGATAAAATTTGGTGGGTCACGTGCCTCATCATGTCCCATGAATGTGCTTCACATTTTTATATGATTTTTGCAAGTTTATTTCTTCTATTATTGTAAGACTCTTCATCTAAATATGTAAATCAAAGTACTTTCGCTATTCACTTTCCAACAACGAATTCATTAGTTAGGAAAACAGCTCAAATATGGAAGTTATGGAAACAAACAAACCACCTTAGAATAAGGGGCAAATTGATTATTATTATTTATTACTAGCTTTATGTACCCGGCCTTGCTCAGGTTGCCAGTTTAATTCGCAGTTTTTTCACCATCGGAATTGGAATAGGTCAAAAGGATAATTGTGTTTTCTTATTGATATTTCATCATTTGATTAAAAGAAGGTAGATTACATTTGAAAACATTGACTGATTTTGAAAATGGGATCAAACCCAAAATCGCTTTATTCCGGGCAAACGTCTATTTCTAAAGAAGGAAAAACATACACCGATGCCTTATTCCGGAAAAACGTCTATTTTTAAAGAAATGATCACATTTACCGTCCAGAAGGAAACACTTTAATCATTGCTTTTCTCTGGGCAAACCATGATTTCGATGAAGTGTTGAGTTGATCGATCCCTGTCATCTTCGCCTTCTTAAGAAAAAGAATGTTTGTTCCAAATTTGGTTGAAATCGGGCAAGGGGTACAGAAGTTATGCTGGAACATTGGATCATTGCATACCTTGCTTTTATTTATTAATCTTGAATCATTATCATATAATTATCATACCTTTTAAAATTTGGAATAAAGGTTACTCGATTATGGATCACTATGCAATTTGATCATTCATAATCATCAATCATTAATCATATCGATCGTTAATCATTAACCATACACATAGTGTGTCAACATTTAATCACGATCGGTAATCGTTAATCATAATCCAACGGTTTTTTCATCTATTATTCATAATCGTTAATTATTGTCAAAAATGAATTTAATCATTAATCATTATCAGTCATCATTTTCAAAAAATTATAATTCATTAATCATAATCTTTAATCATAGAGTTGAATGATTTAATCATTTAATCTGCTTAGAATTGGTCCTGGGGTCAGGAGTTACACTGAATTGCCCGTTTTCTAAAGACAACCGCTTTCCCTTTACCCTTCCTCTTTTCTCAACGGCCATTTCACCCCTTTGTTATCTTCTCCTAGGGATAGAAAATGTGTGTACCAAATTTGGTTGAAATCGGTACAGGGGTTCAGAAGTTACACTAAATTGCCCGTTTTCTGAACAATACCCTCCCTTCAGACCCCTACCCCCTTATCCAAATTTCCTCCCGTACGATCGGCTCCTCATAGTGAATATGTGTACAAAATTTGATTGAAATCGGTCCTGGGGTTGGGAGTTACACTGAGTTGCTCGTTTTCCAAAGACAACACCTCCCCTATACCCTCCCTTTTTTCCAATGACCATCCCATCCCCTTTGTTATCTTTTCCTTATGATGTAGAATGTGTGTACCAAATTTGGTTGAAATCGGTACAGGGGTTCATGATTTACTTTGAATTGCCCGTTTTCTAAACAAAACCCCTCCCTCCAGACCCCTCCCCCTTTCCCAAATCCCTCCCATATGATTACCTCCTCGTAGTGAATATGTGTACAAAATTTGGTTGAAATCGGTCCTGGGAGTTGAAAGTTACACAGAATTGTTCGTTTTCTGAACAAAACCCTCCCACCACCCCTCCCCTTTTCTACATGACCATCCCACCCCTTTGTTAACTTCCTCTGAGGATAGAGAATGTCTGTACCAAATTTGGTTGAAATCGGTCCTGGGAGTTGAAAGTTACACAGAATTGTTCGTTTTCTGAACAAAACCCCTCCCACCCCCTTTCCCCCTTTTCTACATGACCATCCCACCCCTTTGTTAACTTCCTCTTAGGATAGAGAATGTGTGTAACAAATTTGGTTCAAATCTGTCCTGTGAGTTGAAAGTTACACAGAATTGTTCGTTTTCCGAACAAAACCCCTCCCCCCACCCTCCCCTTTTCTACATGACCATCCCTCCCCTTTGTTAACTTCCTCTGAGGATAGAGAATGTCTGTACCAAATTTGGTTGAAATCGGCCAAGTGGTTCAGAAGTAGTTAGCGAACATACATACATAGATTGGTTTTTATATATATAGATTCTTTCACTGAGGCATAGCAAACCCCGTTAGATGAAAACAAAAACGGGTACTGATATTCAAGAATGCGAAAAAAAGCTACATAAAAAAATTATTCCCAACTCGCATCGAGGAACTTGGTACATTTTGACATCTACATCAATGGATGAATAACTATCATACTCGCAGAAGAACCAATGACGAAAGGCTCTCCTCCGCTCGTTACGCATATTCTCCCAAAATGCACCAGCAGTGCAATGTGGCTCAAGTCTTCCTCGCCCTGACCACTGAGCGCTATTTATAAATCGATTAATTAAACTCGAATGCCAAGCTCGGTCTCGCTAGGCTAGTGCGAATGGAGATGAACCATACGTTCCAGAAAAAAATGAATCGACGAGGAATTAGTAGACACGACTAGGGTGAAAAGGGGCAGATTAATGTTTGGGCCATATTCCTTGTGTGTTATTATTAAACCTGAGCTTTTATAAGCATGGGTATTTGACTGAAAACTGTAACCCATCCCATGATATCGAGTATACAAGTAGTTAATATGCACTCCTCTCCTCTTAGCTTAAATTAAGTTTAAGAATAAAAACGGAGAACTTTTGAAGGATTTAGAGAATTAATATCACTTCTTGGATAAGTTTTAAATTGGATTTGCATAGGAAGATTAATTGATTTGGGATCGTCTTAAAAGTTAAAATTAAGACTGAATTGAAGCTCAATATGATTTTGATTTGTATTTGAATAAATGTGATTTGAATGAAAGTGATTTCAATTTAGATTTCAAATTAAAATTGTATATATGTAGATTGGCACTTTTAGATTTGGTATATAGGTTTACATTTCCTTCGTACTTTAAGGTATAAATTTGTACTGTACAATTATTGGGTTTTGATACTAGCAGTCAACCGTTTGCTAGGTAAGGATATACGACAAAAAACACCAAATTTGAATATTAAATCCAATATAGTTGAAAAAATAATTGATTCTAATTTGAAATCGATTAAGTAAATTGATTTGCTCCTCTTCCGTCTAGGAAGCATACTTTTAGTTTCCACTAGGGTCGACATTTCACTCCAATTTACTCTATGTTTGTCTAATTGGTTCACAACCGGGAAGCCGCCTATTTAGCACATAGCTGCTGACCATCCACCCTCAGTTATGATTGTGATCTTGAGCTGAGAGTGCAAAATTTAATAAACCATAGTCAGAAAGTAATAATTTGCAACATTTTAGAAAAAGTGAGTACATTACTTAGAATAAGCATCAAAAACACTTCCGGTTTAGATTGTTGCAAGTTACATTTTCTAGTTCTAATGATCAGTTGCGTTAGAACAAATTCATCCATTGGTTTTCCCATACTAAGCTGGGAAAATCGTACAAAATAATATGACAATACTGTAATAAATCAATTCGTGATGCGCTACATCTCTGGGATCATGAGCAGCAATATTTTGTTTTGATTTTTGTTCAAATCACTAGATAATGAAGTATAAGACTAAAATACATTTGGTCCGAAGGTGAATGTGTCTAACGTGTAAAATTTAAAATGCCCAATCAAATAAGTTTAAAAAAACAGAATATTCCACCTAACGATGATGGTGCCATTCTCGTATATTATTGAACGTATTGAGAAACATAAATATATAGTCAAAATAGCACCTTACTGCCGCAATCTGAAAAAGTGACGTATGCGTCAAATTACAACATGCTTGTTTTCCATTTTTTTTTAAAGAGTACGATAAGTACTAGGTACTCGTTAACATCAATATTTTTTTTTGGAAAATGTCGTATGCGTTACTTTTTCAGATTACGGCAGCTACAAGAGCTAGATTGAACTATTTCCATCACTTTACATTTATTTGCGTTAATTTGAAGGCATTGCAATAGTTTGTCGATTGTTCAAAAATATTAATATAGTGGAAACAAAAAGTACTATGTTTTTCGATAATTCTGGAACGCAATGACTGATTGCGCCAATTTTCAATAGTGAAAAACTAGATCACATTCCCCGTCGGATGCAATCTTTTGCGAACAAATCGGATAATGCTACACAGTTAAAAATTTTGAAAATTACACGCTATGGAAATATTTGAAGCCTTTAATTGATCCTGAATGGCACACACATAGTTACTCACCAAAATTAAACCGATTATCGGATTTTCTTGAAATTTTTAGGGAATGAAAAACTTCTAATGAGCTTATGATCAGGGATTGAATTCAAAAGAAAATGAAAAAGTCTCTCACCTATCATCTCTGAATACATATACACTGAATTCTGTTTTTACGTGATTTACATATTTCCAATTCTGCACCAACCCTAAATGTTTAACGCATATTAATTACCATGTGATTTTTCTTTGAATTATTTAGGATTTTTTTTAAACATGTTGCAAAGATTTTGGTGGCAAATTGAAGTCACACGATCAAAAATACGAAAATGGAAGGAAGCCTGTACCCCATGATAAATTTCTTTTAACCTTCCGGGACTCGCGCCGTTGTAAAAAGCACAACACCTTCGAAAAAAGCTCGCTTGTCGTTCACAAGACGGGCGGGACTGCATGAGCGATCTAGGACCATGCGAGTCCCGGAAGGTTAAAAAGCTCCAAACGCGGGGAGCACTGGTTCTGATGATGCATTTCAACTTGTTCTACATAGCTGTGCGGTATCTAACACAAAATGAGCGAAAACAAAGCGAAAATCTTCACTTCTCTGTGGGGGCTGCCTATCCGATTCTGTTTTTTCGCACTTGTATTTATACAAGTTTGATAGATTTGTTATCATGGCTTGTTATGATTCGGAACAGTTTTTGCCATTCTTTTATCGTTGTTCGTTATCTATTGAGAGCGATTTCTGCAAACCCTGGTAGTGATCCTAAAGCCTTTACGTATACTTAGGGGTCATCCACAAAGTACGTCACGTTTCTAGGGGGATCCCCCGAACAAATCCTGAGAGCAAATCGATAACTTGTCGCCAAATCTGGTTACAAATATGTACTTAATTTGATATCTTTTAGGAAGTTTTAACAGTTAAAATAGCAAAACGTTTAGCAGAAAAATCTTGCAGTGACATACACACAGTTTGATGGCAGATCATACAAATCAGAGATCAACAGCAAAATAAGATCAAAATATGTAATCAGTCATGATGATTCATATTTAAAAACAAATTATGATTTCAATTTGATATCAATTTCAAAATATGTTTTCTATATGCTCTCATTATGTTTTCAGACTTTGCTCGGGCCGAGTAGCGTGACAAGTAATACAAATCTTTTAGAGGCTTAATACAAAAAGTGTGGCGAAGGGGGAGTCCCAAAACAGAAAAAAAATTTCAAAATATCGAAAAAAATAGATTATTCGCAATAATATTAAAGTAAAATAAAGTTCAATGAAATTGCATTATTTGTGCTTATTCTATGTCTTGGGTGATACGAGAATTGTTGAATGGATGAAAAGCAAAATCTGTCGCTATGAAACGAGTAGATAGTGCCACCGTAGCCCAGTTCCTTCAAAGCCTCTCGCATGTTAACCTACATATACAGTAGCGGCATTGCTGTTTTGATGCGATGAGTGCAAAATTAGTTACCTAAAATAATCCATTCGCTTTTACTCGCGCGACACGACTGTGGAAGTGTGTATACCCGAGCAAAGCTTAAGAGCAAATCGATAACTTATTTTATTGTTGTGAAATCGCCTAATTTTGATTTCTTATACTGACATCCTTTTGGTCGTTTTAACGGTTAAAAGATCAAAATCTATAGCAGAAAAATCTCACGGGGACAACAAATCTAAAACTATTTATGCTGTTGATGAAAGCAAATTGAAAACAAATTTTGATTTTGGTTTTCGCTTACAAAATTAGTAATCAGTTTGCTGCCAATATGATAAAATGTATAATATATACAATTTAGAAATCGACACCATATGAAATCAAAAGATGTAATCAATCACGAAAAATAGAATTTGAGAACAAATCATGATTTCAATTTGATGTCGACGTCAAAATATGTTTTCAATTTGCTCTAATTTTTATATCAGACTTTGCTCGGGTAAGGGAATATAAGGGAACTGTTCCGTTTTCCATCTCATTCAGCTCATCGCAAAATAAAGAAATACAGCACCAATCTTCTTTCGCTTTTTTGCCATTTCATTGCTTTGTTTTTGATGGGATGAACATGGAAGCTATGAGATGAAGTGCCGAACAGTTCCCCTACATGTTTATTGTGGTAATGATTGAAAACGCTTGTTGCCATATGTTACATGGTTAACTGAAATAAACAAATAAAATAAAGAGCCCATTTAGTGTATGTACTGAATTCTGTGGAAATGGGTTTTTATCAAGAATATGGCGAGTTGGCTCTTGTTTCGGACAGCAGAACGATCACGAGATTTGCCGAAATATTGTGTTTTGCATTGCGCGGCCGTCAGTGCCTGTTTTGTCGTGTTTCTGCTCAGTAAGCAGATAGTTCGCGCGGCCGAGTGAGTAAACAATTGGTGCGTGATCGGACGTGGTTCAGGTAGGATTTAGAACATTCGTAAAATCCGAGTTTTTGGTTCTGATTTTAATGTTCGGGGAATAAGTTTTGTATATAATGCGAAACATTTGTAAAATCCAGGTTACTTTGTCCTCCTTTGGACGGTTCGTAAGTAAATTGATGACTATATTTTAATATTTTTTCAGCATATACTGTTATTGACAAACGCTCTACAGTCCTATCCCGATTTTGGCAACACCCATTTTTGTCTACCCCCGATTTTGGCAACACCCGTTTTGGCAACATTTTCTTCCCGATTTTGGCAACAACCTCGAAAATATTTTTTTATTACTTTTTAGAGCTAAAATCTTTTATAATTATGTAATAAGATAAACAAAACCAAAAGTGAATGTCATTAAGGTTTATATGCGTACTATGGGCTCTGTACGAATAGTGGGCACTTTCGCTGAATTAATGAACCACCACTCATATTACCGCTCATTGCAAACAATGTCTATTTAAAATTTTCTGCTCTTTTTATTCACGTTTTCCTATTCACACTACCCTAATCTAACCAACCCACCGTAAAATGTCTAATTTTTTGGCATCTCACTGATTTTGTCAACACCTATTAAGCCAAGCCCGCTGATTACATCACAATGCAACAGATACTGCATGAGTGATCCAGCAACAAGCAAACCCCGTAGGTTTAATTGCTAGTGATTGGCACATTCGATTGTTTAAATGCGCTGTCTAACCATCAAGTCGTTTTGCTCATTGTACTTTTCTGGTATCAGCCGAGAAACCGTAATTTTATCATTTTATCCGTCTATCTGCTGAATTCCCGTATATAAAATAAGCAACAATTTAATTTCAAAGAGTCTTATTTTTATAAATTAGGCAAATTTGTCTATAAATCATATGGCCTTTCCATTTTTCTGATGTGTCAATTGCATAACGAGCCTTTTGATTCCAGCATGTTTGCCAACAGTTCAATAGTAATGGTAAGAGTTTGGTAACATGTAATCGTAAGGCTCTCGAGCAGGCATTGACTTAAATCAGATCATGAGAAAAAATCGGGTTAATCTAAGCCTACTTGATGCTCTGCCGTGGGGCAAGTTATGAGCTTCCTAAGATCTTTGAAATTGAATGTTCGATGATTCATAGTTTATTGATCTTCAACACTGACCGATGGAAGCTGATTGTGTGAAGCGAATCACTTGGTAACACAACAATGAGCGAAGTTCCGGTGCGCTGATAGAAGAAGTCATTCAAGCATTCTAAAAATGAAGACCTCCATGAGTCTGGAACTCCAGTACACTGAATGGGAGGCGTTGATACTTTCTCTTGACTATCTTATCACCTTGAAAAAGGGTGAATAAAGGAGAACACAGCAAGCGGGGTACGAATGGATACCTCACCACGGCCTGGCTTGTTAGACGGTGTTGCTCATTGTTTATCACAGCAACGATCGCTCCTCTACTCATTGTTTGACATCCATCTGAATAAGGCAGTTCACTCATTGGCCATGGATGTAGCATAGATTGCAATAGATCAATACTCACAATGCTCACTTCCAATGCCTGCTCTCGTGTGTTCTGTTTGTTATGGCGAAGTATCAGAAGTGTTCTGCTGTACGTTACCAGTCACGCAGTCTACGGAGGGTCCGTAAATCATCTTCCACCTGATCGATCCACAATCGCTGCACACCTCGCCTTCTTGTGCCTGTCGAATCGTTGTAGAGAACCATTTTTACTCCAAGTGCTCGTTGGTCCTCCACAAGCATTGTCCAGATCTCGTACGTACGCTTTCCTGCCACGTTGCGTCTCCGAATTTGTCTGCTGATATCGTTATCGGAGGTCAAGTGAGCCCAAGTACACGAATTCTTCAACCACTTTGATTTTGTCGAATAGCCGTTGTCTTCTCTTGAGCCTATTTCGTCTTCATCGTGTTAATTACTAGCATGGAGAACTGGAGTGCGATGAGCATCAGCGAGCACCAGTAGGTTGAGTGCTATCAAGTATGAGAGGTGGCATGCCGCAAATGGTCTTCCAGCTTCCACTTGGCCACACTACCACTTGTAGTGCGAGGTGCACATAGTGCGCATGGATCAATCATTGCCGCCTGAAATATTCCTGGGTTGAGTGCTAGGAGACCGACTACTCTTAATCACACCGACCACAAGAAAGTTTGCCTCCATTAAAATCCATTATATAAGAATCCGAAATTTGTAGCACATTTAGTCATCTTGTATCCGTCGGATCGCTATTTGATTTATATAGAGAATTATGATAAAAACAAGCATTTTCGGCCTAAAATTTATATGAGATGTCAGATTGAAGTCAGCACTTCAATGGACTACTATAGAAACGTTTTTTTATTACTACATTTTTTTTTTTGTAAGGACATGGCCGACGCTATTATTATTTTTAAATATTATTTATTATTAAATTGGTATTATGGAATTGACTAATTAGTTACATTATGTTTTGATTACCATTCTTGAGTTTGTTTCAATTTTGTTTGAGCTACAATCTCCGAATTATGAATAATATCGCAAAAATGACAATTATGATGCACGTGCATCACTTTAACACACTACACATACTTTGTAGAATATATTCTAAGTATTGAGCTTCAATAATGCAAACAAAAAAAAAATGAAATTTTGTATGAAACTTTTTTCCCGTTTTTGGCAACATCCCCATTTTGGCAACATTAAAATCCGGTCGTGTTGCCAAAATCGGGAAGGGACTGTATATTGTTGAATAGAGCTCCCTATTATTCACCTTTCCCACTAACACAAATTTTCCTTCCCGAGACATCTATGAAGGTAGTATGGGTTCCCTGCATCTTCACTAGTAGATGTTGAACTAACATTCCTTCCCTTCATTCCGTGATTGTAAGGACGTGGCCAGGTATACAACTGCTACTGTATAGGAAAAGGTACTAATCCCAAGTACCAATTTGCGACAATATACAGTAGATTGCTCAATTGAGCATTGTATAGCCACCCACGATTTGTACAATCACACTAGTCGACCCGGCAGACGTTGTCTTGCATAGTAGGCGAAAATGCGCATTGTGAACAATCCATACGAAATCCCCATACGAATCTTTGTTTTGTTTTTCACGATTCACTCAACTTTACTAATGATTTTCGTAAAAGGAAACATCATATAAACCAGTCGGAAACGATAACGAACATTCTTGCTGAAGGAATGAAGAAAATCCATCAAGCCATTTTCGAGTTATGCGGATACGAACACAGACCATTTCATTTTTATTATATAGAAGAAGACTAGTGGACCCGGCAGACGTTGTCCTGCATAGTAGGCGAGAATGTGCGTTCCGTACTGCCCATGCAAAGTTCGCATAGAAATCACATATTAGTTTTTCACGATTTGCTCAACTTTACTTATAATTTTCGCAGTAGGAAATATCATATAAACCCGTCGGAAAATATAACGAATGTTTCTGCTGAAGAAATGAAAAAAATCCATCCAGCCGTTTTTGAGTTATGCGGATACGAACACAGACCATTTCATTTTTATATATAAGATATGCTATGCTATGTTAAATGTGTTTTTATCAAGAATATTTGAAATCGAATAAATAACCAAATAAGATGATCAACCAATTTTCATAAACCATCAGACTTGTAATTCCTCAAGCATTTTTCCTTGAGCATGCTGGACAGGTAAAGTGTTGGAACATTATTAATCTTTGTGCATTTCATTCTAGATGGCGTTGAAATCGGATCTAATTTGGGACAAACTCAACGAGCGGCTCGCCCTGATTGATCGGAACAAACGTACCTTCAAGGTGGTTCTGTTCGTTCATTTACGACAAGAGGGGAAAGTGGTTAGAAGTGTTGGTGAGTATTATGAAGTTTACAACAAGTTTTCAGTTTAGTTTAGAAAGACTGTACAGTTGGCATATTAAAAAGATCAGCTATTATGTGTATAACCCTCGTTGATGTTCACACGCCTGGAGAGTTGAGGACATTCTCGCATCCTACACTAGCACCCATTCTCAACTCATTGAAAAATTCAAAATCTACGGACACAAATCCTTAGACATTGAAGATCGGCCGTTGAATACAATTTATAGTACACCCGATTCTTTTTTTACACGGGGGATGCGTTCCGTGTAAAAAAAGTTTTCAGTTCAAAATTCGAAAATCCGTGTAAAAAAAGTTTTATGATTTCTCGACGAATCATGTAAAATGGAACAACTTTGCAAAAATTTTGTATGGGATTTTTTTTACACGGCCGTGTAAAAAAAATCCGTGTAAAAACAGAATCGGGTGTAAATACAAAGTCCTTTCATACTTCACACAACCGGTGATTGTTAGATTTTCTAACAATTCTGTTTAAGTTCCTACCAAAACCTATATAAGAACTGGACATATGCGAAAATGCTAGGATTCTAATACAAATATTTTATGAGACCTTACAATTTTACAAGCTTTTCTTACAATATTTGTTTGTGAGCTTACATTTTTTGAATAAGAATCTAACAATTTGGAATACCTACGCCTTTGCCTTATGGTAGGATCTTATACAGAATTGTTAGAAAATCTAATAGTCACTTATTGGGTGTATCAATGGGCTACTGATCAACAATCCGAAAACTCTGACCATTTTTGGAATATGCAGGCAATAAATCGACTGTCTTTAAGACGAATTAGTGCTGTTTTAGCGTGTAACCCGATTTGTCGCGTCAAGACCGAGACACTGAAGACGAGCATACTTTTAATGCGAAAATACGTATCGTAAAGTAACAATCAAATTATGGAATTAATTATTAAATGAACAAATTTGTAATTCATAAAATTTATTGCAGACTTGCAGTTCCATGTTACAAGCTTTCAATCGTGATCCTTTATTCGTTATCCTTTGAACATCTAGTGAGCTTCGTGGCCATGCGGTTAGCGACGTCAATCGTCTAGACGCATGTGCTAGGGAGTGTGGGTTCGATTCCCGCCCGGTAAGGAGAAAACTTTCCATGATCGAAGAATTCCCCACTGGTCCACTGGGTGCTATGTGTCCTGTCCGTTGTCTCATGCTAGGTGTTCAGTCTGTACGACCTCTGGTCAAAAACGGTGTTCCTGTCTTTATAACATCTTTTCCAAAAAAGTAAAAATCTGACTTTCCTCACACGTCATGAATCAAGAAAAAGAGAAATGATGATACCCTGCAATATTCACACACCATAGTTGGTCGGACGCACGGTGGCAAGCGAGCCTCTATTGTCGTTGCAGAAGCCTCAATACGACAAGTAGAAGCACATGTTTGTGATTCAAACGCATCCGGCTGTTGTTCTATGCTGATACACATAGTTGGGTAGAGAGAAAAGGTGTGAAATGTTGCCAAAGCAGATTCGATGGATACGGGGAATTGACTGATAGGGTAGAAGCACTATATTTTGCCACTCTAAACGTATGTTTATCTCTACAACAGTGACGGGAAATGTCATTTCGATGTCATGGGACTAATTTGCTAATAACTTTTTTCACAAGTCATTTACAATTATGTTTTCCTTATAAACATGTAGCCCTTAAAGAACCCGAAAACTTTTTCTAACAGGTAATTCTTCAAATATGATATTGGCGGCGTGAGAGCCGAATTAGTGTCATATGACATTAATGTCATGACATTCCGTGACATTTTTTTAATATCGCTTTCATGGCTCACACTTTGTATTTAGAACAACGATCTGTTCGACAAAGTTCTAGGACCCTCTAAGTACTACATGTTAGTCAAAAAATCCGTCCTGTTAATTACTTTTGAAAAAAAGTTATCAGGAGATTAGTAATAGCAATGCCATGACCTTTTTTTTACATTTCCCATCACTGCTCTCAAATTGTCGCAATATGCAAAAATCTAATAATTGTGGAGATGTTGGGATGTTGGGGTATTACGTAAAACTGGTCTTTACCTAGCAAATCTGATTTAATAATGACGATTAATTATTGCTATTTTATATAAATATGCCGTTTAATTAGCAAGTATTCTGATTCAATTATTGCCACACATTTCTCCCAAAATCTGTTTTAAATAGACGAATCCAAATAACAATAAGAAGAAGACAACCGATGCTGTTGATAGTGGCGAAAATTAATTCAGGTTTAAATTTCAGAACTATGAATGGAACCTCGCCAGTGGCGATAATTGAAATTACTAACTTTTTAGTGGTAAATTTCGCCACCTTTTATTTAACTAAATTTAGACAAAAGCATGTCATCAGACCGCATCGTGCTTTCGTGCTGTGCGGTTCTTTCTCTCTTTGCGGAAGGAAGTTTTTAATACTACCCGAAGCTATTTTAATTTCAACGGTGCTTCTTAGCGCTATTTGTACCCACTGATCCCGTTACGATCTTTGCAAGGACCCGTGCCTTCGTTTTACGTTGGACCCGTTTGCGGAAGTAAAATTCCGACAAGCGGTGGTAATCCTGCAGGGACACCGTTCTGGGAAAAAACCTCTTAGAAGGTCACGTCTCCACGCTCAGCAATGAGTATTAACAAAAACAAGAGGAAGGGAGTCTCTGAATTCTCCACTTCCTTCAAAGAAACAAGGTTTCAAGACCGTCCTGCCCAAGCGCGGAAAAAATAGAAGGAAGCTGGAGAATTCAGATATTCCTTCTAACTCTAATATCGGAAATAATTCTTCTCCAATCGAACTGAGCAATCAGTTCGATTTGATTAATGATGAAATTGAGCAAATCGAATCTACCTCTAGCCCAGGTGATTCGATTCATGCGAAAAAGCAAAGGATTCCGCCAATTGTGGTATCTGTTGCCGAGTTTTCTGGCTTCCGGAATGAGATTTTGAGTAACCTTCAGGGGATCAAGGTTTCATTTCAGATTGCTAGGAAGGGTGACTGCCGCGTTTTGCCGGGATCCTTTGACGATCGCAAACGTCTTCTTCACTATTGAACTGAGAAGCGCCATAAATTCTTCACATACGACGACAAAACTGAGCGATTGTTCAAAGTCGTCTTGAAAGGTCTCCCCAGTGATGACAAATCACTGGATGAGATTAAAATTGAAATTTCTCAATTACTTGGATTTTCACCAGTCCAAGTAATTAAGATGAAAACGAAATCCCATTCTGGTACTTCCCCGAGGGGCATTTCTCAAGAATTTTATTTAGTTCATTTTAACAAAAGTGAACTAAATAATATGAAAAGTTTGGAAAAGGCCTGTATTATGTCTCATGTCCGTGTTACATGGGAACATTTCCGCAGGCCTGGGGGAAATTTCCAAAGCCCTACCCAGTGCCGTAAGTGCCAAAAGTGGGGTCATGGAACCAAACATTGTCACATGGATGCTAAATGCATGATTTGTGGTGGGACCTCTCACGCCAAGTACGCATGTCCTGTGAGAGAAGATTCAAATAAATTTAAGTGCGCAAACTGTGGGGGCAATCATAAATCCAATTTCTGGGAATGCCCTTCACGCAAAAAAGTTTTGAATTCCCGTGCAAAATTGATGACGGGAAATTCCAATCGGATCCCAGATTCGATGGGTAGAAATTTTTCAAACGCTCAAATTTCGAAACCGGTTACCGGTCGAGCAATTCATACCCACCACAATTCACAAACAAATTTTGCCGCTCGTCCACGGGTAGCAAGCACTTCAGTAAATTCCAATTTTTCCAATGTACCGACGTATGCAAACATCGCTGCTGGTAGACCAAAGTTATCTTCTCAAAATGAGGTTTATCCCCATGTCCCAACGGAAAATAACGGTCATGTTGCCGATTCAGGTAGCATGACTGCTTCCGATTTTGATTTTTAACTGAACAATTGCATCACATGATTGATGCAATGTTCAAAGTAAATACCATTCCTAAAGCTGTTCAGGTTGGTATAAAGTACACACAAAAAATTGTTATCGGACTCCGTTTTAATGGATCTGAATAATTGTGTGAAAGTTCTAAATTGGAATGCCTGCTCTCTAAAGGGTAAGGAAGATGAATTATTCAACTTCCTTTCAGTTCATAATGTACATATTGCCATTATAACTGAAACGTATTTAAAACCAGGACTCTCCATTAAAAGAGATCCAAACTATTTTATCTACAGAGATGATCGTCTTGACAGCGCCTGTGGTGGGGTCGCCATTGTCATTAATAGACGTATCAAACATAAATTATTTTCTTCGTTCGAAACCAAAGTTTTTGAAACCTTGGGAGTTTCTGTTGAAACAAATTTTGGACAATTTTCCTTCATTGCAGCCTACTTGCCTTTTCAATGCAATGGGCAGCAAAAGAATTTGTTGAAAGCTGATCTTCAAATTCTGACTCGCAACAAATCAAAATTCTTCGTAATTGGTGACTTCAATGCCAAACACCGTTCATGGAATAATGCTCAAAGCAATTCCAATGGTAAAATTTTATTTGAAGATTGTTCTGCGGGATATTATACTATTCAATATCCCAATGGACCAACTTGTTTTTCTTCCAGTCGAAATCCTTCTACAATTGATTTAGTTTTAACGGATTCAAGTCAGCTGTGTGGCCAATTGGTAACTCATGCTGACTTTGACTCTGATCACCTTCCTGTGACATTTGAAATCTCACAAGAAGCCATTTATAATCCAATCAGCTCTACTTTTAATTATCATAGAGCTGATAGGGATTTATATAAAACGTATATCGATAGGAATTTTGATGTTGATATTCCTCTCGATACCAAAAGTGATATTGATAATGCTCTCGTATCTTTGACAAATTTAATTGTCGAAGCCAGAGGCATTGCAATTCCGAAATGTGAAGTTAAATTCAACTCCATTATTATTGACGACGATCTTCAGCTACTGATCCGTCTTAAAAATGTGAGAAGAAGGCAATACCAAAGAACTCGCGATCCCGCGTTGAAAGTTATTTGGCGAGATTTGCAAAGTGAAATTGAAAAACGTTTCGTTATTCTGAGAAATACCAACTTTGAGAATAATGTCTCGAAGTTGGATCCCAGTTCGAAACCCTTTTGGAAATTAACAAAAATTCTTAAAAAACCTCAAAAGCCAATTCCAGCGCTTAAAGAGGGAAATAAAATTTTATTAACAAATGGCGAAAAGGCTCAAAAACTTGCTCAGCAGTTCGAGAGAGCCCATAATTTTAGTCTAGGTCTCACTAGTCCAATTGAGGATCAGGTTACACGGAGCTTCGAAGACATTCTCAATCAAGAGAATGTTTTTGACCCTTCGTTGGGAACCAATTTGGATGAAGTGAGATCTATTACTAGAAAATTTAAAAATATGAAAGCCCGGGTGATGATGGTATTTTCTACATACTTATCAAAAACTTCCTGAGAGCTCTTTATCCTTTTTGGTTAATTTATTTAACAAATGTTTTCAATTGGCATACTTTCCAGATAAATGGAAAAACGCCAAAGTTGTTCCAATTTTGAAGCCGGACAAAAAAATCCAGCTGAGGCTTCTAGTTATCGCTCAATCAGTTTGCTTTCTTCAATAAGCAAACTGTTTGAAAAGATTATTTTAAATAGAATGATGGTTCATATTAATGACAATTCTATTTTGCTGATGAGCAATTTGGTTTTCGCCATGGGCATTCAACCACTCATCAGTTATTAAGAGTTACGAACTTAATTCGGCTCAACAAATCTGAAGGATATTCGACTGGAGTTGCTCTTCTTGATATAGAGAAAGCATTTGACAGTGTTTGGCATGAAGGTTTGATTGTAAAATTGATGAATTTTAATTTTCCTCTGTACATCATTAAACTGATCCAAAATTATTTATCAGATCGCTCGCTACAGGTAAACTATCAGAATACTAAATCTGATAGATTACCTGTAAGGGCTGGTGTCCCCCAAGGCAGCATACTGGGGCCCATATTGTATAACATTTTTACTTCTGACTTACCTGATTTACCACCAGGGTGTCAAAAATCTTTGTTTGCAGATGACACGGGCCTTTCAGCCAAAGGGCGAAGCCTTCGTGTCATTTGTAGTAGATTGCAAAAAAGTTTGGATATTTTCTCCACTTACTTGCAAAATGGAAAATTTCCCCGAATGCTTCCAAAACTCAGCTTATAATTTTCCCACATAAGCCGAGAGCTTCTTATTTGAAACCTTCTAGCAGACATATTGTCACTATGAATGGGGTTCCAATTAATTGGTCTAGCGAAGCTAAATATTTAGGACTTCTGCTAGATCAAAATTAACTTTAAAAATCACATTGAAGGCCTTCAAGCCAAATGTAACAAATATATTAAGTGTCTATATCCACTTATAAACAGAAAATCAAAACTTTGTCTTAAGAACAAACTTTTGATTTACAAACAAATTTTAGACCTGCCATGTTGTATGCTGTGCCAATATGGACTAGTTGCTGCAATACCAGAAAGAAGGCACTTCAGAGGATTCAAAATAAAATTCTGAAAATGATTCTGAAGTTGCCTCCGTGGTATAGTACCAATGAACTTCATAGAATTTCTAATATTGAGACATTGCAACAAATGTCCAACAAAATAATTTCCAATTTTAGACAAAAATCGTTGCAATCTTCTATTGCAACGATTAACTCCTTGTACCCTTAGTATAAAATAGGTTAAGTTTATTTTAAGTTGAAAACATTGTAATTCCTACATGGTTCAATTCAACCAGAGGAAAAAATTCTAACTGCCAGAGGCAATTGAAATGTATTAATAATAACTAAAAGCGTAACATAGCAAATAAGGATGATAGTGTTAAGAAAACACGGAACACCTAGTCTAAGAGATGAATGCATGTATTAGATAATTAGCAAATAAAATTAGTTAAAAAAAAAAAAAAAGACAAAAGCATGAACTCTTTTATTTGAAACCGTTAGTAATCGCATTTTTGAATAATTCTTATGATTGTGTACGTATATTGGTAATAATTTTGAATGTTTGATCAGTTTTTCCTGCATTTGTTTATTTTGGCACGTTCTTCAAACGGACAAAAATTGCCATGGTATCGAGACAACTATTTTCAGATGCATTTTTCATCATTAATTGTAGATTAATAATAACAATATTTTAAATTGACGTATGCATATGCATGTTTACTAGAGCTGTAGGAGAGACTGGGGAGACTTGATCCTCTTTTCTGATTTCCGATGTATCACAGCCAAAAATAAATAATTATGCGCGATTTCCACACAGACTCTCTAAGAAATATAATATTTAACTTTACTGATGTATGACAGTCCTTAAATTATTGTTGTTATTGATACACAATCGATTTTTTTGAGTGCTGTCAAAAATCGACTTTTAAAATATTCGGGGGAAATAGATCCCTCTCTAAGAACTTGCTTTGATAAACTTAGAAAGGTGCTTTCAGATTTTTAAAATATTTTTCCTTCAAAATACGCGGAATTTTCGAATTGCTGTGCGTATACATGAACGACTTTTGTTATTAAATTCGACAACACATACAATTTAAAAATTTGGGGAGACTTGATCCCCTTTCTATGATATCTACGCAATAAATATTTTTTCCTGCCAACCCTCCATCAAATCTGTCAAATCTACAAAAAATTAGAAGCCAAATTTTTGTATGGGTGACTAATGGGGGATCAAGTGTCCCCATATTGAGGCAATAACTTAAAATCCAAATATCCTAAAACTTTGATGGAATGTTGACATTTTCGTCAAATCGTCAAGCATATTCATGACTTTGTGCTGTGAAAAAACGAAAGCATTTGATCATTGTTATGAAAAGTTGTTCAAATTTTGCGTGGCTAATAAAAAAATCTTTAGGAAGGTCAAAACATACAAACCGCCCTGCAGAATAAATAAGGTTGTCAATTCAAAAAATAACTCACCACATAAAGGTCATTTTTCTAGAAAATCTATACTAAAAAATACGCTAGAACAAAACAACTTTAGTTCTCGATAAAACAGGGGTAATCAAGTCTCCCTGGGGATCAAGTCTTCCTACCTTCCCCTATGATTGTTTATTACAGTTAAGTAAAATATTGCACTAGAGCAGCGGTTCTCAACCTTTTTCTTGAGAGGTACCCCTTTGAACTTTTGCATTAATTGAGGTACCCCCTGTTTTTTTCTGTAAGTGACTTACTTACGTAACTTATGAGATCCATGAAAAATGGACCTGAAAACTAACGAGATATATGGCTCTCCACAAGTTGGTCTAAAATTTTCATTATTCCGTGAAATTTTCCAATTCAAATTAAGTTTATACATCAAGCTTCCAAATAACTTGAAAGTTGGCTTCGAGCCTCTTGAAAGGAGGTTTCTGAACCTCTTGAAGGGAGGGTTCCGAGTCCCTTTAAAGGCGGCTTTTCAGCCTCTAAGCCTCTCAGTAGGCTTCTAAGCCTCTTGAAAGAATAATTCCGAGCCATTTGAAGGGAGGTTTCCGAGAATGTTGAAAGTACATTTCCGTGTCTCGTGAAAGGAGGCTCTTGAAAGAAGTCTTCTGGGCCTTTTAAAAGAAAGCTCCTGAACCTTTTAAAATGATGCTTTCGAGCCCTTTAAAGGCGGCTTTCAAGCCTCTTGAAAGGAAGCTTCCGAGCCTCCTAAAAGAAAGCTTCCGGGCTTCTTGAAAGAAGGCTTCCGAGCCTCCTAAAAGAAAGCTTCCGGGCTTCTTGAAAGGAGGCTTCCGGGCTTCTTGAAAGGAGGCTTCCGGGCCTCTTGAAAGGAGGCTTCCGGGCCTCTTGAAAGGAGGCTTCCTGGCCTCTTGAAAGGAGGCTTCCGGGCCTCTTGAAAGGAGGCTTCCGGGCCTCTTGAAAGGAGGCTTCCGGGCCTCTTGAAAGGAGGCTTCTGGGCCTCTTGAAAGAAGGCTTCCTGGCCTCTTGAAAGGAGGCTTTCTGGCCTCTTGAAAGGAGGCTTTCTGGCCTCTTGAAAGGAGGCTTCCTGGCCTCTTGAGAGGAGGCTTCCAGGCCTCTTGAAAGGAGGCTTTCAGGCCTCTTGAAAGAGGCTTCCAGGCCTTTTGAAAGGGAGACTTCCAGGCCTCTTGAAAGGGAGACTTCCTGGCCTCTTGCAAGGAGGCTTTCTGGGTTCTTAAAAGGAGGCTTCTAGGCCTCTTGAAAGGAGGCTTCCAGGCCTCTTGAACGGAGGCTGCCTGGCCTCTTGAAAGGAGGCTTCCGGGCCTCTTGAAAGGAGGCTTCCGGGCCTCTTGAAAGGAGGCTTCCGGGCCTCTTGAAAGGAGGCTTCCGGGCCTCTTGAAAGGAGGGGAAGGTATCCCCAGGGGTACATGTACCCCAGGTTGAGACCCGCTGCACTAGAGAGTTAAAAAAACTACTTGTTTTACCAAGGTGGCGAAATATATTGCATCTACCCTATCCCATCGTTATTAGCTAGTTATGAAACAACTTCGCGCAAAGGCAGCTGTTGTATAATTGGTAATACGTCCGTGTACTTAATGGAATAGTATGGGTTCAAGTCCCACCGGCAGCCGAATCTTTTTTTTTCGCAATATCTCATAAAAAAAACAACAGTTTCATAGTAGGCGTCGTTGAAAACGGATGCAATTTTTCCTCGCGTGTGACAGTTTTACCTAGGTGAAAATTTGTAATTTTTTGTTTGAATCAAATTTGTAGCATCATCAGACGCCCCAGATTTGCATCTTTTTGGCGTACGAAATCCAGGATGTCGTACACAAATGTAGAAGAAAAGAAGATCCTGATGACATCCATTACGAACACTGCAGTTGCCGATAGTTCTTTTCTTTTGGATTTATGTCGTCGTAACTCACTAGTCGGTGGGAAATTGGTCACTGGAACCGATGGAGACCTGCTTGGGGGCTAGAATACTCTTATCAAAAACGATGGTGCTGCCAATTAATTCAGTAAGATGTTGTAGTCATAAGCCGAGCAAAGGTAAGAGACATTCGATTTTTCGCTTTTGTCATTGCGTTCCTCAGGCAAAGGCAATGTCCACATCGAAAAAGGACGAAACTTAAGGATTACTTCCTTAGTTCATTGCGGTTCATGGTTTTAGGTCATACCAAAAAAGATTATTTCTTTCAGATAATTTTTGATAAATTAAATATGAAATAAATATGAAATTGTGTAGCGGACAAAATGAAGCACTAAGACCAGGAAGCCAGGATTAATGTATCAGTCAAACTTATTGTCTCCCGATCTACAATCCTGGGATTTACTCGTGAAGCTAATCGAGACGCCACATTTATTATATCAATTTATTATATTGAAAAGAAAACGTCATATTCCGTCTAGTCATGTTAATGATGATGATTACGGGTCTCTCCATGATTCAATATTTTATTATAATATACTGATCCGCATTAAAAAAAATGAAAATGCCATAAAAAAAACAGATTAACAAAACCTTTTTTTTTCATAGTAGGGCCAAGCAAATATTTTAAGTAGAGGGCAAACTGATCAATAAAGTTTTAATTTGAAACATTCTGTCCGTGTACGATATTCCCGATTTTGTTATAGCATGCTAGATAATCTGAACCAAATAAAGCAAAACATCATGCCAGATCGTCTCTCCTACTAGTTTCTACTTCATTCTATAGGTTCCTACAGGTTTCGTGCTGTATCCAAGGTGTCATTAGTTATTCATCTTAGTATCCCGTTCCAGAAATGCTGTTTTTGTATCCAAGGAAAGTTCGTCATGCCTCACCGCCACGCTTTGTTCGCATGTTCCAGCTAAGTTGATAAGAGAGCGCCACATGCAACTCCACCTGTTTCAACGATTATTTTGTTTTAAAAAACCCAATCATAAATATTGTTTTGCTCCATCAACATTGCAGGAATAGAACGTTTTAATTTATTTTCTCCATACATACTCTAAGGTAGGTTCTCCCGATGGCATTTCATAACAAAATGTTTACATTGTGCTGTAATAATGCAAAAATGGCTGGAGGGTCCACTATTGGTTGGGGGTCCACTATTGGGCACTTTACCCTAGCATGTATGAAACATTGAAAACGGCCTTCCTGTTGAGGTCGATATACGATCATGTGATGGAATCAAATGGGATAGTACTAACTCATCTTATGACAAGTGATTCAATGTGGAATAATAACCAAAAGCTGCGGCCTGCTTCTACAGTTCAAAATTGCTATACGGCCCTTGATAGTATGCATGATGGGAGCAACTGAATTATAACATCTTTTTCAGGCATAGTTGTATCGTAAGTCATATCTTTTAAACAGCATAGGAATGATGGGATGCTAACGGTTCAACCAGATGTAGATGATTACCAACAGTATGAGCTCCAGAACAACTTGGAGTGCCTGGAACCTTTGCGTAGCGCAAATACTCTTAGACTCTGTGAGCCTGTATGGACATAATCAGTTAACTTCGTTTCCATATCAGGAGCTGCTTACCTGTAAGACCAAATGATCTAATCTCCAGGATAATTTGGAGAACCTAGAACCCAGAACATATCTTAACATAAAAACAACAAAAATCATTTGTTTGAGAAACTGCACTCCATTTTACAC
The DNA here is from genome assembly GCF_024139115.2 of Armigeres subalbatus. Taxonomy (NCBI): domain Eukaryota; kingdom Metazoa; phylum Arthropoda; class Insecta; order Diptera; family Culicidae; genus Armigeres; species Armigeres subalbatus. The sequence goes on along the minus strand of NC_085139.1, from coordinate 108,718,308 downwards.
AATTTCGAGAAAACAATAAAAAACTGTTTTTGAAAAAGCGGCACCGAATATTTCATTTTTTTCCGCACAGATCAATAGTGTTAGTCAAAACTCTGCATCCTGGGGCACTTCCTGTTCGAAAATTGCAAGCAGTACTCCATAATTGCTCTTTAAAGTGCGTGTACATATGCAAACAAAAAAAATCATAAATTTCCGAACGATTTTTTCATACTTTTTTTGCCAGAATACGTATTTTGGATTTAAGAATATAAAAAATCTCATTTTGACCAAAAATGTCACATATGCACTTACTCAAAAAACGTTTCAAATGCAATGCTGGGTCGATAACACACGTAAGTTAGGCAATTAATGTTCAACCAGCAACGTTTGATATTCCTCTTGGCTTGACCATCCCTAATTTTCCATACAAACTTGCGTCTAGGATTTTGATGCCGTGTTCCAATTTTTTTCTTTCACCAGGGGTCACTAGTTACCTCAATTTATTTTTGGTTTTATCTTGAAGCAATAGTTTTTTTTTCACAATTTGTTACGCAGTGTAATACATTGTTCTTATATAGAAATGCTCAAACATGTTTTGGACGTGCAGAATATACAATTTTAACTGAATAATTCACTTGAAACGACTTTATTTGCTTTCTTTATATTTTAGTGAAGAAGCTTACATTTTTGTTTTTGAATCTACCTATTTTGTGTTTGTCAGTATTTTATACAGAATTATAAAAATTTCTGGTTTCCATACTAAATTCACGCTTATAAAGTTCTTGAACATCAAGAGTGCATCCAGGAACTAATTTTTAATCCTAAAGTCATCAGACAAGTCCAATACACTATGCAGTAAAAATCTGAGCTTGACTCACACTTTTTGAACTCGAATGGCATGAGCGGAATTACATGCCGCTAATTTCAGAATAGAATTAGGACACGTCGCAGGATAATCTTTTTTTGCGGCTTATTAGAAAACTTGGTATGGTTTGATAAAATTATTAATTCCTATTAAATTGCTTTTTCTCCCTTTCCTATAGTGTTGGACTTCGATGAACTGAAAATTTCGGAAATCGAGCTAGCAGCAACCAGCACCGCAGACTACCCGGCCGAACGTATCGACGGGTCCGTCACGATTGACGACAACGATTTCTATTTGGTGGCAACGAAGGAAACCACATTTGCGGCCCTTATCGAACAGGTGAGGCATGATGTCGTCTGATGCTACGTTATCAATCGCAACAGGTGCCATAAACTGCAACTCCTGATAATGTGGCGTGGACTTGGGACTGTTACAGCAGTTTTGAGTTTCTGGCTTGTGGATTACATGACATTTATTGATGTTTTTATTTATTCTATTCCTTTCTGTTTTAGGGAAAAGTGGATATAACTGGAAATAAAGAGACATTCATAACACTGGATGAAAAATTTAGGAAAAAGTGAACCACATTGTTCACATGGAACAACCAAAATAATCAATGTGAAATATAATAAGCATCAATGAATAATTGCTTTGTAACTCTCATAAAAGGTTCGCATTACTCCTCGTAAAGCGCAATAATAAAATATGGTATATATCCGTACAATCCAATGTGAAAAGTGTTTTTTGTTCCTTTTGAATCCGCCACTTTTATTGCAGCTTCATGGACGGTGATGAAAAGCATCTTAATAGATCTCTCATTTTGTTACCTTGTAAAGTTGATTTTTTGACTCATACTTGACTCAACGCCTACTGAGGACGCCATGTGAAACCGATATATTGTCTCTCTGATTTTGTCAAAAGATTGTTAAGTGACAATAGGTAGTTCGTTGGGCGAAACCAGGCGGGTTTTATGGGCGGACCAGGTGTTCGCCATTCACCAAGTATTGTAGAAAAGCCGCGAATACAACGTGCCTACACATCATCTATTCATCGACTTCAAAGCTGCATATGATACAATCGATCGGGACCAGCTATGGCAGCTAATGCACGAACACGGATTTCCGGATAAACTGATAAGGTTGATCAAGACGACGACGGATCGGGTGACGTGCATAGTTCGAGTTTCAGCGGCATTCTCGAGTCCCTTTGAAATGCGCAGAGGGTTAGAGCAAGTTGATGGTTTTTCGTGTCTACTATTCAACGTCGCTTTGGAATGGGATAATACGAAGAGCAGGGATTAACACGAGTGGTACAATTTTCAACAAGTCCGTCCTGCTATTTGACTTTGCCGACGACATAGATACTATGGCACGTAACTTTGAGAAGATGGAGGAAGCCTACATCAGACTAAAGAGGGAAGCTAAGCGAATCGGACTAGTCATCAACACGTCGAAGACAAAGTACATGATAGGAAGAGCTTCAAGAGAAGAAAATGTGAGCCACCCACCGCGAGTTTGCATCGGTGGTGAAGAAATCAAGATGCTAGAAGAATGTTTGTACTTAGGCTCACTGGTTACTGCCGAAAATGATACCAGCAGAGAAATTCGGAGACGCATAATGGCTGGAAATCGTACGTACTTTGGACTCCTCAAGACGCTCCTATCGAATAGAGTTCACCGCCACACAGTGGGACAAATTCCAAAAAAGACGGTCAAAAATGTTAGAAGTGAATAAAATGGTCTAGCAGGCCACATATTATGATATATCATTGAATGGATGGTACATCTTCTAGACATCACCGACCCGTAAGCTAGAGATCCACTACCGGAACGAGAGGTTGGGCACCAGTCGTCGCAAGCACGCTAACGTTTTCAAAGACAACGTGCTTGCACCAAGTGGTGTCTCATCAAATATCAATGGCTAGCACCGCCAGTGTAGAGTTCTATTTCTATGAGCACTTTCACAGGTATTCCTTTAATTAGTAAAGCTATAGAGGCGCAAATCGTTTCTTGATATTACGGTTCATGTGAAAAACTCATGATCTTTTTACAGAGTAATTATGGAAAATTAGACGTAGGGGACAAATAAAATACTCTCCATGCATTGCGACTAAACATCACATGACTTGATAGTTTGTCCTAGCCACCCTATAACCAGAGACCGGCGGAGTGAAAAACTGTCGAAATGGCAACGTATGAAAATGCATGAAATCGTGAAAATAATACCGGCATCACTTGAACTTTTTGCTTGCTTCTTATGGAGGCAAAAAGTAAACAAGTCGAATTGGAACCGCTTTTGACGGTTCGATTGGAAACAAGATGGCGTCTTCGCCGATCTCTTATTGTAGTATTTCTAGTTTGTCCTACTTCCTTTAACAATATTTTCAAAATCTCAGAGCGCAAGTGCCTGTAAAAACTCATGATCACGTAGAATTTCTTTAATTAAAGTATGCGTGAGACAAGAACAAATGGTACTAGGGGGGCGTACACATATTACGTATGCCCTTATGGGGGAGGGGGATCTGTCGTTTTACCTATAAATAAAAAAATCATTTGTATGTAAGAAATCTTACATTAGGGGGGTTTGAAAAAACAGAAATAACGCTTACGTAATAAGTGTACGATCCCTAGACAATTTTCAGCTGACGTCGCACCATTGTATTGGGGCAAATGAGAAGTAGAAGGAGAAGAGAAAACATATTGTGTGTTGCTTTTCAACAAAATTGATTGGCAAACCCGAAACGACCACTGTCAGTAAAACCGAAATAACTGAGCGGGCGGAGGGTGGCGGAACCTAATTTCTGCAGGATTGGATTCCTGACAAAAAAATGAAACTACAGTGTGAATTTCATTGATGGGTACCGATGGGTACCTTTTTGAATTTCACAATGAATACAGCAAGAAGATAATACAATAATAATTTTATACATAATAAAGACCGAGTGCTTTCTGCGCGATCAAAAATAATTTACGAACGTATTAGCGTGGCTTTATTAGTTTTTGGACTACACTTTGTGATGATGCCAAATATAATAGGTTTGGGTGATGTATACGTCGTGGCCAACATAATGAAGCAGTAATATAAATGTTTCAAGATTTAACAGAATTAAAAATCAGCAACATGCTCAACTTGTATTGACTGTAAAGGTAAGATCCACCCGAATAAAATGACTCAAAACTATGTTAATATCATCGTCAAGTATTCTACTAACACCCCATGACTCAAGTTATCAATTTGGATCATTTTGAAAAAAATGGTTTTTGACCGTCTTTTTGAAGATTGGTCCTTCTGTGCGCCGTACCAAACTGACAATCTACAAAACGCACATTAGACCGGTAGTCCTTCTACGGACACGAGACTTGGACGATGCTCGTGGAAGAACAAACGCGCACGTGGAGTTTTCGAAAGTGCTGCGTACCATCTATGCTGGGGTGCAGATGGCGGACGGTACGTGGAGGAGGCGAATGCACCACGAGCTGCATGAGCTGCTGGGAGAACCATCCATCGTTTTCACCGCGTTTTCAAATCGGAAGACTGCACGTAGCCAGAATGTCGGACAGTAACCCGATGAAAATGGTTCTCGACAACGATCCGACGGGAACAAGAAGGCGAGATGCACAGCGTGCATGGTGGATCGATCAGGTGGAGGACGTTTTGCGGACCCTCCGCAGACTTCGTGGTTGGCGAAGTGCAGCCATGGACCGAGCTAAATGGAGAAGACTTTCATGTATTGCACAGGCCACTCCGGCCTTAGTCTGGTCATAAAAAAGCAGTAAAAATCAACTGTGGCCCATGCAGAATGTCGGCACATGAACTAAAACAGTGGTGAATTTAGCTGAAACCATGGTAAAATTTACCGAGATTTCATGGTATTTTTAAAAACAGAGCGTAGTCTACAAAATAGTAGTTTTACCACGGATTTTATTTCTGTGTGAGAACAGAGGTGATCCTGGACGGGTTGATTCGATGTGGAGTGTCTGAGAGGGACATGCGAGAAGAACGTTGCCAGAAGCCGGATGTTGGTATCAGTTACCCGATCGAATAGAGAATGGTACAAGGATGTAGGGACGTTCCGATATTTCCGATATATCGGTATATCGATATATTTGTTTCGATATCCGATATTTTTGTATCGATATTTTGCTTTCAATATATCGGTCATATCGATATTTTTGCTTTAGATATCAATATATCGAATACGAAAAAGACGGACTGAAACTACATTAGTATTTTATTTTACTGCAGAAGTACTGAGTGAAAAAGTTAAATATTTTAAAATTCCCGTTATTGAACAGATAAAAAAGAAAGTACTAATAAAATTATATGCTTATATGCTATAACGGTAAGGTTACAAATATTATTTTCTCCTACTGACTCCTTAGCCCTCAACATTTTGAGATCAAATTTTATGTTTTGAGGGGAGAATTTAAAGTTGTATGGCCAAATTAAAAAAAAAAGAACTTTACCCAAACATTCTTGCGAATTTATAAATTTACTCATTTCTTCTTTATTTTCCACTCTCATTATACAAAGACCAATATGTCAAAAGAAAGACCAAATTTTATTCCAGCCCGATCATAAATTGGATCTAAAATGCCGTATTTTAATAAAAAGGTAGCGGTAGCGTGGATGATATATTTAGATTGAGGTTGTGCTGCCATTGTTGACAATTTTGGAAACTCATCACCACCAAAAATGTTGAAAAATCTTTCACGTCGCTGAACTTTAATTTCTCGCGCTAATTCAATTATATATGACGTGATCCAAAATCATGTCAAAATCAAATTAAACTTAAAAACAGATCGAAAATTAAATATTAATAACTAAATAATTATAATAAGGTTAAAATTATTACACAGCAAGACCAATCTATTATTATTTATTCGATATCTATATCAAAAGTTATCTCGCTTTGCAAGCAGGTTAAAATTATTGAACTATCACTTTTGAGTTGATTTTGATTCCAATTTCCGAAGCTTCAAAGGAATTAGTAAGAAATTAGGATGAATTAATTCCTGTAGAAATGAAGAAGAATGTCGTGCAGACATTTTCAAGAATTTTATGTGGATATTTCTTTCGGAAAATCAGAAGGAAACCGAGTGTAAAATGAAGAGAAATGCCTGTGGAAATGAAAAGATTTCTCGGGGACATTTTGAAAATACTTTCGTTAAAATTCTAATAAAAAAAATATTTTCTGCTAAAAATAATTATGAAAATGAACAAACTAATTACCCGTAAAACTACATTTTTTTTCGAAGAGTTTTCCGTAGTGAATAAAAACAATTGTCAGTCATGCGAAATTTCAGCAAGTTCCAGAGAAATTTTCTTTGATCGTTCGGAATATAACAATATGGATTTTCTATTGGAAATTCTGAAGAAAGAATGTTTTTGTTAAAAGAATTAATATTTTCCCTTATATGCTGAAAACAGATTTTAAGGAGAACTTTTTAAGGCAATTTGAAGAATTGTTAGTGGATTTTCAGAAAATTTGTTAGAAATTTAATTGAATTTTTCGAAGAAATTTAGGCGGATAGAAAAAAGGGAATTCAGCCTTATGTCTAAAACGTCTTCGCTACCGGGTAAAAATACGACGAACGTCGACGTCGCTGAATGTTGAGCCACCTCTACCCGCAAGTTGGTTAAACTCTCAGGAATAAACTAATATATCATAGTCATTTGTAATTACTTTTTAAAAGGAGTAAAAACAAACATCAACAGCAAATATCTTTCAAATATGCGCATGTCTAAAATATCATATGATTATCCGATATATCTATATTTTGATTCCAATATATCGGTGAATCGATACTTTGATTCGATTATCGTATCGAATCAAATATCGATATTTTGAAGTATCGGAACGTCCCTACAAGGATGCAAGAGCAGCCGAAAAACGAACCCACCGTAGAAAGAAAAAAGAGTACAAAAAAGTAATTAGTGAGGCGCATTACATAATGGAGCAGGGCGGAGGTTTTATGAAACTGTCCATGGCGTGCGGATAAAGACAGCGCCATCTCCCGTTATGTGCAACGACCAAAAAGGGAATTTGCTGGCAGATGAAATCGAAGTGACTGCCAGGTGGAAGCAACACTTCTAGACTTGTTTGAATAGTTTAAGTGCCGGTTCATCGATGAACAGAATAAATATTAGCGACGATTGACAAGCTGTGGAGCCGCATACTTTAGATGAGGTTAGAAAAACCATTAAAGAGCTGAAAAACAATAAATCTGCAGGGAAGGACCAGCTTCTCAAATATGGCAGTGAGCTGCTTTTTTAAGTTCTGCATCATATTATGTCAAAAATATGGGAAGATGAGGAATTGACTGATGTCTGATTGGACGGCCTAATTTGCCCTCTCTTTAAGAAAGGGCACAAACTAGAATGCTCCAATTACCAAAGAATAACCCTCCTTAATTCAGCGTACAAAATTATGTACCGAATTCTGTTCACCAGATTGAGACCGCTTGAAGAGTCCATCGTCGGCGAATATCAGGCAGGTTTTCGTGAGAGCCGATCAACGACAGATCAAATGCGTCCCCTGAGACAAATCCTTGATAAATTCCGGTAGTACAACAGACACATCATCTGTTTTTTTATATCAAGGTGGCATACGATTCAGTGAAACGGAATGAATTATGGCAAATTATGCTAGAACATAGTTTTCCGGCGAAACTGATACGGCTGCTTCGAATAACGTTGAACGGATCGAAATCAAGTGTAAGGGTTGCGGATGAAATATCGACGTCATTTGTTACCTTAGCAGGGTGGTGATGCACTCTTGAATCTACTGTTCAATATAGCGCTCGAGGGAGCGATTAGGAGAGCAGGTTTGGAAAGAAGCGGCACCATCATCACAAGATCGCATATGCTCCTGGGATTTGCAGACGATATCGATATAATCGGAATTGAATGCCGTGCCGTGGAAGAGGGAGACAGTAAGGATTGGACTCACGATCAATACCAGCAAAACGATGTACATGGTCGCTGGCAATCAACGTGGACTCATTAGCGGTGGTGGTAGTGAAATGGTGCTGAATGGTGGAAAATTTGAAGTGGTAGAAGAATTTGTGTATCTTGGAACATTAGTGACGTGCGATAATGATTTTACCCGCGAAGTGAAAAGGATCGAGTCCAGTGCAGAAGGATACTCGGCGTAGGTTCATCGACAAGCATTAGCCCGTAAAAAAAAATAAAAAGCTCCAAATGCGGAGGGCAATTGTTCTGATGATGCATTTCAAACTTGTTTTCACAGATGTACGAAAAAAAAATGTTGTCCCCAATACAAAATGAGCGAGATCGATGCGTTTTATTCATCACTTCTCGGTGGGGATGCCTATCCAGTTTTGTTTTTTCGCACTTGTATAGAAGTTCGATTAACCTAGTGGTGGGTTAAAATTCAACACTGGAATAAAGGTAAAGTGTTCACCGGATTTTTTGCATTATTTTCACGTACTTTTGGCTTCTTTCACGCAAGGGCGGATTTGAGTGAAAGGAACCATAAAGTGAGTTAATTTGCTGTTCCTTATATGTAGTTAATAACTGTGTTTTATTGGGGAGGCTTTCATCTCGTGAAAGATTTACACGTATTTCGGAATTTATTCCAACCATTGGTGCCTAATCATTCCACTTGAACTTCTTACCTCAATAATCATTGAAAAACACAATCAGCCTTTTATCAGGCATTCAATGAAGTCATAAGCATCGTTAAAAACGAAATAGCAATAAGAACCCGACTAGAAGAGCATAACAGAAACTGAACAAAATTTTAACATATTGTGATATTCATAACTTATGTTGATACAATTTTGTTCTTAGTAGCCATTATCTTTCAAATGTTGTTGTAGGACTTTTTAAAAATATGATTTAAAAAACACCGAATTGCCCAACAGTAGACAATTAAAATAGATGTAGCAAAGTCTACAAGGAATAGATATCACAACGCTAGTGATATCATTTGAAAAGGTTGTTGTTAGTTTCGTGTTCTTGAAAAATATTCTTGTTCAGACAAAAACAAAAATGTCTGTTTGTTTACCACAATAAGCAGACCAATAACCTGCAACAAAAGTCAACTGCACAGACTCAAGTCAACTCAACAATTTGTATCTGATTCTGTTAAAAATTTCTAACAAAACATGTAATTTTTTTGATAAAATTGTAACAAAATTTGATAGCTTTTTGTTTCCAGTACTGTAATTTTTGATAAAAATTTAGATATTTTAACAACATCCTGCACCATGTTTCTAACAAATTTTGTTATAAAAAACTAGTATAATAACATATGTTGATATAATTTTGATATGACCTTCTAGTCGGGAAATGTTTGATGATTATAATTTGAAACGCAAATTCTATTATAGCAATAATAAATTTGAAATAGCGTCCAATTACTGAAATATTGAAAACAAAATGTTCTACCCCACAAGGCTCTGCTCACGACGTTTCCTGCAATCCGATGCCTAATCTTAATAATTTTAGCGCCACAACGAGCATCTCATTTGATTGAGCCCTGAATTATGTCATCCGACCAAGCTAGTCGGATGCATCAGTGCTTGGTGACAACAAAGGAGAACGCATTTGCAGCTCTTATCGAAAACAATAAGCTCCGCGCCATTCGGCATTATCAGCCCCAAAAGCTGATAGCCGGTTGCTTAACATTGCAGATAATAGTCCGTTGCTCTAGATAAGGGTCACGGAGTGGAATATCAAGTTACAGATTGTATAACTGCTTAACATTGGTTCTTACTGTATTTGCCGATATGATAAGATGTTTCAATTTGAAGGAAATGCAAACAGGGTTACTGTTTCAGTTGTTCATCTTGTTGCTTCCATATAAAGCAAAAGCAAGTGCCGAACTTATAAGCTCATTTAAAAAAATCATTTTAATAAAGTAAATTTAAAAAAATGTTCCTAGATTTGTTTTCCAGCAGCAAGCAAGCGTGCCAAAACTCAGTTGTTACTCTATTCGTTTCTTTCGGAATGAGATGAATTTTTAGTTATTTGGAAAATAAAACAGTTCCCCTATAGATTTTTGAAAAAAAAAATCGTCTAGAAACGAAATATAGCATGCAACTTTTTTATTGGCATAAATAATTTAGCATGAAAAGTTCATCATGAATAAAAGTACACCGGATCAAATTAAGCTTATTCACATAACATATTTATTCACTTATCAAATAATTTAAATCACTTCGGCCAACTTGGTAGCCAGATCGGCATCTCCAGTGATCTCAATTTTACCGTCCTTCAGAGCATCGGTAATGGTCAATGTCTTTCCGCTGATGGCCAGCATGCTCTCCAGGCCGACAGTGACCGTAACATCGGGGGTTGCCGTAACTCCCGCATCGACCTTCAATTGCTTCAAATCGACAACTGCGAAAAAAAATGGCATCACTAATTAGCAAACTGTACACGGCTTCCTGGATGTCAGAAACTCACTCCACTGCTCGACACCGGTTTCGGTCTTGATGTTCAGCTGGAACACGCCCAGAACCTTGCGCGGACCGTTCGGGTCAACGGCGGCTACGCGAACCTTAATTCTCTCGATGATGGTTTCTACAGTCATGATTAGCGCGAAAAAAAATATGTTCCGGACGACACTTCCCGTACAGTCGGCAACAATTGAACTGGTGGTTTTGGGCAACCAATCAATCTTATTTATAATGATCAACAACGTAGAGATTGGCCATTTAGGGTGGAGAACCAGTCTTGCGATTGTGCGCTGAATCTTATCTACAGTGGAAATTCTGTTTATCAAGTGTACTTTAGACCGGTTCAGCACTGACACGTCATTTTCACCGACAACGCTTTGCGTGAACTTTCTAACATAGATGGATGTGATTTATCAATCTACTAAAAATATTGCAATCAGTTAAGCACAAAGCTAGAACTACAATCAAACGTGTCTCCAAACGAGCTGACGTCACAATTTCAATGAAAACGTTAAGGGCTGTGACGTCATATGCGCGTGTGCACGGGCAAAAAAACGACTCAGCCATGCTTTCGCTCATCTATAGATTCTACTAGCTATATTCGACCCTACTTACTCAATTTTGGCTTCCCGTACGGATGTTCGAGGTTGGGTGAATTAAACTCACTATTGGGTAGTTTATTTCTTCTGTGCATCATTGCGCTGACTGCCCCGCCGTAAGAAGATATGTCGTAATTTTTTCGCTTACTTCGATTAATCGATTAACCGTTTCGATAATCGATTAATTCTGAACTGTCGAATTCTTGATTTCTTCTCGATTATTAAGAGAACGTCATTTATTTATTTAATCAGACTACCACTTACATTGGTGCAGTACTAAAAGTCTTCTCCATTCAGCTCGGTCTATGGCTGCACTTCGCCAACTACGCAGCCTATCAAGGGTTCACAAACCATCTTTCATCTGATCGATCCACTTTGCTCGCTGCGCACCTCGCCTTCTTATGCCCGTCGGATGGTTGTCGAGAACCATTTTCCCAGGATTACTGTCCGACATTCTGGCTACGTACCCTGACGTCCAATTTTACTCTGTGAACGATGGATGGTTCTCCCAACAGCTGATGCAACTCGTGATTCACTCACCTTCTCGACATATCGTTCTAGGGTGCCGTGAATCCTTTGACCTTCCGTAGCTGCTATCATGGAAGCTGCCCATTGATTTTTCTAACCCTGACTGACGATTTTGTTTATTCAGGTTTTAACGATGTCGTGAAACGCCGGCCTTGATGACTGACTTCAGCCAAAACGTCCACAATGACATTCTATGGCACCTCACAGTGCACCAAGATCCAGGCGAAGGTTTTGGACTGTTGTTCGCAAACGAGACGAGAATGGCCTGGATCCATGGATGCTTTAGGGGGGGGAGGTCGCTTTGCAGCGCAGCGATGGCACTGGCGGAATCAGTAAGCTCTATGGTCGGTTTGTCGGAGGGGGTGGTAGCGGCAATAAACAGAGCTGCGGTTTCCGCTGAGAAGACGCTGCGTTGTTCAGGAAGGCTATCCAACAATGTTAGGTTAAGAAAATTATTTTGAGCTTTTTAGTGGAATGTCTTCACTTGTCATAAGACGAGTTTGTACAATCCCATTGAATTCCACCACTTAATTGTATCTTGACAGATACGTATTTCGACCTCAACAGTAAGGCCGTCTTCAGTGTCTCGTACTTGACTCGACTTGTGTACGAGACACTGAAGACAGCCTTACTGTTGAGGTCGAAATACGTATCTGTCAAGATACAATTAAGTGGTGGAATTCAATGGGATTGTACAAACTCGTCTTATGACAAGTGACCGTTAAGTTGTTCCCAGTAACGGCTAAGCCAACACCTTCTTTCAAAAGGGATCCGTCAGTGTTGCGATGCTCGTGGTTCATGAACTCGGTGTTTAGCAGCTCGGCGACTGATCTTCGTAGAGCTTCCGTGTTGTCTAGTCTTATGAGGCGCCTCGCAATGGAGTGGTTTACGTTAGTAGAGAAGAAGTGCCAGCTCTTAGCCCAGTTCTAGTGGACCCTAGCCACTGGGGTGAAGCTGGCAAACAGCCGCCTGCATACGATGGCGACATGAGAGGGCACCTGCTTCGTCGAAGGCAGCCTCAGCGGATGTGGAGGAAAGAAGTCCGGAAGCTATGCGATTTTTGTTCGCTGTACGACACTCCGCGGAATGTACCAAATCTCCGTAACACATTTCGCGGAATGCACTTTTTTCCGAAAGAAATTTCGAAATCCAGTCTAAATTCTTTTGGATTGTGATTTAAAGCAATGCTTTCTTTGTATGACCGCATGCGGTCGGTATACGGCAAAGTGAAGAAAAAATGCCTTCTTGAACAGGACACGTTTGCTCGGTATAAAGAAAAGAAATGAGGAAGTCCCTTCTATGAATTAACGCATCTGCCGGTGTAAAACAAAGGGGAAAGATATTACCTATTTTGAAAAGATGCGTCGGCCCGGTATAAAGCGAACAAACTGCCCGGTATAAGGCAAAGGGAGGGGTAATGCTTTCTGTAAATGGATGCGTTTGCCCGGTATAAGGCGAAAAGAGTTAATAATGCCTTCTTTGAAAGAACACGTCTGCTTGGCATAAGGCGAAGGGAGGGATGATGCCTTTTAAAGTGGATGCGTCTGCCCGGTATAAGGCGAAAGGAGTAAACAAGGGAGCATCCATAAATAACGTAACGCTTAGAGGGGGGAGGGGGGTTGCCAGAAGTGTGACAATCCATATAAAAATTTTGAATGCTCCATACAAGAAGTGTGGGAATTTGAAAATAGTTTTTTTGCGTTACGTTGATGGATCTTCCCCAATGTCTGCTTTGAAAGAACGCATCTTTCCGGTATAAAGCAAAGGGAAAAGCCATCTTCTGAATGGATGCGTCTGCCCGGTATAAAGCGGAAGTAGTTGATAATGCCTTCATTTAAACGAACGCGTCTGCCCGGTATAACTCGAAGGGAGGGGTAATGCCTTCTTTAAATAGATGCGTCTGGCGGGTATAAGGCAAAACGAGTAGATAATTTCTGCTTTGACACTACGAATACCGTGATAAAATTACTTACGGGGACTACCGTGATCAGAAAATCATGGTAACTACATTTTCAAACAGCTGGTTCTCAGGCGCCTTTTGACCGATTTTCACAATTCTTTTACGGATATCTTACCCATCTCATCTAGCCTTACCATACTGGTAAGTTATGATTCTAGGTATGCTCATTCTCCCCCCAGAGGGGCGTGAGTAAGGATGATCTTTTCAAAATATAGTATAATTTACTTTACATAACATATTTTAGTGTGAACATCACTTACAGGTTCCAAAAATGTTTTATAACATTTTTTTTCTAGTTTCTAGTACTATATATGAACAATATGCTTCTTCTGGACATCCCTAGTGACTCTAAAATGACCTCTATGACTGATGAAAGATGATATGCAAATTTTGCTGAAGAAAACTACGGAAACCCATGCCAATGGAAGCCCGTCATGTCCATGGCAGCTCAGTTATTATTTGAAAGCTTTTCTATGCCCGCCATTGCATGAGTATGTATCTTGTGTGGCAAGTACAATGGATACATTATGCCCAGGGTGTAAAGAAAGTTTCCAACCCGAAAACATCCTAGACCGGACCGAGAATCGAGCTCGCTATCTCCAGATTGGCAATCCTATGCCTTTGATCGCAAGGCTACTGGAGACCCCAAGGCTACGCTGGGTTAAACTTCTGGCCCTGTCTAGAATATTTTTCGATTAGAAATTCGTGTTATACGAATGCAAAAAAAAAGATAACTTAGCTTAGAAACCTCGCAGATAATAATTGTAGAAGTGCTCAATTAACACTAAGCTATTGTTATTAATATTCCGCGAAATGGTAAATTCCGTCAAATATCATTCGGCGAAAGGTACAATCCGCTCAATGTCGTACCACGAAAAGTTACATAGCACTAAATAAACCACACTAAAGTGTCGATTACTAATTAGTTAGTTTATGCTTAAAAAGTAAGTAATTCTTATCAAAATTTATAAAACATGGGTGCTAATGCTATTTGTTCTTCAGGAAAAAGTTTCTCCGTTAAAACCTCAAACGAGACCATAGCAGTAGGAAAACTATTCGCACATACAAAAGATATTCCATGGGTTCATAAACTGTGGGTCGCGACCCCCACGGGGAGGTCGCGAAAATCAATCATCAAAATCTTTATTTTGCCCCTTAAATCTATTCCAGCAATTAGATTTGGATCTTGGTAATAAATGGGTGACTAGAGAACAACAAATTTTACATAGTCGATGGCCTTCTTTTGTTATCCGAGTAAGAAGAGAATATGAATGCTGAAAAGAGTCAGAAACTCAGAAATGGGATAAAAAATTACAGAGATTTTAGCAAATACAATTAAATCCAACACAATCTAAATCTAACAAAAATCCATTCCAAACCTAATCGAACACAATAAAAAAAAAATCAAATCATATCCAAACCAAATCCAAATTTAATCCAATCCAATCCTAATCCTATCCAAATCAATACAAAACCATTCTGTTTAAAATCCAATCCAAATTGAATCTTGATCCAATCCAAGCCAATTCAAATACAAATCAAATTCAATCCAAATCCAATTAAAAACCAACCCAAATCTAATTTGAATCCAATCAAAATCCAATATAAACCAAATCCAATTCAAAACCAATCAAAATCCAAACCAAATCCGCTCCAAATCCGAACCAAATCCAATTCTAAAAATCTTGCAAGGTACCAAACCTCCCAAGTAACAATTTCTATGCTTGTTGGATTTATTTAATTCTTATAGTGGTTTTATGACAGCAACCGCCATGACTAGTTTTCAGTTTTATTGGTGCTCTTATTACTATCAATAAACCACTCATAAATCTGCTGGAAAAGCTTCAAACGTCAAATTCCGATTGATCTTATGAGCAACTCTACGGTTGTACTGAAGAGCTTATTAAGCCATATTTACAAAGCTCGGTCAAAGCCACAATTTTTAGTCGTAATGTGGTCAAATGAATAACCCCAATAAGAATATTTGCATTGCAAAGAGTTTATAACGGTGTAAAATAGGAGAAGTATTTTCAAGTCGGTGAAATGTATCGCTGAAATCCATAAATAAATGATATTTTCATCGCGTAGAACACTTTTCTTGCTAAATGATTGGAATTAGGTGGATATTTACGACAGATTAGGTGGATATTTACTATGTTGATGTTATTCTCAATTAAAAGCGCTAAACTACATTATTTTGCCGGCGCGTGGTATACAGTTTTATTTTTTACCTAGCTTTCACCATAAAATCGAAAGATTTCAAAGAAAGTATATTGAAAAACAAACCTGATAAATATTATTTTGTTGACATCCTCATCATGAATTTCATCATCAGTCCATTTCCCTTTTTTTGCGGGTGGTTCAAAAAGAGGTTTTCAAATACTCTTATAAGAGGTTTATAGTGGTTATCGAGAGAGGGCCACTTGGTCATATTTTACTCTTATAGTAATCATCAGAAGGTTGTCGTGTAGTTATCAGTTTTATTGTTAGTTCTTATTATTTCATCTTGAAAACCATTCCAAGAGCGGAATAAAACTTAAAATGTTACTTGGGCTGGTAAGTCGCAAGCAATATGGAATTCAGCTAGGTGGGTCGCATATCTAAAAAGATTGGGAACCTCTGAGATATTCCATAAAGTGCTCAAGCTTCGCCCGTTACGCTGGTATATGGATACTCTGAAGTAGTGCGTAACGATGTAAAACCGGCCGTATCGCCAAGCTCTGAAGCTGACAATATGACGTTCCAAAACACCCCAAGGAGCATGGGAACTGTCCCAACTTCGGTAGGTTAGCGAGTGAGTGATCGGCCTGTGCTGAGGATGGAGTGTCGTTGCGGGTAAACGCTATGGTCACCCCGAGGCATGGCTGAAGTTTGTGCATGCTGAGGTAGGAGTGTCTTAGCGTAGTATCTGTTGGCCCAGGCAGGTACCGCTATTGATTCCCCGAGTACCTACTGATCCCGTTACGATCTTTGCTTGGACCCGTGCCTTCGTTTTACGTTGGACCCGTTTGCGGAAGTAAAATTCCGACAAGCGGTGGTAATCCTGCCAGGACACCGTTCTGGAAAAAAAAACTTCTGAGAAGGTCACGTCTCCACGCTCAGCAATGAGCATTAATAAAAACAAGAGGAAGGGGGAGTCTCTAAATTCTCAACTTCCTTCTAAGAAACAAGGTTTCAAGACCGTCCTGCCCAAGCGCGGGAAAACTAGAAGGAAGCTGGAGACTTCAGATATTCCTTCTTCTTGGACATAATTCTTCTCCTATCGAACTGAGCAATACGTTTGATTTGATTGATGACGAAATTGAGCAAATCGAATCTACCTAGCCTAGCCCAGGTGATTCGATCCATGCGACTGCCGCGTTTTGCCGGGATCCTTTGACGATCGCAAACGTCTTGTTCAGCTTAACTGAGAAGCAGCATATTTTTTTCACGTACGACGTCAAAACTGAGCGATTGTCCTAAGTCGTATAGCAAGGTTTTCCCCGTGATGATAAATCACTGGATGAGATTAAAATTGAAATATTAATAATTATTTTGATAATTATTTGGATTTCCACCAGTCCAATTTATTACGATAAAAAAATCCTATCCTGGTACTTCCCAGAGAGTTATTACTCAAGAATTTTATTTAGTTCACTTCAACAAAAGAGAACTAAATAATATGAACAGTTTGGAAATGGCCAGCATTTTGTCCCATGTCAATGTTACATGGGAACATTTCCGCAGGCCGGGGGGCAATTTTCAGAACCCCACTCAGTGCCGTACGTGCCAAAAGTGTGGTCACGGAACTAAACATTGCCACATGGATGCTAAATGCATGATTTGTGGTGGAACCTCTCACGCCAAGGACGCCTGTCCTGTGAGAGAAGATTCCAATAAATTTAAATGTGCTAATTGTGGGGGCAATCATAAATCCAATTTCTGGGAATGCCCTTCACGCAAAAAAAGTTTTGAATTCCCGTGCAAAATTGATAACGGGAAATTCCAATCGGGAAATCCCAGATTCGACGGATAGAAATTTTACAAACGCAAAAACTTCGAAACCAGTTACCGGTCGAGCTATTCATACCCACCACAATCCACGAACAAATTTTGCAAGCACTTCAGTAAATTCCAATTTTTTCCAATGTAACTACGTATGCAAACATCGCTGCTGGTAGACAAAATTTCTCTTCTCAAAATGAGGTGTATAGGGTAAGACGGTATAATGCGCCCCACCTGACCAAAACGCCCCCCTTTGATTTCTAGAAAACTATAACAAATTAAGGGTATAAAAATCAGTTGGTATATATAATAATTTGTAAAACAATCATACTATGTGAATGTGGAAGTATTTTTGTATTACAAAATGAAAATACACAGGATTTCGTTTTTACACGATTTTTTTTCGCTCGTATTTTTGATCGTGTGACTTCAATTTGCCACCAAACCCTTCGCAACATGTTTCAAAAAATCCAGAATAAATCAAAGGCAAATCACATGATAATTAAAATACGTTTGACATTTACGATGAGTGGAAAATTGAGAAAATGTAAATCGTGTAAAAACAGAATCCAGTGTAATAGCAACATACAAAAAGTTACAGTTTTGATGTAACTTTTAATGTTTGTTTGCTCAACATTCTGGAGCGACGCTAGCATACTGTCCACAAAACTTGCACTGGAACACTCAGTTGGGCAACAAAATAATTTTTCTCAGTAGTTAATATGATATAAAATTGCTTCCATCTTCAAAAATGTAACGTTTTTCAAAAATATGTTTCACTGGTCAAAACGCCGCAGTGTAGGCAGGACGATATGCCCTTACCAACTGGACACTGGCGCGGCGAGCTTGCAGCAGTTGTTTCCAAATCATATGGAAACTATTGAAATGTAATTCAAGTCTGCTGTAATGGACTTATGTTGGTTTTTTAGAAAGTTACCCTTAGAAAGGGCTATGAAACGTCTTTGGTTAAGGGGGTGCGTATTGCCCACGCACTTTTTGAAATCATTTACCCTACCCATGTCCCAACGGAAAATAACGGTCATGTTGCCGATTCAGGTAGCATGTCTGCTTCCGATTTTGATTTTCTAAACTGAACACTTGCATCATATGATTGATGCAATGTCCAAAGCAAATACCATACCTGAAGCTGTTAAGATTGGTATAAAGTACACACAAAAAATGTTACCAGCCTTCGTTTCAATGGATCCAAATAAGGCCGTTACAAATATTTAAATAACTTTTTGTCCTACTGGTCTCCGAAACGTCAAGGGGAGGATAATAAAAGATAAATAATAAAATGAAAAATAAAAAAAACTCCTCGGATTTGTTAAAGAATGTTCTGAAAATCCTTAAAATCTGCAAAATCAGAGGAGGTGGAGTATTAATAGCTGTTGCGTCTTATTTAAGTTGCAATATTGTTTCGGCTCCGGTGAGCAATAATTTGGAACAGCTATGGGTGAAGATCAAATTGCCACAAAACTCTATCAGCATCGGAGTGCTGTACCTACCACCTGACCGTAGGAATGATGAAAATCTGATTCAGCAGCACATCGAGTCTTTGAATTCTGTTTTGTCTCGTTTGAACCCGCAAGACATTGCTTTCCAGTTCGGCGATTATAATCATCCTGAAATGTTTTGGGCTCCTTCTGAAGACGGAGGTCTAGTATTAGATGCCAACCAATCACGATTGACAAGAGCAGGCGGCATGTTATATGATGGGTTTTGCTTTCATGGCCTTACGCAGATAAACTCGGTGACAAACCCCAGTTCTCGCACTCTGGATCTAGTTTTAGTGAACGATGAGGCATTAGCAGCAAATATTCTAGAAGCTGATGAAACGCTAGTCCAAGTTGATGTACCTCATCCTCCTCTAGAGGTCACTGTCCCTGTTCCTTTGCCTGTACGTTTCGATCAAGTTATGGATATCATTCGATTCAATACTCGACGCGCTGACTACGACGCACTGAACGATCAATTATCTTCCATCGATTGGCGTTTCCTTCGACTAGATCTCAATGCCATGGTGCAGCTCTTCAACGACGAGATACAACGAGTGATTGAAGCTAATGTTCCGCTACAGCGACCACCGTTAAAACCTCCGTGGGCAAACAAACGTCTTCAAAAATTGAAGCGTGCTAAGCGCTCTGCACTCCGGAGATATCGACTTAATCGCTCGCCTTGTTCCAAACGTCGCTTCTCGCTTGCCAGCAATAAGTATGTGCGCTACAACCGCATCTTGTATGCTCGCTACATAGACCGAATGCAACGAAGTCTGCGCACATGTCCGAAACGATTCTGGTCCTTCGTCCGGTCAAAACGCAAGGAAGATGGGTTGCCTTCTTTAATGTATCTGCGCGAATCCTCTGCTGAAACGGCTTCCAGAAAATGCGAATTGTTTGCTGAACATTTTATGAGTGCTTTTTCCAACATACAAGTATCACCTACACAAATTGACGCTGCCTTACGAGATGTTGTAACAAATAGCATCGACTTCAATATCACCGAAATTTCAGAAGATCAAGTTCTTAATGCAATCCAGAAGCTAAAATACTCCGTATCTCCCGGTCCCGATGGAATTCCTTCTGCAGTTCTGAAGGAATGTTCAACTACGCTTATTACACCACTCGTAAAGCTGTTCAACAAATCGTTACATCAAATGGAGTTTCCTACTAGCTGGAAGGCATCGTTTTTGTCCCCTATCCACAAGAAAGGCGATAAAAATAACGTAGCTAATTACAGAGGAATAACATCACTGTGCGCCTGCTCCAAACTATTTGAGATTATTGTTAATAATGCCCTCTTCGAATCTTGTAAGAATCATATTTCCTGTGCCCAGCACGGGTTCTATCCGAGAAGATCAGTCAATACTAACCTTGTTGAGTTTTCCTCTGTGTGCATACGCTCTATGGATGCGCAGGCCTTACGCAGATAAACTCGGTGACAAACCCCAGTTCTCGCACTCTGGATCTAGTTTTAGTGAACGATGAGGCATTAGCAGCAAATATTCTAGAAGCTGATGAAACGCTAGTCCAAGTTGATGTACCTCATCCTCCTCTAGAGGTCACTGTCCCTGTTCCTTTGCCTGTACGTTTCGATCAAGTTATGGATATCATTCGATTCAATTTTCGACGCGCTGACTACGACGCACTGAACGACGCTTTTTCGTCCATCGATTGGCGTTTCTTGGACTTCGAACTAGATCTCAATGCCATGGTGCAGCTCTTCAACGACGAGATACAACGAGTGATTGAAGCTAATGTTCCGCTACAGCGACCACCGTTAAAACCTCCGTGGGCAAACAAACGTCTTCAAAAATTGAAGCGTGCTAAGCGCTCTGCACTCCGGAGATATCGACTTAATCGCTCGCCTTGTTCCAAACGTCGCTTCTCGCTTGCCAGCAATAAGTATGTGCGCTACAACCGCATCTTGTATGCTCGCTACATAGACCGAATGCAACGAAGTCTGCGCACATGTCCGAAACGATTCTGGTCCTTCGTCCGGTCAAAACGCAAGGAAGATGGGTTGCCTTCTTTAATGTATCTGCGCGAATCCTCTGCTGAAACGGCTTCCAGAAAATGCGAATTGTTTGCTGAACATTTTATGAGTGCTTTTTCCAACATACAAGTATCACCTACACAAATTGACGCTGCCTTACGAGATGTTGTAACAAATAGCATCGACTTCAATATCACCGAAATTTCAGAAGATCAAGTTCTTAATGCAATCCAGAAGCTAAAATACTCCGTATCTCCCGGTCCCGATGGAATTCCTTCTGCAGTTCTGAAGGAATGTTCAACTACGCTTATTACACCACTCGTAAAGCTGTTCAACAAATCGTTACATCAAATGGAGTTTCCTACTAGCTGGAAGGCATCGTTTTTGTCCCCTATCCACAAGAAAGGCGATAAAAATAACGTAGCTAATTACAGAGGAATAACATCACTGTGCGCCTGCTCCAAACTATTTGAGATTATTGTTAATAATGCCCTCTTCGAATCTTGTAAGAATCATATTTCCTGTGCCCAGCACGGGTTCTATCCGAGAAGATCAGTCAATACTAACCTTGTTGAGTTTTCCTCTGTGTGCATACGCTCTATGGATGCGGGTTTGCAAGTCGATGCTGTTTATACCGATTTCAAAGCTGCCTTCGATCGGGTAAATCATGACGTCCTACTACACAAGCTCCAAAAGTTAGGTGTTTCACTAGCAATCGTCAATTGGCTAAGATCATACCTTTCAGGAAGGTCAATGAAAGTGAGACTTGGCTCGATAGAATCCGACGCTTTCTTTGTCACATCTGGTGTGCCTCAGGGAGTAACCTTGGCCCATTATTATTTTCCCTGTACATCAACGACGTCACATATGTATTGCCTGCTGGCAATCGAGTTTTCTACGCAGATGACATGAAAATCTATATGATTATTGCGGGTATTGATGATTGCCTGGAGCTACAAAACATGCTGGATTCTTTCGAAGAATGGAGCAAACGTAATTGCCTGGAACTGTGTGTCGATAAATGCAGTACGATTTCCTTCACAAAAAAACGATATCCGTTGCACCATGTGTACACTTTATCTGGACAACCGTTGGAACGACTCGATCAAGTTAGAGACCTTGGCGTGTTGCTCGATAGTGAACTAACGTTTCGACCTCATTACGAAAACGTTATCTCTAAAGCTAACAAACAGCTTGGCTTTATTCTAAAGATGGCCGATGAATTCACTGATCCCTCTGCCTGAAAGCTTTGTACTGCGCATTGGTACGATCAATTTTGGAATCAGCACTGGTGGTCTGGTGTCCTCATGCTAGGAGCTGGATCGAACGAATCGAAGCAGTTCAACGAAAATTCGTTCGCATAGCTCTGCGAAATCTGCCGTGGCGTGATGCACCGCCATATGAACATCGCTGCATGCTGCTCGGAATCGAAACATTGGAGAAAAGAAGGACCACGATACTAGCAGTATCCGTTGCAAAAATACTGACCGGCGGGATCGATGCCCTGCTATTCTAGCTGAATTGTATATTTATGTTCCAAAACGCCCTCTACGACGCAGAAATTTCCTGTATCTCGCTCCTCGTAATAGCCGTTATGGTCAGCATGATCCAATAAGGTTTATGGCTTCGCGTTTCAACGATGCATTTGGGTTTTCGAGTTTGATGAGGGAGCTTCTATATTTGCTAACCAGTTAAGGCTGCGAATGTGAAGTCGCGTGAAAAACAACAGATGCTGTAGAATATATATGTAGATTTTTTTTTATAGTAATTGACTGTTTTGTAAGTTTCTGTGACTATTTTGTAGACATGTGAATAGCTGTTAGTAAACTTCATTAAGACTATAAGTCAGATGGAGGTAACAATAAAATAAATAAATAAATAAATTAATAGACGTATCAAACATAAATTATTTTCTTCGTTCGAAACCAAAGTTTTTGAAACCATGGCAGTTTCTGTTGAAACAAATTTTGGACAATTTTCCTTCATTGCAACCTACTTGCCTTTTCAATGCAATGGGCAGCAAAACAATTTGTTGAATAAGCTGATCTTCAAATTCTAACTCGCAACAAATCTAAATTATTCGTAATTGGTGACTTCAATGCCAAACATAATGCTCAAAGCAATTCCAACGGCAAAATTTCATTTGAAGATTGTTCAGCGGGATATTATACTATTCAATATCTCAATGGCCCAACATGTTTTCCATCCAGTCGAAATCCTTCGACAATTGATTTGCTTTTAACGGATTCAAGTCAGCTGTGTGGCCAATTGGTAACTCATGCTGACTTTGACTCTGATCACCTTCCTGTGACGTTTGAAATCTCACAAGAAGCCATTTATAATCCAATCAGCTATACTTTTAATGATCATATAGCTGATTGGGATTTATATAAAACTTATATCTATAGGAATTTTGATGTTCATATTCCTCTCGACACCAAAAGTGATATTGATAATGCTCTCGTATCATTGACAAATTTAATTGTCGAAGCCAGAGACATTGCAATTTCTAAATGTGAAATAATTTACGACGATCTTCAGCCTCTGATCCGTCTTAAAAATGTGAGGCGAAGGCAATACCAAAGAACTCGCGATCCCGCGTTGAAAGTTATTTGGCGAGATTTGCAAAATTAAATTAAAAAATGTTTCGCTATACTGCGAAATACCAACTTCGAGAATAATGTCTCGAAGTTGGTTCCCAGTTCGAAACCCAGTAAAGAGGGAAATAAAATTTTATTAACAAATGGCGAAAAGGCTCAAAAACTTGCTCAGCAGTTCGAGAGTGCCCATAATTTTAGTCTAGGTCTCACCTAGTCCTATTGAGGATCAGGTCACGCGGAAATTTGAAGACATTCTCAATCAAGAGAATTTTTTTGACCCTTTTTCGTTGGGAACTAATTTGGATGAAGTGAGATCTATTACTAGAAAATTTAAAAATATGAAAGCCCCGGGTGATGATGGTATTTTCTACATACTTATCAAAAAAACTTCTTGAGAGCTCTTTATGCTTTTTGATTAATTTGTTTAACAAATGTGTTCAATTGGCATACTTTACAGATAATTGAAAAGCGCCAAAGTTGTTCCAGATTTGAAGCCGGACCAAAATTTAGCAGAGGCTTCTAGTTATCGTCCAATCAGTTTGCTTTCATCAATAAGCAAACTGTTTGAAAATATTATTTCAAATAGAATGATGGTTCATATTAATGACAATTCTATTTTGCTAATGAGCAAATTGGTTTTCGTCAGGGCATTCATCAGTTATTGAGAGTTACGAATTTAATTCGGCTCAACAAATCTGAAGGATATTCGACTGGAGTTGCTCTTCTTGACATAGAGAAAGCATTTCACAGTGTTTTGCATGAAGCATGATTATAAAATTGATGAATTTTAATTTTCCTCTGTACATTATTAAACTGATCCAAAATTATTTATCTGAACGCTCACTGCAGATAAACTATCAAATTCTAAATCTGATGGATTACCTGTAAGAGCTGGTGTTCCCCAAGGCAGCAATACTGGGGCCCATATTGTATAACATTTTACTTCTGCCCAGTCTTCCCAAACGAACATCAAACACGCTGAGTACAGCTGTCCGTATACTCCATCTGTACCCTTGCTTCGTGTTTATACGTATACGCACGAAATGTATACTTGTACCCGAACTTGCGTCCGAGTTTCATTTTGTACCGATGTACTGTACATCTGTACAGTACACATGTACACTCTGGTTGTAAAATTTGCTGTTGAATAGCGTTCCAGAAGCTTCTCAAACAAAGCAAATGTAGACAGTGAACAAATTCATAGATGTGCGGATATCAGCAAATTTATTATATATCAATATTTTCATGTGGTTTTGTACTTTAGAAGGCTCAGTAAAATGGCCACCAAGAGTGTTCACGCAAAAATTAAGTTTATATCTTTCAATTGTTATTCAATTGTTTTGTTGTAAAGTCAAAGTCACTCGCTTGTTGCGTGTTTAGTTAATTCTGAGGACAATTCTGAGAGGACAATGTTGTTGTCATTTGGAATGGTTCAGTTCTACATTCCTAGGTTATACCCTAGCAGCACACATATTCCACATAGGTTACTGTAACTCATATGTGACCAGATTTAGTCGCAATCAAGTTGAGGCAACCAAAATTGCCTGACTTGTGTTTCTCGGGTAGTCTGTACAGATTACGAGTATAGTCATTTGATATCATTTTAAAATAAAATGAAGTGTGTGATCTTTGATATCATTAAGTCAAAGAGCTGGTAGTCTGTGGAGGCTATTGCGTAATATGTTATGTATGGTATTTTCCAACACGAAGCCGGTTTTTGACAAAAAAAATGCTGTGCATCCATGGGGGCTGTGGATGAATTACGTGACGCTATATATGGAGGAAGGGGATAGCCTCAAGGGTTACGATTCAGACAAAAGAATTAAATTGTCAATACATAATGTGCTCCAAAAAAGAGGACTGGATTCGCCCAATTTTATGTTATGTAATTTGTGAGCGGTCCCATAGTGCAACACGAAATGCTCTCTCCCGATGGAGCTTTTCTAAAAGCGTGACAATACACAATTTAGTTTTATTAGGAAAACAACAAAGTCCAGACATTGTTCCACTGATCTATGAGTATACATAGTATTTATAATTATGCGCTTTCTATTCCTTCCCTGTGGAATGTACACGCTCAACAAAAGTTATATAGCGGTATGTGAATCGAAGTCAAATTTATCAATATCTTCTGTAAACTTAATTATTGTTTACGTGATGTTGGACATGGGCCAGTTGGTTACCAACGTCGTGAAAAAGTTTTGCAACATTAGAAAATTATTCGAGAAAAAAAGCCTTCCAGATCCACCCACCACTGTGCATCTTCATTTCAGCGTGCACAGTTTTCGAATTCCATTTTGTTCATTCTCTTTGTCTCTAGCAGACCTTACACGAGGCATATATTGACAATACTTTTTTCGTCAAACTTTTCATCAAACTTTTCTTCAATATTTTCACTGATTAGCCGGCATGGCCGTAGCTGAAGAAAAACTCAATTTTTTCTTGAACTAATATGAATCAAATAGCGGTATAACGCACAAAACACGCACACACTCAACCGTCATCGACTCCTGTGGGCAAACTGCGGGGGGAGATGAGGGGAAATATTGAATAGAATATCAAACTTTTCTGATTTCCCTCAATATTTACTTCAATATTTTGGGTTCGCACTCACACGATCAATCTTTTTCTTCAATAATCAATAGTTTGTCAAACTTTTTCCGTCGTGTGGGGTCTGCTTCTT
This sequence comes from Armigeres subalbatus, assembly GCF_024139115.2. Taxonomy (NCBI): domain Eukaryota; kingdom Metazoa; phylum Arthropoda; class Insecta; order Diptera; family Culicidae; genus Armigeres; species Armigeres subalbatus. Next base: position 108,692,187 of record NC_085139.1, on the reverse strand, counting down.
GCCGGTCGACTCTCGGACCTGAAAGCAAGTTTGTACATGTGTTTTGTACTTGAGTACAAGTTCGTTTAGGTAGGTACTGGGTATCCCTTTGTACTCGAGTACGTCAATAATCCATGTTCAGTGTTCAACACGAGTTGGTGAAAATGTACTTGTGTTGAACATCACACATGTTCGTGGGAAGACTGCTTCTGACTAACCGTCGTCGGGGGTGACAATGGGTCACTGTTTCAACAATTTAGAATGCTTGTAGAATAGATTGAATGTATCGGGGGGGCAAGAAGACTAAAACATAAGAAACCTTTTGAACGATTTTGCTCTACGACCTCCAGACTGTTGGTGAGAGCGATGACCCATTCTCACCCCAGACGCATTGTCACCCCTGATGGCGGTACCTGATTTACCACCAAGGTGTCAAAAATCTTTGTTTGCAGATGACACGGGCCTTTCAGCCAAAGGGCGAAGCCTTCGTATCATTTGTAGTAGATTGCAAAAAAGTTTGGATATTTTCTCAACTTACTTGCAAAAATGGAAAATTTCCCCGAATGCTTCCAAAACTCAGCTTATAATTTTCTTACATAAGCCGAGAGCTTCTTATTTGAAACCTTCTATCAGGCATATTGTCACTATGAATGGGGTTACAATTGATTGGCCTAGCGAAGCGAAATATTTAGGACTTCTGCTAGATCAAAATTAACTTTTAAAAGTCACATTGAAGGCATTCAAGCCAAATGTAACAAATATATTAAGTGTATATATCCACTTATAAACAGAAAAACAAAAATTTGTCTTGATACAAATTTTTGATTTACAAACATATTTTTAGACCAGCCACGCTGTATGCTGTGCCAATATGGACTAGTTGCAGCAATACCAGAAAGAAGGCACTCTAGAGGATTCAAAATAAAATTTCGAAAATGATTCTGAAGTTGTCTCAGTGGTATAGTACCAATGAACTTCATAGAACTTCTAACATTGAGCCATTGCAACAAATGTCCAATAAAATAATTTCCAATTTTGGACAAAAATCGTTTCAATCTTCTATTGCAACGATTGGGTACTTGTACCCTTAGTATAAATTAGGTTAGGTTATTCCTACATGGTTCAATTTAACCAGAGGAAAAATCCAAACTGCCAGAGGCAATTGAATTGTATCAATAATAACTAAGAATGTAACATAGCAAATAAGGATGATAGTGTTAAAAAAGCACGGAACACCTAGTCTAAGAGATGAATGCATGTATTAGATAAGTAGCAAAAAAAAATTAGCTATTTAACGTCTTTAGACGGACACGGCACAAGTCTGTATCTACTAAATTCACCATAGTCAAAACGACATTCGACAAAGTTTGGCATGACGACCTGGTGTACCCCAGCTACCTGAGGGAAATTATCAACAATAATCTATCCGCGAGGATACTCCGGGTATTATTCAGTGGAGCGATTTCCAATGTACACGGCATCACAAGCATTCCCCAGGGCAATATCTCAAGCCACTGCTATTTAACATATACACCTCAGTTATTCCAGAACCTCTAGAAGGCGACACCCTGTCTCTGTTCGCAAATGACACATCTCTCGTCTACAAAGGTAGAGTGATCAGAAAGCCTAATTACTTCATCCACTGTAAGATTTTCCCTTTGTAATGGCTCAACACAAGCTTGCTATCTGCAGGCAGTTCATAATCCACGTCGTCAAATACGGCATGCCGTTCTGGATCATCAGAAGGCTGATCCTCATCACTCCTTCCACTTAAATAGTGCTACTTGGTTGCTCGATGTTACTCACGTTTTTCACCTCGCAGGTAACATTATCATCACACGTCACAATCTCATCCACAATCTCAATGATCGATCTACCCAGCGTTACACGGATCCGCCGTATTAGTTCCGCCGGATAGCCATATTTTGTGATTTCAAGTTGTACTCCATCGTTTTTAGGCCCTCACGAAAACCGACTCGGTACTCTTCAAGTGGTTACTATAACAGTATATAAGGCATGCTTTTGTACGCCAAATATATGAAACATATTATTCGGTAACTCCAGTCTGTGCCAAATTAAAAAACGTTGCAAATGAGTCCATCCAGTCAGCTATCACACAATTCTTCTTCCTCACATATTGTCGACATCATGTCACTGCCATGGTTTAGACGATTAGGCGGAAGTTGCATTCCCCGATCTAAAAAGTAAAACATTGGTTGACAATAAACTGACACTATGACACTAAAAATTGTTTTATTGTAATCTGTATTACCGCACTGAAGGTCTATCCACTGTATGTCTGAGAAATTTTCCTTTACTTTAGGTACTGAATCCGATTTACGACTATCTAATATTCACTGGGAATTTCGTTTCATATCAATCAATATTCATTTATCACGAGATAAGACTCGTAGTCTGAAAAGGCTCAAATAAACCTACGATAATTTTAAGGTTACCAATTTGTTTCAGATTAAGTCATAAACTAACAGTTTCAGTAGTTTCATTGTCGAACCGGAAATAGGGAAGAATTATCTAAAATAACAAATGAGTTAAAGATTTTTTGTTCGATTGTTTTACTAGCAGCTGATTTGAATCTACAATATGTTTTGAAATTTGGAACTTTTTCCAACACTACCAATAAATAATAATAAAATCATCTCGGATCACATTTAGCTTATTCACATGGTAAAATCCACCCAAATTTAACCCAACCCTCCGCTCAACTTGGCAGCCAGTTCGAGATCTCCGGTGATCTCAATCTTACCATCCTTCACAGCATCGCTACTGGACAATGTTTTCGCGCTGATGGCCAGCATATCCTCCAATCCGACAGTGAGAGTGGCATCCGGGCTAGGACTAACTCCCGTATCGACCTTCAATTGCTTCAGATCAAGAACTACAAAAAAATGGCATCACTAATTAGCAAACTATGCACTTCGGCCACACCCGAATTTAGGCAACTCACTATATTGCTTGACATCGGAATCGGTCTTGATGTTCAGCTGGAACACGCCCACTACCTTGCGGGGCCCATTCGGATCAACGGCTGCCAAGCGCGCCTTAATTTTCTCGATGATGGTATCCACAGACATGATAAGCGCAATAAATTTGTTGGGTACGACACTTCCCGAGCGTGATAGCCGACTGGAGGAACAATTGAACTGATGGTTTCAGGGAGCCTATCAATCTTATTTATAACGGCTACAACGAAGAGATTGGTAATTTAGAGTGAAGACCTTTTGATAGTGATTTGAATCTTATCTACAGTAAAAAATCTGTTGGTCACGATTATGAAGTGTATATTTTTTTACGTAAAATCATGACAATTTCACTTTCATAGCATTGTGTGAACTAATGGTTTTGACATAGGACTTACATCTCTTGTTATTATGAAGCTGGTAAAATCTCCTTGAGCATGGTCCAATTTTTATATTCGTAGACGAACATTGGTCTTGTGCATGATACATAGAGCCCATAATAGGTCCGACTTCCACAGATAATGCGCCATCCTATTTCACGACTAAAATATTCTCGACCACCTCGAAGATACTGCTCCCCAGGCGGGCCCTGACGCACTCGGTTCCACCCATCAGCATGTACTTTGCCTTCTCTCTAAGAAATATAGTATTTAATTTTACTGATGTATGACAGTCCTTAAATTATTGTTGTTATTGACACACAATCGATTTTTTAGAGTGCTGTCAAAAATCCACTTTTAAAATATTCGGGGGAAGAACTTGCTTTGATAAAATTAGAAAGGTGCTCTCAGATTTTTTAAATATTTTTCCTTCAAAATACGCGCAATTTTCGAATTGCTGTGCGTATACATGAACGATTTTTGTTATTAAATTCGACAGCACATGCAATTTTTAAATTTGGGGAGACTTGATCCCCTCTCTATGATATCTACACAATAAATAATTTTTCCTGCCAACACTTCATCAAATCTGTCAAATCTACAAAAAATTAGAAGCCTGAGACCAGATTTATATTTTTTTGAATTTTTTCGCCAATTTTTTGTATGGGTGACTAATGGAGGATCAAGTGTACCCATATTGAGGCAAAAACTTCAAATCCAAATATCCTAAAACTTTGATGGAATGTTGACATTTTCATCAGTACAAATCATTAAGCACTTTTATGGCTTTGTGCTGTGAAAATCGAAAGCATTTGGTCATTGTTATGAAAAGTTATTCAAATTTTACGTGGCCAATAAAAAAATCTTTTGGAAGGTCAAAACATACAAACCGCCCTGCAGAATAAATAAGGTTGTCAATCCAAAAAATAACTCACCGCATAAAGGTCATTTGTCTAGAGGATCTATACTAAAAAATACGCTGGAACAAAACTACTTGATTGTATGACATTTGCCAGAAAACCATTTGCCAGAATCAATTTGCCAGAATGATTTTTGCCAGAAACCCATTTGCCAGAATGGTCCATATGCCAGAAAGCCATTCCCCAGAATAGACCATTTGCCAGAATGTACCATTCCCCAGAAATAGTAAAACTGGAAATTCCGATTATTAGTGGTGGCTAAAGAATACAAAAGTAATTATATTAAGAAGGAAATTTTGCATAACGGGAATTTGGCATTGTTTACTAATGAAGGGATTTTCGGTATAACTAATTTTCATAAAAGAGATTATTTAACATATTAGATAGTTTTCAGAAAGATGGATACTATTTGTCAAAAAATTACAATAATGTTTGTCTAAAACCAAACAAACTGCTTACGAATGGATATCATATTTCTTCGCCTCATTCCAGACACAGACTTCATTTTAAAAATTGAATCATACCTACAATTGGATAATATTATTTTAAATCATACTGGACGGCTATTGAAGAAGTTATATCTACAAGTCTAGGCAAAATGTCTACTTCTAAAGAAGGAATCATATCCACAATTGCCATATTCAAACACCCACCTTTAAAGAAGGGATAACATCTACCCTTACCTTAATCGGAGCATGCGCCTTCTTTAAAAAATTGTTCCCAACCACCATTGCTTTAGAAAACGCCTATTTTCAAAGAATGGATCACATCCACCATTGCCTTAATCCGTACAAGCGCCTATTTTTAAAGAAGGAATAACATCCACCATTGCCTTAATTCGGGCAAGCGGCTACTTTCAAAGAAGAAATCAAGACAAAATTTTCAAAACGACTTATCTGCTTTTATAAACAAAGATTCAAACGACGATTTGACGAATCTGATAGCACTCCCACGCAAACCAACACCCCCAATGGGTAGGTGAAGGTTTCCGCTACCTGTTGATGGTGTTGGTTTGCGTGGAAGAGCTATCAGATTCGTCAAATCGTAGTTTGAATCTTTGTTTACAAAAGCAGATAAGTCGTTTTGAAAATTTTGTCTTGAAATCACATCTTCCATTTCATTAATCCCGGCAAAGGCCTTTTTTAAAGAAGGAATCACATCCACCATAGCCTTAATTCGGGCAAGCAGCTGCTTTAAAAGAAGGTATCGCATTCACCATTGCCTGAATCCGGGCAAGCTCCTTTGTTTTAAGAAGGGATCACATCGTCTATTTCATTAATCCCGGCAAACGCCTGCTTTTAAAGAAGGGATCACATTCACCATTGCCGTAATCCGGGATAGCGCCTTCTTTAAAGAAGGGATCATATGACCCTCCCTTTCGAGGCTGCTCACAGTTATGCCAAAAGTTCATGGCGTTATGAATTATTGCGCATACTGGGCAAACGCGTGAATGGCTAATAGAAGATGCCACTTGTCATAAGACGAGTTTGTACCTTCCCACTTAATTCCACCACTTGATTGTACCTTGACAGATACGTATTTCGACCTCAACAGTAAGGTCGTCTTCAGTGTCTCGTACTTGACACGACTTCGACTCGGGTACAAACTCGTCTTATGACAAGTGAAGACATTCCACTAAAAAGCTCAAAATAATTTTCTTAACCAAATAGAAGATGACCAATTCTGGGGAATGGTGCATTCTGGCGAATGGCTTTCTGGGGAATGGTGCATTCTGGCAAACGGCTTTCTGGCAAACGTCCATTCTGGCAAATTGATTCTGGCAAAATGCCTTCTGGCAAATGACTTTCTGGCGAATGTCATACAACCAAACTACTTTAGTTCTCTATAAAACAGGGGGTGATCAAGTCTCCCCGGGGATCAAGTCTACCCACCTTCCCCTACTGCCGTATGCCGCATAGAAATCGATAAACATATCGTGCCCTGAGATCTGATAGCCACGGAACTTTTGAAGGATTTGCTGTACAGACGTTGACAATTTAACGTTGGTAAATCTGAAAAGCTGGGAAGTCCTAATCAATGCTAGTTTGGTTGTCTATTTGGAATGATTTATAACTGTATTATTTGGATGCTAAATAGCATGCTAATTACTACTGAGAATTGGAGATTTCTAATATTGTATACGACAAGCTATCAATAACAATGGGAATTTCCAGTTTTACTATTTCTGGGGAATGGTACATTCTGGCAAATGGTCTATTCTGGGGAATGGCTTTCTGGCATATGGTCCATTCTGGCAAATGGGTTTCTGGCAAAACTCATTCTGGCAAATTGACTCTGGCAAATGGTTTTCTGGCAAATGCCATACAATCCATGAAATAAACTTCGGAATTTCTGTAGAAAATTGTTCGAAATTTACACAGAAAATTCTTTGAAATATCCACGGGTAACATTGCGGATTTTTCACGACAAACTCTCTGGAATTAACACGAAAAGTTTTCAGGAAATTTCTTCAGAGTTTATGTGGAAAATTGTTCAACATATGCATTTAAAAAAAAATCTTTGGATTTTCACGAAAAATGGTTCGAAATTCCCACAGGAAATTATTTGGAGTTTTTTTTGGATTGTGCGTAATAAACTGCAAATCAAATCATTCGGCGGAAAGCTTAAGCCGAAAGTCATCTAGCCTAGTTTCATTTGGCCGAAATTAACGAAACGGTTATAAGATCGAAAACGGCTTAAAATTTCATTTGGCATTTGGCCGTTTGGCCGAATAAGTCAGCCAAATGACATTTTCGATATAATGGCTTTTCTGCCAATCAACTATTTCGGCCTTCTCGGCCAAAGTATCATTTCGGTAAACAGCATCTTCGGTCAACTGACCTATTTGTAGGCTGACCATGCGCATACGTTCCGTATTTAACGGGACAGTCCCGTTTTTTAGACCTTATTGTGCTGTCCCGTCGTAATCTAAAAAATCCTCAAATTGTCCCGTTTTTTCATTGATTCTTCCAAAAGAAAAAAATCAATATTTTAGGCAGGAATCTCAATCCAAATACAAAGAAAGTTGACGAAACCAATAGAAAAAAGTGTGAGATTGTGTTGATTTTCAAAGGAAGCTATTTATGCCATTTTGCATTTCGCATGGATTGACTTTCTTAAGGTTTTTCACAGTTAATGACGACGGGTGACAACGGGAAATTTCTTCATACAGTTTCATTTCAATGACTTTTTCTGTGTTTTTTTTTTTCGAAGCCATTACAAATTTGGCCAATTTCATCAATGAATTAAACGGAACCGGTAACTTGGTAGGCAAGTACATCCTGAAAACCAGGTCAGGCCTCAACGCCATGAAAATAAAGCGCAGGAACAGACATTCTAATTTCCAAATTAAATTTAATTTACGATTTTCTTTTCTTGCGACAGTAATTCTGTTTTTTTTTCGATTGATTCTTTTCGAAACATTAGGAATCATTCAGTCTTTCTGAATAATTCCTCATATTTCGAAATCATATACTGTAAAAAATCGACGACAATTGAAAAAAAATTTAAATCAGTTGAACAAATCGAGTTTGAGGCATTATCAAACCGAGGAAAAGTTTGTTCGGATTTCGGTTCTCACGTACTTTAAGGCTAGTTTACAGATCAGGAGCTTGTCAGCAAGTTTCGCTTTCATATGTGTGGGCAAGATTTATGGGATTTCGTTGTAAGAAGTTAGAATTTCGGCCCGATTCAAAATACAATCCGGTGGAAATTTCCGAGAGTCCGAGCTGAAAATCAGCCTACAAATAAGCCGGGATTTGTTTTACTTTTGGTGACGAAATTGCATGAGTCCCACTCTTTTAGAAGCACATGGAACAAAAACAATGGACAAGATTCCCAATGTGTGAGGCTACTTTTAGCGTCATTAAAATCAATTTCGATCAAAAAGTACTGTGAGTTGATTAGTTTTTACATCTAAGCACATGCGCCAACCATATTCATGGAAATAATTAAAATTACATTTAATTAATGTTCGTTTCGGGGCCCTCCTTAGCCGTGCGGTAAGACGTGCGGCTACAAAGCAAGACCATGCTGAGGGTGGCTAGGTTCGATTCCCGGTGCCGGTCTTGGCAATTTCGAATTGGAAATTGTCTCGACTTCCCTGGGCAAAAAAGAATCATCGTGCCTCATGATAAACGAATGCAAAAATGGTAACCTCGCAGTTAACAACTGTGGAAGTGCTTAGAACACTAAGCTGCGAGGTGGCTCTGTCCCAGTGTGGGGATGTAATGCCAATAAGAAGAAGAAGTAATATTCGTTTCTTGTTGATATTTTTGGTATTCTTGTCTGTAGATTTTCCCTCATTTATATTGAGCATGAGCATGAGCATGATTTACCGCCCACGGTTGCTACTCCGTTATTGCCAGGTCAGCTGTAATTACACAGAGAGCCAACAGATGAAGTTTGGGACTAACATCATCTTCAATGTGTAAGAACTGGTGACCCAAAAATAAGCAATACCAGCGCCGGCCGTATCCGAATGCAGGTCAATTAAGGAATGGGTAGGAAAATGTTGACATGATACTCGCTTTGATAGAAGCCGACGAGTCATCTGCACTTCCACGAGAAATCACTGGGATTGTGGCAGGGTTCGTTTTGGTAAACGGTATGCCGTGTTAGCGTGTTGTTTGGTCAATTCAAAACATAATCGAACAAACACTAATTATTTTAATTACCGACCGCACTAAGCAGAACAAAATTGTCGATGACCAGCCGATCTCTCTGCTAACCGCACAAAGCAGAACAAATTATGTCATGACCGGCCGATCATTCTGCCTACTAAACAAATCATGACTGTACGTGACCTCTGAATGCTGAACATTTGTCTTTCAAGCAACAAACAAACATGATTTATTTGTTTTCACTTAATTCCGACAGAAAATTTGATACTCCTAAGTAAACGTCTCTGAGGCATGTTTCCAAGTACAGCATTGCGATTAATAAAATCTATTCACATATCGACCGCACAAGCAGATCAAAAGCTTCTGATTCTCGCGAACAATCTGCATATCATATAAAAACCCACCCACTCTGATCTATTTTCTTACCAACCTAATAGGTATTAGCATTTTTACCACTCTTCAAAGAATTAGCTATGTCTAGGAGTCTGATCGCAGCAAGCCACGCGCGCGGATGGCTTGTTTTGAAATTGTTGTCACGTTTTTCTCCGTTTGCGCAAAATTAGGATTAAGGTTTGGCTGATTTTCCATTGAATTTTCATGGAGAAGAAGTGTTTTAGTGATTTCAAATTTTATTTCTTTTATTCGAGTGTTACAAAATACGGCGCGAAATGGCCTTTGCAATGTGTATACGGAGATGTGTAAAAATTGATAGTGCTAGTGTGATGCATAAGCGTAAAAGTGTTTTCAGTGTTCAGCATTTTCAAGTGTATTTTGGAAAAGTAGCTGAGGAAAGAATCAATCACTATAATTGAAGTATTATTATAATTTTGATTTCAACGTTAATTTTTGTAATCAACATGTGGCCTCTGTACTCCTGAGTGCGTGATCTCTCATGTTTCGGACAGCAGAACGATCGCGCGGTCGGCCGAATTATTGTGTTCTGCATTGCGCGGCCGGTAATAAAAATAATCAGTTCAGTGCGTGATCTCTCTTTTTTCGAAGCGGACTTGGTAGTCATATGGCTACTGCTTCTGCCTCATACGCAGGAGGTCGTGGGTTCAATCCCAGGGTCCGTTCCATTCTCCTACTTTGTATCATTCTCTTTATTTCTCATGTTCTAGCAATCGCTAGAACTGGAAATGGACTTCTATACCGTTTCCATTACTATTCCTATACCTTCAACTTGAGTATTCTAACAGTAATCTGCTAGAATTGGAAATGAACTATAGAGCTCGTTTCCTACATCCAATTATAAATTCCATGAGTTACCTTCTCCTATCTATCACATTGGCAGCTCGTTAACCAAGACGGACCTCTGCCTCTCCTTCCTAACCCAGAAATTCCAATAAATTCCGCATGAACTCGTGGCAAGTGCAGAGGTATATTCGGCTTGCAGTGGGCGAGTGATTGCATCATCATTTCCTCCCTCTTCCCTACATTGACTTGCATTCTGACGTGGCAGGCGCCAGTATGACCAAACAAATGAGATCACCAGTACTTGTACATTGAAGAAGTGTGCTAGTCCCAAGCAAACATCTGTTGGTTCCCTGTGCAAGAACAGCTGATCTGGTCATAATGGAGTAGCAACTACGAGCAGTCAATCAAGCTCAAGCTCAAGCTCAAGCTCTTCAAAGAATTAGCTATGTCTAAAATGCATTTTCTACTAACAAAATGGAAAGCGAGGAAGATAGTTGACAAAAGAGATATATTTGGAATAGGCTATGAGAAGGAAGATTTAAAGATAGTCAAATAGAAGGCAAGCAAAGGCCAGAATAAATATATATTGTGATCTAGGGCTGTCTAATGGGTTCGTCTGACAGCAGCAAAAAGTACATGAAATGCTGAATCTAAAACCGGATCAGTCAATAATCACAATGCATTTGCAGAACATAAAACTTCACTTTGATGCTGTTTTGGTGCACTTCTGAATCTAAATCCAACCAACTGAAAATATCTGATGAAATGTACGAAGAAGAAAATTTTCTTTGACATTTTTTGGTATCTAAAATGTTTGCGATATGTCAGAAACTGCGAAACCTGCCTAAACGCAACCCTCCTGTGCCTCTTTCCACGAGAGATCTTCAAGATGGGCCCAACACGAGAGTTCCTGATTATTGCCAATTCACAAGCCAGGTACCGAAATGCGTTATACTGATGAAATCATAAATATCGTCATCTTCAAGGGTTTTCAGACGTGGGGTCTACTCATTATATAATTCTATGATCCTATATTCCCGAACACTGGTATTACCGAGTTTTTCAAAGATAGGGATATTAAGATAATACATACCTCCAAGAAAGGGCATACCTCTAAGCCCTCCGACCAACGGGGCAGTCGAATCGGGAGAGCATAAATACACTGTCAGCTTCCAGGATAGACAGTAGAAACTGGGTTAAGTTCTTTAGGAATATTACCTCACAACAAAACACTGGTTCTCACGCCTTGTTGTAGCCCCCACCGAATTGAAGGTGGGCTGGAAGCTGGAAGCAAAAAGTACAACAAATTTGGCGACGTGGTCTTGATGGCTCCCTAGAAATGTTCCAAAATGGATTCATCTTTTTGCAGGAGCACTTCAGAGTCGTGGCTAGAAAAGGTGCGAAAGTGGTTGTGATAAGTAAGACACAAAAAACAGTATGTGAAAAATGTAATGAAAGTTTAAAACGGTCCTGCTTTGCGAATATTCGTGAAGTGTGACGACGAGGAACTTGACATCAGAACGACTGCACTTAGAACTTCAGTTTTTACTTCACTTTATTTTCCATCGCGCCTTGCCAGTTTTCAGAATTAGCTCCAAGGACTCAAAAATCCATAAAAACGTTGGTCTGACAGTAAATTGAATAAAAAAAACTTGACAGCGGAGAAAAAATCCTTCCATCCTGGTCCAAGCCTACTCAGCCTCTCTCTGTAGATTTTCCCTCATTTATATTCATGAAAAAGGGTTTTAGCACCAAAAATCTATAATCCTACCCTATTGCTCTTTTCGCATATAGGCCTTTTGACAGGGTACTTTGACTATTTTTTTTGTTATTTTCAATTATTCACAGTTGGAAAAATTTTTGATATTGGTTAGTGATAAAATCCACGTTTAAGAGTAGATCAAAAATTTCAAAATTCCACAATTAAAAAAAAAATGAAGAATGCGTTAATAATTTAAATAACTCCTTCGTGTTTTTCCGTATTGTTTTGAAGAGTGAATTATTTGTTATATACAGGGGATGTCCAAAATAACTGGGATAGGCAAATTTTAGGCATAATTAGATGTGTTGTAACTATGTCAATTATTATCCGATTTGGACAATTCACGGATGCCTGAACTAGAAATTTAATGTAGTTTCACCATATGCTCATGGAACCGACCATGGCCATCGGATACCAGAGATATTCCGGGCTTTTCGAAGGTAGGTTCAGAACCGTAAATTTGTGGTGGGTATTAGGATAAGTTGTTGTTGAAAACAGAATAATATTAGTAACCACAAATAAAGTAGGACTCTTTCTGATTGGAACCATATGCTGAAATTCGAAATCGGACCAGAATCAAGTGAGATATGGCCATTTGCTTAGAATCGGTGCCGATCGGGAATTTTAAAAGGGACCAGGCCACACATTCATTTGAATCAAGCTTTTTGAGCGATCTTCGATTATGATTACATTCCAGAAGTCTTCTGTCACGTCAAGAATGAAAAACCAACCAAAAAGACGGATTCTGAAGTCGCTGGGGTACCCCCGGGGAACCCGTAGAGGGGACATTTCAGTTTTGGCACCAAAGCTAGCCATTCGACGGTTCGTTTTTCATGGTTTTCTATCAGGAAGCGAGGTATGAGTATAAAATGGACCATTGACGGCCTTGACCGCTTCCGAGACCTACGGATTGTCCCCGGGGAACCCGTAGAAGGGGACATTCCAGTTTTAGCACCAAAACTGGACATTCGACGGTTCTTTTCTCATGGTTTTCTATCAGGAAGCGAGGTATGAGTATAAAATGAACAATTGATGGCTTTGGCCGCTTCCGGGACCTACGGATTTGTCCCCGGGGAACTTGTAGAAGGGGACATTTATGTTTTAGCGCCAAAACTGGTCATTCGACGGTTCGTTTTTCATGGATCTCTATCCGGAAGCGAGGTATGAGTATAAAATAGATCATTGACGGCTTTGACCGCTTCCGAGACCTACGGATTATCCCGGGGAACCCGTAGAAGGAGACATTTCAGTTTTGGCACCAAAGCTTGCCATCCGACGGTTCGTTTTTCATGGTTTTCTATCAGGAAGCGAGGTATGAGTATAAAATGGACCATTGACAGCCTTGACCGCTTCCGAGACCTACGGATTGTCCCCAGGGAACCCGTAGAAGGGGACATTCCAGTTTTAGCGCCAAAACTGGACATTCGATGGTTCTTTTCTCATGGTTTTCTATCAGGGAGCGAGGTATGAGTATAAAATGAACAATTGACGGCTATGGCCGCTTCCGGGACCTACGGATTTGTCCCCGGGGAACCTGTAGAAGGGGACATTTATGTTTTAGCGTCAAAACTGGTCATTCGACGGTTCGTTTTTCATGGTTCTCTATCCGGAAGTGAGGTATGAGTATAAAATAGATCATTGACGGCTTTGACCGCTTCCGGGACCTACGGATTATCCCGGGGAACCCGTAGAAGGAGACATTTCAGTTTTGGCACCAAAGCTAGCCATCCGACGGTTCGTTTTTCATGGTTTTCTATCAGGAAGCGAGGTATGAGTATAAAATGGACCATTGACAGCCTTGACCGCTTCCGAGACCTACGGATTGTCCCCAGGGAACCCGTAGAAGGGGACATTCCAGTTTTAGCGCCAAAACTGGACATTCGATGGTTCTTTTCTCATGGTTTTCTATCAGGGAGCGAGGTATGAGTATAAAATGAACAATTGACGGCTATGGCCGCTTCCGGGACCTACGGATTTGTCCCCGGGGAACCTGTAGAAGGGGACATTTATGTTTTAGCGTCAAAACTGGTCATTCGACGGTTCGTTTTTCATGGTTCTCTATCCGGAAGTGAGGTATGAGTATAAAATAGATCATTGACGGCTTTGACCGCTTCCGGGACCTACGGATTGTCCCCAGGGAACCTGTAGAAGGGGACATTTATGTTTTAGCGCCAAAACTGATCATTCGACGGTTCGTTTTCCATGGTTTTCAATCAGAAAGTGAGGTATGAGTATAAAATGAACAATTGACGGCTTTGGCCGCTTCCGGGACCTACGGATTTGTCCCCGGGGAACCTGTAGAAGGGGACATTTATGTTTTAGCGCCAAAACTGGTCATTCGACGGTTCGTTTTCCATGGTTTTCTATCAGAAAGTGAGGTATGAGTATAAAATTGACGGCTTTGACCGCTTCCGGGACCTACGGATTGTCCCCGGGGAACCTGGAAAAGGGGATATTTCAGTTTAAGCACCAAAACTAGTCATTCAATGGCTCGTTCTTTATGGTTTTCAATCGGGAAGCGAGCTTTGAATATAAAATTGACCATTGATGACACTGACCGTTTCCGGGACCTACGGATTGTAGGGGAAGGGGACATTTCAGCTTAACCCTTGAAGGCGCTAGACGATTTTTTTAGAATTCGTCGGAAATATTTTTAACGAAAATAACCATTGTAAAATTCCATTAAACGTATTTTCGGTTTGTTGTTTTAAAACAACATTGCGCATTTAAGGGTTGAGCACTAAAGCTAGTCATTCGGCGACTCGTTCCTCATGGTTTCGATCGGGAAGCGAGGTATGAATATAAAATTAACCATTGACGATTCTGACCGCTTCCGGGAGCTCTGGATTACTCCCAGAAGAACCTGTAAAAAGAGTCTTTTCGGATTTAGCGTCAAATTTAGTCACACGACGGATCTTTTGTCAAAGTTTTCTATCAGGAAGCGAGGTATGATTATAAAATCTATTTTTGACGACTTTGTCCGCTTTTGGGACCTATGGATTATTCCCGAGGAACCTGTAGAAGAGGACATTTCACACACTGCGCCAGAATAAGTCATTCGAGGGTTCTGTTCTCAAGGTTATCGATTAAGAAGCAAGGAATGAATATTAGATGAATATTAGCGATTATGATCACTTCCGGAACCTATGCATTGCTGCAAGGAAATCTGATGATGGAGACATTTCAGTTTTAGCGCCAAAACAAGTCATTGAACAGCTTTTTTTCATGGTTTTCTATCAGGAAGCGCAGTATGAATATAAAATGGACCATTGAAGACTCTGACTACTTCTGGAACCTACCAGCTGCCCCAGGGAAACCTATATAAGGAGAATTCCAGTGTTTGCGCCGAAACTAATCATTCGACGGTTGTTTTTTATAGTTTTTTATCCGAAAGCGAGGTTTGAATATAAGATGGACTATTGACGATTCTGATTCTGTAGTAGCCTGTAGTAGGGGACATTTCAGTTTTAGTGCAAAAAGAAGTCATTTAACGATCAGAAGTCTTTCGAAAACCATGAAAAAGAACCGTCGAATGACTAGATTCGGTGCCAAAACTTAAATGTCCCCTCTACGGGTTCCCCCGGGGACAATCCCCAGGTCCCGGAAGCGGTCAAAGCCGTCAATTGTCTATTTTATACTCTACCTCACTTCCTGACAAAGAACCATGAAAAACGAACCGTCGAATGACTAGCTTTGGTGCCAAAACTGAAATGTCCCCTTCTACGGGTTCCCCGGGGATAATCCGTAGGTCCCGGAAGCGGTCAAAGCCGTCAATGATCCATTTTATACTCATACCTCACTTCCGGATAGAGAACCATGAAAAACGAACCGTCGGATGACCAGTTTTGGCGCTAAAACAAAAATGTCCCCTTCTACGGGTTCCCCGGGGACAAATCCGTAGGTCCCGGAAGCGGCCAAAGCCGTCAATTGTTCATTTTATACTCATACCTCGCTTCCTGATAGAAAACCATGAGAAAAGAACCGTCGAATGTCCAGTTTTGGTGCTAAAACAGAAATGTCCCCTTCTACGGGTTCCCCGGGGACAATCCGTAGGTCTCGGAAGCGGTCAAAGCCGTCAATGATCCATTTTATACTCATACCTCGCTTCCTGATAGAGAACCATGAAAAACGAACCGTCGAATGACCAGTTTTGGCGCTAAAACTGGAATGTCCCCTTCTACGGGTTCCCTGGGGACAATCCGTAGGTCTCGGAAGCGGTCAAGGCCGTCAATGGTCCATTTTATACTCATACTTCGCTTCCTGATATAAAACCATGAAGAACGAACCGTCGCATGGCTAGCTTTGGTGCCAAAACTGAAATGTCCCCTCTACGGGTTCCCCGGGGGCACCCCAGCGACTTCAGAATCTGTCTTTTTGGTTGGTTTTTCATTCTTGACGTGACAGAAGACTTCTGGAATGTAATAACAATCGAAGATCGCTCAAAAAGCTTGATGCAAATGAATGTGTGGCCTGGTCCTTTTTAAAACTCCCGATCGGCACCGAATCTAAGCAAATGGCCATATCTCACTTGATTCTGGTCCGATTTCGAATTTCAGCATATGGTTCCAATCAGAAAGAGCCCTACTTTATTTGTGATTACTAATATTATTCTGTTTTCAATTACAACTTATCCTAATACCCACCACAAATTTACGGTTCTGAACCTACCTTCGAAAAACCCGGAATATCTCCGGTATCCGATGGCCATGGTCGGTTCCATGAGCATATGGTGAAACTACATTAAATTTCTAGTTCAGGCATCCGTGAATTGTCCAAATCGGATAATAATTGACATAGTTACAACACATCTAATTATGCCTAAAATTTGCCTATCCCAGTTATTTTGGACATCCCCTGTATTTCTACAACTAACATAATACAAGAGAAGGTTATGGTGGTGAATGATTCACTCTAAAAAAATTCTCTAACTTTTTACACGGAAAATGAAAATTAAGCCCACACATTTTGAAATTTCCACAGCTCTTGAATTTTCCAACAAGGTTTTTTTGACATGTCCCGTTTTGCAAGTGCATTTGTCCCGTTTTTTCACCGAAAGGATGTGGTCAGCCTACCTATTTGGCCAAACGACTTTTTCGACAAAATGACAAGTTCGGTCGAACGACTTTCTCGGACGTATGTCCATTTCGGCTAAACGACATTTTTTTCTAGATGTCCTTATGGTCCAGCCAGAATGGTGAGCGCAGCGGCGCGTTTTGACAGAATATACATCGGATAACTATTAAAACGAATCGCTGCGCTTAACTTTCTGTGGGCACTTTTAGGCCAAAAGTCATTCGGCGGAAAGCCATTTGTTCGAAATAACACGTTAAGCGGAATAACACTTTAAGCCGAAAGTCATTGGTTATTATGTCAAAAATAGTTCAGCCGAAAATGGCATTTAGCCGCAAGCGACGTACAGCCGAAAGAGACGTTCGGCAAAGTTGGTAGTTTGGCCGACACAATTGTTTGCCCCAACAGGTCATTTGGCTGAAAATGCCGTTTGGCCGAAAACGTCGTTTGACCGAATAGATCATTTGGTTGAAAATGCCGTTTTGTAAAAATGATCTTCTGGCAGGAAAAGCCATTTGGCTCAAAAATGCCCTTTCTGTCAAACATCCCTTCGGCCAAACGGCATTTTCGGCTAAATGATCTATTCCATTAAGCGACTTTGTCGGCAAAACGACCAACCAATATAGGGAAAGGTGGGTAGACTTGATCCCTGGGGATACTTGATCACCCCCTGTTTTATCGAGAACTAAAGTAGTTTTGTTCTAGCGTATTTTTTAGTATACATCCTCTAGACAAATGAGCTTTATGTGGTGAGTTATTTTTTGGATTGACAACCTTATTTATTCTGCAGGGCGGTTTGTATGTTTTGACCTCCCTTAAAAAAAATTTATTGGCCACGCAAAATTTGAACAACTTTTCATAACAATGCCCACCCGCATAGTTAGAAACGGTAACATTACTATCTACCATATAATTCATAACTATTTTAAACCATACTTAGACTGCCTCACAGATAATCCAGAATAACCTACCCAAAATTGTTTTGACAATATAGAAAATGGTAATTTGCCAAAATACAATATGTGGAAAGGGCGGTTAAGTTATGTTACCATAAAAAATCGATCGTTTTCTCGAACAAAATTTCCCAGCTATTGTATGTCGTAAGGTTGATATATTATCCATTTTTGGGGAGTCAAACAATAAACCTTATGTCGAGGTTATTGTTGAATGATATTGTAAATATATATGCATCGGTACCCCTTGACCTGCGTATTATTTTTATGAATTTGTATTTTTTTAAATTTTCTTTCATAGAATTTGAATAATAATCATTGTTCGAAGGTTTGATACAAGCATAATTTTATTTCTGATATTTTTTTTACTGACTTAAACCAAATTTAGTGATGATATGGAAAAGCTAATATCATTCCAAATTTAGACGTACATGTTCATAATAGAATTAGATCCTTATAGATAAGGCAGGCATGAAGAACGTTTTTATAGAAGTCGATTTGAAAGCGAGCGGAGGACAATATTTATGATGGTATATATCGCACGATCTTCCTTCTGCCAAACTTCCGTAAGAAGGGGGAGGGAAGCATATCAATGTGGAAGCTGATATATCTCCGCTGGGATATCCTTCATACGGGAGTTTGGTCTTGAGTTTGGCAGAAGGAAGGTCGTGTGATATATGCCATCACAAATATTGCCCTCCGCTCGCTTTCAAATCGACTTCTATAAAAACAATCTTCATACCTGCCGTATCCTACTGGAACTATCAATTTTATACTTTCGCTTCTAATTCTATCATGATCATGTATGTCTAAGCTAGGAAGATGATATTGGCATTTCCATATCATTGTAAGTCTCTTAACTTTACGTAGAAATAATACTTTCACTGGCGGATAGTGGGAGATATAACGGAAAATTTTAGTGAATAGATCACAATTATTCAGTACTGCTACATACCATTGAAATTTTGGAGCCTCCGGAGAATGCAGCTGCGAAGATTACATCAGGTCGAACGCGTTCCTTCAATCCACATTGTGGGTATATTGATTCAATCCTGGAAAAATAGACTAAACATATCATCTCTATAAAATACTAGTTTTATTATACCTAATATCATTTGATCTTACCCATGTTACATGGTTCTAATTGACACAGCTTTGTTATAGGTAAGCTGCAGCATTTTTAGTATTCAGGTTCCGCACTATATTCCAATTTTGGCGTCGCGCATGTCTGTAAAATTTACCATGGGAAAAAACTAACCGATAATATAGGTCGTAAAAATATCGCATTAACAAATTCTTACCTTCGTTCTTACCAATAAATTATCACATCTGCAGCAATATTTGTTTGAGGACCGAAGAAATCGGGAAAATGCGAACGAAGTAGCTGACTTAGGCACTTTATCGAGAGCTAACAACATTGTTTGACACTTTGTTGATGGAGAATAACTAATACTAATGACACACTGGTGGTATTCGTACCATGGTACAAGTTGTACCACAGGTGTGTCACCTTGTACCATGCTGGTACAACGTGGAAAACCGTGGTACAATATGTACTAGGGTACATAACCGTGGTATACCACGGTCCTTGTACCACCAGTGTGTCTTTAGTATAACCGTGTTTGGATTTTACGTGATATAGTTAATACATGTCAAACAACTAAATAATTGTTCCTTATAATCCTTCATTACCATTTGAACAATAAAACACACCTGGTCAACATTGTGATATATATTAACTGCATATATTGATGTAGATTAATAATTCGGTACAGTTGATTACAGCAGAATCAATATTGTCAAATTATAAAAGAAACGTTACATATATTTCAACACTTTGACTTAAAGCAATTGAATGGTACCAACATCAAGCCAGAAGGTATTTTATTATGCGGGCAAGTCTTTCGTTTTTTCATAGCAACAAGCCATAAATATGCTTATTGATCTGTACTGATAAAAATGTCAACATTCCATCAAAGTTTTAGAATATTTGGATTTGAAGTTATTGCCTCAATATGGGGACACTTAATCCCCCCTTAATCACCCATACAAAAATTTGGCGAAAAAACTCAAAAAAATATAAATATTTTCTTAAGCTTCTATTTTTTTGTAGATTTGACGGATTTGATGAAAGGTTGGCAGGAAAAATGATTTATTGCGTAGATCTCATAGAAAGCAGATCAAGTCCCTCTAAATTTTAAAATTGCATGTGCTGTCGAATTCAATAACAAAAATCGTTCATGTATACGTACAGCAATTCGATCATTCCGCGTATTTTGAAGGGAGAATATTTAAAAAATCTGAGGGCACTTTTCTAATTTTATCAAAGCAAGTTCTTGGAGAGGGATCAATTTCCCCCGTATATTTTCAAAGTCGATTTTTGACAACACTCTAAAAAATCGATTGTGTATCAATAACAACAATAACTAAAGGACAGTCATACATCAGTAAAGTTAAATACTATATTTCTTAGAGAGTCTGTGTGGAAATCACGTATGTTTATTTATTTTTGGTTGTGATACATCGGAAATCAGAAAAGGGGATCAAGTCTACCCAGTCTCCCCTACATGGGGAAATTCTTCGGAAATTTCATTGAATCTTCATAGTTTTCACGGAAAATTTTATGGACTGGAATGGAATGGCTATAAAACAGCGGCGTGACAAATTTTAAACAACTGTGCGCCGATGCAAAAATGTCAACGGAGGCTGCGTGTAAAAACTGCCGGCGGCGGTGCACACTGGTTCAAAAGCCCCCAAAACGTGCGTTTTTTAGTTTTCGACCTGAAAACTACGTTTTAGAGACATGATGTCTTCAGAAGAGTTGAAGGATATTTCTTGGGCTTTCTTTTGATAAGAAAACATCAATGATCTATCCACCTTAAAGGGCGGTGTGAAATAAAAAAAATTACGCAGATGTACAAAAGCAGTGGTTGTCCTCTGCAATGTTATAAAGAAAGTGAATTGGAACATCTTTTCTGAAGACACCATTTTGGAATGACGGTTTTGTAACGAGTTAGAGCACGTTTTGTATGAATGACTCCCAAAAAATATTTTTTGAGCATAACTTTTTTGGAAATGATTTTAGCAGTATGGTTTGTTCTAGAAAGTTGTACATAATGACAAAAAACATGTTTGTCTAGAAGTCTACTTTGATCTATCTTGAAACCTGCCTGAAAAACGTACATTATGGACTTTTTTAAGTTGATTCGAAATAATAGTGGAACACGGCGGAACAACACAAAACATTGTGCATTCGGTAGCTTAATACCAAATCTTTCAGATGGTGGCTGTTTGGCTTGCCGCCTCTTGCCGCTTTTCATGGTGTTTTGATGTGAAAATTGACTATTTTTTTTAAAGATTCCTCAGAACTTTGACATTGATTGACATTCATTGATGTTTTCTTATCAAAAGAAAGTCCAAGAAATATCCTTCAACTCTTCTCAAGACATCATGTCTCTAAAATGTAGTTTTCAGGTCAAAAACTAAAAAAACGCACGTTTTGGGGGCTTTTGAACCAGTGTGCGGTGGCGTACACCTCTGTTCAGTACACACTAAATTTCCCTACAGTGAGATTTTTACTCTTCCTTGCAGTTTCAGATTATTTCAGTATTTTAATCGAGAAAAAATCGATGCTAGGCCGAATGAGAACTGGGGAGTGAGAAGTGAGCAGTGTAAAGTTAGGAAGAAGTAGAACGGATAAAGAGAAAAGTAAAAAGGAGGAAAAAGTAAGAAGGAAGAAGAAAGAAAGAAGAAAATAGAAAGAAGAAGGAAAAAGGAAGCAGAATGAAAGAAGAAGATAGAAGGAAGACGAGAGAAAGAAGGAAGAAAACGGAAGAAAGAAAAATGAAGAAGGAAGTAGAAAGAAGGTAGAAGAAAGAGGGAAGAAGAAAGAAGGAGAAGGGAAGAAAGAAAAAGGAAGAAGGAAGAAAGAAGGAGGAAGAAGGAAGAAGGAAAAGGGATGAGGGAAGAAGGAAGAATGAAAAAAGAAGAAAGAAGAAGGAAGGAGGAAGAGGGAAGGAAGAAGAAGAAAAGAGAAAGAAGAAGGAAGAAAGAAAAAGGAATAACAAAAAGACTGAGGAAAGGAGCAATAATGAATAAAGAAGAAGGAAAAAGAAGAAAGAAGAAGGGAAAAAGAAGGAGGAAGGAATAAAAAAGAAGGAAGAAGGCAGAAGGAAAAAGAAAGAAGGAAGACGTCTGAGGAAAGGAGGAAGAATGAAGAAAGAAGGAAGAAGAAGAGAGAAATAAGGAAGAAGAAGGAAGGAGAAAGAAGGGATAAGCAATAAAGAATAAGAAATAAGGTAGAAGATAGAAGGGAGAAAAAAGCGAAAAAGGAAAAATGAAGAGAAAGAAGAAGAAAGAAGGAGGAAGAAAGAAGGAGGACGAAAGAAGGAATAATTGAGAAGGAAGAAGAGAAAAGAAAGAAACAAGAAGAAAGAAGCAACAGAAAGCTTGAGCTTGAGCTTTTGCTTGATTGACTGCTCGTAGTTGCTACTCCATTATGACCAGATCAGCTGTTCTTGCACAGGGAACCAACAGATGTTTGCTTGGGACTAGCACACATCTTCAATGTACAAGTACTGGTGATCTCATTTGTTAGGTCATACTGGCGCCTGCCACGTCAGAATGCAAGTCAATGTAGGGAAGGGGGAGGAAATGATGATGCAATCACTCGCCCACTGCAAGCCGAATATACCTCTGCACTTGCCACGAGTTCATGCGGAATTTGTTGGAATTTCTGGGTTAGGTTGGAGAGGCAGAGGTCCGTCTTGGTTAACGAGCTGCCAATGTGATAGATAGGAGAAGGTAACTGATGGATTTTCTAATTGGATGTAGGAAACGAGCTCTATAGTTCATTTCCAATTCTAGCAGATTACTGATAGAATACTCAAGTTGAAGGTATAGGAATAGTAATGGAAACAGTATGGAAGTCCATTTCCAGTTCTAGCGATTGCTAGAACATGATAAATAAAGAGAAAGATACAAAGTAGGAGAATGGAACGGACCTGGGATTGAACCCACGACCTCCTGCTTATGAGGCAGAAGCAGTAGCCTTATGACTACCAAGCCCGCTTTTAAACAAGAGAGAACACGCACTGAACTGATTAATTTTATTACCGGCCGCGCAATGCAGAACAGAATAATTCGGGCGACCGCGCGATCGTTCTGCTGTCCGGAACAAGAGAGATCACGCACTGAACTGATTAATTTTATTACCGGCCGCGCAGTGCAGAACACAATAATTCGGGCGACCGCACGATCGTTCTGCTGTCCGGAACATGATAAAACACGCACTGAACTGATTAATTTTATTACCGGCCGCGCAATGCAGAACACAATAATTCGGGCGACCGCGCGATCGTTCTGCTGTCCGGAACAAGAGAGATCACGCACTGAACTGATTAATTTTATTACCGGCCGCGCAGTGCAGAACACAATAATTCGGGCGACCGCACGATCGTTCTGCTGTCCGGAACATGATAGAACACGCACTGAACTGATTAATTTTATTACCGGCCGCGCAGTGCAGAACACAATAATTCGGCGACCGCGCGATCGTTCTGCTGTCCGGAACAAAAGAGAGCACGCACTGAACTGATTAATTTTATTACCGGCCGCGCAGTGCAGAACAGAATAATTCGGCCAACCGCGCGATCGTTCTGCTGTCCGGAACAAGAGAGAACACGCACTGAACTCCAAGAAGAAAGAAGCAACAGAAAGAAAGAAAAAGCAAGAAGGATACGAGAAGAAGGAAGAAAGAAGAGGGAGAAAAAAGAGGGGTGGGGAAAAGAAGAAAAAAGAAAGAAGGAAGAGGAAGAAGGAAGACCAAAGAAAGAAGAGGAGTGAAGGAAGAAAGAAGGGAGAAGAATGTAGAAGGGAGGAAGGGGGAAGAAATATCTAACAAAGAAAAAAGAAGAAGGAAGAGCGAAAAAGAAAAAAAGACAGAAGAAGAAAAAAGAAGATGCAAGAAAGGAGAATAAAGAAGGAGTTAGATGAAAAACGAACTTCTCATTTTCACTTTTTGCTTCTTTTTGCTAATTCAGCCTAATGACCTTCGGCCAAACGGCTCAATGGCCTGACACCCAAAAAAAACTACTCACCTACCCACGGCGACTAAGTGTGTTAAGGACAAGCCTCCTGGAATGTAAAACTAGAATCACTCACTCAATACGAAAGCAACGCACAACTGTCATTTGTATTATTCCAGCGTCACAGCATGCGTGAAATAATAAAAATGACAGTTGTGCGTTACTTCCGTTTTGAATGGTGTGCCCTACAAGACGCGAGTGCATTGCGGCAGGCTTGTCCTTAAGTTCAAAACAAATGGCCTAACAAAATGCGGTTTTTATGGGTTGAGTGACAAAATACAAATTTTTTATTTATAAATTTTTATTTATATAATTATATGGGGGCGATTGTCAATAAATCTTAAAACGATTGTCAAAAAATCTCCAAAGTAAACTGTCCAAAAGTATCCATCGCATCGAGAGAGTTTGTGAGCATTTTGATCGCAAATCAGTTCATTTCTAACAAAACTCAATTTTCTACAGTCATTTTATTTCAATCGCGGAATTCAATATAAGTGAACTACATGAAATAAATTTTCAATCGGCACAATAATTTATGCAATGCAGTTAATCGACGAAAACTTTACAATTAATTTAAGAATAGTTAAACATAATAATAACTTAATGTGAGGAAATCGTAACGTTTAAATTAAACACTGAGAGCAAATTTGCAGGTTTCAAGCAAAATATTCCGTGCATGGTAAAAAATCAGAAATTTGTTTTCAATAATATTGAAATATCCGCAGTTATGAGACGTTTCAACTCATTTAGATTAGTGCGCATGATAGTGCATCAATGCGTGCATGATGCGCACTACTAATGACATAATTCGAATTGTCGCGAGTGCTCAATTGCGCGGTCCGGTTTGGTGGCCCGACAATATTTTGAAAATTAGAATCGCAACCTCCGTTGAACACTGTCGTATTTTTATATTTTTCTAAGGCCCAAGTTCAAATAATCAATAACTAATTCAACCGGTCCTTGATTAGAATGAAACTCAATGGTGGTCAATAATAATATGTATGATAGTATATTTGAATATTTCCACACATACGCACACATAAATGCGATTTTTCTCTCAATACATGCTCATAATTTCTATCTAACTATACAACTTTTACGGAATATTTTTTTGGAACCCCTTGGAATTTTAACATTTCTGCTTTTCTGGGAAGCTTTTTTGCACATGCTTCTATACATTCCCCATTTTTTTCCAATTGTTTTTATGAAAAAAATCTAAAAAAGGTCTCCGTAAAAAACTCAACTTCATTTACATAAATCGGTTGATACCACAAGTTAGCCATTAGGCTGAATGGGTATTAGGTAAGACATTCAATAGGACGATGCCATGATTCGAACGGTTAAAAAAACAAAATTAATCCACCTAGCGGTGATAATGCCTTTCTCGAGCATTATAAAATGTATTAAGAAAACCGCATTAGAAAGGTCGAAAAAAGAAAAAGGAAGCCGAAAAAAGCATGAAGGGATAAGAAGAAACAAGAAGAAAGAAAGAAACAAAACGAAGGAAGATAGCAGAAGGGAGAAACAAGAAGAAATAGGTAAGAAAAAACCCAGATTAATCCACCTAGCGGTGTTGGTGCCTTTCTCGTCAAAAAAAAACTAAAAAATATGAGTGAGTGTTTTTTAGCGTGTATTGTACATTGTATAGTATTTTGGCCATAACTTCTGATCCCAAAGTCCAATTTGGCCAATTTTCAATAGCAAACAATGGGACAGGATTCTCAGTCGAATGGAACTTGTTGCGAGTAATTCGGCCAATGCTAAGTTTCAAAAAGTGTGTCTACAAAATTTTGTACACATACACACACATACATACATACACACAAACAGACATCACCTCAATTCGTCGAGCTGAGTCGATTGGTATATAACACTATGGGTCTCCGAGCCTTCTATCAAAAGTTTGGTTTTGGAGTGATCATATTGCCTTTACGTATACTTAGTATACGAGAAAGGCAAAAAGGATTTAAGCTTTGTTTTGCCTTTATTACAGAGGCTTGCTGGGCTGGCTCACCTCTTAGGATTTAAACTCTAAAAAATATTTTTTCAAACATTTTTACAAAAAAAATGGAAAAGTTCCGATAAAAAATTGTTTATTGTGAGCAATGATTTTTTGAAGATGATACGAAAAGTTTGAGTAAAACAAAGAAATTCATTGGTGTTTTTGAGGAAACCCATCTTTTATTTCATTTTTATTTCTCATACATCTATAAACACTGTTAGAAAAAAAAATGTTATAAAAATCTGAGACCCTTCGGCACAACCAAAAAAAGAACAATTCCGAATCACGTTTAACTTATCCTCATCGTGTATTTAACCTCCAATCAGCCCTTCGCCCAACTTGGTAGCCAATTCGGTATCTCCGCTGATCTCGAACTTACCGTTCTTCAGAGCATCGCCAACGGTCAATGTCTTACCGCTGATGGCCAGAATATCCTCCAATGCGATAGTGAGGGAAGCATTCGGACTAGCCGAAACACCCGCATCGATCGTCAATTGCTTCAGATCGAGAACTGCAAAAAAGACATCACTAATTAGCAAACTGCGCGCTTCAGCAGCATCCAAATTATAATAAAAACTAACCAAATTGTTCGACACCGGATTCAGTCTTGATGTTCAGCTGGAACACGCCATCAACCTTGCGAGATTCGTTCGGATGGGGGGCTGCCAAGCGAGCCTTAATCTTCTCGATGATGGTTTCCACAGACATGATAAGCGCAATAAATTGGGTTGGATACGACACTTTCCGAGCGTGATAGCCGGCTAGAGGAACAATTGAACTGATGGCTTCAGGGCGCACATCAATGTTATTTATAATGGCAAATATCGTACAAATTTGCAATTTAGGGTAAAGACCCTTTTGATAATGATTTGTATCTTATCTACAGTGAGAATTCTGTCTGTCTAGAAAATGAAATGAATACATTTTTTTTCTGAGATTTCACAGCTTTGCTTGGACTTATATTTTTGACGGAGGACTTTCGTCTCTCTGTCATTTCAATATTTCAAAATCGAGATCGTTACACTGGCTTGATATATGTTGAACAATACTAGCACTAAGTTGGCCAAAACCGGTGCACTTCCCCTAATTGTTAATATTCAATCATACATTACAAGACTGTTAAAACCCAAGAAATTAAAATAAAATTAGAAAGCAACCTTTTTTTTGCGTGACATTAATAACTTGATCGGAGATATAAAAGATTTTCCAACGAACGATATACAATGACGGAGCATTTGCGTAGTACTTCTTCTTCTTCTTATTGGCATTACATCCCCACACTGGGACAGAGCCGCCTCGCAGCTTAGTGTTCATTAAGCACTTCCACAGTTGTTAACTACGAGGTTTCTAAGCCAGGTTACCATTTTTGCATTCGTATATCATGAGGCTAACACGATGATACTTTTATGCCCAGGGAAGTCGAGGCAATTTCCAATCCGAAAATCGAACCCAGCCACCCTCAGCATGGTCTTGCTTTGTAGCCGCGCGTCTTACCTCACGGCTAAGGAGGGCCCCATAGTACTAAAGTTTCAAAAATATAAATTAGTCAATATTAAAACTAAGATCGATGAAAAAATATTTATTTTTTAGAAATGAAAAAAAAAACAAGTTGATTGAATGTCCATTAATAATATTCCTCACTTACAAAATATGGAGGAGGAGGACCAACGCGCACTCGGAGTTTTCGAAAGGAAAGTGCTGCGTACCATCTATGGTGGGGTGCAGATGGCGGACGGTACGTGGAGGAGGCGAATGAACCACGAGTTGCATCAGCTGTTGGGAGAACCATCCATCGTTCACACCGCGAAAATCGGACGACTGCGGTAGGCCGGGCACGTAGCCAGAATGTCGGACAATAACCCGGTGAAAATGGTTCTCGACAACGATCCGACGGGCACAAGAAGGCGAGGTGCGCAGCGGGCAAGGTGGATCGATCAGGTGGAAGATGACTTGCGGACCCTCCGTAGACTGCGTGGCTGGCGACGTGTTGCCATGGACCGAGCCGAATGGAGAAGACTCTTACATACCGCACAGGCCACTTCGGCCTTAGTCTGAAATAATAATAATAATAATTACAAAATACGTTTTATAATAGAACTTTGAAAACACGTCCGTTTTAAGTCCTACGTCTACTTCGCGATTATGTACCAGACATTACCCATCATTCGTTTTTTTTTTTGTCTTTTTAATTAATTGCAATGTGCACATATGAATCATTATGTAGTTCACTGTAAACGTAATTTGTGATTTTTGACGGTTATCCACGGTTGAAAATCACCAATTTCACACATTTATGACGACAGCTTGGCCGATTAGATAATTATTACCAATGTGTGTTATTGAGTATTGATGGGTTGGGCTGCGTTTGGGAATCTTATTCATTGAACTTATCTATGCGCCTTTCTGCTTCAAACATGACTGGTATTTTTGCGCAAATTAGACTAATCTACCCAAGACTTATCTAATATTTCTCCATAAATTGCACATCCTTGGATTGCATTCCAGAGAAAGCTCATCTCTGGTTTCATCGAGTACCTTACTCATTAATCGTCCTTCATGAAGTCTGCCTTTAGGTTATTTCCACCATTATAAGGAAGTTCCTATTCCTTTCAGCGCACTAGAACCTCTGCTGCCAGCGACCAGCAGCCCGCGCGTACTATGTCTAAGTTGGAAAATGGAATCTTCCGAATTCCTAACACAGGATAACTTGCTGATTATAATTCTGCCGCAAACGCCACGCTTGTCAGCAGCCTGTTCTTGCTGGAGCACACCCTCGAACTGTTCGCCTACATCATCGATAGTACCGCTAGTATCACTATCGACGCGCTCTCGCAGGTGTAGTCGATATTACTGCTGAAGCTATGCCTAAATTGTTCAACATTTCTCGGGTACTTATTCAAAGGAAGTATGTGATTTTGTAAACAAAGATTCAAACGTCGATTCGTCCGATCTGATGGCACTCCCACGCAAACCAACACCATTAACCGGTAGCCGAAGCCTCCCCCTATCTGTCTATGGTGATGGGTTGCCTGGTAGGGCAATCAGCCCGGACAAATCGACGTCGGAATCTTTGATTACAAAATCACATACGTCCTTTTGAATAAGTACCCGAGATTTTGAGAAGATGATGTTGCCAACTGTAAATGACATCTCTTTTACCGATTTCCAGGCTGTTAACAACTATCATTACAGTTTTATTATGCGCCAGCTGTAACTTCATGCTGCGCAACCATTTCTCGACAAGGCTGATCGGATGGACTATCCATACACTGCCATCATTACAACGGGTTAGGGACAAAATGTCGAAAGTCAAAAGGTCGAAAGGACAAAAGGTCGAAAGACAAAACATCGAAGAGACAAATAGTCGAAATGGACAGAAGGTCGAAATAGACAAGAAACTGAAACGGAGAGAATTAATCAGGCATTGCAATCCATCTCATCATTCGATCTTCTGAGCAAAGATACAGATGAAATAATGGGATATCAATCTTAGTTATCTATCTGCTCAGTAAACAAACTGCAATGTTCGCCATGGAGAAACATTTTTTCACTGCTTTTGTTGTAGCAACGCCCTCGCAACGTGTACAAACCCCGAACTACGCTGGCTATCAGGATCATCATGATATGCTCAAATGATAATATCTTTCCAGAGTGCTCTTTGATTAGAGATAATATCTTTGTACAAGCAAAGATAATATCCTGTGCTCAGATGATATTGCAATGCCTGGAATTAATCTTGCACAATAAAATTTTATTCATTTCTTTAATCAACAATCCTTTTTATCTCTAACAGAACTATCTAGATATTCATAATGTTGTTTCAGAGTAATTATTCCTTCTTTGAAAATTGCTCATTCTTCAACTTTGATTGATGAAATGAGTGAATTACTTCTGCTTGAAGTTAAATGCATTTCACATATTCCTTTGGAATACACCCAACTTGTTATCAACTTGTTCTTGATCGACCTTTTGTCCTTTCCGACCTTTTATCCCTTTCGACCCTTTTGTCTCTTTCGACCTCCTGTCCTTCCGACCTTCTGTCCTTTTAGACGTTTTGTCTTTTCGACCTTTTGTCATTTCAACCTTTTGTCTTTCGACCTTTTGTTATAGATTCCACTATAACATCGGTGAATCCCAGGCGAGAGCTTTAACCTAAATGCACCATTGCACATCACATTCCACAACAGAGGGCCCAGGATAGATCCCTGCGGGACACCTACAGTAATATCCAGCCAAGCCTTCCTCTGTCTCGTAGATCAGTACAGTACTCAATACCGAAAGTAGTTTTCCAGATTTTTTTATAACCTTGCCGGTACTATTGTCTATCCGGAATAAAGTTAGAACGCTTTTTATACCGAAGATGAATTTTTCTCCAGATACAGGCAACTTACCCAACTTCGGAAGTAGTGCGCTGGATTCCCCTAAAGATGCGCTAAACAACGCATCAATTAGTTTGACAGATAAAACTTCGGGAAGAAAGTTCGGTTCGGAAGTCCCGACTTCCGAATTCTAATTTGGTGCTACGCCGACAATAAAAGCCGAAGTAGCGAGTTCGCGATCTCTGCCGAGCAGGCACTGTTAAAAGCATAGCATTTCGATGACGGCCTAGATAGTATCCAACAATTAATTTTTAGTGTGGACCTTCCTCTTCGAAAGCCGAATCGTTTGCTCAACTGTCCACACGTTATATTAAACCTTACTGGGACAGCTTAGGTGCAACTTCTGCAGTAATTTCCCTGGAGTATCTATCAGACAGATTGGTCTGTACGCTGAGGGGTCACCTGGTGGCTTCCCGGCTTTGGATGCAGGACCAAATGTTGACTATTCCCTTCACTCGTTCAAGCACCTCTGCATGTGGCAGCAGCAAAATAAAATTTTCCTTTTAATTAGGAAATTGCCAATTAAGAAATCAGAGAATGAGCAATAAACAAATATGAAATTTCCACAAATAAGGCCGATACAAATATTTAAAACCTATTTTGTCTCCCCCTCCTCGGATTTTTTGCCAAAAAATAATATTTTGAGGGAGCAACAAAATAAAATTCCGATAATTTTGAGGATTTTCAAAAAATTCTTAACAAATCCGAGGAGTTTTTTGATTTTTTTCATTTTAATATTTATTTTTTGTTAAGAAAATTATTTTGAGCTTTTTAGTGGAATGTCTTCACTTGTCATAAGACAAGTTTGTACAATCCCATTTAATTCCACCATTTAATTGTACCTTGACAGATACGTATTTCGACTTCAGTGTCTCTTCGAGCCGAGTCAAGTACGAGACACTGAAGACGACCTTACTGTTGAGGTCGAAATACGTATCTGTCAAGGTACAATTAAGGTCACTCCTGACGGAATCCAAGTTTCAAAGTGCTCGCGTTTTCGGGCTGATGTGCGACGCCTCCGTATCGAGTGGTGTGCTCACGAAAACGCGAGCACTTTGAAACTTGGATTCTGTCAGGAGTGACCTTAAGTGGTGGAATTAAATGGGATTGTACAAACTCGTCTTATGACAAGTGTATAATTTTTTATTAGCCCCCCCCCCCCCTTGACGTTTCGGCGACCAGTAGGACAGAATGTTAATTAAATATTTGTAACGGCCTAATTGAAAATTTTCAACAAAACAAAAAAAAATGGTTCTTTTTAAATCAAAAATTGCAACTATAAAAGAAAAATTCTCCGTATAGAAATCAAAATGCGTTCCACTTCTCCACCGCTTGGCACATCATCTGGATAAGAATATCCGGAATTGTGTCCCGACCGCAAACGTCTAGCATAGCTCTTCTTTCGACGTCGAAACAAGGACATACGGACAGACGGGGCTCTCCGCGTGCCCAAACCTGTGGAGGTACTGCCGGAAGCAGCCATGGCCTGACAGGAATTGTGTCAGATGGGACAGAGTCGCCTCGCAGCTTAGTGTTCATTAAGTACTTCCACAGTTATTAACTGCGAGGTTTCTTAGCCAGGTTACCATTTTTGCATTCGTATATCATGAGGCTAACACCACGATGATACTTTTATGCCCATGGAAGTCGAGACAATTGCCAATCCGAAAATTGTCTAGACCGGCACCGGGAATCGAACCCAGCCATCCTCAGCATGGTTTTGCTTTGTAGCCGCGCATCTTATCGTACGGCTAAGGAGGGCCCAGGCTTTCCAAATAGCTTTGAAGAACACAACGAGGACTTCCCTTGAAAAAATTGAAATGATTGCTTGACAGGCCGTCCATACCCTCTGAGTACGGGGTCTACCTGTCGAGGATGATCCTCTCTAGCAACTTGCATGTCATGTTTATAAGACAGATTGATCTATACGCCGATAGGTCGCCCGACGAATTTCCGGTTATTGGCAATAACACCAATTTCCATCTAGCGGGAAATCTACACTCATCAAGGCATCTCTGCATAGCTAACTTGAACATATTCGTAGGGCCGCAATCTCGGCACTCCACCAATATACCGGGCGTTTGCCATTTCTCGGCAGGGCTTTCCTCGGCATGGTGACATCGTACGCGCGTGATAGGACAGCTACCAACGTTGGCTTCCAGTCCCAGGGTCGCGATGAAAACTTCGCTGTAGAAGTGATTGGTCATCCACCCACGGACCTGACATGGATCCCTGGACCTCGAATGCTGCACGCCATAGTTGATCTTAAAGAGAATTGCTAGATGATCCTTTTAGGTGTAACCATCATCCACCCTCCAGTCCAAGTCTGGTGCCAGACCAGGACTGACAAACGTTACGTTAATCCATTAACTAGCACTGCGTCGAGCTTCGCTATAGCCTCTAGTAACGCTTGACCTCCTCGATTGGTGCAGCGGCTACCCCACTCCACTGTCCAAGCGTTAAAATCTCCTGCTATGACGACCGGCTTACGATCCACTAGGTCGGAAGTACCAATGACACCGGCCGGCTGGTACCCTTTTTCGGCCCGGCGACTTGCGTCTGGTTGGTGCCTTTCGCCCTTTTGGGCCGAGAAGTCGCCTTCTCAGGTCGACGCCCTTCGGGCTCCTCTGCAACCCAATCCGCTCAATCCAGACGGCGATTGGCCTTTATGATGGCACGTCATTTGGCTTTGCTTTGGGCCCCTTCACCTGATTGCTGCCTGAACCGTTTCGGGTTAGGCGCAGTATTTTCTTCATTGGCCGTCAGGGCGAAATCAATCGCCTCTTGGACCATAGTCACATAGGCCATAGTAGCTTTCCAAATCGTCTTCCTCTTCTTATTGGCATTACATCCCCTACTAGGACAGAGCCGCCTCGCAGCTTAGTGTTCATTAAGTACTTCCACAGTTATTAACTGCGAGGTTTCTTAGCCAGGTTACCATTTTTGCATTCGTATATCATGAGGCTAACACCACGATGATACTTTTATGCCCATGGAAGTCGAGACAATTGCCAATCCGAAAATTGTCTAGACCGGCACCGGGAATCGAACCCAGCCATCCTCAGCATGGTTTTGCTTTGTAGCCGCGCATCTTATCGTACGGCTAAGGAGGGCCCAGGCTTTCCAAATAGCTTTCCAAAAACCGGCACAGGCCCACCGGCAGGCTAAGCCGGTGTAACGAGAGCGCGATACTTGAACTGCTTGCGCTGTTGAATGCGTTCTTCTTATCAAGTGTCACTGACACTCAGTATCGAAAACCTCGCCTTTTCTGTTGGATCGCTATCTCGGAAATCTTGACCACCGAGTTAATAACGTCCAACACAACGAGGACTTCCCTTGCGAAAATCGAAATGATTGCTTGATAGGCCGTCCATACCCTCTGAGTACGGGGTCTACCTGTCGCGGATGATCCTCTCTAGCAACTTGCATGTCATGTTTATAAGACAGATTGATCTATACGCCGATAGGTCGCCCGACGGATTTCCGGCCATTGGCAATAACACCAATTTCTATCTGCCGGGGAATCTACACTCATCAAGGCATCTCTGCATAGCTAACTTGTACATATTCGTAGGGCCGCAATCTCGGCACTCCACCAGTATTCCGAGCGTTTGTCATTTCTCGGCAGGGCTTTCCTCGGCATGGTGACATCGTACGCGCGTGATAGGACAGCTACCAACGTTGGCTTTCAGTCCCAGGGCCGCGGTGAAAACTTCGCTGTCGAAGTGATTGGTCATCCACCCATGGACCTGACAGGGATCCCTGGACCTCGAATGCTGCACGCCATAGTTGATCTTAAAGAGAATTGCTATATGATCTTTTTAGGTGTAACCATCATCCACCCTCCAGTCCAAGTCTGGTGCCAGACCAGGACTGACAAACGTTACGTTAATCCATTAACTAGCACTGCGTCGAGCTTCGCTATAGCCTCTAGTAACGCTTGACCTCCTCGATTGGTGCAGCGGCTACCCCACTCCACTGTCCAAGCGTTAAAATCTCCTGCTATGACGACCGGCTTACGATCCACTAGGTCGGAAGTACCAATGACACCGGCCGGCTGGTACCCTTTTTCGGCCCGGCGACTTGCGTCTGGTTGGTGCCTTTCGCCCTTTTGGGCCGAGAAGTCGCCTTCTCAGGTCGACGCCCTTCGGGCTCCTCTGCAACCCAATCCGCTCAATCCAGACGGCGATTGGCCTTTATGATGGCACGTCATTTGGCTTTGCTTTGGGCCCCTTCACCTGATTGCTGCCTGAACCGTTTCGGGTTAGGCGCAGTATTTTCTTCATTGGCCGTCAGGGCGAAATCAATCGCCCCTTGGGCCATAGTCACTCCTTCAAGGAAGAAGAAGGCATCGGTTTGGGCACCTTTTTCGACCTTCTTTCTTCCCACCACCCGCCTGATTAACGCATCCAGTTCTTGTCTTGCGACTCAAACAGCCTGGCGGAGCATCGAAAGGTTCTGTTTCAGTTCCCTACTGATGTTCTGCCTTGCGTTCGCGGACTCGAAGATATCATCGAGTTGCTCGGTGACCCCCCGCATCCCGGGTGTTGGCCCACCGAGCGTGCTGATAGGGCTATACACCGTCACTGCTGGGGAGATTCCGGTGCTGCTAGTTGCAGCCTCCGTCGCTCCGCCCTCCACATCCTTGGGAGAAAACATCACCAAACCCCCCTTGGCAAAGCTGTTTACCACTTCCATGCATTACGCATCGTCAAAAGAATATTTTTTTGCTTCACTCATTGTAATTAAGTCCCCTTGTGGCTGCCGTCGAATCTTACTGGAATAGTTGCCTTTAATGATCCCATGGCTATCTTTGCATACCTTACGACATACAGGTAGGCCATGCAAGGCTTGACAAGGGTTGACAAGGGTGTTCAGAGCCAGATCAGCGCAAATTAGGAAAGGGCATCTAAACCTACTCCCACCCTGCAGGCAAAGCTTGGTGGTAGGATTGGACAGCGTGCTACAATGCCCGCCACTGTTTTAGGGGACGGAAGACAGCCTAGCCATTAGCTCACTCGCCGTTTCGAATCAGTGTCACCCGGCTCTACTAAGAGATAAGCATATGCGGTATTTAAAAAAAAAACATTTTAGGTGGTTCGAGACGAAATCTCGGGTACTTATTCAAAAGGACGTATGTGATTTTGTAAACAAAGGTTCGAACGTCGATTTGTCTAATCTGATGGCACTCCCACGCAAAACATCACCACCAACAGATAGCCGAAGGCTTCCCCTACCTGTCTGTGGTGATGATTTGCGTGGGAGTGCAATCGGATTGGACAAATCGACATTTGAATCATTGTTTACAAAATCACATACGTCATACAAAATCACCAGCACAAAATTATTTAGTGCGGAATCGATCGTGTTGTAGAAGATTATTAAACGAAGCATATTGATCTTGCGTTAGATTGATTTGAAACACAGTTTTCGTCTTCTTGTTTTCAAAATAACTTCGTTTACAATAAATATTTTGCCGCTTACCAAGGGGTTTCACATGAATTACCTTCTCAACCAACGATTCCTTTTCCGTAGCGCTCACGGAGATGCAGAGCATTCCTCGGTCTCTTAAAACAATGAGTGTTAAGCTAATGTTCCTCTCCTAATCCTAAATTGACTATAAGCACGTGACCAGCATCGTTATTGGTCATGAATTGGAAACTCCGAAGCAAGTATACAATAAAAATAACTTTTTTTGTATCCCAAGAATATTATTTAATTGGTGAGCTGTGCATATTTGCTGTTTCTCGGCCAATCATGATTAGCAACTATGATGTGTACAGTTAATTAAGCTAATAAGCTCTTCTTTAACTATTTGAACAATATGTGAGGAACATTGCAGATTTGTGGGCATTTCTAGACCTTCCATGGAATTTCCAGAGCGGGTTGAAAGATCATTAAAATTGCTGAGAATTCTTTACTTATGATTGCTTTCAGCACATACTGACCATAACAGCTGTTCTCATATGCCAAGGACACACGCACAGTAGCTCAGTTTGACGAGCTGATTGTATATAAGACTATGCTGCCGCTAACCGCAAGTCGAGCACATCTGTATGTGGACGCCCATATACAGATGTGCTTGACTTGCGATTAGCGGCAGTATGGGTCTGTGAAATTCAATCTGAAATACATATCTTTGTGCATTTTAGAAAGGTGCACAGGATTCTTCTAGTGAGCAAATGTATGCTATATATGTTGACAAAGAATAAGAAGGAATAAATTTTGGCAGATACGCCCTTTTCAAATGTTGAACTAGTAATATCAATTCTAAATCTGCGTATACGCCTGGCAGATGTGGATACATAATTAGGGATCCCACTAAATAAAAAATAAATCTAAGCATTCTTTTTCAAATTTTGACTAAGTCGATACTGTAAAACCACGCTGCCAAGACAATATGAAGTATGCTTCAGCATAATTACATAATTTCTAGGTGGACTCTAGATTGCTTTGAGAATAGGTCGTATGTGCAAAAGAGAGATTCTCTTTGATCACGCTCTCTTTCGCTAATATATCGGCTAGTTTGGCATGTTTTGCTACATTTTTACTTCAGCATGATAGACAAAGCTATTGTCTTTGTATACCTGCCAAGAAATTCGAAGTAAACTTTTGTATAGTTTCGTAATAATCGAAAGAGAATAGATCCAAAGAGAGACTCTCTTTTGCACATACGACCTATTTTCAAAGCACAGTTAATAAGGTTTTAAACGAAATTTGAATCCGTATATGAAAAATCCCACAATTTCTGTATTTTTATATACTTACTGATATAAAACTGATATAAAATATATCAGATTCGGGAGCACACGCTCCACGATGAATTCATAGATTGCCTCTTCAGTTATTAAAACTCTTTTGGTCGCAAAACAGTTATTCCACTTCTTCGTTTCGTTTCGAAAAATTTCGAATTAAATGTATCTTGATTTCGTATCTTTCGAAGTCTCGAAAGAATTAAATCTATCTATATTTCGTTTCGTTCCGATCCGAATCAACATAGACATTTTAAATTTCGTTTCGTTTCGTTAGGAAAGTGTGTTATCGCATACCTTTACTAAGAGAGTAGAATGTCAGACTGCCAGCCCTCGCTTTCACAATATTACGATATCAAAGAAAAGGTCCGTTGACATGCGGCCAGAATGCCATTATCAGGATCTCACTGGTATTGATCCTGATGTGCCAATTGGCACTCCCTGGACTCCTGTGCGCTTTGATAGGGCCTGCTTGCGGACACATTACAGCTTTTTGTAGAGGTTTAACAGAGCCCACTGCCAAGGCGCCTTAACTCGCAGAGGCCGTGTAGAATGACCGTAAAGCCCTTGGACATAGACCCTGCTGCCCCTGTGCTCTTCAGTAGCACACATCGACAACGTCAACGGAAGAATAGACGTTAACGAATTCGATTTCCTACCTTCCCACCTGGTATGTGAATAATAACTTTTAAACCATTTTCTTAATAACTTTTAAACGTGATGGTTTGTCGCTTTCAAATTCACTAGTGATCAACAAGACATTGTCCCCTGTGAGCATGAGCATGAGCATGATTGACCGCCCACGGTTGCTACTCCGTTATTGCCAGGTCAGCTGTAATTACACAGAGAACCAACAGATGAAGTTTGGGACTAACATCATCTTCAATGTGTAAGAACTGGTGACCCAAAAATAAGCAATACCAGCGCCGGCCGTGTCCGAATGCAGGTCAATTAAGGAATGGGTAGGAGAATGTTGACATGATACTCGCTTTGATAGAAGCCGACGAGTCATCTGCACTTCCACGAGAAATCATTGGGATGTTGGATATATGGGGTAGGAAGTGTGGCAGGGTTCGTTTTGGTAAACGGTATGCCGTGTATAGTTTGATCGAAGAAAACAAAACTAACAATTTTATATTGAAGGCCTAACAAAGCAAAACAAAATTTCGGTAACCAGCCGATCGTTCTGCTCACCGCACAAAGCAGAACAAAATTCGATGATCAGCCGATCGTTCTGCTTACTGAAGAAGCATGTCTGGACGCGATTCAAACTTTTACTATTCAGTTATTTTACACCCCCACAAAGCAGAACAAAATTTCGGTGACCGGTTGATCGTTTTGCTCACCGCACAAAGCAGAACAAAATTTTGATGATCAGCCGATCGTTCTGCTTACTGAAGAAAATATGTCTGGACGCGATCTCTGATCGTTCTATGTCTAACACAAAACACAAACAAACTTGCACTGATTGTTTCACTTTTATACAGTGAGTCCAAAAAGTATTCGTCTAGCTGTGCGTTTTCTAGAAAATGTCAAAAATAGAATCTAGTAAGCTCAAAAAAATGAAACTAACGATTACATTTCGTAGCAAAAAAATCAATTCATCTTTATTGTTAAAAATCAAACAGAAGAATAAAACAATAACAAAAGCAAAGGTAACAAAACATAACAATTCATTAAATACAGGCTCAAAAAGTATTCGTCTATTCAGGTTTTGCGCGCTTTTGAAACGAAAACAGGAGTTGTAGAATGGAATTCAATATTTCGTTGGATTCCCCTGTGTATCTATTACGGGCTGTAGTTCTTGTGACATGGAACTGACCAAATTAGCCGTAACGGGGGACGGAATATTCTTCCATTCTTCTTACAACACTAATTTCAATTCGTTGTTGTTGGAAATATGACTTTCACGAATTTCACGTAAAGTTTGTCGTCCAGAACCTTCAAATGGAGTTAAGTTGGATTCATATCTGGGCTCTGAAGAGGCGTTTTGAGTTGATTGAAGTATTATAGAGTAGCTACAGCTTAGTACTTTGGGCTGTGTGCTCGAGGTAATTATCACCCCGTAAGATGTATGTTCCCTGTAAGCCTTATTTCTCAGCAATGGAGCTCAAATTTTCTTTCAAAATGCGGATGAACATTTTGTGATACATAATTCCTTCAATAAGGTGAAATTTTCCCACACCGGTTGCGCTCAAGCACCTCAGATATCATGACGGAGCCCCTACCATGCTTTACTGCTCAAAAGATATTCTGCGGCTGTATCTCAATATTCCTTTTCCGCCATACTATACATCGGCCATTTGATTCAAATATGCTGTACTTGCTTTCGTCAGATAACATGACTTGATTCCGAAAGTCATACTTCTTCCAGCGATATTTTTAGCTGAAATGGAGCTGTTTTTGATAATTTGATGGCTCACTTGAATTTTCTTCCGTGATATTCGCCCATTATACCCATACTTTTCACAGGTATTTCTGTTCGTATTCGTTCATATCTGAGCACTTCTTCTCTCCAACTCACTTGCCTACATGGGTGAACTCGTTTTTAAGGATTTTTTTATTTTCCGCACAAGAAATCGCTCATCGTTATCAGTTTACCATCGCTGACGACCACTCTGTTATTTGTTTTGATAGATTTTTGTGACGCTGCACTATGGTCCAGGATACAGATTTACGCGGAAAGATGCATTTCACGCCTAAACTATATTTTTTAGAAAAAACTGTTGTTCTACAAAATTGTTTGAAATAGTAAGGCCATCATTATGGTTCTACCGAAAAATAGGGTGGCCCATCATATAAAAAAAATTAGAAAATATTTTATTTATTTCTCAGAATATTGACATGTTATGTCCTACAAAGTTGTAGCGTAGCTTATTCCAATCAATTTCGCTAAAAAAATTGTTTCTGTAGCTCTTTAGTTGGCTGATTTAGAGCAATTTTACCTTATTGGATTAGGGTGTACCTCAAAAAAACAGTATTTTTTATCTACTTTTTTTGTTTTAGATTTCTCGAAAAAGTCGTGTTCAGGTGACTTTTAGAGCTCAAAAAAATGCAACTTTTGATGGGTAAATATGCTCAATATCTTTTTCCGATAAAAAGTTATAATCGTTTTTCCGTCAAAATTACATTTTTTTCATAAGTTGATATCTCCGGTTAGGGCAGATCAAAAAAATAAATTTACACGGCATTTGAAAGAGAAATTAATATTCTTTATTATGTCAAAAAATTGGGGATATGTTATTTTTTGATCTCAAGTTTTATCAATTTAACTAAAGTCATGTTTTTTATTAAAAAATAATATAACTCGACAACGGAAGAAGATACAGACGATATTCTTATAGCAAAACACGCGTTTTGGAAAGCCCCGAAAGTCTTCAGAAGATGTCATTCATGAGAAATGAAAAATAAAAAATCTACAGCTTTAACACTTTTTATAAGTTTTATCATTATTATCGTATTGCAAGATTTACGAGAAAAGATGCATTTTCGGTCTGAAGCATACTTTTAAGAAACAAAATTTGTTCTACAAAGTTGTTCTGGATACTTGGGCCCTTATTATAGAGTTACCGAAAAATAGGGTGGGCCATTTTATAAAAATGTGAAAATTTTATTTTTTTATTTTGCGGAATATTGACATAAAATGTTCTACAAAGTTGTAGCGCAGCTTTTTCCAATCAACTTTGCTATATAAACTTTTTATGTAGCTCTTAAGCTCACTTGTTTAGAGTAATTTTACTTACCAGGATTAGGATGTCCCTCAAAAAACAATATTTATGATCTGCTCATTTCATTTTTTATTTTTCATGGATGTCACCTTCTGAAGACTTTTGGGGCTTTCCAAAACGCGTGTTTTGCTATAAGAATATCGTTTGTATCTTCTTCCGTTGTCGAGTTACATCAATTTATTTGAAAAAACATGATTTTAGTAAAATTGGTAAAACTTGAGATAAAAAAATAACATATCCCCTATTTTTTGACATAATAAAGAATATTAATTTCTCTTTCAGATGCCGTATGAATATATTTTTTTGGTCTGCCCTAACCGGAGATATCAACATATGAAAAAAATGTAATTTTGACAGAAAAACGATTATAACTTTTTATCGGAAAAAGATATTGAGCATATTTACCCATCAAAAGTTGCATTTTTTTGAGCTCTAAAAGTCACCTGAACACGACTTTTTCGAAAAATCTAAAATAAAAAAAGTAGATAAAAAATACTGTTTTTTTGAGGTACACCCTAATCCAATAAGGTAAAATTGCTCTAAATCAGCCAACTCAAGAGCTACAGAAAAAGTTTTTTTAGCAAAATTGATTGGAATAAGCTGCGCTACAACTTTGTAGAACATAACATGTCAATATTCTGAGAAATAAAAAAAATATTTTCTAATTTTTTTTATATGATGGGCCACCCTATTTTTTGGTAGAACCATAAAGATGGCCTCACTATTTCGAACAATTTTGTAGAACAACATTTTTTTCTAAAAAATATAGTTTTGGCGTAAAATTCATCTTTCCGCGTAAATCTGTATCCTGGACCATAGTGCGCTGATGCGACCAATCCCCAATTAAATGGTTGAATTCTTGCTACCCTTGGTCTACCCACATTTCATGCAAAGTCATAAGTCAACTTGCACTAATTATGCAGGCGTAGAATAAGTTTTTTTTTCATTGGGACTCATCTTTTTACTTTTCCCACCCATGGTGCTTCTATTTTCCGCGCCAAGTTCAAACAAACAAACAAAAACATTATTTGATCTGTCATTGAGTATTGACAAGCTGTTGCTAGACATCACTAGAGTGTGCTAGTGTAATTACATTATACGCAAACTATTATATTCGTGTTTCGCTCGATTATTTTCTGAATAGACGAATACTTTTTGAGCAAGCGAAATTGACGAAATTTAGATATTCTCTACATACCAGAAAAGGTAATTGAAATTTCTATTTGTTTTTGAATAATAATCATGTGTGGATAAGTTATCTACCAAATTTAAAAGAAAGTTTTTTGATTTCACTTCTATCACGCCTAAGTTTTACATCTTACTAAAAAATATGCAGCTAGACGAATACTTTTTGGACCCACTGTATTAGTATTGTCTATCCGCAGCGCCGTAGCGTGTGGTTGACCGGGTTGGCCCCCGCCAAGGGCGCCAGCCCTCAGGGGGGCGCCGAAATCAAGAATTGTTTTAGTTTAAGGACCAATTAATAACAAACCTACTACAAAGTACAAAGGTTTATAGTGACAATATTTTGAGTAATTTAGAGCAAACAAGGAATATTTCTCGCTTAACTTTTCAAAAGGACCTAAGTAACATTTTTTTCATGAATTAATTTGAATACAGCAATCAATAGCTTTCATGTTTTTCTGTTAATTGCGCTATTCAAATTAATTCATGAAAAAAATGTTACTTAGGTCCTTTTGAAAAGTTAAGCGAGATTTCTTTAATCTTATATCAACATATTATTAATTTGGTCTATTTCGGATTCTCTAAGACCTCCGAACCCGGAGACAAAGGGCCAAGAAAAAGTC
The DNA here is from genome assembly GCF_024139115.2 of Armigeres subalbatus. Classification (NCBI taxonomy): domain Eukaryota; kingdom Metazoa; phylum Arthropoda; class Insecta; order Diptera; family Culicidae; genus Armigeres; species Armigeres subalbatus. The sequence continues at coordinate 108,649,571 of NC_085139.1, read as the reverse complement.
TAAAAATCACATATTAGAAAAGTTATTTGAAATTTGTGAATTATTGATGTGTGATTATTTCCGACGTTGTGTTGTGCACTCGGTTTCACAAAAGCTAAGTGACAGCCAATTTTCCCGAAATTGCCAGCGTTTAGAGCACCTCCACGGGAGTCTTCATCGCTATTCTTATTGAATGGAGGACAGAAATGAAATACCATAGTCTCTCAATTCTCGTGTATACATGGATGAGACAGTGTGCCATGAGCTACAAAAGCTCACGTAGCATCGATTCTGTGCGACGAGAGAAGCTAGCGCGCATAAAATAACTGAGTGAGCGTATCTCAATGTACGTTTCATGAGACTCATCTCATGCGCTAGGAATGTATAACTGGCGTTACTTATACTATTGAATGAAAATTTCCCGCCCAAGCTGTTTTACGCGCCTCTGCTGTTGTTTGCAAAGGTTTGCCAGCGCGTGAGCTGATCGTATTGAGATTTCTCAATGCGACTCACCAATGTTAATGTGAGGTACACAAGCTTCGTGAGGCGCCCGTGTACTAAATTTTATGTGCGCGTAGCAGTCGAAGAACATTCTGAACGATCATTAAAGAACCTTCTGAGGGATTCTTGGAAGACCTCCTCCTTGGAATAACTAGCAAAAAAAACAGAAAACAGTAGGTTTTTTTCCAAGAAGAATCCATGAATATTGTGGGCTTCAGCGGGTGCCGTTTTTCATCGATCCTCATTGTAGCTGATCTATTGCGGCAATTACTTGAATTGGTAATTGGTTGAACTAGGGTACGTGATCCAAAATCACAATACCAAGCGAATAATAACTTGTTATGCAACGTACACACCAGTCAAGCAGTTTGACGAACATTGACTCCACCCCCAAGAAAACGCTTCGGTTGCTGCTTTGTTAGAACGTGTGTGAAGTTGTTCGAACAACCATTTGACAGTTGGCGGCTCGGTTGGAAAAAATTAAAACGGTTTGATTTTGGTTTGAGTTGTCGGGGGTGGAGTCAAGGTTCGCCGATCATGTTTGAGCATTTGTAGTGAAGTTGCACAAACCCCCATATATTTTTTGATGGTTGGTGCTCGAGTTGGTGCTTCGGTCGTTCGTGTGTGACCAACAAGGTCGAATAAATTGATTGTTCGTGGCGCTGTTGGTAAAACTTGATGGATGTTAGAATAAACGAGAGGTGGAGTCAATGTTGGTCAAACTGCTTGACCGTGTGTACGTTCCATAAAACAGCATGTTATACCGGAAGACATTGCATATTAATTCCTGGTACAACCTTCCACCACGCCCAGTTCATAACAGAGTATGGTATCAAAAACAGAATGAGGTATTATAAAGTTAATCTCTCCTGTTCGTGATGAGTTTCTCCATGATCATGAGGAGCTAGCCACTAGGAAGTTTTTGTTTTGTTCACAGGTCCTTTTCCGTAAAAATACCGCATTCAATTTTTTTGGTAGGGTAATGGTTATGTTGAACTTGGATGTAATGTTGTAGAAATATTGTAGAACGTAAATGTAGAATTATCGAACATTCGGGTAACAATATACATTGTATTCTATACATTCAAAGATTATTTTTAAATAACCAGGATGTTTCTATGATAACACATAAACACTCTCAAAACTAATGGTTTGCAATAGATTTCTATATGATTTTTCCATAATCGGCACACGAACAAACTTCCATCAATAATGATATGCTCATATATTAATGAAATTTGCAAAATGACAATTTCGTACTAATTTGTGCTATTTTAATTGATTGAGGGGACAAATGCAAAGGAGTGTATGTGTCAAAACTTAGTTTTGAGAAAATAAGTGTAAAGGTTTTCAATATTTTTTCGTTCCAAACAAATGATATGAATTTTTTGTGAATTTTCACATTTTTACAAATAACGTGCAAACCATATCAATATGTTGCCGTAAAGCACTAAAACCATAGCATTTTTGCTGTCATCAACTCAAATTTGAATAAAATGTCACTTACACCTTTCTGCTTCTAAAGCCCTAAATTACTATCTGGCGTTTTCTTTATTGAAATCAAAAATCACAAAATCAGCAACAAATCAATTTACACTCAACAGCAACACACTGGAAACTTTGCTGGAAATTGTCTGCAAAAATATTCTATGTAAACGGGTATTCCGTAAAAAAAAAAAGCTTCGAGTCGCTGTTTGTTTAGTTTAACCGCACGATTTTCAATTGAATAATAATTATACCCAATTCCGTAAAATGATAGTGTAATTACGAATATTTCGGTACATGTTTAACTATATCCGGAATGAATAAATCGACCTAACTAAACATTTTAACTTTTACTGGATGTTTGTGTCAAAAAAAGTGACTACGAGCAAAATATATTTTAAGCGTGTGTTAAGCATCAAGGATGATGCGTTTGACAGCAACCGGAACGTGCTTACCAATAAGGCAAAGACAAAGGTGCTGTTTGAACGAGATGGCGCCACAACATTTAAAGTAAAATGAATTTCCTTGTATGGACAAATCATCCGTTCTCATTAACTACGCATCGCATCAATATGAAACCTAGGTCAAAAAGCAACAAATAATTTTTAGACTTTTTGTTCCCACGACTTGTTTTACAGTTCTAAACAATAAAAGAGATTTCATTGTACCTCCATACTAAATTCTAGCTGTATACTTTCAATTTCTTCAAGACTGTTCTCCACCTCGTGTGTGTGGAAGGAACATTGAAAGCTTACGATATCGAACAGCAGATGTCACTAGTGTATATGCAATATTACATTGATACAAACACACAGCAACACCACCTGTCGCCTGATAATGGAAATATTGCGATTATACCGTCAGGTGTAGTGGCTGTTGTTAAAATATTTAGGAAGGGCCTCAAGCGGAATTTTTGCTAGAACGCAACTGACGATCTCCTATTTCGTACTCATGACTGTCCCGATGATTCGAAGAGACCTTACCACCGTCAATCATTTGCGAAACAATTAGCAGGAGGGAGTTTGCCAATCATCTCGGTCAATTTGCTCTGCTTCACCATTCTTTATATTGGTTCTTCTGTCCTTCGGATCCACCGAAATGCGAATCCGGAACCACACAGTCCCACGAACCATCTGCTACACCGGATGAACACACCACGAACCGCAATCTTATTGTAGGACAAGTTTAATGCTACGTACACACCAGTCAAGCAGTTTGACGAACATTGACTCCGCCCCCAGGAAAACGCTTCGGTTGCTGCTTTGTTTGAACGTGTGTGAAGTTGTTCGAACAACAATTTGACAGTTGGCGGCTCGGTTGGAAAAAATTAAAACGGTTTGATTTTGTTTTGAATTGTCGGGGGTGGAGTCAAGGTTCGCCGAACATGTTTGAGCATTTGTAGTGAAGTTGCACAAACCTTCATATATTTTTTGACGGTTGGTGCTCAGGTTGGCGCTTCGGTCGTTCGTGTGTGATATTGTTAGTCGAATAAATTGATTGTTCGTGCCGCTGTTGGTAAAACTTGATGGATGTTTGAATAAACGAGAGGTGGAGTCAATGTTGGTCAAACTGCTTGACCGTGTGTACGTTCCATAACACCTGACTTATTCAAACTTAACTTCGATACTTCGATTCACGGCCACTTTTCACTTCACGAATAATTTTTAAAATCACCACGCGTACAAAAACTGTGGAATGCGCAGTAAACGGCAGCCACCATCAGCCGAATTTGCAATCCGCTGATGCAAATGCAAAAGTTACTAAAATTACCGCTGGAGAAAAAAATGACATCCACTTTCACGCGCGGCACACTACGATCCCCTCTCAACATGGTTTTGTCCACTGCCGAATGCAACTTGTTGCGAGAAAATCGGTTAAGAATTACTATATGAAAAAGTGACTAATGTTTTTCGGTTTTCGTGTGCACACACCCACACAAATACACACGGACTGACAGACATTTTTTCAGTTCGACGAGCTGAGTCGTTTGGTACCGTGAGGGACCGAAATCCGTACAGCACCGAAATTCGTCCACTTCGTGAGAAATCAATAAAATAAAGGGGGTTTAAGGGAATTAATTTATAAATCATTTATCTTATTTTGATCTTATGCTTGACAGTAAGCTTTTTGGCCATTAAAATGGATAGTAGGCTCTGAAATGAAAATAACATTATTAAAAAAAAAAAACAAGTCGCAGGCCCGCAAACGCGAAGTTTCAGGTGCAATTTTGTTCGCATGTTGTACGCAATTCGCGAAGTCGAAGCAAAATTCTTCACACAAACAATGACAGTTCTTTATGGGTTTTTACAGTAGAGCAACAGAGAAGAGGAGATGGCGGCCATGTTTCACAAATAAAAAACTCTGACAGATACCAATGGGATTTCCCATAGGAGGGAAGAGCAGAATTTGCTTCGACTTCGCGAATGGTACCGAAAGTGAGTGTGTTTAAATTGCAATTTGCAATCAATAGAGTAAGATCAGCAGCATAAATAACAAAGGGATCGCTTCTCAAGGTGCGTATTGTGCTATTCACAGTGTTAGTTTGATCAATTGGTCTTCTTTAATTTAAATATTTTGTTAGAAAATAGCTGTACGGATTATGATCCTATGATTCGAAGTCCGTCCACGGTGGACGGATTTCGAATCAGAAGGTGTTGATTTTGTTCGTATTTTTATCATATTTTTCATTACTTTCAATGCAATACAGTGGAGCACACAAAAAATAGAGGCCCTCGTGCAGTTAGATCAATAACGGACGTTCTATTTGCATTCGATTTGTATTTTCTAGGGATTTTTACATATACTGAAGTGCTTAAATGTACGGGTTTCGATGCACCACGGTATATATTATCATAGGTCTACGAGATTTCTATAAAAAGTTCGATTTTGGAGTGAAATGATAGCCTTTCGGTACAACTTTGTTGTACGAGAAAGGTAAAAAAGGTGGATCGTCAAGGTCTTAGACATAGTCGAACACCGAGAAACCATTATTATATGTGAGGCTCAATCATGAATGCCAACGAGTCTGTCTGCAAAGCTTTGCACGGTACCAACGAGAGCTTTAGCCCAATAAGGAAATCCATGATTAACGCAAGGGGCCCAGGCTTCCATCGTCGTGTGTGACGTTTCGGAGCTGTTTGAACGCGCCACCATGGAAACGTTGAATTCGCACTGCAGTAAGCAACATCATAGTGACAATCGGCGCGGATTTACCGTCGGTCGCTTGAATTGAGGTAATAAGCCATAGAGAAAAATTATCGCTGTCGTCACTGACGCAACATCTTTTGTTAGAAGATATGGGCTGAGAAAGAGGCTGGGAACTAACCGTCCCTCTTCCAGCATGACCTTGTCTGCGCACTGCAACAAGTGTGGCAAACCCCACCTGACGAATGAGTGTGACAAGATGGAGGTGGCCGATCCCAAGTGCGCCAACTGTGGTGATAAACATTGGGCCAACCAAAGACTGTCCAAATCGGGCGGAGTTCATGTATTTCCGGAAGAATGCTTCCACCAGGACCCTGCCGAAGAAGAACCGTGTTCCTGCAATCAACAAAGTGAACTATCCGACCATCGCAGCTCCCCGTCCGACAGTTCCAGGTATTATGCTCCTGGATTTCATCTCATGGCTCCAATCAAAAACAAAGAACTGAAGGTATTTTATTAATTTCTTATTTTGTGATTTTGTTTAGCAGTGAGCACACATGTTGACAAAAAGAAGCGACGAAATTGGTGCCGTATTGCTTTGTTTCGGGCTACGAAATGGTGAGAGGGTGCGTCCTGTGGGGTCTGCCTAGGATGTGGTGGGGTTCGACAGTGGGCTCTGTTGAACTTCTATAAAAAGCTGCATGAGTCCCCAAGCAGAAAGAACACTGGCTAATTTTACGGCGACGACTCTTAGCGCGAAACAACGGACACGAATGGGAACATGGAACGTTTTAACCCTGGCCCAGCAGGGTAAATTGGTAAATCCAATGTTATGCGCTAACCGATGCTGCCGATCTGCAAGACAAAGAGAACTTCTACAGTCAACGCAATGCCGCAGTAGATAGAATTTCGAAGGGTGATATCAAGATCTATTTTGGCGACTTCAATGCGAAGATCGGATCCGACAACTCGAACCATGAGCGCATTATGGGACGCCATGGTCTCGGAGAAATGAGCGAAAACGGAGAGCTGTTCGCAGAATTTTGTGGTAATAACGACATGGTGATCGGCGGATCGCTCTTCAATCATCGACCGGTTCACAAGGTCACGTGGGTCTCCCGTGACGGCTTTACGGAAAATAAAATCGACCACATCTGCATCAGCCGAAAATGGAAACGGATCCTTCTTGATGTACGGAATAAACGTAGTGCCGATATCGCGTCTGATCATCACCTGGTTCCGTCAATACCGAAGCCCCATCACTGCTAGAGATTCAAACAGCCATCCAAAGCATGAAATCGAATAAAGCCCCAGGGGTCGATCGCATATCAGCCGAGATGCTCAAAGCTAATCCCATGACATCCGCTCAACTACTGCATCGTTTATTTCGTAATATCTGGGACACCGCAACTTTCCCGGTACTGCATGCAATGTATCTTAGTGAAGGTGCCCAAAAAGGGTGACCTGACTGTATGCGATAACTGGCGCGGCATTATGTTGCTGTGTAATGTTCTCAAAGTACTATGCAAAGTTATTTTAGCACGGATTTAGGAGAAGATCGATGCGACATTCCGGCGGCAGCAGGCCAGGTTCCGTGCCGGAAGATCCTGTGTGGACCATATTGTCACGCTCTGTACCATTCTGGAACAGGTCAACGAATTCCAACAGTCCCTTTGCTTAGTATTCATTGCCTACGAAAACCGCCTCAATCACGAGAATATGTGACGCTCCCTGAGACGCAATGGGGTTTCTGAGAAAATCATCGGCCTCATCGAGGCACAGTTAGAGGCCTTTTCGTATAGAGTGCTGCACAATGGGGTCTTGTCCGACCCTATCCGGGTCGTAGCTGGTGTGAGGCAACCCGAGCAACACAAGTCAGACAAAAATGGTTGCAGCAACTTGATTGTGACTGAATCCGGTCACATATAAGTTGCAGTAACCTATGTGGAATATGTGTGCTGCTAGGGAAGGATGTATTCTATCACCCTTACTGTTCCTCATCGTAATTGACGAGATGGTGGTAGGTGCGATTGACCGTGAACCAAACCGCGGGCTGTTATGGCAGCCTGTTACCATGAAGCACCTAAACGACTTAGAATTGGCTACTGACGTTCCACTCCTCGCTCAACGGCGCTCTGATATGCAGAGTAAGCTCAACGACCTTGCCGAGCGCTCCTCTTCGACAGGCTTAGTCATCAACGTCAACACAACCAAATCATTGGATGTAAACACGGCGACCCCTTCCAGATTCACTTGGTACCCTTCAAGACGCCAAATGGCGTCAGACGGCGGTACCAAGATCGACATAGGCACACGGATCAAGAAAGCCTTTGCGAGTTTAAGAAATATCTGGAAAAACAGGCAGATAACGCACCAAAATACGAATTTTTAACTCTAACGTGAAATCCTTTCTGTAATACGCTAGCGAAACGGAATGAATTATGGCAAATTATGCTTGAACATGGTTCTCCGGCGAAACTGATACGGCTGATTCGTATAACGCTGGACGGATCGAAATCAAGTGTAAGGGTTGCGGATGAAATAACGACGTCATTTGTTACCTTCGATGGATTAAAGCAGGGTGATGCACTCTCGAATCTTCTGTTCAATATAGCGCTCGAGGGAACGATTAGAAGAGCTGGTGTACAAAGAAGCGGTACCATTATCACAAGATCGCATATGATCCTTGGATTTGCGGACGATATCGATATCATCGGGATTGATCGCCGTGCCGTGGAAAAGGCTTTTGTGCCTTTTAAAAGGGGGACAGCGAGGATTGACTCACGATCAATACCAGCAAAACGAAGTACATGGTCGCTGGCAATCAACGTGGGTTCATTAGTGGTGGTGGTAGCGAAATGGTGCTAGATGGTGGAAAATTTGAAATGATATGTATCTTGGAACATTAGTGACGTGCGGTAATGATGTTACCCGCGAGGTGAAAAGGCGTATTGCAGCTGCAAAGGGCTTATTACGGACTTCGTAACAAGCTTAAATCCCGTAGTCTGCATACGAAAACAAAATTTGCGCTGTATACTTCTCTGATTCTTCCGGTGGCTTCATACGGCCATGAAACATGGACGTTAAAGAAGGCTGATCGGAGAGCTTTCGGAGTGTTTAAGCGTAAGGTGCTGCACTGAAAATATTATACGCGTCCATGTAATGTTCTATTTCACGAGAATCCAGCGTGTTTCATCCAGTTAGATTATCACTAACTTTCCACGTCAAACTGATTAGAAGAAAACATTGAATTAATACTACAAGGGAAACTATGCACTTTAACGTGTTTTGAACATCTGTTCCCAATTGAAGTAATAAAAACATGTCGATAAAAGAAAACAACTGTCGAGGAAAAAATTATATTTATTTAGATGCATTGAATTTAACGTAAACACGTAAAAGTGAATAAAATGATAATTTTACCAGTGGCAATAGTTATGCGGAAGCATAAAAAAAAGTAAGTTCATACTATGGAATCAATGAAAAAATCTCTGTAAAGCATGAACAAATTTTCAGATTGATACATGCAACAAAGCAATGGAGAATCGTCAATCTGGTAACGTTAATCGTTAATCGATCAGATACGCAAGTGGAAGACGTACAACCAATGAAAAGTGCCCTTTTGCGCATTATGGATTTAAGCCAGCTATCGAGCAGCTTTGTGTTCCAGAATCGACAACACTACCGGGTTATCATCGACAGGATAATGGTGGAAAACTTAGCCGAATGACCTAAACAGTGATTGTAAAATTATTTATGCTATGGAAGTCTTGACTCTAATAATAAATACAGATGCCTGCGGTATATAGTTCGGGCCTGGTGGCCTCACAACTGGATCTCAAACAACGAGCTCCATCTTCGTTGTCACCAGAGGCCGATAGCAACAGAAATTCAGGATTGGAAATGGGGCTAAGTCGGCCACACTTTACGTAGGGGCCGAAACGAAATCTGTGAACAAGCATTCAACTGGAACCCAGCGGGACATCGTAGCCAGGCCTGGGAATTGTCGCGTTTGTCAGTGACGCATGACAAGATACATAAAAGCATAGTCAGTCAAAAAAAACTTGTCAACTTCCAGTTTTCCGTCGCACGACTGGATCTCAACGACCAGATGACAACTTTTTTCAACCGCGACAATTTGCTTTTGTTGTATGTCTTGTTAGAGCACACATCTGCGACAAAAGTGTGACAACGCATACACTTTCGACTCTGTGCACGACACAACATTGGTCCCGAAAGTAAGTTATGTCGCATCTTCTGGTTGTCCATCTGCGTGGAGGAGCAATAGCAGCGGACAAATTTGAAATATCATACTGAAAAGAGCACTTTATAATTAATTATTTCTTTGTTCTCTTGACAGATTTTCTGTTTAGAAATAAGACATTTTATTCAATGTTTGCGTTGTTACGTACATAATAGGGTAAATGATATATTTTGGACAAGCCTGAGCTTCTTCGATCAATTTTAGATATGAAGAGAAGTATGATCATTGTATACTTCTCGCCTGTATGCAGGAGAACATGCAGTATAGGACTCTTCGTAACATGCACCTGAAACACGTTTAAATTGGTTCAAACGGCAATCTTGAGGTCCTGCGGCCAAAGTTTGATTGTAATTGAGATACTAACATATTCCAATCGCTTAACATGAACTTATTGGTCACCCCATGTACAGTACATGGATGAACCAATAATTGCCAACTTTCAGGCTGTTTTCAATGATATCGATAAGATTGCGAAACAATCTATGTCAGTTAAGTTAATCTATGTCAGTTAAGCAAATAAATGCATTTAAATGAATGTGGATACGTGTAGGCCATGTCATACCATTGACATCTGTGGGTGGCCATTTTTAAATATAGGAGAAAATGACTCTGTCCAAAATATATTCATTTTCCATGTCGAAATTATATATTTGATGTCCAAAAAGAAAATATTTCAGTTCGCAGTATATCACAGTTTACACCTTGTAAACGTAATTTACTCAAAAATTGGGCAATGGAGACACAAGACTAATCATAGGTTATGTATTTGGATGAAGCTAGTGGTTTTCAATTGGTTTATACTATTCAATCTCGATATATTTTCTAATGAATGTCCTGCGCTTGTCCAAGATACATCATTTACCCTAATACATAAACAAAAAAAAAAACAAGTGTCTCTTTTAACGCAACGCAAGTTTGCTCGTTTTTCACGCGGTTTATGGAGTTTTCGTACTTTTCAAACCATTTCAAGGTTTTGTATTGATGCTGTTTTTTTAACCGATTTTGTTCACTTGGGTTTGAAAAAAAATCGGGGCATACGAAACAGCGATTTTTGATAAAATCATTTTTACGCGGTTTTCGTAATTTACCCGGTTTTAACGGTACACGGTTTGTAGCAATTGCCTGATAGACGGTTATTTGACTGCAATATTTTATGTATAAGAGAAATACGGAATTTTATTTAAGCGTATATCCTACATTAGGGGCAATTTAGGAACATTCGATACATTTTTGATTGATTGGAATTACTGCACGTTAACTTGGGCGGAGTATTAAATTTTAATCGCTAGCCACGCGCTGTTGTGGGGCCGTACACTTATTACGGTGCATTTTTCTGTGTTTTTCGAAGCCCCCTCCAATGTAAAATTTTTTTCTTACACATTATTTTTTTATTTATATGGAGAGTAAGAAAATGATAGTACTCCTTCCATAAGTGCTTACGTAATAAGTGTACGGTCATGAAACGCTCATGAGGGCTTGTTCATGCTATGTACAGCGTGATATGTTTTTGGTTTATGATGTTCAAAATACAACAGCTTGTGTGCTCGAGTGTTAATGGCCCGCTTAAAAGATTTCCGGATATAGATAGTTTCAAACCATTCGTGACTTTTAAACATACATTTTAGATATGTAATTAAATGACGCATTTTGGTTAAACAGGAGGAGCTGGACTAAAATCACCAAAATTCGACACATTATTATTATGCCGTACATATTAGCCGTTTTTATAATGAGCTCGACTTCAACTGCTGTAAAACCCAGAAACCACATCATTTCAGTGGTTTCTCCACATCTTGTCATCAATTCATAATGACAACATTTTGCTGACAACGACAAAAATTTTTGTCGCGACAAAACTCAAAGGTGACATGACGAACTTTTTGTCAATAACCATGACAACTATTCTAATCCGTCTGGTTGTGCAAAACCTTAGTCGCGATGGAAAGCGTCACACGACAAATATATCGTAACAAAATAGGTATGTGACAAGATTCAAAATGTCTCGTCGGAGTGAGAGACCAGTAGTACGCTGTATCGAGCTACGTTGGTTAGGTTGTGTTGTCCAGTTTGAGGTGACTGTTTTCTCTTTGGTTTTGTCGCATGGTTTTTCTGTATGAAGGTGACAAATCCCAGGCCTGATCGTAGCAGAGGCAGACCCAGAGGCTCATGGCGGCGAAGCCTCAATCTTCTTCTTCTATATCTTCTTCTTCTTCTTCTATATACATAAAAATGAATTTCTGTCTGTCTGTGCCTTATAGACTCGGAAACTACTGAACCGATCGACGTGAAAATTTGTATGTAGAGGTTTTTGGGGCCGGGGAAGGTTCTTAAGATGGTTCGAGACCCCTCCCCGCTTTGGAAAGGGGGGTTCCCATACAAATGAAACACTAATTTCTTCATAACTCGAGATCTAATCAGAAAATAAATCAGTTTTCGGCGAAACGAAGTTCGTTGGGTCTGCTAGTAAAAAAATAAAAGAAGTCGACCGAAATCTAACCTGGCAACAGGTTAAAGCGATAGCTGGGCAACGCTCAGGATGGAGATCTTTCAACTCGGCCCTTTGCACCACCGGAGGTGTACAGGATCCATAAGTAATTGCTTTGTTTTGCGATGAGATGAATATTCAGCGAGATGAAGATCGGAACAGTTCCCCTACGTTGTAAAATTTAAAAAAAAAATCTCAATTTCAGCCTACGACTAATTGATTTCGCCGCCTCCAAGAATATGGCCATTCGCAGCACCTACTTCAACACAGCCTCCCGTATCGGTACACCTGGAGATCACCACTGCAGACAGAATCACAAATCGACCACGTTCTGATTGATGGACGGCACTTCTCCGACATTATCGACGTCAGGACATATCGTGGCGCTAACATCGACTCTGACCACTATCTGGTGATGGTTAAACTGCGCCCAAAACTATCCGTCATCAACAATGTTCGGTACCGATGACCGCCGCGGTACGACCTAGAGCGACTAAAGCAACCTGATGTCGCCACTGCATACGCGCAGAATCTCGAGGCAGCGTAGCCGAAAGAAGGTGAGCTCGATGGGGTTCCTTTTGAGGACTGCTGGAATACAGTTAAAGCCGCCATTAACGACGCAATGGAGAACAACGTCGGGTATATACGGAACGATTGGTTCGACGAAGAGTGCAGACAGATTCTGGAGGAGAAGGACGCATCGCGGGCGGTCGCGCTACAGCAAGGTACCCGGCAGAACGTTGAACGTTATAGACGGAAGCGGAGACAGCAGACCCACCTTTTTCATGAGAAGAAACGCCGCCTGGAAGAAGCGGAGTGCGAGGAGATGGAACAGCTGTGCCGTTCTCAAGAAACACGCAAGTTATATCAGAAGCTCAACGCATCCCGCAAAGACTTCGTGCCGCGAGCCGAAATGTGCCGAGATAAGGATGGGAGCATCTTGACGGACGAACGTGTGGGGATCGAAAGGTGGAAGCAGCACTACGAGGAACATCTGAATGGCGCTGAGAGTACAGGCAGTGAAAGTCAAGGCAGCGGAGGAGATGACTACGTCAGTTCAGCGGACGATGGAAGCCAACCAGCCCCCACCTTGAGGGAAGTTAAGGATGCCATTCAACAGCTAAAGACCAATAAAGCAGCTGGTAAGAATGGTATCGGAGCTGAGGTCATCAGGATGGCCCCGGAAAAGCTGGCCACTTGCCTGCACAAACTGATAGTCAGAATCTCTGAAACCGAACAGCTACCGGAGCAGTGGAAGGAAGGGGTTAGAACTTTCGAGCGATCACCATCCTTAATGCCGCCTACAAAGTGATATCCCAGATCATCTTCCGTCGTCTGTCACCATTAGTAAACGAGTTCGTGGGAAGTTATCAAGCCGGCTTCGTTGACGGCCGCTCGACAACTGACCAGATCTTTACTGTACGGCAAATCCTTCAAAAATGCCGTGAGTACCAGGTCCCAACGCACCATCTGTTCGTTGATTTCAAGGCGGCATACGACAGTATAGACCGCGTAGAGCTATGGAAAATTATGGACGAGAACAGCTTCCCTGGGAAGCTTACCAGACTGATCAAAGCAACGGTGGATGGTCTGCAAAACTGTGTGAAGATTTCGGGCGAACAATCTAGTTCGTTCGAATCGCGCCGGGGACTAAGACAAGGTGATGGACTTTCGTGCCTGTTGTTCAACATTGCGCTAGAAGGTGTAATGCGGAGAGCCGGGTGTAACAGCCGGGGTACGATTTTCAACAGATCCAGTCAATTTATTTGCTTCGCGGATGACATGGACATTGTCGGCCGAACATTTGCAAAGGTGGCAGAACTGTACACCCGCCTGAAACGTGAAGCAACAAAATTTGGACTGGTGGTGAATGCGTCAAAGACAAAGTACATGCTTGTGGGCGGAACCGAGCGCGACAGGGCCCGCCTGGGAAGCAGTGTTACGATAGACGGGGATACCTTCGAGGTGGTCGATGAATTCGTCTACTTTGGATCCTTGCTAACGGTGACAATAAGGTTAGTCGTGAAATAAGAGCGCATCATCTGCAGAATTCGGGCTACTACGGGATCCAGAAGAAACTGCGGTCAAAAAAGATTCAACACCGCACCGAATGCGTGTACAAAATGTACAAGACGCTTATAAGACCGGTTGTCCTCTACGGACATGAAACATGGACAATGCTCGAGGAGGACTTGCAAGCACTCGGAGTATTCGAGAGACGGGTGCTTAGGACCATCTTTGGCGGTGTGCAAGAAGACGGTGTGTGGCGGCGAAGAATGAACCATGAGCTCGCCCAACTCTACGGCGAACCCAGTATCCAGAAGGTACACACTTAAAATAAATCGCCGAATTCGGTAAAATTTTACCGAAATCTCAACAGCAGAACTGTTCGGTAAATAATTTTACTGATTTTCGGTGATTTTGACAGTTGAACAATGGAAAAAATTACAAAAAATCTGTAAAATAATTACCGAATAGTTCTGCTGTTGAGATTTCGGTAAAATTTACCGAATACTGTGAAATGAGTTAAGTGTGTAGTAAAGCCGGAAGGGTACGATGGGCAGGGCATGTTGCAAGAATGCCGGACAGCAACCCTGCAAAGATGGTGTTCGCTTCCGATCCGGCAGGTACGAGACGACGTGGAGCGCAGCGAGCGAGATGGGCAGACCAGGTGCAGAACGACTTGGCGAGCGTGGGGCGTATTCGAGGATGGAGAGATGCGGTCTCGAAACGTGTATTGTGGCGTCAAATTGTTGATTCAGTGTTATCTGTTTAGATGTAAACTAAATAAATGAAAAATGAACCTAGAAGGAAGCGCATTAACTTACTGATAAAATGTCTGGAAAACACTGTTGCGCTAAATCGCATAGTAGTAAAACGCGCTGAAAACACGATTTTAGCGTCTGTGTAATGGTGAAAAACTAGACCTGTTGCGAGAAAATTGGTTAATGATTCGTGTCTTCTATTGTTTGTACACACATTTCACACAGTTACAAGTTAAGGTTCTCCCAAACACACGCGATGCAACAGTCGCGACGCGATTCTATCGTTTGGCGACAGCAATTCTGTCGCCGTTGGTATGGAAGCGTAAATAAAACATTGCTTGCAGCGACCCAACGATAGAATCGCGGCGATGAAATCGCTTAGGTCTGGGGGAGCCTTTACATAACACTATATGGGGAGGGAGGGGTCAGACCAAGCGTTAAGGTTCATACAAATAATTAAAATCATCCATACAAAAAGTGTTACGAGGGGGTCTAAAATTGCCCACATTTTCGTTACATATTTTGTGAATGGACCCAATGGCAAAAAAGGGTGGGTCTGTGATTGAATTCCTGCTGATAAGGTGAGTAGCGCTTAGAATCCTGCGACCGTCTGCAGGAAGAAAACGCTATACTTACTAATAAATAAAAATATTCGTTAGCTTAGCTCTTGAAACCTTATATTTAATAACTTATCGATAATTTCAAAGAATTCAGAATTTGTTTCAGTCAGACCATTGTAAATGCGAAAGTCGAAAATCTAATCCATTTTAGATGGCATCAACCAGAGCCTGGAAGAGGGCTTCGTCACCGGTCATCTTGACCTTGCCCTGTTCGACGGCATCATGCACGGATACAGACTTGGTTCCGACGGCAATGAAGTTTTCGTCCGAGATGTTGATCACGACATCGGCACCGGATGCCTTGCCATCGTATACCTTCAGATTCTTCAGATCAACAACTGCAATTAGCGCGAAAAAGATCGGTCAGTTGGATTTAACACTTGTCAATTTATCACTCAGTACTCACCCAGCTCGTGAACGCCGTCGGCAGCTTCAATGTTCAACTGGAACACTCCCAGAACCTTGCGAGGACCACTGGCGTCAATGCCGGCAACGCGAGCCTTAATCTTTTCAATAACGGCGTCACTCTTCATGTTGAACACTAATAGGCACCCTTTGGCAACTGAAGTTGATTTGAGAAAAACTGTGAAGCAAATGATTCCTTCGGTATAGACGGGTAAACGTATTTATAGGTTCGTCCGGTACGATACAATCCAGTTGTAGCCATAGTCTAGTTAGATTAGTGCAACAGCAGATATGCAATCCTTAACCATATATGTGCGATACAAACATATTTCTTCCGCTCGTCATTTAGAAGCGTTATCAGAATTGGAGATTTGCTAAGGATTATTGAACGGAAGGAACAAAAACATTATTCCGTCAAATGCAAAGAATGACGTTCATACAAAAGCCATGGGGAACATCAGCTTAAGAGATTGTCTTTGGTTAAGAAACACTACAGCTGGCAAATAGATAACAATCTTAACTAATCCGGAGCACCTGCTACTTCCGAAACGCAGTTTACTCGATTCATATAAATAACCATTCCGGTGTTACTATCTTCATCAGTTACTCGCAGTTTTTTCGACCAGTGAAGTTCCCCCAATCTCAATCCAATCAACCATGAAGAGCGACGCCGTTGTTGAGAAAATCAAGGCCCGTGTTGCCGGAATCGACGCCAGCGGACCACGTAAGGTTCTGGGAGTGTTCCAGTTGAACATCGTAGCAGCCGATGGCACTCATGAGCTGGTTGTAGATCTGAAGGGTCTGAAGGTTTACGAGGGCAAGGTTGACGGTGCCGATGTCGTGATCAATATTTCGGACGAGGACTTCATTGCCGTCGGAACTAAGTCGGTTTCGGTGCACGATGCCGTCGAACAGGGCAAGGTGAAGATGACTGGCGACGAAGCCCTTTTCCAGGCTCTGGTTGATGCTATCTAAATTATGCGAGATAAGGCTTTTGAATAATGATCTTACGAATAAACGTGCCTAAGTATTTATTGTATATGATGAGCAGAAGAATCAATTGACGAAAGAAATCCAAATAAGTCATTTATAAGTTGTATCGCCGTATCACTCTGAGTCTGGCTTTGCCTTCAAACAAATATGATGGATATAATATAATAAATCACCATGATTATTTATTAGAGTGGGATTATAGAGAAACATTTTGTCATAAACATATGTTTAAATCAATAATCAGATTGTACTCATTTGTATGCCTGTGGTGACATTAATTACCAAAGTTTGTAACTAATGGGTAATGAGAAAGGAAGATCAAAAATTGGTGTAGGGGATGTACAGAGAAGAGAGGAATGAGGTAAATTATTTAAGATCTCTATTAATGTGAGGCCCTCCTTAGCCGTGCGGTAAGACGCGCGGCTACAAAGCAAGACCATGCTGAGGGTGGCTGGGTTCGATTCCCAGTGCCGGTCTAGGCAATTTTCGGATTGGAAATTATCTCGATTTCTCTGGGCATTCAAGTATCATCGTGTTAGCCTCATGATATACGAATGCAAAAATGGTAACTTGGCTTAGAAACCTTGCAGTTAATAACTGTGGAAATGCTGAATGAACACTAAGCTGCGAGGCGGCTCTGTCCCAGTGTGGGGATGTAATGCCTATAAGAAGAAGATTAATGTTAATTTTGGTGAATCATAATCCTCAGAGATTAATTTGTCAAGTAGAAGGAAGCTCGACGTTGTCCAAAAAATTGTAAATCAGAGGATTTTCCCAAAGGAATTAATTACGATAGGAGATGTGTTAGAACTAGACATTCAAAATTGGAGGCCGGGTCATAAGGCCGAAAACCGTTAGGCTGAAGGTGATTAGGCCGAAGGCCATTAGGCGGAACGGTCATTAAGCCGAACGAGAAGTAAGAAGTGGATAGTGAAATGTGAGAAGTAAGTACATATTGAGAAATGAGAAGTGAGAAGAGCATAGTGTGAAGTCAGTAGTAAGAAGGAAACAAGATAAAGAAAGAAGGAAGCAGAAGAAGAAAGAAGAAGGAAAAATGGAGAAGGAAGAAAGAAGAAGAAAAAAGAAGCAAGGAAGAAGAAAGCACGAAGAAGATAGAAGCAAGAATTAAAGAAGGAAGAAAAAAGGAAGAAGAAATAAGGAAGAAAAAAAACCCTGATTCATCCTCCTATTGGTGTTGGTGCCTTTCTCGTACAAAAAATACTAAATGTGAATGAGTAGTTTTTAACATGTTTTGGGCATAAAAAATTGTATTGTATAAGGGACCCGGTTTATCCGGGAGGCACATTTTTAGCAGGTCGGGAGGAGCCCATCCCTGTTCGCCTTCGAGCATAGTGTGGATGCTCGAGGTGTCTGTCGCGCAGATTTTTGATGACCTTTAACCCTTGTAAAAAAAACACACTCTCACACACACGGGGGCAGCAGGGGCTTTGTCCAATGGCTTGACGACCTCTTCCCATGGCCACTGCGAGTTAGACCGGGACCATCGTCCGTAACCCCTAATCCCAAGGCGTCAAGCGACCCGTGCCGAGGGATGCATGGCCAGGAGGTGAAATAATGAGATAGGCCTTTAATGGAGCCTGTGGGGTACATGGGCACCCTTCACAGTAATTGTCCCTTACAGCGTCATGCTGGGCTCTGCCGTTGTGGACCCCTTTTCCCGAGCAACTCGTGAGATCAAAATGGAAAACCAAGTCAATTCTTCAATTTGTGGTATTAGTGTAGGCAATAACCCCTTCACAAGAGGTGGTTTTTTCAGGTCTCCGCCTAGGAGGCCAGAGGCAATAGTCGGCAGCACGATGCGCAGCGCCAGCGTGGGTCACTCAACCTTCCTCTCGGCTAAAAAAAACGCCGGTAGAGGTTATTGACGGCCCATGGCTTGTGGAGGCGATGAACCGCAAACGCGATGGGCTTTCGGCCTTCGAGGTGGCGACGGAACAGCTGGACGCCATCATCGACTTTGCGTCATCGAAGCATAATATCAGTAAGGAACTCAAGAGGAGCTTGCTGAAACTTCGAAAGTCGATGTTGGACGTCAAGCTGGAGAGGGCGGTCGGGACGGCCAAGTCTAAACCCGTGAAATCCGTGGAGTCGAGGTCTACCTAGACTGAGGCCCAAGGATTCGCGGACACAGGCAAGGTCGAATCGACCGAGGGCGTGCCAGCGAAGACGGTGGTGCCAAAGTCTACCCAGACTGAGGCTCAAGTATTCGCGGGCACGTCGGGGGTGGCTGCTCCAACAGAGCAGACACAAAAACGGGGGAGACAGTCTCCAGGGGATGAGCTCCCTGGGGGCCGCTCCAAAACGCGGAGGGTTACTACTCCGAACAAGGGTAGTGGGGCTGGGAAGCTGAACCCCGGCCAGGTACCTCCCAAACCAGGGGAGGAAGGACCTGGAAAGGTCCGTCCACCCAGGAAAGACGGTGGTAAGGGGTTACGGCAGGCTGAGAACTCTCAGCCGCCCCAGACCAGGGAAAAACATGGGGATGACGCCTCCTGGGCCCTGGTCAAGAACAAGAGGAAACCGAAAACGTCAACGCTGCGACGCTGCGGATTGGAGGGACATAAGGCACAATGCTGCACGAACCCTCCCAATTGTTTGATTTGTTCCAGCAAAGCTGTGAACAGCAAGCACCCCATGAGGGGTTCGAAGTGTCCGGCGTTCAAGCGTGCTGCAAATTAACAGTGCAGGTAACGCAGCTGGCTTGCTCGGCCTCGCCCGAGTGTTTGGTGTGCGCAGGTTTAGAGGAAACGGCGGAACACGTGTTGTTCGTGTGTCCACGTATTCGCGCAATGCGTGACCGCATGTGGTCTGGACACTACCCCGGACAACCTAGTTCGGAGGATGTGTAAAGATGAAGTAGGCTGGAACGCCGTTTTATCGGCTATCGTCCAAATCGTCTCGGAGCTACACAGAAGGTGGCGCGTGGACTCAAGGATGGCTAGTTCAGGCGCAAAAAAAGAGGTGGTCCAAGGGTTCGGAGTCGGCTTCATGGGTCATACCGGTGCCCTGTGGTCGAACTCTACTCTTTTATTGAGCAAGTGGCCGCGCGAAGAACAACATGGTATCGTCGGTCAACCAGGCGGATTCCGAGCCCGAGGACGAAAAGGGGTCCTCGCCAAGGCTGGGGCAGGCGTAGCACCGCGTCGGCAAGTCCCTTTGTATGTTGGCGAATAGGCCCTATCGCAGAGAGGTCAATTTGGGGTGCACGCGGCATCATCATTCTTGATACCAGTCGTGCAGAGGGAAGCAGGCGCGAAGTCGATCCTTCCCATCTTCCGAGGACATAGGGCGTGATTACTTCTTCTGTTACCCGCTAGCTCCAATCAAGCTACGAATGGGAGACAAATGAAGGGTCGTTTACCGTAAATCACCACACCACACACGCTCACGGTAGTACTTACCTGTAGCAGGAGCTACACACACGTGTGTCGCGAAACACGTGCCCACCTGTGTGGTACGATGGAAAAACCGACAAACAGTGCCGTACCTAAGCGGCTCAAAAGCGACTCAAGGAGAAAAATCGTAAGTGAAACACAGTAGGCGAGGCTTGATGACTCAATCTGAGTCCGGTAAAGCGACAACAAAACCAAGGAGTTGGAGAAATCTAAAGGGCTGCGTAGTCTCAAAGAATGTGCTACATACACGGCCAAATGTTTTTACATGCTTGTTTATTTAATTGATTGTGACGTCAACAGGGCTTGAATGGGTACTTGCGGTTTGTTTGTTGGTGGTAGCATTCGGGCGGTTAGTGTCCGCCGGCGCTGATGAAGGGTGAGTCTCGATGTTGTTGCTCTTGGTCGCTCGGCATTTCCGCTGCTTGCCGTTCACTACGAGCGCTGATGATTGCTGGAATGCCGGATGATGGCCGACAATGGTCGTACGAGGGCTGATAATGGCCGGACGATGGCGGACCGAGGGCCTGCAATTGCCGTACGATGATTGATGATAGCGTGTCGGACTATACCCGGCGATGACGGTTCGATGATGACCGACGATGAATGACGATGGCGTGCCGGACGACGGCCGGCGAGATCGGTTCGATGGCGACACGATGGCGTGCCGGACGAGAACCGGCGGTATCGTTTCGATGGTGCTACGATGTCCGATGAAGGACGATGGCGTGCCGGACGAGAGCCGGCGCTGTCGTTTCGATGGTGGGTCGATGGCGTGCCGGGCTAGAGCCGGCGATGTCGGTTCGATGGCGGATCGATGGCGTGCCGGACGAAAGCCGACGATGGAGGTGCGGGGCTTTGCGTGATGTGATGCTTCGCAATGGCGGCCGGAGAGCTTTGCGGCGAGGCGATGGTATTCAGCCGGAAGCCGGATGTTGGACTTTGGCAGGGTTTTCAAGGCAATCCGGCGCAAGGCGCAAGGTGACGGTGTTGTAGGACGATTCACTGCCGCGATGGTGTCGTGGCCGGGCCAAGGTGTGGCACTCCGGCTGTTCAGTCGTTGTTGGTCCACGTGCAAAGTCGAACTCCCCGATTCTATATACGTCTGGCCGTGCCTGTTCCGGGAAACCGATGCACCCCTGTTCTGCGGAATAGAAAATGCCACTTCCAGCACCGCCAAAAGGGCATACAAAAAGAAAAAGGCCCACTATGCGGACCTGTACCACTGATTAGCACCATGTGACGCCACCATTTTGCACAATACTACAATGCCATAATGTTTTCCAACACTTTTTACCTTTTTCTTGGTTTTAAAGTACAACTGCTGGTACTTCTTTTGAATAGCCTTTTATTCTCACTAGGCTTTCACTTGTGTCGACAATTCTATAGAGAACAACACTTAACTTTAGATTCCTACAAATTCACAATTAGTTTTTAACTTACAAATTGAAAAATCTAAAAATCTTACTTTCCGACGCGCACTGCGATTCCGACCAGCGTTTCGAAACGACTAATCTCCTTGAGATATTCACTGAGATTATAAAGGCGAATTTGGTACGACAGGACACGAAAATCTACGAGCACATGACAGTGTCTTCTATTTGGCAACCCTTCCATCCTATTTCACCTGTTGGCAGATGAAAAGAACCTCAGGAGCTTTTAATGTTTTGCTCGTGCTCAAACCGCTGCAATTAAACACTACCCATGCAGCATAAATGGTGTTTTGACATGCGGTGCTCACACCTTTCTCAGCGTGAGTTCCTTGTAGGTAGAGAAAAACACGGTGGGCTTGATGTCAATAAAATGTAACTTGCGGAGGAGCTGGCAAGTATTAATTGGAACCAACGGTTACACTTCGTATTCCCACTACCTTAATCTAACTCCTACCGCACTTTTCTAACTCGACATAGGGCGTTATTACTCCTTCGTATTCCCACTTCCTTAATCTACCTCCTACCTCACTTTTCTAACTCTTCAGTGGGGCCCCCTTCACGTTCCGCTACTCCAACCGCTTCCTCTACCGGGAAGCTCCAATTATAGCCCGTATTGGACTGTCTCGGGTGGGACACTACCTCGAGGTTTTGTTGCTGGCTTGTCTCCTCGAACCCAGTCACGGAATGCCTGCAGCGTTGATGATGATGATGATGATGATGATGATACTACCATCTATTGTAGCAAGGCACCTGCCGATAGCACTGGCCATATCTGACAAACGATTTGATCATGATTATATTATTGTTTATATTTCATCAAACTCCTGTATGAAGTGCCAAAATGGGTGGGGTGGTTTCATAAGCAGAGACACTTATGCGAATCCACGGGATGAATAGAGAATCTCCTTCCAGAAGAAAGTTCGTACATACAATAATATAATCTAGCCCTCGTTTCCCAGATTGACCCAATAGATGGGGAGAAGAGCCCGCCCTTTATCCACGAGATGTTAACAATAGGAAGTTGGCGATTCCACTCTTCCTATCCAAATCGCTTCAATCGGGTGCCCTGATGGTACTTTTATATAATCATATAGTTTCGATGTTATATATACAATGTAATATATACAATGGAATTCTCTCACCGAATTTCCACATGTTTGTCCAGGATGGGCGAGACCGTCTCTTCAATATCAGCATGCTTTATATAAGTAGTTGTCTTCAAGGATGGAAAAGTCAATTATTCGTCGAGGAATATCCTTGTTGAATTCAGGAAATATGTTTCGTTTTGAACTGTAAATTTGGAATAGAGTTCTTGAATCCTGAATAGATGAGATAAGAAGAATAAAAGCAGTACCAAAAATTATAACACTAGATTTTTGTGTACTCTGATTTTGCCCATCCAATTTGAAAAATATTGTAAGTTTTTAGAAATTATATGATGGATAAACGTGGTGTGAGCAAAACAATTCTCGCACATAGCCTCACAGGGGCGCAACTGTATTGATCGATTTCTCTTAATCGATTTTATATTTTGTTAATAAATCAATTGTTTCAAAAGCTACAACCGTGATTATTGATTCTGGTGCAAGATACAATCATCCTTTATCACACCAATCTATTAAATCATTGACAAACTAGCGCAATTCGGTACAATAATAAAAAGAAAACATCGGCGAAGAGAAATCGATCAACACAGTCACGCCCCTATGAAACCAAGCGCGAGAATTGTATTATATTATAGCTTAGGAATTCATGAGATTACGATCTATGAATATATGATTATTATGACACGACTTGCATGTACGGGCACGACCTGTACGGAAATAATAAATCGTATTCTGGATCCGGTACAGGATGTTTTATATTGGAAACAAGGTATACCACAATAGATTGCAAACAAATATTCTAATTGTATTTTATTAGATAGCTATTTTCTCAAATGCAAGAAAGGTGTGACAAAAATGTTTAATACATTAATGTAGAATATGAAATACATGGAATAGTGAAACATACGATTTGTTTTCCAAATAATGTGATTAAAAAATATTCGAAAATATGAGGAATCTTTAAATGATATGTGAAAATGTACGGAAATACATAAAAATATGTGGAAATAAAATAACTTTTTAAAAATATTTTGAAACATGAAATTATTTTTGGATGATGGTTTCAATTACTTCTATAAATAATAATTTTGAATATCGAAGATAATATTTTTCCATTGTTCTATGCAAACAATGCTGCAAAACAATATTATGAATAACCCAATATCGCCATAATTATATGAAATGAAATTCAATTTACAATAGTCTGGTAGGGTCGGTGTACCAGTAATAGTGGTATTAGTGACATGTCTAAATTGTTTAATTCGTACCAAATGATAGGAATACATTCCATTCACATTGGAAAAAAGCTGTTCTTTTCCACTTTTCAAGAAAAATGGTGTTGACTCTTTAAAATATTATTTTCTTTTGGAAATCGCTTCCTCCACTATATGGGACATGGACAAGTAATAGTGTTACTTGCTAACTTCTATTCCTATAACAGTGAATCCCATTGGTATCTTATGGGATTCACTATTATAGGAACGCCACACTATTACTGGTGCAAGGGAGCAAAAATGTTAAGGAAAAGTGATATTTTCCTATATTTTACCGGGAAATTAAAAAAAAAAAATTCACGCTCAAAACTAAACCACGTTCTTTGCCAAATAACAGCAATTCCGTCTTGATCTCAAATTTGTATAGAACGGAACCGGATTTATCATGTCCTAGAGATATCTGTTTGAATGCTATGACCATGGGAGCTTGAGGTTTTTTATAATTCCAGAATTTTGTTTAGACCGCTGAGAGAGACACTTGTTGCTACATGTTACACTTGTTATCCATGGGTAGTTTCATCAAGTTCCAGTAACTCCCTGTCAGCTTTCATCGTCGCCGCCGCCTTTAGTTGCTTGATGAATTTGTACCTATGCCAACACTTTTTCTGACGATGATTTGTGGGATAAAGATTTCTTCCCCTCTTAGAGAATCAAAACGATTTTGAAAAATGTATTAGTTTTGCAATAAACCGGAAATTTATGGATGAATAATTTTCATGTCTTCATCACACACCACGACCTACTTCCTGAACTTTTTGTTACTTGGGTAATTGCCACAAAATATATTTTAAAAAATCGACCGATGGATCTCATACTAAGTCATCTTTTTAAAATAATTCTTCATTATAGGAGTTCACCTCTGAAAACAAAGAGACGCGATTTGTCTGTGCACTTGGCAGCGTCCTTGTGAATGCTTTAAAATTGTAATAGAACTTTCACCTACTTTGGAAGCGCTTGATAACGAAACATCTTTCATAGAGTGGCGAGTAAGTGTAACATGTAAAATGAACGTAAATAAAACAAATCGGAAAGAACTCACCGAAGTCCCGTCCTGTTATATTCGTCGCTGGATGACTTTCCTTTAGCGGATGGATGTTAATCGGCTTCGCAAGTTTCTTGATGCAACGTAGATGCATCGGTTGGCAGGAGTACGTTTTAATCAATAGGCAGGTTTTAGTCGTCTTTGTGAACAGGTGATCACCGGAAGGATTTAGATTGGTATTACCAAGGCTTCTTCTTTGATTCGATGCAGAGGAGAAAAGAGCTGTACTTGGGATCCGCATCAGTAGAAGTCGGGTGGACGTAGAGATCGGCTTGAAGGATATACTCTTCAGATGCGCAGTCACAGATGCTCCCCTAATATTCCCTTAACGCTGGTTTCAGTACTTAACCGGAGGCAGAGGGTGCACTCATACACGCCGGAACGCTTCTATACGATAAACTTGAGCACTAATTATTTTTCATTAAATATGAAATGGAGCTCCGGAAAACAAGTTAAAAGAAATTTGAAAAAAATACGGGAGCAAAATTTTCAAGTTCTGTCTTAAACGCCGCACACTACGATCCCTACCGGAATGCCTGCAGCGTTGATGATATCCACAAAATTGCGGTGTCTGGACAGTTGTGCTTCGGACGCTAGCGGTCCACCGCTGCTTGGTTAATGGTTCCGAGAACACTCCACGGCCGAGTTCACGTAGGCTGATGTGGGTGCACTAAGGTCTAGCCAAAAAGGGGTCCTGGATATTCCCTCCTATGTCGCGCAATTCACTTTTTCACAGATCTTCGACTTTAACTTTTTGGTTTAAACTTTCCGGATAGCTAATCGACTCACGTCTTTCTCTAGCAAAAGTTGCATGGTAATTCCCATTTAGCGATGGTGGTCTTTCGCGCGAAAAGGCTTGGCCTTGGGCTTGGCCGATACCTTTTTCCCTCATCACATTTTCGCCCTATTGCTGTTCCCCATTACACCACCCACCATGACCTCCCATGTCCTTGCGTACACCTGGTGTTGAGTAGCGGAGCTATCCTATGCTGCTGATGTCGGCACAGTGGGTGTTGATTGGGTCAAGTTTCAATGGATCAATAACTTTCAAGGCATATACAACAAAAACCGAATACAAAAACCACGAAAATCTCAACAAGCTTGGATAGATCAACACACCACTGGTTACACACTAGACCACCGAGCTCGTCTAGCAAATACAATTGGTATCATCAGAGCATATATTTGCAAGAAATTTTATGTTTATGGTCAATTTTGATAAATCATTTCATGGGCTTGTTTTAGGAACCTATTGCTTTCGTTTAGTGCCTGAAGATCGAAAATCGGTTGAAATGTGAGTTTTTGGCATCATGATGAAATCTTGAATCAAAATGGACCCCAATGCACAATGTGTAACTTTTTTCTAATGCATTAGGAAGGTTAAACAACAGTTTATAATAGTGATAACAGTAGCACACAGTGATAATATATTTAATGCAATGCAGATCCCAAGAACAAGGTCAAAGTAGCGTCCCACTTAACTGCATTTGAAATGGATAGCCTCGATAATGGTTAAGACATTTTATTTAATCATCCACGTTCTGTGTCAGCTTCCGTCTTCAGCCTCCTACTTGAACTATCTCCTAACATGATCATTAGCTATTCTCTGTTTTTTTTTTACATTCTAACATTTCCTAGGGGTATTAGATGTCGTGAACGATCTGCTTCCAAATAATGTGAAAGGTAAAGTAAGGGAAGGTAGTTAACAGTGAGATATGCAGGTTTATTTTTAGTTTTATGTGCATGTGTCAATCCAAGAAAAAAATTGCATTACTACAAACTTAAATTATTTTACCGACCTTAGCAAAGATTTTGCCGAGATTGCAACACCCGGGATACCGGGAAATATTTTATCGAAATTTGGTAATTCCTTTGCCGAAATTTCGTCATTATTTTACAGAAATTTGGGAGATTGATTTTTTACCAGGATCCCGGAAATGAAATTTTTACTTAGATTCGTCGAAATCATAGCCGGTATTTCGGCTGTTGAATTCTCAGCAATCGATAAATTTGTAATTTTAATTCTGTAAGCTCCTCCGTATGAGTAACTAGAATTGGCTTAATATTGCAGAAATTGAGCCCCCCTTTTCTCATTAGTTTCTACTTGGAATATTTTAGTTTGTTTATATGAGTTAAAAGGAAACATAAAATGCTTTTGATTCGCGATCGCTGCTATCCGACTGCTGATTCCATTCCCCTAAGTGTTAGCTTTCTCATTGCCGCGGCCAGCCAGCCCGCCTACTTTAACGATGCCATCGCACCTCAGTATAGTGTAGGATGGTCAACGCAAAAACAAAAAGCATTCTCCAGACCCAGAGTACAGAGTACCGCTATGGCTCGAGAGTATGGGCTCGCGTGAGATCTGTTGATCTTCTTCTGTCTCTGCGCGCCGTTGTTGATCACCTGTTTGCTGTCCCTCGCGGTTCGGTGCTATCCTGTTGCGCCTATTTGACCCAGCGAGAGTGGACCAGCAGACATGATACACGCAACGCAGCATCCCGGCGCGGCGATTTTAATTCTCCCCTTGGCTTCACAGTTCCACACTTTTCTCACCTTTACAGCAGTTCAAATCTTGTTTTTGTCTTATTTTCTCCAAACGAAATTTTAGTTCATTCGGAATTCTCGCCGCGGATAGTTGCTGTGCTACCGTCATCCCGTGAGGAATTAGGATTAGTTAAGTTTGATTAATTGAGTGATTGGATATAGGACTACGGGCGGTCGGATACAGATTAATAGTCTAATCTGATGTGTTAATTTAGTGATTGATAAATGATTAAATTATAACAAAGAAGTTATGAAAATTAGATAAATTAGAGGGAGAATTGCAAGGTAGGCAAACAATTATGATTTAGGTACAAAGTTCAAGCAATGATATTGGGTTTAACGTAATATAATTGAACATTGTGAATTTATTTTATAGACAGAATAATAAACATTGAGGACGGGAATATGGTGCTGGTGCTGTCACTCTACATATATGTTATCCTAAAATAAGACGAATTGCTCGTTTTCTGCTTAATTTACAGCGTCGAGTTTAACCTATCTAGAAGCCATCTACGTAAACTGCGCACAGATATAAAGTTCCAACCGCCTGAAAATGACGAATCATCACCGACAGCTATGTTACATATTCCTTCTATCTGTCGCTGTTCAACTGATTGACGCCACCATTCCGACAATTGATAATATCGGTAAGTAATCCCGCAAGTAAGTAATATGTAAGCTTCACGCTGCCTTGGTTTAATCGTAACGTCGTTACGTGCTCCCAACCAGCACTGCAGCAGCGCAACATCGCCGGATTTACTAGCCTAGCACATGCTCATGGCGTTGCGTTATTCAAGTTCACCTGTCCAGATAAGTCAGACCACCGAATGACTGAGTTGACCCAGATTAATTAGTCTTAACTAACGGTGGCCAACGGCTACGTTACACAGATTTATGCTATGACGTAGGTACGGTGATTCGGTGGGTGTGTTTTTTATTTATGGCTATTATCAAGTATCAAGTATCCACCTATATTATATATTACCAACCGACATTAAAAGCTATTAAACCAAACACCCACACACCAGTGGAATATATTCATCCAGTGTATCAGGCATCAATTTGCGACCGTGATGAAATGATCAAATATGGCAAAATGCGTGCTTTCAAGGTGTCTCAATTCCATGTACCAGAGATCCATTGAAAGGTTATCGTTCCATTCGTGAAAAAGTTTCAATAAATGTTTCAACGAATTATAAATCTAAGTTTAAACCTTTCCCAATACAAAATTTGTATTTCAAATCATTGTATTTGTAAAATCATTTAATGATTTTTATTATTATTTTTTTTTTTAACAAAAAAAAATGATAAGGGAAAAGTCCCTTTCAGCAAATCTTCTCTTCTATATACATAAAAATGAATTTCTGTCTGTCTGAACCTTATAGACTCGGAAACTACTGAACCGATCGGCGTAAAAATTTGTATGCAGAGGTTATTGGGGCCGGGGAAGGTTCTTGAGATGATTCGAGACGCCTCCCCTATTTGGAAAAGGGGGCTCCCATACAAATGAAACATACATTTCTGTATAACTCGAGAACTAATCAGAAAATAAATTTTAGGCGAAACGAAGTTTGGCGGGTCTGCTAGTTTCTAATAAATTACTTCTCAAAAGGGCACAAAATATCCTCATCTTTAAAAAACCCAGATTAATCCACCTAGCGGTGATGGTGCCTTTCTCGACCTTCGCAAAATGTGTGTGCTTAAAAATAGATGAGCTAGTGACTAGGAGTAAAAAAGAAAAATTTCTTTGTCCGTTCTATGAAAATCGGATTACTTCATGCAAAGATATTGTAGATCCAGTTGAAAACCGAAAATCATATTTTGTCCCATTCAGACCGCATCGTGCTTTCGTGCTGTGCGGTTCTATTTTCTCTCTTTGCGGAAGGAAGTTTTTAATACTACCCGAAGCTATTTTAATTTCAACAGTGCTTCTTAGCGCTATTTGTACCCACTGATCCCGTTACGATCTTTGCAAGGACCCGTGCCTTCGTTTTACGTTGGACCCGTTTGCGGAAGAAAAATTCCGACAAGCGGTGGTAATCCTGCAGGGACACCGTTCTGGGAAAAAAACTCCTAGAAGGTCACGTCTCCACGCTCAGCATTATTATTATTATTTATTCAGACTAAGGCCGAAGTGGCCTGTGCGGTATATAAGAGTCTTCTCCATTCGGCTCGGTCCATGGCTACACGTCGCTAACCACGCAGTCTACGGAGGGTCCGCAAGTCATCTTCCACCTGATCGATCCACCTTGCCCGCTGCGCCTCGCCTTCTTGTGCCCGTCGGATCGTTGTCGAGAACCATTTTCACCGGGTTACTGTCCGACATTCTGGCTACGTGCCCGGCCCATCGCAGTCGTCCGATTTTCGCGGTGTGAACGATGGATGGTTCTCCCAACAGCTGATGCAATTCGTGGTTCATTCGCCTCCTCCACGTACCGTCCGCCATCTGCACCCCACCATAGATGGTACGCAGCACTTTCCTTTCGAAAACTCCAAGTGCGCGTTGGTCCTCCACGAGCATCGTCCAGGTCTCGTGTCCGTAGAGGACTACCGGTCTAATTAGCGTTTTGTAGATTGTCAGTTTGGTACGGCGGCGAACTCTATTCGGAGTCCAAAGTACGTACGATTTCCAGCCACTATGCGTCTCCGAATTTCTCTGCTGGTGTCATTTTCGGCAGTCACCAGTGAGCCCAAATACACAAATTCTTCTACCACCTCGATTTCGTCACCACCGATGCAAACTCGCGGTGGGTGGCTCACATTGTCTTCTCTTGAACCTCTTCCTATCATGTACTTCGTCTTCGACGTGTTGATGACTAGTCCGATCCGCTTAGCTTCCCTCTTCAGTCTGATGTAGGCTTCCTCCATCTTCTCAAAGTTACGTGCCATAATATCTATGTCGTCGGCGAAACCAAATAGCTGGACGGACTTATTGAAAATTGTACCACTCGTGTTAATCCCTGCTCTTCGTATTACCCCTTCCAAAGCGATGAGACCATCACCTTGCCGTAACCCTCTGCGGGTTTCGAAGGGACTCGAGAATGCCCTGAAACTCGAACTACGCACATCACCCGATCCATCGTCGCTTTGATCAACCGTGTCAGTTTATCCGGAACACCGTGTTCGTGCATTAGCTGCCATAGCTGGTCCCGATCGATTGTATCATATGCGGCTTTGAAGTCGATGAATAGATGATGTGTGGGCACGTTGTATTCGCGGTATTTCTGCAGTACTTGGCGAATAGCGAACACCTGGTCCGTGGTGGAGCTCAGCAATGAGTATTAATAAAAATAAAAGGAAGCGAGAGTCTCTGAATTCTCCACCTCCTTCTAAGAAACAAGGTTTCAAGACCGTCCTGCCAAAGCGCGGAAAAAATAGAAGGAAGCTGAAGAATTCAGATATTCCTTCTTACTCTAATATCGGAAATAATTCTTCTCCTATCGAACTGAGCAATCAGTTCGATTTGATTAATGATGAAATTGGGCAAATCGAATCTACCTCTAGCCCAGGTGATTCGATTCATGCGAAAAAGCAAAGGATTCCGAAATTTGTGGTATCTTTTAAGTAACCTTCAGGTGATCAAGGTTTCATTCCAGATTGCTAGGAAGGGTGACTGCCGCGTTTTGCCGGGATCTTTTGACGATCGCAAACGTCTTCTTCAGTATTTAACTGAGAAGCGCCATAAATTCTCCACATACGACGTCAAAACTGAGCGATTGTTCAAAGTCGTCTTGAAAGGTCTCCCCAGTGACGACAAATCACTGGATGAAATTAAAATTGAAATTTCTGAATTACTTGGATTTTCACCAGTCCAAGTAATTAAGATGAAAAAGAAATCTCGCTCTGGTACTCCCAGAAGGGTATTTCTCAAGATTTTTATTTAGTTCACTTTAACAAAAATGAACTAAATAATATGAAAAGTTTGGAAAAGGCCTGTATTATGTCCCATGTCCGTATTACATGGGAACATTTCCGCAGGCCTGGGGGAAATTTCCAAAACCCCACTAAATGCCGTAAGTGCCAAAAGTGGGGTCACGGAACTAAACATTGCATGATGGATGCTAAATGCATGATTTGTGGAGGAACCTCCACGTCAAGGACGCCTGTCCTGTGAGAGAAGATTCCAATAAATTTAAATGTGCTAACTGTGGGGGCAATCATAAATCCAATTTCTGGGAATGCCCTTCACGCAAAAAAGTTTTGAATTTCCGTGCAAAATTGATGACGGGAAATTCCAATACGATCCCAGATTCGCCGGGTAAACATATTTCAAACGCTCAAAATCCGCAATCATTTGCCGGTCGAGTAATTCATACCCACCACAATCAACGAACAAATTTTGCTCCTACCTCTCAACGGGTAACGAGCAGTTCGTCGAATTCTAATTTTTCAAACACGCCCTCCTATGCTAGCATCGCTGCAGGCAGGCAAAATTTTATTTCCGAAAATTTACCGACGATGAATGACTTTCATACCCATTCTTCAACGGGAAATAACGTTCGTTTTGACGACTCAGGTAGCATGTCTGCTTCCGACTTTGATTTTCTTAATGAACAATTGCATCACATGATTGATGCAATGTTCAAAGCAAATACCAAAACTGAAGCAGTTCAGGTTGGTATCAAATTTACTCAAAAAAATGTTATTGGACTTCGTTTTAATGGATCCAAATAATTCTTTGAAAATTTTAAATTGGAATGCCCGCTCTTTAAAGGGTAAGGAAGATGAATTATTCAACTTCCTATCAGTTCATAATGTGCACATTGGCATTATAACTGAAACTTATTTAAAACCTGGTCTTTTCATCAAAAGAGATCCAAATTATTTTATTTACCGGAATAATCGTCTTGACAGCGCCTGTGGTGGGGTCGCCATTGTCATTAATAGACGTATCAAACATAAATTATTTTCTTCGTTCGAAACCAAAGTTTTTGAAACCTTGGGAGTTCCTGTTGAAACAAATTTTGGACAATTTTCCTTCATTGCAGCCTACTTGCCTTTTCAATGCAATGGGCAGCAAAAGAATTTGTTGAAAGCTGATCTTCAAATTCTGACTCGCAACAAATCAAAATTCTTCGTAATTGGTGACTTCAATGCCAAACACCGTTCATGGAATAATGCTCAAAGCAATTCCAACGGCAAAATTTTATTTGAAGATTGTTCTGCGGGATATTATACTATTATACTAATATAATATATATTATACTAACTTGTCTTTCATCCACTCGAAATCCTTCGACAATTGATTTGGTTTTAACGGATTCAAGTCAGCTGTGTGGCCAATTGGTAACTCATGCTGACTTTGACTCTGATCACCTTCCTGTGACGTTTGAAATCTCACAAGAAGCCATTTATAATCCAATCAGCTCTACTTTTAATTATCATAGAGCTGATTGGGATTTTTATAAAACATATATAGATAGGAATTTTGATTTTGATATTCCTCTCAATACCAAAAGTGATATTGATAATGCTCTCGTATCTTTGACAAATTTAATTGTCGAAGCCGAAGGCATTGCAATTCCTAAATGTGAAATTTAATTTAATTCCATTATTATTGACGACGATCTTCAGCTACTGATCCGTCTTAAAAATGTAAGGCGAAGGCAATACCAAAGAACTCGCGATCCCGCATTGAAAGTTATTTGGCGTGATTTGCAAAATGAAATTAAAAAACGTTTCGCTATTCTGAGAAATACCAACTTTGAGAATAATGTCTCGAAGTTGGATCCCAGTTCGAAACCCAGTTCGGAAATTAACGAAAATTCTTAAAAAAACCTCAAAAGCCAATTCCAGCGCTTAACGAGGGAAATAAAATTTTATTAACAAATGACGAAAAGGCTCAAAAACTTGCTCAGCAGTTCGAGAGTGCCCATAATTTTAGTCTAGGTCTCACTAGTCCAATTGAGGATCAGGTTACACGAAGCTTCGAAGACATTCTCAATCAAGATAATGTTTTTGACCCTTCGTTGGGAACTAATTTGGATGAAGTGAGATCTATTACTAGAACATTTAAAAATATGAAAGCACCAGGTGATGATGGTATTTTCTACATACTTATCAAAAAACTTCCTGAGAGCTCTTTATCCTTTTTGGTTAATTTACTTAACAAATGTTTTCAATTCGCATACTTCCCAGATAAATGGAAAAACGCCAAAGTTGTTCCAATTTTAAAGCCGGACAAAAATCCAGCTGAGGCTTCTAGTTATCGCCCAATCAGTTTGCTTTCTTCAATAAGCAAATTGTTTGAAAAGATTATTTTAAATAGAATGATGGTTCATATTAATGACAATTCTATTTTTGCTGATGAGCAATTAGGTTTTCGCCATGGGCATTCAACCACTCATCAATTATTGAGAGTTACGAACTTAATTCGGCTCAACAAATCTGAAGGATATTCGACTGGAGTTGCTCTTCTTGATATAGAGAAAGCATTCGACAGTGTTTCCCCAAGGCAGCATACTGGGGCCCATATTGTATAACATTTTTACTTCTGACTTACCTGATTCACCACCAGGGTGTCAAAAATCTTTGTTTGCAGATGACTCGGGCCTCTCAGCCAAAGGGCGAAGCCTTCGTGTCATTTGTAGTAGGTTACAAAAAAGTTTGGATATTTTCTTTACTTACTTGCAAAAATGGAAAATTTCCCCGAATGCTTCCAAAACTCAGCTTATAATTTTCCCACATAAGCCGAGAGCTTCTTATTTGAAACCTTCTAGCAGACATATTGTCACTATGAATGGGGTTCCAATTAATTGGTCTAGCGAAGCTAAATATTTGGGACTTCTGCTAGATCAAAAATTAACTTTTAAAAATCACATTGAAGGCCTTCAAGCGAAATGTAACAAATATATTAAGTGACTATATCCACTTATAAACAGAAAATCAAAACTTTTTCTTAAGAACAAACTTTTGATTTACAAACAAATTTTTAGACCAGCCATGTTGTACGCTGTGCCAATACCAGAAAGAAGGCACTTCAGAGGATTCAAAATAAAATTTTGAAAATTATTCTGAAGTTGCCTCCGTGGAACTTCATAGAATTTCTAATATTGAGATATTGAAACAAATGTCCAACAAAATAATTTCCAATTTTAGACAAAAATCGTTGCAATCTTCTATTGCAACGATTAGCTCCTTGTACCCTTAGTATAAATTAGCTTAGGTTTAGTTTAAGTTAAAAACATTGTAATTCCTACATGGTTCAATTAAACCAGAGAAAAAATTGAAGCCAGAGGCAATTGAAATGTATGAATAATAAAAAAAGTAACATAGCAAATAAGGATGATAGTGTTAAGAAAACACGGAACACCTAGTCTAAGAGATGAATGCATGTATTGGATAATTAGCAAATAAATTTAGTTAAAAAAAAAAAATAGGAAATTAAATATTTTGTCCCATTCCCGGAACTGCATCGCGAGTGGTGCGCATGATGGCGCACGACTATGGCACAGATACGTGCGCTACTCGCGATGCAGTTGCAACATCCGGAAATGCGAGAAAATGCGATTGTCGCGAGACCTCGGTTCGGTTTTCAACTTGATCTACAACATGCTTATAACAATTTCGACATTTTTTTTTCCTTTTCCAATCTTTTGACGTAGGGTTACTGCTCCTGGACTTCAGCTCATAGCTCCGATATTGGTCTCATGAAAAACAAAGCAATGAGAAGGTATCTGGTTTGTTTATTATTTTTGTCATTTTTTTCAGCAGTGAGCACGCATGTTAGCAGAAAGAAGCGATGCAATTGGTGCCGTATTTCTTTGTTTCGCGATGAGATTAATATATGTTCAGTGAGATGGAAAACGGAACAGTTCCCCTACATACTCCTGTTTTATTTTACCCAGTCATATATTTTAAGGATATCACTTTTGGATGTTTGTTAAACTGAAGCTCCGACTACATAAAAAGAAAACGAAAATGTCATTCCCATCAAGCGAGCGGAGGGCAATAAATATTTGTTATGATATAAATCTCATGACCGTCCTTCCGCCAAACTCACGTATGAAGAGGGAGGGAAGTGTATCAGTGTGGAAGCATCCGATAATTCGTTTTCGGAGAGAAATTATAGCCTTTCGGTACAACTTTGTTGCACAAGAAAGGTAAAAAGTATTTTGGCCATAATTTTTAAGGTAATAGTCCAATCGGGCCAATTTTCAATAGAAAGTAATAGGACAGGATTCCGCGTCTAATGCTATTTGTTGTGAGTAAATCGATTCCCGGGTAGAAGCCATGAACAGAATAACAAAACATGATATGGACTTGATTGATATAAAAGATAAAAAAACAGGCAACAATATCAAAAATTTGCACCGAAATATTATTTAAATATATGCTATGGATAAGAACAAACTAATAGCACTTGATATTGATCACTTCTTACAAATAGCATGACTTGATCTCCTCATGATATTTTAGTGCAAAATATTGATATTGTCGTCTGATCTTTTATCTTTTATATCGATCATGTCCATATCTCATTTTGCTATCTAATCAACATTTGATATTAATGAGCTATTTTCGTCTACTCGGGTTGAGGGTAAGTGCATTAAAAGTGAGTTAGACTTTTTTACGCGCCTTTTTATAACACAAAGTATTTTGGCCATAATTTCTGTGCCCATAGTCCGATCTACCAAATTTTCAATAGAAAACAATACGACAGGATTCCGCGTCGCAAGTAAATCGGTTGAGGATGAGTACCAAAAAAGTGAGCTAAACTTCTCGCACTTTTGGTGCGCGCACACACTCACATACACACACACAGAGACATCATCTTAGTTCGTCGAGCTGAGTCGATTGGTATATAACACTATGGGTCTCCAGGGGCCTGTAGCATAATCGAAATTTTACTAATAATATTAGTAGAGTAGCTTGTAACTTGTATTTTTCTGTTGCATAATGAATCTACAAGTATGAATTTACAAGAATTTACAAACTTGCATAAGTCAATACACGTAAATTAAACCCGTTTCAAAAACACACAACAAACAAGTCTATAGGGATTTGATTTATCATGGAGGATACGTACGCGTAACTTACAAATCGCGGTAATTAAAACTTAAGTCAATCCCAAAGGCCACGTAAAAACGACTCCATTGGTTTGGTAACATTGGTTTGGTTAAAACTGCCAATACCACGAAGCCGGCTTAAACCGCGGAATCAATAAATTTACGGAGATAATAATTCGTGTTCCGTGCATACCTATCGCAGTCAAAACATATATTCTATCCACAAATTTGCAAACAAACGTAAACAAATCATTAATTATTTTAGAGCGTCTTAGGGGAAATGCTACAAGGTTAAAATACTATTATTTTTCCATTTACTTCCACTATTCATTTTTTATG
Source organism: Armigeres subalbatus (assembly GCF_024139115.2). Classification (NCBI taxonomy): domain Eukaryota; kingdom Metazoa; phylum Arthropoda; class Insecta; order Diptera; family Culicidae; genus Armigeres; species Armigeres subalbatus. The sequence continues at coordinate 108,612,771 of NC_085139.1, read as the reverse complement.
TATCAACAAACAGATACGTATTTCGTTTCCTACTTGGAAACTTCTTCAGTGTTGTTATCGACTGAAGAAAAACATTGCTCATTAACTTTAAATATGGTGTGTAGGTAGAACTGTAGGTAAAAATTAGGGCACGTCGCTTGGACCGATTCGTCGTCGTCCCGTGGGTAGTAATCTAAACAGCCAGGTATATCCGTTTCCTTGATCTTTTTAAAGTAAGTTTATTTGTTTTGTTTGTAAATTTCTAAGCTTTCCGCTACGTCAAGTTTCCAAGGATTTTGTATTTGTCTGAGAAGTGATATGTTGTCTTTGGTTAATTGATGATCTTCGTTAAATATATGTTCGGCTACTTTAGATTTGAAATGATAATGTATACCCTTTTCAGTGTCTTTGTTTGCTTTAGTTACTTCTGCCAAATGTTCTTTGAACCTCGTGTCTAGTGTTCGTTTTGTCTGTCCTATGTAGATTTTGTCACAGTGTGGGCATGATATTTTATAAACTCCAGATTTTCCTAATGCGTCAACGGGGTCTTTTGTGCTTCCAAGTAGTGTCTTCAGTTGGTTGTTCCTGCTACTGAAAACTAATTCGATACCAATTTTTCTAAATTTTGAGCGTAATGGTCTGGTTATATTATGGTCAAAATTAACGGATACTCGTCATAATTCATTTGTTATTGGTGATAATGTAGTTAATGATTTTTCTGTACTGGGTTTTCTATGTTTGTCTATAATAGCTTGAATAGTTCTAGTTGAGTATCCGTTTAGTCTAGCTGTTTCAAAAATGTAATTTAATTCTTTCTGTTTCCCTGTGACGCTAAGTGGAAAAGTCTCGAGTCTATGTATCATGTGTTGGAATGCGGCTGCTTTGTGTTGGTGTGAATGGTTTGAAGTGTTGGGTATAACTCTTTGTGTGTGTGTGGGTTTTCTGTAAATTTCAGAAATTCATTTGGTTTGATTCTCTAACTATTAAAACATCCAAAAGGGCAATTTTCCGTCTTTCTCTTGTTCACAAGTGAACTTGATATCCCTATGTGCACTGTTAATGGCTTCTAGGATTGATGGAGTGCGTCTTTCCTAATGATGCTGAAGATATCATCTACATATCTCCACCATCGCTCAGGAATGGCCCTTTTCCTTCAAATCCTTTTCAAGATTAGCCATGAACAGTTCACATAAGAAAGGGACAGGGATTACCCATTAATGTTCCTTTTGTCTGTTTGTAGTATTCTCCCCTGAATGTAAAATAGTTCTCCTCTATGCAAAGTCTTGTTAATATTAAATATGTGCGTACTTTTGTCTTCCAAGTTACGTCTGATTTTTGTTTAAGTAACCAATCTTCCAACAAGAGAATAGCTTCTTTTACAGGTACACTGGGGAACAATGTAGCCACATCAAATGAAACCATTATCTCGTCTTCTTCGATATCTCTTGAATTTTGAAAATTGTAAATAAACTGTTTTGTGTTTTGTATCTGGCTAGTGTCTGTTTGTGTGTGTAGAGTGTTTGGAATTCTTTGACTAACCATTTCGCTATTTTGTGAGTTGGGGATCCTTCCGCAGATATTATTTGTCTGATTTCGTTTCCTGGTTTGTGAATTATTGATTGTCCTTTAATTCTAGGTAAAGTTGAGTTGGAGATTTTAAGTCGAGGTAAATTTTCAAATATAGGTTTACATTCTTTGATGGTTTTATCTACTTTTTTCACAATATCTGCCAAAGGATCTTTTCTCTGTTTTCTGTATGGACCATTATTAAGTTTTTCTGTCATGAGGTTATCGTAATTACTTTTATCTATAATGACAATTGCATTGCCTTTATCGACTTTTGTATAGAAAACTGGTTTTTCTTTTAATTCCTTAATAGTTTTAGTCTCGTGTGTTATTTGGGTGTGTGTTCTAGTGTCTTTAATGTGTCTTCTGTAAATGTCCTAGCTGTGTTTTTCTGGTCAAGGAAATTTGGCATGAGTCTATGGCCGTCTCTAAGTCTATAATTATTTGGTTTAAATCAGGCTTTGAGGTCAAAGCGTAATTTAAACCATTTTATGTCTATACTTGTTCTGATGAAAACTCCTGCGATGATCTGTTGACTACGAATCCTTCCAAGGGTGCACTTTCACTTTATCACTTTCACTATATCACTTTTCACTTTATCACTTCGGAATTTTAATAAATTTAGTTTTAGCATGTAACAATCTTTTGCGCTCAGACTCACATTTTTCTGCTACTTTTACTTTAGTCAAAAGAGAATTCTGCTGGATATTGTTTAGCTAATTTAAAGGTGCAAATTATAACATTCTAAATTTTTGATATTCAATTTACTGTACAATGTTTTGATGCTTTCTTTTACGTGCTCTCGTTCTATTTTCTGAATAAGATGGGCATGGTTGGGTGATCTTACTTTAATTTTATGGCTGACAGGGGTAAGTGTTAGTTTTAGGCAATTTTCAAGGAAATATCTTTATGTAATGAGGCAATGATTTTCTTGAGTGCGATGAACTTTTTTGGATCTGAGGGCTTGGTTGCCATTATAATAATTAATTATTTTAGAGCGTCTTAGGGGAAATGCTACAAGGTTAAAATACTATTATTCTTCCATTTACTTCCACTATTAACTTTTTTTATGTATCAACAAGCAGATACGTATTTCGTTTCCTACTTGGAAACTTCTTCGTCGATAACAAACACTGAAGAAGTTTCCAAGTAGGAAACGATACAGTATTTAAAGTTAATGAGCAAAGTCGATAACAACACTGAAGAAGTTTCAAGTAGGAAACGAAATACGTATCTGCTTGTTGATACATAAAAAAGTTAATAGTGGAAGTAAATGGAAGAATAATAGTATTTTAACCTTGTAAACAAATCGTTTACCTCCGCATTGACAGTGAACTGTCGGATGAATTTTGACAGGTAAATGAACCTGACGGACTTGTAATTTCAACCTTACTAATAATACAAGTACTAATATTATTAGTTGGCAAAACATTATTATGCGACGCAAATTACAAGTACTTGTAATTTGTTGACTTGTAACTTGTAACTTGTAGCTAATATTATTAGTCGGATTATGCTACAGGGCCCAGGCCTTCTGTAAAAGTTTGGTTTTGGAGCAAACATATAGCCTTTTCGTATACTTTGTGTTTCGGCCATAACTTCCGATCAGGCCAATGTTCAATAGGACACATTGGGACAGGACTATGCGTCGAATGCAACTTGTTGCAAGCAAATCAGCTGAGGATAAATGCCCAAATGAGTGACATTCTTTACGCGATTTTTTCGTAAAAGTTTGCATTTTAGCTATAACCTCCGATCCCATAGTCCAATCTGGCCAATTTTCAACAGAAAATAATGGGACAAGATTCTGCGTCGAATGCAATTTGTTGCGTGTAAATCGATCAAGGTTAGGTGTCCGAAAAATAGGTGACATTTTTTGTAATTTTTCCATAAAAACCCAGATTAATCCACCTAGCGGTGATGGTGCCTTTCTCGTTTTTTTCGAGTGAGTAATTTCTACGCACTTTTGGTATGAAAAAAAAAGTATTTTGGCCATAACTTCTGAGCCCATAGTTTGATCCGGCCAGGATTCAATACGAAACAATGGGACAAGATTCCGCGTTGAATGCAACTTATTGCGAGCAAATCGGTTAAGGATAAGTGTCTGAAAAATGAGTGAGATTATTTTGGGCACACACATACACACACACACATACACACACGCACACACAGGGCTGCGAAATGGTGAGTTAACATCTGGGAAGGAGCGACCTACCAGCTCTGGTCCTCACAAGTTCCAATCTCACGCTTCCACGGGTCTTCCGATGACAATTGACCGCCAGCTAAGGGTTGCGTACTTAGCTGGTAGTGCAGCCTGGGCACTGTTGTCCTTCTGACATCCAGGTCGGTGGCACGACGCCATGTTTTTGTAGCCAACATCTCAATGTAAAATTCATGATAGTATTTGTTTTGTTTACAAACATCACGTTTGATTCTCATTAGGATACAGAACTGTCAGTGGGATACGGTCGCGTAATGTTGGCTGCAAAACAAACCTATTGTGTGAGATAGGGATGCCACCCGGCTGCTGACATCAGCTAGAGTGAGTGGGTGCGACCAACGGGACCATCATTATTAATATTTATTTATTCAGACTAAGGCCGAAGTGGCCTGTGTGGTATATAAGAGTCTTCTCCATTCGGCTCGGTCCATGGCTACACGTCGCCAGCCACGCAGTCTACGGAGGGTCCGCAAGTCATCTTCCACCTGATCGATCCACCTTGCCCAAGGTGACGGGACCATCGTCCCTAACCCATAATCCCAAGGCGTTAAGCGACCCGTGCCGAGGGGATGCATGGGGTGGGGTACCTGGGCACCCTCCACAGTAATTGTCCTTTACCGCGTCATGCTGGGCTCTGGCGTGGTGGACCTCTTTTGTTTGTTTGTTTATTGTCCAGTAGCGTAAGATATAAATCTTTTCAATTCCCGAGTAACACAATTCAGTCTGATTTGGTTGCAGCAACTTATGCATGACTTGATTTGGTCATATATAGGTCTTATTAACTCGTCTATGACAAATGTGTTGCTTGGGTTACTACCTCCGGTAACACAATAGACACAAAAACTAACTTAACTACTATATTATTTTTCTTGGGTCACTTAACCATCTCCCAGAATCCGCCGGTAGAGGTTATAGACGGCCCATGGCTTGTGAAGGCGATGGGCTTTCGGCCTTCGAGGTGGCGACGGAACAGCTGGACGCCATCATCGACTTTGCGTCTTCGAAGCATAATATCAGTAAGGAACGGAGCATAATATCAGTAAGAGGAGCTTGCTGAAACTTCGAAAGTCGATGCTGGACGCCAAGCTGAAGAGGGCATTCGGGACGGCCAAGTGTAAGCCCGTGAAATCCGTGGAGTCGAGGTCTACCCAGACTGAGGCCCAAGGATTCGCGGACTCGGGCAAGGTCGAATCGACCGAGGGCGTGCCAGCGAAGACGGTGGTGCCAAAGTCTACCCAGACTGAGGCTCAAGTATTCTCGGGCACGTCGGGGGTGACTGCTCCAACGGAGCAGACACAAGAACGGGGGAGACAGTCTCCAGGGGATGAGCTCCCTGGGGGCCGCTCCAAAACGCGGAGGGTTACTACCCCGAACAAGGGTAGTGGGGCTGGGAAGCTGATCCCCGGCCAGGTACCTCCAAAACCGGAGGAGGAAGGACCTGGAAAGGTCCGTCCATCCAGGAAAGACGGTGGTAAGGGGTTACGGCAGGCTGAGAGCTCTCAGCCGCACCCGACCAGGGAAATAGAGGGGGATGACGCCTCCTGGACCCTGGTCAAAACAAGAGGAAATCGAAGACGTCAAGGTTCGAAAAGAAGGCCCAGGCGTATGAGGGTAGCAAGAAGTCTAGGGTAGGCGCCAATCGCTCAAGGGGCGATGCCCTAGTCATCAAAACGAACGAGGCTAAGTACTCGGACGTCTTAAAGGCGATGAGGAGTGACGTCAATCTCGGTGAACTCGGCGTCGACGTACGTCGAATAAGACGTACCCGGATGGGCGAGATGATCCTCGAGCTTATGCGGGGCGTCTCGCAAAAGGGCGCCGCCTACAAGCAGTTGGCGGAGGAAGTCCTAGGCGAGACGGTCAAGGTGAGGGCACTCACGACGGAGGTTAATCTAAGGGTTAAAGACCTGGACGAGATCACCGAAGTCGAAGAGCTCGTCACGGCACTGCGGCGACAGTGTGAAGTGGAGGCGCCCACCGCAGCCGTTCGGCTACGGAAAGGTTCGGCAGGGACGCAGGTAGCATTGGTCCGGCTATCTGCAGAGGACGCCTCCAAGGTAGTCAAGTTAGGGAGCGTCAAGGCGGGATGGTCGGTATGCCCTGTGAGCATATACGAGCAACCCGAAGTTTGCTTCAAGTGCCTGGAACCGGGGCACAAGCAATGGGACTGCAAAGGCCCTGACAGAAGCAATCTCTGCCGACGCTGCGGATTGGAGGGACATAAGGCACAATGCTGCACGAACCCTCCCAATTGTTTGATTTGTTCCAGCAAAGCTATGAACAGCAAGCACCCCATGGGGGTTCGATGTGCCCGGCGTTTAAGCGTGCTGCAAAATCACAGTGCAGGTAACGCAGCTGGCTTGCTCGGCCTCGCCCGAGTGTTTGGTGTGCGCAGGTTTAGAGGAAACGGCGGAACACGTGTTGTTCGTGTGCTCATGTTTTCGCGCAATGCGTGACCACATGTGGACACTACCCCGGACAACCTAGTTCGGAGGATGTGTAAAGATGAAGTTGGCTGGAACGCCGTTTTATCGGCTATCGCCCAAATCGTCTCGGAGCTACACATAAGGTGGCGCGTGGACTCAAGGATGGCTAGTTCAGGCGCAAATAAGAGGTGGTCCAAGGGATCGGAGTCGGCTTCATGGGTCATGCCGGTGGTCATGCTCTGTGGTCGAACTCGATCCTTTTATCGAATAAGTGGCCGCGCGAAGAACAACATGGTATCGTCGCTTTCGCGGTGTCGGTATTGCTCTATTTGGCGGGGCGCCGGCTTGAACGCAGTTCTTTACATCCCACACTATTGATGGTCTTCGTGCGTGTCAGACACGATCACTCTGCCTCGACAGCGAGTAGTGTTGTACCCGGAATTTCGCAAAGACAGTTTGATACCCGACGGATCAACAGAAGGGTGCTGTTGTTTGGACTTTTAGTCATAATTCGAATGGCCGTCCGCGCTACCGACTGTGTAACAAGTAATCCAAACGGAAGAGTGCAAGCTTCGGCCATGATGGAATTAATCGGGATGGTCATAAAAGCTCCGAAAGCATAGCATACCATTTTATTGTACGAGGGTCTGCAGGGTCTCCGGTCCTCCTCGGCTCACTAGTCCAACTCCATACATCAATTTCGCAGTTACTAGCGCCGAACCCACCTGCAGTAGGGTCGCTCGGTTACCACGTGGAAGTTTCGCTCCAATCATCTGGAGGATTCGCAGTCGTGAGTCGCACGATTTTTTCACCGCTTTACAGTGCGGTTTAAACGTGAGCGTTCGGTCCAGAGTGACACCCAGGATCTTTAGGAGGTTGGTTTTCGGAACAAGAGTTCGTTCGAAGGTGATCTCTTTCGCCGGCTCTCTGCGCGCGTTGGGGCTGCAGTCTGCGATTTGGTCGCTGGTATAGAGAATCCCACGCTCTTCGCCCACTTGTTCACAGCTTTGACGGCGGTTTGCAATCTGCGGTGTAGGGTGGGTGTACCAATTGACGCCATACATAAGGACAACTATTTTTAAAAAAATAAGTAAAAGGCATGTGGGTGGACTTTATATATCAAGCGAAAGGTTTTACTTCCTGCTCCTTAGAACAGCTCTGAAAACCACAATAAAATTTGTTTTAATCCTCAAAATTGATTAATCCATAATAGGACCGCATGCACCAGTTGTGGCACTATTCTTAATTTTGGTTCCTTATTTGGCAATTCCCATTGTTTTCTTATGGGATTGGCCAAATAGGGACCACTAGTGCGACAACTGGTGCAAAGGAAGTTAAAAATTAAGCAAAATCAATTTTTACAATTATGCTTTGCTTGTTTTGGAGGAGATCAAAGGTTTTATGGTATCATATGAATATGCTTTATCGATATGAACTTGGTTTGCGGTGATTTGATTGGCCATTTGGCATATAAAGCACTAGTGCGACAACTGGTGCTATAGCCACAACTGGTACATCTAGCCTAAACCTTCCTCTTTTGCTCTACGCACCGCGAGGAGGATGTCATCAGCATACAAAATAATTTCAACTCCAGCGGGCAACACGCGGAAAATTGGCTGCATCGCGATGAGAAACAGCGTCACGGACAGAACGGAACCCTGAGGTACTCCGTTCTCTAAGAGGTACTCTTGCGTTCTGAGAGGAAACTCAGCAGTAAATTCAGCATCCGTCCACGTATTCACCAAGACTTTAGAGTTCGCAGAATGCCATTTCGCCAGGTGGTGTCGTATGCCTTCGATAAAACCAGGGATGCTATCAGGCAATGATCGTCGGTAGTAGGCAACGATCTTTCAAGCTCGACAAAGTACGTATCGGTACCATGCCCAGCATGAAAAGCGTGATGGCGCTTATCGAGCCTTTTGGAGTTAACCTAACGGGGGATATTTCCGGAATTATAATTCTCGACCGGAAGCGAAATAAAAACGTTTGATCCGGTTGTTGGTAGTATCGAGAATATAATTTTCCTGTGAAATGCATTTACAATGTGTACATATAATTTAAGGCTATTCTCAGTATACTTGTAATAGAGGTTATTATTAAATGAGAACATACTGCATTTCAATAACGCAAATATACAGAGGTTTACTCACGTTTTAGTTTTCCTTTTAGTTCATATAATAGTTCGTAGTCTGTATCTAGTTTGTAGTAGCAATGATCTAGGTAATAAGTTGAGTTTAGTGTTCAATTCGAAGACATTCTCTTTGTTCGCTTACCCGTGTGGTAATCAAATATCACCGGTGTGATAATTTAGGGGAGCTAAGCACTGCGGAAAGCAGCTTTGGTTATGCAATCGGGCCTGCTATAACATCAAAGGTTTAGTTCATAGTTCACATAGTTTTAGGATAAATTACTTTACCGGTTACGTATGTAGATGTTAAGCACACAATTATATATAGTTAGTATAAGCACTTTTAGGTAAGATTTACTTTAATAATAAGATACTATTTGTAGCACGAGTAGCTGATATGCATGGTATTAATTTACTTTGGTCTTCTACTTTGCTGACTCACCCGGTGACGGCAGAACTACCTGTCACTTCACTGTCATCGAAGCTGTATCTGCTGTAGGGCTGCGACGATGTAGCTAATGCTATAAACAGATGCGCGCGCTGGCCTAATGGGGTAGGCCAACAGAGCCGTTCTACTGGATTCGAGTTCGGTAATCAGTCGCCGATTAATAATCCGCTCGAGAAGCTTCGCCATGCATCTGGTGAGCGAGATTGGCCAGAAGGCATTCGGTCCGAAATCGCGGCAGTTTGGTTTTGGAATAGGAATGACGACGGCTTTCCGCCAGTTAGCGGGAAACTCGCCACTGCGCCAGATATAGGTTAACACCTCGAGAAGCGTCGATTTCATGGATACCGGAAGACGTTGCAGCAGAGGGTACCCGATCGAATCTGGACCTGTTGAGGCACTTCGCCCTTTGTTGAGGGCCCACAGAAGTTCGCTCAGGGTAATATCGATGTTGTATACATCATCATTGTGATGCGAAAAATCTATGGGCCGTCGTTCAGCTGCTGCTTTCGCCATCTGGAACGATGGAGGGCTAGCTGGAAGTTGCCGATCTCTCGCAATACACTTTTGCCAGTTCTTCTGCCGCTTCTTTAGGATCATCCGTGAATCCATCCACTCGCTTCAGGACTACCGGGTGCTGTTGCCGATTACCACGCAGAGTATTCACTGTCCGCCACAATTCGGTCGTCGTGCTGCTGGGTGATATTTTCGCTACAAAGTTTTGCCATGACTGTTCTTTTGCCTCACTGATCGCGCCGCCAATCGTGCTTCCTGGAATTTCGCCAAAGCTTCGGGATGGCCCGGATCACATTGCTGCGGTATCGGAGACACTTTCGCCGGTGTCGAATTGCTGCTTTCGCTTCGGGGTACCACCATGGTGTCGCTTTCGGTCCAATTCGACCGCTGGATCGTATCTTCTCGGTGATGATGTTAATGTCCCACTCGACATCTGGCCGGATGGTTTCGGCCATAAGCCACTCGTACAACGTCCAATCAGCTTGATCGTAGAGCCACTTCTGTCGTGTCGTTCGATGGTTCGTCCATCTGGGAATGGATAAGATGATCGGGAGGTGGTCGCTATTATGCGTGTCCGACAGGGTTCGCCAAGTAACAGATGGTTACGTCAATTGCCGAGGTTTTGTCCGTACCCGGATCGATGCGGGTATGTGTGCCGTCGTTCAGAATCACCAACCGATGGGTCAAAATCGTCTCGGCGATGAAGCGAACAAGCGGGTTCGATTGGTGAGATCCCCATGCGAGATGGAGCGCGTTGAAGTCCCCAAAAAGCAACATCGGACTCTCTAGCTGCTCGAATAGCTCATTCATCGTAGCCTGACACTGCATAGATTTCGGCGGGATGTAGACAGATACTACCGTCACCTGGATCGGTGCGTGGATGCGTACTGCGATAAGTTGCAGGGTGGTGTGGATCTGCACACGCTCAAACGGTATGCCTTCTCGGATGGCTAGGCCAACCCCGTGTTGCCAGTAGTGTACGCTGTTTGACTCCAGAAGTAATATATAGTTCCTGCCCACGAAATCTGGTGCAACAACGGTTTGATTTACCTTGGTCTCCTGTAGTGCAACGACGCAAGGCTCGAGATCAGCGATAAGAAGCCTCAATTCGCTGATATTGCCACTGAAGCCACGCAGGTTCTACTGTAGGGCGAAACCGCCACCGGATAGACTATCCGTGACGGACCGTGTGACGGATTATGATGTGGATGCCCTCCGCGTCGGCGGAGAGAGCGGTTACTTCTGCAGGTGTTTGTACTATAATGGGACTTGCCTGTGGGACGCTTTGCCCCACAGTATAAGCCGCTGTCGAAACCACTACACTAGTTTTGCCAATACCGACAACAGCCGGCACTGGGGATGCGCTTTATGTAATATTTATTCGATGGGATGGGCCTGTTCCGGGTGAGAGAGCTGCTGTGGTGTGGTGTGGACCTGTAAGATTTTTCGAGACAGTATCTGTTTGCTGAAAGGAACCTTGAGGGCTGACCTGTGGGATGCCTTGCACCACAGTGCCAGCCGTTGCTGAAACTACTACACGATTACATCCAGATCTGCCTGCAACAGCCGGGACTGGGGAAAGGCTTTGTGTAGTACTTCCAACTGCTCCGCTATTAACGCTTTCATCGGTTGTATATGCTGGGTGCTTCGTGCTTGCAAGTGTAGGGCGGCGGCCAGGGTATATGAGGACTACCCCTCCCCCTGCCGTCTATCCCGATGTCTCGGTGTCGTGAAGGTATTTGATTATGTAGGACGGCGGCCAGGGCAATGAAGGGCTACCTCTTCCCCTTGCCGTCTATCCCCAGTTTCCGGTGTCGCGGTATGACCAATGTTTCCATCGGCTACGGAGATAAATTCATCATCAACGGGTTGGGGATGACTCCTTTAATCTGCCGTTCTTGTTCTTTAATTAAACTATGTAAAATATATCTCGGTTAACTTTTCAAAAAGAACCTAAGTAACATTTTTTTCATGAATTAATTTGAATAGCGCAATCAACAGAAAAACATGAAAGCTTTTGATTGCAGTACTCAAATTAATTCATGAAAAAAATGTTACTTAGGTCCTTTTGAAAAGTTAAGCGAGATATAGTCAGCAACAATATACAGTGGACTCTCCCTTACTCGATATTGAAGGGACCGTCGAGTTAGGGAGGCATCGAGATAGGGAACACATTTATACTTGTCCGAATAGTTTAACTTTGTTTCCTTATTAAGTAAAGTGGAAGTGGTGTGTTCGAGGTGAATAGTGAACAGCGAGAACTGGGAAATGAGAAATGAGATGTTCGAAATAAGTACAGAGTAGTGAGAAGTGAGTACTGAGAAACAGAAGTGAGTATTGAGTAGTGCGATGTGTGTAGTAACATGTGAGTAGTAGGAAGTGAGACATGAGAGGTGAGATATGAGAAGTGAGGAGTGAGAAGTAAGATGTGATAATTGCAAAGTAAGTATAGTAGGATATGAGTAGTGAGATAAGCATAAGCAAGAGGTGAGCAATGAGAGATGATACCGTGCACGCACCATACTTTGCGCAGTTAAGGAAATGCAAAATTGAATCAACTCGTACAACTTACAGAAAGTAGCTATCTGCCTGAAATAGTTTACATGCTGTAGTATTATTATCATATTATTGTTTGAGAATTAAATTTGGTACAAAAAATTCAAAATAAATAGTAAATTGAACTTCAAAGCAGACCCCTTATTATATGCCTAACTTTGCGCACATAACTTGGAAAATTTCTAACACGAAGCAAGCGTCTATCATACAATTTTTCATCCAAATTTTATTTTTTCAGCTAATACTACTATTACAATTTATGTTCATTCCATTTGTAGGCATATTTGAGCATATTTGAGAATATGGGGATGCCCGGCATTATTTTCTTATGATTCCACATACTTAGTATGTTTTCACGTCTGTTGGTGTATGTACAGCCTCATTTATGTACATTAGCCACAGCAAACAAAAGTAATTTTTTGCGTAAACCCTATTCCGACGAGGTATATCATAAATGTTGAAAATATCGAAGAAATACGAGTTGTGCGCAAAATTAGGTACACTGTATTGAAAAATTGTTCCTAACATTGCGCATCATATATTTTAAAGAAAAATGTAAATAAAATTCTCAAATTCTCATGAGATGGCTTCTACAATATTATAATTATTGGGTCCATGTGTAATCAGTTGTCAGCGAATGTAAAAATTTACAAAAATACAGTTTTCAGGTAAACTGTCACTTGTCATTTGTGCTAAGAACACGCCATTTTGGTCATTTTCACTGTTTTCAGTACAAGTTTTGACTATTAAAATGAAAAATATGTCATTTAACAGCGAAAAAATGCATGCACTGTTATGATAACATGTATATTGTGCTGACAAGTAATAATTATATTTCGAAATTTGATTTAAACGCATTCTATTACAAAAATAACCACAAAATGCGCAAAGTTAGGAGCTGCGCAAAGTTGGGAAGTGGAAGTGAGTGGAGGAATATAAAAGACATAAAAAAGAAGGAAGATGAAAAAAAAGAAGGAAACAGAAAAAATCTCGTTTATTAGGGTAATTCGCTAAATGTTGAACGGTTAAGTTCGACTTTTTTGTTTTTAATTAATTGTTCTGTGAATACTTAGTTCAGGGTTCGTAACATAAGGTCATCTTATAAAGCCAGTGATTCAGTGTCCGTTCTCTTATGTTTCAAATAAATAATATTTATCGTTGGATACACAGACGTTGTTTTATATGACTCCTTTCGAACCTAAATGTTGAACGCATCCATAACCTATAAAAGTCTAATGTTGAACGATCCTCGTTAGATGTTGAACGGTTGTTGTTTGCTGCTCAAGACGTTAAATAATAAGTTTGTTATTCAAGACGGGAAATATCTATAGGAAAATGTTTTACATTGTTTTACACGATGAAAATTGAATTCGAAAATCAAAACCAATAAAACGAACAAACTATTATGGTAACCAACAATTTAAAACAAAAATGATTAATCCATAGAATGTCATTCATTTTATTTCAAATTCATTGTATAGAATCCATACATTTCAACTTTTGTGTTTAGGTATTTTAAATAGCCGATTTCCAAAAAATAATGATTAATAAATGCTTAAAGTAGTTCTTCATGTGATACCGATCAATTGCGGATCCGCTTGGACATTTTTCCTTTTTCTTCAGATGCCTCCACTTTATCCATATTTCGTTTGTTTTTCAATTTTAGATTTTTCATTTTATCCTTCAGTTCTTTCTTTTTCTCATTTTCAACTTTCTTCAAAGCTCGTCGCTGCTCAAGCAAAATTTTCCGCTCTTGTTTCTTCCTTTCGACGTCCGCTTTTTTCGATGCCCGTTGTTCGACGGCTTCCTGACGACGAATCGCAGCGTTTTCTTTTTCTTGCTCCTTCTGTTCAAGCTCTTGAATGCGCTCTGCAGCAGTTAGGATGAAATGGCGTTTTTGTTTGTAGTTACGTTTTATTTGCTTCCGTTTCGGAGTTGGTGGGAGTTGTAGGAAATTAGAAATACTAATGCGACGAGGACCATGGTCAGTAATTCGTGACCCACCTTCAGCTCTTGAAAATTGGGTTCCGATTGATGTTTGACTTATTGCCGATTTTGTATTGACGTTTTCCATTAGTGCAGTTTCCGAATTGATAGGATCTTCAGCATATGACGAGGTGTGCAGTAGCATTGGGGAAGTACCTACCATTTGCGGTGTGTTCGGAATTGGCGACAGCTGGCGTGGTAACGGAGACAGGCTTGGTTCAAAATCAGAATCCGGTGTAGATGACCAAAGCGTTATTTTCGGAGATGGAGGTGTTGCCAAAAATCCTGAAGCTACTAAGAGACTTTCCGCCGAGGACTCATTGGAGTTTTCTGTGGAGTATGTAATTACTGTCAAAGTTGGTGGATCTCGTAAGCTGGACCCGGTTAACGAACCCACAGGCACTACTGGAACATTCGGCACAGCTTCTATTTCCGATGATCTCGCCAAACATCTACTGTAATCAATGGCATCCACATCAAAGGGAAAAGTTCCGGTTCGGATAGCAGTATCTAGGGCACCTCCAAAATGGTCAATCGTGAAGGTGTTTCCATCGTTCTCCATCTTCCATTGGTCGATTACCTTAGTCCACTGGTTTTAAGGGGCTTGAATATTGAAACATCACAGGGTTGCATTATGTGCGTTGCATTCGGGTATAATGCGATTAAAATTATTCCCAAAGTAGCACAAGCCTCTGCTGCTTCAATGCCAGTGTGGGAAGAGTGGCCGTCTACAAAGAAGATAACCGGAAACGGAACATTGCGGCGCACTAACGATGGATACAGAATGTTCTGAATGTAAGCCTGGAAATTTTCTCTGTCCATCCAGCCGCGCTCAGATTTGCCAACACCCCAATCGGATTGCATGCTCATCAGAATATGTTTCGATAGACGCTTGTACGGCAGGATGATATCCGGCGGGAACATATACCCATCAGCATCAAAGGTGAACAAAACCGTAATATTCTTCTTTGGGTCTGCTTTCTGAACGAGGTACACATTTCGATTTCCTTTCGTTGCAATAACTGACTTCGTCTCTGGATCGAATAGGAACATCGTTTCGTCTCCATTCAGAATTCGCCGCGGGTCTTTCAGGATATCTGACAGATTTTCCTTTGCGACGTAGTCTCCAATTAATTGAAACCACTTCCTGATATCGGATTCACAGACAGTTGCAGCCGCATGACTTATGTTTTCGGGCTTCCGGATAGACAATGCATCGATCACTCCTCGACGTTTTAAGAATAGTTCCAACCACTTATAACCTGTGAAACAAAAAAATACATAAATATTGAATCATTTATTAGGAATATTATATAAAATATTACCGGGAGTGTTATCCTTAAAAATTGTGTCCCGGTTCGTCGAGTCCAAAAACGTCTTCACTCTCGAAAACAGAGCGTCCTTCGTGCAAGGGAATCCTCGTTTTTCCATCTCCTTAATCCATTGCGCAAGTTTGTTCTCATCGTGCTGGGAAAGCACTGGTTTAGGTCCACGGGGAATTTTTCCTGACCACTTGGAGCTTAGCCGAAAATGAAGCGTTCCTTTCGGTATGCCGTAGTGACTAGCAGCTTTTCCCAACGTCATCATCTTTGACTTCACAGCGGCTACTGCATGATTGAGGTTAGATTCCGGATACTGTTTTTGTTTGCTTCGATTTTTAGCAACTTGCTTTTCAGTAAGTGTTTCCTGTAATAAAAGAAAAGTTCAACAGATCAATAATGTATGTAATGCATCATTTAAATGATTATTTTACCGTATTATCCATGTCCATTTTGGGGGAAGAGAGCAACTATCTAACGACACAAATAATTTTATTGCTACACGAACTGAAGTTGTAAACAAGGCAAATGTCATGGACCGTGTGGCCAGAAATTATTCATTAAAAATGCGAAAGTTTGGATTTTCTATGAATATTATGCGAATATTGTTAAACAAGCTTAATAATAAGCTTTTTAATAAACCATTGGATACAATTACATCAGTACTACCTAATAAAGGGTTTTATTTTTTTATATTTTGTGGAGCATTTATTAGTGAAATGGAAAACTATCTGGCACTTCTGCTTACGAAGCCAGCTGCTTTAGGTTATGTTAGTGTTCAACAAATGGCCACATAAGCAAGAATAAAAATGCAATTAAAATATTCATTAAATTCATCAAATTAATAACAATAAGTAATATAAATTTAGTCAATCATATGAGAAACTTTTCGGATTTAATTTGAAAAAATAGTGGTAGTGATGTGTAAAGTAATTAAAGTTGTAAAGCTTAAATAGTGAGAGCAAAAATTTAATTTTTAATTTAGAGATATTAGGTATCGTTGAAACATCAAGTGTAAAATATTTTCGGAATTAATTTTCACATAGTAAAAACCAAGATGCAAAGCAAAATATCACCAGAAAATGTCATAACGTTTCAAGCGCATTTGCGACTTTTGTTATATTTCTAGGAAAATGTTTATAGTGAAATCCATTATGATTTTTATTCACACCGTTCAACATTTAGGTAGTGTTCAACAATTGGCGAATTACCCTACTTCTCTTTCCTTGTCTGTCAGTTTTCACTTCCTACTACTCCCTTCTTATAACTACCTTCTCAGGTCGGTAAAGAAGAGCCGAACCCTGTAGCTTAAGCGATTCTATAGAAGCCAAAAATACATTTTATTCAGCCGCTCGAACGAGGAGAGAAAAGCGATAACCGAGTTTTTTTTATCTTTTGCATGCGTTATTTTGATTCCCCGTTGACCATCCCGTCTAACGATTGAGTTTAGAGAGTGTGAGGTGGTACGACTCGCCGGTTCGGTTGTTTTTTTTTATGGACTCGCCTTGAGGAGTCTCGCCGGGATACAAATCTTGCCTCTTCGCATGCAGGTGAAACTTTTTGCTTGCTTGGCGCTTAAACCAAGTGGTTACTCCAACCGATTCGGACGGCGAAGATTGCCGACCGTTACAATGTGGAGGACCTTATTACTCTGGAAAACATTTGCATGACGAATGTTAATTTTACTAGCCCAGCAGGGACTACGTCCAAGGGCTTGACGATCCCTCCCCAGGCCATCTGCGAGTTGTGGTGTCTGCCTAGGATGTGGTGGGGTTTGACAGTAAGTAAGTATTAAACCACAGAGAACAGACTTTCATCTTCATTCGCGTGGTTGTGTAAAAGTTTTTACTGGTCGGACAGTAATCCGGTTAAAATGGTTGTCGACAACGATCCGACGGGCACAAGAAGGCGAGGTGCGCAGCGGGCAAGTTGGATCGATCAGGTGGAAGATGACTTGCGGACCCTCCGTAGACTGCATGGTTGGCGACGTGTAGCCATGGACCGAGCCGAATGGAGAAGACTCGTATACCGCACAGGCCACTTCGGCCTTAGTCTGAATAAATAATAATAATACTACAGAAGTTGCTCACTTCTGAAGAAAATGGTTCTTTTCCCAGTAGGTACAGCATCAGCTCGCTAACTAGGTGCTTTTTAACTGGACTGTTTTTTAACTGTGCATTCGCTAACTGGGCCAAATACCAGTTAAAAAGCAGTTATTCGTCAAAAACAACAACAAAGACTCGGTGACGAGGGGATTCTGAATGGTAAATTCTTTAAGCTTTATGTAAAACACGCATCGCGAATTCCTTCGAAACAATAATATTTTGTAATTCTCCCTATTTTTCAATTTTGCCTATACCTAAAAATTGAAAAAAATAAATAAATTTTTAATGCGCAAAGTCAGGGCGCGCGAGAAATCAGGGCGTCAGGGTACACTTAATAGAAAAAAAATCTAGCCTTGCCTTTCAAAGCCAAGTCAAACGTTCTCATTAGTTTTTATTCTATTTCCCATTACTCTTTCAGTTCAAGTTCTTCAATCGCCAGCGGTCCAGCAAATAGTCATACCCCAGTCATTGATTGCCGCTGATCCAATCGCATTGGCCACAGAAAATGCCAAGCCAGTGCGGTACAGCCATGGTGACAGCAGCATACGCAAAACCAAACCACAAGCAGATGGTGCCCTCACCGGACGCGATGAAAACCCCACACTGAAGCTGGTAACACGCGTTCTCGACACATTCCGAGCCCCGCTGCCGACACAACAGGTACTACTGATTCAACAGAGAAATCGAGCCCTACCGGGGTGCCCACTGTGTGACGCTTCGGTGTACAGCTATTGCGACTACAAGGTTTACCACGATGGGTGCTGCTGTGGAACGACGAGCGGCGGTTACGGAAACGGATTCGGGGGAGGGTCAAATGGTTTGTTCTGAATTATGGTTCAATTGTCAGTCGATACATATTGGAATACTTACAGGTATTGGCTACGGAGGTTGCGGATACAAGGAGGACTGCAGTTTCATTTATGCAAATTCATGTTACGAGCACCAGCTGATAGTGAATTGTTGCTGCAACTCTCCTTATTGATGAACTTTCACAAGCAGTAACAAATCGGTTTCGCATGATTTCAGAGTTCGCCAAAACTTTTTGGCGAGTTAATTTATTCAACTCTATTAATACAAACAAACTGTACTCGTAATTGAATATAGTTCTTAAACTAAACGATTCCTTGCGGTTATTTTTTTCATTCATTCCATATTATTATCCTTCAGTTAAATAATGTCTAGCACTTGGTATCACTCATTCCAAAAACCATATTCTTTTATAAATGACTGAAAGAAGAAACATTCCAATTATTCCGGCACACACGGGAAGTCATTTTCTATCATTATCTCATCGATCAGATCAGTTTCTGTTACTGAAGGGATAACTGTAGTAAGTTCTTATTATAATGTAGAAATATGGATGCTCTAAATTGATCTGAATACGATAAAGTAGGAGACCAGATATGGGTCTTTTTCAATAGTATTATCAGAATAAGCCGTTTTTAATCAGAATATTAGTTCGTAGAGAGTTTTTACCATCTATCATTAGCGAATTAGTAGTTAGTTGGTGCTATACCTTCTGCATAACTATGGAAATGTCTAAAAAAAACTGTTTCCGAAAAAATGTTATTGGCATGCGACATCAGCTACATATTCGTCAGCACACAACTCAGCTGCTCTAAAATATTGTTTTCATTACTGTTTATCACATTATTTCCTTCGTTTCACTACAAAACCTGGTAAGTAGTTCCAAGACAAACTAACGCTAGATCAACTTAAGAGTTTTTTTTAAATTTTTGTAAAAAAAATCATAAACGTTAAAACCCAGACTAATGGGTTTGCATTAGATCACATAAAAATCTAAGATTAGTGTCAATCTTTTCCTTAAAATAAAACATCCATCTAAACCGACCGACTGAAGGCGTCCAGTCGGCGGCGCTTCTATTCCACATCGTCCTTGTACTTCTCGCGGGCCTCGGCACGGGCGTCCGGCACCAGTTGGTTCTTGACTCCGCCGAGCACGTTGCTGGTTGCCTGGGTGGCCAGCACAATTGGCTGCACCACGATGGGTGGTATTTGACGCATGACGGCTCCGACGGCACCGGTGTATCCCTTTTGGTCGTGCTCCAGGGCGGTGAGCTCCACCAGGTTATGCGCCGTATCGCTGATGCCCTGTTAAGATAGAAAGATAGAAAAGCAAAGTGAATTGAGGATCAATATGCATGTGTATGGACAACTTCTACGAGGTGGCAAATGGATTTTAAATCATTTTCTTTAGTTTTCCGCCGATGAAAGATCTCGGTATACCTACTTTGGATCTAAAGAATTATTTGCATAACCTTAGACAGCAGTGTGAACTCCACAATAATATGTTGTCCAATAGAACTACGTGTTTCACAGAACAGCGGGAACAACAAATAGGTGGATCGTTTCCTGTTTATTTGTTCTGGTAAGGAGAAATGTATTCAACTAAAACATTCATTTCATTATTCGGGCGGTCAAGAGAATAAAGTGGTGCTAACACAGCACACTTGCTGAAGAAAAAGCACACCCAGAAAAGGCCCAACCAAGAGACAAAGATAAAGCAATTATTATTGATTGACGATTATAGACAGCTATAACAAAGTCCTGAAGTCCAGAAAGGCATACTGTTCCGTAACAACGGACCATAAGACTCTGTGGAGGGTAATCGTCGAAAACTTTGGAATGACACGGAAGTGTCCTTGGATTACGATTCCCTCGGATGGATGGATCGTTGGAAGTCGGCTGTATTAAGCATGATTAACACGTTAACACCTAAATCTTCTTTATTTGAAAGAATTGATTTACAAATTGATAATACAGTCACTCGTCCATTGCAAGCCGAGAACACCTCTGCACTTGCCACGAGTTAATGCGGAATTTTATTGGAATCTGGGGATTAGGTTCTATGGCAGAGGTTCGCCTTGGTTAAAAGGGTTGCCAATGTGATAGTAATGAAAGGGTGGAAATATATTCTAATTCAGCGGTACTCAACCTGAGGTACATGTACCCCTGGGGGTACCTGCGCTGGCCCTGGGGATACCTCGGACAAAAATGCGTAATGGCGGATGTTCTGAATAACTTTTCAGAACTTTTTATAGAAGTCTCGGAAACCTATGATGTTCTATACCAATCGACTCAGCTCGACGAGCTGAACAAATGTCTGTCTGTCCGTGTGTATGTGTGTGTGTGTGCACACGAAAACTGAAAAACATTTGCCACTTTTTCATACAATAATTCTTAACCGATTTTTTCGCAACAAGTTGCATTCGACTGGGGACAAACCCTAGTTGATCTCTATTGAATATAATAACGATCGGTCATTGCGTTCAAAGTTATGAAATAAATGGTGTGTTGAACCATATACGGTTGGTTGGGTGATTTACCTTACAGCGTTTGCAAGTGCCGTAATGTAGGCAATTACACTGAGGATACTGGCCGTAAGATTTTCATACGACCAAACTTATGAGAATGTTTCATACGAATTGAACTATGAAAATCGTAGGATCTTTTTTCGATCAATTCTAACTCTTTATTGGGTTTCCAACGAGACAGTTTCTCGAAGCGTCGGTGGGCGTGTGATATGAACGCACGCCTCCTAATCACGACGTCCATGGTTCGAAACTGGGTTACACTTTTTTTTTAACAAACTGAAAATATTTCATAAGATTGTCGTATGAAATGCATTCCATTAGATAATCGTATGAAAATCAATACATTTTCTTGTGGCGAAATTTCAAAAGAGAAATTGATTCTTTACCATGTTCTGAGTGTCTTCTGAAAATTTCAGCTCATTTGGAATAAAACTGATTTAGCACAAGCCGTTTCAAGTTTGCATGCAAATTAGTATGGGGAAATTTATGTTTTCATTATGCTGTTAATGACGCTTCCCTATTAAGCGCAGGTTAAAAGAAAACCAACACAGCTAAAAGGTATACTCAACAGCATTCACCCAACGAAAATCGCATGTTGAATAATCACCCCAATAATTAGTAATCGATTTTAAGACAGGTTGCGAATCTTTAGCCATGATCGTTAAACTTCTTTGAGGGCATCACTGAAATGTGCAGTCCAACATAGTAGCCTGAATTTGTGTGTGCTATCTTTCGCGCCACGAGCAGCAATGTTGCCTGTTGATGAGTTATGCAATTAGCTCCAGAAAACCACGGTATAGATTAAATTCGATTACTAATTATTGAGGCGAATAATCAACATGCAATTTTCGTTGGGTGAAAGCTGTTGAGTATTTCCTTCAGCTATGTAGGTTTTCTTTTATCCTGCGCGTAATGGGGCAACGTCATTAACAGTATACAGGTATACCTCGATTATATGGACTTTTTCGATGCAAAAAAGTCCATATAATCGAATTTTCCATATAATCGAAGCAAATTTTTTTTTCTCGAAATTTGGGTTACACGATGAAATAAGTCTTAAAAGTTGAAAGAAAATACCCATATATTGCCTTCAGTCTAATCCGCATGTTTGGGCTAATTTTATGATGACTCAGTAGATGATGATTTTTTTTATAAGAACGTAACCTTAGTAGTAGTTTCTTAGTTTCTAAGATTACGTTAGTAATGAAGACTTCGCCAAGCTTAATGTGAGCACACTAATATTCTTGTTCACGAGTTCTAACTACAGTGCCTTCCTGTTTCAGCAACAAGGCAAACACTGAGTGGTCGAGGAAGCTATATGTTCGCTTTATATAGAAGGACTGACACTTGTCCTCTTTTTATTTGATCGCAGCAAATTGAAGCCGATGGAAAATTGGCCGGATTGAACTATGGGCTCAGAAGATATGGCCAAAATCCATTTGTTTATGCAAAAATCGCGTGGAACAGTCTCTCTTTTCTGACACTTATCTTTAACAGATCTCCTTGCAACAAGTTGCGTTTGATTGATATTCTTAAAAATAATTTAAATGAATGTAAATAAGGGGTTCTATCCACGTATCAGTGTCATTTTTACAAGAACCAATTGACATGCACGTGAGCACGCACGCTGTTGTATTTTGTACAAGACTAACGAAAAACACATCGCTCACATTACACAGCATGAACGAGTTTGCATGAGCGTTTCAGGATCACGCTTTGCTGAATGGTTAAGCAGCAATTGATTTAAGAACTGCTAACTCACACTAACTGGTGGCAACATTTATTTAGACATTTAGACTGCTCGAAGATTTTTCAGTTCTTTACATTCAAATCATTATCAAGTTCGTCCAGAAGAAATAATGCCAGATTTGAAAACCATTTGAATCTTTATGTATCACATATTGAAATAAACTCTTCCAGTATCGTGGATATACTTAAAAAATCAGTCTCAGTGAGTCCAATTTGCTGGATGGCAATGCATCATCAGCCCTTCTAAACATAATTCCATTCACCAAAAGCAGAAAAGGTTGGAAGCAAAGATCTAACAGCTAAATATGGCAATCTCATCTCATCACTTGCTCCGCATACTGTCAGACTGGCAATTCACTTCACTTTTTCGTATGGCAGAGATCACTAAGAATACGCGTTATTTTTCACCACCTATTTGTAAGGTCATGGTCGTGGCTTTTGCGAATTAAAGAATAATTCTTCATTATATACAATGAAATTTGCAACATGAAAATGGTAAATCAATGAAGTCAACTGAACATATGACTCAGAGTTCACTTTCATATATAACTTCGAAAACATTCCTTGCGGGCCTTTTTTTGCCCCAATGCACCTTAATAAATATAGAATCGATGTAAAATACACTCTGAAAAATCTTCACGTCATATTTACCTGAAAACAAATGTGGTTCTCATCCACCATACTTTTCACGTAAGAGTGACCTGAATGACATGTAACCTGAACAAAGTTAAGCTTCGTTGAGTTACGTGATTTATCCGGTGAATCTGACTGGATTTTCCAGTACTAATGACGTGAAGTTTGAAAGTAGTTACGTGTTTGATCAGGTGAACCTTACGTGAATTCTACGTACCGGTTACGTGAACTTTTAGTGAAAGCTACATGAAATCAGGCAACCACTACATGGTTTGAAATATATTGCAAAATGTTTTTAATGAATACAAAATAAGTTAGTGACGCCCGCAGCCGTAAAACGGAGACCTCTTTGCATGTTGATGTGTTGAAAATCATTTGATGCAGAACGATCCCAAGCAACCAGAAGTTCAGATTTTACTTAAATTTACTCTTAACCGAACTAATTGGTTCACTATGGTTCACATCAAGTTCCAAGCATCCTTAACGGAACTTTAAAGTTCACTTAAAGTTCCGTTACATACAAAAAATTACTTAAAATGAGAGCTGATTAAGCCAAAATAGCCCTTCTTATCCGAACTTCTGGTTGCTTGGGATGTTTTTATCATTAGACAGAAAATGCTGTCATTCGGCCATTGCGCTTCGAAGTTATCGCAAAAACACTGTTGGAGAACAAATCAAAGTTACTGACGAATATCGAATAAAATTTATCAGATTTGTTGAGAAATGATGAAACTAGTTTCTTTCTCGGAAATTGCTGCTGTAAAATAATTCAAAAAGTAGTCCAAAAGTAGCTGAAATCTGGAATAACATTTCAAATTAACGCTATCGAAAAACTGTAATTTCTATCTTCATGTAGCTTCGTCTTCTTCCATATCACTACGAATCTTATAAATTTCATCCGACTTCCGTTGATTTTTTTTTTTTTTTTTTCAAAATCCCCGCCTAGTTGCACTTGATATCGCTTACTTCTGCGAAGCTTAAATATGTTTAGGTTATGTGTCGTTCATTCGTACGTGAGTGTCAAGTCAATCTTACATGAAAAGTATAATGGATGAGAACCATATTTGTTTTCAGGTAAATCTGACGTGAAGATTGTTTACAATGCAGATTTTCCGCAAATACCGAAGCTGCAATCACACGAACACAATCGCACTTAAATTGTTTACGAGTACATACAAACATATTCACCATGATTTTTAGTACAAGTTACGTGAATTTCAGGTGAACATTACTAACGTCACGTAACAATCGTCGTTTGTTCAAGACAGATCAGTTACGTGATTTTTCACGTGAATATGACGTGATGATTTTTTAGAGTGTATGACTTGCAATATTCAACATCTTTTTAAAACCTTTTAAACACGAAAAAAAAATTGGGCGAAAAAAAAGTCCATATAATCGAGGTAAAAAGTCCATATAATCGAGGGTCCATATAATCGAGGTATACCTGTAATGAAAAAATAAACTTCCCCATACTAATTTGCATGCAAACATGGAACGGTTTGTGCTAAATCAGTTTTAATCCAAGTGAGCTCAAATTTTCAGAGGACACTCAGAACATGGTAAAGAATCAGATGAGCACTGTGGAGCAAAATCGATTTTTTGAACCACCCTAATCCTCAGTGTATTTATGATGTATATCACACTAAGGCAAAACGAAGGAAATGAATCGAGAAAGGCATCGTCACCGCTAGGTAGATTAATATGGGTTTTTATTCAAAGACTTGGCATTGTACATAATAGGGGCAGTAGGGGCAATATGAACATACCGGGCAATATGAGCCACTCTCAATTTGAGCTTATTGACAAGTTTTATCATCTCAAAGTTGTATGATCTTTAAGAGAATGCTCCACATAAGCCTCAACGTGGAAACCGCATTAAAATTCAATTCAAACATGGAAATACACTTGAAAATGTAAATTTTCGCTGCATAGGCAGAATTATTATAAGATTTGAAGTTTATAAATAAGGTTTTGACACAAAACTGATTAAAATACAGGTCAAAAATGCACCACAATCAAAAGATCTATTATAATTGAAAATTGTGCACACATGTTTGTACTGATACAAATCTGAATTTATCATAAAACATTTTTTTCCCAAAACCACTCTCTACGGGGCAATATGGACATACCTGCACAGAGCAACATATTAGGTACTAATATGCGAACAAGTTCAAATTTCAGTTGCCGAATACAAGAACATTATCATCAATGTTAGATTCATTACGGATAAATTACAATATCGTATCACTGCGATCGGAACAGACAAAATAATCATAGACCAATCGTAATGTGTCTGTGCAAACGGTGAAGAGTGGCAAATCGGTTCGGTCCGCTGTTACGCGGCTTATTAATCTCTTTTTGTATGGAATACACTAAACTATTGTAGGAATATCATATTCATTCACATTACGACACTTTTGTCTCCCAAAAGAACGTTTTGGATGGGATGGGATGGGTCCATACTGCCCCAAATGTTGGCCCATATTTCCCCATATATTAGGAAACACACATTAGAAACAACACAAACAAACAAACAACAGTGCATTCCAACATTTTTTAACGCATTTTTCATCGTTCGTCGACGTAATATGAAAGGTAACACTCCCTAGTATAAGTCAACTACATTTGAGTGACGAGTTTTTTAGCTTTTCAGCGCTTTTCGTAACGATTTCCTTAGGTGGCCCATATTGCCCCGATCACCCCTATGCATCAGTTGATCGAAGACTTTTGAATCCTGCTTATCCCAAGCATAGTGTATGAAGGGCAGTGGGAACAAAAGATCAAAAGGACAAAACGTCGAATAAACAAATTTTGAAAATCTTCAATGAAATCTACCAATCTACAAAATGTTGAATAATATGTTAGGAATATACTGCCGCTAACCGCAAGTCGAGCACATCTGTATATAGAGGCTCATATACAGATGTGCTCGACTTACGGTTAGCGGCAGTATATTTCTGAACTAAAATCAAGAATCTGAAGGCGAAAGCCTCTATTTGAGAAAGCCCTTTTTCTGGAAAGCTCAGTAGCTTCATTGCAAGTGATTTTGAAGCATCCTTTCATGAGGCTTGGAAGCCTCCTTTCAAGAGGCTCGTAAAAATCCCTTCAAGAGGCTCAGAATTCTTCTTTCAAGATGCTCGGAAACCTCTTTTCAAGAGGCTTGGAAGTCTCCTTCCAAGAGGCTCGAAAACCTCCTTTCAAGAAGCTCGGAAGCCTCAATTCAAGAGACTCAGAAGTCTCCTTTTAAGAGGCTCGGAAGCCTCCTTCCAAAAGGCTCGGAGATCTCCTTTCAAGAGGTTAGGAAGCATCTTTTCAAGAGGCTTAGAAGTCTTCTTTTAAGAGGCTTGGAATTCTTCTTTCAAGAAGCTTGGAAGTCTCCTTTCAAGATGCTCGGAGACCTCCTTTCAAGAGGCGCTCTTTAAGAGGCTTGGGAGCTTCCTTTTGAACAAAAACTTTCCGTACCAACATTCTATAGATTCATCCGTGTCCACCGATCTAGTGGAGCAATTCGGTCCTAGTACTACGCTGCAAGGTCTGAAAGCAAGAAGATATTGACTGACGGATATTGAGATATTAACTTCAGATTTTCTGATGATCCTCGGACACCGGCATAAGCAATGCGATGTCCCGATGCGGAACAGTGGCAGGCCGCCATGGATGAGGAGTTTCATGCTTTGATGGATAACGAGACCTGGGAGCTAGTTCAACTACATCCGAACAAGAAAGCCATTGGATGCAAATGGCTGTTCAAAACGAAGGTCGATAAGAAAGGCGCCATCGTACGGCTCAAGGCGAGTATCGTAGCACAGGGCTTCACGCAAAAGTATGGCACCAACTTTGACGAAGTTTTTGCACCGGTGGCAAAACAAGTTACGCTAGCCGGAGTCCATAGTTAAACACGTTGATGTTAAAACGGCTTATCTGAATGGTGATCTGGAAGATACTATTTACATGCGGCAGCCATAAGGGTATTCTACCGGCAATAACCGGATTGAAACAGTCTGCTCGCGTGTGGAATCGAAAGGTGGATACTATTTTTAAGCCATGGGGTTTGAGCAGTCCAAGCTAGATCCATATTTGTACTTGGAATGTGGAGAAGTTTAGCGTCCAAAAACAGTTTTTGAGGACAATCAGAGCTGTATCAAGCTAGTGGAAAGCGATAAGATAGAGCAGCGTAGCAATCATATCGAGACAAATATTTGTTTGCGTACCTAAGGGATCTACAAGAGAAAAATATTATTAATCTTCTCTATTGTCCAATGGAACATATGCTAGCCGATCTACTAACGAAACCTCTTCAACGAGTTCGCTTAGAGAAATTGCGAATGGAAATAGGCTTGCGTCCAGATCTGTCCGAGGAGGAGTGTCAGAACAAGTAGGCGTCATGCGTCCAGTCCGACGACAAACCAATCAAAATAGGCTAAGCTTTAGTTTATTAAAATAAATTTGTTAGTAGTAGGTTAGTAGGCGTTTGGACTGAAGTTAACATTTTTCATTCTCTATTCAACTGTCAAAGTAAGTGTATCGGTCAAGGTAAGTGTGTCGGTTTTGGCCACCTTAGTGCCTAATTTAGCCAGCCCTGAAAAATACATATTTTACAAAAAAAATACCGATCAGTTTCAACAGTGAAGGAGCGTGAGGAATATATCTCCTGTTAGATTTCTTTATTTTTGGAATTATGCGAGAAATTGGCCAAATTAGGAACAAGGCCAAAACTGGTTCAGTTCCCCTAAGTAGTTGTCTTTCTACGGCAGTAAACTAAGAGGTTTTGAGCCCAGAAAATTTTCACTGAAAAATGTCAAGTACGAATTCTGAAAAAAAAATGGTGGAAGGGAGGGTGCGGTTCGCACAAGACGAGAAATTACTCAAGTGACCCACTACGACCTTTCCAACTTACCATCGATTGAGAGACTAATCGGACGAGAAAACTGAAATACTTGGAAATTCGACGTGTAAACTTTCCTAGAACTTGACTTATGGGAAGTTGTGAAGCTCACCACTGTTGCTGAAGGACAAGCTGCCGTTGATGCAGTGAAATACCGTAAAGCTCGTGCGAGGATAATCCTTCTGTTAGATCCAGTGAATTATGTCCACGTTAAAGATGCGAAGACAGCCCGAAAAGTATGGGCGACGCTGAAGAGAACGGTCTTACTAGACGCACCTAGACGTGTTGCTTTATTGCGGAAACTTATTACGGCAAGTCTTTCGTCGTGCGATTCTATGGATTCCTACGTCAACGACATCATTTCGACTGCCCATCAACTACGTGGTGTAGGATTTGAAATTTGGGTCGAAACACTACTACTAGCTGGATTATCAGAGGAATACAAGCCTATGCTGATGGCGCTGGAAAATTCCGGTATTCCGATAACTGGTGATTCCATCAAGACGATGTTAGAAGTATACAACGGTGTTTGGACAATGAAATTGAATTGCAATATCCCGATTTCAAAAGCATACAGTTACTAACTCCCGTAACTGTGTGCTTATCGAAATGGTCAGTAAAGATATTGCATCGCGCTACCAGTTGGGGCACAACTGGAAGAGAACAATGGTTTGCGCGGATAAAGAGTTTCGCATTCCAGTATATATCGATTGCAAAGCAGTGATTGTGCGGGTACATGATCTGCCTCCGTCAATGAATGATTCGACTATTCAAGATTACATGTTAAAGTTTGGTGAAGTAATTTCTATTCGGAGTGAGACTTGAAATCATTCTTTTCCCGGCATCTCGAACGGTGTGCGCGTGCTACGGATGAATTTGCTCCACCACATACAGACTTTCATCACCATAGAAAACGAAAAGTCAATGTTCTCGTGCTTTAACCAAACTATATTTTGTCATGAATGCGAGGAACCAGCTCATCCGAGTAGAAAATGTACGAAATCACAAAATAAAATTTCAACGGTGACAACGACAGTACTGCAATCAACCGACGAGTTTAACCAAGCCGATTTCCCCCAATAGACACAGAAGCGAAGACCGTACCTATTGTAAACAGCGATCCTACAACTGAAGAACGGCATCATCAAAACGAAGAGGACTGGACCGACATTGAAGACAATACCCGGGTAGAAGAAAACAGCAAAATAATATCAAATTTTACTATTAATATATGAATAACTGAATAGCAAAATCTGCTATTAGTTTGTTTGATATAGTTGCTAAAATAGCAAAAATAATAACAGACATTGCTCTAGCAAATAACTCATAAATAACTCATTTTGCTATTATAATAACAAACCAATAGCAAAATATTTGAGAGAAAGAAAATATCAAAATCAGTTATTGCGCATATGCTGAGAAATTCCAAATGATAAATGAATAAAAACAAGTGCTATGATTGTAAAATGTGTTCGTTATTTGTTGTTCTACTCCTCCTTACAATAACATATAAATAACTTATTTTATTATTATAACAAAATTTGTTGTTGAAATGTTATTTTATGTTATTTAAGAATAACATAAGAATAACTAAATCTGATATCATAGCAAAATTTGTTATTATTATGTTATTTGTTTGTTATTCACCTCTACCCGGGTAGTGCTGTCCAATGAGAGCTTGAAGTAGCTCGAAGTTTCGCCCTGTCCTGCTCATGCCCATTTGTTGACAAAAAAGAACGAGCAGGACGGGAACAACTTTGAGCTACTTCGAGCTGCTCATTGGACAGCATTAATACATCTAATACATTAGTGCTGTCCAATAAGAGCTTGAAGTAGCTCAAAGTTTCTCCCTGTCCTGCTCATGCCCGTTTGTTGACAAAAAAGAACGAGCAGGGCGGGAACAACTTCGAGCTAATTCGAGCTGCTCATTGGACAGCACTATTATCTGACTATTCATCGAAGTGGCAAACAAACGACGGCGATCAAGGCAGAAGGAGAATGCAATCAAAAAAGTGTGCTCTGACCAGTGTTCCCGGAAAACAGATTCTGCAATGATTGTTGAAAAACCGTCTGCGCAAAAATGTTTTCGTAGGAAAATCAAATTGTAAATAGTTTTTAATAATCACTAGTATAATAGTGAAAATGTTATTGGCTCTGTGAAGCTGAATACGGTACGGCGAGTGAGCCTTCAAATAAACGAACCAAAAAAAAAGGATTGATCAAATTTGATGAAGGCAAAAAAGCGCTGCAGTATCTTTGGCTTGTGTACCAACAAGTTTGCATCTATGGCACCGCAGGATGGGTCATCTTGGCATCTCTATTTTGAAACAACTGGAATCGGGTCTGGCATCTGGATTCACATTTAAAGATTGAGAACTGGAAGAATGCGTTGTATGTGCTATGGGAAAACAAACTCGATTACAATTTCCGAAGATAGGACACAGGGCATCTGAAGTCCTGGAATTAGTTCATTCTAACATCTGTTGTCCGATGGAAGAAAAATCGCTTGGAGGAAGCTGGTACTATCTATCCTTCATTGATGACAAGACAAGGCGAATTTTTAGCTATTTCTTGGAACAAAAATGTGAAGATGAAGTCATACGAGCATTCCATCAATTCCGTAATTTAGCCGAAAATGAAGGTATTACGAACAGATAATGGCAAAGAATTCATCAATAAAGCATTCCAGAATCTACTGATGAAGCTCAGAATACGACATCAAACAACAGTTGAGTACAATCCAGAGCAGAACGGCATGGCAGGACGTGTCAACCGTACAAATGCGGAGCAAGCGCGATGTATGTTATTTGAAGCGAAGCTTCCCAAATCTTTTTGCGCAGAAGCAGTAGCAGCTGCGACTTATTTGACAAATCGTTCTCCAACAAAGGTTCATAAACTAACCCTCGAAGAAGCATGGTCTAATCGCAAACCGGATTTGTCCCAAGTGCGCGTATTCGGATCCAAAGTAATGGCACACATCCATAAACAAAAAATGAAGAAATGGGATGCCAAATCAAAAGAATCTGTCTTTGTAGGATATGAAAAGGAAACAAAAGCCTATCGTTTGTATGACCTTGCAAAGAAAATTATATTCAAAAGTCGTGATGTAATTTTTTTTAAACAAGCCCAAGTATCAAGGTCAAGAGGAGTGAATTTTATTTCGAAGCCTAGAATCAGAACATTTGTGAATCTGCATTTCGTAGAAGAGTATTCTGCACTTCCACTTTCCAATATCATTGATGTCAACTCAAGTAGTGACGTGATTCAAGTTGAATCTGAAACTGATGAACACGAATCCGACTCATCGCTCATCGTATTTTTCGGAAGCAGAGGATAATTCTGATGATGCAAATGATGCAACAGTCGTGGAAAGTCATACTAAAAAAAATCCTAGCCAAACAGTACCGAGGTGAAGTAGTCGAATGTATATTCCCAAGCAGATATAACGACTATTGTGTTCCAAACATCGTGCAGAAATAGTAACGTGGATCAAGCATCTTCTTCTTCTTCTTCTTATTGGCATTACATCCCACACTGGGACAGAGCCGCCTAGCAGCTTAGTGTTCATTAAGCACTTCCACAGTCATTAACTGCGAGGTTTCTAAGCCAAGTTACCATTTCTGCATTCGTATATCATGAGGCTAACACGATGATACTTTTATGCCCTAAAATTAGGTACTTTTTTCTAACCGTGTAGAAAATGGATGTCCTCAAAAAGATGCGGGTAAGCCTGTCACCCCTGAGGAATAAGCACGTCACATTATAAAATAAGCCTCAATTTTATTTTCTTGTATGAATTTTTCGTAGGTAATACTATGGAAACGGCAGGTGTTCCGGTCCGGCAAATGCAATTTGGTTCACCCGTAATAATATTACTAGAAATTTACAACCCAGCTTATTGAACGTAATATTGGGTTCAATAAGCTGGGTTGTAAATTTCTTGTAGGCAGTGAAGCTTAGGCAAAATAATATCGCTGAGTCTGTGTCTGGAATAAGATCCGTGTCAAGAATTTCCATCGTTTGTAAAAAAAAACTTTTATTTGTCATCATCAATCAACAAAATTTCGTAATACTATGGGCTTAGAAGTTCAAATTTTCAATCGGGTATAGGAAAAATCCCTTTTTGAACAAATTTACTTATTCGATTTGCACACAACAAGTTCGCATTAAACGGGGAATCTTGCAATGAGTATACACGAATGTGAAAATTTGGATCGACTCATCTATCGGTGATATTTTTGACTTTCCTTACATGTTTGTATTACCTTCACCGAGAAAGGCAATATTACCACTAGGTGGATTAATCAGGGTTTTTCAGAACTGTACACCCAAAAAAATCTGCACGTTGTTTCCACCTGAAAAAGTACGTAGATTTTTTCCACCTGAAATTCACGTAACTTTTACCTGATTTTTTGATAGAATTTTCATTCTACGTGAAAATCAGGTAAGTTCTACCTGAGTTTTGGATAGAATTCACCGGACACGTAAGTTTCACCTGAATTTTTCTGAAACATTTGCAGCTACGTGTGCACGTAAAATGTACCTGAAAATTCAGGTGGAAACAACGTTTAGATTATTTGGAGTGTACATGTGTCATTTACTTGATTTTGCAGATCAGTGGAGTTGGCTTCTAGTTTCTGGTTATGCAAAACGGATACCCAGCTTACCGCCCTCTATGAGTGACGGTCTTTCCCCAAGCCCCATTTTTTAAAAAAGCATATTATGGTGCTTATATATATATATATATATATATATATATATATATATATATATATATATATATATATTCTTGATCATATGCACCTTTCAATCCACCTCAATGACAACAAAGAGTGCTAATCGTATCGAAAAGAAAGACGTGACTTGCTCTTGAAATTGGGCAGAAAGCACACTGAACAGAAAAAACTTTCAACTGCCCGGAAAATTATCCTGAAAAAAATCCAATTAATTATCGTATCAACTTACCTCTCTCACTATCTGTATGGCATTGGTCATCCCCTCGCGTATATCTTGTGGCGGGTGTAACCGTTTTCGCTTGCCTTTCTTGTTACCCCGACAACGTCGCACCGATGGTCCAGGCGAAACCATGTCGTACGCCGTTTCAGCCGTTATCTAAAACGGATTTGTAAGATGCCACATTGTACCGTATTGAAAAGCTAACGAAGTTTCACTCAATTACCTGCAGAAGGTGAATAATCCTGGTGGTAATCTCCAGAGCGGCCAAAGCTGTTCTGGCAGTGAAGCTCTGTGCACCCCGTTGCAATCCCCGCACAATACGGCCATCTTTCTGGTACTGCTCGATCGGCAACCAAAACAGATCCCAAATGCCTTGGACTGTAATGCAAATAAAAATTGAATTAGTATCAAAACTTTCCTATCCAAAACCGGCCATCTTACATAGCTGGACAAGCGAATACATCGGCCCAACGCCTCCAAGGATTTTCGGCAACTGCTTTTTCTTGATATCCTGGAGCCACTCCTGCAGCAGGAACGATATCAGACGATCAACGCCCAACAGTCCGTGCCTGTAGGAGATCTTCTTGAGCCGGATCTCCGAACACTGCAGTTGTCCCAGCCCCATCAGTAGCCCGGCCAGCGGACCACGTGATAGTTCCACTCGTTTGCCGTGATAGTCAATCCGGATGGGAACGTCCGGACCGAAAATTACGTTACGGAAGTAAATCGGAGGCGCCTCGTCACCCATTTCACTGGTTGTTTCCTGTTGATCCTTGTTCTTCTCTTCCTCCTCTATCAGCAACATAAGATTCTCCGACACCATCTTGCGAGCTTGCAGCTCCTGTGCTGCATCCGGCAGCTCAACCATCATTACCGGTGGTTGGAGGGAGGGTGTCGCTTGATGACTAGGGCGACTGGTGCTTTGTTGATATTGCATGGCCGGATCGTTCAGATCATCTCCACCTCCGAGTTGGTTGAAAAAGTTAACCATGAAGAGAAGAGAATCCTGATCGATGTTTAATCGAATGGGTAGAACCGAGATCCGGAGGCAACACTCCTGCGCTGGGAGAATCGGGTTTGGTCGAAGGTGAAGCGCTTTGATGACGATCATGTGGTTGTTACCTTTGATAGGCCTATGGAGGCTGGATTGATAGAGGAACTTTTTGATGTCCGATATCGCCAGTCGATCGAGGATTTCGAGTTCCGTTATGAGGAGTACTTGTCGGGAGGCCTGCTCCGTATTCGCTGGGTACACCTCGTGGGAGAATTTAACTTTATTTATCTGAACCTCCATCATAACGTCATGCCTTCGTTCGGGTCCACCGCGACTTTTCCACGTCAGTTTTTGAGAGGTGCCGAAAGATACAGAAGGAGATCCCTTTGAATAACTCACGCCACTTTTGTACGCCTCGGACATGGGGAAATGCGCAAATGGCAGTTCAGAATGCGACTTTTTCGCTTTGGATTTCTTTTTATCGTCATCTGTAGCGAAATCGTGACCTCCGTACACATGCCAAGTGACTGTCATTTCGCAGATAGTGTACCGAGTGACTGCCATTGGGAAGCCTTTCGGGGCCAGTAGAAGGTCAGGTTTCCCTGTTGGAACACTGAAATGATTATCAACTATGCGAATCGGGTCTTCCAGCACTGGTACTTCTTGATTTCCACAATGCGGCTTTTCTTCATCCGCAATGAAGCAGAAATCTTCATCCGTATCGGAGCTAACTTTCCGCTGAGGACTTTTATCCAATTTGTGTGCGACCTTCGAAACATCTCCAAAATCCATTGTAACTTGTGGAAGAGCTTCAACCACTTCGTCTTCTTCATTATCCTTCTGCAATCCCATTACCGATCGTTCGAAATTAAGTAACTCTCGCACATCCGTATTGTAGCTAACATTGTCATCGGATTGCTCATCAAACTGCCTTTGTTTCAGGTAATGATCGTCGTCCTGGTACGATGAAGGAATGCTCGATCCTTCGTCTATACTCAGTGAATCATCATCCGAAGCAAACCGTCGTTTATTGCTATTGTCCGAAATAAGATTGTTCATCAACTTTTTCTGTGCGGCTGCCCGTGTCTGATCTTCATCGGGGAAGAAAAATACTTCAACTCCTTCCCCGTCTGCTACCAATTGATCGTCCCGGGAAAGATCACTATTGGTGCTTTGCAGGGACATACTCTCTTCCATCGCATCAGCCATTAGAACATTCACTCGTTGCTGTTGCTTCGGCGTGACTTCTGGTGCTTGGGCAGATTTCACAGGAACCAAGTCCCCTTCAAGTTCGGTCCCCATCGGCAAACCACAAACGCTCTCATTATCCCCAACATCGCTTGTTCCATCATCTTGGGGTAACAAATCCCCTTCAGCCGCTAGGTATCCAATCAACTGTGCCAATGCCCTTCCAGAATCAGCACAGGTTCGCACATGAACGTCATTGATGGCAGTTCTTAGATCAAATTTGGGAAACGAACAAGTAGCTCTTTCGTTCAACCTAAGAGAAATCTCAAATAGCCCAAGCTCAACCAAACAGACCAGTTCACTAGCAGGCAGAACCGTGACTTTGTTCTCCTCTCTTGTACTGGCACTACTACTTCGCCTTTGTGGCATGTCCTTCTCAACATTAGGCAGTGTGACCACTTGTGGCGCCAGGCATAACGCCGCATCCTCGGCGATAAACCTCAACGTCAGACCAGAACTCTCCGTTGTGATATTGCTGCTGATCATGAATGCACCGATCGTAATCACCGCCCGGTATGGGAAATACAGCGGCCGGTAATCGATCGCACAATCCCACAGATGCAGATGCATTTCGGTTATCACACCAAGGGGAGTGTAGCCTTGCACCGGATAGTCCACCACGTCGAACATGTCCATCAGCTGCGTAAGCCACGAATGTTGCGGCAGGGTGGAGTGGTGTCGCAGCGTTGTCAGCTGAATGCCAGCCGCTAGGCGAATCCGTTTGATGTTTTGCTCTGGAAGGGCTTTGATCTGTATGGCTAGGGAGAACATTTCCCGCTTCGGACATCCGCGCTGATCATTCACGGTAAGATTTCTTGGCGTGGGATAGAGTGTGCTCAAGATGTACGCCGGAAGTACACTGTTCACCAGCCGCAGGGGTGGGTTGTTGGCTGGTGTTGGGATTAGGCCTGCAAAAAAAAAACGATTTTTAGTAAAGGAGTTTCATTTTTTTCTCATTTGGACATACCACAATGATAGATGTCAGCTGCTTTGCCTTGAATGCAAAGATATCCAAGATTGGTATTCCCGTGGAAGCCGTTCACCGAGAAAACGTATGTTGACTGAATTTTCACGATGAACTCGCCGAGCTGTCCCGGTATCACGTGTTTCTGGGCATCCTGAAAAGGGTAGGAAAAATATATTATACTTGCACAAATTTAGGTCCTTTGAGTCGGATATTTGATCCAGCAGATAACAAACAACTTGAACAAAAAGAAAAAAATTTTAGTATTTGTAATTTCATTATAGAAATTTAAGACAGATTCTTGTCGGTAGAAAATTGTGAATAAAGGGAAATGTAGCAGCGCAAGACGGATAATGTAATCCTTAAGTAATAGGATCATGCGCTGAGAAGCATGATCGATATTACAACAACCCAAGTAATTTATCATTTCGCCATCGAGGTGTCATCGATCGATCATCGATCTAAAAAAAATAGTGACTATTCTTCACTCTTCGGAGATAAAACTTCCAAGTTAAACGAAGTAAAGAGACACGAATTCTCGAATCAATATACATGAAATAGCCAGATCTGTCAGCAGGGTTAAAAGAACACATAACCATCCTTAAAACAGTTCTGAAACAAGCGGTGGCTTATTATTTATTTATTTGTTACCATCGTCTCCACTTTAACCTAGAGCCTTAATCCTATATTTAAACACATATGGCCGATACAAATATTTAAAAACTATTTTGTCTACCCCACCCCCTCGGATTTTTTAGCCAAAAAGTAATATTTTGAGGGAGCAACAAAATAAAATTCGGATAATTTTGAGGATTTTCAAAACATTCTTCAACAAATCCGAGGAGTTCTTAGATTTTTTTTATTTTAATATTTATCTTTAATTAGCCGAAACCCCCCCCCCCTCTTTACCATTTGGAGACGTAGGACAAAAAGTTAAATAAATATTTGTAACGGCCTTTCTTTGATATATTAAAATCAAATACGTCAGCTTGCAGCGCGCAGCAGTGTAGAGACTTTACGATTCGATTTTTTTAAGTCATTGGCGTATAGCAAATTTCCAACTTTTAGTCGAAAACATAGATCGTAATTAACAAAACAAAAATAAGCTCAAGCCTAGGTAAGGATGTCTGCTGTACTGGCGCTAGCTTAGTTCTGGCTGCAAACAATTGGATGTGCACGTTGTCTTCATCGTCGACCGATCTCGTATAAACTACTGGTGTATATGCTGCTTCCGAGGCATCAGAAAGGCCATGTAGATGAATTCAACTTCTATGGTTCTATCGAGGAATTCGCACTTGCTCCAGATGTAGGTTGTCGCGCAGTTCAAGCCACTCTTTTGGAACTGCCGGCGGAAGAGGATAGCCGAACTGCAGGTCATATAACCATGTTTGCTGGTAACAGATCTTTGCCTTGATTATTGCCGGTGAAAGTCATCCGTTCGGGTCGAACAATCTCCTCCACCGGGAGAGAAACCTTGAATGAAAATGCGTCTTCATCGGGTAGCTTCAAGTGTTTTGACCACTTTTGACTGTTCACCATTGAGTTGTAGAGAAATTGCTTCCTTGCCGACTTCAGTAACACCTTCGAGCAGTTCCGGCTTATTTGTTGCCCATTTTCGCAGTTGCAAACCGGCGCAGCCTAGTTTTTTTCCTGTTCGGGTGTGCCACTGCGACCAGTTATTAGATCTATTGTAGCATTCCCCACATCCTTAGTTTTTAAGTGCATGTAGAATTACTCCATTACTATAGACCAGCGGTTCTCAACCTGGGGTACATATACCCCTGGGGGTACCTTCGCTGGTCCTAGGGGGTACCTCGGGCAAAAATGCGTAATTTCGGACATATTACAATTTCAATCAAAATTCATTTATAAAGCTTAAATTTTTGTGTATTTTCTATTTCAAAAATTTATAATGTACATAATATGTAATGCGATCAATAAATCCCAATTGACACAACCAGCACAATATATGAAGGGCTGCGGAACAAAAGATCCAACGAACAAAACGTTGAATGAACAAAATGATTTTTTTTCACTAAAACTCGATTGCTTCATTGTAAGAAAATTAGAAGCATCCTGTGTCTGAAACTTGATTATGCATATGTACAACATGTGATAGATTTAGTTCGGAAAAGGTATTGGAGGGTAATCATCCCTTCGGTGGGGTTTGATCCCACGACCCCAGTTCGCATGACAGGTGCTTTCCCTACTAAGCTACGAAGGACCTCCGTCGTCCACCGCAGCTTAGCGGGTACTGATGAAACCAAATTCCCAGCACCAGGTACCAGCCGATCTCTCGCAATACATTTTCAGAACCAACTCTCTCAAATGTATTTT
This sequence comes from Armigeres subalbatus, assembly GCF_024139115.2. Lineage (NCBI taxonomy): Eukaryota > Metazoa > Arthropoda > Insecta > Diptera > Culicidae > Armigeres > Armigeres subalbatus. Next base: position 108,574,417 of record NC_085139.1, on the reverse strand, counting down.
TGTACACATGTCAACCAATCGGAGATCGGCTGGTACCTGGTGCTGGGAATTTGGTTTCATCAGTACCCGCTAAGCTGCGGTGGACGACGGAGGTCCTTCGTAGCTTAGTAGGGAAAGCACCTGTCATGCGAACTAGGGTCGTGGGATCAAACCCCACCGAAGGGCCGGTTACCCTCCAATACCTTTTCCGAAAAAAAACTATCACATGTTGTACATATGCATAATCAAGTTTCAGACATAGTAATTTATTTCCACACCGGGTGGCTTAATACCCGGCATATAGGCAATTAACTTTGAATGTACTAATAGAAGCATCCTTTTAGGCCTCTCGGAATCCTTCTTCCAAGCAGCTCGAAGGCTTCCTTTCAAGAGGCTCGGAAGCCACCTTTCAAAAGGTTCGGAAGCCTCCTTTCAAATTAGAAGCATCCTTTACGCCTCTCGGAAGCCTTCTTCCAAGCAGCTCGAAGGCCTCCTTTCAAGAGGCTCGGAAGCCTTTTTTCAAGAGGTTTGGAAGCTTCCTTTCAAGAGGTTCGGAAGCCTCCTTTCAAGAGGCTCGGAAGCCTCCTTTCAAGAGGCTCGGAAGCCTCCTTTCAAGAGGCTCGGAAGCCTCCTTTCAAGAGGCTCGGAAGCCTCCTTTCAAGAGGTTTGGAAGCCTCCTCTCAAGAGGCTTAGAAGCCTCCTCTCAAGAGGCTCAGAAGCCTCCTCTCAAGAGGATCGGAAGCCTCTCAAGAGGCTCAAAAGCTTCCTTTCAAGAGGCTCAAAAGCTTCCTTTCAAGAGGCCTCGAAGCCTCTGTCCAAGAGGCTTGGAAGGATCCTTTCAAGAGGCTCAAAAGCCTTCTTTTCTAAAGACTCAAAAAGCTCCTTTCAAGATGCTCGGAAGCCTTCTGTCAAGAGGCTCAAAAGCCTCCTTTCAAGAGGCTCTGAAGCCTCTTTTCAAGAGGATCGGAAGGCTCCTTACGAGAGGCTCGGAAGCCTCTTTTCAAGAGGTTCGGAAGCCTTTTTTCAAGTGGTTAGGTTGCCTTCTTTCAAGAGGCTCGGAAGCCTTTTTTCAAGAGGCTCGGCAGCCTCCTTTCAAGAGGCTCGGAAGCCTCGCTTCAAGAAGCTCAGAATTCTTTTTTCAATAGGCTTGGAAGCATACTATCAAGAGGCTCAGAAGCGTTCTTTCAAAATGCAACGGAAGCTTCCGTTTAAGTGGCTCGAAAACCGCCTTCAAGAGGCTCGGAAGCCTCTCTACAAGAGGCTCAGAAGCCTCTAATAAAAAGGCGCGGAAGCCTACTCTAAAGGGATTCAAAAGCATAAAGGAGCTTCCCTTCAAAAGGGCTCGGAATTATGTGTTCAAGGGGATTGGAAGCCTACTTTCAAGAGGGGGTACCTCAAATTATGCAAAAGTTCGAAGGGGTACCTCTCAAGAAAAAGGTTGAGGCCTGCTGCTATAGACGAATCCAAGTAAAAATAAGAAGACGACACACGACGGTGTTAACTTCGACAGATCCTACAGCACAGCATAGGAAGATAATTTTAAAATGCTTATAATTAATTCTAGACAAATTGTAATTAAAATCTGATAAATGTACGATACGGAAAAAGTTCTGAATTACATGTTTTTATTTGAAATTTTCGTTGGCTTTTTTCGGTGAGTACATACGCACTAGGCTCAAAGTAGAAGGGAGCAATCGAAAGTAATGAAGAACAGAAATGAAAGATATCGCAAGTGAGCGACAAGTATGAAATTTTTTCTTTATAGAAGGTTAAAGTGTGCAAGGGCCATCAGTGAACAATATTGATTGAAATCGCTGTTATTTTGCCTAACGTCCACCCAGGAACGGCTTGGCTGATAGCGTGGGGACTATCATACCAAGACAGGCTAGATAGTCCCCACGCTATCAGCCAAGCCGTTCCTGGGTGGACGTTAGGCAAAATAACAGCGATTTCAATCAATATTGTTCACTGATGGCCCTTGCACACTTTAACCTTCTATAAAGAAAAAATTTCATACTTGTCGCTTACTTGCGATATCTTTCATTTCTGTTCTTCATTACTTTCGATTGCTCCCTTCTACTTTGAGCCTAGTGCGTATGTACTCGCCGAAAAAAGCCAACGAAAATTTCAAATAAGAATCTCACGGTGATGAATCCTCCCAAACAGAGAATTACATATTTGGAAGCTTATCTCAATTTTTTGAATATTTTCCAAAAATGTAACTATCATACAGTTCGGAACTTTTTCCGTACCATACATCAATCAGATATTAATTACATTTTGTCTAGAATTTATTATAAGCATTTTAAAATGATCTTCCTATGCTGTGCTGTAGGATCTGTCAAAGTTAACACCGTCGTGTATCTTCTTCTTATTTTTACTTGGATTCGTCTATTGAGAAGCAATGAAGTATCGGTTTCGATACAGATCTTGTTTTTTTTCCCAAGAGTACATGACAAGGTCCCGCTATTTAGACCCTTCACAGAGAGCAATCGCATTGAAAGCGCGCCCCTTATCAAATCTTCCCTTGAGAAAACATAACAGCAATACTGTTAATTGGCCATGCGCCAATCTTTCGCGCCATGAGCAGCAATGTTGCCTGTTGATGAGTTGTGCAATTAGCTCCAGAAAACCACGGTATAGATTAAATTTGGAACGATTGATTGAGATGCGGTTTTCACTGAGTGAAAGCTGCTAAGTATTCCTTTTAGCTATGTAGGTTTTCTTTTAATATGCGCTTGATGGGAGGCATCATTAACAGTATAATGAAAAAATAAATTTCCCCATACTAATTTGCATGCAAACTTGAAACGGCTTGTGCTAAGTCAGTTTTAATTTTCAGAGGACACTCAGAACATGGTAAAGAATCAGATGAGCACTGTGGAGCAAAATCGATTTTTTGAACCACCCTACTAGTCACATCCTTGTCTTGCTTCTAGAATATCACCAGTAAAGCTACAAACCCAAGGGATCTACAAGACCATTTCAATCTAGAGAAGTTGTTCAGTAACAAGAATTTCCGTGTGTTCCTCGAACTACCATTGTTTCCCAGTTCATGAAGAGTTAGTGCATCCATAGAACCCTAACTCGAACTTTTTCCAGCAGTAAGTTCAGCCTAGGTTGATGGGCCCTGGTTTTATAACTAATTGCTAGAAAATATGTTTCCGCTGCATACAGTTTAGCCTCAAACGAGAGGAATTTGAGTCTTTCAACCATGTTGTCAACCAACCTTGAAATACCACAACTTATTGCCCTAGCATGAAAAATGGATTAAGCTCAGGGTTTCGACTTTTCGTTTCAATGAGACCAAAGCAAGCAAGCGTTGTTTATGTTGAGGATCATCTTTCACCCATCAATCTTTCTCCAGAATTAGCCTGGGAAGAAAAACGAAAATCTTGCCTTATTAGATGAAAAACCTTTTTCGTTTCATCACTTTTCCCTCTCACTCACTTTTCGCGAGAATTATCGCAGAATAATTACATAATGGTATGGCCGCACCGGGATTCGAAGCCAGAATAGTAACAATAATAGCACGTTATCTGTATGAAAGCGTTAAGTTATTTGGTCCACATAAGCTACTACCATTTGCATTTATGGTGCCACGAAAAAACTCGAATATGAATGAAGAAGAACATACCAACGTTTGGCGGCAATCGAAGTGAGCGAAAAAGGGTTATCACTCTCCAGGCTGTTTTTCTTTCCCGAAAAGTGATTTCTTCCCGAAAATTTTGGTGAGGGAGCATCCTGAGATTGAGTGAGCATTACGAACCCTGAAAGCTACATAAAGATCACAGCTTTACGGGGGCTGTCCAGTATTTCAACGATTTGCTGTCGAAGGGTGCTTGCTTCTTGTAGACTGTTGGCACCTGTCATCAAATCGTCCACATAACGATCCATAACAATTCGCTTTACTGCATCCGGATATTTCCCTTCGAAATCATTTGCCGCATATACGATTGCAAGATACGCCGCACATGCGGTACCATATGTAATGGATCGTATACACTGTCAAGCAGTTTGACCCAATATTGACTCCAACTCTCGTTTATTCAAGCATCCATCAAGTTTTACCAACAGCGGCACAAATAATCAATTTATTCGACCAACAATATCACACACGATCGACCGAAGCGCCAACTTGAGCACCAACCTTAAAAAAATATATGGGGGTTTGTGCAACTTCACTACAAATGCTCAAACATGTACGGCGAACATTGACTCCGCCCCCGACAACTCAAACCAAAATCAAACCGTTTTATTTTTTTCCAACCGAGCCGCCAACTGTCAAATGATTGCTCGAACAACTTCACACACGTTCAAACAAAGCAGCAACCAAAGCGTTTTCTTGCGGGCGAAGTCAATGTTCGTCAAACTGCTTGACTGGTGTGTACGCTGCATACTTGTTAACAATCGATAATGCTCTATCGGATCGTATTGCTTTCGTTGGCTCGCCACACCACCCTTTGGTAGTCGGTCGATGTCCTTCGTATTTACAGTATTTGACGATACATTTTCATAACATCTGCTACAAAGACGACAACATAAGGGCCGATGTCCACGTAGCGGTTTTTTACGCTGCGTGCACGCAAGGTACCCAGCATCAAATGGAGTAATGCACACGTAGACGTGTGCACGACGACATGCAGTTTGAAAAAAACGCTACGTGGGCATCGGCCCTAAGTGCGACAATGGGAATGCACTACCAACAAATCTGGGTTTATGTTTTGACCAACTTCCAATGCCTGATTGAAGGAAATGCCAGTAGACGTCAAAAACCACTCGCAATTTAGTTGTACTGCAGCTGTCTTCCTTTAAACCTGCGTGGAGGGGGAGATGAAAGCCCTTTTTTCCACATTGGCATATTCGTTCATGAAGTCTCTATAGTGTTCTTCGTATTTTTTGTCCCGTAGAAATCTTCGCTCCATTGCGAGCAGACGATGCTTTGCCGCTGTGAGGGATTCTCCAATTTCAAATTTCTTCTCATTGAAAGGCAATTCAACTATGAATTGCCCATCCTCAATCCGTTGATGAGTTGCCACTCGTTGCTCCTCATCTCCTCAGATTCCTAGAACATTCGTAGAGTTTTGTCAACGTCGATTACGCTGCAGAGACTTAGCTCAATACGCGGCATAGGCGCTGTAAGTCAGCCGATAATGACGGCGTTGATGGAACTCAAGTTTCTTCCCACAATCAGAAGATCATCGACGTACAGAATAATGTACATCACGTCACCGGCATGGTACCTGACGTACAGGCGGATATCAGGCCATTAAGCCGAAGGCCTAATTTCCTTTTTCCTTCTTCCTTTTACCTTCTTCCTTTTTCCTTCATCCTTCTCCTTGTTCCTTCTTTCTTCTTCCTTCTTTCTCCCGTCTTCATTCTTCTTTCTCCCTTCTGTTTTATTCCTTCTTTCTCCCGTCTTCCTTCTTCATTCTTCCTTCTTCCTTATTCCTTCTCCCTTCTTCCTCCTTCCTTCTTCTTTCTTTCTTTTACTTTCTTTCTTCATCCTTCTCCCTTCTTCCATCTTCGTTCTTCCTTCTTCCTTCTTTTTCATCTTTCTTCCTTCTTCCTTTAATACTTCTTCCTTCTTCATTCTTCCTTTTACTTCCTTCTTCATTCTTCTTCCTTCCATCTTCCTTCTTCCTTTTTCCTTCTTCCTTCTTTCTTCTTCCTTCTTCCCTTTACCGTTTTTCTTCTTCCTTCTTTCTCCTTCTTTCTTCTTCTTACTTCCTTCTTCCTTCTTCCTTCTTCCTTTTCCCTTTTACCTTCTTCTTTCTTTCTTCTTTCTTTTTCCTTCTTCCTTTTTCCTTCTTCCTTCTTCCTTCTTACTGCTTACTTTTTCCTTCTTCCTTTTTCCTTCTTCTTTCTTTCTTCTTTCTTCTTCCCTTTTCCTTCTACCTTCTTCTTTCTTTCTTCTACCCTTTTCCTTGTACCTTCTTCTTTTTTCTTTCTTCCGTTTTTTTGTTCTTTCTCCCGTCTTCTATCTTACTTTTTCCTTCTTCCTTATTCTTTCATTCTTCTTCCGCCTTCCTTCCTATTTCTTCCTTCTTCTTTTTTCCTTCTTACTTCTTCCTCCTTCCTTTTTCCTTCTTCCTTCTTTTTTCTTCCTTCTTCCTTCTACATTCTGTCTTCTTCCTTCTTCTTTCTTTTGTTTTCTTCCTTCTTTCTCCTGTCTTCCTTCTTTCTTCTTCTTTCTTTCTTCTTCCTTCTTCCATTTTCCTTCTTCCTTCTTCCTTTTTTCCTTTTTCCTTCTTCCTTCTTACTTCTTCCTTCTTATTTCTTCCTTCTACCTCCTTCCTTATTTCTTTTTCCTTTTTCCTTCTTCTTTCTTCCTTCTTACTTCTTCCGTCTTCCTTTTTCTTTCTTACTTCTTCCTTCTTTCTCCTTTTTTCTTCTTCCTCATTTCGAACTACTCACTTCTCACTCTCCAGTTATCATTCGGTCCAATGGCCATTCGGCCTAATGACCCAGCATCGTACAGGCGGTAGTCCCTCTTCGACCGACCTAAGCTTCTTGCTCGTACGATGGTAGCACTACTAACGGTTGCTCATCTCTGCTTCCAGAAGCTATGAAACGGTCATCACGAGCAATCACCAACTTCCTACTTTTCCTGCTCCAGAGGCGTAGCCGATCATGACAAGCTCCTGAATCTTGTCATCCAACTTTTTGCGGAGTTGGCCGGGGATAAACGCGTATGCCTCGACTGATCCGGCTTAGATCGAATCCAACATTCCGCCGGTTTGGTACCCTTCAACAACGTTGCTGATGGGTTGCAGTTAATCAAATACACCGCTGTCAGGGCTGCTTCGCACCACATTGACATCACATCACATTGTCCTCACTTTTTCCACCAGCGTCCGATTTAATCACTCGGCTACGCCGTTCTGTTCTTATTTTTGTAAAAGGTCAAACCATATTCACGGCCTTGGTCCTCGGTAAGCTTCGGAATGCGCAAACCATAATGCGCGGTCACCAGTCACTCATACTCCTAGAACTTCTCGAAGATTTTATGTCATAGATTTATTTATTTATTTATTGGCTGTTGATTCGACATTATATAAATTCACAATTATTCTTATGCAGAGATTTGTTACACTTACAGCTGCGATTAATGCTGTGGCTTATTTAGAAAATTGATAGTTCATTGGCGAGATAGTTCACAAGGGAGAAAAATATTTAAAAAAAAACCCTGAATTCAACTTAGATGCTTATACTAATTTTATCACAGATATGCTTATGGGAAAATGTCCAGTATTAATGGATTAGCAGACGAGTTGATTGTTGTGTGCTCGTGCAAAACTTTCCGCCAGAGTATTTGCCTTTTCTGTGTCGGTAACAACCAGTCGATTATCGTTACGAAGAGGGGGTTGGTATTTGATTTTATTTCGAAGATTTTTGCTAATTTTCCAGAACTTAGAACTGCCGTTTGTTAAATTGTGGATGGTGGTTCCAAAGTTTTTGAATTTGTGTGCCGCACAATCGTTTCGAATCCGGATATTAAGATTGTCTACGATTCCTTTCAGTAATGGATCTTTTGAACGACAAAACTGTCTTCGTCGCAAATTCCTTAATCGAATAATAAGTTTCGTTTGATCAGGGAGCTGATATTTGCGGGGAGTAACGATTTCGACAGGAACTGCATCGTTCTCGGCGGTATTTAGTGCAGATTCAAGGTACTCGAGAGCAGCATCGACTTTCTCCGTTGAATTCAGACTGTTGATTAAGGGTGATGTGAGGTCGAGTCTTCTTGAAACAGAGCTGTTGAATAGTGACCAGTTGGCACGTTTATAGTTTTTGAATCCCTTCACCTCATCCTTGAATGGTGTATCGGCGTTGATAGTGAACAGAACTGGAAAATGATCCGAAGAGAGATCGTGAATCGTTTCTGGAACCGACATTCCAATAAGATTGTTGGATAGGACTAAATCTAAGGTGGAAGTAGTTTTTCCGTTGGGAGACATGCGTGTATAGCTATCCGGAAAGTGTATGAAAAAATTTGAAGACTCGTATTCGCGAAATAGTATTCTACCCGCCTTGTTCATTCGATTACACTTCCAATAACTATGTCTGGAATTAAGGTCGCCAATAACAAAGAATGGTTCCGTGAGACGAGTAAGGCACCGCAAATCTCGATGAAACTTGTTGAGAATAGTTGAGCTCGCCGATCCGGGAAAATAAGCGGCAATCAGATGAACTGGAGTGGATGCGGTGTAGACAGTGATCTGTATAGCCTCGATAGCACTGGTGTTTAGTCCGTCAGCTTGGGAAAATTTGATACCTTTACGCACGAAAATTGCAACGCCACCGCCTCGGGTTGCTATCGTAGTGGAACGGTCTAAACGGACGCATGTGTAGTTTGGGTGATATATTGACATGTGTGGGCGTAACCATGTTTCCGTAACAATAGCTACATCAATATTACGGTTATCCAATACATTGAAAAAATCATCTTCTTTGTTGCGAATGGAACGACTGTTCCAATTAAGTATGTTTAGGCTGGTGGTATTATCCATTGTAAACATACTTTATCATCAGCTCAGACAGAGCGAGGAATTGTGATGCTTTCGATTTGCATGTGGCGAGACGTGAAAAGAGCTCGTTAGCTAAATTCAGGAACTCGGAGAGCGAGAAAAGTTCCGAGTCGTTGGTTCTAACGTCACCTCCTGTCGCAGCAGCGGCAGCGCCAACAAAGCAGTCGTTTTTCTTATTGGCTTCGGCGAACGTTATATTCGGGGATACGAATGTAGATCGAAAAGTGCGTCCTGTGGTGCTAGCCATTTGACTGGGCCGTGTAATCTTTTCCTTTTTAGTTGCAGTCTCGTCGATATGTTTTTTTTTTGCAGGACAGCCTTTGAAACTGGATGTATGGTTCTGACTACAGTTTGCGCACCGTATCTTTGATCGGGAAGATTGATCGTCGGGAGTTGAGCGTGACGGTATGCTGCAATCCTTCGTGAGATGTAACTCGCCGCACTTCACACACCTGGCTTGCATATTGCAGTTCCGCATGCCGTGGCCAAACTGTTGGCATCGGAAGCACTGGACGATTTCTCCAATCTTCTTAGAAAAATAACGCCAGCTAACAATGACGTTGAAAAGGGCCTTCTGTTTGTCCTGTAGTTTTATCGCGCCCTTGCGAAAATTGAGAAGATACAAAGCGGAATCACATTTCTTCGATGAGTGCAGCATTTTCACCTCCACCGGGAAAATGTTTTTGCACTTTAGTTCTTCTTGTACATCCTTCAAGTCGAATGTCGGTAGGCCAGCTAGAACTATTCTTATCGGAATCTCATCGCTAGTGCTGTGTGTAAAAAACTTCACATCGTTTGATTTGAGGGCAGCAACAACTGTGTCGAACTTTGCCTTCTCGTTAATTTGCAGTCGGATTCCATCTCTGATGATCTTCTGCGAGTAGTTTTTTTTACCTACTTCTAATGAGGACATAAGCTTGTTGATGTCAATCACGTTCGAATTTTGCACAAATATTGGTGGGCAGTGAATCCGTGCAGTGGGTTGTGGTGTTGCACCCGTTTCGTGCGAACTGGTGGGAACATTGCCAACATCCATCAGTGAGTCGTATGTGTTTACAGTTGGCACATTGGGAACTGCTACCAGTGTATTATTGACACTACTACAACCGGCCATCGGTTGGGATGCGAGTTGATGTCTGCTATTTGTCGGATCCGGGTGCTGCACGGTGCAATCGCCCATTGAGTTGCTACGGCGTCTTTGCTGAGCATTTGCAGCTTGCAGATTTCTCTCGATCATATCATTGATCGCTGGTTGAGTTGAGGTTATGCGAACCTTGCTTTTGTCGTAATTTTTGCGGATCATTATGGTATGTGGTCCATTGGTACCACTTTCCGAACTCGCGACGTTACACGAACCGACCGTGGTGCGTTTACCCAGAATTCACAGTTTTTAGGATTATATTTCGAGAAAAAAATAAATAATAAAGCAAGTGTGTGTAAACAATCGTTCTAGTCTTGCTGACGTTTAGACGTAAACTGTTTGACTTCTCAAAGACTTCCGACTTCCGCTTCATCAGGTAGATCATGGCGAAGTGCGTCTTGTCGTTGATAAACGACTCAAAATACCTCGATCCGTCCCAAGCTGGTGGATCGATGGGGCCACAAACGTCCGAGTGAATCCGCTCGAGGGGCCACTTCGCTCGTTGACGAGTTCCATTGCATGGCTCCCGACACTGCTTACCACTGGCGCACGCATCACAGAATTGATTCTGACCTGGCTTGTAGTCGATACCAGTGGCCACTATTTTGGCACTACAACACAAGCAGTGGCCAGCTTTTTCACCGACAGCAGGTTGTCGCGAAGGTCCGCGATATACAGAACCTTCTTCACATTCAAGGTTGCTGTAGACATTTTATTACGCTCTCTTCCTTCGCCACAATAACCGCTCCATCCTTGGGCACATCCATCGAGAGATTCTTACAAGAGATTTTTTTTACCGGAATTCGGCTGCAGGTCTCATCGATGATCCATTCCTTTCTCTGGGTGCACAGTTCGCCCAGATTATTGTCGCATGTCGTTATTACCACAGAATACTGCGAACAGTTCGAGTTGTCGGATCCGATATGACCCATCTGTCCAGAAAGGGTTAAGATAATGATTTTTAACTGATTGTTTGCTTACTGAGCTAAAGCCTAGTTAAAAAGCAGTTATTCGTCAAAAACAATGCATCACGAATTCCCACGTCCGCCCAGTAGAAAAGCAACATTCGTTAACTAGGCTGATGTCTTAGTCCAATTAGCGATTGGCTGTTGTAATTTATATTGCATACTGGTTGCACCATCGATAAAATACTCTTGCAAAGGCATCCTTAAATCCACGGAAAAGATTGTTTCTCATTCGACTTACCCGCACTGGTGCAAACATCGTTAGCATGCCTTGCCCAATGTTCAACTGAAACGATATGGCATTGCTCCGGTCGACAAACGATGCGTTCCGCTGGTGCTGCTGTTGATGCCTCCGATTGCCGCCGTGGTGGTGCCCCGAATGGTGCTGCTTCCGCTGGTCACCTGCTCCGCTTCCGGCGGTTTCACCCGGTAACCGTCTGCAGCTGCGATCGTACACCGAATAGAATATCCCATCCGAGTCGGACTCCGACTCCGAATTGGTGGCCGATGAGCTGGAATCTACACGTGGGAGGGGAATACGCTCTATGTTAGTAAGAAGATTTGGAAGACGAAAACTAACTGTCTTACCGAGTTGTATTGCACTTTGGCACATCGTGAACGGAGCGTAGATGCTGTCCATCATTCCCATGCTGGCGAGGTTGATTTGGGGTTCTTGGAACGCTACCCTTGAAGCGCTAAGGTTGGCACTCGCTTCCGCTGCCGCCGTTGCTGCTGGCGCACTCGGTGCCCAAAGCAGAAGATCCGTGCTGATGCGGTTGTAGATCACCTCGTACAGATGTTTAGATCTAAAATTTACGATTTAGATTTAATTAAACAAAATAGAAGAACTTAAAAAGACACTTGTCCTACGTTACATTTACATAATGAACAAAATAAATTATAAAAATTAAAGTGACTGGCAAATGAAACGCGTCAAGAAAAATAATTGCAAGAGGCCATTCAAAACAAAAAGAGAAATTGATAGAAATAACCGAAGATTATAGGAAAAATAGAGCTACGGGGAGGAAAAACAGCCAATCAGATAACAAAGGTTTTTTTTCAAGCATCGCATATACAAAAACTCGAAATCATACTCACTTGAGTTGCAAGCTCACGACCGGCAAATCGATCCGCAGCTGTATTCTGCTGAGCTTCATCGCCGCCGTACAGAATGCGTCCAGTTCTTCGGCATCGCCGGGCAGTGTTAACGTTTCCGGATCGTCGGCCGATGCTTTCATGTGCGGTGTGTCACTTTCGCGACACACGCGCCTAGCGCTAAAAGGAGTGTCCTCTTTGCTTCGGCCAGTTGTCACACCGAAGCTTTCGCCCGACGTTGGTTCGCTGTCGCTTTCCTCGCTGGTCATGGTGCGCTTCTGGGGATTGGCTTTCGCCTTGGTGCTCTCTTCCTGTAGCCTTTGCATGGCCGCTTCACTAGGGATTTCGATCACGATTCGTGGATATTCCACTCCCGTGGGTGGGGTCGGTTCCGATTGTTTGCCGCCATGACTAGGGCTGTACCTACTTCCCAGATTATCTGTCATCACAGCTTTGCCTATATGTACACAGTCGCTCTTCTGATCACTTTCGTGGTAGAAAAGCTGAATCTCGTTTGCCGAGATGTCGAAAATTGGGTGCGGGTTCAAGGCTATGGTGGCATGAGCTTGCTGCAATTTTACCATAATGTAGTCGGACCGAATGTTACGACGCCACCAAGGAACACGTTGAGGGTCATGGATGGGCCTCAAGTCTGGGATTGGAAATCTTAACCGAAAATCGATGGCAGGGGAGTCTATGTATAGATCGGTTTTGGCTTCCATTTTTCGACTAGATCCTGCGTGTGATGGCGATGCAGGAGAATTAACTGGAGTGGACTGGTTGTAGTAGGCAGCAAAAGGAGATTGATAAATTAAGGAACTCAGCCGATCCAGAATAGTGATATCAAACTCGGTTAGGAACGGAGCAAGTGAGCAACGTATTTCCGTTCGTGGAGGAGTGAAGCGTTTTCCGCTTGATCCTTTTATAGCATTGCAAGTCTGTTTGAAACTTGCCGAGAGCTCCGGACGCTTTGGCAGTGCAGTTGAATTTCGTTCACGATAGAACTCTAGCAAGGGAACCGATACGTCTGTCAGTACTTCACGCAGATCAACTCGGGCTACAGAAATCGTAAACCGTAACAATGATCCGAGTCGATTTCGTTGCTCATCTCCCTCCACGATTATTGGCGCAAGTAGCAACCGTAAGTGACTGCTATCACAACCAGAATCCATAATAAGTCCAGCATTCAGAATATCATTTGCTCCTAGGCCAAGCCCCAAATTGCCAATTGAATGGAAGAATTGTTCTGATTTTGTTTGCAGCTTCTGAACGCTCGCTTCACTTAGCGGTGACTCATTCGAATTGATTTGACTGCTTTCCACTAGCAAATCTTCATGCAATAGCACAATCGCTATTGCTGCCACCCTTACATTAAACTTTGATATATCTGCATCCGCATCCGGGTCGATCATCCGTCTCCTACTTGCGGATGTCGTTCTAGAACCCATGCTAGACGATGTGAACGAGCTTGTCATGGAACTGTTGGATGACTCTATCATTTCCGACACCCCTTCGTCTTCTCGGAAGTTGCTGCCCAAAAAATCAGCTTGCTCTTGAATCATTGTCTGCATCGGGTCGGCCAGTGACCACCCCTGATTTAACCCGATTCCTCCACTCATGCGATTTATGTTGTGCTTCAAGTCATATTCCGTCTCCTCGTATCGCTGCTCTTTGGGTATCAATTCGGGAGGTGAACACTTGGAAGGCGAGGGTATCTCATTCAGTCCGAGCATGGTGTCACTCAGCAGCACAATTGAATGCAACTGCCTTGGGGAGAGAAACAGTTGCAAGCACCCCAAACTCATTTCCAACTCAACGTTCGGTCCACTCAGGTTGTCCGCCTGTTTCATCCTGATCCGAACCTCCTGCTTCGATGTGATCTTGCCTGCCAGGATCTCGCCTGATCGAATGCATTCCACATAGTCGTCATCTTCGTCTTCATCCACCTCGGAGGGGGCTCCGCTGGTGCTTCCCTTACTGTCTGTACGCTTATAATTATGTCTACTATTGCTACTATCACATGCGCTTGTAAAACTATAGAACTCATTGCCGCCAGACGCCACCGATTCCGGCAAATCCGACATCGTGCTAAGAAACTGCTCACTGGCGCCGCTACTGCCACGATTATCCGCGCAGGAGGAGGGCTCCGATTGTTGCTGGGGCGATTGTTGTTGTTGTTGTTGTTGTCGTCGTCGTTGCCGTGGATTGTGTATCCGGAATTCCTCCGTGTAGAATGTGATTCCCTCCATACTGATGTGATGCGTGGCATGTGTAGAAATGAGGAAAGATTTTTGTTTGGATCGTGGCTCGTGCTGGCTACTGGTGCCGTCTTCACTGGCGGTGTCTGATCCATGCCGTTCGGCTGGATCATTTCCGGCTTCATTTTGGTAATCGATGCTGGAAGGAAAAAGGGAACATTTTTGAATGAGGGTACCATGTGATAAGGTGTATGTCAGGGTACGACGTTTGGCATAATGACCGTTTGGTACAAGTTATAAAAATAACATATTTTCAGAAAAATGGCCATTCCGTCGGATGGATTATTTAAGATTTTGAGAATTTCATTGTCGTAGCTAATAATTGCATTTAAATAAGTTATAATTTCAAAAGGATTTTTGCCTTCATTTGCACATAGGCTACTCTCCCAGATTAGATGGCTAGAAGCAGGTTCTATACAATTTCCCAGAAAACCAAACCATTTGAATCTTTTTCTCAAAATACATATACTTGTTCCCAGGAGACCATTCCTCGGAATGTATCATTCTCTAAAATCTGGTACATATAGGTGAAAATAATTTTATTTTCTTGAATCTTTATACCCTTTTTTATCAAACGGTGGCACGGGATAAGGCGAAAAATAATGTTGGCTCCTTTTAAAGCACGCATTTGCTGGCCACCGTTGGATTGCTGGCCATCGAACAGTTATGAAGCAGAAAAAAATACACGACATGGGCGTTGATACGTCCTCTGATGGAGGAGACAAAGCGATTGACATGTGATAGAAATCCCGCCAGCCAAATAAACAAGCAAGACATGTCAGGCATGCAGCACATCGAGTAGAAGCACATGAAGACCAATCATCAAGCAGCCTATTAGGTTCTTCAGAGTCTGTACGTAACCTCAAACTGTCGACATATTAGTAGTATTTCGCGTTGAACTCGGAGGCAGCCAACCAATCACGAAGTCGAACCTTGTCGGAGTCAGTACTACTGAACTGTCAAAAAAGTTCATTCGACGAGGACCGAATTCATTCGTGACGACATGCTGCAGAACCTAATGGTCCAGTGCATAGGTTCATTATTTGACGTTTGAGCGGTGCAGAAATTCATTTAGCATAAACTTGATGTATGAAAAAGCGTTCATTTTTATTAAATAGCGCACCGCTCAAACGTCCTTGTGTTCATTCAGTGCATTGGACCATAGACCTGTGCAGGAGTTCATCAAATTCACTCACCTAATGGTCCAATGCGCCGATTGGATAAATAAACCTTGGATTTTGACACTTGAGAGCGGACTATTCACTCGAACAAAAGTTCATTTACGACCCCATCTATGAACATAATTTCTTTGGGGAGTTCATTTTGCGTTGGTCTATGGAGCAGTGCATAGGTTCATTATTTGACGTTTGAACGGTGCCGAAATTAATTTTGAATGAACTCGATGTATGGAAGAGTGTTCATTTTTAATAAACAGCGTATTGCTCTAACATCATTGTGTTCATTTGATGCACCTCTCTACCAACGCAAAATGAACTCCCCTAAAAAATTTTGACGTTTGAGCGCGTCGTAAATGAACGCAAAATGAACTTTTGTTCGAGTGAATACCCCGCTCAAGCGTCAAAATTCATTAGGTGAGTGCATTTGATGAACTCCACCGCAGCTCTATGGTCCAATGCACCGAGTTCATCATTGACGTTAGAGTGGTGCGCTGTTTACTAAGAATGAATACTTTTTCATTCATCGAGTTCATTCAAGTGTTCATTTTTAGTAAACAGCGCCCGTCTCAAACGTCATTGTGTTCATTCGGTGCATTGGACCATAGACTAACGCAAAATGAACTCCCCCAAGAAATTCGAGAAGACGACCCGCTCAAATGTCAAAATCCATCGGGTGAGTGAATTCGATGAACTGCTGCACAGGTCTATGGTCCAATGCACCGAGTTCATCATTGACGTTAGAGCGGTGCACTGTTTACTAAGAATGAATACTTTTTCACCTGTTTACTAAAAATGAACACTTGAATGAACTTGATCAAGTGTTCATTTTTAGTAAACAGCGCACCGCTCAAATGTCATTGTGTTCATTCTGTGCATTGGACCATACGTTGGTGATGTTTACCTCTTTCACTCGCTTCCGTATAAGCGTACGTCTATTCATTCCCACAACGAACAAATCCATCAGAGCCGACGTAAAGTCAGTTCGTACCCGACCTTAGGTCGGTGTGCTCCGTGCTCCAACAGCAACAGGAATAAAATTATAGTCGGTAAATATTTTGGAGAAAATAAAGCTAATTATTGTGTAGCAATTGTAGTCTTTATTCCTATATAGAATCCCGATTCCGGAATAGCGTGGCAAAACCTCAAAGAGCGAAGCTGCCATGACATTTGATTCCTCGGATCCATCACCATTTACAGTCCACTGCTTCAGATGCTTCAGACCTGATCAAGCAGGCGTTTTCGATGCGGATGATTTGATTCCTTGAAGCATGTTGGGAAGCCGTAATGCGGGCCTACGTCTATGAGCTGGTGAGTTCAAATCACAAGCTAGCGTCGGTAGAGTTTCTACTTCTAGTGCGTGTAAAATTATGAGCCTATGATAATAAACCTCAGGCGTCCGGCGTTGCAAACTAACGGCTGATGCAGCTGCATCATTCTATATTGATATTGTCCGTCTTTTTATTGGTATTAGATTGCCCACTGGTACATTGACGCCTCGCAGCTTTATGTTCTCTAAGCACTTCCACAGTTACTAACTTCGAGGTTCCTAAGCCAAGTTGCCATTTTTGCATTCGTTTATCATGAGTCTAATACGATGATACTTTTTTTGCCCAGGGAAGTCGAGAAAATTTCTAACCCGAAAATTTCCTGGACCGCATCGGAAATCTAACCCAGCCACATTCAAAATGGTCAGCCATGGCTAAGGAATGGCCCCATCCGTTGACCCATGCATTGACATGCTATATATTGCGCTATCAATCAGTTGCAACAAAGCAGAGGCGTTGTGTAGTAAGCATGGATCAAAAAACCAGTAAGCCATTGGCGATGAAGCAAAAAGTCAAAGAGAAAACGTTTTCAACTGTAAAAAACTGGAACAGCCTGAAATGATGCAAAGTTCCCACCAGACCTGTTGCTGGGAATTTAGTTATCAGTACCCGCTAAGGTACGGAGGACGACGAGGAGCAAGGTCCTTCTAAATTCTTGACTAAACGTTTCAGCAATCAAGAAAGCATTCCCAATCGACCTGCAGACAACTCGGAGTTCACCATTGAATTCCCGACACCGATTATCCGGAAATTCGTCAGAGATCTGAAGAACGGAGCAAAGACCAACGTGCGGTTGCTGTTTAGAAACCTCAGCGTGACGGTACACGACAAGTCTTTGTGCTCTCAGCTGTAAGTAGGCTGTGCGTCCGAACGCATTTTGGCGTGATGTTTTGACAAGTCGTCTGACAAGCCGAAATTCGGCTGATTCAAAAGTTTGTGTGCTCAACGTGTATTCGATTCGCTTATTTCTTTCTAGCGTTTCTGTCTCATGTGTTTTTACATAAAATGTTGGGTTAGACTAGCAACCCTATAACCAGAGACCAGCGGAGTGAAAAACTGTCGAAATGGCAACGTATGAAAATGCATGAAATCGTGAAAATAATACTGGCAGCCATTGAACTTTTTGCTTGCTTCTTATGGATGCAAAATGTAAACAAGTCGAATTGGATTGTAGGTTGGACGTATGAAATGCAAAGCAACAAATTCTCCCCGCTGAAGGACGGAGTCCCTGGCAATTCGCTGGGAATAGCAATAAAACAGGGGAAGCAGCCGCCGCGCCGTTGTTTCAAGAAAAATCCCCTGAGCGGAAGGAGAAGTGTCCGTCGATTTTTGTTAAGGGTGACCCGACTGCGAAAGCAGATCGCTTGACGACTTAAGTGCATCTTTCGTATCGTTGTCAAAGGTGTAAAGCTGATGGCCGAGGGCAGATCGTTCAAATGGAAGAATTGAGCTCCAAGTGTGCCAACTGTGGAGACAAGCACCGGGCCACAACAAAGCGGGCAGAAATCTGCGAAATACAAGCCGAAGATCTACTCCACCGATGGACGATAGAAAACGTCGGTCTTCGGCGGCCGATTTCGGTCCTTAAACCGCTGCAACCATAGAAGAAGTTAGCAGCTGCTGCAGCTTCGTTCTCATCTAAAGCTTCAAGTCTAGGAACATTTAGTCCATCCACCAGCGAATGACTACCGCTCCCATCCTCTGGATTCCATCTGAAACAAGATGAGCTACCTCTACCCTCGGAGGATTCTGCAGCTTTTTTCACGTCGGAGCAGCTAGCTCCGATTTTCAGCCCAGTTGCGTCTCATCTTCTTCTTATTATTAATGGCATTACATCCCCCACACTGGGGCAGAGCCGCCTCGCAGCTTAGTGTTCATTAAGCACTTCCACAGTTATTAACTGCGAGGTTTCTAAGCCAGGTTACCATTTTTGCATTCGTATATCATGTGGCTAGCACGATGATACTTTTATGCCCAGGGAAGTCGAGACAATTTCCAATCCGAAAATTGCCTAGACCGGCACCGGGAATCGAACCCAGCCACCCTCAGCATGGTCTTGCTTTGTAGCCGCGCGTCTTACCGCACACTTGATTGTACACTTATTACGTGAAATCGCTCACCAAACTCCATAAGAATAAAAGTACGTACATAATCAAAAATTATCTGGATCTGGTTCAATCGATATTCGACGCTCTCCAGCCTGTTGGGGTGGTATCGGAGGCGCTGAAGGGTCGCGACGTAATGTTGTTGACTAGACTTTTTACTATCTAAACTGAATAGCCAGCAAAACCTGCACGATTGCATTATGCAGTTCTAAAACTAGTAGATGAGCGTCGAGACAACAAGCTTTTCTCACTTATGAGATGGCTTCAAAGTAAAGAAAGGTAATTTTCGAATTCTGCTGAGTTTTCGATCGCTTCCCGTCACTAGCTGATTAAGTTTGTTTAAGTTGCCGATCCACACCAATGAAAATAAACACTAAGGTATGGAAATCCATATGCTGTGTGCGTGCCTTTCGTGTATGGCAAAAAACCTTTCACTACTACATTCGAACGAGCTCCCATAAGAAGCCGTGCAAATATGTACGTCACCATTTGCTGTTTACATTTTTCATCATCCACCAATACACTTGCATTTGGTCTTCTTCCTCACCTTCTATCAATTCTCATTGGATCCACACATCATTTTCTGAATCTGACGGGTACAAGGCATCATCTCTCGTAGAAGAGTTGGAAGCTATGAACCAGAAACAGAGAAATGCGTCGTAGCTTGAATGATTTCATCAATAAGAAGCATGCTCTGTTTGAAGTAACTGATGAACTAGCATTGAGTCTGGAGAACTGGCATTGGCATTCATGGCATTGAAGTCCATTGAACCCACTTCGATTAATACACCCAACCAGCGACTATTCGATTTTCATACAATTCTGTAGAAGGACCTACCAAAACCTGTATAAAAACTGGGCATATGCAACATTGTTAGATTATTATACAATATAAGATCACAAACAAAAATTGTAAGAAAAGCTTTCAAAATTGTAAGGTTCATATAATATTTGTAGAAGAATCTAGCGTTTTCGCATATGCCCAGTTCTCATACAGGGTTTGGTAGGTTCTTATACAGAATTGTTAGAAAATCTACCGGTTGAGCGAGCGGGTGTTCTCTGATTCTTATTTTAAAATAACTAATAAGAAGTCTTCATTGTCGGATTCAAGCATCAACGCCTTAACATTTTTTAAACCGTATTGCAAGCGAGTAGACAAGTGACGATTCGTTAGTAAATTGAATTGATACATAATTTTACCATTCCTAAAAATGTAATAAATATATGAAATTGAAATTTGCAAGTATTTTTATTTTTATCCCGGGATCCCGGGATAACGAAAAATGTAATCCTGGATCCCGGGATTTTTTATAGTCCGGAAAACAAGACCCTCTAATGTGTCATAAAACTAACACGATTATAGCTTTGTAGCCGCTAAACTAAGGAAGCCATAGTTCAGATTTTTTGTTAGTCTTCTCACTAGGAATTTCACACCCTCCTGGATGAACTATTAAAAAATTCATGAAGAATTTCTTCTGAAATCACTGAAGGAGACCGTTAAGAAATTCCTGAAGAAAGTTTGAAAGAATTTTAAAGGAACCTTAGGTGATTCTCATGATATTCCTGAAGTACTTTACAGCGTATGTACCTACCATATAAAATATACTTATTTCGATTAGGGCACGAGAAAAGCAAATATTTAACGAAAGCATTTTTCGTCAAGCACCCACCCACCGACGAACGATAATTTGGAACCGCGCTGATCCGAGGCGCCGCCGCCATTAGAAAATTGCGCTCGCGCCGCCGCCGGCTTAAAGTAGATCAGCGCACAGGTCTAACCCGCTCTCAACATTGTCCCTGAAAAATAAGCTTTCTGTCTACAAGAAAATTATCCTCTCATCACCTCAAAGCTCAAACTCCAACGGGTCCAAAACAAATCTAGGCTGGGAGAAAAATATGTCCTTAATATGATGATACAACAGTGCATAAAAACGGCATTCAACACCTCCGAACATCTTCCAGGTTTTCAAAACCAGTCCTTGCAGCTGATGCTTGATCGTAACATGATGATAGTTCTCGATTTTTTCCATCACGACCATTCGAGCCACTATTTTTTTTCCTTATTAACATCAGAAAGAGCAATTCAATCGATTCAGGCGTAACCATCGAGACCATTTGGTCGAGCCAACCCCAATGCTCTTTTGGACGATTACAATTGGCAGAAGACGCTCATCAGCTCACACTTCAATTTGCTCAAGCTTAGTTCCAGTGAAGTAACAACAACACCACTGGGCATCCTGGTTGACATGTTGGGTCTTCAATCTCCAATGCCAGCAGTACAGCACACTAGACAAGATGAAGCCGAGCAAGAGCTACTTTCTGTTTGGTCAATCTTCAACATTTAATACATAATTCGGCCAACAAACGAGGTGAAAATTGACACAGCGATTCTCAACTAGCAAGTCAAAGTAGGTCCAAGGCAACTCGTATGAACACAAGATGTTCCAGAACCTAATTTCATTCAAAATGATATACCATCAGAAAATGAGCGACAATCGTAAGCAGTTTCCAAACCAAAACTATTACCCGATTAAGAATGCATAACAAAATTAGAACAAGGAAAGTTTATTTCAGAAAAATATTGTAACAAAATTTGTAATAAATTTGACCGATTAGATGTTAAAATAACAAATGAATTTTGTTGCAGTAATATCTTTTGGACATTGTTTAAGTTACACTAAATGTGATTACCTCCGATGTTTCCCCCTAAATGTAGAAAATTTCGGTAAAAATATACATAATCAATGTTGTTTTAATTTTGATATGAATTTTACTGGTCAAATACTGTACTGTACTGTAACGACCTCTCGGTCAGCGTGTCAACGTAAGTGGAAAAGACAACTAATCGATCAGCTAATGTCATGGAACGTACTCTCGGACCCCGCATCACAACAATAGGATTTCTGCTACGAACGACGAACGAACGTTACCTACAGATGATCATGAAGTAACAAGTGACTGAAGATTGTGCACAGAAGAATTCAACAAATTTATATTCTACAATTTATTGCTCTGCCTAGCTATGAACAAGTTAATTCTAAGTTTCCTAATTATAATCAACTAGTAACTCTTAGTGCGGGAGGTGCAGTTAAAATGATAGTTTGGTTGTGAGTTTTTTTGGATTTTGCTCGGGTTTATATTTCTAAGTTTGTTTCCTCCGCACAGCCATGACGTGAAAGAGTCCAACGTAGTTTTTTTGTAGAACATAAATGATTAAATTAATTCAGAAATTCCCATTATCCCGGTATGTCTAAATGCAAAAAGAAAAAGTCGAAGTTGAATTCAAACAAAATTAATGAAATTTATTATACAGGAAGTTCGATTGACGTAAACTGCGAATTAGGCTAGATAAGCTTATGCCGGATAGCGATAGTGACGATAAATCCTATTAGATATATCTTTAATCAACCGAACTTAGAAACGAATTATCCCTGCAACTTTGGCTAATGGTTCGTTATTAGAAATCAACTAATAACGGAGTTAGAGCGCTAGTTGCAGTAACTTAAACTAAATGATTGGAATTTTGTTATCATTTAGTCTAAGTTACTGAAACTATAGCTATAACTCCATTACTAGTGTAATTCAAACAACGAACCATTAGGGAGAGTTGTAGAAAAACCTTCGCACTAGAAGTCCACCATACAACATATTTTGAAATTCAGCTTCTGGAATGTGTTATTGACAAACTACTAAATGATCGAACGCAAATTACTGAATGATCGTTAACATCCTTAATTGCAGGTATTAGGCAAATAGAGTCAAAAACTGCTCAGTATATAACTACTGAAAGTTTTTAATACACGTCGTATTGAAAAACTTGGAAACCTTGTTCCCTGCTGGCCGAAAGCCAATAGATACATTTTCATCGAGCTATTTAATTATTACACACTTTTTATTCTATGGCTACATCCCAACTGGAACTTGGCCTGTTTTTCAACTATTAGTATTCTATTAGCATTTCCTCAATTATTAATTAAAAGCTCTTTTCTATGCCCGCCATTGTCTTTGCCCGGTTTCCACCCGAAAGCATCCTAGACCGAACCGAGAATCGAACTCGCCATCTCCGAACTGGCAATCCTACGCCTTTGCTCGCAAGGCCCCAAGGTTAACTGGGGACCCACCCAACTGGAGTTCATGGAACTTCATATTTCCTTAAGGAAATCCACATAATGCGTCTTCACCACTGGGTTCCGTATGGAAAGCTTAGCCAGCACTAGCAAACGCTTGAGTGCAAAAACGCGACGGTCGTCAAATTGTTAAACGAATGAACCTACCGCTGTAATCTGGTCAACACATGGACAGAAACAAACGTCGCATATTAGCTCTTCAATACCTAGCAGCTTTGAGACACCTGGCACTTTACAAACGAAGCAGAACCAATGAAGTGTTAATCCCGCAGTTCACACTCACTGTGTGTAATAATGACAAGTATTTGTCAAGTTTATCCATCTATCAAACCGATTAGAAATCGACATTAATATCAGGCTGACATCAAAAATATTTGTCATTACGGCAAACAGTGTACTGATAGCTTTAGTTGGATATCAAACTCATGGGACTGAAATGAATGTTCAAATTCAATCCAAGGGGTACATTATGCGTAAGAATTTCATTCCCAGCACAAAAACCAAAGTCGAAGTATATCAAAGCAATACAAGCAGCACATTTCCTGGAATTAATTTTGATAGCGAGTTGGGTGGTTCGCAAATCGGATGAATTCGCCGTTGACCACCACCAGCACAGTCAGCCGCTAACGGCGTAAACCATTCCTATTCCAACACGGAGCCGAACAGCTGTTTTAGCGATATCGCGCCAATTACTATGCGCGGCTTTAGTGCGAAAATGAAAGTGAAAACAAAATTCGCAAGCTCCGGCTTACCTACACACCGGTACCGCCGCGAGGAGGCACTGGCCTCGACGCCGAATGGCGAATGTTGCCCGTGCGCAAAAAATGGAAATAGGTCAGTTCGCAATTCATACGACAAGGTGAGCTGTCGATGGTCGGGGATTTGGGTGCGTGTCTGAGCTCCTTATCGCGATTCTGGAATTTTCAAGTAATTCGTCGTGATCACATGGTTCTTACCTCTTAATTTTGACTATTAGCGCAACCCCGCAGTCACTGTCCGGTGGCAGGTATTCCAGTCGTAATTCCGTGTTGACCAAGCGGGCCTTTATTCGGTTCAACACTGCAACGAAGAAGCATAATAGAGTACAATTAATTCATTATTGGTCTGCAACACTTTTCAAACGTTGCCGTAACACATCGATATCAGTGTTTGTTTGCCTTAGGAGTGCAAACTTTCCCTCCTCCTACACAGCTGATAGCGAACCGTCTCCCGCTTGTTAGAAATTAGGTCAGTGGGATTTTATTTCTACCATCACCATTCACCAGTTAGTCAGCCGATGTCCGCATGCTATTGCTGCGACATTTGCTTTATTTATACACAATTCTGAACCAAGGCAATATTATTGCGCGTTTCGTTTCTTGTGGGACGAAGCGAAAACAATAACATTGCACTGCACAATGTTGCCGCCACTCACCGTTGTCGATGATTTGTGCAAACTTCTCCAGCCCTTCGATTGTGCTAGTTGGGGCGGCCGAGGGAGACTCGGCGCATCCACTTTCCCGCTGCAGGCACTCCTGTGCCAGTTGCATCGAGCTGGACATCGATGACCACATCGACTCGAACATTGACGTGCCATCGGTGACCCGGGCTTTCGGGCGGAGGCTGATGGATAGGTTGGTCACTTCGATCGAGCTGTCCTTTGCCAGCGGGGCCTCGTAGGGAATGTTCACCGTGACTGCACCGATGTGACCGCATAATACCTCGATTCCCCAGCCCTGTCCTTCGCAGAGATCATTTAGTGCCTGCAAGAAAAAAAAGAAACGTAATATGCATTATTATTACGGTCAAGTCAATTGGATGACACATTCAACGAGACATTGATACTACGGTCCACCTGGTGAACTTATTGTAATCAGACGCTACAAACAAAGGTCAAACATGTTACCACTTTGGTGATAATTGAATCAAATCAATTGAGTATAATTACAGAGTACTTTCGTCAGCATTGCGAGATCCAATCTTAACTAGGAATTCCATTATTATGGCACCAGGCTGATAGACCGAATAGCCTTGAAAGTCGATTACTCGACTAGCTAACGCCAATCAACAGGGATGTTTGCAACACGTTATCGCATCCGTTAGAACGCCGTCACATCAACATTTGCAATAATTTATTATAGAGTAGGAAAAATGCAAAATTATGGATCAAAATCAATTTCTACAGCTTAAACAAATTGGAAGAAAATTTTGCATTACAGAAAGTGACTCCTGTGTACTGATATTTGATTATAATTATATTTGCTTTACTACAACGGACATATGACGCTACATCTGGAGCCAATTGCAAGTTTGTCATACCATTTCAAAAGTCAATAGAAATCCACCATTCCATTTCACCATTAGGCGCCCAATAGTTGCCCCACTTGAGTTGAGGTAGATAAAAGACAGAATTTTTCTGTATTTTAATTATTTGATGATTTCACAAGTGTCGAAATTCAACCGAGCATAAGTTAGTTTGCTTACTACACGTCTACTAATCGTTGTTAGCTTGAAAAAAAATCTCATCTAATCGTAATTACTACTTCGAGTAGTACACAATTACTCAAATTTTGAAAATTTCAAATCAGGTTAGGGTAACCGTACCCTTAGTGGAGGTAGCACCAATAGTGGAGGTAGTGGGGTTTTAATGAGATTTATCATAATTATACACTTTACGATGGTTTCAGTTGATGCGTCGTGCTTTAAATATCATGTTAAATGCTACTAATCCTAAGATTTCGCTTGCAAAACTATTGAAAACAATGATTTTTCTTAACAAAATTGTAATGTTCCCTTGCACCTATAGTGGTGCAACTGTACCAATAGTGGCGAGTCTCATAAGAAATCAATGGATAGCACCACTATAGGAACCAAAATTAATTTTTACCGCCACTAAAGGAACAGTGTACCCATAGTGGTGCAAGCAATATTTGGTAATTGTTGATGTTAAATGACATCTATCTAATTTTTGTTAGCAAGTTTATTAGTTTATCTATTGACTAAGATATTAAAGCAGTAAATTTTCCATAATTATCAATTTTTAAAAAATATTTTCTTTTGTGGATCTACTAATACCTCCACTATTGGTACCGTTACCCTATAATGAATGGATTACAAAAGATGATCGCTCTCAAAAATTGACTAAAATAAAAACACAAAGTTGAAAGCTAGAAGTTTTCAATGAATTAATTCCGAAAATTGCCAAAAAAAACCCAGATTAATCCACCTAGCGGTGATGGCGCCTTTCTCGCGCAAAAGATAATAAATGTAGCCTTTACGCTTACACCTCGATGATGTACAAGAAAGGCAAAACAGTTACATCGTCTAATGTTATGATAGAAAATTTACACTAGTAGACGACAGATGGCACTGCCAAAAGTTTCTCGAATTTCCTATGTTCGAATTTTGACTTTCGGACAATTTCATAGTACTATGAAACTGAACGAAGAGCATACTTACGCCTAAATGCGTGCAACACGAGCATCTTTATAGTACGATGAAACTCTTAATGGGAAGCCACGGATAAAATATTCATAGATGCAAGGCATTTTTCATAACACATTATTGTTCTATGTGACTATGTCTCATCACTATTTTAATATTATCTATTTTTTGCAATTAGCAATTATTATGAAATTCAATAATGATCAACAGCCTTTTAGTGTCTGTCGGATGCAACTTGTTGTAAGAAAATCGGTTAAGAGTTTCTATGTGAAAATTTGGCTAATGTTTTTTATGGCATTTTGTGCACACACACACGCACACACATACATACACACACACGCACACACGGACAGACAGACATTTGTTCAGCTCATCGAGCTGAGTCGAATGGTATATAACACTATGGGTCTCCGGGACTTCTATCAAAAGTTCGATTTTGGAGTGAAATGATAGCCTTTCGGTACAACTTAGTTGTACGAGAAAGGCAAAAATCGAAGTAGAAGCATATTGATGAATATGAAATTTCCAAAAAAAAGGTGAATAGTTTAGTAATAGGTTATTTTTTATGTTCTCTGAAATAAAAAAAAAATGAAATAAATAAATACATGCGATTGATTATTCATTTATTTGCCTTTATTGTACTTGGTTACGTAAAGGCTTTTATAGAAACATTTCAAAACCGAACTTTTGATAGAAGGCTTGGAAACCCCTAAGTATTGCATACCAATATACTCAACTTGATGAATTAAAATATATAAATAAATAGATAGGATATGAGTAAATAAATAAAGGACATACATTTTATTGCTTAGCATTGTCCGATTTGCAACAACTTGCATCCGAAAAGGAATTCGAACTATTTTTTCGCTATTTATAGTAGGCTTGATAAGGTAACTGTCCTATTCTTCTTCTCAAAACTTCTATATTCACTTAATTAAAAAGATTTTGGATCATTTGGCCGGATGTCGTTTGGTCTAAATAATTTAAATTTGTGTTTTATTGCACGTATAATAAAAAAGGAGAAGCGCGAATTGAGATATGAGTAATAAGAAGTGAGAATCAATAGCTACTTTCCACCACTTTCCTTCGACGGGACTCGAACCCACGACCCACTACGCTAGACTGGTGCTTTTAATAAACTAAGCTTCGAAGCACCTTCGTCGGCTGTCGCAACTTAGCGGCTATTGAATGAGCCCGAAGTTCCGTGAAATGTTCGAAGTGATTAGTGAGAATTGAATAGAGAATAGATGTAGAGGTGAGTAACTAGAAGTAAGACGTGAACTGTTCAAAGTGAGATGATGATTGAATAATTATTTTTCAAGTAAAATGAAGAATGGATCAGGTAAAATAAAAGAAAAAATAAGAATAAAGAAGAACGAAGAAACTAGAAAGAAGAATAGAAAAAAACAGGTAATAAAGAAAAACAAAAGGAAGAGAAACGAACAATAAAAACAAGGATCAAGAAAGAAGGTAGAAAAAGGAAAGAATAAAAAAAATAGCTACGGGAGAAGGGAAAAAAGGTTAATTTCTTACTTTTTAATTCCATTGCTCCTTCTCGCTTCTCATCCTTTACTTCTCACTTCTTGTTATTCACTACTTATTTCATATTTCTACTTTCCCACTTTTTGGCTACTCGCTTGATTCTAAATTTCAGTACCGAAAAAAGGCTCTTTTAGAAAAGAAAAAAACCTCTCTGTACAATCCTTCTTCTCACTTCCAGTACTCACATCCTACTCCTCATTTCACACTTTTCACATCGCACTTTTTACTTCACACTGCTCATGCCTGACTTCTTATTCCTTATTTCTTTTGTGAAATGAGAAACGACTCATTTCTCAAATATCACTTCACATGTCGCCATGCTCACCTCTCATTTTTCAACTTTTTGCTAGAACAACCCGTTCAGCGAAGCGACTTGACGCCGTACGGCTGAATACTATTTGATCGAAAGGGATATTTGACCGAATGCCTTTCGGCCGAATAATTGAAAAATAAATTTCCCTTTCATTGTGTGAGATGCAAAAAAAAAAATATAAGTCAGAGATTTCAATTATCATTCACTACTTTTCTTATTTTCAGTAAAAAATGAAACGTCAAAAGTAATAAGAGTTCAATGCGTGTTGGCTCTTGTTTCGGACAACAGAACGATCGCGCGAGTGACCGAAATATTGTGTTCTGCATTGCGCGGCCGTCAGTGCCTGTTTTGTAGTGTTTCTGCTCAGTAAGCAGATAGTTCGCGCGGCCGAGTGAGTAAACAATTGGTGCGTGTTCGGAAATTGAAAAATAAGAAGCGGAAAGCGGAAAGTTAGCAATAAGAAGTGAAATGTGAAAGGTAATAATTAAAAACAAGAAGAGTAGCTAAATGTTAGAAGTGAAAAGAGAAAAATAAAGCGCAAAATAAGAGAAGAAAAATTCTAAGTAAAAAGTGAAAAGCAAAAGGTTGAAATTAAAATGTGAAAAATTAAAGTTGAAAGGTAAGTAATGAGATGTACGAATTAAAAAGCGAGAAGCGAAAAGCAAATAGTAAAAGTGAAAAGCATGAATTGAAAAGTAAAAAAATAAAAAATTAATCAGATTAATCCATCTATCGGCGATGTTGCCTTTCTCGTGCATTTATTGAATTTATTGAAAAAATCACATTAGAAAGATCAAAAAAGCACTTTAGGGGAATAGATCGCATGTTAAGTAATCGTATAGCTTTTCGGTACAACTTTGTTGTACGAGAAAGGCAAAAATTAAGAAATGAAAAAATAAATAGTGAAAAGAGTATAATGACAAGTGAGAAGTGAAAGATGAAAAAGAGAAGTGCAAGTTGTTAAATGAAAAGTAGAAAAAAGCCAAAGTGAAAAGTAAAACGTAAGAATAGCAAAATGAGAAATGCCAAGCCAGAAGTGTTCAATAAAAAGTAAATAAAATAGCTATGAGCAATATGTTGAAAATGAGGAGTAAAAATGGAAAAGTGGAAAGCGAATAATGAAAAGTAAAATTTTTAATGTGAAAAATGTAAAACAAGAGAAGAGTAGCGATACGTTAGAAGAGAGAGTGAAAAATATAGCGCAAAATGAAAGGTAAAAATGTGGAAAGCGAAAAGTGAAAATAAAAATGTGATAAGTATAAGTTGAAAGGTGAGAAATAAAAGGTTTACGAAAGAGAAAGATGAGCATGAGCATGAGCAGGATAACTGTACACAATTCAGAAGTTGCTACTCCGTGATTGATTAGAACTTGCGAAATTGCACAGGAACCAATTGAATGGAGCTTGGGTTTAGCTATCATTCTCAATGTGCAAATTTCGGAAATTCAATGCATTTTACTAAGTCAATTACGGCGCCGGCCACGTCCTTACGGGAAGGAAGGATTATTAGTTCAACTCTCGTTGCTACTAGAGACCGAGTATACCTCTGCATCTCTACGATAGTCTTAGGATAGGATATTGTGTTAGTATGAAGGGATATATTATCTGGATTCACTTTGGTAAGTGATGCGATCTATGGGATAGGAATATATGAATGAGAATTAGAAGTACTAGAGTAATGAGAAAGTATTAAAGTGAATTCTAATGGATTCATTTTTTTACAATTAGAATTTGAATGCTATTGATTCTAATACGACGCACACGTCTACCACACCATCGCTACCCGCACATTAACCTCACACATTCTTACTTGTATGAGGCCTGCACGAGCATAGCGACCGTATATAGCATTCGTATGCGGGTACAAATGAATACCAATCATTTTATTTACTGCTACTAAGTAACAGGCAGCTTTTTATAACAATTCTATATTTAGAATCATACTTGCTAGCAATGAGAATTTGATTTGCAAAGAGATTGAGTTATATGATTAACGAAATTATCTAATAGGAAATTGGAAAGGGCCAGGGATCAAACCCTTAATCTCCTGCTTATGAGGCAGAAGCAGTGACACAAGGCCACCAAGCACCCCTTGTTTACGAAAGAGAAAGATAAAAGGTAAAAAGTGAAAATTGATAATGAAAGGTGAAGAGAAAAAAGTGAAAACTAGAAGGAAGAAGTAAAAAGCAAGGATTGAAAAAATAGAAGTGAAGAGCGGGAAGTGGAAGAAGAAAAGTAAAAACTGAAAATCTATATACATAAAAATGAATTTTTGTCTATCTAAACCTTATAGACTAGGAAACTACTGAACCGATCGGCGTAAAAATTTATATGCAGAGGTTTTTGAGGCCAGGGGCCGGGTTCTTAAGATGGTTCAAGTAAAGGTGAGCGCCGGTCCAAAAAACGTCGGCGGTGGCGTTTGACAGAATTTTGGGCGGCGGCGGCGGCGTTTTCGGCGTTACGCCGAAAGTCATTTTAGCCAGCGGCGGCGGCGTGAATCGGCGTGGCAATTTTTTATAACGTTCATATTTATTTTTTTTTTCTTTTTTTCAAGATTTTAACGGAAGAATCTTTAGAATTTCACGGGTAAAGTCTAAGGTATTTCCCCACAAAATTTACAAAGTTTTTCCAAAATATTCGTTCGGAAATTATTTTCGAATTTTTCACGGAAACTATTTTGAAGTTTCGAGAATTCTTTAGAATTTTCAAAGGAAATCAAAATTTCTATAGGGAATGTTCAAAATATCCACGGAAAGTTTTTCCGAATTTCTGTTTAATAATTTTTTATGGAAAAATCTTCGAAATTTTTACGAGATGCTGCGGAGTTTTCACGGAAAATTTCCCAATAAGCAGTCAACGTGGAGGAATGGCTAAAGTGTGCACAACCCAGTGCTATTTTTGTTGATGTTCCAGGTTCGAATCCCATTGCAGTCCTTATTTTTTTAAAACGCATACTGAAAATTTTCGCGGTAAGAATGATGAAATGAAAAAAGAATTTCATCAAGTAGGTACATTTTCGTTTATTTTTCAAGCCTGCTCTAGCGAAAAATGTAAGTGAAATATGTTTCTCACCACAGACTACCAAAAAAGATTCCCCTTTTGCCCAAAAATCATGGTTGTTTTTACTTACGAAATTTCTGCCAAACTACTTTATCGAAAATATGATCGTTGTTTGATGCAACAAACGAAACAGTTGTTTCAATCGTACAAGATTCTTCAGCGTGTATAGAATTTTTTTTTATTTTTATTTTTTTACGAAAAGCTGTTTTATTTTTCGTAATTTTGAACGAATTTCTTTAGACATTCTACGGGTCATTTTTCGATTTGATCATGGGAAATTTTTTGAAAATTCTTCAGCCAGCGATTTACTCCGATTAGTGAAAGTGCAAAAAATAATTACTAAAACATTAACAAAATTAACAAAATAAAACGAAAAACATAACACGTGTATCAACTACCAAAAACAAAAACGAGACGAACATAAAATCATCATTCTGACAGAGTTCTACACTGCACAGCCGAATACACCATCTTCAAAAAATTACTAAAAAATTGGAAAGGGTCGTTTGGCCGAAAATCATTCGACGGAAATACATTTCGTGCAAAACGGTTATACATGGTGAACGGTTGACCAAAAATTTCATTTGGCCAAAGCGACAATCGGCCGAAAAAAATCGTTGTCTCTAACAGGTTGTTGGCCGAAATTGTCGTTTGGCCGAATGAGTCAATAGGCCGAAAATGCCGTTTGGTCGTAATGGTCGTTTGACACGACTCAATGGCCTTTCAGCTAGACGGCCATTTCGGCCAAATGACCTTTTCGACCAAACCACCTTTTCGGCAAACGGTATTTTCGGTCAGATGACCTATTTGGCCAAACGACTTTTTCGATCGTATATCCATTTCGTTAAATGACATTTTCGGCCAGATGAATCTAATGATTTATTGTACCTTTTGGCCAAATGACCCTTACTGTCGTTCGATCGAAAAACCATTTGTTCGGATGTCGCTTGGCCGAATAACACTGTAGGCCATTTGGCGGAATTATGTAAACGTTTGTCCGAAACGGTTGTTGGGTCGAAAGTGGTTTGACCGAAAATGTAATTTTGCCAACAAAGTTGTTTAACCTAGCAACCCTGTAGACTGAAACTGCCGTTTGGTCGAAATAATCGTTCGGCCGAAAATTTCGTTTTGCCGAATAGATCATTTAGTCGAAATGACCTTTCTGCAAAACACTCCGACAGCTTAGGCAAGATGTCCGTTCCGGCCAAATGGCCCTTTCTATCAAACGACCATTTCGGCCAATTGAGCTATTCTGCCAACGGACTTTTTCAGCCAAAGGAACTGTTCGGCCGAACGACATTTTCGCCAGTATGTACCTTTCTACCAAACGACATTTTTCGGCGAAACAACTTTAGGCTTGATGGTAAGAGTTGCTTAGTAGCACCGATGGTAGGGTATCGCCCTTTAGATCCAGAGGTCGAATGTTCGAGATAGGGCTTGTTATATTTAGTCAGTCTAAGCTAAGCTAAGAAACAGCTTTGAATGGCCTTCGGCTAAATGGTTTTTTCAATCAAATGCTATATTTGCCCAAACAATATTTCTTTCGGCCAAATGTCGACCGTGCAAAAGTTCTATTTCAACGAGAAATTCTTTGGATTTCAACGGAAATCCTAAAACAAGGATAAAAAAGTTTTAAAAAGTAATCCTTCAGAATTTGCACTCGAAGTTCTTCTTAGTTTTTTTTTCCAAGGAAATCATTGGTATTTTCACGAAAATTTCACTGGAGTTTCAACATGATGAGTTGGAGATATCCATCGGAAAATTCTGCGGACTTCTTCGAATTTCAATCGGCGTGAAAAATCATAGTTCAGCGGCGTGACAAATTTTAAACGGCGGCGCGCCGATGTAAAATTATCGGCGGCGGCGGCGTGCCAAAAACTGTCGGCGGCGGCGGCGTGGCGCGGCGGCGCACACCTCTAGGTTCAAGACCCCTCCCTGCTTTGGAAAGGGGGGCTCCCATACAAATTAAACACCAATTTCTTCATAACTCGAGAACTAATTAAGATGGAACCAAATCTGGCCTGTGGAGTTTTTGGAAGGGAAGATATGTTGTGTGGTAGTTCTAAAACCCTCCCCCTTCTGAAAAGGGGGGCTCCCATACAAATGAAACAGAAATTTCAGCATTATTCGAGATCTAATCAGATAATAAATCAATTTTAGGCGAAACGAAGTTCGTCGGGTCTGCTAGTTGAAAAATAAAAAGTGATAAGTGGGCAGGAAGAAGTTCCAGATGAAAATCGAAAAACGGAGGGCAGATAATGAATACAGTATCGACCCGATTTTTTCACTCCTCTATTATGTCTCCCCTGATTTTTTCACGTTTTCGACCCGATTTTGTCACCACAGAAACAAATGAAAATTTCAGTCTTTCTTTTATTTTTTGTAAATAAAATCGTACACGGTTTATAAACAATAATCATTTTCATGAAATCACTTTCCCGGCTGTGTTTTATTATGAATCATTTCTGAGTATCTGAGTAGCCTATTCCACAAGAAATTATGGGTTCCGTTCACGTATTTTGCCTTCCCTGATTCATATTTGCGAAACAAATTTGTCACATTTCCTATTTTATCGCCCCAAAATTCACCAGGGTGGTGATAAAACCAGAATATTACTGAAAAGTGAATGATGTTGTGATGTTGTCAGAAACATTTACATGCACGATATAGTTAGAAGATGGATGTGAAAAGTGATAAGCGAGAAGTGAGAAATGAGATGTGCGAAATGAGAATTGAGAAATTAATACTGAGAAGTGTAAAGTTAAACTTGAGAAAAGAGAAGTGAGTAGTGGGAAATACGAACTGAAATGTTAATGAGAAATTAGAAGTGCGAAGTATCAGTGAGAAGTGAAAAGCGATAAGTGAGAAAAGAGAAATAAGAAGTAATAAGTGAGAAATGAAAAATGAGACATGAGAAGTGATAAATGAATTGTGGGAAGTGAGTAGTGGGAAGAGGGAGATGAGAAGCGAGATTTGCGAAGAGAGAAGTAAGAAGCAAATACTGAGAAGCGAGAAATAAGGAATGAAAGGTGAGTTGTGAGAAGGGAAAATGAGTGAAAAATGAGGACCGAGGAACGAGAACTAAAAAACGAGATTATTTCTCTTTTCTTCTGTATTTTTTCTTCTTCCTCATGTGTTCCTTCTTCTCTCTGACTCACATCTCTCCACTAATTTCTCTCTACTTTGATTCAATCAAAGATAATTGCCTATTTCCGGGGATTAAACCACCCGACTTGGACGTTAATTTACAATGTTATGTAAAACTCATATGTGAATATGTACGTTATGTGGAAGATATTGATTTGGAAAATGTATTGGAGGTATGTGTATAGCCGCCAGACATTCTAAATACTCACGCTCCTCTATAATGTGGACGTGTACTATACACATGTGGAAGTATCTCCCAGTTCTCACTTCACATTAGTTCTCACTTCGCAATCATTTTCTTTTTTTGTAACTGTTTTCACACTACTCTGTACTCACTTCTCTGTTTTTGCTTCATTTCGAACATCTTAGTTCTCATTTCACTTAATGAGGAAACAAATTTAAACTATTCCACAATGGTCGGACTCCATACAAAGGGGCCTACCAAAACATGATTTCCCAGATTCTCTACTTTTATTGATCTTATTAAAAAGTGAATAAGCTATATTTTTGTGCACACTGATTCAAATCTAATTTGAAAATAGCTTCCATTGTTGTTAGAGGCGTCAAAATGGCCTTTGAGAAAAATGTGAAAAATGTTGTTTTCCAAAAATGCGTAAAGAACACATATTTACACTGTATAATATGTTATACACTAGCTTTATGTACCCGGCCTTGCTCGGAATTGCCAGTTTGGTTCGCGGTTTTTTTCACAATCGGAAAATGATAAAACCAATTGGTCAACAGGGTAATTGTGTTTACTTATTGATGCTTCATCATTTGATTAAAATAAGGCTTTTGGGAACATTGACTTATTTTGAAGGGATCGTAGATTTGAATAGCCTTATTCCGGGCAAACGTCTATTTCTCAAGAAGGAAAAATATCCATCGATGCATTATTCCGGGCAAACGCAAATTTTAAAAGAAGGGACCACACCCACCATTGCATTATTCCGGGCAAATGCCTACTTTTAAAGAAACAATCAAATCCACCATACAGAGGGAAACAAATTATTAATTGCTTTTCACTGGGCAAACCATGATTCCGATGAAGGGTAACAATTATCATTGCTTTATACCCAGCAAATGCATGCTTTCTATGAAAGATTTTTCTGATGCTGTTCATAATTATCCGAAATGCACTTCATGTCGAATGACCTTAGGCCAAATGGTGTTATCCCCAGTAACATTTTGGTTTTATGTTGGTTTTATAAAACTCTTGAAGAGTAAACTATGGTCTTCAAGAGCGTTATAAAACTTAAAATGTTACTTGGGATGTTAATGGCCTGATTCATGCAAAGATATGGGCAATTTGTTTTCGGAGCATTGTAGAATGTCAAAGAACCTCGGATTAACTAAATAAGAGGGATTTTAAATTAAGTCGTTTGCTAAACAATACCCAACCCCAATAACCTCCCGCATTGCAAAAGTCCCTCCCAGACTCTCTATAATATAGTTTCTATCGGGTAGAGAATACGTGTTTACAAATTTGGTTTGAATTTACTCATGCAATAAAAAGGTATACTAAACTGTTCGTGTAATAAATACACCCTCTCTCTCATTCTGCATTCAGCCTCCCAGTATGATATATTCTTCCTTAGACGGAGAATATGGGTTCCATATTTCATAAACATCGGTAAATGGGTTCAGAAGTTTCACTGAGTTCAATAGTTAAACAATACCCCTCTCTCACACCCTCCCCTTTTTAAAATGACCTACCCACATCCACTAAAATCGTTTCCTTAGGAAAGACAATATTTAATACAAAGTTGGTTCAAATCGGTCATGGGGTTCAAGACTTACATTGAGTTGATAGATTGCTGAACAATACCCCTTCCAAGGGGTTTAGAAGTTACACTGAGTTGATCGATACCTTAACGATACCCCTCCCCCATACCTTCACTCTTTTCCAAAGAGCATCCCTAACCCTCTATCGTCGTCTCTTTATGATAAAGAATATGTGTTCCAAATTTGGTTCAAATTTTTTTTTCTTTATTAAAGTGTCAAAGGGTTCAGATGTTACACTGAGTTGATAGAAAACTAAGCAATACCCCACCCCACACACCCTTCCTCTTTTCCAAAGAGCATCCCTAACCCCCTATCTTCGTCTCCTTAAGATAGAGAATTTCCAAATTTGGTTGAAATCTGCCAAGGGGTTCAGAAGTTGAACTGAGTTGATCGATAACTAAGCAATACCCCTCCCCCTACACCCTCCCCCTTTTCCAAAGAGCATCCCTAATCCCCCTATCTTCGTCTCCTTTAGATAAAGAATTTGTGTTCCAAATTTGGTTGAAATCTGCCAAGGGGTTCAGAAGTTAAACTGAGTTGATCGATAACTAAGAAATACCCCTCCCCCCACACCCTCCCCCTTTTCCAAAGAGCATCCCTAATCCCCCTATCGTCGTTTCCTTAAGATAAAGAATGTGTGTTCCAAATTTGGTTGAAATCGGTCAATGGGTTCAGAAGTTAAACGTTAAGATAGAGAATTTGTGTTCCAAATTTGGTTGAAATCTGCCAAGGGGTTCAGAAGTTGAACTGAGTTGATCGATAACTAAGCAATACCCCTCCCCCTACACCCTCCCCCTTTAAAAAAATCATCCCTAACCCCCCTATCTTCGTCTCCTCAAGATAAAGAATTTGTGTTCCAAATTTGGTTGAAATCGGCCAAGGGGTTCAGAAGTTAAACTGAGTTGATCGATAACTAAGAAATACCCCTCCCCCCACACCCTCCCCTGTTCCAAAGAGCATCCCTAATCTCCCTATCGTTGTTTCCCTAAGATAAAGAATGTGTGTTCCAAATTTGGTTGAAATCGGTAAATGGGTTCAGAAGTTATGCTGGAACATACATACAAACATGCAAACATTGAGTTTTATATATATAGAAGATATGTTATTAGTTACATTGATACTCATACTAAAACCTTCCCAAGGCACTTTTTTCATTAATAAAAAAAATGCTTTTGCGGTGTCTGACAGTGTCTACACACTTGATCGAAAAAATATGAAAAATCAACGATTTTTTACTTTTGTCGTCGCATGTCTTCGCTACTTATTATGTACCACATGTCAGAGTACCACCCGCCCTTTCAAGGAGCGTCGAAAAAGTTTGCACATTTTCAAGTTAGATCTATTTGAAAATATGTCTAATTTGAGATAAATATATATCATAAAATCAAATAAAGCACTGATAGGTGGATATGTCCCACTATTTACGTATTTTATTTATATTCAATGCAAAAGTCTCCATCGTTTGAAGCTTGTTGCGAGCAATTCGGATGTGTATAAGTGCTAAAAAAGGTGTTTTTTCCTAAACACTTTCTAGAATTTTAGTTTTTGAACATAATTTTTTAACACGTTGACCGATTACGCTATTTTTTTTTAACTGGAACTAGACTGAATTCCCCTTCTTTTGTGTGCAAATCAATTGAGACAATGCTACCTGAATTATGAACACAAATTCACTGTGTACATACATACATACATACGGACATAGATTATCTCAATTTGCCAAGCTGTACACACTTAAAATAAATCGCCGAATTCGGTAAAATTTTACCAAAATCTCAACAGCAGAACTATTCGGTAAATAATTTTACTGATTTTCAGTGATTTTGACAGTTGAGCAATGGAAAAAGTTACAAAAAATCTGTAAAATAAATTACCGAACAGTTCTGCTGTTGAGATTTCGGTAAAATTTACCGAATACGGTGAAATGAGTTAAGTGTGTAGGGATTGATATACAGCAGTCGGCCTTTCTGGCCTTCTATCAAAAAGTTAGTTTTGAAGTTAAATCCTCAGTGTCGCCCTTAAATACACCGATTTAATTCGAAATGTCTTCCACATTTCCTCGTTAGATCAATTTGAATAAAAAACTTCAATTTTAGCTATTCTGTTGTGTTTTTTAAATTATTCCTAAATATTTTAAGAATAATATTCACAACATATCTTAAAATAGGCTAAATATTATTTTGAAACCTCTTTTTCCTCTATATGGCATCCAGATATGATAATAGTGAAAAACGCCTTGAAATTAGTTTAGGCCAAATTCCGTCTTTTACCGACCATTGTGTATTCAGCCAAACGGCATATAAAGGTTTTCCCTATCTCAATATCTCCCTAACTGGAAATATGTAATTTAAAATCTAGTATTGTTTCTTAAGTTTCATTGAATACAACCCAGAATACTGAGTTTGAGTTTGAATCATTCAAATGAGGGATCTGCATTAAATTATTTTTGTTTATTTCAATTGTTAAAAAGACCTTGATTCGTTCTAGAAAGCGCCCAGCTCTTGGGAGTGACGAATCTAGTATAGTAATTTACATAAATGTCAACTGATTCCTGGAACAAGTGCTTACTGTCTCGAAACTGCATCAGCAGCGTTCCGCAAAATTTCCCTATCATCAATAGCCCGTATAACTTTACAACGTGTGAGGTCAACTAGAATGCCCTCCCGGAGCATAAACAAACACTTCCCAATGCAGTCTTCCATCTTCTGGGTTAACGAAGATAGACGATAAAGTTCTGCTGCCTGCTGAAACAACGGTATGCGCTCGAGCGAACCAAATACGGTAGACAGGCAGCATGAAAGCAAGTAAGCCG
Organism: Armigeres subalbatus; assembly: GCF_024139115.2. Classification (NCBI taxonomy): domain Eukaryota; kingdom Metazoa; phylum Arthropoda; class Insecta; order Diptera; family Culicidae; genus Armigeres; species Armigeres subalbatus. The sequence continues at coordinate 108,535,632 of NC_085139.1, read as the reverse complement.
AATATAAATTCTGCAACGCGCAAATGAATGCCGGGTCCGATGCATCGCGATGCTATCCAACACGTTAGCAATAGCAGCACAAGCCTTTTTTTGTCCTACTGCACGGAATATCTACGCCCAACCAAGCCTATAATCACATCGACCACCGCCGCCGCGACTGCCCATCGAGCAACGGAGCAAAAAAGGGTGCATAAACCTTGATAGACGTTTGAAAAATACCAAAGTAACAAATTAAAGACTTTCAAAATAAATTTCTTCTTTGGAAGCTTCTGACTCAGAGTTGAAATCTGCCTAAATCGCATGCCCATTCCGATTCCAATGTGCCAGTTTGGCCCTTTTGAGAGATAACCCTAGAGAAGCATGTGCCGAACGAATGACGTACACCGTTGGTGTATACGAACATATAGTAGTCAGTGACTGTGAACTTCAGTGCACTGCACTCCGCTTAGCACACGGTCACAAACCGGGAAGTTCTACAACTGGGCTCAGCTGTTTCTTAATAGGCTGCCCGGCCGACCGACGACATCCAAAGATAGCAGCAACGAGTGCGAGATTGCTGAAAAAGGTAAATATCTTGCGATCGGGTTTTGTTTTTCTTTTGTCCGGTCGGTCAGAGCAGCAGAAGCAGCAACTCTGTTATATCTATCTAGCGGTAGAGCAAGTTAGCAGCAGCGCATAATAGCGTTGATGGGGGTGCAGGGTAAGAATACGTGTTTGGATGGTAGCCAAGCACTTTGTTTCATTCATGCTTGTGATAAATTTACGCGATTTCCTGCTGCTCTCTCACTTTTTATGTTTATGGACGAGGACTTGAAATATTCAAAAATTGTACGCACCATATCGACATAATAAAGCGTTCGGGTATACATTAGTGGCTCCTAGTGATGGTGTCTTGCTAGTCTTGAAATGCGTATTATTTGTATTATTGTTTATCACAAGAGATCCGAGAGTTCTATAATTGATTGTAAACAGGGCAAAAGCAACATTGGAAGATAACAAAAGAAAGAGGTATCAAAAAGATATAAATAATTTATTGAAATGATAAATACTACTCGATATCTAAGTAGATTATTTACTAAATCAGACGCAATTTTTGTCTTTCTCGTCCACTAAGTAAAGACGACAGGGTCACTCGAAAACTAGCTTTTGATGAGCCGGAGCAATTATCCTATATGCAACTTGACTCCCTGAGTCTTTTGTCTATCTATCTGAATTCCTGGAAAGTCTGATTTTGCAGTAAAATGTTTGCTGACAAAAATGGCAAAAAATCACAAACACGTGCTATGATGATCAACCGCGCGCAGCGCGCCCTGCGATTCCGATTGAATGTGGTTTTAAGCTAGAATGTGGGTAAATGACGAAGAACCACGTTGTTATCAGACCTATGTGCCGACACTGGTTATACACATAAGTCGCCGCAAAAAAGGTACTACGCTGCTCACCAAATGTTGGCAATAATTACATATTTTTAGTATTTTTCTTCAATCTTTTCATAGTTTTGAAAGAATTTTAACCAATGACTGAAAAAATTGCATCTAGAGATATTATTGTCGATTATTTGAATTACATTTATAATAACAAATGAGAAAACAAATATCATTAGAGTCACCGGAGATAATATATTTACATCGGCGCAAAGGTCTAAAAACTCAAGCGCTACAACGCATTTACGGCCAGTCGACGACGACCAGTCCCGATGCGCGACAGAACGCCACGAGCAGCTGTCGCCTATCGCCATCGCCATGACCGCACGACGTGTTGCCGCGGTTCCGCACCGCGCAGTAACCACCGACCGATCATAAAGAAATGTCGACGTACATAGGAAAGAACATGACACATCCATCAGAATCATGAATGAGGGTAAGATGTGCGAACGGTGGATATTTTTGTCAATGGTTGTACTCATGATGTTAATCATATGTTAGACTTATTTAACTGGGACCTTCCGTAATTTAGCAATTAGGTGGATGTGATTCAAATCCTGGTCCCGAACCCGGTTCGACTTTCCTTGGGAAACAGTTTTGAAGCAGCCACTTGAAAGCAAACGATTGTTTATTTATTTCAATTTTTAAATTATTCGTCAGTCTATCGTTGAAGTGGCCTGTGCAGTACGTGAAACGCAAGTCCTCTTCGTTTCGATCAGCTCATAGCCGCATGTTCCCAGTTTCGCAAATCTCCTTCAACCTGTACCACCCATCTTTTTTCCCTGCGCGCTTCGTCTTCCTGTACCAGTCGGATCACTATAGAGAACCATTTTCACCGGGTTAATGTCCGGCATTCGGACAACGTTCTTTGCTGTATAAACGATGTCGCAGTTCATTCGCCTTCTCCATGTGCCGTTTCCATTCTGCAATGCACCATACATGGTTCGAAACAGTGTTAAAAAATGTCACAAAAATATCATGGGAAATTTTTAGAAAAATTACTAAAATATGTGATATTTATGGGATTTTGGTCTTGATAGAATTTAAAGAAAACCCTCGAAGATTTTTTCTATTTTCTGAAGAACTTCTCAAAATCACAGATGAACTTCAAAATCAAAACTGTCAGATTTTTTTTATTCTAGAGAGAACTTCAAAATGGAACTGTTCCGTTTTCCATCTCACTGAACATATATTCATCTCATCGCGAAACAAAGAAATACGGCATCAATTTCGTCGCTTCTTTTTGCTAACATGTGTGCTCACTGCTGAAAAAATCATAAAAATAATAAACAAACCAAATACCTTTTCATTTCTTTGTTTTTCGTGAGACCAACCTCGGAGCTATGAAATGAAGTCCAGGAGCAGTAACTCTATTTAGAAAATTCCTTAAATTGTTTTTTAAATTTTATCTTTAAGGAAACTATATTGAAATAATTTATTTTAAATTATCAAAATAATTTTAAAATTTTTCGAACAGAAATATTTGAAAATCTTCAATTAATTGGTAATTTTGAAAAAAAAAACACAAATTTTAAATATCAAGAAAAATAATGAATACAGGTAATCCTTGATATAGCGTACCCCCAATATAACGTACACAAGATATACAATCAGGTTTTTTACACGGTTTGGTTTTAGTCGTTTAAGACCTTCAACGTCAATGAAATAATGAGTTAACCCCACGAAAATATTCACAAAAAATCAAAGAAAATTCAGGTGGTATTTAAAAAGCTGTGAATGTTCGGGTTAACCAAGAAATTAATGAATTCCAATTAAAGTAATTTTAGCTGACATATACGAGCGTCACTTTTGACATAAAATTAGGTGATACTTTAATTTAACATCACAAATTCATTGACAAAAAAAAATGAAGGATTGAAACGAGAATCGAACATAAGCTCGCTGAGTGAGAGCCCAACACGTTACCACTCAGCTATCTTCGTTTCTTGAAAGAGGGGTGATCAAAGTAAAACACGTTCCACGAGTATTTCACTGCATCAAGTCATCGAGTGCTTGCGCGTTAGGTGCTGTGTCTAGGTTTCGTGACATTTAATTTTAAATTAAATTATGTGTTGTGGTTTTGTGTCATTTTATTGAAATGCGTCACCTGTAATATTTATAATTTTTTGGTGTGTACGCTTCTAAAAATATTTTTAATATATTGAATTTTTCCAAATTAATTATAACATGCACAATGCACATTCGTAGGGATCAAAATAGAGTATGATCTTATTCTTCAGACTTCAGTTAAAGCACTGATGGAGCTAAACTGGGAATTTAATATTTTCGCCTAAATTGTATTGAAAAATAAACAAATTTTTTGCTAATTAAAAAAAATCTGGGCCGATTCAAAAAAAAAACTTCAGAAGCTCCTATAATAATTTCTCCGGAAGTTCCGTTCGAAATTCCTTCGGAAAACAACAAAAATTCTTTCGAAATTCGGAAATTTTGTTGTGTGAATTCTTCCGAAAATTTATTGAAGAATGAAATAGTTTACTATGAAGATACTAAACGAGTTCAGGGGGAAGTTTTTGAAGGATTTTCGAAGGAGTTCCTAGTCGAATTTCTACAAGGAATGTCTACACGAACTCTCGAACGTATCCCTAACGGATTTTTCAACTTAAATTTCCGGAGGATTCATAAAAGAATGTGACGAAAGAAATCCTAAATAAATTTCTCAAGCAAGGTCTAAAGGAATTTCTGGAAGGGTTTCTAAAATAATTTTGAGCATTGAGCATTGAGCATTATGACCGCACAATTCGTAGTTGCTACTCCGTGATTGACTAGAACTTGAGATATTGTACAGAGAATACAATAAATGGGGCTTGGGCCAAGCTACCCATTCTTAATGTACGCGTTTCTGGAGCTCAAATATCTAAAGTCAATCACGGCGCCGGCCACGTCCTTACGGTCATATAGGAAGAGAAAGATTGTTAGTCCGGCGCACATTGCTACTAGAGACCGAGTATACAACTGCATCTCCACGATTGTCTTAGGATAGGATATCGTTTTAGTTACAAAGGATAATTTATCTGGATTCACTTCGGTAAGTGATGCGATCTATGGGATGGGAAATAACACTCTCGCTGTCTGAAACTTTCACTTTCTGATTTATTCACTCACCCGCGCAAAGCAGAACAAAATTACGACGACCGGCTGATCGTTTTGCCTTCCGCACAAAGCAAAACTAAACTTCGACGACCGGCCGATCGGCTTACTGGAGAAACACGACCGGACAAGAAACAAACTTTCACTTTCTGATTCATTTACTCACCCGCGCAAATCAGAGCAAAATTACGGCGACCGGCCGATCGTTTTGCCTTCCGCACAAAGCAAAACTAAACTTCGACGACCGGCCGATCCGCTGACTGGAGAAACACGACCGGACAAGAAACAAACTTTCACTTTCTGATTTATTTACTCACCCGCACAAAGCAAAACTAAACTTTGACGACCGGTCGATCCGCTGACTCGAAACAAGAGCCAACACGCACTGAACTAATTAACTTTACTACCGGCCGCGCAATGCGAATCACAAAATTTCGGCAAATCGCGCGATCGTACGGCCGTCCGAAACAAGAGCCAACACGCACTGAACTAATTAACTTTACTACCGGCCGCGCAATGCAAATCTCAAAATTTCGGCAAATCGCGCGATCGTACGGCCATCCGAAACAAGAGCCAACACGCACTGAACTCATGGAAGGGTTTCTAAAATAATTTTCGGAGAAATTGCCAAATAAATTTCTAAAGGACATTTCAAAGCAATTCCTGGAGAATTTTTAAAGAAATGCAAATGATTTCTTCCATGAGTTTTCGAAGGAATTACTGGAGGAATAACCGAATGAATTACTGAAGGTTTGTTCGAAGGAATATCTGGAGATTTTTTTCAAATTCCTGAAGTAATTGCCGAAGCAATTTGTGGCAGAACTCCCAAAAGAATTTCCAGTGAAATACCTCAAGGAATTCGTAACGGAATTTTTGAAAGCATTCTCAAATAAATCCTGAAGGAATTCTTAAGAAAATTCCGAAGAAATTATTGAATCACTTTCCGGAGAACTTCTTAAGAAATTGTAAAAAAAAATCTTTAAAAAAGCGCTAAAACAATTTAAAAAAAATCCTGAAATGATTCACTTAGTAATTACCGAATGAATTCCTGAAGGAATTATCGAAGAAATATTGGAAGGAATTTCCGGAGAAATTTCCAAAGAAATTTCCGGTGGAACTCATTAAGGAATTTTCTGAGTTTTTTCTAAAGGAATCTAAAGGAAACCCCAAAGGAATTCTTAGAAGTTCGGTTTTCAATTTTCAAAGAAATATCAGAAAGAATTGATCCTAGAGGAAATTTCTAAAAAGCTAAAAAGATTCGCACTCGCTCCAAATGTATCATATACAAAATGCTTATAAGACCAGTTGTCCAGACCAGCCGATGGACCTGAGACTTCAGAAGTCTAGTCAGGTACAAGGCACTGAATACGTGTTCCATTTGTCATTGAAATCTGAAATCTGTCGATATGAACAATTGAAAGTGGAAAACAAATTTAACAGTACGAACTTCACTTGTCATAAGACAAGTTTGTACTATCCCATTCAATTCCACCACTTTATTGTAACTTTGGCCGTCTTTAGTATCTCGTATTTGACTCTCGACTACAATAAAGTGGTGGAATAAAATGGGATGGTACAAACTCGTCTTATGACAAGTGAAGTTCGTACTGTTCGATAAATTTAAACCACGTAAATCCTAAAAACCGCGTAAAAAATGACTTACGCCATCGGGTGTGACAATGGGTCTGGGGGTGAGAATGGGTCATCGCTCTTACCGGCAGTCTGGAGGTCGTAGAGCAAAATCATTCAAAAAGGTTTCTTATATTTTAGTCTACTTACCCTCAGATACATTCAATCCATTCTACAATCATTCTAAGTAGTTGAAACAGTGACCTATGCTCACCCCCATTTGACCCATTGCCACCCCCGACGACGGTAATCAAAAATCGTTTTTTGCGGTTTTCTTGAATTTTACGACCATTTTGAAAAGCTTCGTAAGAACGACTTTTTCGAAAAATCGGCGTAAATTACAAAAGCCGCGTAGAAAAGAAATTAAAAAAAAAACGCGTGAAAAGCGACCCCCGTAAATAATCAATTGTAAATTGCTTGTAAACAATCATCAGTCGAAACGAAAGCGTAAATCGAAACTGTTTCAAATTTAATTGAAATCTTGCAATTTTTCGAGACTGCAACTGCGCCATTGTTCAAACTGGAGCGAGTTTGCCAGACTCGGCCGCCCTCCGGAACCATGGTCGTACAACTGAAACTTTTTCTCGCATCGCAAATGCAAACATGCGAGGCATAAATATTTAGCCTTAGATATTGGAAGTAGTTTTTGTCGAGCTCCCATGAATTGTGGATGGTGCTAGTTATCATTCTTATTTCCAGTCCTTTCGAGGACACAAGCAATATCCCAAAGCTCAAATAAGTCATAACGTCAGACGTACGTTCGATGATAGAAACTACCTTTAAATCTCCTTTTTGGGAATGGTTTAGGGGTAACATTTCAAGGGCTAGGATCTGAGTGTAGAATCAGAATTCAGCGTCACAGGCAGGGATGGGAAAAATCAAAATTTCAAATAATGGAGGATGAACACCACTCTCACGCGATAACATATCCAAAGAATCAATCGATAAAAGCTCGTTAGCGAGTGAAAATCGTTCGATAATAGTATCTCGATTTGAAGCATTTACCGTTACTTTTTGAACTTTTTCTACACAAAACAACAAATGACAATGCCAAACATCATACCATTGTTGACATTACACAGGATTCTTTTTTACACGATTTTTTTCCGCTCGTAATTTTGATCGTGTGACTTCAATTTGCCAGCAAAGTCTTTGCAACATGTTTCAAAAAATCCTAAATAATTCAAAGAAAAATCACATGGTAACTAATATGCGATAAACGTTTAGGGTAAGTGTAACATTGAGAAAATGTAAATCGTGTAAAAAAGAATCCAGTGTAAATTTGTTTTGGTAAGGTTTACATTAGGATATAATTTTGTGTTTATTATCAATTGACTTCAAATTTTGAAAAGTTATCGCTAACGACAACCCGCTTACTATTCACACGTGAGAAGTTATCAATTGATGATTGATTCAGCAAAACCCTGGTCACAGGTTTCCCAATCGATCTGATAATGGTCGCTCCCATATAGTCAATGAAGGGAGTTTGCCCTCGGTTCACTTCTAGAAGAGATATGGTCCAAGGCAAACTGTTGCTAGCAAGCTGCTCCAGCTTTGAAAAACGGTTTCAAAATTCATTTACGGCAGACAGAAATTAACCTACTAAGCGAGAGAGAGAGTTGCTTTTGGGTGCAATGGTCCGGATCGTGAATGACCGGCTAGAATCTATTGATTGAAATTAAATTATGTAAATCAAATCAAATCGAAATCAAAATTAAACCGATTCGAAGTAGAATAGATATCGGCTTAAAATTGATTTAAAATGGCATATTACAAAACGAATAGATGGGTGTTCGAAATTCAATGAGAACAGGTTCGAATTGAAATCGCATCTAAAAGGAATCAGAATTAAACCAATGTGAATCGGAGCGAAATTAAAATTAATTTGAAATCGAAATAAAATAAAAGCTGAAATCAAATAAAACTAATGGAATTTAAACGTAAATGAAACGGAAATATGTTTGAAAATAAATTAGAATAAAAATTCTCTATTGGTTTAGAATAGAATCTAAATCAAAATCTAATTGACATAGGATAACTGTGTCAGTTTTTTGTCTCAAAAATCCCATATTTATCCTATCAAAAAAAAAAGAAATGCATTGCAGTTCGATTTGTTTCTTATCTTCGTAGTGAGCACGCCAGCAGAGAAAAAAAACCGATGCCATTCGACCGAATGCCATTTGGTAGAACGGGTCGGCTGAACACCACAAATATTTTACGTAGAACAATGGGGAGTGAGAAGTAACAAGTTAAAAGAAGTTAGAAGAGAAGTAAAAGCTGAAATTAAAAAAAAGAAGATAACTAAAAAATAACGGATGGAGAACAGAAAGAGAAGAAAGCAGATCGAGTTTAAAAAAAGAATGAGATCTAATAAAGTAGAACGAAAGAATAGGAAAGAAGAAAAAAGTAAATAAAAAGAACAAAAAATAAGAAGAAAATAGCAAATGGCAGCTTGTTGGTACAACTTTGTTGAACGCGAAAGGCGATGTCAATAAAAAAGGAAGAAGAAAAGAGAATAAAAATAAAGAAAGACAAATAAAGAGAGAGAAGAAAGAAGGAATAAGGATAAAGGAAAACATGAAAAAGAGAAAAACAAAAAGTAAGGAAGAAGGTACAAAAATAGAAAGAAGAATGAATAAAGAAGAACATCTCTTCATTTTATTTCAAATTCTTCCTTCTTGTTTCTTCCTCTGACTTCTTTTGTCTTCCTTTCAATTTTTTGCTTTGTCCTAGCATATTTTTTATTCGTTGTTTTTCTACTTCTATTTTCTTTCTTCATCCTTCTTCTTTCTTCCTGCTTTTATATTTTCTCACCTTTCTTCCTTCTTTTTTCTTTTCTTCTCTTCTTACTTATTTTATTCATTTTTTCTTCATCTTTCTTCGTTATTCTTTTTTTCACTTTTAGTTGTTCCTTCTTCTTGTTTATTTTTCGCTCTTCGTTATTCCTTCTTATTTCTTCTTCATTATTAATTTTATTCTACATTCTTTCATGCTTCTTCCTTCTGAATTCCTTGTTGCTTCATTCTCTATTTTTCATTCTTTTTGTCTGTTTTCTTCCTTTCTACTTCCTTTTTTCACATCCTTATTTCTTCTTCCTACTCACTTTTTACGTCTTATTTCTCATTTGATTTAACTAATGGTAAAAAACATCAATTATTCAGCTAAACGGCATTCGACCGAATGACAGCATTATTTGAACCGGTGCCAGCGAAAGTGGTACATAAACCATTTTTATCAATTTTGAGATTTTTACACCAACAGCTTCTATTTGCAAAAATCTAGCTAGGGAATAACGAAAACGTGATTTTTGGCAACTAAATCTGGAGATGTGCACATTTTATTTTCTGGTATATATCACAATGGCCATTTCGTTGCCAGAAAAAGTGGTACATGTACAGTTCCACCCACTAAAATAAGCTTATTTAAAAGAAAATTCAGCAACATGATTGTTTTCACAACAGATTTTAATCCTATTTTGATTTTCAAGATAGTTTACTGCCGTTTAAAATGATTTTATAAATGTACATGTACCACTTTTACTGTCAACGTTTTTCGGTTTCTGTTTCCTTTTGCTCCCATTAATAGTTATACATGTGCAATTTTTTCTAATAATCTTGGAATTTGTCATAAAATTTGCTTATTTTACACTACTATCTTTAGGCACATCAGTCATAACATGTTGGTACAGTTTAGTTGCAAAAAATTGCAAATATGAATTTCTTATTCGATGTTTTTGAGAAAATGCGTCTCCTGAAAAATTTACTCAATATAACATGTACCACTTTCGCTGGCACCGGTTCATTTCAAGTGGCCATAAACCTCTATTTCATTGATTCGTTCATTTTTTCATTGGGATGCAATTATAACAGTTGGATGGAAATGGGAACAGTTCTCTCAAAAAGAATAATATTTAAATAGAAAATTGTTTGAGAGCTTGTTTAGTGGAATGCCTTTTCAGAATACTCTTCCGTTTAATTCCGAATCAAACATGAGACACTGAAGACGACCTTTCTGTTGAGGTCGGAATACGTCTCTGTTACAAAGTTATAAAGTGGTGTAGTTTCGTACAAAAATGCATACTTAACTATGGCAAGCGATTACAGCGATAAATCGAATTTAAATTCGAAAAACAGTTTTTTATTCAAAACGTAATTTAGACTCAAATCAGATCGATGAAAAACTCAAATTAAACTATTTTGCAATGGAATAATATAAATAAAATAAAATTTTAGTGAAATAAAAATCAAATTAAATTAATTATTTAAATAGAGTAAAAGTGGATTCAACATTTAATGAACATTTCCTCGAAATGTGAGCCAAAATCTAATTAGAACCGGGATCAATTCAAAAGTGAAGTCGAATTGGAATCTAAATAAACATAAATAGAATTCAAATTTATCACATTAAATCCAGAATCGAAATCCGAATTCAAACGGAACTGAATCGGAGACGGATCAATTTGAAATTGAAATTAATTCAATTTCAAAAAATAATTTTATAAGTATAATAAAAATTGAATTTGATTTGGTACGAAATCGATTAAAATTAAATAAATCGATTCGAATTTATTCCAATATTGAAGGGAAAAGTGTTCAAACAACAATAGAAATTTTATCAAAATTTAATCTGAGTCCATTCGAAATCAAATCTGTTTCATAATCGAATGAATAAAATCCAGTTTAATTCAAATCTAAATTGCAATAAAAAAAACCTTATTGACACACCGAGTAGTAATTGTGCCTTTTTCGTGCATTATAAAAGAAATAGTGTTTTGGCCAAAACTTCAGAGTTCATAGTGCGGTCCGATGTTCAATAAGAAACTATATCAAACTCGATTAGTATACACCCGATATTGTTTTTTTCACGGATCGTTTTACACGGCAGTGGAAAAAAAATCATATACATACACAATTTTTGCTAAGTTAATCAATTTGGCATGATTTGTCTAGAAATCAAAAAACTTTTTTTACACGGTTCTTTTTTATTTTGTTTAAACTGTACGTGATTTTTGAATTTTAAACTGTAAGCTTTTTTACACGGAACGCATCCTCCGCGTGAAAAAGGATCGGGTGTTTAACAATATGTGTTTCCGGGCTTTCTATAAAAAGTTTGTTTTTGGAGCGAATATATAGCCTTTCACGAATACTTAATATACGAGAAACATAAAAACTAAAATTTAATTGTTGTCAATTGAATCAAACTCTAATAGATTTTTCAAATTTCGCAGATTTCAAATTCGTGTATTTAGCATATTTTTTATGAAATTCGAAACAGCCCTGCAAAACTCATCTCGTCACCCAAGGCCAAACGGTACAAATAATCTCGCATATTGCGATCAATTTCGCTTCGCGAAATAAACCTTCACCTGTCACAATAAGCGCGCATACGCGGTGATATCCTGTTTGCTTGTTTGCTCAGAGACGTTTATCAGGTTCACTTCGAAGTCTATTGCGTCCCACACTTGGGGAAATAAATCAAATAACAAAAAGCAAGTGTCGCCAAACCAAACCGTACCGGATCGTTCAGAGCGCGCGACCTTCATTTTTGGCAGACAGAGATTTTAACAGTTTGACGCTTATCATATGCGAAATGCGTTCTCTCAGTTGGACGTGACACGGGCTCACTATAGGATTTCGGGCGGTCATTAATCGAAAATGTCATGTCTTCCGAATTATTTTAAAATATTTTCTCTCCATTGTCAATACTCTAATTAAGAGAAATTCTGAATTTGAAGTCTCTAGGTGCACTAGTTCCAAAGATATAAGGTGGCAAAGTCAGAAATGGGTAAAAAAGTTAGCAAATTTTCTGAAAAATATTTTATTTTCAACTATTTATTGAAATATTTTTAAATGTTTTTCTTCAATGTTAATACATCATTACAAAGGTTATTGTATAAGCTTTTAAATGGTGTGCAAAAACTAATGGTTACACTGTGAAAAAATTGAAAAAATGCGGAAGCAATATTTTTTCCAAAACGACGCAATTTTCAACTTTGATAGAGAAGAACTTTTTTTCCTCAGGAATCCCGGGTTCTTTTATGATACACATCAAGGACAAAGCTTCGACTAAAATGTCCCGAAAGAATTTCTTGCCAGTATTTGCAATTAACAGAGTTAAGTCACTCTGATTTTTTTTTCATTTGTTTTTTTACCGTGTTTTGCCTCTCTCGTACTCCAAGGTTAATGCTCATTCCAAAAACGAATGTTTGATAGAAGGCCCGGAGACCCCTAGTGGTATATATCAACTAACTCAGCGCGAAGAATTGAGGTGATGTCTGTGTGTGTGCATGCGCGTCTGTATGTATGTGCGCAAAAGAACGCAATCGCCATTTAGACACTTATTTGTGTCCGATTTTCTCGCAACAAGTTTCATTCGACGGGAAATCTAGTCCCATCGTTTCCTATTGAAAATGGGTCAGACTGAACTATGCGCTCAAAGGGTATGGTCAAAATACATTTATTGGTAATAACTTCGACTTTATTTATAACCATTTGAGCTCATTTAATTAACTTTTCAAAGGAGTAAATGAATAAAACCCCAATGCAATGCAGCACAACGGTAACGGAAGGATTTAACAGTTCGCTCATATATTTCCTGTCAAATTTTACTGTTTCCGTCGCCATTCCGCTGAAATGCGTTTGGGGCTTGAGTGGTTTGAGTCATTCTCTAAACCTAATTTTCTGAGCTATTCATTAGCTACTGATGGAGAACTAAATATGAGATTTCATAATATGTAAATATTTATAAATCTCCTGGAATCAATAATTCCGACATGTTTATTGCAAAAGTAAAGACGAACAATATCTTAGTTAGAACGGAGCGTATGAAATTCCTGCTAGTGTTCATGAATGTCTGGCTAATGGTAGGGAAATATTTATTCACTCATCTACACTTTGAGGTTCACTGGCTGAACAACCAGCGGAAAGTCAATATAAACAGTTGAAGAAATTTAGAACTCATAATGCAAGAAAATGATCAAGAGAGGCAAATGTTGACATTTTCCTTCGTGCCTTACATGAATCAGATCCATTTTAAGCTCGATTTGGATAACGAGGAGACGTTGGAAAAAATTTTTCACTTAGTTATTCTTATGCCATGCGTAATTTTGTAATATTTGAAGATTTTCAAAAGTTCTTTATCTTCTAATACTTTAGATGAATTTATCTCATCTTCCATCGTTGATGGAATTGAAGAAAATATCATTGAAGACTTAAACCTTGACACAGAAAAAGAATGATGCTGTATATAACTTGTAGAAATCATGAAAACAAATCAAAAGTAATTCAAATAGTGTTGTTATTTAAATTAAAAGAATTTTGCTTTTCGGAAGAATGGAGCATTCTTACATTCCACAATGAATGTCCACATTTTTTGAGAATATATTAATCTCATTTTTGAATAACTTGTACACGTAAAAATGTCATGGGATTGCGATTTCTAATTTGCTAATACCCTTTTTCAAAAGTTATTTTCAATTCTGATTATTTGATTAACATTTAATGCTTTATGATCCTTCAGATCCTAGTACTTTGTCAAACAAATTGTTCTAAATACAAATTGTGAGGCATGAGAGTGAGAACAAAAAATATCACGGAATGTCATGAAATTAATGTCATTTAACATGATCGCCGCCATAATGTCCATAAATTGCTGAACTTAGTTTTTGTACAGCCCCTTCCTTCTCCTTAAGAAAACGCACGAAATTTCAACTTCCCAAATAGGTTTGCTTTGTCACGTTAATCGAACCTATGAAAAAAATAATTACGTAATTCATAGACGATCCCCAAAGGGGGGGGGGGTTGGAAATTGTATATTCATGCTATTTCGACCATACACAGCTAAAACTAAGTGGAAAATCACTTTAAAAGTCCAATTTTATTTTTGACCGCTCGCTTGTATGGGGATCCCCCATAGTGGGGCTGTTGTTGTTGTTGTTCTGATGTTTGTCATCGCGAGCGATTTGTCGTCATTTGTATTGCGCTACTTCATATTCAGGCCCACACCGCACAAATACACACTCTGGGGTACACGTGTAAACAACTGTTGTCGACATTGGAAAATCACCAATAACTGATGGCGTATATCATTTACTCGCCCGATAAGCCTTTCGATGGAGAACGAGTCCAAATCATGGTGAAATCACTTTTACGCCGTAACTTGGAGAAAGGCATCTTAACAAAACAACAACAAGCGGATTCATCGTATTTCCGGTCGAAGGTGATGAAATATTTGCTCTGGACACCGTAATTGTGTGAAAAGTTTGTTTTTCCATAAATTCAAACAGTTACATAAGATGTTTGCAAATACCAACCCAATTTGGACAACGCGCTTTTGTTACATTGAAGATTTGTTTTAAGTTTTTTGAAAATCATTGCAATGGTCATTATTCTTTAAGCTCTTGCTGGAGTATAAGTCGAAAAAAGTTCTTTCGTCGGTTTGCTATAATGAGAGGTGAATATAAGAGAGTTTGCCTGCACTTTGCCACGTCAACGCGGTAGATAACGATGGAAGCATGCGTTCTGGGGTGATGAAATTGCAAACAAACCCGGAACTTCCCCATTTTATTGCATATTCTGTCAAATCAAATGCATGGCTTGAAATCCTAGAAGTAGGCGTAAAATCAAGTCAGCAAAAGCTTCGGATATATCGGTGTTTGATACTATTTAATTGAGCGAACAAAGTGTGTGATTCATTGGTAAACGGATTGAATGGGTTGGCTCTGGTGCCGAAACTAATTGCTTTCGAAATTTGGCAACACTGATCTAATCTTTGGTGTTGTTTGTAAACATTCATAACAATTTCCGCATGCGATCCTCAAACCAAAAAAAAAATGAGTGACAATAAATGACGAATTGTTCCATAGCTGGCACGTTAATACAGGCCCCCGTTCATCGTTCTTCCGTCATTGGGGCTATGCAAATGCCAGCTGCTTCGAATACAATTTATAAACACGACGACCATTCGACATATTAGCTAACAAACACCGCACAGTCAGCCCCGTGTATTAAAACTCGCAAATAGACGACGAGGAAATCGCGCGATTAGAATACGAAAGCGGTGTTGCGCCGTATCCACACATCCGTCTAATAGTGGAGCCGTTCTGCGCTGGCGTTCGTGCTCAACCGCAAGAATGACAAATTTTCGCTAACAGCATAGGACCTGTCCGAACTTGGAGGCTTGAGTTAAACCGCACTTTTTTTTTCTTTGCGTTCTAATGTTCTGATAGCAGAGCCGGGCGTATAGTTTGCCTGCGCTGCTGGCTCAAGTCAAATTACCGCAAGGTTAATGTGTGTGAATATGCGGAATTGGTGCGCCGCCGTTATTGCCTGCCGGGTTTTAGAAATTATAACGCCGTGGTCAATATTAATACGGTTCCACGCGCGTTCGCAGGTGAAGACCGTTCAAGGACAGCCAAGTGATTAGTCACAGCTGAATAGTTGATCGGAAAAGGCTTGGTTGGGTGCTGACTGTTGACGCAAATTACTGCTGTAACAGAATCGCAAGTTCGCGCAAATAGTTCTAGTTTGGTTTGCACGAGTTCCTTCAACCGCAAATAGTTCGCAATTAGTATAACAATCTATCTTTATGCGCCCCTAGATGCGATCAGCTGCTGCTGCTGCGGCGTGGCGGCGTACGGATCAAACAAGTCAACACTTAACTGTTTAATTAATTTATACACGCTCTGTCGCTCGAGTGTTCTCCGGTTCCCGTTTCAGCACAAAACTCGTCTTTCTATTAGAGGGGGCATTCGTTGCGTATAAAGTAAGGGCCAAACGACCGACCGACCAACCGGCCAGAAGTTATTACAGAGAAAAAGGCAAATCGGACAACTCGCGCTTGTTTCACGCGGTAGGCAGATGATTGTCATGACCAAGGGAATGAAATGGTCGGCCAGCATTGTAGGTCGGCTGATTACAGTTCGCCCAGTGACATACTGATGTGAATATTAATGCCATCTGCGTTAGGGTGAACTGATAATAAATCAAGACATACAGTTTCAGACCTCATTTAACCATCTTGCTTTGTACTGCTTTTTGAAGCTATATTTCCCTTTTTCTCTTAACTTGGAACCACCCTACTTCAGATTAGATGAACACGCTGCTGTCACGAGTGTTACGCACGAATCTATGGCACGCGTGCCATAAACCTTTAATAAAACGTTTGTGCCTATTGACGTTTTCTATGGCTCTGCAATTAGTAATCTGCTTTGAGTATGACGCTTGTTAACGAGTCCAATTTTTGCAATTACCTCAATTACTCAGCTAATCGGAAAATTAATCTAGATGAGTAGTCGAATCCCTCATATTCAAAATGTTTTCCTATTCCCAATGTTCACTATTACACATGAGTTCAACTAGGTAGGAACTATCAATTATTGAATCAATAATCATTTTGAGCATGAGCATGAGCATGAGCATGATGACTGTGCATTTCGTAGTTGCTACTCCGTGATCGACCAGAACAATCGCAATTGCACAGGGAACCAATGGATGGAAGCATGGGACTTGCTCTCCAACCTCAATGTGCACAGTCTGAGAGCTCTAGTATTTTGGATGGTCGATAACAGCGCTGACCACGATCTCACGGTCATCGGTGATGGGAAGGAATTGATGATGCAACTACTCGTCCACTGCAAGCCGAGAACACCTGCACTCGCCACGAGTTCCTGCGCAATTTTATTGGAATCTGGGGGTTAGGGTTCTACGGCAGAGGTTCGTCTTGGTTAACGGGTTGCCAATGTGATAGGAATGAAATTCGAATTCTAACAGTTACCTGCTAGAACAAATTAAGTTGTGTAGGTATAGGGATCGAAGATGGAAACGGTATGTGAGCCCATTTCCTGTTCTAGCGATTGCTAGAACACGAGAAATATATGAAAAGATACAAAGTAGAAGGAATGGACCAGGCCTGGGATTGAACCCGCGACCTCCTGCGTATAAAGCAGGGGCGGTAGCCATATGACCACCAAGCCCGTCCAATCATTTTGTTGAATAAGTCGATAATCTATATTGACGGTTTTCTTCGTCATATGTAATGCAATTCTCAATAGAGCAGTACACCTTTTTTATCTATCTCGAACAACAAAGTTGTACCAAAAGGCTATCATTTCACTCCAAAAACGAACTTTTTATAAGTCTCGGAGACCCATAGTGTTATATACCAATCGACTCAGCTCGACGAGCTGAGCAAATGTCTGTCTGTCCGTGTGTATGTATGTGTGTATGTGTGTGCACAAAAGCTAAGAAAAACATTAGACAACTTTTCCTATAGTGACCCTTAACCGATTTGGTCAACAAGTTGCATTCGGAAGCTGGTTAAGCCTAGTTGATCACTATTGAATTTGATAACGATCGACCGTTGCGTTTAAAAGTTATTAAGAAAATAGTACCTCGAACGTAATATAGTTAATATAAGGTTGGTGTCTTGGCTAAATGCAAGGAAGGCAGTATCACTACTAGTTGAATTAAGTTGGGGTTATAAACTTTATTTAGATGTTTTTAAATTTTTAATCGGGAATCGCTACAATTCACCCGGAAAATTCCAAAAATTCTATTGGCCCACCACCATACACATTTTTAGACCTACGCGTCGATTGAAATTTTACTGGCGGGGGCGTGACAGATCATTTTCAGCCAGCGGTAGCGGGGTCACGCTGTTGGTGATCGGCGGCGCGGCGCGGCGGCGTGGGTCGGCGTGAACTTATTGCAAGCGTCAAAAATTCACCGGAATTTGTTTAGAAGTTCCTCATCGAATTCCCAGGGAATTTCCTCCCCGAGTTCGTTGGGAAGTTCATCAAGAAATACCTCTGGACATTCCTTCAGATATTCCTTCTGAAATACCTCCAGGAAGTTCATCCAGGAAGTGCTCCAGAGGTTCACCCAGGAAGTGCTCCGGAAGTTCAACCAGGAAGTGTTCCGGAAGCTCCTCCAGGAATTCCTCTGAAAGTTCCTCCGGTAGTTCTACCAGGAATTCCTCCGGTAGATCTACCAGGAATTCCTCCGGAAGTTCTCCCCAGGAATTCCTTTGAAAGTTCCTTCAGGAATTCCTTTGGAAGTTCCTTCAGGAATTCCTCCGGAAGTTCCTCCAGAAATTCCTCCCGAAGTTCCTCCGTGAATTCCAACGCAAGTTCCTCCAGGAATTCCACCAGAAATTCCTCCAGGAATTCCACTGGAAGTTTTTCCAGGAATTCCACCAGAAGTTCCTCCAGGGATACCACCGGAAGTTCCTCCAGGAATTCCCCCGGAAGCTCCTCCAGAAATTCCACCGGAAGTTCCTCCAGGAATTCTACCGGAAGTTCCTCCAGGTATTCCACCGGAAGTTCCTCCAGGAATTCCACCCGAAGTTCCTCCAGCAACTCCACACGAAGTTTCTCCAGCAATTCCACTCGAAGCTCCTCCAGTAATTCCACCGGAAGTTCCTCCAGTAATCCAGAAGTTTCTCCAGAAATTCCAATGGAAGTTCCTCCAGCAATTCCAACAGAAGTTCCCCCAGCTTTTCCACCAGAAGTTCCTCCAGCAATTCCAACGGAAGTTCCTCCAGCAATTCCACCGGAAGTTCCTCCAGAAATTCCACCAAAAGTTCCTCCAGGAATTCCACCGGAAGTTCCTCCAGGAAATCCACCGGAAGTTCCTCCAGGAAATCCACCGGAAGTTCCTCCAGGAAATCCACCGGAAGATCCTGCAGAAATTCCTCCGGAAGATCCTCCAGAAATTCTACCGGAAGATCCTCCATGAATTCCACCGGAAGTTCTTCCAGGAATTCCACCGGAAGTTTCTCCAGGAATTCCTTCTTAAGTTCCTCCGGGAATTCCACCGGAAGTTCCTCCAGGAATTCTACCGGAAGTTCCTCCAGGTATTCCACCAGAAGTTCCTCCAAAAATTCCACCGAAAGTTCCTCCAAAAATTCCACCGGAAATACCTCCAGGAATTCTACCGGAAGTTCCTCCAGGAGTTCTACCGGAAGTTCCTCCAGGAATTCCACCGGAAGATCCTCCAGAAATTCCACCGGAAGATCCTCCAGGAATTCCACCGGAAGTTCCTCCAGGAATTCCACCGGAAGCTCCTCCAGCAATTCCACCGGAAGTTCCTCCAGGAATTCCACCGGAAGTTCCTCCAGGTATTCCACCGGAAGTTCCTCCAGGAGTTCCACCGGAAGTTCCTCCAGGAATTCCACTGGAAGTTCCTCCAGGAATTCCACCCGAAGTTCCTCCAGCAACTCCACACGAAGTTTCTCCAGCAATTCCACTCGAAGCTCCTCCAGTAATTCCACCGGAAGTTCCTCCAGTAATCCAGAAGTTTCTCCAGAAATTCCAATGGAAGTTCCTCCAGCAATTCCAACAGAAGTTCCCCCAGCTTTTCCACCAGAAGTTCCTCCAGCAATTCCAACGGAAGTTCCTCCAGCAATTCCACCGGAAGCTCCTCCAGAAATTACACCAATAGTTCCTCCAGGAATTCCACCGGAAGTTCCTCCAGGAAATCCACCGGAAGTTCCTCCAGGAAATCCACCGGAAGTTCCTCCAGGAAATCCACCGGAAGTTCCTCCAGGAATTCCACCGGAAGATCCTCCAGGAATTCCACCGGAAGATCCTCCAGAAATTCCACCGGAAGATCCTCCATGAATTCCACCGGAAGTTCCTCCAGGAATTCCACCGGAAGTTCCTCCAGGAGTTCCACCGGAAGTTCCTCCAGGAATTCCAATGGAAGTTCCTCCAGGAATTCCGCCGGAAGTTCCTCCAGGAATTCCACCGGAAGTTCCTCCAGGAAAGCCACCGGAAGTTCCTCCAGCAATTCTACCGGCAGTTCCTCCGGGAATTCCAACGCAAGTCCCTCCCGGAATTCCACCGTAAGTTTCTCCAGGAATTCCACCAGAAGCTCCTCCAGGGATACCACCGGAACTTCCTCCTGGAATTCCACCGGAAGTTTCTCCAGGAATTCTACCGAAAGTTCCTTCAGGAATTCCATCGGAAGGTCTTCCAGGAATTTCTCGGAAGTTTCTCCAGAAGTTACCCTGGAAGATCCTCCAGGAATTCCAACGGAAGTTCCTCCAGCAATTCCAAAGGAAGTTCCTCCAGCAATTCCACCGGAAGTTACTCCAGGAATTCTAACGGAAATTCTTCCATGAATTCCACCAGAAGTTCCTCCAGGAATATCACCGGAAGTTCCTCCAGAAATATCACCGGAAGTTTCTCCAAGAATTTCTCCAGAAATTCCATCAGGAATTCCTCTGGAAGTTCCTCCAGCAATTCCATCGGAAGTACCTCCAGGAATTCCACCGAAAATTCCTCCAGGAATTCCACCGAAAGTTCCTCCAGGAATTCCACCGAAAGTACCTCCAGGAATTCCACCGGTAGTTCGTCCAGGAATTCCACCGGAAGTTCCTCCAGGAATTCCACCGTAAGTTCCTCCAGGAATTCTACAAGAAATTCCTCCAGGAATTCCACCGGAAGTTCCTCCAGGAATTCCACCGGAAGTTCCTCTAGGAATTCCACCGGAGTTCCTCCAGGAATTCCACCAAAAGTTCCTCCAGGAATTCCACCGGAAGTTCCTCCAGGAATTCCACCGGAAGCTCCTCCAGGAATTCCACCGGAAGTTCCTCCAGGAATTCCACCGGAAGTTCCTCCAGGAATTCCACCGGAAGTTCCTCCAGGAATTCCACCGGAAGTTCCTCCAGGAATTCCACCGGAAGTTCCTCCAGGAATTCTACCGGAAGTTCCTCCAGGTATTCCACCGGAAGTTCTTCCAGGAATTCCACCCGAAGTTCCTCCAGCAACTCCACACGAAGTTTCTCCAGCAATTCCACTCGAAGCTCCTTCAGCAATTCCACCGGAAGTTCCTCCAGTGATCCAGAAGTTTCTCCAGAATTTCCAATGGAAGTTTCTCCAGCAATTCCAACAGAAGTTTCCCCAGCTTTTCCTCCAGCAATTCCAACGGAAGTTCCTCCAGAAATTCCACCGGAAGTTCCTCCAGAAATTCCACCAAAAGTTCCTCCAGCAATTCCACCGGAAGTTCCTCCAGGAATTTCACCGGAAGTTCCTCCAGGAATTCCACCGGAAGTTCCTCCAGGTATTCCACCGGAAGCTCCTCCAGGAATTCCACTGGAAGTTCCTCCAGGAATTCCACTGGAAGTTCCTCCAGGAATTCCACCGGAAGTTCCTCCAGGAATTCCACCGGAAGTTCCTCCAGGAATTCCACCGGAAGTTCCTCCAGGAATTCCACCGGAAGTTCCTCCAGGTATTCCACCGGAAGTTCCTCCAGCAATTCCACCCGAAGCTCCTCCAGCAATTCCACCGGAAGTTCCTCCAGTAATCCAGAAGTTTCTCTAGAAATTCCAATGGAAGTTCCTCCAGCAATTCCAACAGAAGTTCCTCCAGCATTTCCACCAAAAGTTCCTCCAGGAATTCCAACGGAAGTTTCTCCAGCAATTCCACCGGAAGTTCTTCCAGAAATTTCACCAGAAGTTCCTCCAGCAATTCCACCGGAAGTTCCTCCAGAAATTCCACCGGAAGTTCCTCCAGGAATTCCACCGGAAGTTCCTCCAGGAATACCACCGGAAGATCCTCCAGGAATTTCACCGGAAGATCCTCCAGGAATTCCACCGGAAGATCCTCCAGAAATTCCACCGGAAGTTCCTTCAGGAATTCCAACGGAAGTTCCTCCAGGAATTCCACCGGAAGTTCCTCCAGGAATTCCATCGGAAGTTCCTCCAGGAATTCCACCGGAAGTTCCTTCAAGAATTCCACCAGAAGTTCTTCCAGGAATTCCACCGGAAGTTCCTCCCGAAGTTCCCGGAGGAATTCCACGGGAAGTTCCTGTAGAATTCCACCGGAAGTTCCTCCAGGAATTCCAACGGAAGTAAATCCAGGAATTTCAACGAAAGTTCCTCCAGGAATTCCATCGGAAGTTCCTCCAGGAATTCTACTGGAAGTTCCTCCAGGAATTCTACCAGAAGTTCCTCCAGGAATTTCAACGGAAGTTCCTCCAAGAATTCTAACGGAAGTTCCTCCAGGAATTCTACCGGAAGTTCCTCCAGGAATTCTACCGGAAGTTCCTCCACGAATCCCACCGGGAATTCCTCCAGCAATTCCACCGGAAATTCATCCAGGAATTCCAACGGATGTAAATCCAGGGATTCCAACGGAAGTTCCTCCAGGAATTCCAACGGAAGTTCCTCCAGGATTTCCATCAGAAGTTCCTCCAGCAATTCCAACATAAATTCCTCCAGCATTTCCACCGGAAGTTCCTCTAGGAATTCCACCGGAAGTTCCTCTAGCAATTCCACCCGAAGTTCCTCCTGCAATTCGACCGGGAGTTGCTCCAGGTATCTCACAAAAGTTCCTCCAGAAATTCCTCCGGAAAATACCAGAAATTACTCCAAAATAAAACCTCCAGGAACTGCTCCGGTAGGGTAAATGTTCCATTTTGGACCCCTAGAGGAAGTGCTTACCGATATCTGCTTATATGTATCAAATAGTACGTTTGATATAGGCGGAAATCACACCATTTCATAGATGGAAGTATCATTTATAAAATAGAAATTTGAAATTGGCATCAAGTGTTGATAAATCGCTGAAAATTGTAATTTTCTGAAATGAAAATATTCTTAGTTTTGGACAGTGCAACATATTTTGAACCCCCAAATGTACCACCAATTGGACACCCCCAATTTAATCTCTTGAGCCGAAGCAGTCTTTTCTTTCGATTGGCATGCGTCAATGAGAAGATTCCTGCGTTTTAAATTCACAATTTTGACAAAAAACTTATTGTGTGCGTTCTGAGATTTTCAGTGATGTATACTTTTAAGCGTAACGCATAGTAACGGTCGCCTTCTTGAACAAACTAATTTCCTCGAAATTTTATCCAATGTATCGCTTCGCACAGGAAACCAGTGAAACAGATGCTGAACAATATTATGCCAATCATGAGTCAATCACGAAACTGTCGGCTGAGTGTCGATGTAAGTGATAGGAAAATGAAGATTTCCGTCCTTGAAAATGGTCCAGTGACCGAATGTGTCGATTGGCCGAACAGGAACATTTGGCCGAAAAAGTCGTATGTAGGAATTTGATCCGTTTGATCTAAATGGTCGTTTGGCAGTAGAAAGTAATTTCGCCGAAAGGACCATACGACCGTAAATGTCATATACTAAGCAGGTAATTTGTGCAAAAATGTCAACTTATTCGGCCAAATGGCCCTTTCTGCCAAACGGCATTTTCGGCGAAATGACCAATTCGGCCAAACGAATTTTTCGATAAAACAACCAGTTCGGTCAAACAACACTTTCTGCTGTATGTCTTTTTCGGCTAAATTACATTTTAGACCAAATGGCCCTTTCTGCCGAACGATCATTTCAGCCAAACGGCATTTCTGGCTAAATGACCAGATGGATTTTGGCCTAATGGTTTGTTCGGTCAAATGGCATATTCGGACCAACAACTTTCTGACCTTGGCCAAACGGTCATTACCCATCCAGAAAAATTGA
Source organism: Armigeres subalbatus (assembly GCF_024139115.2). Classification (NCBI taxonomy): domain Eukaryota; kingdom Metazoa; phylum Arthropoda; class Insecta; order Diptera; family Culicidae; genus Armigeres; species Armigeres subalbatus. The sequence continues at coordinate 108,511,993 of NC_085139.1, read as the reverse complement.
TTTCAACGAGCAATCCTGTGTAATTTATACTAAAAATTCTTTAGAGTCTCATCAAGAGGTTCGAAATAAGCAGATTTTTTTTAAATTTTAAAATATTTTTTGAGATTTTTTTTAAACTGTTTACTAACTATCTCGAAATGAGATCAATTTGTTACATCTCACTGGACAATGGACAGTTCTGCTATATGTGTCACCGTGTATTGCCACATCATCATTCCACGCATACACGATCTACAGTAGGTAGTATTTATAGTAGTATCCATTTTCGAATTTCAAAAAACGACATTGCTCACAAGTTTCATTACTCCAAAATATGACCCCATGCAAAATTTGAGCTCAATCGGACATGATTTAGGGGTGCCTAAAATTCAACAAAGTTTTGAAATTTTTACGCATGAAAATGCAAGAAGTGTAAACCGAAGAACAAGTTGGAGTCCTTTGGCATCAAAAAACAAACAAAAAATTCCCCCTTGCGAGCAAAAAAAAAAATTTTTTGATTTATTTTCAGCACCCCTAAATCATGTCCGATTTAGCTCAAAAAAGTCCCAAAAATGTTGTAAGAGAAAAAATGGTTTTTTTTTTTACATTTTTCTTTTATGTACCAGGAATTCGATATTCGACATTTCCTTTGGTCCTTTTTCCTTGGGAAAATTTATTTTAGGCACCCCTAAATCATGTCCGATTGAGCTCAAATTTTGCATGGGGTAATATTTTGAAGTAATGAAACTTGTGAGCAATGTCGTTTTTTAGAAATTCGATTATTTTTTCCCATACATTCCATTAGCACCCTAATCTACAGTGTATTGTGAGTTATCAGGTTTGTTACTGTTATCATACAAAATGGAATATCTATTACGAAAACAAGAATTGTGGTTAATCCGTCAACGTGTACAACAGAACACAATCAGCTGATCGGTCATCACCGCACGCCTAGGATTATTGTAGCAATATGATCTCATCCTTAAATGCATTAAACCACCCAACACGAAACCCTCCGAAGTCCGAACATTGTCACAGTATTCGATACGTGAACAAGACCCCAAGATTTGGAACAAACGAATTGGGACTCATTGCGGCCCCCTCATCGCAGTCTTCGGATCCCGTTGAAACCTGTCGCAACATGCCCTGGTAGTTGTATTCCTCTTTCAATTATCAATCGCCATATCTTGAATCTTCCACGAATACTTCTGAATCTTTCGTCTTGTTTGTGGAATCGCATCACCCAACTCATATGAAGAGAAAAAACGGCCTTCATTGATTTACAAACAAAATCGATCGCAAAGCGATCAAACAGCAAAATCTTCCGGGTTGTTGCAAATATTCTGCTATCATTCGAAAAAAAAACTTTTCAGCTTCTTGTCAGCCATCGAGTTCAGCCTTTGTCATCATCATCGAAATAATGAGACTGGTCGGCATTTGAATTTTCAAACAAAGAAGCACTCGATCCATCCGCGGAGGACTCATTTGCATATTCAACAAGTTGCGACGTAGTAAATGGACCTGGTTTGCGTGATATTTGTGATGTCAAGAATGACTGCGGATGGACGACCGACGGCTGAAAGCGTTTGGCTATCACAACAATCGCGGAAAGGGGCGAAACGGGGTCGGAATGTTTTGAGTTGGATAATTTTGAACCGGTCAAAACCGGTGGCTATGTTTCAAGTTCACCGAGAAGGGGCTGTTATCAGCAGACGCCTAGGACCATTTAATCAAATTTCTAAAATAAAACTGATCCTTTGAAAATAAAACATGCATATCCAATCCAGCTCCATCAGCTGATTCAATCCGGAATCGGTGATCGCTTTTAGAAAACCAGTTCCACATCTGCAGTGGAGACCATTGTACATGGACGTGATCTCAACGTGCGATGATCTACGGGTAGTGAATCGAAAATTGGAAACCAGTTCCCCGCAGCTCCGAACTACTAAGTGGCCACAGATAAATAGATTGTCAAAAAGTCAACGACCAATCATGTGTATGGCGGATTAGGTTAGGTTAAACGATTGCAAACTACTGTAAGCTGCTTTTGAACATTTTTGTGTCTTTTTGTCTGTGAATTATCCAGACGCACGTCAATAAACTGGTTTGATGCGAGTCATGGCAGCGCAAAAAAAATGAACGAACGAGCGAACCAAGGTTCAAAGCATAGCAAATCTGCCGATAACTGTGTGGTGTCCATTGGTTGGGTTACCCCAAAGAAAGCATATAGGATTGCGTGGGTAGTGGAGGGAGGTTATTCGAAAATTGGCTTAACTGGGGGGTTTGAAAAATTCGAAGACTACAAACAAAGAGAGGATAGTAGAATACTGGGAATGGCCACTTGAATGAAAGTCATAAAACCACGTTTGAATGGTTAATTAGCGAATATGTGTGACCTCAAAAGTTGTATTATAGGCATGACAAGGCATGACAATCTTCATCGGAACTGGTGTTGGCTCACTACCGCATTTTGTAGAACAAATGATTTGAAACGATATGCAATCTGTCGACCAATCTAATTAAAAAGTTTTGCTATTGAATTCACATCTTTATTATCATACAGCTGACCAGCAGGAAAGCAAAAATGCTTTCCGGTTCTACATTCGTACATTTCAGTGCATCTATCTGCACTGGAGTTCTTTATCATGGTGCTCACAAAGGTATACGGCGCTGATTAATCATATCAACTGCGGTAAAACTAAGCAAAAAACAAAACTTCACCAGTTCATATGCATTGCATGCGATTGCGCATATTGTGGTGAATTCTTCCGGAAGTCAATCACAGCACGGCAGCAATAGCCAGTGATTGAAGTGCAACGTCGGCGAAGGAATGTACTTCTCTTTTTTTCCCGTTTCTTTATGACGGCGATTCCTTTTTTATCAGGTTCACAAAGGTTTTGATAAGTTGATTCATTATTATTGTTAAATTAAAAGATGAGACTAGTCCTTCCAATGAAAACTTGCCAGCCTATTGCAAATTGTGTACGCTGTTCTCCGGAGTTCAACTGAGTTGTATGAGACTAATTCCATACCGCCAAATACATCGAATTGAAAATATTCAGACCGGAAAAGAGGCACATAAAAGTAGTTAATTTCAATTTGGCGATTCAGGCCCCCATTGATGAGTACGCCGCAGCTATTAGCTATATTAGCTATCGGAATTGAAATGGCTACTATTGAGTCGCTATTTAATTGTTAAATTAAAAGATGAGACTAGTCCTTCCAATGAAAACTTGCCAGTCTATTGCAGATCTGAATTATGCACAGCGCGTCGTATGCCGTAGCCGTGCGGTAAGACGTGCGGCTACAAAGCAAGACCATGCTGAGGGTGGCTGGGTTCGATTCCCGGTGCCGGTCTAGACAATTTTCGGATTTCAGCCAAAAATCAATTAACATATTTCGGCCAAATGACATATTGGGTATGACTTATTCAATCGAACGGCATTTTTGGCCAAATGACCTGTTCGGCGAGACGACTTCTTCAGTCGTATTACACGTTCGGCCATTAATCGTTTTCGGCCAAACGACATTTTCAGCAGAATGATCTGTTCCGTCATATCTATCGGCGGATTGACTTGTTCGGCTAAATGGCTTCTTCGGCCAAAAGTCTTGTTTGCTAACTTTCTTGGCTCTCCATAGTAGGGATACTGAACAATAAGAAAAGTCCTGCTTCATGATTATTACATGCCTTCGGAACAAACATGGAACACTTTTGGGGCATGTTGCGCAGTTCGTGAAGAATAGATTCGCGAGCGAGTATCCAGAGACGCATCAAGCCATCATAAAGTCCCACTAAGCTGGCGATAAGGTCAGCGTTTAATTGGCCAACGACGTAAGGCATGTCCATCAGCAAGGCGGATTCATGATTCGAAACTGAATCAGTAATTCGAGAAAGGTTTTGGTAGCACTACAAGAAATTGGCATAGGCGAGAAATGTCATAATATCTATCCTCCGAACCAGCCACGAAAAAGATCTCAGGCATGTGGTGAAACACGACCGGCGATGTTTTCACTTACAACGTGGAATGGAATCGCTACGATCCGGATTTATTAGAAAATGAACGAAAGCCAACAAAGCGAGTGGTTTGGTGCTCTCTAAACCGAATGGTAGTAAACCCAGCCAAGTGTTCTGTCATAACGTTTTCACGAAAAAAAAAACAGCCCATCGTTTGCAACTACAGCCTTTTTGGTACAGAAATAGAGCGAGTGAGCCATGTGAAGGACCTCGGCGTGATCCTAGACTCGCAACTAGTATTCAAGCAACACATCTCATTCATCGTCGACAAAGCATCCAGAACTATGGGATTCATCTTCAGATTTGCGAAGAATTTCACCGACATATGTTGTTTAAAAGCTCTCTATTGCTCCCTAGTGCGCTCGACCCTAGAGTACTGTTCTGTTGTCTGGAATCCGTCTTACAACAACGGTGCTGAGAGAATCGAATCTGTTCAACGCCGTTTCCTTCGATTCGCGCTTCGTAGGCTACCTTGGCCGGTATCCGTTTCGCCTACCGAGTTACGAAAGCCGATGTCAGTTGATCAACTTGGAGCTACTTCGCTCAAGGAGAGATGTCGACAAAGCCATTATGATCGCCGATACCCTGCAGGGACGAATCAACTGTGGAGCTATGTTGGAACAAATAGACCTGAACGTCCAGCCACGCATGCTCCGTAACAGCCATATGTTGAGGCTGCCCTTTCGTCGTACAAATTATGGCATGCATGGAGCTATTTGTGGCCTACAGCGTGTCTTCAACAGAGTCGCATCACTCTTCGATTTCCACGCCACACGGAGCATGTTACGCCGAAGATTTTCATCGTTCTTCGCAGACATAAACAGACGAAGACAATGACTATGCTTGTTTAAATGTTTTATTCCTATTTTGTATTGTCCCTTGACACCATCTTTTAATGTTCACTTTTTTTCAAATACTCTACATCATTGGGGCCAAATGTAGCCTGTTGATGCAACAACAATAAAGATAAAGAATATTACCCGGTGCTACAGTTCTTAGTACCCCATCAGCGAAGCTGCACACTGTGGAAAACGCCAGTGAGAGCGACACGGCTGCCGTTTGCTATCTTCGATTCGTACGCGACGGATCCTCTTCCTGTTCCATTGTCGCAACCAAATGCCGAATTGAAATTCACTTCGATACCACGATTGGAACTCGAAGCTGTTGTTGTTAGTGAACGGCTAACGCAAATCGTTTAAAAGTCACTAACCTTCAGGATCTTTCGTAGGCTGTACTGGTCTGATTTCAGACGTTCTTTAACCGAAATATCCGAAGAACACGAATGAAGATGGATCTCTGGCAAGCAAAATCCTGCCGAAGACGCCACCAAATGGAATTGCGATCCAGAATTTTCATCTGAGGGCAAGTGGTTCATCAGCCGCATGATCGTTGCGCACTACCACCACAAGTATCATCACCACAATCACGAGACGGTTTTCAATGAAATCCGTCAGAAGTTCCGTATTCCTCGCGTGTTTGCTACGAAAGTGCATAAAAATTGCCAGTAGTGTAAACTAGCACGTAGCTCCAAATCCTCCATTCATGGCTTCCGCTCGGTCGCCTTGCAGCCTTTTCACGACCGTGGTAGCTGGGTGCGGCTGATTCGTACTGTCAAGAACAATCTAGCAGTAGTGTGTTCGTCGGCAAGGTCCGGAGTCTCCTGACCGAAGTCGAGAACACCGTGGACTCGCGGCTGTTATCACACATGCCGATAGCCGACGACTCAGCACCAGCACTGACACCGTCTCTATCTTACGACGATCACGACCTTTTGCAGTACTGGGCCAATATTTCACTCACTCGTTCGACATATCATAGTTTACACTAGAGACCTGTATAAGATAAATGCGGATACGAATGTACCGCCAATGGAACTGTCAAAAACCTGCAGCCATTCGAGCAAGAGACCTGTCAAGCAGCCAATTTATTGGTTCAAAATCTGAAAACGGCTAAATTGGATATAACGCCATTAGCGAAAAAACATTTCTAACGCATTTTACACACGTTTGCAATAAATCAATGATAGATTATGGAATTAAATTGCTTTGTTTGTTGGACTATGTTGTTATATGCGATGTTGACATATTGTTAGATGCATATGCGATGTAAACACATTAAACAGCAGTATGAAAACTTTTACTTAGATAAACAATTTCTCCCTTTATTAAGTGTAGCTCTATAATAAAGAAGATTGACTGGAATGACAGAGAAACATTTTCTAACCGCGTTTCTCGTATCCAGGCTCTAGTTGAAACCAAATTTTGGTCGATTATTAGTATAGTTAATAAGTTCCTCAGTATTACTAATCGCAAAGGTATTAGATAATACTACAAAAGCCGATAAGCTGAATTCATATGAAATAGAGCTCATGTGAAATTGAAATATAGCGTAAGAATCAAACTACCGACACAACCATCCCTTACGGTATACCAGGTACTCCTTATAGTGTGATCAAAACCAGTGACAAAATTATAGAATTCTTCAATTTGTCTGAGCAATTCAAGAAATTGAAAAATGAACTGTCCTTGAGTTCGAGACTCGAGATCCACAGCTGCAAGAAAGTCTTTTTTCAGTCCTCAAAGCTTCAACATACATTCAGTTAAATCTATAACAGCTCCTGGGAGGTCAACAGATATCGTGAGATAGTTATGAAATATTCTGAGTCTTCCAAACTGTCCTTGAGTTCGGGCCTTGAGATCTACAGCTACAATAGAGTCTTTTTCCAATCCTCAAAGCTTGAATGTGTATTCAGTTATATCCATTACAGCTTCTAGGAGATCTCCCGGCTTATAAATGCGATACTTAGCAAATTCTAGATCATCCAAACTGTCTTGTAGCACAGAATCTACGTTCTTAAGCTTGCAAACTAGCGTTTTTTTGCTATTAAATGTCTTGATTTACGTTCAACGCTGTTCATCGCATCTATTGGATTGGAAGAAGAAAAAACCGATAGATTGATCTGAGATATTCTGAGTAATCCAAACTGCAAAATTTTGGATCACATAAAATGTGATCGGCAGATAGTATAAATATTCTAAGTCATCCAAACTATCCTTGAGGTGCAGTCAACAGTTGTAGCCATGTTTTTTCCACTACTCAAGCTTTTGATACGTATTCAACTATATGCATTGCATCTCAATTCTGCAGACATCGTTATATAGTTTTGGATATTCTAGCTCATCTAAACTATACTTTTAACTAGAGATCTACAGTTGCTAAGAAATCTTTTCCCAACGCTGCTATATGTATGTGATTATTACAATTGTTGTAGATCGCAAGCTCTGAACTTAAGGACGCTTTAGATGGCCCAGGATATCCCAAAACCATCTGACCATGTCTTTTGATGTTCAGAAATGTGTTATGGACACGGTTGAATGCATATCCAAGCTTGGAGTGACGAAAAAAGCAAGTTTTTTATTCTTTATTAACCTTCTGTCTGTGCTAAAAAAAACTTACGTTGTCTGTGCTCTGGGGTCAAATTGACCCCAAATTGAAATTGCTATAACTTTTTTATTGTTTGGCCGATTTTAGATTTTTGGGGCTGTTTCAAAAGATAATTTAATCATCTTTCAAATCAAAACCAAAGATTGACTATTGGTGGGCGGGTACAGCGCGGGGAGGGGTTTTAGTGAACAAGGGTACAAAAACAGTGATTTTCCATGATTATTTTACTTATATCCGAAAATCCTACCCATTTTGAACTGCACCTTTTTTTAAAAAGATTATGTAGGAAGGCGTGTGCTTCGGTATGAGGCGTTGATAAGTTTAGAACTTGGTCGCCAGGTGGTGATATATTTGAAATCATTATTCTAGACTACTCAAGATATTCCGATATATAGAATTCTCCTCATTGTAAATATTCTTATCGCACAAATTTAAAATTTGTTGAAATGGCGTCTTGAACAAAGGTCTTCCTGTGGCAATAGACTGTCTTGTGACGGAAGTAATAATTGGGAATTTTACAAATAGCCGGCAAATTGGCTGATCTTTGGTTACGCATGTAGACCCAAAAGCAAGGGGCAAGTAACTCTAAACTTTGCGATAATATTACTCATTGTCTCGAAATAGTATTTCGTGATATTTCTAGTATATTCATGATGTTCGTTAAACAAAGAAACGGTTGCTAGTTCGGTTGTTATGGCGTTTGTCAGTTAGTTGTTGAAATACAGTGCTCCCTCGTATTGGAAACACCTGATTTCTACCTTCTACAGATTCTAGAAAACTTTCAAATCACATTTTATAATTCTAATGCCATCAAACCAAAACGTGGGTCCTAAAGATTGCTCAAAAAGTAATAATAATAGAAATAATTGTTCAGTGATTTTTCAAGAATTTAAAGGGAACTGAAATCATGTGTTTCCTAAAACTGGGTGGACTGTATATACTGGATGGCGTTGTGTTTCATGCCTTCCCAACCAGGGCTCAAAGACAATTTACCGCCGATACGACGTAGTTTTTCGCTAGTATTTGTTAGTATTTCTGGATACTGTCGAAAGTTTAGAGTTAGTTACCCCTTGCCCAAAGGCCTTAATTCCAGGGTTTTCTTGGATGACCTAAAACATATTCTGTGAACACATTCTATTATTTGCAGCATCGCTGGAGCAGGTTGAATACAAAGAAAACTTTTGATGAACTCTACCACAACATTCATATTTGCCAAAAATGCTACAAACCAAAATACATCAGATATCACATGGAACAATATACTCAAATATAACAGCTCACTAGCGCCGCATCTTGGAAAAAGTGCTCATTATATTGAGCACCGCTTTGTAGTCCTGGACATCCTGAACAATGTTGCCGAATACAACTTGGGTGTAGGTATGAGGTATCTCGAGCTAAAGTAATATTTCATATATGCAAGAATATTGCAAGTACACTAGCGCCGCCTAATTGTAAATTTCCTAATTATTTATTCCGTCACATGACAGTCCATTCCCACCAGACAAACTTTGTTGAAGACGTCATCTTTACAAATTTCAAATTTGTGCGATAAGAATATTTACAATGAGGAAAATTCCGTATATCGGAATTACTATAGTAGTCTAAAATAATGAATTCAAATATACCGCCACCTAGCGACCAAGCTCTAAACTAATCAATGCCTCATGTGAAAGCACACACCTTCCTGTAAAACCTTTTTGAAAAGGTGTAGTTCAAAATGGGTAGCATTTTCAAATATAAGTAAAATAAGCGTGAAAAATCACTGTTTTTGTACCCTTTTTTACGAAAATCCCTCCCCGCGATGTACCCGCCCACCTATAGTCAATCTTTGGTGACGATTTGAAAGATGATTAAATTATCTTCCGAAACAGCCCCAAAAATCTAAAATCGGCCAAACATTAAAAAAGTTATAGCAATTTCAATTTTGGTCAATTTGACCCCAGAGCACAGACAACGTAAGTTTTTTGAAAAAAGTACACTGTAACGAATATTTTCAAGATTTTTCAAGCGAATTTGCACCTAGGAGACAGATCTTGGCGAGTTTTACCAAACTACCAAAAATTAGGAGAATCGGTTGAAAACTAAAAAAATGGCAGCCACTCAAAGTGGCCTGGGGCCATATTGACCCCAGAGCACAGACAAAAGGTTAAAGTAATTTTTTATGATTTTATAAGTTCATCACTGAAAAAAGCAAGTGTCGTGGCTATAGATCGCAAGTTCTGGACTCTGGACGGTTTGGGTGACCCAGGATATCCCAAAATCATCTCACTATGTCTCTTGACCTTCTGGAATACGTTATGGACATGGTTGAATGCCTATGCAAGCTGGGACTGATGAAAAAGCTTGTGTCGTGTCATCCTTCAATGATGAAATAAATATTTTCATTTTCTAAAGAATTACTCGGTGGTCAATGTGATCCATACACAATGTCATGCTCAGAATATCGGATAATAACCCGGTGACAATGGTTTCTGATAGGGATCAGCAGGGGACAAGAAGGCGAGCTGCGCAGAGAGCAAGGTGGATCGATTTGAGGTCCCTCCGTGGACTACAAAGTTGGCGACGTGCAACTACTGACCGAGCTGAAAGTAGACGAATTTTATGTACTGCAAAGGCCTTAGTTTGAATAAATCAAATGAAATAAATTACGTTGTTACAATGTCAAATGGTGCTATGCGACGAAATTGATTATTTTTTGTTTTATTTCACGGATGTTCCGGAATATGCGGAACGCCACGACATCCCAAATAGCACAATTTAGACCGATTTGGTTGCAACAACTCATATATGACTGGATTTGGTCATTCATAAGTGACATCAACTCGTTTATGACAAGCGTGCTGCTTGGGATGTATAAGCCACAACATCACGTGCATACTCATAATCAGGAAATCAATATTCAAGCAACACCTAACAATATACTCTTTGTCATCAACAGAGTTTATTACTGACAAACGCACCTAGCGACAAACCATTATCAGAAACAGAACACAACATGCCAAGAATCATTTGCCTTGCATGCTCTGATATTTCCGAAAATACGATGCTAATTTTGTAATCATTGTTCAATTCTCGAATATTTGCATAAAAGCAGAAACTATGATAGCATAAAACCGAAATTTGCTCTAGGAATAATGCAAAATAACGGGATGAAAAATTAGCAACAAGATTGTTTTCTTTTTTGTTGCTGACAAATATTTTCGGATCTTTGTCATAATTATCTCCGACAAAAACAAAGCTTTGTCGTTGGTTATCTTTTGTCGCTTGTTTCGCATGCGCATTCCAAAAAAATGATTCCCTGCTCATAATATAAAAACAAATGCATCTGAAAAATCTTGGTGCTTAACGATAAAATTTGGACGTTGAAAAATCGAAAAAGCTTTTCGTAAAAACTAAGAAGTTTCATTGGAAATTCTGAAGAATCCGAAAACCGTTGAAATTCTGAGTAAATTTCCTTAAAAATTAGGAAGATCTTTTTGTAGCATTTAAAAGACAGGATCACCATCTTTGATCAGAGGTCACTCAGACTGAATACTTAACACTAAGCATTAGAAAATGGACAGGACATTCACACAGCACCCAATGAAAAAGTGGAACGTTTTCCATTTCACGAAATGTTTTCTCCTTACTAGGGCGGGAATCAACTCACACGCCATGGCTTACAAATACGCTTAGACGACGAATGCCACTAACCACACGGTCACGAAGCCCACTAGGTGCAAATTCCCTGGTAAATTATAAAGAATTTCCTTTAGGAATCTCGAAGAATTTTCAAGGATTTCCTGTTGAAATGCACAGAATTTTACGTTGAAATCAAATGTTTTGACGGGAAAGGGCCGATTGTTGTTTGGCCGAACATGTCATTAATCCGGAAAAAGACTGACATAGAGCATTAGCATTAGCATTGTTACGGTATAATTCGTAGATTGGACACTAGTGATACTCATGTTTTACTTTTGAGATCCTTATTTAGAATGCTATCAGAAATCAAGAAGTGGAGTGGTCCTTGATTCCAGTTTTAAACAAAATTAACAAAAGCATGAGGAATACTACCCCTGGCCACGCCCATCTTCACCGTAACTAGGGAGAGGAAGGAAGTGATGATGTGGTACTTACTTAACGAGAGGCCACCGATTTAGCAACACCATCATACATAAGTACCACGGAGTTGGATAATGAGGAAGGTATTCGTTGGTTTAGGATTTGCCTGTAGCTGGCAATGTAACCGTGGTAGATCTTACCCCGTAACACACCACGTAAAGGTTTCTACCCAGCGTTACGGGTCGAAAGTGTTGTTTGCCCGAGCTGCCGAAAAACTTCGATTGACCGAAAATGTTGCTTGGCCGGACGATGTGACATAAGGTCGAAAATAGTTTGGCCAAAAATGTCATTTGGCTGAAAGCAGCGTACGGGTGAAGATCATATGGCCGAACTGATAATTTTGCCGAAGGGGTTGACGTTTTTTGCCGTATAATCCAATCAGCCGAATAAAATTTTCGGCCAAATTGCCCTACCGTTTCGTTCAAATGGAATTTTCGACGACAAGGGCTATTCGACCAAACGACCTGTTAGGGCATATGGCTTTTTCGGCCAAATGACTAGTTTGGTCGTACCGCCAAACCATTTTCCACATTATAACCGTATCGGACAAATGGAATTCGGCTAGATAGCTTTCGGCTTAACGTATTATTCGGTCAAGTGGTATTCGGTCAAATGACTTTCTAGCGAATGACTTGCAACCAAACGACCCTTCGTCTTTTGAAAATGTTCTCGTAGGATATCCGAAGAATTACTAATAGACAACATAAGGAATTTTACGTAGAAATCCAAAGAAATTAAAAAAAAAATCCAGTTGAAATTCCGATGGTTTTTTTTGAGAAACTTAAAAAATTCACAAGGAAATTCTGTTAAATTCGGCCCGGTGGCATAGGCAAACTCCTGATCAATTTCTTGTAAAAATTTCAAAGAAATATCCATGAAAACTTCGGCGCTGACCTCTAACGGTAGTCAGAATCCATGAACGGACCAACGGAATATTTTATAAGATGTTAAAAAAGAGCAGAATAAAGATTATTTGAGCAAAAGTTAAATTTTCAGCAACAAAAAAAAAATGGCTCGATTATCCGGAGGGTTCGATTATCCGGAGTGAAGTTTTTCACAACACTCCGGATAATCGAGTCCGGCCTGTATAATAATTGAACTGCAAAAACCGTGAGATCTTATTTTGCTGAAGTCTATCTTTCAATTGGATATCGACATGATTCCTTGAAACGTCGGTGCGCTTTAAACACAAGCCTCCTAATCACAAAGTTCATGGTTCGAAACCAGGTTACAATTTGTTTTAAACAAACTGAAAATATTTCATAATATTGTCGTTTGAAATACATTCCATTAGACAATCGTATGAAAATCAATACATTTTCTTGGGGCAAAATTTCAAAAAAAAATCTTATGGTGGTCTTACGGCCAGTTTCCTCAGTGTATAGACAATACACACCAAAAAAAATGAATAATATTTTAATTCAGGGTCAATTTATTGTTTACAAATGCAAGAGTATCCATTGCTTATGCGATAAATGTCAATTTACTGTTTTTAACGAAAGAGAACAAAAGAAAACCTACGATGATTCAAATAATCCATGCGTTCTAAGGACTGAGTTGGATGCGTTCAATCAAACTCACGGTTGATTTGAATCGTTCGTGAGTTTTGAGATTTTGAGTTTTCCCCAAAACTTCTACTAAAACATACCTTACTCCATCGTGTAATGCGCTGACTGACCTTATGAACTTTCTCGAATAATTTGACTATTACTAACCTGAAACGAAAGATAAAATAATACATTTTTGAAATTTGTTTGTAAAATTACGAGATAAATATTGCAGTATGTATCATTTTAATTATAATTTATTTAATGTTAAACTTTTTTTCTCTTTACATCGAAAAAGATATACGCCGAACAACGAACAAGTTTTATTCCTCAAACCCATACCCGATTTTTTTTTTTCATCTCACAAACCCTCACCCAACCCGAACCCGAATCCGAACTAATGTTCGCACTCGTACCATCTCTAGAACCGATATATCCGATAAATCAAAAAAACATTACCGAAATTTTCTGACGCAAAAGAAGAAAAGAACGCAAAGGTTTTTAACTACTGTGACCGTTGCATATAAGCCATTTTCATCTGAGACTGAGACAAACGTCTGCATGTCTAGGATTGCATCAGCGTCAATGGTGACGACAGTCAGCCGCAGCTCGCTGATGACAACGAAAACATCACGTTCAATAACCTCATTCCTTGCAGTTGCTGCTGCTGGTGCTGTTCACTCGCTGACTGCATGTCGGCGATGAACGGCGTCGCATATTATTATTAGTTCATCGCATCATTTGGCACTTTGTGTCTTCTCTGCCCCGGTCCTGTAGTGTTTCCTCTTAGATGAAGTCAGGTACTAGCACCGTCTGCTCAACACAGGCAAACAAGTTTTTCATCGTTCCAGTCTTTCAGTTTATTTATGCGAAAAAAAAACTAATCCTGAACGGGAAAGGAGAAAGTCGTTGTGTGTCATAGGGGGAATAGACGTCGCCCAACCAATGTGTACCTTAGCTCTTACTCCTTTTCCGTAGATTGTATACAGCATTTTTACCGACACTTACAGTCTATATACTGCTTCAGAAGACTATGCAGACGGTAACTATTTGTGGGCTATGTCTCGACAAGGATTATAGCTGATAACACACTTGGGGACAGCAATACGTTGGGAAAATCCAAAAGTAGAACTTTTGAATCTTTGAACAAATTATTTTAAATATCTTCAGATGAAACACTGGACAGTGAGATGGATTAAAATTATAACAACAGAAATATTCTTTTTAGGGAGAAAGTATCTTATTAATCAAATATCCAAGCGTGAACAATTTCTTTGCTTTTTCATTACATAGTTGATAATCAATCTTTTTTTTTTCTATGCCATTTTAGATTGGTAAATGTTCAGCACTGTAAGACCCAATTTGTTTGGCAATTCATCATTTCTAATTTGATGAAGATTGAATCAGTAGCTAAGGCTACGTGTTTGTTCGCAACTGTTGATAAGCCATCTTAGCAGTTATTCCATTCCATCCCCTCAATTGGTGGAACTTCCTCTCATGAAGACATCCCAAACAACTAAATAGTGTGACCTAAGATGTTCACCCGCGCCGCCTCCGTTTCATTTTGTAATGCATTGCTACAGAGATCCTAATCATCGAAGCAAAACAATGAATTTCCATCAGCGGCCAACCTCCGGTCGGTCGGTCGGTCGGTCATCTGGTTCGCGGTGGGCATCCCTTATCAACCGACCCGAGCGACAACAAACAACACACGTTGCAATATCTACCGTAAACAAAGTCTGGCCCGCTCTGGCTGGGTTCTGCTGGGTTCCACAAATGCATTGCGGATGGTGCGGCGGGCGCGATGCATAATTCCAAAACAAGCGGCACTCGGTCTCGGCGTGGGCAGCGTGCAAGTCGTACACGCTTTGGCAAACACCAATCGACCGCGTATTCTTCAACAACTATTCATATGTATGTTGGTATACATGGCACAGACAGGCACTTGGCTTATGTACCACAGTGGCTGTGTGTTGGTTGTTGGGTATTTAGTTCCACCGGTCGGTCATCCGATCCGACCGGAGAGACAAAGGAAGAAAGATTCCTGACAGCCGACAGACAGACGGCCAGACAGGGGCTTTGTCAACTTTGAGTGATGTGTGGGTGTGGGTGAGGTTTGTTATCTATCTTTCACATTATGCAAACCGTACAGACGATAAAAATCCATGATCATCTCCCTTTTGTTCAATAAGGGAAAAATAACCATCAGGAAACTGGAAATAATTTGCCAATCATTTGTTGACAAACAACTCAAGTTGACCTGAGAAACACGTATTGAACAGCGCTAATATATGTTTATTCGTCGTATATTTGTGCTGTTGTTGACGCTGCGAAAACAATCTGCGTTGCATCCAGAAAAACTAATACCGCACCGTGAGTTAGGCAAAACAAAAATAGCATCTACTCAACACCCCCTGCCTGATTTTATAATCCGGTGCTATGCAAATGACTTTTGCAACGAGCTACGGAGCTGTAGATCTGATCCGCTTATATTTGAAAATGCGATGTTTTGTCTGGCAATTTCTTTGGCATCTAATGCACGCTTATTAGTGTATGACTACTTAATTTAGATTGGCCGGTCAACATTCTAACTGAGACTCGTCCATTTGATGATTTCTCAATAGAAGAATACTGTCTTAACTCTTCAGTCTTCTCAAGTCCTCAGTCGATGTAAATAGAAGCTCAGATAAATCGAATTGATTTGCTAAATCTCACGTTCTGGGGATCCTGTTTTAGATTTCAAGATAAATATAAACAACACATTCCAACTTCAACCGTGATGGGATAGTTTTCCCCCGGCTAGCAAGGTGTATCGATCAGGTGGAAGACGATCTGAGGACCTTCCGAAGACTGCGTGGTTGGCAACGTGTAGTCATGGACCGAATTGAATGGAGAAGACTTTCATGAACTGCATAGGTCACTCCGGACTTAGTCTGAGTAAATAAATAATAATAATTTTCTGCCTGGGCTTCACTATAGACCAACGGCTGATGAGGTTCTTCATCAACGGTTTCGAAATGCAATTCGACATCGATGCCGAATCGAGAAGAACACGAGCCAAGATGCCTTGGTCGTCAACGATGTCAAGTACAATCGTTTCGAACAGCGTAATGGCGCATGAAGTTTGGACTGCCATGCATAGGTTCGGCTAGACTAACGCTGGAAGGCCTCGAACGCCCCAGGAGTTCTCCAGGATGTCCCGCTAGAAGATATGGCCGTCCAACCTCTGCACGATCTGTAGCATGAGCAGATCACCTCCATGATCGGCCTATTGTGGCATCTCCCCCGGGAGCCGTCCTAACCAAACGGAAGGCAATGAATTTTCGATCCACTGGGCCTATTGGGTCCAGTCCAATCTTGCAAAATGACGTGACCATCACCAGATGGTCCGAAATGAAAACAAAAACCACCACGCTTTTAAACAATGTTCTTTATTGACAATCACTGCATGCGCATCGTGACATGTAGAAGCTGACGCATGAGTCCCTTTAGGTAAGCGTGACACCCAGACTGGCAACCACGAGCTGAGAGCCATAAGAAGCATCAGGTCGGTCAGCAATTTTGTTGTCGTTTGATAGGAATGACATCTCTTTTTAATTGATAAATCAATAGTTAAATTAACTAAGATTTTCCAAATTTGATCTAGACTATCTTTTGAAAAGGGCCAAACGTTTATTTGCTGATTTTTTCAAATGGATATAATCGAAAAACGACGCATCCTATAAAAAAAGTGTTGTGTGGGTGACTATCGCAAAATCAGTCAAACTTTCAAATAAAAATGTTGGAAACAATCCAAATTGTTCCCTACACTGAAAAAAAACAGGTCTAAGAACTAGTCAGTTCAATCAGATAGTCTAGATCAAATTTGGAAAAACTAAGTATGCACTTTGCTTTTTACAGCACCTCTTGAAATATTGACCAAAAAATCTATAAAAAGTCAACATAAACAATCAGAACACTTGCATGTTCCCAAAAATTTTTATTTTGGCTTTATGCATTTTTCTTACATTTTATAATACAGGCAAAAAACCATTAATTTCCGCCAGATGGATTATTTCATTGCTGACGAGCATTGATTTCGAGCCAAACATAGGTCAAGTGATCATCACGACAGTCAAGATGACACGGATATGACAACCACAACATCTGGAAAGTTTTCACTGGCAGGCCTTGGTAGTCATATGGCTACTGTTTCTTCGTCATGGGTTCCCAGGTCCGTTCCATTCTCCTACTATGTATCTTTCTCAATAATTCTCATGTTCTAGCAATCGCTAGAACTGGAAATTGACTTCCATACCGTTTCCATTCCTATCCCTATACCTCCAACTTGACTATTCTAGCAAGTATCTCGTTTCCTTCATCCAATTAGATATTCCATAAGTTGCTTTCTCCTATCTATCATATTGGCAGCTCGTTAACCAAGACGGACCTCTGCCTCTCTATCCCAATCCCAAAAATTTCAATAAATTCCGCATGATTACTTGACACATGACCTATGAATTATATGATTGTCATGCTATGTAGGGGTGTCTGGGGTAATATGCACCCCCGGGGCAAAACGACCTTTTGGCATTTTTAGCTGTGTTCTAGGAATATTTTCAAGAATGTTTAATGCAGGATTGGTAGATCGAGATCCGAACTACATGCGCTGTAGTAAATACTCTGAAAAAACTGCCGAAAATGTACTAAAAAATGCCAAAGGGTCGTTTTGCCCCGGGGGTGCATATTACCCCAGTTTCCTCTATGACTTCAACTGTAACACTTTGCAGCACTGGTCCAGTCATAAACAGAAACAAAGCTCTTTAAGCAGAGTCCTTGGCCATCGAAGCATAGATGGCGATGCGTTCTATGAGTGGAATTCTTCATTGCCGAATCAGCTTCTACACGTTTGGAAGCAGTTCTACAACACGTTCTACATACTCGCTGTCCAAGATACTCGTTTTAAGCTGTCGCTAATCAGGGCTATTATTCAGCTCAACAATTCTACGCAGCTCTTCAAGAAGCTGGAGGTCTCGTAGAAGACCACCACCTCTGCCTATTTCTGGTCCGATTCAAGCACCGTGCTTCAACCCGCTGGAAAGCATTCGTCGCAAACCACGTGTCGGTGATCCAGACCACCCCATGCATAGGCTACTGGAGGCACAAAGCTGGTTCCGAAACTCCTACCAACCCAACGGTATTTTGAGGTGCCTCAAGTCAACTCAACGGATATAATCAACTGTTCCCATTAGTGGATTGGAACTTTCCTGGCCTTCACTGTCGCTTGAATGTTGGCCCAAGACCGTCATCAACCAAAAGAAATCCGTGGCCCAATCGAGCTAGGGACGGACTTATTGACTCCTGCGTTCTTAGCTGCACTTCGTCGTCTAGTCTTCCACAGAGGAAAGATCGTCAAACCCCTTCATTGTTGGAAGGAATCTCCGAGCGGTTCCAGATTCCAAGACCGCCAACAACCTTTCAGAATACTGCGATTGCACCAACTAGAATCATCGGCAACAGATCCGGTCCCATTGCTACCCCGAGTGCTTACAACAGATGCACTTCCGTGCAACTAAGAGTTACGAACCGCCACACGCCCCATCGCCATCATCAAAGAGGACAACGTTTTGCCAGCAAACTAGCCGCTGAGAAAAATCGTCAAGCTCCACCCTCATTGTTCGAACTTGGTAAACCGCTACCGATATTTGTCGGCCGGAGGTGACATCTGCTCTTCCCTGTTGGGAGGACACGGCCGGTCAAAGAAAACCCAGGTAACCAGTAAAAAAAGCATTTAAGCATTTAAGTGGCATTACATGCGCCTTTACCGCAAAGCATTAAATGTCAATAAGCCCTATAGTCGCCTTTAATGCTATTTTAATGGTCCAGCAATGGTCCAGTCATAAACAGAACTTCAAGCAGAGTCCTTGGCCATCGAAGCATAGATGGCGATGCGTTCTATGAGTGGGATTCTTCATTGCCGAATCAGCTTCTACACGTTTGGAAGCAGTTCTACATCACGTTCTACATTCTCGCTGGCCAAGATCCTCGTTTCGAGCTGTCGCCAATCAGTGCTATTATTTAGCTCAACAATTCTACGCAGCTCTTCAAGAAGCTGGAGGTCTCGTAGAAGACCACCACCGCTGCCTATTTCTGGTCCGATTCAAGCACCGTGCTTCAACCCGCTGGAAAGCATTCGTCGCAAACCACATGTCGGTGATCCAGACCACCCCAAGCATAGACTACTGGAGGCACAAAGCTGGTTCCGAAACTCCTACCGACCCAACGGTATTTTGAGGCGCCTCAAGTCAACTCAACGGATATAATCAACTGTTCCCATTAGTGGATTGGAACTTTCATGGCCTTCACTGTAGCTTGAATGTTGGCCCAAGACCGTCATCAACCAAAATAAATCCGTGGCCCAATCGAGCTAGGGACGGACTTATTGACTCCTGCGTTCTTAGCTGCACTTCGCCATCTAGTCTTCCACAGAGGAAAGATCGTCAAACCCCTTCATTGTTGGAAGGAATCTCCGAGCGGTTCCAGATTCCAAGACCGCCAACAACCTTTCAGAATACTGCGATTGCACCAACTAGAATCATCGGCAACAGATCCGGTCCCGTTGCTACCTAGAGTGCTTGCAACAGCTGCACTTCTGTGCAACTAAGAGTTACGAACCGCCACACGCCCCATCGCCATCATCAAAGAGGACAACGTTTTGCCAGCAAACTAGCCGCTGAGAAAAATCGTCAAGCTCCACCCTCATTGTTCGAACTTGGTAAACCGCTACCGATATTGGTCGGCCGGAGGTGACATCTGCTCTTCCCTGTTGGGAGGACACGGCCGGTCAAAGAAAACCCAGGTAACCAGTAAAAAAAGCATTTAAGCATTTAAGTGGCATTATATGCGCCTTTACCGCAAAGCATTAAATGCCAATAAGCCCTATAGTCGCCTTTAATGCTATTTTAATGCAGGTTTTGGCCCAATATATGGCTGCTTAAATGCTCAATCCTACTTTATCGATAAAGTAGAAATTTTGCTGAGTAGCATTTATTCAGCATCCGAAATGCTGAATAAATGCTTAATTTTAAAAACAAGAAAAAATGTTTTTTCAATGACATTTTTTTCTAATTATTTTTTTACATAGTTTTATTGTCATATTATATCGTTATTGTATTTTCATATTTGAAATGGAACATAATTTTTTACTTTCTTCGAGCGGGATTCGAACTCACGCTCTTGCCACCCGACGCTGTAGTTGTCATCGCCCTTACCAGCTGGCCCATAAGAGAGATGGTAGTGGGAATAATTTTGCCCAACATTAACAAAACCCCCTTTCAGGATCATTGAAACTTAATCTAACTCATTTCAGAATGCAACCGTCACAAACGTCATACCCAGTTTCAATGAAACAGCTACAGTAGTGCTGCTTTAATGCATTAATCGAAAATAGTGCAATGGAATAATCAAATGTAGCTAAACTATGTAACTAGTGATAGGGTTAGGTTAACAACAATTACTCCTGTCAATGGTCGGAATGGAAAAAACATTCTGCACGTACCGATTTCTATTCTCAAATTTAAGTTCATTGGACAAATAGTCTCCGCTATATGGTTCCATATTGGAAAACGTTTGACGTATGAACACTACAGGCCTTAAAGTGGCACTAATGTAGCTGTTCCATTGCACTTAACGAAAAACAACATTGTGCATTCAAAATGCTATTATAAGACTATGCCTCTCATGATTGCTTTGAGAATGCTTATTTAGAACAGCCAGGTTTTCGAAATGCTTATTTACAGCATGAAGCATATGCAATGCCATTATAATGCTACTATAGTGCTTACTTTAATGCTTATTGGTTACCTGGGAAGTAAATCTAACGCAGCTAGGAAACACACGTCGTTCGTCTCTAGCACGCTGCTCGAGAAAGCTTTGGGTGAGGCCTTGGGCTCAAAATATACGTCCCATGGCATTCTTGCTTGATGCCGTTGCAACACGTGACGCAAACAGGGCTGACTTCCCCCCATGCGGGTCCGATACCGCGTAGAAGAGATCTGTGACTTAGGGTAAATTTCTTCACCTCCACTTGAGCGTTTAACCAAGTTTAAGCGCATGGGTAAGCACCGCTTATGAGATAAGCGAAGGTAAAAAACCAGAATAATCCACCTAGCGGCGATGATGCCTTTCTCGTGCATCGTAAAATGTACTGAAAAAATCACATAAGAAAGGTCAAAAAAGCACTTTAGGGGAATAGATCGCATATTTTCTACCATTTTGCATGTTTTTGCATTAATTACCACCATTCTCGGAAAAACATTTTTTTTCGATTTAGAATTTTTTTTCCAAGGGGGGACTTTTGGGAAAAAACAATGATTTTTCAATAATTCCGAAATGCAATGTCCGATCGGCCCAATTTTCAATAGCAAACAATGGGACCGCATTTCCCGTCGAATGCAACTTGTTACTAGTAAATCGGGTAATGCTAAGTTCCAAAAAGTGTGTCTACAAAATATGTACACACACACACACACATACATACATCGGGGCAGCAGGGACTTTGTCAAAGGGCTTGACGACCCCTCCCCATGGCCACTGCGAGTTAGACCGGGACCATCGTCCTTAACCCCTAATCCCAAGGCGTCAAGCGACCCGTGCCGAGGGAATGCATGGCCAAGGAGGTGAAATAGCTAGGCCTTTAACGAAGCCTGTGGGGTACCTGGGCACCCTCCACAGTAATTGTCCCTTACCGCGTCATGCTGGGCTCTGGCGTGGTGGACCTCTTTTCCCGAGCAACTCGTGGGACCAAAATGGAAAACCAAGTCAATTCTTCAATTAGTGGTAGTAGTGCAGGCGACAACCCCTTCGCAAGAGGTGGGTTGTTCAGGTCTCCGCCTAGGAGGCCAGAGGCAATAGTCGGCAGCTCAGTGCGCAGCGCCAGCGTGGGTCACTTAACCTTCCTCTCGGCTAAAAAATTTGGGGTTGTATACAAGACACGACCACTCGACGTAAACTACGTAAAACCAAATATAGTACACTGAACCAATTATTCCGCTCTATATAGAAGAGAAGGGACCATCCCACGACACTACTACCCGGTTTAGCAGCATCTCCCACTCTATGAGGTAGTAGGGGCTCCAATGTCTAGCGGCTGAGCCACCCCATTCATACAACCCAGTTCAATAATAGATAATACCCTAAAAGTAGGCAATTACCAAGGATTGGAACGCGCTGTATAGGGGATGCAATATGCATGGAAGAACTAAATTTTTTAATAGTTTAGCGTTAATAATCAATAGTTTCAAAACTACTGGCAAATTGGTGGAGAGTTTACGAATAAATTGATATATAAATCATTAAAATCCATTGGAAAATAAAAGACCTATTAATGTTACAAATCTTACATGATTTCGTGACGGTCTCGAATTTGGAAATTTTCATTTGTCACCCTGTATCCGAGTCTTCCCCTTAGACGTAGTTTACGTCAAAAACGCCGGTAGGGGTTATTGACGGCCCATGGCTTGTGGAGGCGATGAACCGCAAACGCGATGGGCTTTCGGCCTTCGAGGTGGCGACGGAACAGCTGGACGCCATCATCGATTTTGCGTCATCGAAGCATAAATCAGTAAGGACCTCAAGAGGAGCTTGCAGAAACTTCGAAAGTCGATGCTGGACGCCAAGCTGAAGAGGGCGGTCGGGACGGCCAAGTGTAAACCCGTGAAATTCGTGGAGTGGAGGTCTACCCAGACTGAGGCCCAAGGAGTGCCAGCGAAGACGGTGGTCCCAAAATCTACCCAGACTGAGGCTAAAGTATTTGCGGGCACGTCGGGGGTGACTGCTCCAACGGTCACAAAAACGGGGAAGACAGTCTCCAGGGGATAAGCTCCCTGGGGTCTCTCTAAAACGCGGAGGGTTACTACCCCGAACAAGGGTAGTGGGGCTGGGAAGCTGAACCCCGGCCAGGTACCTCCAAAACCGGGGGAGGAAGGACCTGGAAAGGTCCGTCCACCCAGGAAAGACGGTGGTAAGGGGTTACGGTAGGCTGAGAGCTCTCAGCCGCACCAGACCAGGGAAATAGAGGGGGATGACGCCTCCTGGACCCTGGTCAAGAACAAGAGGAAACCGAAGACGTCAAGGGCCGAAAAGAAGGCCCAGGCGAATGAGGGTAGCAAGAAGTCTAGGGTAGGCGCCAATCGCTCCAGGGGCGATGCCCTAGTCATCACGGCGGACGAGGCTAAGTACTCGGACGTCTTGAAGGCGATGAGAAGTGACGTCAAGCTCGGTGAACTCGGCGCCGACGTACGTCGAATAAGACGTACCCGGATGGGCGAGATGATCCTCGAGCTGAAGCGGGGCATCTCGCAAAAGGGCGCTGCCTGCAAAAAGTTGACGGAGGAAGTCCTAGGCGAGACGGTCAAGGTGAGGACACTCACTACGGAGGTGAATCTAAGGGTTAAAGACCTGGACGAGATCACTGAAGTCGAAGAGCTCGTCACGGCACTGCGGCGACAGTGTGAAGTGGAGACGCCCACCGCAGCCGTTCGGCTACGGAAAGGTCCGGCAGGGACGCAGGTAGCATTGGTTCGGCTATCTGCAGCGGACGCCTCCAAGGTAGTGGTCGGTATGCCCTGTGGGCATATACGAGCAACCCTAAGTTTGCTTCAAGTGCCTGGAACCGGGGCACAAGCAATGGGACTGCAAAGGCCCTGACAGAAGCAATCTCTGCCGACGCTGCGGATTGGAGGGACTTAACTGCTGCACGAACCCTCCCAATTGTTTGATTTGTTCCAGCAAAGCTGTGAACAGCAAGCACCCCATGGGGGGTTCGATGTGCCCGGCGTTTGAGCGTGCTGCAAAATCACAGTGCAGGTAACGCAGCTGGCTTGCTCGGCCTCGCCCGAGTGTTTGGTGTGCGCAGGTTTAGAGGAAACGGCGGAACACGTGTTGTTCGTGTGCTCACGTTTTCGCGCAATGCGTGACCACATGCTTGCCACATGTGGTCTGGACACTACCCCGGACAACCTAGTTCGGAGGATGTGTAAAGATGAAGTTGGCTGGAACGCCGTTTCATCGGCTATCGCCCAAATCGTCTCGAAGCTACACAGAAGGTGGCGCGTGGACTCAAGGATGGCTAGTTCAGGCGCAAATAAGAGGTGGTCCAAGGGATCGGAGTCGGCTTCATGGGTCATACCGGTGGTCATGCCCTGTGGTCGAACTCGATCCTTTAATCGAACAAGTGGCCGCGCGAAGAACAACATGGTATCGTCGGCGGGTTCCGAGCCCGAGGACGGAAAGGAGTCCTCGTCAAGGCTGAGGCAGGCGTAGGCACCGCGTCGGCAAGTCCCTCTGTGTGCTGGCGAATAGGCCCTATCGCAGAAAGGTCAATTTGGGGTACACGCGGCATCATCATTCTTGATACCAGTCGTGCAGAGGGAAGCAGGCGCGAAGTCGACCCTTCCCACCTTCCGAGGACATAGAGCGTGGTAAGGCCACCTGGAAAGCCGGCAACGCGCTGGCACGATACCAGGGTGTTCTTCTAAAAAAAGCGAGTTACGATGTTCGGTGCTGCAAGGACACGCAGCTAACCTCGAGGGTGCGTTGTGCACTGGCCCCCCTTTGAAGCATTACTTTCTGGTTGTACCGAAGGGACTATGAGCTTGGCGGCAATGGAAACGGTTTAGCGGGTCGGGGATGTAGTCCTGCCTCCCTCGTTTGCTGTTGGAGGTGATCCCTAACCCCGCACTTCCTGGACAACCCAGGATGTCTGTTGAGCAGATTCCCCCTCCATTGCTTAGGAAGAAAAAAAAACACACACATACATACGCACATACAGACATCACCTCGATTCGTCGAACTGAGTCGATCGGTATATAACACTATGGGTCTCCGGGTCTTCTATCAAAAGTTGTTTTTTGGAGTAGTCCTATAGCCTTTCGGTACAACTTTGTTGTACGAGAAAGGCAAAAATGTCTCTTAGTGGGCCAAACTTTGATACGCAGAACTGGTGCTTTTGGGTGAACCAAACGTAAAATTACAGTGCCTAAATAAATTACTAATTCTTTCCCCAATTTTTCAATAATATAATTTTGCTGAAAATGACATTTGCCTCAAAATAACATTAAAAAAAACATTTTCTACTAAACTACATTTGCCGAGAATGACACTACCACAAAAGTAGCATTTTCCCCGAAAAATTATATTTGCCTGAAAATAACATTCCTCCGAAAATGACATTAGCCCAAAAAAAACAATTGTCTTAAAGTAACATTTACCCAAAAGTAACATTACTCCGAAGAAGACATTTCTCTGAAAATAAAATTTCTCTGTGACATTTTCCCGAAAATAACAACATTTCCCTATAATAGCGTTTCTCGAAAATAAAATTTTTACGAAATTATCCCGATGACATTGCCATATCTCTGAAATTGACACTTCACCGAAAAAGACATTTGCCCGAAAAAAAACTTTTACACGAAAGTAACATTTCCTGAATGACACTTGCTGAGAATGACATTTCAAAGGAAACGTTTCTTCCAAAATACTTGCTGGAAAATAACATAAGACTAAAAATAAAACTTCCCTGAAAATGATATTTGCCAGAAAAATAACATTACTTCGAAAAGGACAATAATTCTCTGAAATTGTCATTTCCCTTAACAGCATTCCAGAAAATAACATTTCCTCGAAAACAACATTTCTCCATTAGCATTAAAATGACATTTCCATGAAAAGTTCTGTTCTGGGAAAGTTACATTTTTCTTAACCGAGCCAAAAATAACATTTATCGCTTGGTTTTTAAAAACGTCGTTTGTCAAAAAGAGAGGCACACTTTATTTTCATTCTCTTTCGATTATTACGAAGCATTAGTAGCATTTACATTGTTTTATTTGGCAGAAATCTGAAGAACTTTGTTTAGTATGCTGAGGTAAAAAAACACAACAAACACACAAAAGACACAAATGCGAAACTAACCTAGATATTAGAGAAAGAGAGCGCAATGAAAATGTGTCTCTCATTTGGACATATGACGTTGTCAAAAATAATGCTAGATTTGTTTGAAAATCACATTTCTCTGAAAATAACATTTCCACTAACATAGAAATTCCTCAAAATAACATTTCCTCTAAAAAATATTTGCTTGAAAATAACATTTGCCTAAAAATTAAATTTTACCGGTTTTTTTTTTGAAAACTATAATTTCTTGAAAACATTATTTTCCCCAAAAATAACATCACTAGAAATCAGGAGTGTTGGTAAAATCATCGGATTGCGAATTTAAAGGAATGCATCCAGTTTTTTATGCTAAATCGCAACGTTTCACTCATTTCGCCCCAAAAAAGCATTCAAAATAAATTTAGGGCAATTCGTGGTTTATAAAGGCAAGAGTATTCATTGTTCTATGTGACGAATGTCAATTCACTGTTTTTAACAACGGAGAACAAAAGAAAACCTTCGATGATTGAAATGGATGATTCAACTTTGCCATCAGTTTTTAGGTGCTGAGTTTGTGTTATTCAACTCACGATTGATTTGAATCGTTCATGAGATTGGAGATTTTAAGTTTTTCTTCACTGGCTGATAGTATTTATAATCAAAAACGAAAAATCGTCTCACTTATCATTTTACACTTCCTTACAATTCGTCTCATTTATCACCTCTCAACATTCCAACTGCTCTTTTGTTATTTGTTACTTCTCACTTTTTTATATTTGTACTGTGAGAAGTGGCAAATGACAAAGAATATCTAAACCGTGAAAATGAGAAGTGATGGTCGAAACGGCCGTTTAGCTGAAAAGGCAATTTGGCCGAAATGGACATGAGGCCGAAAGTGCGTTTGGCTGAACTGGTCATTTTGCTGAAAAAGCCGCGTGGCGGAAATAATCGTTTTGCAAAAAGGACCATTCAGTCGATCGTTCCATTTGATCGAAATGATCGTTTGAAAGAAAGGTCCATTTGGCCGAAAATGTCACTTGGCGGAACGAGTTGACAATTTTGGTCAAATTACCCAGTCAAATGACATTTTTGAACAAATGACCCTTTCTTCCTAAGACCATTTCGACCAAAAGGAATTTTCTGCCACATTTCCTATTCGGCCAAACGAAATGTTGGCAAACTTTTTCTCTCGAATAAATTACCAGTTCGGCTCTACGGCGGTTTCGGCCAAATGAAATTTTCGGCCCAAATCGAAAATCGTTAGCGAATTACCAATTTTCTTTCCAAGTGAAGGTGTACATCGACGCCGATAGTTTTTGACACATCGCTGCACAGGGTACACAACTTTGCGTGGTGTGTTACGGTGTAAGATCTACCATGGTTACATTGTCAGCTACAGACTAATCCTGAAACAACGAATACCTTCCCTAATATCCAACTCCGTGGTACTTATAAGGGTGTCGCTGTGTCGGGGGCCTCTCATTAAATAAGTGTTACATCAACACTTCCTTCTCTTCCCAAGTTACGGTGAAGATAGGCGTGCCCAAGAGTAGTAATCCTCATGATTTTGTGATTTTTATCCTAGATAGATTTGGATTTTTTGTAATATATAGTGAAAATTTTGAAGATTTACTGATTGAATTTTTGCTGTAAATTTCAAAAAAAATTTACCGTTCAAATTCCGAAGAATCTTTTGTCAAAATTTCTAAGAATTTTCCGTAAAAAATCTAAATGTTAGAACGTCATCTATTCAACTACATCAATTATCTCATGGGAGCCATAAAATAAGTCTACGACACCACTTGAAATATTCAAAGTGTCTTATACCTTGTCAAATTCTGTGACTCAGTTTGAACCAGCCTTGCACTTCGGAAATCTTGATCATTTTTATTTTATTCAGATTAAACCACCCCAACCATCGAGCTATTTTCATCCGAATAAGTAAAATTTGCTCAAATTAGAAAGAGCCTTTTGCAAGGAACACGGTACCTGTTCCGGAGCAATAAAACGCTCTATTAACCTAATTGTAAACAATAATCGGTAAATACGAATGTCATGATAATCATATTCACGCAAGAGCCAAGAGCCCCGACTATTAAATTGCATCGCCATCGCCCGCACCCCAGGTCATGGTTTCCATACGACAAGCCTTCCTATTACTGACTAAAACAACGCATGGGGGCAGCAAAAACGATGACTAGCTACAGGCTCTGATTCATGATGGCAATTGGCCGAGCTGTGAACCCTTGCCCGTCCGTTGGTGTTTTTTTTACTATTTATTTATTTTTCTTCATAAAAAGAAAGAAACTGTCACTCACCTGGCAGTACAGCGTCACGTCGTACACCGTTCCGGTCCCGTTGTAAAAATCTACATTCAGCTGATCGAGGCTGAGCTTCTCCTCGATGAACTGACCGAGGTATCGCTGCAGCACGAAGCGACACACTTTCTTCTTGATCACATTGGTCCACGGATCGTACCACGGCATGTTTGCGCGACTCTGATTCGATTCCCCCGATAGGCTGCCTGTATTCCGTTCTTCCAGTCCGGGGGTTTCTTCTTCTTGTTATTCTTCGTAAACTCGCTTTTCAACTCTTCAACTTATTCCGCGTTTGTTATTTTTTTCCACAACTCACCCGGACCCGACCAACCCGACGAATTAATTTTCAAGGTTTCTCAGCTGTTCGAGTTTATTTTGCTCGCTCTGGCTCCACTGACTGAACGTTCCCTAGCTGGCGGGTTCGCTTCTCGCTTGCTCACTACACTCTTGTTTTTGTGTTTCGTTTTCGATTGAGGAAAACTTTCCACACGCTCCTCTCCGTTCTGCCTATTGACGGATCACGGTATGGCGAGGAGGGGGTTGTAAGAAGGTTCATATGAATGTGGTGCAAAAAACAACACCAACCCAACCCAATGATGATGATGACGATGTTCGCGTTGAGATTGTGTTCGTAGAAACGCTTCAAAACACTGCACTTGATTCTTTAGAATTCTTTCACTATTTTGCACCATTCGACACGAGACACCAATATGTGGCGATTATTTACTTCGTTTCGTCGAGGCTCCTCTTTCCTCGAATGGTGAATCACTTACTTCCAAACTTAAAAATAACTCAAGGATAGTAATCTCTGCTCCATGCAGGGATAATCCAGATCTCGTCGTACTCTGTTTTTTCTTGATGGTTTCCTTCCACTGGCTGGAAACCTCACATGAAAAATAAATGCACTCTCTGAACAGCCTATTTTCAACTTTCAGCTCGAAAATCACGCACTACATAGTCCGCTGTTTCGCAATCAAAACACACAAACACTTTCTACGCGTTTACTTGAAGCTGGGACTGACTTCGATGATGGGTGATGGTACGTCTCTAAATCCCTCATTCACAGGTATCTGAAAATGACTGAATCCCGTTGCACGATTCGTGAATAAAGAAGTCCTTCCACCGTTCGCTACGCATTGAAACTGACTTGGGGATTAGACTGAATCTCCCTGCCCCGAAGAGTTGTTCTTCTTACGTAGGTAGATGGGGATTTCTAGTTTTCTAGTTAGCTACCTCCACTTTGTCTGGCCGACGACGAACGACTGAAGGAGGCGAACGTTTCTTTGTTCCATCCTGGCTGGCTGCTCTGCGCTATACAGGCGAGCGAGCGAGCGACGCACGACGACATGAACCACAGTGGCGGGCCGTCGAAATAAAGTAGAAAAAATAATTATTGGCGCTTTGATGTTGCATGAAGAAGAAGCAGAAAGATGATAATCGAAAAAATATCCACGGGAAAGCATATGAAGAAGTTTTTGAAACTTTTCTCAAAGTTTCTGCAAAGCCCCGACCAGATGATCTTGTAAAATTGCATGCATTTACTTGTCATAAGACGAGTTTGTACAATTCCATTTAATTCCACCACTTTATTGTACCTTTGACAGATACGTATTTCGACCTCAACAGTAAGGTCGTCTTCAGTGTCTTGTACTTGACACGACTTCAGTTTGATATAAAAAAAATGCCAGCAGTGCATATCCTGGTCAAAAATGCATCAAATTACTGTACTTAACGATAAGTACCTGGAAATCTGCGTAAATTGCAGGAAACTCCCAAGAATTTTCAAAAAATCGCATGGAGTGCACTTAAGTTTCTAAAAATATGAAAGAAACCTTGCAAATCCGTGAGCATGCTTGTAAAGTCAAATGAAATTCTAAAGGGCCCCATACACGCTCCGATATGTTGTAAAACTATGAACCTCCACCCGCAAATTTGGTTCGATCGGAGTAAAACCGGACACCGTATGTAGGCAAATTGTATGACTGTTGGACAGACGGTTTCAAAGTTGTGAAGTTCGTCGGAAGAAATCAAAACCGTTTGATTTTTCTCAGTCTTTCAGTCTTCTGAAGGGCGGAGTCAAATGTTGTACAACTAAGTTGCATCGTGTGCAATGTTGTTGTATAACACTGTTGCTTTCAATTCTTCTGGTTTCCCCTTCCAGTATCTAAGGGGCCCCACACACGCTCCGACGTGTTGTACAACTTTGATTCCGCCCCAGGAAATTTGGTTCGGTCGGAGCCAAGTCGGACCGTCTGTCAGGTCGGTGGCACGACGCCATGTTTTTGTAGCCAACATCTCAGTATAAAAATCATGATAGTATGTGTTTTGTTTACACGCATCACATTTGATTTTTGACATTTTCTTCGGGAATTTATGGAAATCCTCCTATAGTGCTAACAGATATTAACTCAAAAATTCAGTCAGAGATTTTATGAAAAATTCCATTTGAACTTCCCTAAAAATACCTCCAATTATTAGATTTCACTTGGAATTTGGAAACTTTTTTAGGAATTCCTTCGAGAATGCCTCCATCGGGAAATCCTCCAGTTGTACAACAATTCACCCGAAATCCCTTTAAGAGTTTATATAACTCTTTCAGTGATTTATTTGAGTATTTTTCTTGAAATTTCATAGAAAAGTCTACAGAAATTGCATTGGAAATTTCAATTCCTTCAAAAACTTATCTGAAAGGTTTTTTCAGGAATTTCTTCGTGAATATCTTCAAAAAAATTCTCCATGAATTGTACCAGGAAATTTTTCCTCAAAAATTCAGAAATTTCGAATAAAACTTCGATAGAGAAAAAAAAAATTGTAATATCTGAAAGTATTTATCGGATAAAGCCTGAAGAATTTTTCTAGTGAACTCTTGCAGAAATTTTGGAGGAACTATCTGTAGATTTTTTTTTATTTTCGGCGGTAAATTCTGAGTTTGAGTAATGTTTGTTAGGATGTAGAAGAAATTTAAAAAGAGTTTTAGAGGATTTTCTGGAGGAACTTCAGAGAGAACTTTTTTAGAACTACTCAGAGAAATTGATTGCGGAATTACTGATAGAATTTCCGAGGAAACACATGTAAAACATAAATCCGGAGACGTTGTCGAAAGAATTCACGCTTGAACTTTTGAAGCAAATTTTAGCGGAATTCATTGACAGATTCCCAAAAAAATTTCTATGGAATATCCACAGATTGAAAGTGAATAA
This sequence comes from Armigeres subalbatus, assembly GCF_024139115.2. NCBI lineage: Eukaryota > Metazoa > Arthropoda > Insecta > Diptera > Culicidae > Armigeres > Armigeres subalbatus. Next base: position 108,480,480 of record NC_085139.1, on the reverse strand, counting down.
CCTTTCGAAGGAGTTTCTGGAGGAATACATTGAGGACTGAGGACAAAAGGAACTCTAGGAGGACCTTCCGGAAGAAATCCAAAAGGAATACATGGAGGAACTCTTAGATAAACTTCCGTAGTAATCCCTTAAGGAACTTCAGGAGGAATTCCTTGAGGAAATTCCGGAAGAGTTCTTGAAGGAACTTCCGGAGGAATTCCTGAAGGAAATTTTTGTGGAACTCCTGGAGGTACTTCCGGAAGAAGTTCCAGAGAACATCTTTTAGGAACTTCCGGAGGAAATCCTTGGATAATTCCGGATGAATTCTGGGAGAAACTTCCGGAGGAATTCCTGGAGGAACTTGCGGAGGAATTCCTGGAGGAACTTGCGGAGGAATTCCTGGAGGAACTTGCGGAGGAATTCCTGGAGGAACTTTCGGAGGAATTCCTGGAGAAACTTCCGGAGGAATTCCTGGAGGAACTTCCGGAGGAATTCCTGGAGGAACTTCCGGAGGAATTCCTGGAGGAACTTCCGGAGGAATTCCTGGAGGAACTTCCGGAGGAATTCCTGGAGGAACTTCCAGAGGAACTCCTGGAGGAACTACCGGAGGAATTCCTGGAGGAACTTCCGGAGGAATTCCTGGAGGAACTTCCGGAGGAATTCCTGGAAGAACTTCAGGAGGAAATCCTGGAAGATCTTCCGGAGGAATTCCTGGAAGAACTTCCGGAGAAATTCCTGGAAGAACTTCCGGAAAAATTTCTGGAGGAACTTCCGGAGAAGTTCTGGGAAGAATTTCCGCAGAATTTCCGGGAAGAACTTCCGGAACAATTCTTGGAGGAACATCCGGTGGAATTTCGGGAAGAACTCCGGAGGAGTTCCAGCAAGAACTTCCGGAAAAAATCCGGCAAGAACTTCCGGAAAAGTTCCGAGAGGAACTTCCGGAGGAATTTCCAGAGGAATCCCGGGAGAAACTTGCGGAGGAATTGCTGGAGGAGGTTCCGGAGGAATTCCTGGAGGAATTTTTGGAGAAATTACTGGAGGAATTTGCTGAGGAACTCTTAGAGGAACTTCCTGAGAAATTCCAGGAGGAACTTCCTGAGGAATTCAAGGAGGAACTTCGGAATTCCTGGAGAAACTTCATGAAGAATTCATGGAGGAACTTCCGGAGGAATTCCGGGAGGAACTTCGGAATACCGGGAGAAACTTCTGGACAAACTCGTAAGGGAACTTCCGGAGGATTTCCTGGAGGAATTTCCAGAGGAACACTGGGAGGAATTGCGGGAAGAACTCCGGAAGGATCATCCGGAGGAATTTCGGGGGGAGCTTCCGGAGGAATTTCGGGACAAACTTCCAGAGGAAGAATTCCCGGAGGAACTTCCAGAGGAATTTCGGGAGGATCTACTCGAGGAAATCGTGAAGGAAATTCCGGGAGGAACCTCCGCAGGAATTTCAGGATGAACTTCCGGTTGAATTCGGGTGGAACTTCCGGAGCAATTCTTGGAGGAACTTCCGGTGGAATTCCGGGAAGAACTTCCTGAGGAATATGGGCAAGAACTTCCGGAAAAATTCCGGGAGGAACTTCTGGAGGAATTTCCAGAGGAATCCCGGGAGGAACTTCCCGAGGAATTCCAGGAAAAACTTTTGGAGGAATTCTGGGACGACCTTGAATTTAGAACTTTGGAAGAATTCCGTGAGGAACTACCCGAGGAATTCCGGAAGGAGCTTTCCGAGGAATTCGTGAAGGAACTTCCGGAGAAATTCCGGGAGGAACTTCAGCAGGAATTCCAGGAGGAACTTCCGGTTGAATTCGGGTGGAGCTTCCACAGCAATTCTTGGAGGAACTTCCGGGAAGAACTTTCTGAAGAATTCTGGAAGGAATTTCTGGAGTAATTCCGGGAGGAATTACGGGAAGAACTTTTGGAGGAATTCTGGGAGGACCTTGAATTTAGAATTTTGGAGGAATTCCGTGAGGAACTACCCGAGGAATTCCGGGAGGAACTTCCCGAAAAATTCGTGGAGAAATTCTGGGAGGAACTTCAGCAGGAAGGAACTTGGAGGAACTTCTGGGAAGAACTTCCTGAATAATTCTGGCAAGAATTCCTGGACTTTTGGAGGAATTCCAGAAGGAACTTCCAGAGGAATTCCGGGAAAAACTTCTGGTGGAGTCCCAAAAGGTGAAGGCATACCTGGAAGAACTTCCGGAGGAATTCCGGGAGGAACTTGAACGTGGGACAATCCAATTCTATTTTCCGGAGGAACTTCCGGAGCAATTACTGGAGGAACTTCCGGAGGAATTCAGGGAGGAACTTCCGGATGAATTCTGGGAGGAACTTATGGAAGAATTCAGGGAGGAGCTTCTGGAGGAATTCCGGGAAGAACTTTCGGAAGGAACTTCCGGACAAATTCCGGGAGGAACTGCGGGAGAAACTTTCCGAGGAATTTCGGGAGCTATTCTGAGAGAAACTTCTAGGAGAACTCCCGGATGAATTTCAGGAGGAACTTCCGGATAAATTCCGGGTGGAGCATCTGTAGGAATTCCTGTATGGACTGTGAAAATCCGATTCCAATACAATTCAAATCCACTTCCAATCCAATCACAATCAAATTCAATTTCAACTCTAAACAAATTTCAATCGCATTCCAATCCATCATCACTAAAATTCCAATAACATGCCATGCACGTTCCAATAAAATTCAATTCAATCCACAATCAATCTAATTCAAATCCCATTCCAATTCAAATCCAATCTAATTGCACTTCAATCCAATCCAATTCAATTCATCCAATTCAGTATTCGTGAAAAAGCACCATGGTTGCAAACACATCAGCATATACACAAAGAAAATGACGAAATATTACGTTTATTGGAGTTTTGGTTGTACCAACTGAAAGATCCGAAACATCCGTAAAAAGGTCAATTCAAAAATTAGAACGTAGAACGGTGGGATTTTTTTTTAGAATCATTTATTGTCGACCCTTGAGTATGGAATTGATGTTGTGAACCACACACGGACCATTATGGCCGCCGGGAAAGTCCTCTCGAAGATCCGGAATATCCGTAAAAATAGTCTATTGGTAAATTTCATCGTATTTTAAAACCTATTGTTATCGTATGGAATTGATGATGTTAGTCAAACACGGACCATTTTGGCAACAAACAATGAACAATTCGTAAATTTAATTGGAATTTTTTAGAACCATTGTTGAACCCTGAGTGTAGAATTGATGTTGTGAACCACACATGGGCCACTGTCGTTGAGCTTACTCTGCATATCAGAACGCCGTTGAGCGAGGAGTGCAACGTGCAGCCAATTTGATGTCGTTTAGGTGCTCTATGGTTATAGTTGAACTTTACTACTTTGCTGTCCAGCTTTCCGCACTTTTCGTTAGGCACATGGTAGAATATATCCTCTCAGAATCATACATGCCCCAGCTTGGGTTTCTTACCAAACCGGAGATTGAGCAAGTGATTTTGAAGATAGTTGGCTGTAACCAGCACCTCTCCACAGAATCGATGATCCATGTTTCCGTCAATTAGCATACGACCCATTTCCACCGAGTATCGATTTTTCCGCTCGGCCAATCCGTTTTGCTGCGGAGTATAGGGAACAGTGAACTGGCAAACAATCCCGTTCCACTTCAGATACGCTCTCAGTCGGATCGCAGGATTTTCGGTTTCCTTGTTGAACAGGGTTTTCACCTTCTCCACGTACCAATTTCTCTAGTGTTTCCGATTCGTTCCGCAGAATGTAAACAATCGTATATTTGGTGTAATGGTCAACAAACGTCAGGAAATATCCCCGTACTTCAATGGTTTTCATCCGTATCGATCCACAGATATCGCCAAAGAATCCTTGTGCTGACGGATCACGAACAAACCTCCTTCTAACTCAGCAAGTGCACCATTAGTTCCATTTGTCATAATTTGATTGCCACTTCTGGCAAACAGAAGTGTGGAATCTTTCTTCGCCAACCGCTGGACCGAAAAAAGGATGGACTTTATTTCAGGAACATACAGCACCGTATCCAACGTAATCACTCGGTGGTTGTCGGCACCATCCAGGACTACCAGTTCCGCGGACTTTTGAATGCATTTTCACGCCGTTGGCAATCCAAACCATTTCCAAAATCGTTTGACACTATTGACTTTCTGTTGCTTGGTTACCTTGGATTGTTTTTTCTTATCCGCTTATCACTAATCGATCAGCTTTCCTTTCACCAGGTTCATATTTTTCTCCGCCCTGGCAACGAAGGTCTCGTGCTCCTTCGGCAGGCTATTCAACAGAATGGCCACCAGCCACTGATCATCGAGCATGTTGTTGCGCTGCAGATCGTTCAGCTTCTAGAGAAAAAACCCGTCAGGGTAAAAATATTGTTTCCATGTTCGTATTCTTGTTCAAATGTAATCGACAAATCTTGTGCATCACGGATACCTTTGTGGTACATGTTTTCTTGACGGAGAATTTTTCAAGCTTTTCCCATGCTTCGGTAGCAGATTTGCCCCTCCAATGTGTACAAACTGATTGTCTTCCACATGCAGTTCGATGGTCGGCAGAACTTGTTCATCTTTGGGCCAAACACAATTGATACGTTTGCGTGCGTTTTGACAGTTTTCCCATGGAAAAACTGTCAAAACGCACGCAAACGTACCAATTGTGTTTGACCCATTTGTCTTTCAGGCAGCGATTCCCGGTTCAGGATTCTTATCCTTTACGGCGGTCCAAAATCCTTCTTTCACCAGAAGCAGCATCATACGGAAACTCCAGTTATCGTAATAAGTACCGTTGACCTTCCCAAACGACTTCTCCATTTTCCAGCAGTTTGTTCGATTCTTCAGTACAAAAAATATCTTCAAACTTCACCGGTCTTGATTCGAATGCTTTTTTTATGGAGGTTTACTGGCGGGACTCTGAGTAGAGTAGAAACCTCTGCACCAGGCCTTTGGTGCATAATTCAATTCGAAGCAGTTTGCCAGCCGTACACGGATCATGTCGTTTAAGAAGACGCCGTTGCAATCGAATCGAAGGGATTTACGTTCATAAATAGTCAGATGCTAACTATTTTCGTAATATTTTAAAGTCATTTTTGTCATTTTATTGTCGGATTCAAATTATTCCGCCAGTTTTTATGCTATTTTTACGTCTAATGTCATTGTACGCGCTCAAAATCGACCGAAGCAGTTTATCCGATTTACATGGAACATGTTGCCCAATGCTTCATCGTAGAAACTGACACTGAGCCGGAAGTTTTTTTTTTATCAAGTATAAGAAAGTGTTCAATCTCCAATTTATAAAATATGACAAATTAATAACTTTTGAAGCAGTTTTCCAGCCGTACAAGGATCATTTCGTCCATTAAGACACTGTTGAACTGGCTCAAAAGACATTACATTTAAAACTCTAATAGATACTCTCTCCCTCATTCCTAATCATATAGATTGATCTGTACGATGTCATTCTTGTCTTTATGGTCAGAAGGTACGAAAAATGCGTTCCTTGAATTACTTTGTTTGTCTAAGTTATTGGTTCATCCTGTCAATACTATCAAACATCACAATGAAAGTTATGTTTTGTAAAAAATGGAAACTGTTCGTTCGTGCATTTAGTCTATTTTGTTGTTATTCCTTTGTCGAGGTATTACTTTTATTATGTTCTAGGAAGTATCGTTTCCAAACTAACTGTCATTATCTATTATGTACTAATGATCAGGTATGAGTCAGCTATAGGATTCACTTTTCGGTGGCAAAGTAAAGCTTCATCACGCCTATTCCCTACTATTAGTGAAAATTATCGAGAATGAAGCCGTCATAAGATTGTTCATATACCATCATTATAATGTGTGGTATTTTTTATTATGGCTCTTCGAAGTGAGGCATAACAAAATAAGACTGGCACCACGTTCTTAGTTTAAAAAAAAACTTCTACTCAGTGAATCCAGTCTAGATTGCTTTGAGAATAGGTCGTATGTGCAAAAGAGAGATTCTCTTTGTTCACGCTCTCTTTCGCTAATAGATCGGCAAGTTTAGCATTTTCTGCTACATTTTCACTTTAGCACGCTAGACAAAGTTATTGTCTTTAGATATCTGCCAAAATATCCAACATAAATTTGTGTATAGCTTTGTAATAATCGAAAGAGAATGTAACCGAAGAGAGGCTCTCTTTTGCACATACGACCTATTCTCAAAGCACTCTAGCAGTAGTAATTTCCCTACGAATGTCTTGAATACATTGTGTATCAATAAATGCCTAGCTAGCTGGCTATGTCTCATCGTCTAGTATTGCCGAAAAGAAGAGAACTCACATCATTTTCACTTATGTGAAAGGCCTCTGCCAGACTGCACTACCATTCAAGGCTCCAAGACACGATGTCCGTTGGATCACATGCAAATGCCGTAAATTAGTGCGTCAATGCCAGATATGTAACGCGGCACCATACAAAAATAGTCAACATGTGATACCACCACGACAGGATATGTCTTTGGTTGCCATCTCAGTGCTAATGGCGTAAGCCGACCCACCGCGGCAAGGTAACATATCCGAGGGGAAGGAACTTCACCGGTCTTGATTCGAATGCTGTGCCCATAACTTATTGGAACTTCAAGTGAAGTTGATCGTACCGGTGTAATGAAAACACGTCTGTCGTCAGCTGTGGTTTGATAGGAAGTAAGTTTATTGAGGCTAAATAAACATTAACTGACATTCGAGCAATGGTTGCTTCGATGCTTCTGCGTTGCAACTCCAATAGTTTTCCACTCTCACTTGATAATATTCATAACATTCATATCAACTGTGCTTACGGTTTGTACTTTTTACTTGAAAAGAAATTTAGAAAAATTCCAGGTGACTTCATCAATTTCCCGGCTTTTCCAGGTGATTTTGATTTCCCGTGTTTTTCCCAGTTTTTTCCAGTGAGTGGCCACCCTACAAAATGTAGAGTCCTATAAGAAGAGTACCGCCATATTCCACGTTTGACAGGTCTCCTGCTCGATTGGAACGCGCATTTGTATGGAACTGACAGCTGATTCTATTCCAATTTTGACACTTGACGACACTGTTATTATAGTCACTGTAACAAAATGTACGCTCAACCTCTCTACGAACACGAGACCTGGACGATGCTCGGAGTTTTCGAAAGGAAAGTGCTGCGTACCATATATGGTGAGATGCAAATTGCATCAGCTGTTGGGCGAACCATTCATCGTGCACATCACGAAAATCAGATGACCGGGCACAAGAAGGCGAGGATCAATCAAACGAAAGACGATTTGCAAACCCTCCGAAGACTGCGTGGTTGGGGACATGTAGCCTTAGACCAGGTTGAACGGATTTTATGTACTATGTACAAATAAAACCAAAAATAAAAATAAACTGAAATTATGAAAATTCTCCTAAATAAGTGTTTTTCTCCGGCCACTGCGCTGTTCTGGCTTATGGCTGTTTGCGTTTACCCGTACTCATTCAGCCAGCACCAGTTAGTCAGGTCGCTATGTGAGCTATCTTTACCTACGCGTCGTTACATGTGTCGATGATGTTTGCACACAAAGACCGCGCGCACAGGCAATAACAACGAGCAAGCGATAATAACAACTTTGGGCCAGCCAACATCAACAGTGGAACGGCGCTCACGGGAAACGCCACCATGCGGTGGTTTGCGACGAACGATTGGCTCCTTTAGGTAGATATTGACAGTTTCGAGGAATTGGGATTTCCTAGAAACGCGATTCTTTGTCGTGCATATCATTGAATAAAACATCTTTTCGGGTGCCTGTCAGGTAAACATTCAACTTATATACGTCAACATCAAAGTAGATTATTTTTCTTCCTTTTTGAATCCAACTCTACACTCGAATCGCACACTTTTGACCAAAATCTATTTTGTTCGCAGATAAAATTGCTATGGACATACAACTACACACCCACTTGATAAGAACTAATTGCATAACTAGTTTATACACGTCATAATTGTAAAAAAAAATCTTAGAATACGAGGAGATTCATATAAAAATAAATTCGATAAAAGAAGACTATTATGTCGCACTGTTAGAATGAATCCATCTAGATACAATCGGTTTAACAATAGAATATCATAAAAAAAATACAATGCTAGGAACTTTTACAATGCTAGGAAAACTGATTCTGACCTTGATTTTTGGATTGACGATTCACTGTGGTCGGATATCATGAAATCATGACATTAATAAATAACTCCTTAGGGTTGCCTCATAGAAGTTTGGTGTCTTCCACAAAGGTGTTGCATGATAAATAGGCCTTCATATAGTAATAAACATATAGGTAGGAACTCTCCCGCTAGGGCGGCGCTTCAGCTTACTTTTTATATGAGCATGACAGGATGATGGTGTCTTCAGCAAAAATCAAGAATTCAGTATTATGAGCAACTCTTGTGAAGGAACTATCTTTGAAGAGGCTTTTGATTCTAAGATACAATGCATTTCATGTAAAAAATGTGAGTTTATATCCAAAATTTGATTATTTGTATTTTAATTTTGTATCTATGTGCAATATTGATCTTCGCATAATTTTTCTGCATCTCGGAGAGCAATATATAGTAGTGTCTAAGCCGATTTGACAATGAAATAACTTGGAGAACGCCTTAATTATTGTAAAATATTCACAAATATGATGAAAAATCGATTTATTTTCCAACTCCCTCCACTTCCCGCTAAGATTTTATCTCGGACAGAATCTTTGGGTTATACAGAATGTAACGGATGTGAATTCGGTTGCATTCGGTGGGTTATTTATTGAGTTCCGGATGTGTTTGACGGAAACCTGTCACTTATTTAATCAAAGTAGGCCGTACAATTCATATTATAATGAGCACATAAACTTTCTGGGCCGCGTTTAAGCTTCGTTTATTGTGTACTAGCAGACCCGACGAACTTCGTTTCGCCTAAAGTTGATTTATTCTCTGATTATTGATCGAATTATGAAGAAATTGGTGTTTCATTTTTATGGGAGCCCCCCTTTCCAAAAGTGGGAGGGGTCTCGAACCATCTTAAGAACCTTCCCCGGCCATAAAAAACCTCTGCATACAAAATTTCACGCCGATCGGTTCAGTAGTTGCCGAGTCCATAAGGGTCTGACAGACAGAAATTCATTTTTATGTATATAGATTGAAGTATTGTTTTAAAATATATAGTTTTGGAGTTTAGCTGAGAAATCACTAAATGGCACTACAGATTTGGTTCCTTTGAAGTTAAAGTTAGTACACTCTGGACGGATTTCGAGACAAGAAGGTTTTATTTGATCCATTCTTAACCCTTAAAGGCGCAAGGCGATTTTTTTAGAAATCGCCGGAAATATTTTTAACGTAAATAACCATTGAAATCATTAACATTAAACGTATTTTCGGTTTGTTGTTTTAAAACAACATTGCGCATTTAAGGGTTAACAAGCCCTGACTAGTTCCTATCAAAACGTATATGAATTAACGTTGTCCATAAATATATGTTTAATTCGAGGAGTTTGCAAATCATATAAAATAGAAAATGTGTATTTTATAAGATTCGTCAGAAATACCATCTGGTGCAGTATATTTGGCGATACTCTATCAGTATAAATGGCTCTCACGAAACTGTAACCGATGGTTTCAACATTATGAGCTTGTTACTTTATCACAAGCAAACAGTATTACGGTATGTGACCGCATCCTGAATTCCACCCTGTATTTGTCTCATTTCCCGTACCCTTCCACGATTCCAAAGCACCACTCACTCAAACCGGTTACCAATCTCCACTCACCCAAGAGGGGTAATTCGTGAGCGGGGCCAGGGGACCGACAACGATGGTAAAAAAAAATAATTAAATACGGGATCATCGGATTTACTCGTATTGCCTTATGATTTTCGGGCTTTGGCTTGGCTTGCTAGCAGGAGTTAGAATTAATTCGTTTCAGACCGCCTTAGTGTGCAGCCTCAGTGCGCGTCGCGTTAGATCTCTAGCTGTGAGTATCACATCCAGTGGAAAAAAAAAACGTGTAGAAATTTTCTTATACTGTGTTTAGTCTCCTTAGGTACAAAAAGAAACGATTCGGTGTATAGTAGTGCTAAATATAGGGTCCAAAAAGTGCAATAAGTGGTTAGTTAGTAGATAAACTGTTAAATATTGCAATAATAGTTAAAAACAGTGTCCTTTTACTACTAGGGTAGTTCCAAATATAGTCAAACCGCTCCCAACGGTCACTTCTACCGAACAATATAATCTAGAAGAAAAAGGTAAATTTTCATAATGTATATCATAAGATTGTGAAATTTGTGGTTTAAAGGTGGTTATGGGAGGGATTTACTAGACATGAGACCAGAAATATTAACAATGGTGGATAGGTCCACGAACGGGCCTTTTTCTTTGTCTTCGACAGCCATCTTGACGGGGCGCAACCTATTGTGTTTGTGAATCAAAAGGAACACAGGAAACGTGGGAGCACGCCGTTATAGCGGGCACGATCGTCGGTCATTAGTCGGCTCCAACGGCCTGTCCACTCTTCTAGAGGCTATCACCAATCAACAGAGGACTTCCGTAGTGTGTAGCCGGACCCCCACCGGGACAAGATCCATTCCCGTGGTCCATAGTCAGACTCCTGTGACCAGGTTGTATTCCCGGGGTCCGTTGCCAGATCCCCGTGACCAAGATCCATTCCCGTGGTCCATAGTCAGACTCCCGTGACGAGGTTTCGTTCCCGTGGTCCGCTGCCAGATCCCCGTGACCAAGTTGCGTCCCCTTGACCAGAAAGCTAGCTCGACTTCCGCGGCCGGTCATAAACCAACGCTTGTGAACCAAGGTCACCCGTTCGGCCCACAGCCGTTCCCTTGGCCAGAAAATCAGCACGACTTCCGTGGCCCACGCCGGCTCCACAACGCTTGTGAACCAACGTCACTCGTCCGGCCCTCCGCCGTCATCTTACCAACCAAAACCCAGGTCGACACTCGTGGCCCACGCCGCGTGACAACGTTCGCGAACCATCTCCCTGCGGTAGGCCAAGAGCGTCACCGGCCGATAGCCGCTGGATTATTTGACCCATCATCGACATCAGCACCACCCACAATGACCCATAACCACCATCATAACAAACCGCAAGTAGCATGTGACGTCACAATAGGTTAAGCAAAAATGTACCAAAATTATGTCTCGTACCCTATAATTGTATAATATAATACTAGTTAATATGCAATTCAACTCTGGCATGGAAACTTTTCATAGTGTTTAAAAGCTCACTACTGTTTATAAATTTGGTAACGTATTTCGGACCCAAGTGTGGTCTCCATACCTCCCTCCCTTAGCGGTTCGTTTTGAACTAGGTTTAACCCTGTGGCTTTTGAGCGGATTCAACCATTTGGCAAATACCGATAGTTTTCGGTCACCTAGTTTTGTTCATGTGATCACCCTAATTGTCGTGAGTTCTGTTGGCAGCCTTCCAGGAGTGGAAGTGGTGACTCGATTACGTTTAGTTCCGACCCTGTAGAATAACCTTCCACTGAGCAAACCAAGGGTTTTACAAAACATCACCAGAAACTGTGAAACAGCTGTTCTGAAAAAAAGATCTTTGAAAAAGTTCTTTGATGGTTAATATACAAAACATTTTGTGTTTATATTATGTTCAGCATAAACAGTTCGTATTCCAACGTTAAGAATGTCATAAACGAATTCATTATGCATGGTCCAACAAATCAAGCTGTTTCGTCAATTTTTATGATTGAATGTAATCACTCAATGTAACTTTTGTTCTGAAAATTATTAGTGGTAAGTAATAGATTAATTTGAATTTGTTCAAGAGATCACCGCAGCAAATAGGGGAACGGTTCGCCACTTCATCTCATAGCTCCTATTTCCATCCCATCAAAAACAAAGCAATGGTAAGGAATTTGGTTTGTTTATTATTTTTGTGATTTTTTTCAGCAGTGAGCACGCATGTTGACAAAAAGAAGCGACGAATTTGGTGCCGTATTTCTTTGTTTAGCGATGAGATGTATATATGTACAGTGGGATGGAGATCGGAACATTTCCCCTACGACCCAAAAAGTGCGTGGCAACCACTGTCTTGAAATACGGTTCCTACACGGAAGAAATGAACTACCCAATAATGAGTTTAATTCACCCAACCTCGAACATCCGTACGGGAAGCCAAAATTGAGTAAGTAGGGTCGAAGTAGTTTGCCTTTACTCCCATGTTAAAAAAGTACCTAACGGAAAATTTATTTACCCAAATGTAAGTTTAATTCACTCAATTTCACTCAGGTAATAAAACTCAAAATTGGCTTCCCGTATTGAACTGGAGTCGTTGGATTGTTTGGCTCTTTTGTTTTTGACAACAAAAGAAAGAGTGGATGAAAGAGAAGAGAAAAAATAACTCAAAAGTAAGTTTGAAAATACTCAATTTTGGGTACTTTTTTTCTTCCGTGTAAAGGGCACTGCACGGAAACATCTCTTGCTCTTTGGTTGGTGCCGTATAGGGCACTGCACAAGCTGCTTTGTCCCTTTCTCGCTGCAAAGAAATTAGAAAACAACAAGGCCAGTAAACGTCAAAATTTTTGAAGAACGAAAGAGAAAGATATTTTTCCATGCAGTGCCCTATAGAGCTGTGGTGCTTAACCTACAGGAGTTCTCAAGACACCGGTGGTTTGCAACAGATTTTTAAATGATTTTCAATTTACTGAATTTTGCGGGTGTTTGCGGAAAATATTAAACTTCGTGGCTAAACGCCATACTTTAAATTTTACGAATTTTCAATGCCTCTTACTATTCACCACCTAGAGACATTCATGTTTTTATTTTCTTCCATTCACACTAATTAATATTTAGCAAAAGTTCTTTCAAAGTCAGAACTGATGTCGGGTTACTTTTGAGCCTAAATCAGTCAATGTCGAGAAATGTATTGATATTGTAGGTCGAAACTTGATATGTGTACCGCATTTTTCAAGCTTATTCTAGAGGAAATTTCTAGAAGAGTTCTCAAAAAATTTCATGGAGGAATCCATGTAGGATTTTTTTTATATGAAATTCAGGAGGAATCAGTTGAAACAAATCAATGGAATTTACAATGTAGATTATAAAGGAAGTTCAGAAGAAATTTCTAAGCGAATTTCCGAAGGAGTTCCTGAACACATTTTCGAAAGAATTCCCAAAGGATTTCATAGAAAAAAATCCAAATAGAATTTTAGTAGAAATACCAACCTATTGGAGTTTCCGAAGATATTCCTTGATATCTCCAGAAATTCCTTCGGATATTGCCTCAGGAACTTCTTCGAGAAGTCCTTACGTAATTGTTTCAAGAATTCCATCTCAAGCTTTTTAAGGAATTTCTTCGAAAATAGCTTCAGGTAGTTATTCATTCGAAAACTTTACCCGTAATTTATTCGAAAATTCCTTCAAAAATTCTCTGGAAATTCCTGGAGGGACAAAGCACCCTCTGGACCCTCTTGAATCCAGAAATTCTTTAGCAAATTTCTGAAAGAATTCCTGAAAGAATTTCCAAGATTCTCAGATTTCTCCAAGAAATTCCGTCAAGATTTCCTTTAGAAATTCCTCCAGGGATTCCTGCGAAAAATCCTCGGGGAACTACTTTGGAAGTAAATCTAAACATTCCTTTTAAAAAATTTCCAGATGTCTCTTCGAAAATTGAAAGAAAATTTCAAGAGTTACTTCGTAGTTAATCTCAGGAATTCCTTCGAAATTCAGAACTTCCTCCTGAAATTCCTTCGGATTTTTTTTAAATCATTCGTTTAGAAACACCTATGGATTTTTTTTCAGGAATTCTTTTGGAAATTTGGAAGAATTTATTCGGAAGTTGATTGGAAATTACTATAGGAATAATTAATGCTTTGAATAGTTTTAAAAATTCATGCAAATTTCCACCGAAATTCCTATGAAAATTCTTCCAAAAATACATTAACCCGTTTCGGTCTGACCTAGAAATCAAAATTGAAATAACCCGTGTAGGCTCATTTTTCGTTCGATTGCCATGAAATTTTCAAGGAAGAAGCGTCATCATGTCTATTTTTTGGTACCATGGTGCCAATCCGGCCGGATTTATTAAGGGGGGGTCCTGGGTCAGATGCAGTCAAAAACGGGTCATTTTTTTAAAACCATTGATAAATGAACGAAAGTGACCAGAATGCTGATGCAAACGTGGTCAATCATCATTGACCAGCATCAGAAGTTAGTTTTGATACATTTGAATCACCAGGACATGGTTCCGGATGTTCCGGGAACCTGGTTCCTAGGGGTATCCCTGGGGTGGTGGACACTTTTCAAGTGAACACAACCCAGTCTTGCGACATATCAAACTTCATGGTTTTGGAAGAGAATCCTAATAGATGAGTTTTTGGGAGGTTTTGGACCCATTGGCCACATCCGGAAATGTTCCGGGATCCTGGTTCCCTCAAGGAAGTGGACAAATTTCTATTAGCACCGAAACCCATCTTGCGACATATCAAACTCCATGATTTTGAAATACAAGCTCAATAGATGAGTTTTTGAGAGGTTTTGGACACAGTGGCCTGGTTCCCTCAGAGAAGCGGACAAATTTCGATTAGCACCGAAACCCATCTTGCGACATATCAAACTCCATGATTTTGAAAGACAAGCTCAATAGATGAGTTTTTGAGAGGTTTTGGACACATTGGCCACATCCAGAAGTGTTCCCGGGATCCTGGTTCCCTCAAGGAAGTGGACAAATTTCGATTAGCACCGAAACCCATCTTGCGACATATTAAACTCCATGATTTTGAAATACAAGCTCAATAGATGAGTTTTGAGAGGTTTTGGACACAGTGGCCACGTTCGGAAGTGTTCCTGGAGCCTGGTTCCTTCAGAGAAGCGGACAAATTTCGATTAGCACTGAAACCCATCTTGCGACACACATTTGAAAGACAAGCTCAATAGATGAGTTTTTGAGAGGTTTTGGACACATTGGCCACATCCGGAAGTGTTCCCGAGAACTTGGTTCCCTCAAGAAAGTGGACAAATCTCGATTAGCAGCGAAACCCATTTTGCGACATATCAAACTCCATGATTTTAAAATACAAGCTCAGTAGATGAAATTTTGAGAGGTGTTGGACACAGTGGCCACGTTTGGAAGTGTTCCGGGAAGCCTGGTTCCCTAAGGGAAGCGGACAAATTTCGAATAGCACCGAAACCCATCTTGCGACATATCAAACTCCATGATTTTGAAAAACAAGCTCAATAGATGAAATTTTGAGAGGCTTTGAGCACATTGGCCACGTCCGGAAGTGTTCTTGGGCGCCTGATTCCTTCAGAGGACCGGACAAAGTTCGATTAGCACCGAAATCTTGCGGCATGTCAAACTCCATGATTTTAAAAGACAAGCAAAATATATGAATTTTTTAGAGATTTTGGACACATTGGCCTCGTCCGTTAGTGTTCCCGAGAGCCTGGTTCCCTGAAGGAAGCGGACTAATTTTGATTAGCACCGAAACCCATCTTGCGACATATCAAACTCCATGTTTTTGAAATACAAGCTCAATAGATGACCTGTCATAAGACGAGTTTATACCATCCCATTGAATTCCACCATAATTGTATCTTGACAGATACGTATTTCGACCTCAAAGGTAAGGCCGTCTTCAGTGTCTCGTACTTGACTCGACTCGAGTGTCTCGAAGTACGAGACACTGAAGACGGCCTTACCTTTGAGGTCGAAATACGTATCTGTCAAGATACAATTAATGGTGGAATTCTAATGGGATGGTATAAACTCGTCTTATGACAGGTGAAAACATTCCACTAAAAAGCTCAAAATAATTTTCTTATCAATAGATGAGTTTTTGACAGGTTTTGGACACATTGGTCACGTTCGGAAGTGTTCCCGGGAACTTAATTTCCTCAAGAAAGTGGACAAATCTCGATTAGCACCGAAACCCATCTTGCGACATATCAAACTCCATGATTTTGAAAGAAACGCACAACACATGATTTTTTTTAGAGGTTTTGGACACATTGGCCTCGTCCGTAAGTGTTCCCGAGAGCCTGGTTCCCTCAGGGAAGCGGAAAAAAATCGATTAACACCTAAACCCATCTTGCGACATATCAAACTCCATGATTTTGAAAGAAACACACAACACATGATTTTTTGAGAGGTTTTGGACACATTGGCCTCGTCCGTAAGTGTTCCCGGGAACTTAGTTCCCTCAAGAAAGTGGACAAATCTCGATTAGCACCGAAACCCATCTTGCTACATATCAAACTCCATGATTTTGAAATACAAGCTCAATAGATGAGTTTTTGAGAGGTTTTGGACACAGTGGCCACGTTCGGAAGTGTTCCCGGGAGCCTGGTTACCTCAAGGAAGCGGACAACCGAATCTCATCTTGTGTTTCGATTAGCACCGAAACCCATCTTGCGACATATCAAACTCCATGATTTTGAAAGACACGCACAACACATGATTTTTTGAGTCGCCCGTAAGTGTTCCCGAGAGCCTGGTTCCCTCAAGGAAGCGGACAAATTCCGATTAGCACCGAAACCCATCTTGCGACATATCAAACTCCATGATTTTGAAAAGACAACCTCAATAGATGGAGCCTGGTTCCTTCAGAGAAGCGGACAAATTTCGATTAGCACTGAAACCCATCTTGCGACACACATTTGAAAGACAAGCTCAATAAATAAGTTTCTGAGATGTTTTGGGCACATTGGCCACATCCGGAAGTGTTCCTGGGAACCTGGTTCCCTCAGGGAAGTGGACAAATTTCGATTAGCACCGAAACCCATTCTGCGACATATCAAACTCCATGATTTTAAAATACAAGCTCTATAGATGAATTTTTGAGAGGTTTTGGACACAGTGGCCACGTTCGGAAGTGTTCCCGGGAGCCTGGTTCCTTCAGAGAAGCGGACAAATTTCGATTAGCACCGAAACCCATCTTGCGACATATCAAACTCCATGATTTTGAAAAACAAGCTCAATAGATGAAATTTTGAGAGGCTTTGAGCACATTGGCCACGTCCGGAAGTGTTCTTGGGCGCCTGATTCCTTCAGAGGACCGGACAAAGTTCGATTAGCACCGAAATCTTGCGGCATGTCAAACTCCATGATTTTAAAAGACAAGCAAAATATATGATTTTTTGAGAGATTTTGGACACATTGGCCTCGTCCGTTAGTGTTCCCGAGAGCCTGGTTCCCTCAAGGAAGCGGACTAATTTTGATTAGCACCGAAACCCATCTTGCGACATATCAAACTCCATGTTTTTGAAATACAAGCTCAATGGATGACCTGTCATAAGACGAGTTTATACCATCCCATTGAATTCCACCACTTAATTGTATCTTGACAGATACGTATTTCGACCTCAAAGGTAAGGCCGTCTTCAGTGTCTCGTCCTTGACTCGACTCGAGTGTCTCGAAGTACGAGACACTGAAGACGGCCTTACCTTTGAGGTCGAAATACGTATCTGTCAAGATACAATTAAGTGGTGGAATTCAATGGGATGGTATAAACTCGTCTTATGACAGGTGAAAACATTCCACTAAAAAGCTCAAAATAATTTTCTTATCAATAGATGAGTTTTTGACAGGTTTTGGACACATTGGCCACGTTCGGAAGTGTTCCCGGGAACTTAGTTCCCTCAAGAAAGTGGACAAATCTCGATTAGCACCGAAACCCATCTTGCGACATATCAAACTCCATGATTTTGAAAGAAACGCACAACACATGATTTTTTTAGAGGTTTTGGACACATTGGCCTCGTCCGTAAGTGTTCCCGAGAGCCTGGTTCCCTCAGGGAAGCGGAAAAATTTCGATTAACACCTAAACCCATCTTGCGACATATCAAACTCCATGTATTGAAATAAACGCACAACACATGAATTTTTGAGAGGTTTTGGACACATTGGCCTCGTCCGTAAGTGTTTCCGGGAACTTAGTTCCCTCAAGAAAGTGGACAAATCTCGATTAGCACCGAAACCCATCTTGCGACCCATCAAACTCCATGATTTTGAAAGACAAGCTCAATAGATGAGTTTTTGAGAGGTTTTGGACACATTGGCCACATCCGGAAGTGTTCTTGGGAGCCTGGTTACCTCAAGGAAGCGGACAACCGAATCTCATCTTGTGTTTCGATTAGCACCGAAACCCATCTTGCGACATATCAAACTCCATGATTTTGAAAGACACGCACAACACATGATTTTTTGAGTCGTCCGTAAGTGTTCCCGAGAGCCTGGTTCCCTCAAGGAAGCGGACAAATTTCGATTAGCACCGAAACCCATCTTGCGACATATCAAACTCCATGATTTTGAAAGACAACCTCAATAGATGGGTTTTTGAGAGATTTTGGACACATTGGCCACGTCTGGAAGTGTTCCCGGGAGCCTGGTTTCCTCAGGGAAGCGAACAAATTTCGATTAGCGCCGGAACCCATCTTGCGGTATGCCAAACTCCATGACTTTGAAAGACAAGCTCAATAAATGAGTTTCTGAGAGGTTTTGGACACATTGCCCATGTTCGGAAGTGTTTCCGGGAACCTGGTTCCCTCAGAGAAGTGGACAAATTTTGATTAGCACCGAAACCCATCTTGCGACATATCAAACTCCATGATTTTGAAAGACAACTTGAATACATTAATTTTTTTTGAGATTTTGGACACATTGGCCACGACCGGAAGTGTTCTTGGGAACCTGGTTCTCTCAAGGAAGTAAACAAATCTAGATTGGTACCGAAACTCATCTTGTGACGTAACAAATTCCATGATTTTGAAAGTCAAGCAAAATAATGAAGTTTGATATGTCGTAATATAGGTTTTGGAGCCAATCGAAATTTGACCGCTTCGCTGAGAGAACCAGGCTGCCGGTAACACTCCCGGACGTGGCCAGTGTGTTCAAAATCTCTCAATAATTCATGTATTGTGCTTGTCTTTCAAAATCATGGAGTTGGACATGCCCCAAAATGGGTTTCAGTGCCAATCGAAATTTGTCCGGTCCCCTGAGGGAATCAGGATCCCGGGAACACTTCCGGATGTGGCCAATGTGTCCAAAACCTCTCAAAAACTTATCTACTGAGCTTGTCTTTCAAAATCATGGAGTTTGATATGTCGCAAGATGGGTTTCGGTGCTAATCAAAATTTGTCCGCTTCCCTGAGGGAACCAGGCTCCCGGGAACACTTACGGACGAGGCCAATGTGTCCAAAACCTCTCAAAAAATCATGTGTTGTGCGTGTCTTTCAAAATCAAGGAGTTTGATATGTCGCAAGATGGGTTTTGGTGCTAATCGAAATTTGTCCACTTCCCTGAGGGAACCAGGCTCCCAGGAACACTTCCGAATGTGGCCACTGTGACCAAAACCTCTCAAAAACTCATCTATTGAGCTTGTATTTCAAAATCATGGAGTTTGATATGTCGCAAGAAGGGTTTCGGTGCAAATCGAGATTTGTCCACTTTCTTGAGGGAACCAGGATCCCGGGAACACTTCCGGATGTGGCCAATGTGTCCAAAACCTCCCAAAAACTCATCTATTAGGATTTTCATCCACCACCCCAGGGATACCCCAGGGAACCAGGTTCCCGGAACATCCGGAACCCTGTCCTGGTGATTCAAATGTATCAAAACTAACTTCTGATGCTGGTCAATGATGATTGACCACGTTTGCATCAGCATTCTGGTCACTTTCGTTCATTTATCAATGGTTTTAAGAAAAATTAGCCGTTTTTGACTGCACTTGACCCAGGAACCACCTAAATAAATCTGGCCGGATATACACCAAGGTCAAATGAAAAAATAGACATGATGACGCTTCTTATAAATTTTATGGCAATCGGGCATAAAATGAGCCCACACGGGTTATTTTAATTTTAAATTCTAGGTCAGACCGAAACGGGTTAAGGAAATTATTCAGAATTTTTTTCGGGAATTTTTAAAAAATTCTCCTGGAATTCCTTAAAAATATTTACCAGCAAATCTACCAGAACTTCCTCCAGGAAATCTATTAAGAACATATTTAGGACATTCCCAGCAAATTATTTAGCAACTCTTACAGAAATTTGAGTATTTCTCCAGACTTTTCTTTAGGAATTCCTCCGGAGATTTCTTCAAAATTAGCATAAGTATTAGCATTAGCATTGAGCAATTCGCACAAATTCGTACGTGGTACAAGCCAAGACTATTGTATGAAAGTAGTATGGCTTACATCCGTTACCACAGATATTGATTTGGGACTAATCACTATCTATCACTATCTCTTAGATGGAAGCAATGCACTCTCCAATAGTCAAGATCCGTCCTTGTCACGTCCTTGCGAATGCTGAGGAAGGGGAAGGATGGTTAGTTGGGCTCCTACTTAAGAAAGATGTAGAGAACTCTACGGCCTCTCATAGGTGCCAAGGGAGGTTTTTTTGGAATTGTTAGTGTGGAAGGTTTGGACAGTAGGAATTGTTTTGGTAGAACGTGAAATACAAAGTAGGAAAGGGACGAGTCTGGATTTGAACCCGCGACCTCCTGCTTGTAAGGCAGAAGCGGTAGCCACTAGACCACCAAGCTCGCCCTCCTCCGGAGATTTCTTCAAAATTTACATAAAAAATTTAAAATTTCTTCAAAAATTTCTTAGGAAAATCTTAAAAGCACACCGTAAATTCCTTTGGGAATCTTCTTAGCAGAGCATGAAAATGAGGCGTTCGGTACTCTCAATCGCAGCCAAATGTGATAGATTCATATAATTCACTAGCGATTCTAAATGGGCAACTGTTCGGGATTTACGTCTGTGGGGTCGTACACTAATTACGTAAGCACTTATGGGGGGAGGGAGGTCTGCCATTTTCTTACGTATAAATCAAGCTCTATCTGGAATAAGGGCGAATGTCGCAAGAGAGGATTCTCTTCGTCGACTTCCCCTCTTTTAAATAAAAGTGACAAGCTGCGGATTTATTTCCCGCTTTTACACACTGAAAAAAGGAGACAAATTCATCACTCGGCCAGCAGTTTTCTCATCCGCCAGATACTGATAATGTGCAGAGCTGCAACATCCATCAGTCACACACTAGTGATACGCTGTTCAGAGTAGTGCCAGTAGTTCTTTACGGTAAAAATAAAGCGATTGAAACGTATGCCTTTCTGGATGATGGATTGACAGTTAGAATTGACAGTTAGTTAGCAGTATCGGGAACAACACGACCGATATGCCCAAAATGGACGGGAAATACTCGGCGATATGAAGGTTACTCTCGTTGTGTTGATTTGAGAATATCTGGAGTGAGTGACCTGCGTAACCTGCGTAAGTTACCACTTTCTAAAGTCCGTACTGTGCGTGAGCTAAACTTACCGCGAGAGACGCTGCTGAGGGAGCAAATGAAAGAGCATTATCCATATTTGAAAGGTCTACCGATCGAAAGCTACAAGATGGCTAAACCAAAGATTTTAATCGGTCAAACCAAACCAAAGATTTTAAAAGGCCGAGAGAGAGCACCAAACCAACCGGTGGCCGCAAAAACTAGACTCGGATGGCTTGTATATGGATGCTGCAGTGGAAGTAAGCAATCGTGTAGTTATTTAGTGAACTGCCATATAATTCATACCGAACATTGCGACTGCCAGAAGGAAGAAAACCTACATACGTTAGTGAAAGAATACTTTTCACTTGATAGTATGGGAATTACAAAGGCAGATAAACCACTAATGTCGAAAGGAAACGCACGTACCCTTGACATGCTGCAATCAGTGCTGCAAAGTGTCACCGTACAAGTCACGCAAAGCGTGACAATTACAAAATCCAGGTCATGTGTCAAGTACTCAATTGTGATGCTCAATGTGGATCTCACATGCTTGGTGTAACGATCACCATGAAAGTGACATTTTAGCAACTAGCGCTTGGTCACTCACCATGTCTTCACTTCTTCTGCCTGTGATCACCAGCATGAATGATAGGAAAACTTTCCTGATGTTGTGGTTGTCATATCCATGTCATCTTGACTATCGTGATGATCACTTGACCTATTGCGGTGTTTGGTTCGAAATCAACGCTCGACAGCAATGGAATAATCCACTTAGCGAAATTAATGGATTTTTGCTGTGATAAAAATGCATGAAGCCAAAATAGAATTTTTGGGAACATTTAAGTGTTCTTATTGTTTATATTGACTTTTTGTGCAATATTTTAAGAGGTGCTATTAAAAGAAAAGTACATACATAGTTTTTCCAAATTTGATCCAGACTATCTTTTGAAAAAGGCCAAACTTTATTCATTGATTTTTTCAAATGGATATCAACAAAAAACGACGCATCCTACGAAAAAGTGTTGTATGGGTAACTATCGCAAAATCAGTCAAAGTTTCTAATAAAGATATTGGAAACAATTTAAATTGAGCCCTACACTGAAAAAAAATCAGTTTCAACAGTTTCAAAAATTAAAACTCGATTTGCGAAAAAACGCTTTTTTTTTATTTGGATGAAATTGTGTCTCAAGATAGGTGATTATGTTCCCTACCAACCGTACATACATCGCAAGCTTGACACTTTTAAGAGAAAAAAGTTTTTCTAACAAAAAATTTTTCTTGTCGGAATTGATTTTTTTTCTCAGTGTCAAGGAGTGCCAGTGGATTTAACATATACATACATATATTTAAATATTCCTGTACAGTCAAGCAGAGTACAATATTTAGGTCGTAACTAATCGCAACGGATAAAAATACACTGAAAATAATTTCGTCAAGAAAAAGTTTTTGTTAGAAAAACTTTTTTCCTTCAAAGTGCCCAGCTTGCGATGTATGGACGGTTGGTAGGAACATAATCACCTATCTTGAGACACAATTTCATACAAATCAAAAAGCCTTTTTCGCAAATCGAGTTTTAATTTTTTAAACTGTTGAAACTGATTTTTTTACAGTGTAGGGCTCAATTTGAATTGTTTCCGATATCTTTATTAGAAACTTTGACTGATTTTGCGATAGTCACCCATTTAACATTTTTTTGTAGGATGCGTCGTTTTTTGATTGTATCCATTTGAAAAAATCAATAAAATAATTTGGCCTTTTTCAAAAGATAGTCTGGATCAAATTGGTAAAACTTAGTTAGAGCCATTCACAAATACGGCCCATACAAATTTCAGAACCCTCCCATACAAAATACGTTACGAGAGGGTGGGTGGGGTCTTTCAGCCCCCGGGTCCATTTTAGCGTTATGTAATTTGTGAATGAACCCTTAATTTTACTATTGATTTATCCAATTTATCAATTAAAAACGACGTCAGACCAATCAAACGACAACAAAATCAATCAATAACGGTGCTCACCTGCACTTTTGACAGCTGACCGACCTGATGCTCTTTATGGCTCTCAGCTTGTGGTTGTCAATCTGGGTGTCACGCTTACCGAAGGTACTCACGTGTCAGCTTCTACATGTCACGATGCGCTTGCAGTGATTGTCAGTAAAGAACATCGTTTAAAAGCGTGGTGGTTTTTGTTTCCATATCTGATCATCTGGTGATGGTCACGACATTTTGCAAGACTGGCTGCAATCTGGGACGGGACTTGCAAAGAGGAAAAAATGTAACTTCATCTGCAACCAGCAAGCGCTGTCACGAATTGTCAGATGCAACCAGCACCTTTTTGTGTAAAAGTATTGGTATCCCTCAAAAAGTATTCCGAATGATTTTGTTTTACGAGTACTTTTTCACTTTGAAAAGTATTCTAGAAAAGCCGGACAGCTTAATATTGAACTGTTATGAATACGTGTTTTATTTCCGATAGGAAAATCTTTATAAAAATAAGTTTACAATTCCGTAAATCACAAACACTTTTATTGTGCTCAGAAGATTCTACCCGGGATTTAGGTGAAACACTCAAGGAAACAGTTGAGAATCGATGATCAACTGTGATGAAAAGAAGAATAAGTGTCAAAACAAGGAAAAAGAAGCCGTCTTTGCAGGTCTCGTCTCAGGCTGCAATAACTGACTACTCTGGAAATATGAAAACGTGAGGCTTCCCGAGAGTCGTTGGATGGCGTTGAATCGGTTTGAGTGGTTGGAACGACGAATGCTCAAAGATAAATCTCACGCAGAGGCACTTCGTGCAAAGGTCGTGGAATACGAAATCAAAGGCTACATTCGCTAACTATCAGTAGCAGAACTCGAAGATCCACTTAATCGTGTCTGGTATGTACCTATCTTTCCGGTTTATAACCCTTATAAACCGGGAAAACTCCGCATGATCTGGGATGCAGCGGCAGCGTTCCCAGTTCCCATTAACCTTTTGTCTGTGCTCTGGGGTTAATATGTCATAATTTTTGGTAGTTTGGTAAAACTCGGCCGAGATCTTTCCGCTAGGTGCAAATTTGCTTGAAAAATCTGGAAAATAAACGCCACAGTCTAGTTTTATTGAAAGATTTACGTTGTCTAAGCTCTAGGGTCATATTGACCCCAAATTGAAATTGTTACAACTTTTTGGTTGTTTGGTCAGCAAATTGTTTCGCAATAAAGACGATTTATTCACTTGCTAAATTTCCTATGTTGCCAACGTACTCATATATTTTTAGCAACGTTGCAAAACGGTTTTCCAAAAAATTTACTGTTTTCATAGTAATTCTCATACAAACTTCAAACCGCGCGTGCGTGCTTAGTCAAATTACAACCATTGGGATGTTGGATATATGGGGTCGGGAGGTAGCGAGGTTCGTTTTGGTAAACGTTTTGCCGCGTGTAATGTGTAGTTTTTCCGCAAATCATGCTCGATCGCACACCAATCCATTTATGTTTCGAACAAAATTGGCGTAACTCACTATATATGAAAATGGTTGGGTATGACAATTTAAAATTTTCATTTACAAACCCCAAATTTATTATTCCGCAGTGGTGATGATGTCTTTCTCCGACTGTTATTCGACTTAGAGTGATTAATGCATCCATAAATGCTGTCCAATGAGAGCTTGATGTAGCTCGAAGTTTCTCCCTGCCCTGCTCATGCCCATTTGTTGACAAAAAAGAACGAGCAGAACGGGAACAACTTCGAGCTACTTCGAACAGCTCATTGGACAACACTATAGTTAATTGCCTATTAAATAGCGATTAAATGCTTTTGAAGTGTTATTTTAACGGGATGCTGCCTAAATAGTATAATAACCTTGTTTAAAGTTAATAATCAATTTTAATAATCACCTCTTGCTTACATGAACATGTCCAGCATCTGTAGCACTTTTTCATAAACACTACTTTTTTGCTCCGCCGCGGTCATTGCTCTGGTTCTATTGTTGTACTTTTTGTGCGAATCACCGCACAAAACTAGAGCGCAAGAACCAACCGCAGACGGCGGTCATAACGAAACTCTGAAATTTTACTGGGTTGGTAAGGATTTGGAATTTTTAATGTTTTTACGTTGATAATCAATACTTCTAATAGGCTTAAAAAATGCTGGAGAGTTTCTGATTCGATTGATAATAAAATCCATTGAAAGATAAAGGACCTATTAGCGTTTGAAATCTATCCTAATTTCATGACGGTCTCGAATTTGGTAATTTTCATTTGTCACCCTGTATCCGAGTCTTTCCCTTAGACGTAGTTTACGTTAAAATCACTAGAAATTAAAGAAAATTCAGGTGGTATTTCAAATGCTGTGAAAGGTTAGGTTAACCGAGAAATTAATAAATACCAACCGTGTAAAAAACATATTGTTTGTAGTCTGATAACATCATTTTGAATGCGGAATGTTGTTTATCGTGAAGTGCAATGAAACAGCTGCATTAGTGGCATTTTAGAGGCCGGTAGTGTTTAATGGGTAAATGTTCATACGTCGAACGTTTTCCAATATGAAACCATATCTTTTTCTTATTGGCATTACATCCTTAATGGCATTACATCCCCCGAGGTTTCTAAGCCAGGTTACCATTTTTGCATTCGTATATCATGAGGCTAACACGACGATACTTTTATACCCAGGGAAGTCGAGACAATTTCCAGACAGAAAATTGCCTAGACCGGCACCGGGAATCGCACCCAGCCACCCTTAGTATGGTCTTGCTTTATAGCCGCACATCTTACCGCTAACGAGATTAGTAGGTATAAAATATAAATAGCACTGAGAAATACTGTTGAATTGAAAAAGCTTCGGGTAGTATTAAAAATTTCTTCAGCAAACAGAAAATGCAACAGCATAAGAGCACAATGCGGTCTGATTTGTCTCGTGTATTGTCGTTCAATAGAAATTATTAACAGTGAATCCTGGAATCCTTGACCACCGTGCTTTAGTAAATTTGAAATGACTTTATTAGTTGCCTGATTTTGATTATCAATTAATACACCATCTGTTCTCTTTCGTCTTCGATGGCTCTACATTCAAACTGGAACTGGAATATCAACTTAGAATTTTATTAGCATGCCACCCAAAAACATCCTAGACCGGACCGAGAATCAAACTCGTCATCTCCGGATTGACAATCCTACGCCTTTGCACGCAATTCTATCTCGGAGACACCTTGAGTTAGTGTTCTTATAAAATTGAATACTTCTCAATGCTGGTTTCAAAAATACGAGAAAGGCAAAAATATAATTGAATAAAATGGGCGATTAAAAATTCGATTGAAGGAAATTTTCTGGTTTTAATTTTTTGACGTAGGACTACGTCTGTGTTTTCTATATTGGGGTACACTTTACGATTACGAAAATCGGAAACCGTCACGAAAATATGATAGACTTTGAACGTTAATATCTCAGCTGTTTCTCGATCGATTTTTTATTTTTATGGACCATTCGAACAAAGAAAAGTCAACGCTTCTTAGTATTGTTCTGAAAATACTGACTTTCAACTATTTATTATCGATAATTGATCAAAAGTTTGGAAATAAGTAAACTAACCAATCACGTGCATGCATCACTAGCACAGACATCAAAAATCAATCACTTGCGGGTTTGGATCTAATCCTCAGTTTGAACAAGATTTTACGCATAGCAGACGCATCAAAGCGATCGTAGCGGAGCGGACACAGCATCACGGAGGCGCTGATAACATTTTCAAAGAAAATCTGTCGCATTGGTGGTGGTGCTCGATATGTTTGCTGCAGATTATTCAACCTCAACGAACCAGAATTTCATATGAAGAAAAGGTTGACCATAAAAATAGCACTGTGGCGATCCCGCACCAAATTATCAAACTTTTTGACAAATTGTGGTGTCAGTTAGTTGGAAAGGAACATTGGGAAAAGAAAATTGGTTCTTCTCAGGACCAACATTTTATAAAAAGAAATAGTTTATTGCGAAAATGGACTGTTTCGGTGGCATCGGGTTTGACGTGGTAGCTTGGTTGCTGTTAGTGATCCCATCCATTAAAATTTTCTACATCATCTCCCTCCGACGCGCTATCAAATTCGCTATTTACGATTGAGTTTTGAACTTTGAAGAAAGTTTATTTCGGATAGTCGGATCAACTTTCTTTTGTATAAAATCAATAAAGACGCCACCTTTGTGAAAACTATCTACCTACAGCAACTACCAATTAGTGAATGTCGCTTGGACAGACAGATGCCAAGAGATAATGTTTGGTAATATGAAGAAACTTCGTCTTGAGTCAAATTTCTGTTGTTATTCTTCGCAACAATATGCATCTTAGATAAACAACATCTTATAACCAAATTGAGAATCTTGCGAGAAAATTTCATGGGACTCTTAGAGTTTGTCATTTTTTCCAATGGTCAATTCATCCTCCTGGACAAATAGTTTTAGTCCTGAAAAGGACTGTTTGCAATCAGTTCTTGAACTTCCTCTCACTTTTCACCGGCGCCATAGTGAACGAAACACGTATGCCTCCACCGCGGGCGGAAACCGAACGTTGCAAATAAATATATTTGCGTTTGGTTTGGCGCCGCTTCCAATTCGGCTTATTTTTCCTTCTTTTTGGACATGTTTGATGATGGTGACTTCTGAGATTCCGATGTCCTCCACTGAATGCCAGACGAACGGCTTCAGCGGCGATGCGGCCGATGAGTCGTGTTAATCCCTTTTCCATCTTTGGAGACTTAAAGTCCATCCTGCTGGAAGCTGCTCGGCTTTTCACATTTATCGACGACTGATCGATCAAAAATGCTATGAAATTTTTCTTATTTTCGTTTACAGAGCATTCATCGAAGGCAGAAAACTTCTTATTACCCTATTTTAATGGCATTCGTACGATAATCTTATAAATGGAAATTAATAGAGAATAATTTTACCTTGTTTCTTTATTTATTTACAGAAGCTCATCTATCAAATGTTTACAGGATCTATCAAATGAAGCAGGAGAAATGGACTTCAGCATCCACTAGAAATAACCGGAATTCACAGATTCCCATCGAAACCATAAACAAACGGCTCTTATCAGGGCCACCAATAATTGATGAGGAAGAAAGAGCTTATACGAGAGTGAAATATCAAATAACACAAACTATGATGACAAATACCATCCATTTCGTATAGCTACGTAGTCCTACGTCACTTTTGCGTACAACCCGATTGGGCTGCACCTTTGAGTTTTTGATTTTCCTTGGCATAAAATTCAAACCGAGGAACTGGGAAAAAAGATTAACAATGAGAATCGAACTCAAGTCCGCAGAGTGACAGCCGTTTCTGTTACCATTCTACCATCTTCATTTCTTTGTAATTTATTAGTGTAACAAATATAAAACAGTAACTTATAATATTATTATATGAAATATTATAATATACGAAATCATCAAAACAGAAAGCTTTCCAGACACAAACAACTCGCACCCTCAGTCGTCCGTCGTCGAAAATGTTTTTTTTTTTGGGATTTTGCGTAACACTAGCGCCCCGCAATGGACCAAGTTGTTCTCCCCCAACAGCTTGCATCGGGGGCTTTTTCTTCGCCGTAAAAAAATACCAGCACAATGCACATCACATTTTTACCTACCGATCACTGTGCCAGATAATCGATTCCACTTTTACGTAAGGCGAACAACATTCAACCATGCATTCCACCTAAATTCACTAGCGATTCCTGCGGTTTAGGAACTTTTTTCACACGATTTTCACGACGATCCGTTCTGAAACGCGACATTAAAAATTTTCCTGCTTTGTTCGATTTGCGCAGGTGTGTGTGCTGTGTTGTGATTTCGACCGATGTGAAACGGAAACGCGGGAGGGGTGAATTTTTGTTTACAAGCAGTCGACGAAACGCGCAACTGATTTCAAAACAAGTCGATGAACAACGCTCAGCTGTCCGAGCAGCAGTGTTGCCACAGTGGTTTTTATGATTTTGTATCCTTTAAAGGCCTTTAAGGCTGGTATCCAGCTTTCCACGCTCGGGTGCCACCACCCCCCTGGCGTCCTATACTACCACAAGGGGTTTGACAATAGCCACCATGTCCACGGACGGTAGCTCATTACCGTCCGTTGTTATTGTACGAAAATAAACATTATGTGTTTTGTTTACTATTTGTTTTGGTTAAATCTGAAAATTGTTTTCGAAATAATTTGCAAGATTTCCATCTTTGACCATGGGAATTATGTTATTTGATGATAAAATATAATAAACTAACGAATTGGAGTGAATCGATAGGTGAAATCAAACGCTACACGAAATCATATTTCGTAACTTGTTCTCCGCTCCGAATCAAACAAAAGATATTATTATTGTTTATACTGTGATGAGCATCACAGTTGATGCAATTCGAACAACATTCAATAGTGAAATTGAAATGAAATAAATGGTGTGCAGAAAGATGTTTTAGGATTATATTTACATGCCCATAATAGCTGGTATTATTTTTGAATAATTTGAAAATATGTAGCCAACAATAGTTTGGATAAAATGTAGTTGCTTGTAAACGCACGATTCGGGAGAAGTACTTTTCAAAATGTATGCTGGACATGTTCATGAAGATGTTCGCTACGCTGAAAAGCATGTCTTGCCAAGGGGTTATATATGATTACGGCTTATAAACCAAAACCATGATCTTTGAACAGCTTTCCAAGGATTTTCATCTCCACTCCTCGATATTTCCATGAGTCGATGGTCCCTTCAATATCGACTCATGGAGGTTTGACTGTAGTTAAAACTCCGTACTTGATATCTCTTAAGAATCACATTTATTGCTATTTTGAGTGAATGGCTCATGAACCATTTGCACCGTAGTGGTTTTTAAGTCCTTTGTTGGCGCCCTTAACTACCATGCAGAATGTTTGCTGTGGTTTTTAGGCCATTCACTTTATATTGTTTATTTAGGCTGTGAACCATTTCACCGATTCGTTTAACTTTTAGTTAAAATTTGACAGTTCGATGGTTATTTCTCTGTGGTTAAAAATAACCCTGCTCCGGAGCATGGTTAGATTTGACAGTTTGATAGTTAAACTTTGTTCGCGAGAAAATTGGCGCCAAATCTATATTGTTCCAAATAACTATCAATCTGTTAAAACTCAAATGGGTCGGCTTCGGGATAAAATTTTAACCACGATGGGAAAATAACCATCGAAATGTCAAATTTTAACTAAAAGTTAAACGAATCGCTGGAATGATTCACAGCCTTAGAAAAACTAGCTTCAAGTTATTTTAAAACGTATATTCGTGCTAGGTTTTCAATATATCACATAGCAGAACTGCTCTGGCTAACAAATCTATACAAATCCGATGGTGTTACTAGCTTTGAGCAAACGGCTTAAAAACCAGACGTGTTGCCGGTAATGAGAGTAAACGGCGCGATTTTTGTTTTAGCTGAAATTTTGTAGATTTCAAATGGTTTTTCAATTAATCTTAATCTGCTGTTATAATATGACCATTTATGTATAGCATTGATGTGGTTTTGGCAATGAAATGAGTTTCTACACCCAGAAAAATATCATCGTAAGGTTTACGTGAAAACTAGCATGGATTTTTTCCACAGCAGTTTTCACGTAAATCCTACAGGACGATAACATAAAGCAAAACATGTCAAACGTCAAAACATTTCATTGTATGATTAAATAAATATTACGTGAAGGTCCCATTCTTTTGACTATATTTCCAAATGCAGGATACTGGATTTTTGCGTAGATATCATTATGTAATTCATTCTATTGTACATATTATACTGCAAAATACTTTGAAATACGTGGTAGGTATATATATGCTAAATAAAAATTCACTATCGCTTTTGTTAAAAAAAATATACAAAATAATAAACATATTTATTAGAAGATTATTTTACATAGAATTGTCTTAAGCAGAATTGATGCACATGGCTGTGGTTGATGCGGATTGCTAAGATCCGATCTGAGTGGGCTCCAGTGATTGTATTTATGCGGATCGAGTAGCGCTGAGAATGGCTAATGTGGAGTAGCTTGGCGTGGCTGTGGTTGAGGCGGTCGGCGGAAATGAGTATAGCAGCCGGTTTGATTGTTTGACTGCAGTCTTGTGTGAGTGACATAACCAGAATCGTTACTCGTATTCCCAGGCTTTCTGTGGAGCTCGCTCCCGAGTACTCCTGTTGCCTTTTGTAATGGCCACGTATCATGAAAATTATCTGCTTCGTTTTCGACTTCTGGGGTTTCAGTTGCTACATTCGCTTTCACCTTCCGCAATTGGCTTCTTGTAAATGATCACTTCATCAGCACTACCGAGAGCACGACAACCATTCCTTCTACAAACTATAAGAATAAAAAATCAATTAAATATACAGTTCAACAGGTTGGTAGATTTTTTCTCACACTTGAAAATTTTCCACAGAATTCGAGAACGGTTGAAGAATCCTAATCTAGAGTACAGTTCAGCCATGTTGCCTTTCCACTGTATTTTTTTCACAAAGGAAAATCACGTACTTTTGACAGCTACTGTGATGCGTGCATAATCACGTACTCTTAATATGACATTTAGGTAGACTGCAATAAAATATTACATAGATGGTATATGATGTGCTGTGATTTACATCTGACGCACATAAACTAGAGGAATAGGAATAGGTTTCCTTTTAAAGTGCGCATTCACGTAAATTTAACGTTAGAATATTTTTGAGTGTACTTCAATTAATAAATGAATAAAATTAGTCCCCTAAAACTTGAACCTCATATTTCTCAGTTCAGCATTGTTGGTTTTTCGGCCCTAATCATATGTTGCTCGAGAACTGGTCATTACGGCAGCAAAAGAACTATAGAAAATAATCTATACTCTTCTGAAGCATGAGGTAAGCTAAATTAATTTAAATTTTGGCTGTGAATTTCCGCGCGAACGAAGAAAACAAGTATTGTACTTCCAGTTGAAAACCGAAGTGATCTCTCGCGACAATCGAGTTTTCTCCCGTTTCTTTTTGTCACAACTACGTCGCGACTAGTGCGCATGATGGCGCACAGCGGCAGCATAGAAGCGCACTAGTCGCGATGCAGTTGCGACATAAGGAAATAAGGAAAAACTCAATCGTCGCGAGAGCTCACTTCGGTTTTCAACTAGAAGCACAATATCCGTCATACACAAATGAAAATAAAAGAAAAATTGTTTTTCAGTGAAAAAGTTTCCGCTAAGTAATGGTCTACAGCCGTAGCCTAGCGTCACTGACCATCACCCTTAAAGGCTGCCTCACACCTCGGGAAAATTTTCCGCCGGATTTTGGTACCCGTGCATTTTAAATGTGGCCGGGATTTTGATTTTCCGTTCCCAAATCCCGAAAACATCGCATATGCAAAAATACATGGGGAAAAAATCCGCGGACCAAATTCCCGAGGTGTGAGGCTACCTTAAGTTACGAGCTGGATGACGAGCGGAAAAAAGCATCGTGTTTTGATTTCCGTTTCCCCATCCGACAGTAGGGCAATCGAGGTCACGATCGAGGTAGCAATGGAAGTGAAACAAGTATCGCAATGTATACAGAATTTCATTCCGGATCCGGAGAATGGCCTGTCTCATCATCGAAGGATGGTCATTGCAGCGGCTCTAATGGTGGGGCATCATCCAGGTTGCCCAATAACATGTACCAGGAGCAACAGTCAAATGTGGCCTAATTCGAAGCCACCGAACCGGATTTGTTTGAGGAAAGGAATAAGGAGGTTGAGCACTTGAATGTACACACTTAAATTTCTAAGTTTACCGATTGCCGAGAATCCAACAGCCGAGATATTGTTGTAATATCAGGTAGTGTGCGACGCTTCGCTGTAGATTGAAGTTGGATAGGAGGTAGCCAGTTGGTTGTAGTTGCTCTTGGGCAATATATAAGGAATATTGTTATGGTTGTATTGTATATACCTGTTGTTGAAATAAAGAGAACTGCAACTACTGGCAAAAGTATCAGTCAGTAGCCTACCGTGGTGTAGAGAGGGAACTCTACACAAAAAAAAATCGTTGGTAAAATTAAAAGAAACGTTGGTAAAATTAAGAATTTCAGTTAGTGATTTTCAGTAGAAAGTAATCGACTGTTAAATTTACCAATAAAAAAATGTTGTCCTACGATGAACAAATTACAAGTTATCTTCTTAAAATTAAGTGTGTTTTTCGATATTCAAATTGAATATTATCGCTTTCAAAATGAAAGTTATGGCAATACTTGGGTTCATAGTTTTCTTTTCAATCAAAAATGTTTAATTTATAAAACGAATCCACTGTTCCAATTAATTTCAATATACTTGAATTCAAGTATAGTGAAATTAAATGGAACTGCACGAACAATGAATAAGCATTTGAAACAAATATTTATTTATAAGAGTTTTCTCCTGAACTGAACAGAAATAGCATGGAACCTGAAAGTGCATTCTTCTACCGGGCAGCCACGTTTCTCCTTTAAAAGTAACATCCTGCATTGCAATCCGTTCCGTTGTCCTTGTGCCGGTATACCGTAGCGATTGCATTTGGTAGTCTTGAATCGAACCACCGAATATCGTTCGCGTTGTATCGGCGGTCTTACTGGTGTTACCTCACACTTTCACCTGCATCGCCTACATCACCTAAAAGAATAAGAGCAAATTTAATCGATCATGATCAGTACTTTGTGGAACAAGTAATAAGCACCGTTTATGACAATCTTAAGCAGGGGCCTCATTGCACATCTTCTTTCGGCAGTTATTTCGTATGACGGTTTATTTACATGGTTTGCTCGTTTCAAGTCGAGGTGCGCAATGCCTCCCCAGATTGCTAAAGATAGTCGTAAACGGAACGAAAACAAGATATCATCTACACTCCTACTGATCAAATTTTTACCTTAACTAATGAAGAATATCCGGTGCTGCTGCTGTAACAGATGTCGTAAAAGGTAGACGGTCCCTTGACTCCCAATGGAAACGGCACTTCGCAGCCAGTTTAATGCATAGCTTCAATCTTTACGCTCCGGTATGTTTTATGTGGTCTGGTCGGTTTAATTTAGTAAAATATTCCGATGAGCCTTTCCCACCACCATTCCAGGCAAGTGATGGGAAACTTGTTCCGGAGCTGAAAAGTATATTACTTATCAATTACTGATGAATTTAAAACTATTGAACATGTAAACTTACCAAGAGTCTTAACGATGAATGGAGTGCCATACTAGCTAAAATACCAGCCTTCAACGATGAATATCAGACCGGAAATCAGACTGGAAGTGCCGGTGAGGGTTTGGAGTAACTGTTGAGACAATTAAAATTGATTGTCGATTAGGAAATTCGTCTTCAATCAATCACGTCGAAGGACTTTTCCTTGTTTTTTTTGTTTACTTACCTTACGTAGGGAGGTTTACTTGCCCTTGCGAAGGGAGGAACTGGACACCGAATAAGTATTAATATGTTTTGATGCGGCAGCCGTTTTGAATAACACAAAAAAAAATCGTTGGTAAAATTAAAAGAAACGTTGGTAAAAATAAGAAAATTAATTAGTGATTTTCAGTAGAAAGTATATGATTGTTGAATCTACCAATTCAAAAAATGTCACCTCGATAAGAATTTTGACAACAGCGGACTTTTTAAAATAACATTTTCCTCTCAAAACTACATGTGTTCTTACTATTTAAAATAACATTTTCCTCTCAAAACTAAATGTGTATTTTTCTTTTTAAAATAACGATTTCTTCTCAAATCTAAAGGTTTATTTTACATTGGAATCGACCTTGATGCAAATTTATTTTCAATTTAACTCTTGTTTATTGAATACTTCCTCGATATTATCTACATTATACAATGGTTATATAATATTTTTCCCGGTTGAGGTGCTTCCTAGTCCAGGTCCTTTTTGCTGGAAGATGCTGATCATTATGCCCCGTTACCTTTGCCCCAAACGCACCAGGCGGATGCAGCTGCTCGTTGTTAATTCAGCGGCGTAAATCCAGTTATCAGCGACGGAAAATCTCACAACTTTGCCATAATATGCTGGACGCGGTTGCTGGATCTGAAAATATACATTATTTATGTCAGATAAAATACATTCTTCTACCGGTCCGACTACACTTCTTCTCGACCTTACCTTGTATCAGTAGCTGCTTCCTGCTTTCTTTTTCGGATATAATACCGGCCGTACCTGCTCTCGCTTCGTTTTATTATGGAACTGGTATTTGAGCTATGATTTGCGAGTTATCTGTTCCACCGAATTGGGCATTCAGCGCCGGATTGTTGTTGTTGAGCAGCAGCTGCTCCACTTTTATCTTTTTCCATAATCGCATATCTGGCCGGGGATTCAGGTTCTAAGCTCTTAAAGTTGTTCTTGGCGCGGCGGATATGTTTGTTCAACTTGCCGGGATATTTTTTGTCATGGTGGAAAAGTAAGGCGCACTAATTTATCGGATAAAACCACTAAAATGCTGAATTCCGGCAGCAGCAATATAAAATGTATATTAAATGTTATGGTTCGAAAGCGGGAAATATTTGACAGCTCGGATTGTCGCCAGATTGGTTTAATTTCTAGCTAGTGTTGCCAAGGTTTAAGGAAATGTGGATACTATTTGACTATTTTTTATTTGTCATTTGAAAAATTTTCGCTTTCGAAACAACAATGTTTTGTATAGAAAAAATCGTTTAGGTTGAGAGTTTTCTTCTCACAGTATATGTTTTGCTACTCAAAATTACCAAAATTGACCAACTTTTGAAATGAAAGCGCAATATTCTCAATAACACAATTTTTTTTCTCTCTGTGTACGGCAGAAAATTAGAACATTGAAATTTTCTTCAGGTAGCGGGAATCTTTTTTAATATTTGACAGTTTGTTATAACAAACAACTATAGTTGCCAGATAAATTTTATTTCTAGCTAGTGTTGCCAAACTTGAGGAATATTTGAATATTATTTAAAAATTTTGGATCTGTCATTTGAAAAGTTTTGACTTTGAAGATAACAATTTTTCGCCCAGAAAAAAACTTTCAAATTAAAAGTTTTGTTTTCAAAGTTTAAGTTTCGCTACTCAAAAATACCAAAACTGATCTACTTTTAAAATGAAAGTACAATATCTTTAAAAACACAATTATTTTTTTCTGTGTGTAGTATTTTTTGTTCTTCGTGAGGGGGTTCCTTTCTCCGGTCAACAGGTTATGGGCCCAGGAACGATTCCCGTTCTTCAGCTTAGTGGGATGTTATGTCCGTCGACGTTATCGCAGTGGGATCATGGATTGGCCGCATAAGTCGCGTGGCGCAGTGGGATGCGCAGGTCATGGATCAGCCACGTAAGTCTTGGGTAGCGGCGGACGGCATTCATCAGGAGGTTGGAACGTTCGGTAGGATGCTGGCTGGTCAGCGTCCAGGAGGAGCGTCGGAACATTCAGGAGCTGGTCAACAGAGGGTGCTGTGCAAACGTCGGATAGAGGCCATTTGTACGGGCAACGGATTGGGCCAGGAGGAATTGTTCGGCGCGAAGGAGCTCTGGACAGGAGGCTCGGTGTTAGAAGGAGCCAGGAGAGTTGCGAGGCGTGCACACTAAGGAGGAGTGTTGGAATATCAGGTAGTGTGCGACGCTTCGCTGTAGATCGAAGTTGCATAGGAGGTAGGCGCCAGTTGGTTGTAGTTGCTCTTGGGTAGATTAAGGAATATTGTTATGGATGTATTGTAGATACCTATTGTTGAATAAAGAGAACTGCAGCTACTGGCAGAAGTATCAGTCAGTAGCCTGCCGTGGTGTAGAGAGGGAACTCTAGTTGTTATTCTTTGTGAGGGGGTTCCCTTCTTCCGGCCAACAGATATTGGTAATAATTTCGACGAATTTCGGTAAAATTTTTACCGAGATTTCGGTAAACATTACCGAGTGATCGGTAATCGTTACCGAGATCTCGGCAAAAAATCAACTTTGCCGAATTTCGGTAAAATATTGACGAAATTTCGGTAAAGAAATTACCGAATTTCAGTAAAAAATATTACCAAAATCTCGGCTGTTGGAATCTCGGCCAAAAATTTGCCGAGGTCTACAAAATAATTTAAGTGTGTATAGAATATAAGTTATCCATTTGTTGATTTTGGAAATTGCGATATAAATAAAAAATGAACATTTTCATGTGTTTTAAAATAAAATCAGAATATAAATATTTCATTTGGATTCAATCTAATTCATCCTAACCTCAATCATTTTGTTTTGATAAAATGAGGATATTTTACCCTTTGATCTAAAGAATAGTCAAGAGCCATAAAAACCCATTTTTTGAAGTTCGGAGCACGACTCATTAATGAGCGATTTACCCACCCCCCTGGCGTCCTATACTATCACAAGGGGTTTGACAATAGCCACCATGTCCACGGACGGTAGCTCCCCGGATAAAAAATATCATTAAAATATCATAAATTTTATTGTTACAACACCATTTAAAACATAGTTTTTACCATTGAATATAATGGAATTTTGACAATAAAATCACATGAGAAATAATGGTTTTCCACGATAAAATGAATGGTAAATGGGACTTTTACAATAAAAGGGGGGTTGTTATGTATCTTTACAATAAAAAAATCGAAAATTTTCCATACAAAATTTTAAGCAAAACAATTGATTTTACGGTTCTTCAATGGGATGATTTCGAGCGAGAAAATAATAGAAAACATTGTGTTTCAAATGTTTTCAATTACTGTTTCTATTGTTTTACAATAGAAATACAACAGGATTTAGAATACATTATTCTCCAACATTACAATAAAAATACAATACAATTATTTGTTTTACAAATTGTTTTATTTCAATTTAATTTTAAATCAGTTTAAACTTCATTTTCACTCATTTTACCTCGCTTTGCTGTCGGGACTTCCGAACCGAACTTTCTTCCAAAGTTTTATCTGTCAAACTAATTGATGCGTTGTTTAGCGCATCTTTAGGCGAATCCAGCGCACTACTTTCGAAGTTGGGTAAGTTGCCTGTATCTGGAGAAAAATCCAACTTCGGTATAAAAGACGTACTAACTTTGTTCCGGATACAATACATGTAGTTATAAACCTGTGCAAAATGTAAATTATAAAAGAATGTTAGTTTTAGAACGTACTTCGAGAAGAAAAGAAAAAAATACCTGCATCAGTTCTTATTATATCTCGTGAGAGAGATTGGCCAAGCATCAGTATTTCATCATAAGCTTCATTTCTGTAAAGAAACAAGAATACATGTTACCAGGTATGTCATCAGGTATTTTGACGATATTTTTTTGTTCGGGATGAACCACTGCGTCCATTATGTACATTGAACTTTTGTAGTATAAGATTACGATTACCGGTGGTGAGTATAAGCCATTTGCCAGCCCAGTATCATTACTTGACACTTTACCGGTCGCTACTAAACGCGCATAGGTGACCAAATTTTGCAGCGCGATAACACCGCTGCTATTTGATGAACTATCAAATGTCAAACGTCACCGGTACGGAATACAGCCACCAAAATGATAATAGAAAATAGTAACCGATGCGAAAAAGTTTGACTAATGACAGCACGGCGAGTGTGATCAAAATACTTGCGCTCAGGCCCAGTAATGATGCTCTAACGCGCTCAAACACTTTAGATACTTACCACGGTACAGAAGCCATAGTGATCTACCGTTGACCAGCACCCAGAAACTGTAATGAAAAAGCCGCTTTCTGCACGATAAAGTTTCATTATTTTTATCTCTCCACAAATTATAAACAAAACTGTACACGCTCAAATGAATCCAGCCATTCTTCGAGTAAAATGATGAGCAAAAATTTTTGTTCCCTTCAATTTTTTTGAATTCCAATTTTTATTGCTTAACATTTCTAGACCTGCAATATGAAAATATATTACTTGAGAATCGGTATACATTTTTATTCATTTAATGAGCAAAGCTACTATAATTTTATTGTTTTCAATTGTTATTTCAGCAATCCATGAAATATTCCAAAATTATATTAATTCAACTACATTTAATTTTTGGATGTGCAATACCAAACATAAGCGAACAATAAAAATATAATAGAATGTATTGGTAACATTTAAATATATTGTTATGTTAATGTAAGTACAATAAAGATCTTTTACAACCGTGAACATTTTACAATAAGCGTACAATAGTTTGTATTGTTTACCACACAATCTATTGTATTTCAATGGGTTATGTCATTCAAGTTACTGTAAATTTTTATCCGGGTCATTACCGTCCGTTGTTATTGTACGAAAATAAACATCATGTGTTTTAATTACTATTTATTTTGGTTAAATCTAAAAATTGTTTTCAAAATAATTTGCAAGATTTACATCTTTGACCATGGGAATTATGTTATTTGATGATAAAATATAATAAACTTACGAATTGGAGGGAATCTACAAGTGAAATCAAGCGCTACGCGAAATCATTTTTCGTAACTTGTTCTCCCGCTCCGAATCAAACAAAAGATATACTCAATCCAGTTGAAACCCGAAATTGGGTGCTAGCGAAGTTGGATTTTTCTCACAATCCGTACGTTAAACCTAACTTCGGAAGTGCTGCGCTGAATAGCGCTTCGCGATATGAAAACAGCGTACCACTTCCGAAGTTAGGTTTTATGTACAGATTGTGAAAAAAATCCAACTTCGCTATACCCCAATTCCGGTTTTCAACTGGATTGAGAATATTATTATTGTTTATACTGTGGTGAGCATCACAGTTGAAATGGTCCGGGGATGCAAATCGAACAACATTCATTAGTGAAATTGAAATGAAATAAATGGTGTGCTGAAAGATGTTTTAGGATTATATTTACATGCCCATCCCGAATAGAAATAAATGGTACGCCGAATGGTTGATATTATAAGCATTCCATTCCACTTGTAATCAGTATAAACTGTATAATACTTGTACAATTATATGATTGACCAAAATAAAACCACGATCATATATAATAATTCACAGATTATACATGTTATAATAAGGATTACCTGATATCATATTATTGTATACGTATCTTACCATAAATAATTTAGATATTCACCAACACAGAAATGATGTTGTTTCTTTTTCAGTGTAATAGTTACAATCGCATCGGCAACAGATCCAACAATAGCGGTGTTTATTAGAAAATACAAAGTTTGTGCGAAAAAACATAAAATCAAATGGATTATAATGCATGTAAGTATAAACTATATTATACAAAACATGAATAATATATATTTATTGTTTATTTCCAGATCAACCTCATACCGGGAAACTGCGCTATCGCACGAGCGGATGGTTGAACAGCGAAAAAACGGTTGCCAAGGTAAGAATGATGGGCGTAAGAACCATAATGGATACATTAATCCCCTGAACACAATTTATCCAGAATTTTTGTATGATTGCACAACCAATCGCAATAGGCACCCTTTCAATTATAATATCGACGTTGGTTGCTGTTCATACAATTATTTATTAGCAGAATGGCTTGCCGGCTTGACCCCGAAATAATTATAACCCCAGCACTGCCCGGATAAAAAATATCATTAAAATATCATAAATTTTATTGTTACAACACCATTTAAAACATAGTTTTTACCATTGAATATAATGGAATTTTGACAATAAAATCACATGAGAAATAATGGTTTTCCACGATAAAATGAATGGTAAATGGGACTTTTACAATAAAAAAGGGGGGTTGTTATGTATCTTTACAATAAAAAAATCGAAAATTTTCCATACAAAATTTTGAGCAAAACAATTGATTTTACGGTTCTTCAATGGGATGATTTCGAGCGAGAAAATAATAGAAAACATTGTGTTTCAAATGTTTTCAATTACTGTTTCTATTGTTTTACAATAGAAATACAACAGGATTTAGAATACATTATTGGAGTATTATCCAATAAAAATACAGTACAATTTTTTGTTTTACAAATTATTTTATTTTCAATTTAATTTTAAATCAGTTTAAACTTCATTTTCACTCATTTTACCTCGCTTTGCTGTCGGGACTTCCGAACCGAACTTTCTTCCAAAGTTTTATCTGTCAAACTAATTGATGCGTTGTTTAGCGCATCTTTAGGCGAATCCAGCGCACTACTTTCGAAGTTGGGTAAGTTGCCTGTATCTGGAGAAAAATCCAACTTCGGTATAAAAGACGTACTAACTTTGTTCCGGATACAATACATGTAGTTATAAACCTGTGCAAAATGTAAATTATAAAAGAATGTTAGTTTTAGAACGTACTTCGAGAAGAAAAGAAAAAATACCTGCATCAGTTCTTATTATATCTCGTGGGTGAGATTGGCCAAGCATCAGTATTTCATCATAAGCTTCATTTCTGTAAAGAAACAAGGATACATGTTACCAGGTATGTCATCAGGTATTATGACGATATTTTTTTTGTTCGGGATGAACCACTGCGTCCATTATGTACATTGAACTTTTGTA
The DNA here is from genome assembly GCF_024139115.2 of Armigeres subalbatus. NCBI lineage: Eukaryota > Metazoa > Arthropoda > Insecta > Diptera > Culicidae > Armigeres > Armigeres subalbatus. The sequence goes on along the minus strand of NC_085139.1, from coordinate 108,438,868 downwards.
GTATAAGATTACGATTACCGGTGGTGAGTATAAGCCGTTTGCCAGCCCAGTATCATTACTTGACACTTTACCGGTCGCTACTAAACGCGCATAGGTGACCAAATTTTGCAGCGCGATAACACCGCTGCTATTTGATGAACTATCAAATGTCAAACGTCACCGGTACGGAATACAGCCACCAAAATGATAATAGAAAATAGTAACCGATGCGAAAAAGTTTGACTAATGACAGCACGGCGAGTGTGATCAAAATACTTGCGCTCAGGCCCAGTAATGATGCTCTAACGCGCTCCAACACTTTAGATACTTACCACGGTACAGAAGCCATAGTGATCTACCGTTGACCAGCACCCAGAAACTGTAATGAAAAAGCCGCTTTCTGCACGATAAAGTTTCATTATTTTTATCTCTCCACAAATTATAAACAAAACTGTACACGCTCAAATGAATCCAGCCATTCTTCGAGTAAAATGATGAGCAAAAATTTTTGTTCCCTTCAATTTTTTTGAATTCCAATTTTTATTGCTTAACATTTCTAGACCTGCAATATGAAAATATATTACTTGAGAATCGGTATACATTTTTATTCATTTAATGAGCAAAGCTACTATAATTTTATTGTTTTCAATTGTTATTTCAGCAATCCATGAAATATTCCAAAATTATATTAATTCAACTACATTTAATTTTTGGATGTGCAATACCAAACATAAGCGAACAATAAAATATAATAGAATGTATTGGTAACATTTAAATATATTGTTATGTTAATGTAAGTACAATAAAGATCTTTTACAACCGTGAACATTTTACAATAAGCGTACAATAGTTTGTATTGTTTACCACACAATCTATTGTATTTCAATGGGTTATGTCATTCAAGTTACTGTAAATTTTTATCCGGGTGATTTTCAGAAAAATGATCGATCTTAACTATTAGATCGAATACATATTTTATATCCAAGCTCTGAGTGTTATTATATTTTAAATGTTATTGTATAATGCATGTTAACTGAAAAGGCACGTTTCAGATAAAAATAATTATATTGCCACCCCGGAGTGAATTTTCAATCAACATGCTTACAAATCAAGACAAAATTTTCAAAACGACTTATCTGCTTTTGTAAACAAAGATTCAAACGAAGATTTGACGAATCTGATAGCTCTCCCATGCAAACCAACACCATCAATAGGTAGGTGAAGGATTCCGCTACCTATTGATGGTGTTGGTTTGCGTGGGAGAGCTATCAGATTCGTCAAATCGTCGTTTGAAGTTTGTTTACAAAAGCAGATAAGTCGTTTTGAAAATTTTGTCTTGAAATAACATTCATTGAATACAAATTTAGGTCACTTTATACTGGGATACATAATATCTCGGAAATTGAGATTTTGATCTTCCATCATGATCATTTTATATGAAAATCAGCGCTGGCGTTCTAATTATTCCCTGGGGCATGCTTATCAAGAAATCTGGGCCTGAAAAATGCACATCCAGGACTGATTTTAAGCTGTTATTCATTTGTTTCTTTGATTTCTTATAGGAACATGCAGCGCTATCGAAATCTGTGAAGAGTCATTGGTGGAAGTTACAAGCAACCATGATGCTGAATCCCAATAAACTGCTTAAGGTGAACTTATGGGCTATGGTCTCATTATATCAAGATGATGACCACAGGCTGGAGATATACTGGTAATAACATAATTCGAATATAATATAAGATGGTGATTAAAATATAAATAAAACTTGTTTGATGATCATTTATTATAAACTGAAGCCCTCAGTACACTGTTTGTCATGATGACAAATATTTGTCAAGTTTATCCGGATATCTATCAAACTGACCAGAAATCGACATGGATATCAGGCTGACTTGACAAATATTTGTCATTATGACAAACAGTGTACTGATAGCTTGAGAAAACACCTTCAAAACTATCATATCCAGTATCGTAGTTCGTAGAATAATATCACACATCCTATAATACGGTTATCATATAATTGAATAATTATTACACGCTTTTCAATCTGGATTAATCACTGAATAATTATTTGGTCTGGAATTCGTTTTACGAAAACTCATAATATCAATCTTTTTTGTTAAAATCAATTATACTCCGAATCATTGCAAGAAAAAAGTATGATGATAAACTAATGATTTCTGGTAAAATCGCTCAATGAAAATATCCAGCTTTCCACGCTCGGTAATGGCGGCTTGTAGATGTGCAAAAATCAATCGGTCACTGTACTTTTGACACTAGCTGGAGGAAAACTCACTGGCGAAAAGGCCTTTTTCCCCTTCCCTCACCCAGGAACGCCAGTGAGGTTTCCTCCGGGTAGGGTCAAAAAGTACTGTTACGGGTGGATTTTTACACACCGACAAGCCGCCATTACCGCGCGTAAACTGATATGAAAAAATTGGCCTTTTGAATGGTAACGATACTTAACAACCCATTGAGTGTATCATCTAAAATCAAATTATTATAGACACTATCATAAATATTATTCGTGGTATAATTATTGTTTGATATTTTTTATGATTCCCTGGGTACTGCGGATAGAGCCGCTTTTCTGCTCTCAAGCGAGTAGTAGGATATTTTTAAATCAATCCCATAAGCAGAATTATTTTGCAGTTCTCCGGCTGTCAAACATTTCCCGCTCTTCGAATTTCTTTTTCCATGCTGCATGGTGGCGCACAAATGCGTGAGACTCTACATGACTTTACGATGGTTTACATACATTCCTGCTCCAATCAGCTGCTGAATCTCGTGAAATCTCGTAACGAGTGCTTTTTAGTTGCATTCCTACTAATTATCCACTCGAAATATAATGTGAATATATTTGTTACAAAGAATGCAAAACTCAAACTAAGTTTATTTTTATTTTTTCCCCAAATAATAACAATACTTCTCAATATAAGATCTAAAACGAACATAACCACAATCTTCAATGTTTGGCTCCGGCACAATAGAAAATTTTGGCTCTAGTTTGACAACCAAATCGATTCTATCCGCACCACCCAGATGATTCCATGAAAAATTCTATTACAATTCGCTATAATCAAAAAACGATAACTAGAAAAATAGATGAATAATATGATTCTATTCGGGATAATAGCTGGTATCCAGCTTTCCACGCTCGGTAATGGCGGCTTGTCGATGTGCAAAAATCAATCGGTCACTGTACTTTTTGACACTAGCTGGAGGGAAACTCACTGGCGAAAAGGCCTTTGTCCCCTTCCCCTCACCAAGGAACGCCAGTGAGCTTTCCTCCAGCTCGTGTCAAACAGTCCAGTGACGGATGGATTTTTACACACCGACAAGCCGCCATTACCGAGCGTGGAAAGCTGGATTATTTTTGAACAAATTGAAAAAGTGCAACCAACAATATTTTGGATAAAATCCAGATGCTTATAAAGGAAAGATTCGGGAGAAGTACTTTTCAAAATGTACGCTGGACATATTCATGAAGATGTTCGCTACGCTGAGTAGCATCTCTTGCCACGGGGCTGGATTTACCCATTAAATGAGTTATGCCGCTTTTGTTTTGAAATGGGTACGAAAATACCCATTAATGGGTACTTGAATGCTACCGTGCAGCTGGGTGCAGCGGATAGAGCCACTTTTCTGATCTCAAGCGAGTAAAGGTTGGTATACCCCTATAAATACTCGTTTCGATTAATCCAGCAACAAACCACGTTGTAGTTTTATCTATATTTAAAGCACCCAGCCCCGTAATGCTTGAATATATACGAGCCTATACAAAAATAACTAATGAGTAGTGCAATTGTGTTATAATAAATAATAAAATCAAAATTAGGTTTTTCTTTTACCCTTTACGCCATAATCGAGAAATGCTCGCGATATAAGTAAGTTTGACAGAACCACCTGAACCAATTTTTCGGGGTTCACTGCACTGCAAATAATTTTCATGTAGCATTTACCTGAAAAGACACGTACACGAAAAAAAATCTTCATAACGAATATATTTGGCAAAACACATACATTTTTGCCATTGCATTTTCTTCATAAATTACATACCGTTTCACAATGAAGGTTATGTGGCATGTCATAAGATAATCATAACATTATATTAATACATTTCATGTCATTCGCTAACACCTAATATTAAATGAAAAAATGACATCCGTACGATTGTGGAATGAACTTCATAAGTAAATTATAATAAAACAATTAAGTTTGTTTATACTTTTCATTATTATGATTCAATGGTTCATACATCTTATTTTCTTTGCATTAAAAAAGAAGTCGTAAGACGAGGCGAGATTTGATATAATGCAAGCTTTTTATTTTTATTTTGTTTGTGTCTTTGCTCTGTACCTTGCATGTTTGATTTTCAGACATTTAACTGCTGGCAAACTGCTCATATCACATTGTCCAGGTTAATTTTGTCGTGATCTTAGCCGGAGTTAACGTTGGAGCCTGAAATTATCCTTCTGCTGACGGTCAATACTCCGACGAATGGGAGACGCGCCACCCGTCGAACCACCCGTCATCGTCAGAGCAGAATAGTTCACCAGGGAATATGCTGTTGCTATTGAACACAGTCACCAACTCCATCGGATCTCTGCTTTGCTAATGTGATTGCACCAGGCTCAATCGGAGAGCTCTGACGCCACTGCTGCTTGTCGTTTCATGCTGCTACCGTTCAATTCCGTTGACAATTTGATTTCGGCAGTTCGATTCCGCTCCGATTCAGTCTCATTCAGGCAACAGGATTGGTAGAGAAAAAAGTTCCGCTGGGGTTGATGTCCATAGAAGCAACATAATCACCGTGATGTGATCACGGGACATTAGAACAATTTTCAGAAAAAATGTGTACTGGAAAAAAGGAATTTGTATCGTTGTAATTTTAATCCTAATAAATCTTATTGCCATACCTTTTTATGCTCATAAAGGGATATAATTAAGTAAATCGACCGGAAAACTAGAGTACATCCGTAAAGTTTCTCTGTAATAAAAAAGTATAAAAACATCAGGATTAACAGCTAGTAGATAGTGAATTATATTATAAAAATCACAAGGTATAGTTACCAAAATTAGCGCGGCATCCAGCTCACATCTTGAAATCGCCATGTTCGTTTTCAATTCCATTACTAATTGAAAGTATAAGTTAAACTATATACTTTTTTGCCATAAAGCTAAACTTATACTTTTCATTGCGGTATGAAATACAATACATAAACACACTAAATAAATTGCATGCAAATATATTATGAAGGCTATTGCTCATCTAATGAAATTTATATTTGTACAGGTTATGAGAAATATGAATCAAATTTAATGAATATAATAATTACTTTTTTTTACGTGTAGATATTTTCCACCTTACTTTTCAGGTGAATTCTACACTCAACCGATTATGCACGTCCATTTCACCTGAAAATTCAGATAGATTTTCAAAAACTCCAAACAGATACGAATCACGTGATGAACGTACAATTCACCGGTATGAGGTTGAATCATACCAAAACATCAGGTAAAAAGTTACGTGAATTTTTAGTAAGTTTTACTGGCGACCGGTAAGAAAATTATGATGTTTTCAAATATTCTTGATGGCGGCATCAGGAAAATAATTGATGAACAATATAATAGTACAATTAGCGCAGCTCCCAAAATATTACCTCTAGGTAAGTTTTTATTAATTATAAAGATGAAAAAATTAAACTAAATTGCGAGGGCGGATCACTTCGAAATTTGACTGAATCGAAAATACGTATTGAGAAAAATACACCAAAAATGTGCGAATTAAACCAATGCGTTAAAAAGTGCATAAAATACCGAATGCACTGAAAAATGCGAATAAAGGCTTAATGCGTTTAAAAATGCGCTTCAATACTAAGTGCGTTGAGAAATGATCGCTGGTATAAAATACATATTGCATTACAAATGCATCAATTCGTTATAAAATGCGTTTTTGTACAAAGTGCGTTTAACAGATTTGACAGATATAGACCTACATCATATTTTGAGATTGTTATTTTGACGAAGCGGTAGTCAACATTGACTTTTGTAAATAATTTCAGGATAATAGCTTGTTGGTATACTACCCAAGTAACCATGAAGCTATATATGCCTGTATAAAATACAGCCCTAAAAGTGAACTTAAAGTGGAAAAGGGCAATTATAAGACCGAATTAATGGTTCATTACTTCGACATGTTGAAATAAAGCATCAGTAATGCATCGCTGCATTCGTAATGCGGATACAGAGTATCGTTGTCTGACAGTTGATCAATAAATGCAACTTTACATCGTTAAAACTGATCTAATGCAATTAGCATTTAGAATGCCGGTTTATGATTGATTTAAGTGCAATATTGTAATGCTTGGTGTTACTTGGGTACTGATGGTGCTTCCCGAGGTGTTTCCAGCCATTTAGCATAAGGCGCTGAACTTCACCTCGGCTGGCTGGCAGGGACCATTCCAATTTAATGAGGAGATTGCAGAAATATTTCGGAATGTAGGTATGTTGTCTTTGTTGCCCACTTTTAAAACAGTTTTGAAACCTGCGATGTGACGTTTCAAACTTCATGTTTTTGCAAAATGGCACGTATTCTAAGAGTATTTGGTCCTACATATGAACATATTCTGTAACATCCAATTATGCATGGTTCACCGATTGAAGTGGACACTTTTTAGTCAAACCTAAAACCTGGCATATATAATCTGTAGCAGGCCCTCTACCAGTTCCCGGTGATGATGAATTTGTGGAATAAGTCAATGTTTACATATGCCTTTCCGACTTTTGATCTTTTTGTTTATCAGTTGTGAATGTCTATTTCATCATTAAAAAAAACACCTAAGCTTCGCCATTCAGACAGCTAGAATTGAGGGTGACTCTTGGGGCAGTTTATGAGATTTTTTAATTACGGCAGATATTTGTATTCCAAGAAAAGAAAAATCATGTTTTCTATATGGGAATAACCAAAATTCCAATCAAAAACACAACAAATATACGTCAAAATTGAAAAAAAAAAAAGCAAAACTGAATCGAAAGCTGTTTTGATTATAAATGCATTGTAAAATATTCAAATGCGTACACTTATGCGTCAATGCATTGTGAAATGCATCAATGCTTACTACAATGCATAAATGCTCAAATGCATAAAAAAATGCTCAAAAATACGCAAATGCGTTCATCAATACGTCTGACTGCCGCGAAAATGCGTGAGTGATCCGCCCCTCGCTAAATTGTGATGATTAATTGCAGCCCAAATAAGAAAACGAGATTTCAACTTCGAGGTTAAACTTTGATAGGGAAATCTTCCTAAAAGCGCTTGCCGACTGGAAAACCAAGAGGATATTCTAAACTTGGGACATCCTGATGGAGGTGTAACGAAAGTATGCTGCAGGCTTCATCACAAATAGTTGATAAATTATTTATTTTCTTCCCGTATTTTTTTAGTCATCGGATAAGTATGACAACAATTGAGGAGAGGACATTGCTGTTTGTGCAAGTAGAATAGAACTTGTATGCAGTGAAACGTTATGTACAATAATTTAAAGGAATAAACCTTTTTAAAAATGTTACCTTTCATGTTTTATTACAAAATTATCTATAATCCGGGTAAAATACTTTGAAATAAATTAAATAAATTTTTCTCGATTTCCCCGAAAAATCCAGTGAAGTTCAAATGCAAATCAGGTAAATGTTACGTGAATTTATTTTTGCTGTCATGGGAATGTTTTGGTAAAGGCTACGTGAAAATCAGGTAAATTCCACCTGCGTCCAGTAAAGTGACATTGAGTTTCAGATTCACGTAGAATTCACCTGAAAAGTAAGGTGGAAAATATCTACGTGTCTTTTCAGGTAAATGCTACATGAAAATTATTTGCAGTGTACGTGAATCTGAAACTCAATGTCACTTTACTGGACGCAGGTGGAATTTACCTGATTTTCACGTAGCCTTTACCAAAACATTCCCATGACAGCAAAAATAAATTCACGTAACATTTACCTGATTTGCATTTGAACTTCACTGGATTTTTCGGGGAAATCGAGAAAAATTTATTTAATTTATTTCAAAGTATTTTACCCGGATTATAGATAATTTTGTAATAAAACATGAAAGGTAACATTTTTAAAAAGGTTTATTCCTTTAAATTATTGTACATAACGTTTCACTGCATACAAGTTCTATTCTACTTGCACAAACAGCAATGTCCTCTCCTCAATTGTTGTCATACTTATCCGATGACTAAAAAAATACGGGAAGAAAATAAATAATTTATCAACTATTTGTGATGAAGCCTGCAGCATACTTTCGTTACACCTCCATCAGGATGTCCCAAGTTTAGAATATCCTCTTGGTTTTCCAGTCGGCAAGCGCTTTAGGAAGATTTCCTATCAAAGTTTAACTCGAAGTTGAAATCTCGTTTTCTTATTTGGGCTGCAATTAATCATCACAATTTAGTTTAATTTTTTCATTTTTATAATTAATAAAAACTTACCTAGAGGTAATATTTTGGGAGCTGCGCTAATTGTACTATTATATTGTTCATCAATTATTTTCCTGATGCCGCCATCAAGAATATTTGAAAACATCATAATTTTCTTACCGGTCGCCAGTAAAACTTACTAAAAATTCACGTAACTTTTACCTGATGTTTTGGTATGATTCAACCTCATACCGGTGAATTGTACGTTTATCACGTGATTCGTATCTGTTTGGAGTTTTTGAAAATCTATCTGAATTTTCAGGTGAAATGGACGTGCATAATCGGTTGAGTGTGGAGACGTCAAGTTGCTCACACTGTAAACCTAACAATACTCTTTAAAGAGTAAAAAACACGCATCATTTTTCGACATATGGAACTGTCAAAATAATGGGTAATTATTTTTTCCAGGTAATGTGTATTTTGTGCCCACTTTCAAGTTCCTCGCGTTTACTCATTAAAGAGTGAAAACCAAGTTGGAATTGATAAAGAAACATTCAAAGATGCTGATAGCGGAAGAGGTGAGAATTTATGCATTTGTTACGGTTATTCCTAATAAATATCCAATAAATTATGCCTATTTCAGCCAGGCGATCGAAAAAGTTATAAGCCACCAACAAAGTTGCCTCGAACTGACACCTCCGATTCTGGAATTGATTGCTGATGCAACTGCAGCTGCTGGTGATGTTCCGTAGATTAAGAAGCTGAAGGCGAGATTCGTAGTGAGCTTGGTATCGGGAGGACGAAACGGTTGACGGTAATACGGAATATGCCTTCGATTCCGGTATTGACTGATGGCCCTGAAGCAGCTAGTAGTGGTGCTCCGCAGTTCGGCGCAGAATGCCGCCACCAGATGGAACCTCGTTTGTAGCTTAAATGGTCCGATTTGCCCGAGAACAGTGTAGATCTCATGATCAAGTTTATGAGAACCAGTTATTTCCATCGACGGAATCGGCCGGATCATGCATATACGTAGTTCATACTAAAAGAATACGTCTGGAAATGGCAAGTTTCGCGTCACCGGTGGAAGAACATCCCGCATAATCATGAACCATAATTGGATTATTTCTCAGAACGTCCATGACAATACATAACATTAAACCAACTATGTCATTTGTTGTTCTTACTTATGATAAACTAACCTCATCATAAATGGTCTCCACAATATGGTATGTTGTATTTGGCCAATCGACTATATGGGTAATAGGCGGTTAAGTATAATTACTATATAGAAATGGGAAATTTCCAGTACATTTTTTTCGGTACACACCATGTTATACGGTTCATTTACAATCCATGATTAAGATGATAACAATATGTGATATAATTTGTGAACCGTAGAATGATATGTGAAAAAGATCGATGTACCGTATCCCTTATCTTTTACTAAAAAGGAGAGTAATTCGCAATTGCTTCCACATATTGAAATAAACACATAATGAACGTTGGACTTGCATTGTTATATTAGATATTTTATTTATCATTTTCCTCGTCTTTTTCACATGAAAACCGGAGAACCATATGGGCTACCTTCATGGAGAACTCCGTTTGATTGGCTTTGCTGGGTATCCGGGTATTGGTGACTCAGCTGGGTATCCGGAAGCCGCATCCACAAAGAATACGAAATCGACCTGCAGGAAACACAGGAAAGAAATGACTAAGCTATAAATCTGCGATATATTTAATTTATGTTAAAATACTTACCAATTTCATTTCCGATAGATACAATGAGTTTGAAGTAAATAGAATACGTTGAACTGCAATCGCTATTTTCACGCAAACCGGAAAAAACTTTTGGGAGCTGCAAGAAATATTTATCAACTAATATTATTTCATTTAGTCAAGCAAATTTAATTACTTACCTCCGGCTTTTCTAGCGGTACAAGAAACGAAAAACAAATTGATAAAAAATAACAAACACGATTTAAATAATTTGGTTCGAGTGAACCACAATTTTTATCAACAACAATTGATGGCAGCTACACGGAAAATTTGTTCTGCCGCCTATTGAGAATTGAACATACACTGAACAGATGGGTCTATCGGATTTTTATCATTGTAGGATACATTTCTTAAAGTGTGTATGGTATCGCAACGAGACCAAACTTTTTTAGATGATACGTAATTATTTAGTAGCCATCCCAAGTAACCATGAAGCTATATATGCATGTAAAAACACAGCACTAAAAGTTGACTTAAAGTGGAAAAGGGCAATTATAAGATCGAATTAATGGTTCATTACTTTGGCATGTTGAAATAAAGCACCAGTAATGCATCGCTGCATTCGTACTGCTGATTTAGAGTATCGTTGTCTGACAGTTGATAAATAAATGCAACAACACATCGTTAAAACAGATCTAATGCAATTAGCATTTAGCATGCCGATTTGTGATTGATATATGTGCAATATTGTAATGCTTGGTGTTACTTGGGATATTCGGTGTTGTTGCAGTATCATTTATGGGTCTTTTACAATTTACTGTTGTTTTTTTCAAACGAATGGAAGATGAGAGATTATTAAAAACCAATAAACTATGATATTAATGCATATGGTAGCGTATATTGAAGGTATTGTATAATACTGGTTCTAAATAAACATATAGTTCCATTTTAAATCGGCTATTACATAAATAGTAACAATATACCTTAATTCAAGCGAATAGTTTCAACAATAATACAGATCGTTTTCAATTATGCGGGAACTTATTATTTGTTTAAAAACATTATGTAAATATATGTACACACTTAACTCATTTCACCGTATTCGGTAAATTTTACCGAAATCTCAACAGCAGAACTGTTCGGTAATTTATTTTACAGATTTTTGGTAATTTTTTCATTTGCACAACTGTCAAAATCAAGGAATATCAGTTAATTTATTTACCGACCAGTTTTGTTGTTGAGATTTCGGTAAAATTTTACCGAATTCGGCGATTTATTTTAAGTGTGTACGTTCATAATTGAATAAATATTATCATGTTCGATTATTTTAATGCTTAACGTGTCTATCGTTTAATAACTTGATATTTGTTTTCAAATTTTCGAATGCATTATTAAAACAATAAAGTATGTTTTTTACCAATTTTCCGGTCAAACTTTTTCCAGCTAATGGGTAAAAATCACTCTGTGACTTGAAGTTCGAGGGGTTTACCCATTAATGAGTAAACACTGTTTACTCTTTTAATGAGTTGAACCAAAGTACTCTTTAATGGGTGAAAAAGTACCCATTATGAAGTTAAATAGTTCAACTCATTAAAAGAGTAAACAGCGTTTATTCATTAATGAGTAAAGGCCCTTTACGTCAAATTCAGGGGTGTTTTTTACCCATTATCCAAGGCATTATTTAAAAAAAAACGGGTATATTTTACTCTTTATTATTTTGAAAAGCTGGTTGAAATGTAGAATAAATATTATGCAAACAATTAGGCGGTTTATTATTTTTAGGCTGTGAACCATTCCACCGATTCGTTTAACTTTTAGTTAAAATTTGACAGTTCGATGGTTATTTCGCCGTGGTTAAAAATAACCCTGCTCCGGAGCATGGTTAGATTTGACAGTTCGATAGTTAAACTTTGTTCGCGAGAAAATTGGCGCCAAATCCATTTCGTTCCAAATAACTATCAATCTGTCAAAACTCAAATGGGTCGGCTTCGGAGTAAAATTTTAACCACGATGGGAAAATAACCATCGGAGTGTCAAATTTTAACTAAAAGTTAAACGAATCGGTGGAATGGTTCACAGCCTTAATGAAAAATCTTTATTATTGCACATGATGAAAACATAATTAACAATCAATTAAATGCGAGATTAAATGTAAATGTTCGGGCAAAAGCGCCAACGCTTCTCTTGTTCTGTCTTGTATATATTTATGGTCAATCCTTGATCGAAAGAACTCAGCTAACGGGCGGAGTTTTAGGTATTCCTACCAGAGCAGTTACTGTCTCAGGAATCAATATTGAAGTCGAAGCCGTTTCCGAATGCCGATAAACTTATTCGGCGTCTCGATGTCCAGAGCAATAGCAGCAGTTGCGTCCAGAGCCAATCGCAAAATCTATAAGGCATCGCTTAACCGACCACCGTCTACACGGATAAAAATTAAAAAGCTAAAAAGATTAAATTTTAATCTAAAACCATATTCGGTCTATCCACTCATTGCTTTGTATAATTCTACGATAAGCCTATGAATGAATACCATAAATTTAATCATTGGAAGGATTATTCCTTTTTTATCTAATAATGATTAAAGTTAATTAATTTAGTCAGTAGATTTTTATCCCAAAACAAAGACATCTGACTTTTCAAAATAAATAAACGGAATGTTGTTTCAGCCGGTTTCAGCTGTGGCTTTTGCCGTCACGCCGGTGAAAATGATTTTTGCCGGATTCTGCATGGGATTAAAACCGAGATTAAAACCTTGATGAAAACGTAAAAAAAACACAAAAACAAAAAGTGAGCTCCTTTAAGTATGGTGGGTTTGGTTTGAACGAGGGTGATGGTGGTTCGATTTTCCTCAGCCTTATCGCGGGATCATATGGGAGAAACATTGTAATTGTTGGATTGCCAAGTCGTTTGCCAATGCCGAAAAGATATCATGCAGCCAAGAAAGACAGCAAAACCCGCACAAGAATATGCCGTCTTTTTCGGCTTGAAAAAAAAAACACGTGTCGTTCTCCTTGAGGATTGCTTTGTCGTTTCGGTGCAACTCCAGAACAAGTGCGAGAAATTAGTTTCTGACACGATTTTTCGTATTCTTATTGCTGACTGCGCAAAACCGAACTCGGAGCGGACGGAACTGACGTAATCCGATCAATATGGGCTGGAACCACCTGAAAAAAAAATCTGAAGAAATTTGGCACCGATTCGACCTACCTTGATGAGCGACAAATGTATAATGAATATTTTTCTCAAGTCTCAAGAGTAGCAATGCGAGCTTGTTAATCATTTAAAAGTTTATATTTCAGAAAATCATACCAATGCTTAAATAGCAACCCAGGCTAAATTTATTAATAATCCTTGCAACAATTAAAATTTGAAAAAGCATAAAAAGGAATAAATATTAAGCTAATAAGCTTTTTTCATTTTATCCGTGTACGGCTTCCCGATATTCGGTAGAATACCAATAATTCTCGGGTACTTTTTCAAAACGGCGTATGTCGCAAATTGTAAACAAACCCGTTTTCAACAGAATATGGCATGAGATTCATGGAAAAATGTGTAGATTTTCAAAGCGGCATGGAAATGTGTTTTTAAAAATGTTAATCATGTTGTTGCATAACGGTGTAACATCATTGTTGGAAATATTGCACATACACCGCTTAGCAGAAAATGTATTTTAAAAAGTTTTTTCGAGCAACTAAATAGTTTAAAACATTTTTCATCACTGATTTCAAAATTGCTAGTATATTCTGATTTTCGTTAAGAAAAACAATTTATACGTTGTTTTTCTGCAGCAAATGTTGTTACGTCGTATTGTAAGTGTTGCAATTTTTTTGTCGCATGTGTGTGAAACGTTTCAACTTGACGCAACATTTCGACGTATCAACAATGCAGCGTACGGAGCAGCGTAACATTTCGACGAAAGTAGCATGACCTCGGTCATGCTTACGTATCAAAACGACGTATGTGATTTATCTGTTGCAAAACGTTGTAACATATATTTGTATCAAAATAACTGAAATGTTCACACGCAGTGCAGATTTCAGAGTCAGTGACGATTAACCTTTTCATAATGTATCGTTGAGGTGTATTCAATTGCAATAAAAACGATTAGTTTCTAAATAGGAATAAAAATGAAATCTGAAAACTTCCAAGCTCATTTTCTCAGCTTGATCAAAATGTTACATACGCCGATTTGAAAAAGTTCCCGAGAAATATTTGAAATCATTAAAATTAAGTTTTAAGACATTAACATTGCCGTTCCCCTCGATTTTTTGCGCTTACTCTGAATAGCCGTAAAAGTAATCGGGAAAATCTTGATAGCGAGTAAATCCACAATATGCAAATATTATCTGTATACAGGTTCGGTTGCAAACTTGACTAGTGAATAGCAGGCCATGACTTTGCCTCTTCGTCGGGCACGCCCGGAGTTGCACGCTCGGGAAGGAAGCGCACAAGCGATCAAATCAACGGGTTGCTCGTTCGGCGGAACTAGGCCACACAGAGAGCGATTTCTGCAATCCCTGATGAACAATGTGCAGAAGTACCGATAATTAATACCGATTTTCCAATAGACCAATGCAAGATCTTGACTTAACCTCACTTATTTGACAGTTCACAGAGCTTGTTTACAGGGTGTTAGAATTAAAATCGATCAGCCGGAAATAAAAATCCGTAATTTTCGCTCAAAATCATTTTGATCCGAATATTCTAGTGATATGCTTTAATTCCTACCATAAATCAATCACGAAAGACATCAATATTCTTAATCAATCGCAAAGCAGTTTTTCCAGGGGGGTAATATGCGGTGCATCGCGCCTCCTCTGCATGTAGTATGAAGCAAATGTAAATAAACAATCCCACATTTTTTTGTTAGTCAGCAGTAGTGTAGATTAACCAATATCCTACAAGATTCCAGTTCAAAAAATGTTATACTTGCCAAGCGGGGTGGCCCAGGGTGGCCCGCCCTTTTCAAGCGGCGAGGCCCGGATAATACATCTTAGGTAGGCTTGATTTGTTCGTGGATGACAGGCTTACTCCCCCTGAGTTTTTCCAAAAGCTGCTCCAGAGACTAAGTCCCTGTAAACAAGCTCTGTGAACTGTCAACCTACGTCATCTTGCACTGGTCGATTGCCCAAAACCCCAAAACTACCGATAACGAAAAAACTTATCTGGCCTCCCTGCTGTCAGATGTCATTAAAACGTCAAATTGAAAAGCCTTTTAAACTTCGTTGCGTGATGTTTACACTGTGCCAGCAAAGTACTCTTTAATGGGTAAAAAAATGCCCATTATGAAGTTAAATAGTTCAACTCATTAAAAGAGTAAACAGCGTTTACTCATTAATGAGTAAAAGGCCTATACGTCAAATTCAGGAGTACTTTTTACTCATTACAGAAAAAAATATTTTCGGGAAAATGGGTATTTTTCACTCTTAATCGATAAAAAATGTTTTTAATTAAATTAGGGATATTTATCGAAAAAGTGAAGGAATTACGAGGCATGTGTGAAATAATTCTTTATTCAATTATCATACAATAGATACACATCAAGCGAATTTTGCGAGTTAATATATGAAGAGAAATAACTGCAACTTGTGTTTTGCTCGCCCCTCTCGCCCGCCCGCCTATTAAGCAACCCGCCGAACGGATGCCGGGAAACAAGTGAACAAAGCAGGGACATAATAGATACGGCGGCTGCTTCTGAAACCGTTCCCGGAATTGACGTATGTGTTCCCGATCGTCAGGAACAAGGACAGGAACACTTACAGAGTACATGCTATGTAAATACGATATCCTCGCTGGAATGTTTTGGGGCCTACGGCAAAATGGGTTATTTATTGGAGGTGGTTTAGATTGTGAGGAGCATCGTAATTACCTTCGCAAAGTCTGACTTCTTTTTGATGCCGGATGAGTCCAACTGGCTGAAGTACAGCTGCTGTATCCCTCGTATCCCTTCATGATGAACAGCATCAATTATTCGTCGAAGTCTCGGATTCTGATGGTATTTTTTTCTGGAATGATAGGTGAGATCAACATGGAAACGTTCTGAGCTTTTAGCATGAAACTTACTATTTTCATGAAGGCTTCTCCAGCTCCTGGTTCTCGTTGATTGCCATTTTCAATAATCAGCCCTACCATTCACGGCGGGGAACTGCACGTGTGGAAGTATATTTTGTTATTTTAGAATACATTTCAAACAACAAATTTGGTGTAATGCTATACGATCAACAACTCGTTTGTTTGAAAAGTATATTTTGTTTTTCACTCATTAAAGAGTATCAGCGAGGAACTTGAAAATGGGCATAAAATATTCATTATATAAAATACATAATTACCCATTATTTTGACAGTTCCATATATCGTCAAAAAAGGGGTGATTTTTACTCTTTAAAGAGTATTGTCGGGTTTACAGTGTACGTAAACTTCGGGTTTACTTTTTCTGTGCTTTGTGAAAAAATCAGCTTTAAAACTTTATAAATCGAGTGAAATTTGTTTTCAAGTGTAAAAACGGGGCCGATATGTTCCGCCTGCTGGTTGCCGGCAGCGAATCGCTGATTCGTGGCTGTTCAGCGCTGCAACCCCTGCGAACGCTTGCGAGCTCCAGCGCTTCACGAAACACCGCATGCTTTATCAGCAGTCATCGCCGGCTGGGAGATCCGTCGACGAATGTTAATAGACAGCTGCTTCAACCCATTCTTCCGGCGTTGCATAACTCTAGAGGAACCAGCTTCTTCAATAAATGTATGCGTTTTTGTAAATTAATGGCGAAGATTTAGCGATCCTAAAAAAAATATTTTATTTCCAGTGCCAGCGCAGGAGATCTGGAAGGGTGTCATCTCGGTCAGTAATGCCGGTAAGAAGCGAGGACGAGGAAAGGGGTCCGGACGCATCACTCCGAAGGATTTGAATAAGGGCCAAATTATCGGTTTCGGTAAGGCAAACATTGTGTGGCCCGGCCTGTCTGCGCCGATAATCCGAGGACGCGAGTTAGTGAAGCAGCAACAGCTCCCGGAAGACAAGGAACGAGAGGCCAAACTGAAAAAGATTCGCGATGAGATGGTCAATTTTAAGCGATTGAAGCTGAGTCCACTGGAGCGAGGTTGGTCTGGTTCTAAAATGCCGGGGCGAAGCATCGGTCCCCCGGATGCCATTGGAGAGGATCGGTTTGAAGGATTTGAAACAACGGTTTTGGAACTGAAAACCGTAGTCAACATGAAAGGTAATCTTGGCCGGAAGAGACGTGTATCTGCGATGACCATCACTGGAAATGGCAACGGTTTGGCTGGCATCGGATTCGGCAAGGCCATCGACATAAGGGCTGCGTTGAAAAAGGCGAAAAATCGCGCCGGCCAGAAGCTGATGTACTTTGAGCTGTGCAACGGTCATACAGTTTTCCACGACTTTTACTGTGCCTTTGGGGCGACAAAAATGTTCGTAGAGCGTAAACCGGAAGGCTACGGCTTGAGATGCCATCGGGCGATTAAATCGGTTTGTGAAGTGCTAGGAATCAAGGATCTCCGCGCCAAGTGTGAGGGTTCTACAAATGTGCAGCATGTGGTCAAGGCTTTCTTCATTGGATTGCTGCAGCAGAAAAATCATCAACAAATTGCTGAAGAAAAAGGTTTGCATGTCGTTGAACTTCGCCCAGAAAACGGGAAGTTCCCGAAGGTGGTGGCAAGTCCGACCACATGTCGAAAAGAGGAAGATTTGGAGAATAACGAAATCTTGGACTATACACAATATTGCATGGATGGCAAGATTCAGCTTAAAAGGAAGAAGTTTCCACCATTCTACACGAAGGAGCGCTCTTATGAGATATACCTGAAAAAGCGAGAGTATCTACGCAATCAAGACAAGGTGCGATTAAGGTTGCTAGCAGAGACAGGGGAAGTCCGTAGTTTCCTAACGGAAAAGTATCCGGAGTGCAAAATGGGACCGGCTCCGAAGGAAGAGTAGATATTGTAACAGCAGATATGTAACTTTGAATATATCTTATCAAATGGAAATACCAAGAGTTTGTTTATTTTGTTTCGACAATTTAGTTTATCTTCCATTCTCTTAATTAAGAGCCAAGCTTGGTTTTGCAGCACCGTTGCACGAGTTTTGCTACCGGCTTCAGTGATGAATTGTACTGTCCGATCAATTCCTACAACGCGTTTTTTTAGAGCAGCTCGAAAACTTCGCCAAAATTGAATTTTGAGGCTTTCAGTGTTTTTTTAGAGTCTTCGACTCTCGTTCATCAACTTGAAATACCCAGTGTCTAGGGAAAACTTTGAACCCTTGGCGCCCTCCATGCCCAAGCGTTTGATCAGCTTCCGGACGAAAACACTCTGATCCAGCGTGAACGAACCATCCGCATCCCGTGTGACACGAATTCCCAGAAAACAGTTGACGTTTCCGAGCTTGGAGATCTTCAACTTGTTCTACTGCCGTGCGCATCCGATCAGTATGTCGTATTATGAGATACACCCAATCACTGCGAGAGTTAGGTCGAATGACTAGAGTGGTATGTGTTAGTGCGAATTGAATGAAAGAGGTGAGCATCCAAGTCAGACTCACATGGCATGATACGGTCGAGCACAAAAGTCAGACTCACATGGAGCGTTACCGCGAATACAAGCATGGCGTGCCTGAGCGTGTACCAGGTGGTTGGGTGAGCATACAAGTCAGTCTCACACGGTATGTAAGAGGTGAGCATTCAGCGAAAAACGTACTCTTGAAGGAACTTTTGGTTAATTGGGTGGCCGCCTGCTTCAGGCCGTAAATGCTTTTACGAAGCCTGCAGACCTGCCCTTCCTTTCCTTTTACGGCAAATCCAGGCGGTTGCCGCATATAAACCTCTTCCGCCAGCGTGCCATATAAATAGGCCGTTTTGACGTCCAAATGTTTGACGATCCAGTTGTGGTGGCCGGCGACGGTCATGAATACACGAAGAGTACACTGCTGAGCGACCGGAGCTAAAATCTCGTCATAATCCGATCCAAAACGCTGGGCGAACCCTTGCGCGACAAGCTTGGCCTTATACCTTCCGACGTTTCATTCTGCATCGTACTTCCGCTTGTAAATCCACCTTTCGTTTCGCCGGAGAGTGGACAAGCTCCCATGTTTTGTTGGACATCAATGAACGGTACTCCTCTGTCATCGCAGCTATCCACTTCTTCTTCTAACCGCAAGTAATCGCTTCCTTGTACGTGCTCGGTGTAGCTGGAATACGATAGTTGGTTCGTCTGTTTCGAGTGCTACCATGCCCATCTTGTAATCGCTAAATCTCTCTGGCAACTATCCGCGGGTTGCGCGTCGCCGATACGGCTGCTCCGCTGGCTGTCCGCCGCTTGGCTGGACTTCTGCTTCAGATTCGGCAACATTTTCTTCTCCACTCGAAAACACTTCCGAAGTATCGTAAAAGTCTTCCGCTTAATCACTATTCGGCTTCTCGTTCATTTTGGGAAGCGGGTCCAACTCCACAATCGAACCATCAGCATCTGGAACCTTTGCTGGCACTTCCGTCAAATTTCCCGCCGGCGGCAGTACTTCCGACGCCGACGATCTTCCCTGTGCCTTCTCCGATCCGAATTCCAGGTTCTCCATGAAGCTTATGGTGATTCTTCCGGTGTCCTTATCCAAAAAACGTACCCCACGAATACCATCTTGCGCGCCTTCACTTCCATCTTTCTGCGTCTTTCCGCTGGTATCTGCACCCAGGCTTCACTTCCGAAGATTCTTAGATGCTCGAAAAACGGTTTGCGACCATACCAGCGTTCAAAGGGACTCATACCAATCGATCGTGATGGCAAACGATTTTGTAAATACGTTGCCGTTAGCACTGCTTCACCACAATACTTTGCATTCAAACCGGCGCGCCGCGGCGTCCAGCAGCATGCACATGGTCATTTCCTTGAGGTAACGGTTACGCCTTTCCACCACCCCGTTTTGCTGCGGTGAGTACGGCGCAGTAAACTGGCTGACGATACCTTCACTTTGCAAGATTCCCTGCAGCTTCTTGGAGACATATTCACCACCGCCGTCCGACTGCAGCACTCGAGAAGTCTTCCCGATTTGCGTTTTGCAGAAGAAAACGAAGTCCTTCACTTTTTCTGCTATCTCTGACTTCTTACGCAACTGGTAAACGAGCGACATGCGAGAAAAGTCATCAATGAAGGTCAATAAATATTGATTTCCGCTCGGCGTGGTGGTTAACAAAAGAAAAGAAAAGACCACTGACGTCGGTGTGTACGACATCCAGTATCTCCTTGGATCCACGGTCGGCAGTCTTTGGGAACGGAGTCCGCAACATCTTCCCCTCCAGGCAGCACCGACAGACCGTACGTACACCACAGTCCACCAGTTTCATACCTTCAGCCGCACCGCTCTTGTGAACCGTCCTGATCGCTTCCGCATCCCGATGGCCGAGACGCCTGTGCCACGTATGTTGGCAGTTGTGTGTGTGAGAACGATCGACACTCACCATCGCTTGATCCGGAACACGAAGTCTGTAGAGGCTGCCGTAGCGATCGGCCACCGCCGCTACTTCGCCGCTCTTCTTGAAAATCTGGCAGCTGTGTTCCCCAAATTCAACACGGAAGCATTTATTGGTAAGCGTACTTACCGAAATCAATCCACTTGCGAGCTTCGGGACGAACAACACGCCGGATAGGATTATGTCCACCGGAGTCCGGTACCGATACCTCCCACCACAGCCTTCTCACCGTCAGCTAGCACCTCGCTCATCCCTTTCGATTCCTGCAGCTCGTCGAAGAACTCTCTGCTTCCCGTCATGTGCTTCGAAGCCCCGCTGTCGACAAACCAGCTATAGTGGACTCCACTTTCCCGGCAACTCATGCCAGGGGTCCGTCGAAAACGTTTTGCACTTGCTTCGCTTTATTCGACTCGTCCTTCCGTTGTTTACCTTCATCCGGCTTCCTTCCGGACGCCTTCTGGAGGCTCCTACAATTCCTCATCAGGTGACCGGGTTTCTTGCACGAAAAACATACCCGCGTCTCCTGGTTTCCACTGGCACCACTGTCGTTCCGTGGTGGGTGATTCTTCGGACGATAGTCCACCTTCAGTGCCTTGCCACCCGTCGCTCCCGATGATCCGAAACGTTCACGTCGCTTCTCGGCTTCGGCGAGTAGTTTGGACTTCACCAATTCCAGCGTTAGATCCGCGCTGGGACGCTGCTCTAGTGCGGTCACCAGAGCGTCAAAAGAATCCGGCAAAGAGCAAAGCAGCATCGCGACCTTTAACTTATCCGGGAGGGGATCACCTACATCCGCAATTCGCTGTAGCAACTCCGTGAACCGCTGCAGATGTTCCTCCATATCGGCGTCTTCTTTCAACTCCAGATGGGTGAGTTTCTTTAGAAGATAGACTTCGGACCCCTTATCGTGGTAGTCCTTCAAGGCTTGCCACGCATCTTTCGCACTGGTGCAGCTCCTCACAAGGCTTGTTTGGCTGTCATCAATTATTATTATTTATTCAGACTAAGGCCGAAGTGGCCTGTGCGGTATATAAGAGTCTTCTCCATTCGGCTCGGTCCATGGCTACACGTCGCCAACCACGCAGTCTACGGAGGGTCCGCAAGTCATCTTCCACCTGATCGATCCACCTTGCCCGCTGCGCACCTCGCCTTCTTGTGCCCGTCGGATCGTTGTCGAGAACCATTTTCACCGGGTTACTGTCCGACATTCTGGCTACGTGCCCGGCCCATCGCAGTCGTCCGATTTTCGCGGTGTGAACGATGGATGGTTCTCCCAACAGCTGATGCAATTCGTGGTTCATTCGCCTCCTCCACGTACCGTCCGCCATCTGCACCCCACCATAGATGGTACGCAGCACTTTCCTTTCGAAAACTCAAGTGCGCGTTGGTCCTCCACGAGCATCGTCCAGGTCTCGTGTCCGTAGAGGACTACCGGTCTAATTAGCGTTTTGTAGATTGTCAGTTTGGTACGGCGGCGAACTCTATTCGATCGGAGCGTCTTGCGGAGTCCAAAGTACGTACGATTTCCAGCCACTATGCGTCTCCGAATTTCTCTGCTGGTGTCATTTTCGGCAGTCACCAGTGAGCCCAAGTACACAAATTCTTCTACCACCTCGATTTCGTCACCACCGATGCAAACTCGCGGTGGGTGGCTCACATTGTCTTCTCTTGAACCTCTTCCTATCATGTACTTCGTCTTCGACGTGTTGATGACTAGTCCGATCCGCTTAGCTTCCCTCTTTAGTCTGATGTAGGCTTCCTCCATCTTCTCAAAGTTACGTGCCATAATATCTATGTCGTCGGCGAAACCAAATAGCTGGACGGACTTATTGAAAATTGTACCACTCGTGTTAATCCCTGCTCTTCGTATTACACCTTCCAAAGCGATGTTGAATAGCAAACACGAAAGACCATCACCTTGCCGTAACCCTCTGCGGGTTTCGAAGGGACTCGAGAATGCCCCTGAAACTCGAACTACGCACATCACCCGATCCATCGTCGCTTTGATCAACCGTGTCAGTTTATCCGGAAAACCGTGTTCGTGCATTAGCTGCCATAGCTGGTCCCGATCGATTGTATCATATGCGGCTTTGAAGTCGATGAATAGGTGATGTGTGGGCACGTTGTATTCGCGGCATTTCTGCAGTACTTGGCGAATGGCAAACACCTGGTCCGTGGTGGAGCGTTCGCCCATAAAACCCGCCTGGTACTGCCCCACGAGCTCCCTTGCAGTTGGTGCTAGTCGACGGCATAAAATTTGGGAGAGTACCTTGTAGGCGGCGTTCAGCAATGTGATTGCGCGGTAGTTGCTACAATCCAGCTTATCGCCCTTTTTGTAGATGGGACACACGACACCTTCCATCCACTCCTGCGGCAAAACTTCCTCCTCCCAAATCTTGGTAATTACCCAGTGCAGCGCTCTAGCCAGTGCCTCACCACCGTGCTTAAATAGCTCTCCTGGTAGTTGGTCAACCCCAGGGGCTTTGTTGTTCTTGAGCCGGCCAATCTCCTCTTGGATTTCCTGGAGATCCGGAGCCGGTAGAATTATGTCCTGCGCGCGTTCTCCCAGGTCCATCACCATACCGCCATCTTCGTCAGCCACATCGCCATTCAGGTGTTCTTCGTAGTGCTGCCGCCACCTTTGGATCACCTCACGCTCGTTCGTAAGAAGGTTCCCGTTTATGTCCTTACACATATCGGGCTGTGGCACGTGGCCCTTACGTGATCGGTTTAACTTCTCATAGAACTTTCGTGTGTTATTAGCGCGGTACAGTTGCTCCGTTTCTTCAGTCGTTTCTCTGATCCGGGGGCACCGTGCCAAGTGCAGCGGTTGCGGTGCTACCAATGGCGGATCGAATATCTCTCCAGCCATCTTCAAGAGATGCTGCGCCTAGCTGCTCTTCCGTTGGAAGTGCCACTTCCAGCTGCTGCGCGTATTCTTGGGCTAGTCTACCGTCTTGTAGCCGCCCAATGTTAAGCCGCGGCGTCCGACTTCGACGCGTGTTGTACACCGTCGAGAGTTTTGAGCGCAGGCATACTGCAACGAGGTAGTGGTCGGATTCAATATTCGCACTGCGGTAAGTGCGGACGATCGTGATGTCGGAGAAGAATTTACCGTCGATTAGAACGTGGTCGATTTGGTTTTCCGTTTCTTGGTTAGGTGATCTCCATGTGGCCTTGTGGATATTTTTGCGGGGAAGAAGGTGCTTCGGACTACCATTCCGCGGGAGGCTGCGAAGTTTATGCATCGTTGGCCGTTGTCATTCGATACGGTGTGCAGACTATCCGGTCCGATGACCGGTCTATACATTTCCTCCCTTCCTACCTGTGCGTTCATGTCACCGATGACGATTTTAACGTCCCGCAGTGGGCATCCATCGTATGTCTGCTCCAGCTGTGCGTAGAACGCTTCTTTCTCGTCGTCGGGTCTCCCTTCGTGTGGGCAGTGCACGTTGATGATGCTATAGTTGAAGAAACGGCCTTTAATCCTCAGCTTGCACATCCTTGCGTTGATTGGCTGCCACCCAATCACGCGTTGGCGCATCTTACCCAGCACTATGAAGCCGGTTCCCAGCTCGTTGGTGGTGCCACAGCTTTGGTAGAAGGTAGCCGCTCGATGCCCGCTTTTCCACACTTTCTGTCCTGTCCAGCAAATCTCCAGCAGCGCCACGACGTCGAAGTTGCGGGGATGTAATTCATCGTAGATCATCCTGTCGCAACCTGCGAAACCTAGCGACTTGCAATTCCATGTTCCAAGCTTCCAATCGTGATCCTGTATTCGTCGCCTAGGTCTTTGCCGATTATATCGAGTCGCATTATCTCTTATATTGTTCGTAATGATTGGTTTTCTAGGCGGCTTATTGGGCCTGCGCAAACCTCCTGTCTCGTCGGAGGGCCGTCGTGTCAGGGCTGTTTAGCGTCCCACCTAACACCAGGACTTGGGCTTGTGCGCTTTGAGCGGCACACGGTCGCTTTGGTGGAGCCTACTTGCGGATACATGCAGCTTTTTATAGAGGTTTAACAGGGCCCACTGTCAAACCCCACCACATCCTAGGCAAGCCCCACAACTCGCAGATGGCCTGGGGAGGGATCGTCAAGCCCTTGGACATAGTCCCTGCTGCCCGGTGTGTTATTTATTGGCTGTCATCAATACGAAGGCCAATCGTCGCACGGTCCTTCAGATCCGCCTTGGTCCAATCGTCGGTGACCGGTTGTGGTTGGGGCTTGCTGATAACATCCCACAAATCCTCCCGAACCAACATCTCCATACGAAATTTCCAGGATTGGTAGTTGTGGTTCGACAGCCTCGAGAATGGGAACCTCTGTTGATCCGCCATCTTCCTCTTCCACTCTCCGAACTAGTGCTCGCGACGAAAACTTTCCCGACACTTTCCCGACGTTTACGACCGAAACTTTACTCAACTCGCGTTACTTTCGCTGTGCTCTGCTCATAACTTGTTGGCGAACAGACGGGCGGACACCGGGACAAATCCTCCGGAAACGTGTCAATAAGCGCGAAGTAAAACGAAATATAACTGCGGACTCAGGGCGTATTCACGTATCGGCGCTACACACCAACACACTGGGGGTAATCAGTTATCTGCGGAAGCTGGAGAGCACGTACCGCTTGATGTGTTATCGCTTTAACCTGTCGCCATGTTAAATTTCGGTCAACTTCTTTTATTTCAACCGTCTAAGACGAATTAAGTAGGTACTCTTTATTTAATTCCACTAGTTAATTTTCGTTATCTTTGCTTTTATTTATTTATTGAGGCTTCGCCGCCATGAGCCTCTGGGTCTGTTTTTGCTGCGATGTCCTGCTGGGTGTAGGGTTCTATTATTGTACTATGACGTCATAGTGCATGACGGGCACGAAGACACGGAAACGGTGATATGGGTCAAACACAATTGATACGTTTGCGTGCGTTTTGACAGTTTTCCCATGAGAGTTGGGAGACGGACGTAGCGACAGGAGTGAACAAGAGGTGCATTAATCCGGATTCATTGCGGTGGAGCTTGTTGTTTGAGATCCAAGTGTGAGGCCACCAGGCCCAAATTATATACCGCATGCATCTGTTAATGATCACCTGCAGCCTTTTGTCGCGACCAGGCCAACCAAAGCTCCTCATCGGAGCTAATGCTGCTACCTTCGAACGACAATTTAAGTAAAGAGCAGTTTTACCCGCTCTCTGACTTGATCGTCATCGGGAACTGCTACCTCCGGTGAAATTTCAACCAGCAGGGGCGGTGCCACCAGCCACGGCTTTAGGCTGACATAGCGGAGTCCAAAATACGTACGATTTCCAGCCACTATGCGTCTCCGCATTTCTCTGCTGGTATCATTTTCGGCAGTCACCAGTGAGCCCAAGTACACAAATTCTTCTGCCTCCCGATTTCATCACCACCGACGCAAACTAGCGGTGGGTGGCTCACATTGTCTTCTCTTGAACCTCTTCTTTTCATGTAATCGTCTTCGACGTGTTGATGACTAGTCCGATCCGCTTAGCTTCCCTCTTCAGTCTGATGTAGGCTTCCTTCATCTTCTCAAAGTTACGTGCCATAATATCAATGTCGTCGGCGAAGCCAAATAGCTGAACGGACTAATTGAAAATTGTACCACTCGTGTTAATCCCTGCTCTTCGTATTACCCCTTCCAAAGCGATGTTGAATAGCAAACACGAAAGACCATCACCTTGGCGTAACCCTCTGCGCATTTCAAAGGGACTCGAGAATGCCTCTGAAACTCGAACTACGCACATCGTCGCCTTGATAAACCGTGTCAGTTTATCCGGAAATCCGTGTTCTTGGCTGTCATAGCAGGTCCCGATCGATTGTATCATATGCGGCTTTGAAGTCGATGAATAGATGATGTGTGGGCACGTTGTATTCGCAGCATTTCTGCAGTACTTGGCGGATGGCGAACATTTGGTCCGTGATGGAGCGTTCGCCCATAAAACCCGCCTGGTACTGCCCAACGAACAGTAACGGTGATAGAATACATCCTTGCCTCACACCAGCTACGACCCGGTTAGGGTCGGACAATACCCCATTGGGCAACACTCTACACGAGAACGCCTCGTATTGTGCATCGATGAGGCCGATGATTTTGTCAGGAACTCCCTTGAGTCTCACGGCGCTCCACATATTCTCGTGATTGAGACGGTCGAAAGCTTTTTCATAGTCAATATATACCAAGTAAAGAAACTTTTGGAATTCGTTGACCTGCTCCAGAATGATCGCTCGAGAATGGTTCAAATAGGATCTTCCGATACGGAATCCGGCCTGCTGCCGCCGCAGAGTCGCATCGATCTTCTCCTGAATCCGGACTAGGATATTTTTGCACAGAGCTTTGAGAATGGTACACAGCAACATAATGCCTCGTCAGTTAGGTCACCTTTTTTGGGCACCTTACCTTACCATACATTGCGTCCAGTCGACCGGGAAAATGGTGGTGTCCCAGATATTACGAAATAAGCTATGCAGTAGTTGACCGGATGTCATGGGATCAGCTTTGAGCATCTCGGTGAGATATCATATAGAGAGTCGAATGTCCCTAGTTGCTCTCTCTCCTTCGTCACTTGTCCCATCGACATGAACGTTTCACTTACTTCTCAAGAGCCGAGTATCGTTGACGGGCTAAGGCATTGGCTCCTGTGGTTTTCGTTCGCACTATCGCGGCTTTGGCTTCTCTTCAATCCTCTATCTTTCTCCAGGTCTCATCGGTGATCTATTGTTTTCTCTGGCATGAAAAGGCATTCTTGATGGCGGTCCATTGGTCTTCCACACTGCCATCTGGAATATCTGCAGCACGCGTCTCCAATTCTTCATTGAAGGACTGTTTCATCGTGGCATCTTTCAGTCGGCGTGTGTTGAACCCTGCTGACAAAACCGCACAATCCGCAGGCGTATTTAACCGACGAGGAGGTTATGATCAGGCGTTTTATCGGCACTACGTCTATTTCGTACATCGAGAAGGTTCCGTTTCCAGTTTTTGGCTGATGCAGTTGTGGTCAATTTGATTTTTGTAAGGCCGTCACAGGAGAACCACGTGACGTTGTGAACTCGTCGATGGTGAAGAGCGATCCCTCGATCAATATGTCTTTATTACCACAGAATTCTGCGAACAGCTCTCCGTTTTCGCTCATTTCTCCGAGACCATGGCGTCCCATAATGGGCTCATGGTCGCTCATACATATCTTGATATCACACTTCGGAATTCTATTTACGTCGGCATTTAGTTGACTGTAGTAGTTCTCTTTGACTTGCAGATCGGCAGCATCGATTGACGCATAACATTGGATTATAGTAAAGTGTCGGACCCGTGTTCTAAATCTGGCAACGATTATCCTTTCACTTAAAGGTTCCCACTTCATAAGCGCAGAGTGTGCCTGAGCGCTTAGTAGGAAGCCAACTCCGCGATGCCGGGGAGCGTGTTCACCTCGTAAACCAGAGTATAGCAGAACTTGTCCCGACGACATTCTGTGTTCTCCAAACTTTGGCCAACTGACTTCACTCAGTCCCAGGCCCAGGATCGCAAGCGTCATGCGGCGTGCCTTATTGGCAAGTTGTGCCAATTTACCCTGCTAGGCTAGGGTTAAAACGTTCCATGTTCTTATCCATGTCCGTTGTTTTGCGCTAAAAGTCGTTGCCATAAAATCAGTCCGTATTCTTCATTATCGAATTATCAAACCAATTGATGTTTCGGGAACAGTAGATTGTTGGCCCAAGGTTCCCTATCCACCGGGATGGGGCTGCCAACTTAGGTATAGCTTCCGGGGAATAGCATTTCATACTCAGCCGCTGGATGCCAGAACAGACGCTGTTGGAGCCGCACCTCCTTGGTGAACAGACGCTCGATCAGTCGGGTAATATTTGTTTAAAGTCCCACCCAACACCAGGACTAGGCTAGTGTGCTTTGAGTGGCGCTTTGGTAGGGCCTCCTTGCGGACACATGCAGCTTTTTAAAGAAGTTCTACAGAGCCCACTGTCGAACCCACCACATCCTAGGCAGACCCACAGGACGCACCCACTCACTCTAGCTGATGTCAGAAGGACAACATTGCCTAGACTACACTACCAGCTAAGAAGGCAACACTTAGCTGGCGGTCAATTGTCATCGGAAGACCCGTGGAAATGTGAGTATTGAAACTTGTGAAGACCAGAGCTATGGTAGGCGCTCCTTTCCGGATGTCAACTCACCCTTTCGTAGCACAGTATCCCCAATACGCATACTCCAGCCACCATCAGTGGATAGGTGCTTAGAGTCCGAACATAAGGGACTGTAAGGGCCCAGACCGTAGCCTGTATCATCGATGTGGTAAGGAAAGAGTACAAAGCGCAGGACCTCATTTGTGCCAGCAAGAATCAAGCCCGTAACTACGTCATGACCTTCGTGTTCTTTCGGTGAAGTCAATAAGAAGAAGCCGTTCAAGTATCATAGCTGAACCTTAGCCATTGTGCATCTGCCCACCAGCTGCTGTAGCAGTCGGTCTCGCAGTCGAGGACCAATGTCGCCCTGCTGGCCGACCCGTACGATGCCTCTGCCGATGTCAGCAACTGGGTAGCGGACTGGCGGCACGACGGGACGGTACCTGGTCCGAGAGGTGGTACACTCATTTGCTGAGGATGTTGCGATAACCATGATCAATGGCCTGTTCTACTGTAGCTGCTCTGCCCACCAAGGTGGTCGACAGGTTATCTTCTAACCTAGTGGGTTGGAAGCCGGTCGTCATAGCGGGAGATTTCCATGCTTGGGCATAGCAGAAGAGTGAACGCATAGGTGTGAGTATGAACTGCTCATGCCGATGTGGGACGGTCGTAGTGTAGAACTATTGGTACCTATCGCCATCGACATCTCGTGGAATGGCAGAGCGAGCATCCATATAAGCCTCACATGGGATGAGTGCCTGTGCGAGTGTGAATGAGTGAGTACAATAAATACTTCCTATCTCCCAGAAATAATGCTGGGAGGCAGTTCCTGGTGCAAGCTGGCAAGATGGCGGAGCGCAAGTGACTTTAGTGGGTATGACCAGTCACCAGAGTGGAGAAATCACACACTCCAGTACACTTCCGTGTGGTAGTTTGGCAACTACTAAGCACGTGTGTGGAAATGCATTGTCTTCAGTACATCCAAAGTTAATTGCCTATATGCCGGGTATTAAGCCACCCGGAGTGGTAATTAATTACTATGTCTGAAACTTGATTATGCATATGTACAACATGTGATGGATTTAGTTCGGAAAAGGTATTGAAGGGTAACCGCCCCTTCGGTGGGGTTTGATCCCACGACCCCAGTTCGCATGACAGGTGCTTTCCCTACTAAGCTACGAAGGACCTCCGTCGTCCACCGCAGCTTAGCGGGTACTGATGAAACCAAATTCCAAGCACCAGGTACCAGCCGATCTCTCGCAATACATTTTCAGAACTAACTCTCTCAAATGTATTTTTGTACACATGCCAACCAAGTAGGATGAGTATTTAGTATGGTCCTTGGTTGGCATGTGTACAAAAATACATTTGAGAGAGCCCTTCTCGACGCCGTGTGGTCTAGAGTCCTATAAAAAGAGTACCGTCATATTTCACGTTTGACATTTGACGTACTAAAGTAGAACGAAATAATTTCATCCTCTCCTGGAGATTAGTAAGGAGTAAAATTTATTCGATTCAGTACATTTTGCACTGCTTCCTAACCATAGCCAACTCGGAATATTGGAGTTGTCTTTACAATTTCTTGGCCTAGTAACCATAAACACATTTTGGTAGACATAGGTAACCATAGAATTTTTATCAGTGTAGAATAATTCTGCCAGTTGTTTAAAACTAAAACTAAAATTTCCAATGATTTTCCGTACAGACACTGGAAATGGACTTGTTATCCTACGGAAAGAGATACGCGAATAAAGTTGAAATGGCTATTTAAAAACGAGTGTTCGGAATATGAGTCATGATCAGGATTTGAGTCAAAACGGTACTACTCAAATATGTCATATGTCAAACACATGGTATATATTTGTAACCATACCTAAATTCTAATTTCAAACGTTTTAAAATGTGTCTGATTTCCACATACTTCCCCTACTACTCGACGAAATAAAATTCATCCAACTATTTTCAACAAAGTTCATTCTAACTATCCAGCGGCCACGCACGACCATTATCGACAAAAGAACAATATTTTCGCCTCTAACTGCCACTGTTTGTGTTTGCCCAGCACTTGAATGTTAATTACTTTTTTCCCTGTCAAATTATTTCTAAACACGCTTACCAGGTTTGCCATTTCAGTTGCAGGACAGCATCCGAGGTTCCACCCCCCACGTCTACCGCGTTTCGGCGCGAGGTTTTATTTATGGAAGCCCGAATGGGGTGGGGAACAAACACGGGCGCACAATAAAAACGATATTTTCCAAATTAATATTAAAATAGTACAGCCAACCCCCGTTTCGATTTGCTACCGGAACGTGCGTGTAATTGGGATTTGGATCAGACAGTAGCAACTCTGCTTGCGCGCCTCACACGCTGTCCCATCTATTCACCATCGTCGTCGTTGGTTCAAATTTTCACCTTCGCCATAGAGACGGATTTCCCCCTTCGGCAACCACCAGCACTGACTGGCTGGATACGTGTTAGTTCGCTTAGCTTACCATGGCAGTCAGCTTCGGCGGCATTGTCAAGTGGTTTGTTATTTTTGCTACATTTTCCAATATTTACCCTTGGAACAATGGCGAAATGACTTCACGACGAAGCGTTAGTTGAAACAGGTTGAACTGGAATTGCCCGAAGCGTTGTTTGTATACCTAATCGATTAAGGAATGTCCTAATCTCAGGTTCTACTATGGATTCACAATCAAATAGAGTAGGGACACGGCAGGTATTTTCGTCTGTTCGTCATAGTCTCGAAAACCAATAAAAGAGACGCTTTTTTGTAAAACTCATACGTACCAAATCGTAAGCTCAGGAGAAACGTTCTGCTATAGTGGAGTTCTAGCAAATGTACGTTGCTTTCGTTGCTTTTAGCCCCTATGACGATGGACGGAAATACCTGCCGTGTCCCTATTTCGTTAAGTGTAGAACAATAGAAGTCTTTAATTTAAATTTGTTTCTATAGTCATATTATATTTTGCAACTCTTATTCCTACCTCCCTGTGGTACCCTACCGGAGTACGAGCAACCTTATCATTTATCTTTATTTATTATTTTCACTAACATTATGTACCCGGCTTTGGGACTGAAAAGTAAATTATGCAATTAAAATGTCTAATTGCAGCACCAAACACGCATAGGCAGATAGATTGACAGAAATATAGATCGATACATAGATGCAACAGGGGCAGCAGGGACTATGTCCAAGGGCTTGACGATCCCTCCCAGGCCATCTGCGAGTTGTGGCGCCTGCCTAGGATGTGGTGGGGTTTGACAGTGGGCCCTGTTAAACCTCTATAAAAGCTGCATGTATCCGCAAGTAGGCTCCGCCAAAGCGACCGTGTGCCGCTGAAAGCGCAAGCCCAAGTCCTGGTGTTAGGTGGGACGCTAAACAGCCCTGACACGACGGCCCTCCGACGAGACAGGAGGTTTGCGCAGGCCCAATAAGCCGCCTTTAAAAACAACTATTACGAACGACATAGAAGATAATACGACTCGATACAATCAGCGGCAACGACCTAGGCGACGAATAAAGGATCACGATTGGAAGCTTGGAACATGGAACTGCCAGTCGCTAGGCTTCGCAGGTTGCGATAGGATAATCTACGATGAATTACATCCCCGCAACTTCGATGTCGTAGCGCTGCAGGAAATCTGCTGGACAGGACAGAAAGTGTGGAAAAGCGGGCATCGAGCGGCTACCTTCTACCAAAGCTGTGGCACCACCAACGAGCTGGGAACCGGTTTCATAGTGCTGGGAAAGATGCGCCAACGCGTGATTGGGTGGCAGCCAATCAACGCAAGGATGTGCAAGCTGAGGATAAAAGGCCGTTTCTTCAACTATAGCATCATCAACGTGCACTGCCCACACGAAGGGAGATCCGACGACGAGAAAGAAGCGTTCTATGCGCAGCTGGAGCAGACATACGATGGATGCCCACTGCGGGACGTCAAAATCGTCATCGGTGACATGAACGCTCAGGTAGGAAGGGAGGAAATGTATAGACCGGTCATCGGACCGGATAGTCTGCATACCGTATCGAACGACAACGGCCAACGATGCATAAACTTTGCAGCCTCCCGCGGAATGGTAGTCCGAAGCACTTTCTTCCCCCGTAAGAATATCCACAAGGCCACATGGAAATCACCTAATCAAGTAACGGAAAACCAAATCGACCACGTTCTAATCGACGGTAAATTCTTCTCCGACATCACGAACGTACGCACTTACCGCAGTGCGAATATTGAATCCGACCACTACCTCGTCGCAGTATGTCTGCGCTCAAAACAACACGCGTCGGAGTCGTCCGCTGCGGCTTAACATTGGGCGACTACAAGACGGTAGACTAGCCCAAGACTACGCGCAGCAGCTGGAAGTGGCACTCCCAACGGAAGAGCAGCTAGGCGCAGCATCTCTTGAAGATGGCTGGAGATATATTCGATCCGCCATTGGAAGCACCGCAACCGCTGCACTAGGCACGGTGGCTCCGGATCAGAGAAACGACTGGTATGACGGCGAATGTGAGCAGTTAGTTGAGGAGAAGAATGCAGCATGGGCGAGATTGCTGCAACACCGCACGAGGGCGAACGAGGCACGATACAAACGGGCGCGGAACAGACAAAACTCGATTTTCCGGAGGAGGAGGAACTGTACCGCGCTAATAACGCACGAAAGTTCTATGAGAAGTTGAACCGTTCACGTAAGGGCCACGTGCCACAGCCCTATATGTGTAAGGACATAAACGGGAACCTTCTTACGAACGAGCGTGAGGTGATCCAAAGGTGGCGGCAGCACTACGAAGAGCACCTGAATGGCGATATGGCAGACAACGGTGGCGGTATGATAATGCACCTAGGAGCACGCGCGAAGGACATGCGACTTCCGGCTCCGAATCTCCAGGAAATCCAGGAGGAGATCGGCCGGCTGAAAAACAACAAAGCCCCTGGAGTTGACAAACTACCAGGAGAGCTGTTTAAACACGGTGGTGAAGCACTGGCTAAAGCGCTTCACTGGGTAATTACCAAGGTTTGGGAGGATGAGGTTCTGCCGCAGGAGTGGATGGAAGGTGTCGTGTGTCCCATCTACAAAAAGGGCGATAAGCTGGATTGTAGCAACTACCGCGCAATCACATTGCTGAACGCCGCCTACAAGGTACTCTCCCAAATTTTATGCCGTCGACTAACACCAATTGCAAGAGAGTTCGTGGGGCAGTACCAGGCGGGATTTATGGGTGAACGCTCTACCACAGACCAGGTGTTCGCCGTACGTCAGGTATTGCAGAAATGCCGCAAATACAACGTGCCCACACATCATTTATTTATCGACTTCAAAGCCGCATATGATACAATCGATCGGGACCAGCTATGGCAGCTAATGCACGAAAACGGATTTCCGGATAAACTGATACGGTTGATCAAGGCGACGATGGATCGGGTGATGTGCGTAGTTCGAGTTTCAGGGGCATTCTCGAGTCCCTTCGAAACCCGTAGAGGGTTACGGCAAGGTGATGGTCTTTCGTGTCTGCTATTCAACATCGCTTTGGAGGGAGTAATACGAAGGGCAGGGATTGACACGAGTGGTACGATTTTCACGAAGTCCGTCCAGTTATTTGGTTTCGCCGACGACATTGATATCATGGCACGTAACTTTGAGAGGATGGAGGAAGTCTACATCAGACTGAAAAGCGAAGCTAAACGGATTGGACTAGTCATCAACACGTCGAAGACGAAGTACATGATAGGAAGAGGCTCAAGAGAGGTCAATGTGAGCCACCCACCACGAGTTTGTATCGGTGGTGACGAAATCGAGGTGGTTGAAGAATTCGTGTACTTGGGCTCACTGGTGACCGCCGATAACGATACCAGCAGAGAAATTCGGAGACGCATAGTGGCTGGAAATCGTACGTACTTTGGACTCCGCAAGACGCTTCGATCGAATAGAGTTCGCCGCCGTACCAAACTGACTATCTACAAAACGCTTATAAGACCGGTAGTTCTCTACGGACACCTACGGATAGACCTGGACGATGCTCGTGGAGGACCAACGCGCACTGGGAGTTTTCGAAAGGAAAGTGTTGCGTACCATCTATGGTGGGTTGCAGATGGCAGACGGTACGTGGAGGAGGCGAATGAACCACGAGTTGCATCAGCTGTTGGGAGAACCATCCATCGTTCACACCGCGAAAATCGGAAGACTGCGGTGGCCCGGGCACGTAGCCAGAATGTCGGACAGTAATCCGGTGAAAATGGTTCTCGACAACGATCCGACGGGAACAAGAAGGCGAGGTGTACAGCGGGCAAGGTGGATCGATCAGGTGGAGGACGACTTGCGGACCCTCCGCAGACTGCGTGGTTGGCGAAGTGCAGCCATGAACCGAGCTGAATGGAGAAGTCTTTTATGTGCAGCAAAGGCCACTCCGGCCTTAGTCTGATGATAAATAAATAAATAAACATAGATGCAACTCGATATGTACACTGTGATCGGTTTCTCAATAGGGCGGCTGTGTTGGTTTGTCTTTGTGTCCTATTTGGTGTCAGGCCATTTGGTTGAATGTCGTTCGGAACAAAGTTGTACCGAAAGGCTATAGGATTACTCCAAAAACAACAACCTTTCTTTTTTTATTTCCTATCTCCCTTCTAAACTTCTTTTTTCCTTTTTTCTTCCCCATCTCTTCTTTCCTCTTACCTATATCTTTCTCCTTTCTCTCATTTTTTCTTCTTCCCTCTGCCTGCTTCTTTTAGCATTTTTCCTTCTTCCTTTTCCCACTTCCTTCTTTCTTCCTCTTTTCCCATCTCCTTATTCCTACAAAAAAAAAATGTTGCGGTCGAAACTACCATTCCGAGGGTTAATTTAAGAATACGCAGCGACGATTTTCAGCAGACAACAAACCCGTTTGATTTTACCATGCGCACAGTAAAAATCAACTGTGATCGTGGTGGAATGTTGTTACATGAACTGAATCAGTGGTGAATTTGTCCGAATGCATGGTTAATTTAACTGAAAATTTGTGGTTGTTTTAAAAACATGGCGTAGTCTACAAAATAGTCATTGTTACCATGGAATTTTTTTCTGTGTATAAGTAACTATCGAGGAATCACGTCGCCATGCAATGTATCAAAGTTGTTCGAGCTGTTCGTCATGGATTCTCTAAATGGGCACTGTAAACCATATATCAGTACCGATCAACATGGTTTTATGGAAAGGCGTTCCACAGCTACGAATCTACTGTGTCTTACATCGATACATACTGCATGCTTATTTGTGATCAAACAGATGTAATTTATACGGATGTAGCTGCAGCATTTGTTTAGTTGAATCACGACATTGGGATCGCCAAGCTTGATAGACTGGGAATTCGTGAGGGTCTGTTCAAATATTACGTAACGCAATAGGGGGTGGTTGTTTTATTTTTGTTACGATTTGTTACGCAAAATATAGGAGGTGGAGTCCTTAGAGAAATTGTTACGCGTA
This sequence comes from Armigeres subalbatus, assembly GCF_024139115.2. Classification (NCBI taxonomy): domain Eukaryota; kingdom Metazoa; phylum Arthropoda; class Insecta; order Diptera; family Culicidae; genus Armigeres; species Armigeres subalbatus. Next base: position 108,402,669 of record NC_085139.1, on the reverse strand, counting down.
ACAATGAGAAAAAATATTTAATTTTTTCAAAAAATAGTTATTGTCTTCAAAATAGCATAAAATACACAAAAAATAATAATTTATTGTATCGTGGTTCAAATTCTACCAAAAACAAGATTTAAAAAAAAAATGTATTTGTTACGCGTTACGCATGGGGTGAGGGTAGTTCTAAATTTTGTTACAGATTGCTACGAGGGGGTGGGGGTTCTTCAAAACAACGTGTTCCGCGTCACGTAATATTTGAACAGACCCTGATAGCCTGCTTCTTGCATGGTTTTGCTCGTACCTTACTAAGCGGCAACTGACAGTTACTCTAGGTGACTGTCGCTCGGAAGGCTTCCGTGCGTTGTCCGGCATACCGGGGAGCCATCTGGGACCATTGATGTTCCTCCTCTACTTTAACGACGTACATCTAGTTGCAGAAAGACCACGGTTATCATTTGCAGACGATCTTAAAATGTATTTGCGCATCTGCTCAATAGCCGATAGTCGCATACTGGACTAGACCGATGCTTTCGCTCTTTAGTACGATCTAAATCGACTGGTAGTTAACCCGAAAAAATGCTCGACCATAACTTTTTCTCGATAGAAACAACCGATCACCTGTCCGGAGCAATTATTGAAAGAGTGCACTGTATGAAAGATCTCGGTGTTCTGTTGGATTCAAAACTGACATACTCGGATCACATTTCATATGTTGTTGAAAAAGCATCCAGGTGTCCTGGATTTGTTATCAAAGTGACTAAGAATTTCACGGACAATTTTACGGAAATTTTTTATTTGCGGCCACAGTAGACGCGAAGTGCGATGCGAAGCGAAGCGTCCACACGCATAGAAATTTTGCTTAGTTGAATCAACAATATTGTTTGTTGAACTCAACTCATTTTGTTTGTTAAAGCAACAATGTTGTTTTGTCGTAACAATAATCAAATTTGGTCTGACTGACAATAATTTTGTCTATTTTAACAAACAAGATTGTTGATTTTGGGTATGTTTTCTAAAACGTGTGTATGAAATTTAGCTTGTAAGTATTTACAAAACTCACATGTTTTCATACACTGAGAAACATTTTATAGTGGAAACTACCATTTCAGGGGTAATATTGAGAACAGTACCGACGTTTTTCAACCGAAGTGCCAATCGTCTTAAAATAACTAAAATATGGTCTATCTTACTATAAAAATAGTATATTCAACCGCTTACATGGTTATTCTTACTGAAAATACAGTAAAATTGTGTAGTAAAATCAACTATTTTGTTTAAGTCTATGCTAAATAACAATTTTTGTGGTGAAATTGAAAATAATATCAATCAGATTTACTACATTTATGGTAAAATTAAGCGTTTTGTCCCTTCAGTTGAAAAACGTCGGTACTGTTCTTAATTTTACCATAAAATTGTCATTTCTACTACAAAGTTTTTTTCAGTGCATGATAATAGTGAAAAAATATTGTTTGAAATTTGTGTTTAGGAACCATTAAAATAATTAGTTTTCAACTGTGTAACTTCGATTTTAACCCAAAAAAGAATAAATCTATTAATAAGGTAAGTGCCTCATGTTTTTATTATTTAAAAATTTTTTTTTTGTGTTTTTACAGCTACGACGGCTACGCTGTGGCTCCCTTCCACCTATTCATTCTGGCAGACATTTTTGGATATTTTTTTTTAAATCTTTATTTAGGTGTTTTTTAATTCTAGATTAAGGTTCAGCACCGATTTTTGGATACTAATAAACATGTGTAGTTATCAAATAAATGAAATATATAGCTTATAAAAAACAAAATTTATAATCTTGTTTGCTCATGATTTTATTGCAATCAATGGAAAATGGAAAATGAAAATACTAATGGTGCCCCTAACCTACAATATCCGGTCAACAAAAACAATAGTTCTTGATTGCTTTGAGAATAGGTCGTATGTGCAAAAGAGAGATTCTCTTTGATCATGCTCTCTTTCGCTAATATATCAGCTAGTTTTGGATGTTTTGCTACATTTCCACTTCAGCATGATAGACAAAGCTATTGTCTTTGGACATCTGCCAAGAGAATCGAAGTAAACTTTTGTATAGTTTCATAATAATCGAAAGAGAATAGATCCAAAGAGAGACTCTTTTGCACATACGACCTATTTTCAAAGCACTCTAGAGTTGATTTGACAAAACTGATTGTCAATTCAACTAAAACATTTGCTATATATACAAATCTGTCAAATTAAGCGGATAACAATCATGTGTGTTTGAATCAACAAACATTTTGGGGTGAATTCAACAAAAATGTTTGTAAGCCCTGAAATAACAAAATTATTAGTTGAGTTCAACCCAATTATATTCAAGTTCAATTATATTTTGTTGAATTTACAATCGTTTTTTCTGCGTGCATACTACATAGTTATATTGCTGCATGATTGAGTGTTTAATTTTGATAAAATATCGAAAACAAAAGTGTGCATAAAAATTACCTCGCCATAACAAAAAGGTGGTAGAGAATTAACACTGTTATTTACATTTTAGAACCAGCACATGTCGGGGTAGGGATTCAGTGCTCCGCCTTCTCCCCCTGATATTAACAATATAGTCCACTTTGTGAATCCCCATATATCAGGCAACATACAGCGCATTCACACCATCTTGCGTCACAAACGGTGACTAACGCTTGAAAACGATAGCCAAGGGGTGAGATAATTGCAAAAATTACACTAATTTTACAAGTTTTGAAAAGTGGTTTCAAAATTAAATTTTTCAAAATTTTATTTTTAAACTCAGATTTTTAAACTCAGAGATTATTTCTAGCATATTACTTCGACATGTAATACTGTATATTGAATCATACGTTAAAGCACCCCTCGGAATGTATCTTTAGATTCCCAAATTGGACGCATAGTCAAATCACTTGCAATCCATTTGTCAAGCCAACACTTCCACATGTGTATAGTACACGTTCACATTAGAGGAGCGTGAGTATTTAGAATGTCTGGTGGCTACACACATTCTTCATTGTAACCGTTCGGTTCCAATATGGACTTGTTGGCTCCACCACAAGTGAATTTCCGTCACCAATCCCTCCCGATACGACCTATCCAAAGATTACTCCTCGGAACTGTCACACTCACTGGTCGAGGATCGTCTCACGAGTGAGTGCGTGTTCAACTTTCACGTCATAGGTACCAAGTGTGTCCAGATGCGATAGACGTTTGAGCAGTTTGAGTTCGGGCAAAATACGCACAGCCCTGTTCAATTTGAGCTTGCCCAATGCCCATAGGGGGTGCTAAATGCAACAGGATGGGCAAACTTAAATCATAAAACATAATTATGCTATGAAGGGCTATAAAAGAAGTGGAAAATGTGGAATCGTTCTCTTTTGTAACTGTGATCCAAGAACGAAATAGTAGTGCGCGCGTGTTGTAAAGTTGTAAAAGGATCTGTTCAATGTTATCCGTTAAAATTATTATTGTTACATGTAAATAGTACGGAATTGTGTTAGTTAAAAATCATTTAGAATGGTTAGTAGTATTAGTGGGTAAAACGTAGCCTAAAGTAATGTAATGCCTTAAAATTATAGTTAAAACACCATTCAACACACCACGAAGAAATAACGACAGTGACAAACAAATATAAAACAATTATAGAAAAAGGTAAATATCGTACGAACAGAACAGAATTTAGAGGTTAGGAAGTGACGTCGCAGTGTGCTAATCCGTTGTGTCCAGGTCCACGACAAAGGGACCTTTTTCTGTTGTGTTTATTCACAGTTTTTGACAGTGCAGTGGATGTGCCCGTTGATCCGGCCTTGATGCCTTGATCCCGCTATTTTGGATGCCGGAGATTTTCGGTCCGAAACAGTGCCGCCATTGTTTTAGGCACGCGGGATCATCATTCTCCGCAGGTTGGCCATCTTTTCGCCCAACGCCGCTTACCCGAGCTAGCACTCGTCTCGTCCGTGGATCGTATTTCCGGACCAAATCAGCCCTGCGACCTGCTCCACACCGGCCAGAATCCTTCAAGTCCGTCACTCCAAACACCAAAACACCTGTCATAAGACGAGTTTGAACAATCCCATTGAATTCCACCACTTAATTGTATCCTGACAGATACGTATTTCGACCTCAACAGTAAGGCCGTCTTCAGTGTCTTGTACTTGACTCGACTCGAAGTCGAGTCAAGTACAAGACACTGAAGACGGCCTTACTGTTGAGGTCGAAATACGTATCTGTCAGGATACAATTAAGTGGTGGAATTCAATGGGATTGTTCAAACTCGTCTTATGACAGGTGAAAACATTCCACTAAAAAGCTCAAAATAATTTTCTTACCAAAACACCTACAAACATGCAAGTACTCTTAATGTGACGTCACCAATAAATTGTAAAATTGTTAACCTCAGGTGTAGCTAACTTTAAGAAAGAGCAGCCCTGAATTCAAAAGGTCTTTTCAACATTTTTGTTTACGTCGCCCACCCGGGTTCACAAAGGGACCACCAAGCCTCGTCTTTCTTGGATCACTGTGCGAATAGATACCCCCCCCCCTTTGTATTAGCTTTGCCCATCCTGCAGCATTAGCGCCTTTTATGATGGTTCTGTTTATAGTTCCCTCCTGCGAAGAACCGAATCATCCTCACCTTGAGTAGAGGGGTGATTGAAGTAGCGTTACGACCCGGTAGAATACCCTCCCGTGAGCTAGCGAGTTTCATCATCAGTAACTGTACTGATCATGCCCCTGACTATGTCCCTGTTCGTTAGTATATGGAGACCGTATTACAACAACGGCGTAGAACGTATTGAATTTTATCAACGGCGTTTCCTGCGGTTTGCGCTTCAAAGACTAAGCTGGAGAGACCCGCTGCATCTTTCTAGTTACGAGGATCGCTGTCGCTTGATTGCCTTAGAGCCATTGCGTATCCACCGGGAAGTGGGTAGAGCCCTATGTGTAGCTGATGTACTTCAAGGGAGCATAGTTTGCGAAAGAATTTTACAACAAGTCAACATGAACGTTCAACCAAGACCGGAACAATTTGATGCTGAAGCTCCCCTTTTGTCGCATAACTACGGTGCACTTTTTGTAACCTTTTCCAAGATTACAACACACAATCCACAGGATTGATGTTAATGTTGCTTAATAAAATAAACATTGTCGTTAAATGTAGATTTATTATAAGAAGATGTTTAGTATTATATAAATTTATTATTTTTCGCAATCGAATAATAAAAACGAGAATTTAAAGTAAAATTTTGACCACCTATTGAGAACGCAAAAGCCTGCTGTGAATGGATATTGCAGGAGCACGGCGGCTGAACACCTCGACACCAGAAGTTGCCCGAGAGAAGCAGCCGAAGTGAGCTACCGGAAAGCTATAAAGGTGCCGAGAACGAACGGGATAGAGGTCTTATTACGTGGATAGTGCAAAGTATAGCGGGCAAGTGACGATCGGTTATAGAAAAACTCCGACAGTGAACAGTGCTTTTAAGAAAGCGAAGATCTTCGAAGAGAAAGTGATACGAGTATCGTGAACCCCGATCCCAGTACCATATAAAACGATCCCAGCTAGTCAACCGACTTGAACGTCTCCACACTAGTCATTGCCACCACCGATCGAAACCATTGGCCGAGCTTCAAATTCCGTCGAACGCTACTGATTGTCGAGGCCTTTCTGACTTGCCCACAGACGCCACGAGAGTACGTTATGGTGAAGGATCCATCCCGAGGCAAATCCAGGTTCGCGTGAGTAACACACGTGTCCACGCCATTACTGCTGAACCCGCGCTATTCATAGGCCCAGGAACTACCATTCTCCGTCGGTAACCTGTTCCAAAAGATGTCTGATCACGTACCGGTAATTTCATGACTAACTTGTCATTCAGCAATACAGTGGTTGTTAAACAATTGGAACAATTGACATAAGTTAAAAATTAACTGAATATTGATCAATTTGAAGATAAATCTATCCTTTTCTATCGCTACATTTCTTGCATGCATCCTTCTTGTGAATTGTGTTGTTTTTTGAAGACCAGGCTAGAACGATGAGTAATCCCTAGTGCACAGTGCCGACCCTGAGATTAAGAACCGAGGTAAGCTAGTGTGGGATGTTTGGACGTCCGCTGCCCAGATGTGTAGATGTAACCGGTGGTTACATTTTAAGAGGGTCGGAAGCATCCTTTTAAGAGGCTTGGAAGCCTCCTGTTAAGAGGCTCAGGAGGCTCCTTTCAAGAGATTCGGAATCCTCCTTTCAAGAGGTTCGGATGCCTAATTTCAAGAGGTTCAGAAGACTCCTTATTCAAGAGGTTAGGAAGCCTTCTTTCAAGAGGTTCGGAAGCCTCCTTTCAAGAGGCTCAGAAGGCTCTTTCAAGGGACTCGGAAGGCTCCTTTGAAGATGCTCGGAAGGCTCCTTTCGAAAAGCTCGTGAGGTTCCTTTCAACAGGTTTGGAAGCTTTCCTTTCTCGGAATTCTTCTTTCAAGAGGCTCAAAAGCCTCCTTTTCAATGCATCGGAAGCCGTCTTTCAAAAGCTTTCCGAGCAGGACAAGTCAAACAAAAATGCAGGGCTGTTACAAACTAGTCGAATTCCAATCCGCGAAATCCGCGACTAGTAAATTGAAATCCGCGACTGTAAAAACAAATCCGCGACAAACAATAATATGGTTTCTTACTTCAAATCATATTTTATAATTTGAAAAAAAATCAATGTTTTTGCTTTTAATCTATATTGGCATATTCGTCGATAAAAAAACAAAATGAAAGAACATTCGCCAATTTATGTAATATCTAAAACTGCATAGTTAACACTTCAACCATATCATCAGCCACAGAAAATATATATGCAGCGTTTAACTATGCCCGAGAGAAATTAAATTTTTAATGTTGCCGGGAAATATTTATCATTGCATTTCTTCTTAAGTTTTTTTGTCTTTATTAGCGAGACTTTCAGCCCAAGGCTGGCTCGCCTCGTCCTCTTTGTAAGTTGATTGTGCAAATGGCAGTATGTTGTTGGTAAGTAGATCAAGGGCTATATTTGAATTATACTTTTTAGTACGCTATATTGTATTATTCTAATCTCTACTATCGTTTTACAAGGGCTTGGACAGATCGATAATCGGTCAGGCTATTTATTAATCATCATTATCTATTAGGGGCATAGGGGCGTTTGGAGTCTCAAGGCTCAAGTTCAGTCAGACAGTTCGTTGCAACTAAGTAATCATGAACGAACTCACAATGGATATAAGAATAGCGAGTAATTTTGAAGCGCAGGTAATGGAACAAAAACTAGCCTACCAAAAAGTTATTGGAATGCATAATAAAACAAAGGACGCATAGTGAATGGTTTGAATGAGATGCCTGCAATAGTGGGAGTCATTGAGCATGATACAAAACTGGACGCAACTGATGGTCGGGCAATTACAAAAAACCTCTTTATCGTTCATCCGACGATATTCGGATTTCTGAATATCGCTCCAACCATTGAAAGGCGATCTGATCCTTTCTCACAAAAAGAAAGGCAGAATAATACACAAGGATTTCCTTTTTGGCAGCTAATACTGGCGAGGATGGTTAAAATGTGGCATTCCCAACCTAGACCTTAATCATTTACTTATTTATTTATTTGCCGTCAATCAAATGTAGACCAATTATACTTTGTACAATAAATACTTATTATCTAGTCTATGTGTACTTCAGTCATTACCTAACTTGTCTAGAGGAGAACACTTTTTTAGACCAGTTTACTCATCGTTACATCAATTGTTTTACAATGTGCATTATAACATGACATCATTATATTTATTGGGCCATTTCTGCCATAGTTTGTTCTTTGATTATTGATATAAAATAGACTTCTATTTCTAAGTGGACGGATAGGGCGTAAAATTAATATTTGTCAAAATTTCACTACTATCCACTCTTTGTGCGATAATATCGTTCATGAAAGCTATCATTGAGAATTCCCTGCGTTTCTTGAGTTCTTCTAGGTTAATTAATAAACACCGTGATTCATAAGGAGGCAATGGTAGAGATGTCCACCCTAGTTTTCGGAGCGCAAAAAGTAAAAATTGTTTCTGAACTGATTCTATGCGGTTTACATGTGTTTCATGATACGGAGCCCAAACTACACTGCAGTATTCTAAATGAGGCCTAACATGTGCAACGTACAAAGTTTTGATTGTGTAAGGATCATTGAAATTATAACTGAATCTTTTGATAAAACTAAGCATGTTGCTTGCTTTATAGATAATATTATTATAGTGATCTATAAACGATAATTTGGAGTCCAGAATGATACCTAAATCTCTAATTAGTTTGCATCTTTCAACTGTTTTCTGACCTATGTATATTTGTTCTTGTGCCGTATTGATCTTTCTTGTAAACGAGATTGAATGGCACTTTTTTATATTCAGTTGTAACAGATTTTTCTTACACCATTTATAAAAATCGTTGATTTCATTTTGAAGCACTAGTAGATCAGATTGCTTATGAATTTCTAAAAAGAGTTTCATGTCATCTGCGTAAATTGAAACATTCAGGTAATTCAAAACATTATTCACATCGTTGACGAATAAGATGAATAACAATGGACCAAGGTGGGATCCTTGTGGTACTCCAGATGTAACCTTAACTTGTTTTGACAAACATCCATCAAATCTTACTCTCTGGGTTCTGCCAGTCAAATATGATTCAATCCATTTTATTAACCTGGGATTGAGGCCTAGCTTGGATAATTTGAAAAGTAAGAGAGAAATATCAACTCTGTCAAACGCCTTACTGAAATCAGTGTATAGAGCTTCAACATAATTTCCTCTATCTAAAGCGTTTATCGAAAATGATACAAATTGCAGCAAGTTAGTCGTTGTTGACCTTCCTTTAACAAAACCGTACTGGTTACGGGTAATTAAACCTTGAACTTATGTGAAGATTTTATTGTTAATAATGGATTCAAATAACTTAGGAATGCAAGATCCAATCCTTCAGCAACAAGTTAACATACCATCGGAGAACAGCGCACAAAGAAAAGATTACTGCGAGACACTCGAGGAGGCAGTTGAACCATATTTGCGCAACCCTTAGAAAAGAAGCCATACAAAGCGGCAGGAACCCCAGGATTCCAGTCCTCAGGGAGAAGCCTAAATAAAAACAATTTCGATCAGCTATCAGTTCCGTCACGGCAGTTGCAGTTGCAGGTGTGAATATTACTGCGTTTGATCCGACTTTATCGTCAACCCTCTATGCCGCGCAAGTAATCATAATTGTAATTCCACAATTAGCGCCACAAAAGTTCTAAGCAATAAAATAAATAGTTCTCGGCATTTCGGTAACCCAGAAATGCAATATGATCGATCTGATAATTGGACAGACTTCCTATGTGTCTACTTAAAGCATCATATTGAAAGGTTATTCGAATACCATGTGTTTGGATCTTTTTCAAACGCCCACATAATTGACATGTTGAATCAATCCTAAAATTAAATTGCGAGAAATCGCGATTTTTTTTTTTTCATTCCGTGCCGATAGCTTGAACGAGCCAGACGTGTGTGCTGTGTCTCATCGCGGATTGTGTTCGGTAGTGCAAGTATTGTGTGGTGCTATTCCTACCTACGGATCCAAGGCGATCGCTTTCGGCGAGGGAAGTAGCTGCTTCTGGCGACGCCAGTGAAGCAGGCTATTGTTACTGCTGCTACCTACAGCAGCAGGCGCAGATAAGTGGAAGAGATTGCTTTATTGTTCTCCCGTCAAAGAGCGGAACTAATAGAAACAATTTGAATTAGTTTTTTTCTTGATATTTTTTTTCTAATAATCTATTAGTTGTAAGTTAGCATAAGCAATAATTATCCTTCCACCTTGCGAGGTGAGAATGGAGGCAGAGACAGTAGGAGGCAATGGGCCTCCAAAAGATAGTACTCGCACACGATTGTACCATGCGGCTTCGCCTGGGCCTTGGGTTGTTTACTTTCGGCAGAAAGTGAAGAGCCTTGATTTCCTGGGCATAAAACGAGATTTGACGCGTCGTTTTACGAAGCTTGAATTCAGTCAAATCAACAGAAACAAATTACGCATCACCGCACCTACATACCAGGTGGCGAATGAAATTGCGAAAGACAAGGCGTGCAATATTGAATATTTAGTTTATGTCCCTCGCGGGAGGTCGAGATAGAAGGTGTAATCAACGCAGCGAGCCTGACTTGTAAGGATGTGCTTGCAGGGAAAGGTCGCCTAAAGAATGCCCTGCAATCTACCGTGGATATTCTGGACTGCAAGGAATTGCATTCAGCAACCACGGTAGATGGTAAAAGGTATATTCTAAGTCAGGCTCTCTTCGGGTGACATTCGCCGGTTCGATGCTCCCAAAATATGTCGATATAGAAAATATGTTGTTTCCGGTGCGTCTTTTGTGCCAAGGGTATTTAATTGTACCAATTGTAAACAACTTGGTCACACTGCCGAGTTTTGTGACAACAAACCACGTTGTGCTAAATGCTTCGAAAGTCATCAGGAGGAGTCCTGTCAGCAACAAGCCACAAAATATGCTTATTGTGGTATGGCTCCAGCCCATGGTTTGCAAGATTGCCCGGTGTACAAAAAGCGCACCCAAAAAGTGAAGCGCTCGTTGGTACAGCGCTCCAAGCAGACTTATGCGGAGATGGTTAAAGCGCAAGACTCATCCGCCGATACCACTGCAAAGGCTGCTATTTCAGCTACCGTTCAAGTGAGTGATTACTACGATTCCATTTCCATTGACGAATTGGACTCTGATGTAGCCGACATGGATGATTCTGCGGAGGTACACGTGCCCGAAAAGAGGAAGCAACCGTCTTCCCCGGGATCACGCCGTAAGAAATCAAAAGTCATCCATAAAAGCCAAAATCTGAAGGCAATGGGAGATTATTTAAAATCCTGAAGCAACCTGTCTTCACTGCTCTTTTAGATCCTAGTTGCAGCAAGACATTCCCGCCATTGTTAAAACCGATGTTTCAAAGAAACATCCGATTAGGACTATCAACGAAAAAAAGAATGTTACTCGCACTTCTAGAAAAAGAATTCCGTCCAAGCGAGGGTTGATCTCCTTTAAGGACCTTGTGGACCGTTTTTTGAATTTATTCAATATTCCGATTTCATTGAGGCCAATCATTGACCTCTTTATACCAACAGTGGAAAGTTATCTGAAGCAATTGACTGTTTCATGGCCCCTTCTTGCAGGAATTGTATCTTTCGATGGATAATACGGCTATTACACAAGATACAATCACTGTGCTGCAGTGGAACTGTCATAGTCTTAAAAATAAATTAGACGTGTTCAAGTTTTTGATTCGCAATTCCGATTGCGATATATTTGCACTCTGTGAAACATGGCTTTCTTCTGAAGATGAAATCAACTTCCACGATTTTAATATTATTCGCCAAGATCGGGATGATCACTATGGTGGCGTTCTTTTGGGGATCAAAAAATGCTACTCCTTCTACAGAATTCCAATTCCGACTATTCCCGGCTTAGAAATCGTCGCATGCCAAGTAAATGTGAAGAATAAAGATCTTTGCATAGCTTCAGTGCATATTCCTCCAAATGCCTCTATTAATCGTCGACATTTTTGGAGCGCAGTCTCCTCCTATCATCTCCAGTATTGATATTGGGTGATATGAACGCACATGGTATTGGATGGGGCGAAACGTATGACGATTATAGAGCGCCTATTTTCTATGATTTGTGTGACGATTTCAATTTGAATATTTTGAACACTGGTGAAGTAACTCGAATAGGACCAAATGGTCAACAAAGCCGTATTGATCTGTCTTTATGTTCAAATTCACTATCATTAGATTGCACGTGGAAGGTAATTCAAGATCCCCATGGTAGTGACCATATGCCGATAGTCACCACAATTAAGAGTGGCTATCAACAATCTGAGCCAGTTAATGTTCCTTTCGATCTCACGAAGAACATTGACTGGCAAAAATTTGCATCGGCGGTAAAAATTGGTATTGACTCAACTGATACTCTTCCACCTTTGGATGAATATCGATTCCTTATTGAGTTGATTCAAAAAGCGCACTAGAAGCTCAGAAACGACCCGTTCCAAGTGCATCTGTCATCAGAAGACCAGCCACTCCTGGATGGGATGATGAATGTACTAAGTTGTATTCTGAGAAATCTGATGCCTTCAAGGCCTTCCGTAAACACGGAAGGTCCGAGCTTTGAAGAGTATTTGAGGCTCGAAAGAAAACTCAAAAATCTTCTCAAGGTAAAAAACGTAGCTACTGGCGACGTTTTGTCGAGGGACTTTCACGAGAAACCTCAATGACAACACTTTGGAAAACGGCCCGCAACATGCGGAACCGCATTTCCACCAATGAGAGTGAAGAATATTCCAATCGATGGATATTCAATTTCGCAAGAAGGTCTGCCCGGATTCCGTACCAGCAGAGCCGGTATTTCGAGAATCAATCCCTGATCCCGGTTCTTTAGGTGGACCATTCTCTATGCTGGAACTTTCTATATCTCTTCTTTCATCGTATAACTCTGCTCCGGGATGCGATAACATCAAATTCAATCTTCTGAAAAACCTCCCAGATATCGCAAAAGACGATTACTTGACCTGTACAACTGTTTCATGGAGTACAACATTGTGCCACCTGAATGGCGACAGGTCAAAGTAATAGCTATTCAAAAGCCTGGGAAACCAGCGACTAATCACAATCCATACGCACCGATTGCCATGCCATCATGCGGGAGAAAGTTATTGGAAAAATGATCCTTTCAAGAGTCGACCATTGGGTCGAACAAAATGCATTGCTTTCAAATACTCAGTTTGGATTTAGAAAAGGGAAAGGAACAAACGATTGTCTAGCGTTGCTCTCTTCAGATATTCAGCTGGCCTTTGCGCACAAGGAGCAATTGGCTTCAGTATTCTTGGATATTAAGGGCGCTTTTGATTCAGTTTCCATAGAAGTACTGTCAGACAGTCTGCACAGTAATGGATTACCCGTTATTTTGAATAATTTCTTGTACAATTTGTTGTCAGAAAAACAAATGAACTTCACACTCGGCACTCTGACAACTTCCAGAACTAGGTCCTGGGCCTTCCCGAAGGTTCCTGTTGCAGTCCCTTGCTTGATAATTTCTGTGTTGAAGATATTGACAATTGTTTGGAAGAACAGTGCACGGTGAGACAACTTGCAGATGATGCCGTGGTCTCTCTAAGAGGTCAAAGGGCAGCTGTCTTGCAAGGACCATTGCAAAGTATCTGACTGTTTGGGCCAGACATTTAGGGATCGAGTTTTCACCGCAAAAAACTCAGTTGGTTGTGTTTACTAGGAAGCGGTACCCTGCTCAACTGAAAATAAAGCTGTTGAATGATGACATTAACCAATCTTTATCTTCTAAATACCTTGGGGTCGTGTTTGATTCCAAATGTACCTGGAAACTCCATTTTGAGTATTTGATAGAAAAATGCCGGAAAAGGATCAATTTTCTACGTTCTATCTCCGGAACATGGTGGGGTGCTCACCCGGAAGACCTCATCAAACTCTATAGAACGACTATTCTCTCTGTTTTAGAGTATGGCTCTTTCTGCTTCCTCTCAGCAGCTGATTGCCACCTGATCAAATTTGAACGTGTTCAGTATCGTTGTTTGCGTATTGCCCTTGGCTGCATGCATTCAACGCATAACATGAGCCTGGAGGTGCTTGCTGGAGTCACTCCTTTAAAGCACCGTTACTGGGAGCTCTCACTAAGAATACTCATCAAATGTGGAACAAGTAACACACTTGTCCTAGATAACTTCGAAAAAATGCTTGAACTGACTTGCCGTTCAAGATTCCTTAGAGTTTATCTCAACTACATATCAACAGATCTTTGTCTTCCGTGTTATAATCCATCTCGAGTTCACTTCACCAACGACAGTTCTTCCATTGAATACGATCTATCCATGAAACATGCCATTCAAGGAATACCAGATCATCTTCGAAAAATATCCATTCCCTCTCTTTTTTCCGAAAAATATGAACATGTCAATTGCAACAACAGATACTTCACTGATGGTTCTCGCATTAACGGATCCACTGGCTTCGGTGTTTTCAATGTGACTTCAACCACCTTCCGAAAACTTCAGGAACCGTGTTCGGTTTATGTTGCTGAGCTGGCAGCAATTAACTTCGCTTTGGGGATAATTTCCAATCAGCCCGTAGACCATTATTTCATCTTCTCGGATAGTCTTAGTTCTATCGAGGCACTCCGGTCGATGAAACCTGTTAAGCACGCATCTTACTTTCTTACAAACATAAGAGAGCAGATGTGTGTTTTGGTCGAAAGATCATTCAAGATTACCTTTGTTTGGGTCCCATCTCACTGCGCAATCTACGGCAATGAGAAGGCGGACTCGCTAGCAAAGGTGGGCGCACAGGAAGGTGAGGTTTATAATAGACAACTCTCGAACAACGAGTTTTTCCCATTAGTCCGTCAGAGTACTCTTCAGAGTTGGCAAAGGAATTGGACACACAACGAACTTGGACGGTGGCTATTTTCTATAGTTCCTAAAGTTTCTGCGCGAGCGTGGTTCAGAGGTGCGGACTTAAGTCGAGGCTTCATTCGCACGATGTCGAGACTTATGTCCAATCACTATTCACTAAACGCACATCTGTACAGAATAAACCTTGTCGATAGCAACTTATGTAGGTGCGGACCCGATTATGATGACATCGATCACGTAGTTTGGTTCTGCTCGGAAAACGACGCCTCCAGAGAGCGACTATTGGATACCCTTGTGGCCCGAGGTAAACAACCCTTCAGGGAAGTTCGAGGTGTTTTGGGAGATCGTGATGTAGTCTATATGCAGGCCATTTATGGTTTTCTTTGTTCTTCTAACATCAAAATCTAATACTTTGTTTTTTTTCTTTCTTTCAAAGTCTCTGTCTGTCTGTTCCGTAGAGCTCCGTAGCTCTGGCCATCCGGAAGATGCTCCCAGTCGAACCATTCTTCGAGCACGACGACACACCACATCGTAACTGACACCAAATAACCGGATGAGCAGCTGACATTCTTTGATTATGATGATTCCCTGATTTCCGAATCCTAATCCCCTTCCATCCCTGAACATTGTAAACCTAACCTCGAGTCACCACGAGTACGTTGGCTTCTTCCCTTCTCTTATTAACTTCATAAAAAAATGATATTGATTGTACATATCCCAAAGAACCATGGCTCCGTAAAGTGTTATACACGCCTGAGCCTACCAAATAAACGAAATTGGAAAAAAAAAAAAAAATCGCGATTTTTGCGAGAGTGTAGTTATTTATTCCGCGATTTTCGCGACAATGTTTGACGGAACCGCGATTTTCGCGACTGGAAGGGTAAATTCGCGACAAATCCGCGAAATTCGCGAAAAACGCGAAAATCGCGAAATCCGCGACTGTTGTAACAGCCCTGAAAATGGTTGCAGCAACTTCATTGTGACTAAATCTGGTCACATATTAGTTTCAGTAACCCATATGGAACATGTGTGCTGCTAGGGTTCAAATTGGAGGGTTCAAATCAAGAGGCTCGGAAGTGTTACCGTATTCAATAACAATCAAGAAAAAACTTCGCATGTAGTAATCCACCCCACCCCCCCACTCAAATAAAAATAAATGAATGGGGAAATGGAAATGAACGTGTAAAACAACAAACGCTACACTACGCACATCCCTGATGGTAAGGCGAATGGTTCGCTGGCAACACCAAATCCGGGGCGAAAAGGAGGAGAAAAAGGTGAAGGAGAGTGGAGAAAAATCAGGGAGAAAGTGGGTTAACTCGGAAGAGACTAGACGTATCCACGAGAAGCAGCCGAGAAGTGTGACCAACGTATGGTGGAAGAATGGCCGTTCCTCAGCACCCGTGGGGGTGTTCGACCCCGCATTTAATCTCGCGCCGTGAGTCGCCATCGGGAATCCGATTTCCAGCGTGATCACCCGAAGCCAGCACTGTGCTCAAAGACAGCCCCGTTATCGATCCCGTGCCCCTCTGTGAAGCGGCCCGAAGCCAGCTCAAGATCTGCCCTTCCTCGGCCCACGTGTGCATTCGACCCCGCACCCACTCTTGCGCCACAGGTGGCCATCGAAAATCAGAACACCAGCGAGACCGCTTTAAGGCGTAATCGGTGCTCAAGGACAGCTAACACCCGTCCTTGATCCCCTGCCCCTCTGGGAAGCCGGCGAGAAGCCTTTTTTCAAGAGGATCGGAAGGCTCTTTTCAAGATGCGCGTAAGCATACTTTTAGGAGACTCGAAAGCCTCCAATAGTCATAAGTCCTGTATGAATGTATAAACCTAATAAAATTAATTTCACGTACTAATGAAAATATCAGCCAACTTTAGTTTTCAGGTCCATTTTTCATATATCTTATTTACGCTTATTTTCATTTACACAAAAAAAGGTGGGGTACCTCAAAGTATGCAGAAGTTCGAAGGAATGCCTTTCATGAAAAAGGTTGCGAACCGCTGGCCTACACCAATGCCAGCTCCTATAAGAATGAGGGCGCTTTGGGCACGAATTCAAACTTTCACAAAAGCTTATGTACTACAACAAACATAATTTGCGCCTCGCCTACAGGTTTAAGTGCCCGACTGAATGAGGCCTTGGCTTAGACGAATTCCAAAGATCAGTTAAAATAAATTATGTATTATTCTACTTAGTAGATTAAAGCTTAACCAAGACAATGTATGTCACCACACTGACTTAGAGACACCATCACTAGAGGTATCATTATCAGTTATGTGTGGAATTTGGAATTAGTGGTTATAAAAATGTCATATGTAAAAATATCATTGGCCAATTATCATTGACCACTCTCCCCTACAATAGATAGAACCAAATCCATCCAAATTGTTATTATATCAGCCAGCGTAAACCGCCGAATATGTAAACAACAAACCCACTCAAATTATTACAACACAGCATAACGAGCTGATGAGAGTAGGTATGAATGACAATAAGCATTGAATAAAAATAAACTAACCAATGAGCATTGAGTGCGAAAAAAAGGATAAGCAGTGCCACTCCAAATTGGGTGAAGAGTACCTACGCCACACTGCTGGCGCAACCGTACAGTGGACCGCGTGCAAGCTGGTACGGCGGCGTAGGGAACCGTAGTAGCAGAGCAGTAAAGCATCCTCATCGGGTGTCGTCGTCGACAACGTCATAATCATCGTCCTCCTCAACATCGACATCGTTCAGGATCGGCACTTGGCGGCGGCGACCGCACACTGCTCTGAATCACGTTCCGAATTCTTCCACCCGGTAGCTACAGCAGCGCTCGTTGAGCTTGCCACACAAAAAATCAAACTCCTTAAGATAAGTACTGTTGACCAAACTCATCATCCTTTTCAGATGACAAATCAGAAGTGCGATGAGGTTGGATGCAGCCTCAGATCAGGTTTGGTACAAGTTCATTCGACCACCGTTAAATATATGCCCATTAGGTATTTTTGAGTTGTGGAAATTCAAGGTCAAAATTAATTCTCTCTTATAAATTCAATGTTTCTAAAATAAAAGATTTATTCGCTGTGTCTTTTGCTTTACTCCAAGTCAAGTCACGATTGGAAAAGCTATCGTTTGAGCACTTCTGTTGCAACCAGCTGCAAGTTGATGCTGAAATGACGCTGATTGTCGTTGACGGTAATGATTACGATGAGATCAGCAATGTTCCTCGCTGAAGTGTCCACGAAGCATGCCAATACTCCAGATTAGAGCACATTCTTCTTTGTCAACATGCGAAAACGGCGCGAAACTGGCATTAGGGTGTTCGAAAATCCCAACTACAGGACTCCTTTGATAATATCAACTCATAAACTTCTTTCGCTGTTCAGGTTCAGAATCCTTTCGCGTTTCAAAATTAATATTATAGTATAAGCAAACGAAATTGAAACTACAGTTGATCAGTGCATGTTATGTCTGTATTTTTCAAAGAAATTTCAGAGATTTTCCAATAGAATTTTCAGTGGGGATTCGAAAAAATCACTTAAAAAAGTTCTGTAGAATTCTCCAATGGAGATTTTTTCGTATTCCCATTATTTGAAGTTTTCGGAATTTTCCTAGGAAAAAAAGTCGAAATTTTCAATAGAAATAATTTGGAATTTCTGATGAGAAGTTTTAGGAATTTCCTTTGGAAATTGTTCTGAATTAATCAAGTTTTCTCAATAACTTATAAGGTTTCTTATAGTATAGAACTAATACATTTCCTTTGATTCAGTTTTTTTCTGGATTACTCTAATAGCTAGGGTACCTTCAATTAATGAGCACTATTCTGCTGGTTCGCTTGTTCTTCCTGACTAACAGCACCGAGCGGACGAGTGAACGTTCCGTGGCCACTCTTATTCCTTGATGACGCGATGATGATGATCTTTCGATGAGAAGAGGGAATCCTCCCAGGCTGGTGAAATTTGTGTGGACAAGCGAGTGAGTGAGGTTAGTACGGCCGGCATGCACATAGATAAGTGCTTTTCATGGTTTAAGGTTGTTTATTTGGGATTTTTGCAGCGTGAAGGATGGACGCGGTGTGCCCTGCTGAGCCGGCAATGAATTTGATTTCTTACTTATGCAAATTCGAGACTCTCGTCATGGTTGAAAGGGTACCAGGGTATATACGAGGTGCACCAGTAGTGGCATCGAGTGCAATTGACGTTTTGGACAGCTCGACGCAAATGATATCTATATTGAGGAAACCTGACTGTGGTATGGCAGGGCGCTCCACGTGAATTTAAGCTAGATACATATGCTAATGAATACAGATTAGATGCGAGCAAATGATTTACTGGAATGTGTAGTCATTTGCCATAAGAAGAACTAGTACAGATCCGTATTTCGACATGAACAGTAATAATTTTGTACATCAAATATGCAATCAGGTCCCCATGTGATGCATTCCTAGACACGTCTCGTAGGTTACTTCCGTAAATTGATATCGAAGAAGGCAAATTCAATGCCATTCATGACACAGCTACGCCAGATTTCAAATGATAACA
Source organism: Armigeres subalbatus (assembly GCF_024139115.2). Lineage (NCBI taxonomy): Eukaryota > Metazoa > Arthropoda > Insecta > Diptera > Culicidae > Armigeres > Armigeres subalbatus. The sequence continues at coordinate 108,383,706 of NC_085139.1, read as the reverse complement.
TGTATTTACTAAAATTACTCTGCAATAGTCCTGGATTAAAACGAATGTAAATAGAAAAATCTCTGGGTCGTTCTGCAAGAATTTGGTTACAGTCCGGTACAGGGAGCAGGATGACCGTACAGTTCGTGATTGTTACTCCGTGATGGACTAGAAAATGCGGAATTGTACGGAATTGTATTAGCTATCCATTCTCAGAGTACAAATTTCATAAATTCAAAGCCACGTCACATTTTTTTCTACTCTTTATTTATGTGAATTTTTAAATATTTAGTTCTTCACTCGGAACCCACGTCACAGAAAAAGGTAGGGATTATTAATTCAATTCTCGTTTTTACTATAGACCAACGAATCGTCTGCATTTCCACAATTATCTTAGAATAGAACACTGTGTTAGTAAGGAGGGATATATTATTCGGATTCTTTTGAGATGAGAATATACGAATGAGAATTAGAAGTACTAGAGCATTTTACATTTTTATGTTTACTGATACTTACTAGATAACAGACAGCTTGTTAGAGGAAATTTATATTTAGAACCTTACTAACTAGCAATGAGATTTTGATTTGAAAAAAGTTGCTTTATTACCATATCTAATTATATAATATTACATGGGGAAGTGGCAGGGATCGAATACATGATGTCCTGCGAATAAGGCAGTAATGGAACAAAGCTCCCAGCTCCATCAACATAAGTGAAAACTTCTAAAATTGTGAAATCAAATTCTTTGTTAAATGGAAAGTTGATTTTATTTGTATTTTTTTGTGTGGTATACATTCACCTTAAGCGGATATCTATCGCGTATACGCGAGGAGAAGTGATTGAACAAAAGATATTTTAGTTACTAGATAAAGATTGTCGCTTCGGTTCCCTTTGTTCTGCTGTCCGAAACATGTGTGGTACATACCTGTCAAATCGTATGGATTTTCCTTCTTTGACATTTAGCTCCCCTATCCTCGCCAGCAAAAGATGTTCCGGACAGCGACGACAGCGACAATCTTTATCTAGTAACTAAAATATCTTTTGGATGAACGCTGTCATCAGAGGAAAAGTAGAATCACTGAAATTTAACATGGCAAGGTATAGCCAATGGAATTGAAAATAATTTTAAAAATTACAAACAAAGATTTTTATGAAAATGATTTATTAGGCAGGATTAGAAATTCAATTAAGATTAAAAGTAGTACCATCTCCAGAATCATTTCAAGAAAAAACTTCTTTGTCACTAACAATCAAATTAATATATGTACACCCGATTCTGTTTTTACACGGATTTTTTTACACGGCCGTGTAAAAAAATCCCATACAATTTTTTTGCAAAGTTGCTCCATTTTGCATGATTCGTCAAGAAATCATAAAACTTTTTTTACACGGATTTTCGAATTTTGAACTGAAAACTTTTTTTACACGGAACGCATCCCCCGTGTAAAAAAAGAATCGGGTGTATAATGTAGATAATCAACATTCTAACCTCATGCTATAAATTATATAAATATAAATATATAATTATATAATTATATAAATTTTATTTTGAAATTTTGAAAATTATTTTGAAATCTGCATTCCATACCTCGCTGTGAAATTTTTTTCATGATTCTACTTTTTCTTTTGATGACAGAATTCATTCTTTTCCTATCGTATAGCATCCAACCACGTGTTGGCTTCACTCACGACGAGCACTCACAAAGCACGCTATCAACATCGAACTAGGCCATGCGCGGCACACGCGTCAGCATTACTATCGTAACCGTCCACGGAAGCACACGCTTGGGTAAGTAATTCCTCGTCAATTATATACAACAGCAAATGGCCGATCCCACATTGGCGATCCTGCCAGAATAATACTGGAATCTTCAAAGACTTGCATTTTTTTTCACTCCTTTGCATTACATAGAAATTGTGATACAATTAGCTATTTTTGTAACAGTTAAAGAATGGTGGAAATGTGAAAAGTGGCCGAATAAGCTCCTGTTCTATACGTTATATTTTACTCCTTTAATTTTTCCAAGCATGCTGGAACACCACCATGCAGATTCTGCTGAATAGCAATACGAATATTTGAATTATTGCGCAAATATTTCGGCAACGATGCCTCAATGTGGGTATGGAAAACCACCATGCTTTGCTTGATAGCAAAAAGAATATTTGAATTATTGCGCAAATATTCCGGTTTGTGGCAATGACGCCTCAAGGTGTGTCTGGAAGACCACCATGCTTTGCTTCATATGAATAATTGCAAAACGCAAAAAAGAGCATTCCCCAAACACCTATCCGCTTTCCATATTCCTTCGCAGATTTCAAAGTATGACTACCGAAGAAAAATACGTGCTGGCCCCGTTAGGTAACGATGGCGCGTACGAAAGCGATAATCGGAGCGATGCGAGCGACGCAAGATCAGTTGACATAGACGATTTGGAAGTAGCTGCCCACGAAGCAGTGGAAGCTGACGTTACAGCACCGTGTTTTTTTTTTGTTTTAAGGGAGAATGCATTTACACACTAACCCAGTACACGTGCATTGTAGTTGCCAAACTACCACACGGAAGTGTACTGGAGTGTCGGACTCGACCATACCGGTAATACCGACTAAACTCCCTTGGGCTCCACCATCGTTTCCCCCAGGAACTACCTCGCAGTACTACTTCTGGGGGGATGGCAGTACTAAGCGTACTCGCTCATTATCGCTCACACAGGCACTCGTCCCATGCGAGACTGACTGACACCATTCACTCCATTTGAGTCTTACTTGGATGCTCTCCCGGGCGCTCCGCTGCCATGCCTCGAGGTGTCAATAGTGGTAACTGCCTGGGCCTACAGATATTACGCTACGACACTCCTGCCTCAGCACGAGCAGATCAATCACACCACTGCCGAAGCAGACCACACGCTACCCTGCCGAAGCAGGGACACTCCCCATGCACCACATGTGCACAACTGTAGGTGTGTGGGTACAACCCACTGCTACCCTGCCGCCGAAGCAGCTTCTCCAGAGACCATTCGCTCCATGTGACCCTTATTCGGGTGCTCACTCTAACACTTCACTGCCATGCCTCGAGGTGTCGATAGCTACCTCGACTCCTACCTCAGCATGTGCAGTCCATACTCAGACTTCTGCTGCGCTTCGAGGTGACAATAGCGGCGACACGCTATGACACTCCTGCCTCAGCACAACCAGATCACTCACTCCCTGCCGAAGCAGCTCACGCGCTACCCTACCGAAGTAGGGACACTCCCCAACTCACTCTAACACTCCACTGCCATGCCTCGAGGTGTCGATAGCGGTATGTATGGTCCGATCCACGATACTACGCTACGACACTCCTACCTCAGCATGTGCAGTCCATACTCAGACTTCTGCTGCGCTTCGAGGTGACAATAGCGGTGACGCGCTATGACACTCCTGCCTCAGCACAAACAGATCACTCACTCCCTGCCGAAGCAGCTCACGCGCTACCCTACCGAAGTAGGGACACTCCCCATGCCAATTGGCACTCCCTGGGCTTGTGCTTTTGAAGCGGCACACAGTCGCTTTGATAGAGTCTGATTACGGGCACTTGTGGTTTTTTTGGGAGGGATTTTAGCAGAGCCCACTGCTAAATCCCACCACGCCCTAGGCAGTTCTCCCTGACTCGCAGACAGCTGGGGAGGGGTCGTCAAGCCCTTGGACATGGTCCATGCTGTCCCTGCTGTCCCTGCCCCCCGTGTGCAACTGGCGATATGAGAGGAAGACTACTTCGTTTGGAAAAAAATGTAGGAAAAATTCATCGGGCATCATTCGTCTAAAACTCTCGTGACGTCTGACAAGGCAGATGAAAGCGATTAGAATGAGTTGGAACCATTTTTGGATCCAGGTCCATGGGTAAAGAGATCAATATTCGCTGAACCTCATTACCAAGCTCCCAGAAGACGTTCAGTCCAATAAGCTATGGGGAAACTGGCAAAGTTTTATTGAAAGCTTTGAGATTGCCACGTCGTTGTCCACTTTCACTGGGTCCGCAGCTAGGGCAAAGCTATTGTACTTGTCGGTTGGGAAAAACTTGCAGGACATTATGAGTGCAGCGAATTATCGTGACCCAAGGTTCTACTCAAAGCTTGTACCGGGAATGAATAACTTTCTTCTTCTTCTTCTTCTTCTTCTTCTTCTTATTGGTATTACATCCCCACACTGGGACAGAGCCGCCTCGCAGCTTAGTGTTCATTAAGCACTTCCACAGTTATTAAATGCGAAGTTTCTAAGCCAGGTTACCATTTTTGCATTCGTATATCATGAGGCTAGCACGATGATACTTTTATGCCCAGGGAAGTCGAGACAATTTCCAATCCGAAAATTGCCTAGACCGGCACCGGGAATCGAACCCAGCCACCCTCAGCATGGTCTTACCGCACGGCTAAGGAGGGACCCGGGAATGAGTAACTATTTTAGGTCAATGACCGACACGGCAGCTGAACACGAGGCGTTCCAAGCCATGCACCAAGCTGCGGGGGAATCTATCGTTACGTTCCATGCCAGACTGATTCAAAAGGCTCGACTGTGTGGTTACAGTCCCGCCGACCAAGTCCGTTTCGCAACAGCTCAATTACTCAAAGGCATGCGAAACAGGGAGATGGCAAATCAGACCGCATCGTGCTTTCGTGCTGTGCGGTTCTTTCTCTCTTTGCGGAAGGAAGTTTTTAATACTACCCGAAGCTATTTTAATTTCAACGGTGCTTCTTAGCGCTATTTGTACCCACTGATCCCGTTACGATCTTTGCAAGGACCCGTGCCTTCGTTTTACGTTGGACCCGTTTGCGGAAGTAAAATTCCGACAAGCGGTGGTAATCCTGCAGGGACACCGTTCTGGGAAAAAACCTCTTAGAAGGTCACGTCTCCACGCTCAGCAATGAGTATTAACAAAAACAAGAGGAAGAGTCTCTGAATTCTCCACTTCCTTCAAAGAAACAAGGTTTCAAGACCGTCCTGACAAAGCGCGGAAAAATAGAAGGAAGCTGGAGAATTCAGATATTCCTTCTAACTCCAATATCGGAAATAATTCTTCTCCAATCGAACTGAGCAATCAGTTCGATTTGATTAACGATGAAATTGAGCAAATCGAATCTACCTCTAGCCCAGGTGATTCGATTCATGCGAAAAAGCAAAGGATTCCGCCAATTGTGGTATCTGTTGCCGAGTTTTCTGGCTTCCGGAATGAGATTTTGAGTAACCTTCAGGGGATCAAGGTTTCATTTCAGATTGCTAGGAAGGGTGACTGCCGCGTTTTGCCGGGATCCTTTGACGATCGCAAACGTCTTCTTCACTATTTAACTGAGAAGCGCCATAAATTCTTCACATACGACGACAAAACTGAGCGATTGTTCAAAGTTGTCTTGAAAGGTCTCCCCAGTGATGATAAATCACTGGATGAGATTAAAATTGAAATTTCTCAATTACTTGGATTTTCACCAGTCCAAGTAATTAAGATGAAAAAGAAATCCCACTCCGGTACTTCCCAGAGGGGCATTTCTCAAGAATTTTATTTAGTTCATTTTAACAAAAGTGAACTAAATAATATGAAGAGTTTGGAAAAGGCCTGTATTATGTCTCATGTCCGTGTTACATGGGAACATTTCCGCAGGCCTGGGGGAAATTTCCAAAACCCTACCCAGTGCCGTAAGTGCCAAAAGTGGGGTCATGGAACCAAACATTGTCACATGGATGCTAAATGCATGATTTGTAGTGGAACCTCTCACGCCAAGGACGCATGTCCTGTGAGAGAAGATTCCAATAAATTTAAGTGCGCAAACTGTGGGGGCAATCATAAATCCAATTTCTGGGAATGCCCTTCACGCAAAAAAGTTTTGAATTCCCGTGCAAAATTGATGACGGGAAATTCCAATCGGATCCCAGATTCGACGGGTAGAAATTTTTCAAACGCTCAAATTTCGAAACCGGTTACCGGTCGAGCAATTCATACCCACCACAATTCACAAACAAATTTTGCCGCTCGTCAACGGGTAGCAAGCACTTCAGTAAATTCCAATTTTTCCAATGTACCTACGTATGCAAACATCGCTGCTGGTAGACAAAATTTCTCTTCTCAAAATGAGGTTTATACCCATGTCCCAACGGAAAATAACGGTCATGTTGCCGATTCAGGTAGCATGACTGCTTCCGATTTTGATTTTTAACTGAACAATTGCATCACATGATTGATGCAATGTTCAAAGCAAATACCATTCCTGAAGCTGTTCAGGTTGGTATAAAGTACACACAAAAAATTGTTATCGGACTCCGTTTCAATGGATCCAAATAATTGTGTGAAAGTTCTAAATTGGAATGCCCGCTCTCTTAAGGGTAAGGAAGATGAATTATTCAACTTCCTTTCAGTTCATAATGTGCATATTGCCATTATAACTGAAACGTATTTAAAACCAGGACTCTCCATTAAAAGAGATCCAAACTATTTTATCTACAGAAATGATCGTCTTGACAGCGCCTGTGGTGGGGTCGCCATTGTCATTAATCGACGTATCAAACATAAATTATTTTCTTCGTTTGAAACCAAAGTTTTTGAAACCTTGGGAGTTTCTGTTGAAACAAATTTTGGACAATTTTCCTTCATTGCAGCCTACTTGCCTTTTCAATGCAATGGACAGCAAAAGAATTTGTTGAAAGCTGATCTTCAAATTCTGACTCGCAACAAATCAAAATTCTTCGTAATTGGTGACTTCAATGCCAAACACCGTTCATGGAATAATGCTCAAAGCAATTCCAATGGTAAAATTTTATTTGAAGATTGTTCTGCGGGATATTATACTATTCAATATCCCAATGGACCAACTTGTTTTTCTTCCAGTCGAAATCCTTCTACAATTGATTTAGTTTTAACGGATTCAAGTCAGCTGTGTGGCCAATTGGTAACTCATGCTGACTTTGACTCTGATCACCTTCCTGTGACATTTGAAATCTCACAAGAAGCCATTTATAATCCAATCAGCTCTACTTTTAATTATCATAGAGCTGATTGGGATTTATATAAAACGTATATCGATAGGAATTTTGATGTTGATATTCCTCTCGATACCAAAAGTGATATTGATAATGCTCTCGTATCTTTGACAAATTTAATTGTCGAAGCCAGAGGCATTGCAATTCCGAAATGTGAAGTTAAATTCAACTCCATTATTATTGACGACGATCTTCAGCTACTGATCCGTCTTAAAAATGTGAGAAGAAGGCAATACCAAAGAACTCGCGATCCCGCGTTGAAAGTTATTTGGCGAGATTTGCAAAATGAAATTAAAAAACGTTTCGCTATTCTGAGAAATACCAACTTTGAGAATAATGTCTCCAAGTTGGATCCCAGTTCGAAACCCTTTTGGAAATTAACGAAAATTCTTAAAAAACCTCAAAAGCCAATTCCAGCGCTTAAAGAGGGAAATAAAATTTTATTAACAAATGGCGAAAAGGCTCAAAAACTTGCTCAGCAGTTCGAGAGTGCCCATAATTTTAGTCTAGGTCTCACTAGTCCAATTGAGGATCAGGTTACACGAAGCTTCGAAGACATTCTCAACCAAGATAATGTTTTTGACCCTACGTTGGGAACTAATTTGGATGAAGTGAGATCTATTACTAGAAAATTTAAAAATATGAAAGCCCCGGGTGATGATGGTATTTTCTACATACCTATCAAAAAACTTCCTGAGAGCTCTTTATCCTTTTTGGTTAATTTATTTAACAAATGTTTTCAATTGGCATACTACCCAGATAAATGGAAAAACGCCAAAGTTGTTCCAATTTTGAAGCCGGACAAAAATCCAGCTGAGGCTTCTAGTTATCGCTTAATCAGTTTGCTTTCTTCAATAAGCAAACTGTTTGAAAAGATTATTTTAAATAGAATGATGGTTCATATTAATGACAATTCTATTTTTGCTGATGAGCAATTTGGTTTTCGCCATGGGCATTCAACCACTCATCAGTTATTAAGAGTTACGAACTTAATTCGGCTCAACAAATCTGAAGGATATTCGACTGGAGTTGCTCTTCTTGATATAGAGAAAGCATTTGACAGTGTTTGGCATGAAGGTTTGATTGTAAAATTGATGAATTTTAATTTTCCTCTGTACATCATTAAACTGATCCAAAATTATTTATCAGAACGCTCACTGCAGGTAAACTATCAGAATACTAAATCTGATAGATTACCTGTAAGGGCTGGTGTCCCCCAAGGCAGCATACTGGGGCCCATATTGTATAACATTTTTACTTCTGATTTACCTGATTTACCACCAGGGTGTCAAAAATCTTTGTTTGCAGATGACACGGGCCTTTCAGCCAAAGGGCGAAGCCTTCGTGTCATTTGTAGTAGATTGCAAAAAAGTTTGGATATTTTCTCCACTTACTTGCGAAAATGGAAAATTTCCCCGAATGCTTCCAAAACTCAGCTTATAATTTTCCCACATAAGCCGAGAGCTTCTTATTTGAAACCTTCTAGCAGACATATTGTCACTATGAATGGGGTTCCAATTAATTGGTCTAGCGAAGCTAAATATTTAGGACTTCTGCTAGATCAAAAATTAACTTTTTAAAATCACATTGAAGGCCTTCAAGCCAAATGTAACAAATATATTAAGTGCCTATATCCACTTATAAACAGAAAATCAAAACTTTGTCTTAAGAACAAACTTTTGATTTACAAACAAATTTTTAGACCTGCCATGTTGTATGCTGTGCCAATATGGACTAGTTGCTGCAATACCAGAAAGAAGGCACTCCAGAGGACTCAAAATAAAATTTTGAAAATGATTCTGAAGTTGCCTCCGTGGTATAGTACCAATGAACTTCATAGAATTTCTAATATTGAGACATTGCAACAAATGTCCAACAAAATAATTTCCAATTTTAGACAAAAATCGTTGCAATCTTCTATTGTAACGATTAACTCCTTGTACCCTTAGTTTTAAATAGGTTAAGTTTAGTTTAAGTTGAAAACATTGTAATTCCTACATGGTTCAATTCAACCAGAGGAAAAATTCTAACTGCCAGAGGCAATTGAAATGTATTAATAATAACTAAAAGCGTAACATAGCAAATAAGGATGATAGTGTTAAGAAAACACGGAACACCTAGTCTAAGAGATGAATGCATGTATTAGATAATTAGCAAATAAAAAAAGTTAAAAAAAATAAAAAAAAAAAAAAAAAAAAAAAAAAAAAAAAAAAAGGGAGATGGCAATGGCTGCTAGAACTTACGGATACGATGCTAGTTATATAGTACAAGCAGGCACAATCATAGAAACCCAAAGAACAAAGTAGATGCTTTGTATATTTATCATTTGCCTTCAACAATTGTTCCATTCCAGGTCATCCAAAAAATTCCTGGAGTCTACACGCGTAACCAAGGACCTTAGGTCTACAAGCGTAACAAAAGAGCTGTTATCTCTTTTTAAAAAAGTTTAATGCCCTACTCGGTATAATAAACCAAATACCGTTCCAGGTCATCCGAGAATTCCCTGGAGTATCAAATCCAGGCATATGAGTTGTTCTAAGATCTCCAAATTGCCCTTGAGTTTGAATCAAATGGTCTGCCGAATCAACCAAGGCTTCCATGATGTACCCAGCCGCGGTATCAACCCAATTATGTCCTCCGAATATTTTTCTTTCACATACGTCTCAAATCCTGACATATGAGATGTAGTAAGATCTCCAAATCGTCCAGGAGTTTGAATCAAATGGTCTGCCCACCCTAGCAGCACAATTCACGTTGATTTGGTTGAAATAACTCATATATGACCAAATTTAGTCGTATATGAGTATAATAGACTGATTTACAACATGTGTGTTGCTCGGGCAATCAACGAAGTCTTACATGTTATCCTCAGCCGCGCTAACAACCCAATTATGTCCTCCGAGTATTTGTCGTTCGCTCGCGTCTCAAATGTAGGCATATTTGTTATTCTAAGATCTCCAAATTATCCTGAGGTTTGTATCAAATAGTCTGACGAATCAACCAAAGCTTTCATGATGTCCCCTGCCGCGGTATCAACCCAATTATGTCCTCCGAGTATTTTTCTTTCACTTGCGTCTCAAATCCAGGCATATGAGATGTGGTAAGATCTCCAAATTGCTCTGGAGTTTGAGTCAAATGGTTTATTACCCAATTATGTCCTACGAGTATTTGTCGTTCACTTGCGTGTCAAACTTAGGCATATGAGTTGTTCTAAGATCTCCAAATTATCCTGGAGTTTGTATCAAATGGTCTTCCGAATCAACCAAAGCTTTCATGATGTCCCCAGCCGCGGTATCAACCCAAGTATGCCCTCCAAGTATTTTTCTTTCACTTGCGTCTCAAATCCAGACATGAGATGTAGAAAGATCTCCAAATCGCCTTGGAATTTGAATCAAATGGTCTGCCGAATCAACCAAGGTTACCATGATGTCCCCAGCCACGGTAACAACCCAATTATGCCCTCTGAGTATTTTTCTTTCACTTGCGTCCCAAATCCGGACATATGAGATGTAGTAGGATCTCCAAATCGTCCTGGAGCTTGAGTCAAATTGTCTGTCAACTAATGCTTCCATTATGTCCCCAGCCGCGGCAACAACCCAATTATGTCCTCCGAGTATTTGTCGTTCGCTTGCGTCTCAAATGCAGGCATATGAGTTGTTCTAGAACATCCAAATTATCCTGCAGTTTGTATCAAATGGTCTGCCGGATCAACCAAGACCTCCATGATGTCCCCAGCCGCGGTAACAACCCAATTATGTCCTCCAAGTATTTGTCGTTCACTCTCGTCTCAAATGTAGGCATATGAGTTGTTCTAAGATCTCCAAATTATCCTGGAGTTTGCATCAAATGGTCTGACGAATTAACCAAAGCTTTCGTGATGTCCCCAGCCGCGGTATCAACCCAATTATGCCCTCCGAGTATATTTCTTTCACTTGCGTCTCAAATCCAGATATATGAGATATTGTTAGATTTCCAAATCGTCCTGCAGTTTGAATCAAATGGTCTACCGAATCAACCAAGGCTTCCATGATGTCCCCAGCCGTGATATCAACCCAATTATGTTCTCCGAGTATTTTTCGTTCGCTCGCGTCTCAAATTTAGGCATATGAGTTGTTCTAAGATCGCTAAATTGTCCTGGAGTTTGAATCAAATAGTCTGCCGAATCAACCAAGGTTTTAAGTGTAATATTAGAAATTTTAGCAAAAATTCTTTTTACGTCACATTCGGTTTACGTCCCCCCAATAAGTAACGTAAAAAGAGGGTTGAGTGTAACAGGAAACAAGAGCGGAGCCGTGAGAAGATTTTCTCGAAAACGCGCAGAACCGAGGAGGCTCGTGATACTGGTGGAAAGAAGCCCAATCGCGAGGGGCATAATACACGCTGTTGGAGATGTGGATTCACATTCCACAAGAAAAAGACATGTCCGGCATTGGACAGAAAGTGTAACACCTGCGGACGAATTGGACACTTTGCAGGAACATGCCGAAGACAGTCGAAGAACACTGGCATCAATAGCATCATGGACAGACCACGCGAAAATAAGTTGGATGATCTTCCACGCAAATGGACGAAAGATTCTTATGATGAACAGGTATGAATTTATTGTAAATACATATATCAGAGAAATAAACTCAATCGTTAGCGGAATCTTATTATTCTCAAGATCGTAACGTTAAACCGCTTATACATGAACATTCGAAAACGCTTTATAAAACTACTCTCATCACTCTCCTTTCCTTTAATTCTAGCAAATAAATGCTGTTCTATCACTGAGCGACGTAATCGTCAGTTGCCGTCTCAGCTCTTCCACCCCACTAAACTTTCTCGTTGATTCTGGTGCCGATGTGAATATAGTTGGTGGCGCCGATTGGAACCGCCTAGAAAAAGAATTTCGAAGCGGATATGCTAAATTAGAACTGATTGATCATTCCGTAGCCAAGGAAATTCGTGCATACGCGACGGATGCTCCTATAGTAATACGGTGCGCTTTAAGAGCTGAGGTTGAAGTCTGTTACCGTATTCGATAACAATCAAGCCAACTCACTTACGCGGTCGTGGTATTGTTAACTTTATTACTAATAGTATTAGAAAAAGAATTGTTAAACTTCGCATGTAGTCCCCCCCTCCCAAATAAAAATAAATGAATGGGGAAACAAAAATAAACGTGTAAAAAAAATACTAACGCTACATGACGGACATCCCTGATGGTAAGGCGAATGGTTAGCTGGCAACACCAAATCCGGGGCGAAAAACGAGATAAAAAAAGGTGAAGAAGGAGTGGAGAAAAATCGAGGAGAAAGTGTGATAACTCGGAAGATAGCAGACGTATCTACGAAGAGCAGCTGGAAAAAAAGAAAGGAGAAGTGAACAACGCATGGTGAAAGACCAGAAGAACGGGGTTAGAAAATTTGGAGGAAAAGGTGTCCAAAGTCGGAAAGCGGTAGCAAACCGCGCTCGCCGAGAGGCCTGGTAGCAATTGTGACATTTTTGGTCGATCTGCCGTTCCTCGGCACCCGTGTGTGTGTGTGTGTGTGTGTGTGTGTGTGTGTGTGTGTGTGTGTGTGTGTGTGTGTGTGTGTGTGTGTGTGTGTGTGTGTGTGTGTGTGTGTGTGTGTGTGTGTGTGTGAGCGACCCCGCATTAACTCTTGCTCCATTGGTCGCCATCGGGAATCCGATCTCCAGCGTGGTCGCATTAAACGAACTCTGTGCCCCGGGACAGCTAGCCCCGTTTTCGATCCCCTGCCCCTCGCGGAAGCGGCCAGAAGTCGGTTCAAGATTTATCCTTCCTCGGCACCCGTGTGCGTTCGAACCCGCACCCACTACTGCTCTACATGGTGCCATCGGGAATCTTAATTTCAACAGGACCGCTTTAAAGCGAAATCGGTGCTCAAGGACCGCTGCCACCCGACCTCGATACCCTGCCTCTCTGGGAAGCCGGCAGGAAGCATTTCAAGTACAGGAACTAGTCAAGTACATCGCCCCCTCATCATGTTCAACCCACGCCACTTTCGGTGTTACGAGTCACCCCGACCTGGATTCGTCGTTCGGGCATCCGGCCTACAACTCGGATGCGGTAATCTTTGCCCAAGGACATCTAAAATTGATCGCCGTCCACCTCCGGAAGCCGGCGGGGTACCCATCTACGCAGCTGTACAAGCCCAGACCTGGTTCTCGTCAAGGTCTACAGCGACTGCAAGCCCAGCTTAGGTATGTTCCGAAAAACTCTCCCTCTCGCCTATCAACTATGGGCCCCAACTGCATCGATCGGCCGCACCGGTTACTAACCTCACCCTAACACTAACATGAAAAATAATAAATAAGTAAAATGTAAAAAAAAAAAAGCCCGGCTAGCTCAGTCGGTAGAGCATGAGAAGTAAGTCCCGAGGTGAGCTAGTTTGGGACGTGTGGACGTCCGCTGCCCAGACATAGGGACGTCACTGGTAGTTTCAAGTCATGGGAGCACCCAAACCAGTGGTAACTGCAAAGTTCCTGGTTGTGGAAGAAGGTCGTCGATCATTGCTTGGGCGGCGAACAGCAAACGAATTACAATTATTGAAAGTTGGCCTTTCGGTTAACAACTGTGAAGTGCCCACCTCTGCGCTATTTCCAAAAATGCCTGGAGTTCGGGTTAAGTTTAGCATTGACAGATCCGTCCCCCCCCCCCCGAAAAAACGCCTACTGCAACGTCCCGGCGGCGTACCGTAAAGCAGCCAGAGCACGCCTTGAAGATATGGAAGCTCAAGGTATCATCGAACGCGTTTCGAAAGCACCCGAGTGGATAGGCGGAATGTCCGCTGTACCCAAGGGTAAAGACGACTTCAGATTGGTCGTGAACATACGCGCTCCTAACAAGGCAATACAAAGAGAGTACTTTCGCATGCCTTTAATCGACGAACTTAAGGTAAAACTTGATGGAGATTTTTCAAAACTAGACCTCAGTAATGCTTACTATCACCTCGAGCTGTGCAAAGAATCGCGCGATCTGACGACGTTTCTGACGAAAAATTAAATGTACCGGTTCACAGTCTAATGTTCGGGGTCAACTGCGCCCCCGAAATTTTCAGCGAGAAATGTGCCGTTTATTGGAAGGAATCGATAACATTGTCATCTACATTGATGATGTGTTGATTTTTGCAGACAAGCTGGAAAAACTCAAAGCTACCACCAGGTGAAGTGTTGAGAATTCTTCGAGCTAACAATTTAACTCTTAACGAGGCAAAGTGCGAGTTCGTGAAAGAATTTGTCATATTCCTAGGCCATGGACTTGATAAGGACGGATTCCACGTGGACGATGCGAAGGTGAAATTAATTAGGAGGTTCCGACCGCCGTCCAGTATATCGGAACCTAAAAGTTTTCTGGGACTAGCTTCATTTATCAGTCCCTACATCAAGGACTTCGTCAATATTTCGAGCACTCTTTGGCAAGCTACTACTGCCAAAAGCTGGTGCTGGGGTCCAGAACAACTTGCGGCTTTCGAAATGATCAAGAACAGGATTACAAATTGTACGACAGCATTGGGTTACTTTTCTGAAAGTGAACGTACTATTCTGTATACGGATGCATCGCCCAATGCTCAGCCCAATGGTGCTGTCCTAATACAAGAAGGCACAACCCGTTCTCCCCGCATTATCAGCTTCGCGTCCAAGTCCCTCACTGACACTGAAAAACGGTACGCTCAGAATCAGCCGGAAGCCCTGGCAACCGTGTGGGCTATGGAGCACTTTTCGTTTTTCCTTCTTGGTCGTCACTTCACGCTCAGAACTGACGCACAAGGCGTTGCTTTTATTTTGAACCGGTCGCGAGAAAGCTCAAAAAGAGCCTTAATAAGAGCCGATTGTTGGGCACTGCGTCTCAGCCCTTACAGCTACGACGTTGAATACATACGCGGTCGAGATAACATCGCTGACCCTTCATCTCGATTGTACACAGGACGCGATGAACCATTTGACGAGGAACACAGCCCATGGCAAATTGCAACTCTTGAAGCAAATTCAATACGTTTTTTAACTGAAGAGGAAATACGGAAAGAAACGGCCAAAGATCAGATACTTCAAAGCACAGAGAACAGAAGTTCATCTTCATTCGCGTAGTTGTGTAAAAATTTGTACTGGTAATTTTAAAGTATGTCGTTATACATCCGTGGCTCGGTGCTAGTGTGCTGATGAATTAGTTGAAAATTGCCGTGTTTTGCTTTTTAGCGCTAGTGTTTATTCCGGATTGCTCCTAGGCTCGCTCCTAGATGGCAGCACTACATTGTTTATGTAGTGTATACTAACGCCATCGCTTAGTGAGATTGAGTTTCTATGTCGGGCAGCCTGCGTTGGCGGCGCTGAGGTGCGATCCAAATCTTTACACACGTTTTGTACGAAATTTTGTTCGAGCATCCATGTCTGTTCTCTGTATTCAAAGTGTAATGGATGCACTGGAGACGAATGCCTGGCCAGAGAGCCTTAGACGGTTTAAAAACGTGTCTAATGACTTATCAGTACATAATGGAATTCTGATTAAAAACGGATGCGCGGTGGTCCCATCTGAATTGCGTCAAAAGACTCTAAACTTAGCCCACGATGGACACCCGATGACCGCTAAGTTGAAGAGCATTTTGAGGGAGCGCGTTTGGTGGCCCGGAATTGGTACTGATGCTGAAGAATAAGTTAAGACATGCAAAACTTGCGCTACTAACGGCCGCCCAGACCCAATGGAACGGATTTTTGCACCCCAAACTGTTTGGGAAACAATCGCTTTGGACTTTAATGGCCCATACGCCCGGTATGGAGGTATTTCTATTCTACTTATGATTGATTACCGATCCAGGTAAGACATGGGCATGATTTCTTTCTCTATACATGTCTTTCTTTTTGATAGGTTCTTAATCGACCGTCCTGTAAAGTCAACAAGCTTTGACCAAACCAAGCAAGTTTTAGAGGAAATCTTCGACCGTGAAGGCTTCCCGAAACACATTCGATCCGATAACGGACCACCATTCAATGGGGACGAATAGGCTCCCTTTATTGCGTTACGAGAAGGCCAAATACGACGATGAGCTCCTGAACCGCAAGGATAAAATAGAAAAACTCAAATCTAAAGAACGTGAAGACTCCAAAAGAGGAGCGCGAGCAAGTTGCATCAGACCTGGAGACACAGTCATCATTGAGCGCATGTCTCGGTCTAAGGGAGAAAGCAGGGGAACCTGTTCCTACAGAACGATCGTGGACAAACGGTAAAGCGACACGTAACTCAGACCAGGAAGGTCGGCAACTGGCGCGAGCCGTTCGAGAGCGTATTGGTTCATCTACTTTAATCTCAAAGGACATCTCTCAGAAGAAACTAGAGCGGCCGAGTAGAATAAAAAAACCCTCCTGACTACCTAAAAACCTACGTACAGCTGATCAAAAATTGAAAAACAGCAGTAGCACGTATCAGTATTCTAATTTATCAGCATTCCTCATTCATATTCCTTACATCCGCACATTTTCTAAAACTAATAAAAAAAAGTCATGTTAATTATTAACTCTTAGCATTCTCAGCTTCTCTAGCTCCTCCAGGTTAATCCCTCTATTGAAAAAAGCATGTCGTTGCTTTTCACTTTTCATTTGTTAAAAAAATGATAAAAAACAATCGAAACATCATAATTCTACATGGAATGTAGCTGTGAACGATTAATAATAATGATAGATGTATTTCACAGTTGCAATTGGATATAGATTGAAACCGGATCAAATTTCCTCTAGTTTGCGTTGAGGCAAGCCGCACAATATACTGTTGACCTTAGGAAGTCTGCTAGTTTGTATTTACATCTGCCATTTATAACAAGTTGAGCAAACGAATCGTAATTACAAAGTGACCCCAAATAGCTGGTGTGCTTTATTTTGACCATATTTTCCGCATATTTCGGGAACAAAAAGAAATTCCAATTGTCGAGAGCAGACCAGCTGTCGATTTGCGACCAACCAAGGGGAGGAAAATCTCCACTCATTTCTGTTGCTGAAGCCCACTTAACTCATATAGCACCGTGTGGAGGTAATGGTCCACATGCTGTTGGTTGGCTGATTTTTTTTACATCGCCGCTCTACCACAATGAGTTCGACCCATTCGTTAGAGGCACAGAGAGAGAGTGCCAGTGCGCAGCTAGAAAGCCGATTGAAAATCGAGATTAGCGCACTTGAAAAACGAGGATTTTTTTTTACATCATGCCATTGTTCTCCCTTTAAAGTGGTCTGTCATCCCCTTCCGGTCGAAATGAAGGGAAACGGCCTTAGCCGTGCCTCCGGCTCCGATGGAAATATGTTGCAATCTGCAGTCATTGCTGCCTCCTCCATGCTGATTTTCCGCTAACATCGAAGGGCCCGGCAGCTGAGTGCGCACAGGGACAGGAGCATTCAAAATGAACGAAACAACAACCGTCATCGTATCCGTTAGGAATCAGTTCGAAGAGATAGGTATTCCTCACCAGCAGGATATCATCGAAATCGGCTGATACGCATTATTTAAATTCATTTAACACCCAACTACAACGAAAACGATGTCAACAAAAGCGATTACATGCCACATTTGGATTGGAATACGAAACCAAGCTAAGACACGATGGCAACAGAGGTCGGAGATCCGACAGCGATGATTAATGGGATCGTTAAAGGATTTGTGAAGATTTGTCCGGGCTGTGTCAATGCAGTATGGGATGAGACGGAGATGGGTCGTTGACTGATAGTGGTTCACTGTGTGGGTCGTGGGTTGGTAAAACGTGAACGGTAATCTGAATGGGAGCAAGGCGATTGTTTTTGTTGATCTGAAAGTAAGATGTTGGAACGCAATAAAAAGATTTTCTTAAAGCTTAAGTAGGGTATCTGTTCCATTATTAATAACAAGCTCCTATATCAATAACATTCGCAAAACAGGCAATTTAGGTTCAATTTGTGTCGTGTTTTGTTGTTATCCGACGTTCTCACTGCTGAAAAAATCACAAAAAAATGAGAAATAAAACAATTTTCGCACCAATTCTTTGTTTTCGAATGGCATTGATTTGGGTACATGGTATGAATTCAAGGAGCAGTTCCCCTATATAGATTGTATGGAGTGATGTGAAAATAAAAACCATTTCTCTATTATTGGCAAAGACCTTATTTCTATAGGTTTATTTGTTTGTCGCAATGGACAGATTCTGTGATATAGATCTTAACTTGCGATTGAATTTAAATTAGACATTTTTGACTTTCGTTTTTTTTTTCAGATTTCTTCCAAAGGCCGTGGGGCGCATTCCTCGAATATTAATGCTGAAACTTTCGCTATATGAGGAGTTGCAAAACATGTCCTCAAGGGCCTGCCAGCATAACAGGTGCATCCATCATGCAGAAAATAGTTCGCAAACTATTTTTGAAATATTTATATGTTTTAGAGAAGGATTTTTTCAAACGTTGAGTACAGGATACCTCTGAAGCTGAATTGAACCGTTTGTTGGAGAAACTGCATATGTGATATTCGAAGAGAAATCATAGAATACTGCTTGTAGTTTTCAAACTGGAAGTGTCTCATGATGTTAACTTTTGCCAAAATTATTGATGTATCGATGCCAATTTGTTTATAAACAGTTTTCTCGGAATTGTGTAAGGGCGAATTCACAAATTACATAACGCATTAAGGGGTGGGTGGGTACACAATATTGCGTTACAAAATGTTACGGTTTGTCAAGGGGGTGGGTGGGTTCGTTGAGTTCTGTTACGGGTAACATTTACGATAATTAAATAATATAAAAAACGAAATTTCTAATTTAATTCAAATTTGACATTATTATTATGTGCTATGAAGTAAGTTAAGGAAGAGTTCACTAAAAATACAAATTTATCATTTTTGTGAAATGTTAGTAAGACGTTATGCGCTACAGATGGGGGTGGGTGGGTATAAAGGAAATGTTACAAACAAGTCACGGAGGGGTGGGTGGGGGTTCAAATCTCTGTGTTTTTTGCGTTATGTAATTGGATATATGCAGTTTCTTGAACAATTGATTAAATTCTAAATTTAACATGATGTATTGATCGACTAGCATGTTGCATACCACTTACCACAATACCTTATCTATCTAATAAATAGAAGCCGAATTTGTTGATGTCACAATATGACTTTTACATGTGCATTATGTACTTCATTTGATGCCAGATACGTTGCGTGGACACGGCGTGCACGCAGCTTAAAAAACCGCTACGTGGACATCGGCCCTTAGAGAATCTACATTGGTTCCATTTGTGATTTAATTCTTGAAAGCTTCATATGACTTTTAGGATTTTATCCACCATCAAACAGAGTAGTTCCGGAAAATTTGAAAAAATCGATGCTATACTGGAAATTGGCACCAACCCCAGCTCAAGCCACAAAAAATAGAAAAAATATTTTGAGTTCTTTTTAGTTCTTTTTTATTTATGCTTGTATGTCAAATACCACCGTTTATAGAAGGACATATAATTTTGGGCAGATTTTTCCTCATTTTTTCCTATATTGGAATGACAACAAAAATAGAAAGAAACCCCATGGGTCTTGGATTTGGGCACTATTTAAATAAGATTTGGTTTGGAATTCGACTAGGTATGGTTATATTTAAATTGGATTTTTATCTCTTGAATTGGGTTTGGATTGGGTTTGGATTGAATAAGGACTTGATATGAACTGTATTTAAATTTATTTGAATTCGATTTGGAACTACTTGGATTGGATTTGGATTAGATTTGGATTGGATTTGGATTGGATTTGGATTGGATTTGGATTGGATTTAGATTGGATTGGATTTGAATTGGATTTGATGTGGATTGTATTTGTATTGGATTTGCATGGCATTTAGATTTGTTTTCGATTTGGATTGGATTTGAATTTGGATTGGATTTGGATTTAATTTGGATTGCATTTGGATTGGATTTGGATTGGATTTTAATTGGATTTGGATTGGATTTGAATTGGATTTGGATCGGATTTGGATTGGATTTGGATTGGATTTGTATAAGATTTCGATTGGCTTTGGATTGGATTTGGATTGGATTTTGATTGGATTTGGATTGGATTTGGATTGGATTTGGATTGGATTTGAATTGGATTTGGATTGGATTTGGATTGGATTTGGGTTGGATTTGGATTGGATTTGAATTGGATTTGGATTGGATTTGGATTGGATTTGGATTGGATTTGGATTGGATTTGGAATGGATTTGGACTGGATTTGGAATGGATTGGATTTGAATTGGATTCGATTAGGATTGTATTCGGATTGGATTTGCATTGCATTTGGATTTGGATTGGATTTGGATTGAATTTGAATTTGGATTGGATTTGGATTTGATTTGAATTTGGAATGGATTTAGATTTGGATTGGATTTAGATTGGATTTGGGTTGGATTTGGATTGGATTTGAATTGGATTTGGATTGGCTTTGGATTGGAATTGGATTGGATTTGGATTGGATTTGGATTGGATTTGGATTGGATTTGGATTGGATTTGGATTGGATTTGGATTGGATTTTAATTGGATTTGGGTTGGATTTGGATTTGATTTGGATTGGATTTGGATTGGATTTGGATTGGATTTGGATTGGATTTGGATTGGCTTTGGATTGGATTTGGATTGGATTTGGATTGGCTTTGGATTGGATTTGGATTGGATTTGGCTTGGATTTGGATTGGATTTGGATTGGATTTTGAATTGAATTGGATTTGAATTTGGATTGAATTTGGATTTGGATTGGTTTGGATTGGTTTGGATTGGTTTGGATTGGTTTGGATTGGTTTGGATTGGTTTGGATTGGTTTGGATTGGTTTGGTTGGTTTGGATTGGTTTGGATTGGTTTGGATTGGTTTGGATTGGTTTGGATTGGTTGGATTGGATTGGTTTGGATTGGTTTGGATTGGTTTGGATTGGTTTGGATTGGTTTGGATTGGTTTGGATTGGTTTGGTTGGTTTGGATTGGTTTGGATTGGTTTGGATTTGGTTTGGATTGGTTTGGCTTGGCTTTGGCTTGGCTTTGGCTTGGATTTGGCTTGGGTTTGGGTTGGCTTTGGATTGGCTTTGGATTGAATTGGTTTGAATTTTGATTGGTTTGGATTGGTTTGGATTGGTTGGATTGGTTTGGATTGGTTTGGGTTGGTTGGATTGGTTTGGATTGGTTTGGATTAGATTTGGATTGGTTTGGATTGGTTTGGATTGGATATGGTTGGATCTGGATTGGTTTGGATTGGTTTGGATTGGTTTGGTTTGATTTGGATTGGTTTGGATTCGATTTGGATTGGTTTGGATTGGTTTGGATTGGTTTGGATTGGTTTGGATTGGTTTGGATTGGTTTGGTTGGTTTGGATTGGTTTGGATTGGTTTGGATTGGTTTGGATTGGATTAGATTTGGATTGGTTTGGTTTGGATTGGTTTGTGTTGGTTTGCATGGCATTTGGTTTGTTTTCGATTTGGATTGGTTTGGTTTGGATTGGATTTGGTTTGGTTTGGATTGCGTTTGGATTGGATTTGGATTGGTTTAATTGGTTTGGATTGGTTTGGATTGGTTTGGATCGGTTTGGATTGGTTTGGATTGGTTGTATAGATTTCGATTGGCTTTGGATTGGAATTGGTTTGGATTGGATTTTGATTGGATTTGGTTTGGATTTGGTTTGGTTGGATTGGTTTGGATTGGTTTGGATTGGTTGGATTGGTTTGGATTGGTTTGGGTTGGTTTGGATTGGTTTGAATTGGATTTGGATTGGTTTGATTGGATTAGGATTGGATTAGGATTGGTTTGGAATGGTTTGGACTGGTTGTATTAGATTTGGAATGGATTGGATTTGAATTGGATTCGATTAGGATTGTATTCGGATTGGATTTGCATTGCATTTGGATTGAATTTGAATTTGGATTGGATTTGGATTTGATTTGAATTTGGAATGGATTTAGATTGGGATTGGATTTGGGTTGGATTTGGATTGGATTTGAATTGGCTTTGGATTAGCTTTGGATTGGAATTGGATTGGATTTGGATTGGATTTGGATTGAATTTGGATTGGATTTGGATTGGATTTGGATTGGATTTGGATTGGTTTTAATTGGCTTTGGGTTGGTTGGTTTGATTTGGATTGGTTTGGATTGGTTTGGATTGGTTTGGATTGGTTTGGATTGGCTTTGGATTGGTTTGGATTGGTTTGGATTGGCTTTGGATTGGTTGGATTGGTTGGCTTGGATTTGGCTTGGGTTTGGATTGTTTTTGAATTGAATTGGTTTGGATTTGGATTGGTTTGGTTGGTTTGGATTGGTTTGGATTGGTTTGGTTGGATTTGGATTGGTTTGGATTGGTTTGGATTGGTTTGGATTGGTTTGGATTGGTTTGGTTGGTTTGGATTGGTTTGGATTGGTTTGGATTGGTTTGGTTGGTTTGGATTGGTTTGGATTGGTTTGGTTGGTTTGGATTGGTTTGGATTGGATTGGTTTGGATTGGTTTGGATTGGTTTGGATTGGTTTGGATTGGTTTGGATTGGTTTGGTTGGTTTGGATTGGTTTGGATTGGTTTGGATTAGATTTGGATTGGTTTGGATTGGTTTGGCTTGGATTTGGCTTGGTTGGCTTGGTTTGGCTTGGGTTTGGATTGGTTTGGATTGGTTTGGATTGGATTGGTTTGGTTTGATTGGTTTGGATTGGTTTGGATTGGTTTGGATTGGTTTGGATTGGTTTGGGTTGGATTTGGATTGGTTTGGATTGGTTTGGATTGGATTTGGATTGGTTTGGTTGGTTTGGATTGGATATGGATTGGATCTGGATTGGTTGGATTGGTTTGGATTGGTTTGTGTTTGATTTGGATTGGTTGGATTCGATTTGGATTGGTTTGGATTGGTTTGGATTGGTTTGGATTGGTTTGGATTGGTTTGGATTGGTTTGGATTGGTTTGGATTGGTTTGGTTTGGATTGGTTGGATTGGTTTGGATTGGTTGGATTGGTTGGATTGGTTTGGATTGGTTTGGTTGGTTTGGATTGGTTTGGATTGGTTGGATTGGTTTGGATTGGTTTGGATTGGTTTGGATTGGTTTGGATTGGTTTGGATTGGTTTGGTTGGTTTGGATTGGTTTGGATTGGTTTGGATTGGTTTGGATTGGTTTGGATTGGTTTGGATTGGTTTGGATTGGTTTGGTTTGGATTGGTTTGGATTGGTTTGGATTAGTTTGGATTGGTTGGATTGGTTTGGATTGGTTTGGATTGGGTTTGGATTGAATAAGGACTCGATGTGGATTAGATTTGGATTTGTTTGGTTTGATTTGGAACGACTTGGATTGGTTGGATTAGATTTGGATTAGATTTGGAATGGTTTGGATTGGTTTGTGTTGGTTTGGATTGGATTGGTTTGAATTGGTTTAATGTGGATTGTGTTGTATTGGTTGCATGGCATTTGGATTTGTTTGGTTGGTTGGATTGGTTTGATTTGGATTGGTTTGGTTTGATTTGGATTGGTTTGGATTGGTTTGGATTGGTTTGGATTGGTTTGGATTGGTTTGGATTGGTTTGAATTGGTTTGGATTGGTTTGGATTGGTTTGGATTAGATTTGGATTGGTTTGATTGGTTTGGATTGGTTTGGTTGGTTTGGATTAGATTTGGATTGGTTTGGATTGGTTTGGATTGGTTTGGTTGGTTTGGTTGGTTTGGTTGGTTTGGTTTGGTTTGGATTGGTTTGGTTTGATTTGGTTTGGATTGGTTTGGTTGGTTTGGATTGGTTTGGATTGGTTTGGATTGGTTTGGATTGGTTTGGATTGGTTTGGTTGGTTTGGATTGGTTTGGATTGGTTTGGTTGGTTTGGATTGGTTTGGATTGGTTTGGATTGGTTTGGATTGGTTTGGTTGGTTTGGATTGGTTTGGATTGGTTTGGATTGGTTTGGTTGGTTTGGATTGGTTTGGATTGGTTTGGATTGGTTTGGATTGGTTTGGATTGGTTTGGTTGGTTTGGATTGGTTTGGTTGGTTTGGATTGGTTTGGTTGGTTTGGATTGGTTTGGATTGGTTGGTTGGATTGGTTTGGATTGGTTTGGATTGGTTTGGATTGGTTTGGTTGGTTTGGATTGGTTTGGTTGGTTTGGATTGGTTTGGATTGGTTTGGACTTGGATTGGTTTGGTTGGTTTGGATTGGTTTGGATTGGTTTGGATTGGTTTGGATTGGTTTGGATTGGTTTGGATTGGTTTGGTTTGGTTTGGTTTGATTTGGATTGGTTTGGATTGGTTTTGATTGGTTTGGTTTGGATTGGTTTGGTTTGATTTGGATTGGTTTGGATTGGTTTGGTTGGTTTGGTTTGATTTGGATTGGTTTGGTTGGTTGGTTGGATTGGTTTGGATTGGTTTTAATTGGTTTGGATTGGTTTGGATTGGTTTGGATTAGATTTGGTTGGTTGGTTTGGATTGGTTTGGTTGGTTTGGTTGGTTTGGATTGGTTTGGATTGGTTTGGATTGGTTTGGATTGGTTTGGTTTGGTTTGGATTGGTTTGGTTTGGTTTGGTTTGGTTTGGATTGGTTTGGATTGGTTTGGATTGGTTTGGTTTGGTTTGGATTGGTTTGGTTTGGTTTGGTTTGGATTAGATTTGGATTGGTTGGTTTGGATTGGTTTGGATTGGTTTGGATTGGTTTGGATTGGTTTGGTTGGTTTGGATTGGTTTGGTTGGTTTGGATTTGGACTGGTTTGGATTGGTTTGGTTGGTTTGGTTGGTTTGGATTGGTTTGGTTGGTTTGGATTGGTTTGGATTGGTTTGGTTTGGTTTGGATTGGTTTGGATTGGTTTTGATTGGTTTGGATTGGTTTGGATTGGTTTGGATTGGTTTGGATTGGTTTGGATTGGTTTGGTTGGTTTGGATTGGTTTGGATTGGTTTGGATTGGTTTGGATTGGTTTGGTTGGTTTGGATTGGTTTGGTTGGTTTGGATTGGTTTGGATTGGTTTGGTTTGGTTTGGATTGGTTTGGATTGGTTTGGTTTGGATTGGTTTGGATTGGTTTGGATTGGTTTGGATTGGTTTGGATTGGTTTGGTTGGTTTGGATTGGTTTGGATTGGTTTGGTTGGTTTGGTTGGTTTGGTTGGTTTGGATTGGTTTGGATTGGTTTGGATTGGTTTGGATTGGTTTGGATTGGTTTGGTTGGTTTGGTTGGTTTGGATTGGTTTGGATTGGTTTGGATTGGTTTGGATTGGTTTGGTTGGTTTGGATTGGTTTGGATTGGTTTGGATTGGTTTGGATTTGGTTGGTTTGGATTGGTTTGGTTGGTTTGGATTGGTTTGGATTGGTTTGGATTGGTTTGGATTGGTTTGGATTGGTTTGGATTGGTTTGGATTGGTTGGATTGGTTTGGTTTGGTTTGGTTTGGTTTGGTTTGGATTGGTTTGGTTTGGTTTGGTTTGGATTGGTTTGGATTGGTTTGGTTGGTTTGGATTGGTTTGGATTGGTTTGGATTGGTTTGGATTGGTTTGGTTTGGTTTGGATTGGTTTGGTTTGGTTTGGATTGGTTTGGTTTGGTTTGGTTTGGATTGGTTTGGATTGGTTTGGATTGGTTTGGATTGGTTTGGATTGGTTTGGATTGGTTGGTTTGGTTGGTTTGGATTGGTTTGGATTGGTTTGGATTGGTTTGGTTGGTTTGGATTGGTTTGGATTGGTTTGGGTTTGGTTTGGATTGGTTTGGTTGGTTTGGATTGGTTTGGATTGGTTTGGATTGGTTTGGTTGGTTTGGTTGGTTTGGATTGGTTTGGATTGGTTTGGATTGGTTTGGATTGGTTTGGATTGGTTTGGATTGGTTTGGATTGGTTGGATTGGTTTGGATTGGTTTGGATTGGTTTGGATTGGTTTGGATTGGTTTGGATTGGTTTGGATTGGTTTGGATTGGTTTGGATTGGTTTGGATTGGTTTGGATTGGTTTGGATTGGTTTGGATTGGTTTGGATTGGTTTGGATTGGTTTGGATTGGTTTGGTTGGTTTGGATTGGTTTGGTTGGTTTGGATTGGTTTGGTTGGTTTGGATTGGTTTGGATTGGTTTGGATTGGTTTGGATTGGTTTGGTTGGTTTGGATTGGTTTGGATTGGTTTGGATTGGTTTGGATTGGTTTGGATTGGTTTGGTTGGTTGGTTTGGATTGGTTTGGTTGGTTTGGATGGGTTTGGATTGGATTCGGTTGGTTTGGTTTGGATTGGTTTGGATTGGTTTGGTTGGTTTGGATTGGTTTGGATTGGTTTGGATTGGTTTGGATTGGTTTGGATTGGTTTGGATTGGTTTGGTTTGATTTGGATTGGTTGGATTGGTTTGGTTGGTTTGGTTGGTTTTAATTGGTTTGAATTTGGATTAGATTTGGTTTGATTTGGATTGGTTTGGATTGGTTTGGATTGGTTTGGATTGGTTTGGTTGGTTTGGTTTGATTTGGATTGGTTTGGATTGGTTTGGATTGGTTTTAATTGGTTTGGATTGGTTTGGATTGGTTTGGATTGGTTTGGATTGGTTTGGATTGGTTTGGATTGGTTTGGTTGGTTTGGATTGGTTTGGATTGGTTTGGTTTGGATTGGTTTGGTTTGGTTTGGATTGGTTTGGTTGGTTTGGTTTGATTTGGATTGGTTGGTTTGATTTGGTTGGATTAGATTTGGATTGGTTTGGATTGGTTTGGATTGGTTTGGATTGGTTTGGTTGGTTTTAGTTGGTTTGGTTGGTTTGAGTTGGATTGGTTTGGTTTGGTTTGGATTGGTTTGGATTGGTTTGGATTGGTTTGGATTGGTTTGGATTGGTTTGGATTGGTTTGGATTGGATTTGGTTTGATTTGGATTGGTTTGGTTGGTTTTAATTGGTTTAATTGGTTTGGATTGGTTTGGATTGGTTTGGATTAGATTTGGATTGGTTTGGATTGGTTGGTTTGGATTGGTTTGAATTGGTTTGGATTGGTTTGGATTGGTTTGGATTGGTTTGAATTGGTTTGGTTGGTTTGGATTGGTTTGGATTGGTTTGGATTGGTTTGGATTGGTTTGGATTGGTTTGGATTGGTTTGGATTGGTTTGGATTGGTTTGGATTGGTTTGGATTGGTTTGGATTGGTTTGGATTGGTTTGGTTTGATTTGGATTGGATTGGTTTGGATTGGTTTGGTTTGGCTTGGTTTTGATTGGATTTTGGTTGGTTGGTTTGGTTTTGGTGTTTGTTTGTGTTGGTTTGTGTTGGGTTTGGATTAGTTTGGTTTGGTTTGGTTGGATTGGTTGGTTTGGTTGGTTTGGATTGGTTTGGATTGGTTGGTTTGGATTGGTTTGGATTGGTTTGGATTGGTTTGGATGGTTTGGATTGGTTTGGTTGGTTTGGATTGGTTTGGATTGGTTGGTTGGATTGGATTTGGATTGGATTTGGATTGGATTTGGATTGAATTTGGATTGTATTTGGATTGGATTTGGATTGGATTTGGATTTGGATTGGATTTGAATTGGATTTGGATTGGATTTGGATTGGATATTGATTAGATTTGGATTTGGATTGGATTTGGATTTGGATTTGGATTGGATTTGGATTGGATTTTGATTGGATTGGATAAGGAATTCAATTTTTGGATTGGATTTGGATTGGATTTGGATTAGGTTTGGATTGGATTTGAATTGGATTTGGATTTCGATTGATTTGGGTTTGGATTGGACTTGGATTGGATTTGGCTTGGATTTGGATTGGATTCGGAATGGATTTGGATTAGGTTTGGATTGGATTTGGATTAGGTTTGTGTTGGATTTGGATTGTATTTGAATTTGGATTGAATTTGGCTTGGATTTGGATTGGGTTTGAATGGGTTCGGGATGGATTTGGATAAGGTGTGGATTAGATTTGGATTGGATTTGAATTTGGATTGGATTTGGATTG
Organism: Armigeres subalbatus; assembly: GCF_024139115.2. Classification (NCBI taxonomy): domain Eukaryota; kingdom Metazoa; phylum Arthropoda; class Insecta; order Diptera; family Culicidae; genus Armigeres; species Armigeres subalbatus. The sequence goes on along the minus strand of NC_085139.1, from coordinate 108,355,883 downwards.
GATTTTGATCGGATTTGGATTGGCTTTGATTTGGATTTTTATTGGATTTGGATTAGATTTGGATTGGATTTGGATTGTATTGGATTTAGATTGGATTTGGATTGGATTTGGATTAGATTTGGATTAGATTTGGTTTGGATTGGATTTGGATTGGATTAGTTTTTGATTTGCATTGAATTTGTACTGGATTTGAATTGGATTTAGATTGGATTTGGATTGGATGTGGATTTGGATTGTATTTAGATGACATTTGAATTGGATTTGAATTGAATTTGGATTTGAATTTGGATTGGATTAGGATTGGATTTGGATTTGGATTGGATTTTGATTAGATTTGAATTGGATTTGGATTGGATTTGGATTTAGAATGCATTCGGTTTGGATTGTTTTATTATTGTATTTGGATAGGATTTGAATTCAATTTAAGGATTCTGTCGTAGATTGGAAAACATGTTGGAAAACAAAATGATCATGTCTGAGCAAAGTAAAAATCGTGTCAACTCTTCCACGTCACGTCGTATCTGACGAGAAATAAACGAAAATACCTAAATTATATTCAATCTTCCTTCAATTCAACTTTAAAGATAAATCTAGAGTGCTTTGAAAATAGGTCGTATGTGCAAAAGAGAGTCTCTCTTTGGATCTATTCTCTTTCGATTATTACAAAACTATACAAAAGTTTACTTCGATTTTTTTGGCAGATAACCAAAGATAATAGCTTTGTCTATCATGCTGAAGTGGAAATGTAGCAAAACATGCAAAACTAGCCGATATATTAGCGAAAGAGAGCGTGATCAAAGAGAATCTCTCTTTGCACATACGACCTATTCTCAAAGCAATCTAGAAATATGCTTCGATCTCAGAAGCATGCCAATATTCAGGTTTGTTAAGTATGAAGTATCCCAATCATAGTTTATTGAATAATATAAAAAATGTATTCGCTTTTCCAATTTTAGTTCCTTAGATCTTTTTGCTGGGTGGGAGCAATACACGAAACTCGTTTATTTCTTTAGCTGTACCAGCTAAAGCGATGCTTCATTTTTGCGCATCAAAAACAGAAATTGTAATGTTTAGGCGATTTTTTTTAACAATAAATTCGAAGCTTGTAGAAAAAGGGCGAAGCAGACCTAAACCTAACATTTCTCTCCCTAGTGGCTACATCACTGATTCACAAACAAAAAATGTTTCGCCAGAAACTTCAAACACAATCTGATAGAAGAATGGTTGGATTCGAGGGATATCCAATGAAAGAGGCAGTCCAATCCGAAACTTATTACAGGTATACCTCGATTATATGGACTTTTTCGATGCAAGAAAGTCCAGTAATCGAATTTTCCATTTAATCGAAGCAAATTTTTTTTTCTCGAAATTTGTGTTACACGATGAAATAAGTCTTAAAAGTTGAAAGAAAATATCCATATATTGCCTTACAGTCTAATCGGCATGTTTGGGCTCATTTTATGACAGCCGCTTGTTTCTAAGATTATATTAGTAACTAGTCGACCCGGCAGACGTTGTCCTGCATAGTAGGCGAGAATGTGCGTACCGAACTGCCCATGCAAAGTTCGCATAGGAATCACAATTTTAGTTTTTCACGATTTGCTCAACTTTACTCGTAATTTTCGCATTAGGAAATATCATATAAACCCGTCGGAAACTATAACGAATATTTCTGCTGAAGAAATGAAAAAAATCCATCCAGCCGTTTTCGAGTTATGCGGATACGAACACAGACCATTTCATTTTTATATATAAGAAGATGAAGACTTCGTCCAGCTCAATGTGAGCACACTAATACACTTATTCACGAATTCTAACTACAGTGCCTTCCTGTTTCAGCAACAAAGCAAACACTGAGTGGTCGAGAAAGGTATATGTTAGATTCAAAAACTGGCTTTATATAGAAGGACTGACACTTGTCCTCTTTTGATTTGATCGCAGCAAATTGAAACCGATGTAAAGTTTTGTCCTATTGTCTCCTTATGAAAATTGGCCGGATTGGACTATGGGCTCAGAAGATATGGCCAAAATGCATTTGTTTATGCAAAAATCGCGTAGAAACAGTCTCACTTTTCTGACACTTATCTTTAAAAGATCTCCTTGCAACAAGTTGCGTTTGATTGATATTCATAAAAAGAATTTAAATCAATCTTAATATGGGGGTCTATCCACGTATCAGTGTCATTTTTACAAGAACCAATTTTTCCCGTTTCCCGTCATTTCCCGCCAAAAAATGTATCTCGTTTTATTGTCTCAGTCAATTCTTTGACTTATTTAAGTTCAACTTTTTCACATAATTCATATTTTAGAATAAAAAAAAATCGGAAAAGTGCCGCACGTTTGAAGAATTGGAATTGGCCTTATATTTATTCAAAATCGGGCGAATGTTAGGTCAAGCTTGGAAACCAGCACTATTCGTCAAAAAGTATGGCGTCAACAAGTAGGGTTTTTTTTCGGGAAAGTTGTCCTCAAAAAATTGAAGAATCTATTGAGCGGATAAACATTGTTGACGGGAAAGGTCAATTGCACAGCGCACCTGCACCTGCTAAGTGGAATATTAAAGGATAAATTGTTATGGCTATTCTGGACTATGTTCGTATATTAAAGCAGGGCTGTATTTTGCAACGGGTTTTAGAATGCAAAACGACGCACAGTGGCGGGCCCTCATAAAAATCCCGGACAAAACTTGAGATTGCATTCAAAATTTCAACAACGCGCGCTGTTGTATTTTGTACAACACTAACGAAAAACACATCGCTCACATTACACAGCATGAACGAGTTTGCATGAGCGTTTCAGGATAACGCTTTGCTGAACGGTTTAGCAGCAATTGATTTAAGAACTTATACTGCTCTTTATCGCGCTCCATCTTAGAGTACTGTTCTGAAGTCTGGAGCCCAAACTACAACAATGGCGTTCAGAGAATCGAATCGGTACAACGCAGGTTTTTGCGCTATGCACTACGCAAATTACCATGGAGAAACCCTGTTCATCTGCCGAGTTACCACGATCGTTGCCAACTAATACATCTGGAGCCCCTGTATGTGCGTAGGAATACGGCGAGGGCTTTGTTCATCGCCGACGCTCTTCAAGGTCGCTTAGACTGTCCAACGATTCTTGGGCATGTGAACATTAACGTTGCCTCTCGGTCTTTGAGAAATAACCTCATGCTCCGTTTACCTTTCCAACGCACCAACTACAGCATGCACGGTGCGATTACTGGATTGCAAAGGATCTTCAACAGAGTGGCTTCAGTGTTCGACTTTAGTGTTAGTCGTCCTAATCTTAGACGAAGGTTTTCCAATTTGTTTGCTCTTCATACATAGTCCTACTTTTCGTTTATTTTGTAACTTGTTGAACCATTAAGAGCCTGTACGCTTTAGTATTAGTTTGAATAGCATTATATAAAATCATTTGGGCTGTAAGATGCCTGTTGATAAACACATTAAATAAATAAATAAACTGCTAACAAGAACATTCTAAAGATATTTAATTTCTTTCCTTCCGTTAAGCGTCAGTATAATCCTTAAGCCTTGTGCTGAACAAATGTGAATACCAGGATATTCGACAACATTTATTTTAACATAAAGACTGCTCGAAGAGTTTTCATTTTTTACATCCAAATAATTATCAAGTTCGTCCAGAAGAAATAATGCCAGGTTTGAAAACCATTTGGAACTTTATGTATCACATATTGAAATAAACTCTTCCAGTTTCGTGGATATACCTAAAAATCAGTCTCAGTGTTAATGTTGTTATTGTTAATGCATCATCCGTCCTTCTATATTGTCAGATTTTCTGGATATGATACTCTGCGCGGCGTTTGTAATGTTCCCAAATGGGTACTTGCACAAAACTTCGCGCGGCGAATGACTGTCGAAAGGTACGGCCGCGCCAAACGATACACCGCAATGCTATTCACCCATAAGAATCAAGTAAACGGGCGCAGAAAGCGCGGCGGTACCTTTCATGAAGGGTTCGCCGCGTGCAATTTTGAGAAAATCAGGCAATACTTAATTCCATGCACCAAAATCAGAAAAAGGTTGGAAGCAAAGATCTAACAGCTAAATATGACAATCTCATCTTATCACTTGCTCCGCATTCTGTCAGTCTGACAATTCACTTCACGTTTTCGTATGGCAAAGATCACCAAAAATACGCATTATTTTTCACCACCTATTTGTAAGGACGTGGCCGTGGCTGTTGCAGATTAAAGAATTGTACATTTATCATTATATACAATGAAATTTTCTAACGCGAAAATGGTAAATTAATCAAGTCAATCGAACATATGACTCAGAGTGCATCTCTATATATATAACATCACAACATGCCTTACGGGCCTTTATTTGCCCATAGAATCAATGTAAAATATGACTTACAATATTCAACATCTTTTTAAAACCCCAAAACACAAAAAAAATTGAGCGAAAAAAAATGTCCATATAATCGAGGTAAAAAGTCCATATAATCGATGTCCATATAATCGAGGGTCCATATAATCGAGGTAAACCTTGAAACGGTTTTAATTTTCTCTCTTTAATCTAAACTCCTAGATTTAAAAACTGTTCCAAAATCTAAATGAATCGGAATGCATTTGCATTGAAGTGGCATACCTTTCATTGACTTTCATTTCAGATACTGTTATCCAAATGTACTAATGTATTTTTGAAGCACATTACGCCCGAAAACCGATCTCCCCGTTAATCCTCCCATAATGAAGGCATTAACAAAAATAAAGGAAAAAAAACTCCTGCTTTCATTGCAAAGCCGGCAACGAAAATCATCTCAATCCAAGCTGCCAATGTTTCAGCTTGAAGTGCCCAGGTATCCACGGGCAACGAGACGCCAAAGATGTAAAAGCGGGAGTGCTACGAAAAAAAATCAACTTCTGAAGCCGGCCGCCCGTGGCGCGCACCGTAGCGTTCTGTCTCTCTCCCTCTCGCTTAGCGTTCGCTAACTGTGACTCCCAGTGTCCACGGACGCAAAAGAGTGGCCACTCCAAAGCTCGCCAGACCGCGCTGAAGCGTACTTTATTGACACCTAGTTTTCGTCCATATCTCATTGCTCCGATCGCCAGTCATCCGTGCTTCCTTCCATCTTTGCGCGCTCAATGGCGGTCAGCGTTGCTGCGATGGCTGATGGCAGGCTCCAGCGCAATGCAGCGTGGCAACGAGTTCCTGTAAAACCACGACGACGGCGACCACAGCGACCGGTACAATGAAAAGTAAATTCCTATAACCGAGCGAGCTTCACTAAGCGCAGCACATGGCCTGGACCACACCGGGCTGTGTGGTTGAAAAGTAATGAAAGGAAACTAAGGATGAACTTGCCGGCGAGTGGAGGATTCCGGTGTGTTTGCTCGTGGGCGAGTGGTTCTAAAGTCGTTTTTTTGCTGACATTGCTGAAACTAACTTGTGTACCTTTCGTTGCTCCGATGGTGCTCATTACTGGCCTGTGGCCACGGCGTCTAGCGTTTCCGTATTCCGCCAGGCCCGCCACCCCCGCTGCCCATTTCGGTAATAATGTGAATGAGCCTCGCGTGTGAAGTGTCTACTTGAGTATCCTTTTTTATTTTCACCACGAAGCCATCCCAAGTCCAACCGGTCGACGACGCCGGATGTGATGGAAGGATACGTCATCGGTGACGAACTGAGGATGGCTCTGAAAAGGGGAAAGACAGTAAGTGGCTCCTCCACAATCGCCATCGTCTTCTTCTAATGAGGTTGTCCCAGAGCGGTGCGAAATTCCATTAGACAAGTTGTATGAAATTGTAATTAAAATATTAGCACTGAATGAAGACCCGCTGCTTCTACGGCTGCACGGATGCCTGGAAAATCAATAAATCGACCTCTTGACTCGTTTGCAGTAGTGACTGCGCTTGAAGAAGAAAAAAACGCTTTATTTTGTTCCTCTTGCTCTCAAACGGTATCGCGCGTCAAAGAAAGGAAAACAATAGAGACGAGTGAGCGCAAGCAATTGCAAAATAAGCTTCTTCTTACTCGCACCTACTCCTGAAGCTCGACTCGCGCCTGCTCACTCTTGGCTATTCATCCAGGCTGATGCGATGTTGGCGACGGCGACGACAACGGGGGAGAGCTTTATTGTATTACTCCACTTACACACTCTTGAAAAATTGTTACTGCACACATATTTCACTCTTCACAGTCGCATAAATCGAATCATCATTGAGATCACACAGAAAACCCACTCATGGCGCAAGTGAGTGAGCAGGATGGATGGAGAGCTAAAACCGTTGCAGACGCTCGCTCAAGACAATCGGTTTGCTGCTTGCTGTGATGCAGCCTCAACGGCAGCCGCGGCCAGCAAAGACAGCCGACCATCACCGGGATTAGCAGTCGGGCATCGTAGGCGGCGGGGGAGGATTCAGGAGAGCCTATTCCGAACGCGAACAGAGAAAAGAGCGAACACAAAACACAATAACAATTTTTGGTTGGATAGTTGTCATTGAAAAGACACGCCTCTCGAGTGTCCTGATAAGGGCACTCGAAAACCAATCGGATGGTTAATAAGAGTGGCGCGAGAGTGAGATGAGAGAGCTCTTGGCCGCGTCGAGAGAGAGCTTTTGGTTGTGTGGGTACGCAGCGTACGCGAAGGCTAGCGAGAGCGGATGATTAATTGCGAAGAGAGATGTGAAGATGAAAGACGAGCGGCAGAGTGAGATGACCGGAGGTGTGGAAGGCGTGGCTTATTATCGTTATGTGTGTGTGAGTTCGACTGCAATGGTTTCCACATGCTGTAGTATGAATGAAACGGGGAGTTGTTTTGAAATCAATGTCGGAAAAGGTGCATTGCACTGGATTGAATCGAGGGTTGTGTGAGTGTTGGTTTTGAGTCATAAATCATCAACGATATGCTTCTTTCTTGGCCACGCAACAGTGCACTGGTAAGAGCAGGCTCGATATAGAGGTGTAACGGGAAAGAGCAGCAGTAGGATTGTGTTTTTCTACACTTCCCTTCAAGAGCATGGCATAGAGTTTCTAGAGGGCTATCAGATGCAATGGTAAAAAGCATACTCGTCAGTATATTGTAGACCTCTTAATACATTTGACGGATCCGTGTCGAGTGGAGTATTTTCGCGCTCTCTCGGTGTGTAGCGGAGTGTGTTGTTACAAACGCTGGTTTGCTGAGCTTCTGTAGCTCAGTGGAGTGTGTTCTGAGCCGTTCTCGGCGGGTCTTGAGTTGTCGTGAAACGCCGTGAATCGAGTTCGAGTCTCGTGTTTAGTGTCGCGCGCGCCTGTCGTTGTGCAGTACCCCCTAGAGAAGAGTGGTCCATTATCATCCATCAATCGGTTATTTATTGTTATTATTACCACTAGATTGCAATTGCCCAAGAGTCAAAGAGCAATCCGGTCGTCACACGCGCGGGGGACTTTCTTGAGTGGAAGACTTAAGCTCAAGTGCTGAATTATCGTAACTCTTCGTAGTGAGTGTGCAGTGCGGGGCGTCCCGGTGTATCTGTCCATTTATTATCACGGTAGGATCCTTGATTGATACTTTTGCGGCAAGCGCAAGGGTACTCGTGGCCAGTGTTTGCTTGTTTTATGTTTCCTGAAATATGCTCTCAGCCAGCGTCTGAGCGGTTGCCCCAGTTTCAAGGATTACCAAGTCAAGGTCGATCCTTCAGTGTGAAGTGCTCGTGACTCCAGAACTTCCCAAGCTTGAACCCGATGACTTCCGAAAACGATTGAGGGCCTTTTGAGACATGACCCAAGAGTGAATTTGTGGTGTTTAGATAACTCTAAAAAGTTCCCGGTAGATTTTTTGATGGTGGGAAGCATTCCCGTAGCGCGTAGTTGAACGTATCTCTAGTGATTTGTTAGTGTGCTCCAGTGGTGTACATGTCCACCACACTGTCCAGTGTATCTGGAGTGTATCCAGACGATTCAGAACAAGAGCATGGACTGTTACCCGATCTAAATGGTGTGGATCTGGTTATGAGCTTATCGCCGAAGGGAAACCATCATCATCACCATTTGACTAGTCTACAGCACCTGCAGAACCTTCAGCACAATTCTCTGCACAGCCATTCGACGCCGTTCAGCGTCAGCGACATCCTGAGTCCCATCGAAGAGTACCGCAAGCTGGAACTCAGCGCCAACCCACCGTCTCCATATAGGTTAGCGTCGATTTTTGAACCAAACCAAACTTAACTCAGTGTGATAGTTTCAGTTATATCAAAATCCTAACTTCTTCAAACCGCATTAGAACGTCTCACTAACGCCCATATTCCACCCGACTATTTCCAGCGGCGGGAGCAGCGTAAACTCACCTAGTGGTCTCGGTTCGAACACGGTATCGTCAGTGTCGGCAGCGGCTGCCGCAAGCAGTATGGCCAATCCGTACCATGCCATGGCTCCCCTGTACCACAGTCCGAGTGTGCAGAGCTACTGTGGCCCCACGGACAACCTGTCCCTGGCCGGCCATTACACCGATATGCGGAACTCGGCCGCCGGTTGGTACGGGTCCACGGCCAGTGATCCCAGATTTGCGAGTGAGTAGCCGATTTTTCTTTGATTTCTATTGGTTAGGATAGTAATAAACGCAGAGAACAAAAAAAAAACATCAAATCTATGGATTTTGCAGATAATCTGAAGTCTATCCTAATCAAATTATTACAATGAGAACTATTCATTAATCGAGGATGGCAAAATAAATTGACACGATTTCATCAGCTGAGGTCGCGATGGTGAGAACAAAAGAACAGCGCAATATATGTTCTGTATTTCCGGCAACATTGAATAGATATTCGGAAAATTTGTTTTTGCCAACATCTCGGTAACGATTACCTTCGAAAAAAGTTATCGCAACAGTCAACGGAAACTCTAAAACAAGGCGGCTTTATCAATCATTGCAATACCAAAAAAAAAAGGTTGATACTCCTTTTGAATTTCGAGTTTAAGAGGTGATTCATGAGTGGATTATAATGTATTGTGATAGGTAACCAGATTTTTCTTGGATCAATCCGGGACACCATATGTGTTATATATTCTGAAGGCGTTTCAAATCGTTTTAAAACAGGTTTTTTTTCCTATCAGCCTCCAACACCCAGTAAGATGCTTACTACTGGATTACATTGAAACAAATTCCTTTAAATACTTACATTTCTTTGCCATATATAAAAATGAGTTTGCATTTCCTGTGAAGCAATATAAGTCACGAACAATGGACCGATTTTCTCACTAATCGATTCGTGTCTGTGCAAGCTTCGTGTCTGAATGACACAGTTTTTTCACGTCATTTTTTTAAATGATTTTCGGTAGTCCGGATGAAACTTTAGTGTTTGTACATATAGTGATTACAGATGTCGTTAAGTCCCAATTAATCGATTAGTAACTAATCGATTACTCTCGATTCTTGTCGATTATTGTATCGATTAATCATTGGGTAGAAATTGCTTCAAAATTAATCTATTATAACAACGATGAATCGATTAGTCGAAGTAATCAATTAATTTGCGACATCTCTAGTAGTGATTCAGATGTTAGTGATCCAGAAACCAAGAGCATTCGGTGAGTTTGTTTGTCGATGGAACTGTTATCGATTTCTAAAGCACAATCCTCTAAATGATCAAATTATTAAGGATTGCTTCCAAATGTTTGTGCATATAAAAATGGTCACAATAATGTGCTTAGAAATAAAAGTGAAAACGTAGCTTAAATGAACAGTTTCTAACAAAACTACGTGTATCAGAAAAGATATAAATTATTGTTAGCCAAGTTGTTAGCTCAATATTCAGAATTGGCTTTTAGAACACTTAACAAAGATAAATAGGCGTAAAACTTTAAATATTGTCTGATGATTATCAATTCATATACATAACAATGAATTTATGTCTGTCTGAACCTACTGAACCTGTCGGATACTACTGAACCGATCAGCGTGAAAATTTTGTATGCAGAGGTTTTTGGGGACGGGGAAGGTTCTTAAGATGGTTTGAGGCCCCTGCCTGCGTTGGAAAGGGGGGCTCCCATACAAACTATACACCATTTTCTTCATAACTCGAGAATTAATCAAGCATATGGAACCAAATCCGGCATGCGGATGTTTCTGTGATGGTTTGAAACCCCTCCCCCTTTTGAAAAGGGCGGCTCCCATACAAATGAAACAGAAATTTCGACATAACTCGATAGCTTATCAGAGCAAAAATCGATTTCAAGGCGAAACGAAGTTCGTCGAGCCTGCTAGTACTACATAAATATATAATTCACTAGTTTATTTTATAAGTGTTTTTTTTCATGCATTAAAAAAAATCAAAATTTTCAACGTCTGTTGTCTGTGATTTTTTTCATCAAATGCTGTGTCTGGTTGTCTATCAAGGTTGTCCCTGGTTTTGTTTTCTGCGTCTGATAGTAAAAAAGAATTGAAGTGTCAATTTTTTTGTGTGAGAATTTCTCCGCGTGCTGCGTTTGGTTGGCTAGTTACCGGAAAGGCAAACAGGGCTAGGCTAGGTGTACCAGTTGTGGCTATAGCACCAGTTGTCGCACTAGTGCTTTATATGCCAAATGACCAATCAAATCACCGCAAACCAAGTTCATATCGATAAAGCATATTCATATGACACGATAACACCTTTGATTTCCTCCAAAACAAGCAAATCATAATTGAAAAAATTGATTTTGCTTAATTTTTAACGTTCTTTGCACCAGTTGTCGCACTAGTGTTCCCAATTTGGCCAGTCCCATAAGAACACAATGGGATTTGCCAAATAAGGAACCAAAATTAAGAATAGTGCCACAACTGGTACATGCGTTCCTATTATGGATTAATCAATTTTGAGGATATTAAAATTTTTTATTGTGGTTTTCACAGCTGTTCTAAGGAGCAGGAAGTAAAACCTTACGTTTGATATATAAAGTTCACCTACATGCCTTTTACTTATTTTTAAAAAAATAGTTGTTCTTATGTATGGCGACAATATATAGTAATATAGTAATGGGCGTTACTCTCGCTTATAGTTCTTTGCGTGGCTTCAATCTGTGCCATCTGTTATCAGTATCCACACGTTGGTATTATATTTCTATTAAATCGTAAACAATACACGAAGCTTTTTAAAATAAAATTACGAAAATTTAAATAACTTGTTATTGGAGTGCTAATTATTTGCATGCAATTGAGTTCGAATAAGAAGGCACACTAACGATTGATTTTGTCCAGTGTTGCTATAGTATGATCACTTTACTTTATGAATCCTTCAGGAAATGCTTTGGGAATTCGTTCGGTAATTTTTCTGGGAGAGCTTTTGGATATATTTTTGAAGAAATTCCAGAGAGAACGGCCTAAGATTTACCTAGGGAATAAAATTTCCGGGGAAGTTTTCGATTAAATTCCTAAAGCATTTTCGGGAGGTTTTCTTAAGATATAGGAATTAATTTAAAAATGAAAACCAGTACACGTCCTATCACGTTTTGTTGTTCATTGAAATACTTTGTTCTGCTTTGTTTGGGCGATTTATAAATTTCTTAGCATTATCACTCCCAACGAAACTTAGAGGTGAGCCAGCCAAGGGCTGGAAACCTCTAATAAAGACGATAATAATAACTCCCAACCTCATATCCAACTTCATAAGGCCGATACAAATATTTAAAATCTATTTTGTCTCCCCCCTCGGATTTTTTTTGCCAAAAAATAATATTTTGGGGGGGCAACAAAATAAAATTCAGATAATTTTGAGGATTTTCAAAACATTCTTTAACAAATCCGAGGAGTTTTTTGTTTTTTTTATTTTAATATTTTTTTTATTATCACCCCTTGACTTTTCGGAGACCAGTAGGACAAGAAGTTAATTAAATATTTGTAACAGCCTAATATCATTTGCTTATGATGATTTTCCTAAACTAAATTTCCTTCCAACCTTCCAACTCCTTGGCATCTATGAGGGCGTCGGTGAGTCGCTGTCCACTCGTTAAGTAGATGTCATATCATCATTTCCTTCCTTTCGCTAGTAACGGAGAAGATGGGCGGGGCCAGCAATGGCAGCTTTCATGCTTTATCATTCTAAACCTCCAATTGGGTTGCCATTCAATCTCAAATAGTAATCCATAAGCTTTTGGAGTAAGAAAGTTAAAGAATTCACATGATGGCTATCAGTATGCAATCTACGAAATAATCCGTTACAACGCAACGCAAATATGTTGTGTTTTATGAGCACGCGTTCTAGCCACTCTGCCCTTTTCAGAAAATCCATCGAATGGTCAATTTTTTTGTAAGCTTGGAATCTGTCTTGCCGGAATATATAATAATAATCTTGAAAAAGTTGTCGTAAGGACGTAAAATTGCCACAAACACCTTTACAGAATAAACATTTAACATGTATTGTACTCGTGCAGTAAAAAAAGTAGATATCCAGAAAACTCGGAAGAACTTGCACATGGGATACGTGCATACCAGCCGTTACAGTTTTAAAGAAAAAAAAAACATTCGAAGCTGGTAAATACTAAAAGGGGGAGTTATTTCAAATATTTGATGTATTTTATCAACACAAACAGTGCTATGATGGTATCCTTTCATGACAGTTGATGCTACGCATCAGCTACCTTATGGTATTTTTTCTTGCATTATTTTATTACATTCTGGATTCTGGAATTGACTCAGATCCTTCCGATTTACATTATTTTCATAATTGAAACTTTGTAGAATAACTCAAAATGTTTTTGAATCTGTTGATCATATAAATCTTCAACGTTATCACATTCTCTGGACCCTACAAGTTACACATATGTTTTAGATTAGTAAGATTTGAAACTAAGAGAGCCTAACTTCTGAAAAGGAAATTGTCTAGTTTTCCTTAATTATTTAAACCTACTTCTTCAGGTTTCAATAGACCCTTAAGACTGCCAAGTTCCCTTTTTCTTCTGATCAATATTTCTATCTGTAAGTGATGAACTTTGTCAAACTTAAAAATCACTCTAATAAAGTCCAAAAAAAAAAATTTCTATCTGTTCTAGATTTGACATCCCATTTCCTAGAGATTCCATAGATTTCCCAGACCACATTTATTATGGTTTCTGTGGCTTCCTTCCAACTGAAAGTCAATTCTTCCAATAATCTAATATTTCATCAGTTCAATCGTAGTTAATTGCCTATTTTCCAGGTATTGACCACCTAGCATAGAACGTTGCTAATAAGGCCGTTACAAATATTTAATTAACTTCTTGTCCTGGATAATGGATAATAAAAAAAATATTAAAATAAAAAAAATCAAAAAACTCCTTGGATTTGTTAAAGAATGTTTTTAAAATCCACAAAATTATCCGAATTTTATTTTGTTGCCCCCTCAAAATATTATTTTTTGGCAAGAAAAATCCGAGGGGGAGAGACAAAATAGATTTTAAATATTTGTATCGGCCTAACTCGATGTACACATGCACAGTATGTGAAAGATTTGATACGAAAATGTGTTGGAAGTAACTACTTTCTGTCGTCGATGAGATTGGAACACATAACCCTCAGTATGCTAACCAACTAAGCAACGAAGCACCTCCGTAGTTCTTTGCTTCTTAGTGAAAACTAAGCTTAGTGATAACATTTTTTTTCCTGGCGTAACAAAACGATGTCCTCGTCTGTTCGAAACGAAATATATAATTTATCCGTGACGAAATAATACGAAATTAAGGTACCATTTGACTCGAAATTTGGCGGAACGGAACGAAGTTTTCCTTTTTTCGCGGATTTTTTATTGAATTGTTATGTTTAAAATCCATTGGTGATGAGGCACTTTCGCACAGATGTGTAAAATAATATAAAATACATCGCATTCCTAACAAAACGCTGAAGTGGTTTTTAAGAAGATACTTAAATATGTTTTAATTTATTGAGAATGGGATATAGTAGTAGTGAAGACAAATAGAAGAGTTTGTATATGATACTAACATAACGTACCCTGCGTTGTTCGGGTATACTAGTCTAGTTAATACGTTAATTGCTGAGTTGATTACGACGCCACACTCTAAAATCAATTTTTGTGCGATCGTATTGGGTTCCCTCGCAACTCGCCCTAATATTGCGTTTTGCAATTTTTTTAAAACAAAACAAAATATCGTAGCAACCTAGGTAGCAACCTACATACGCTTTCGATAACTTGATATCTCAACATACTATTTAGAGGACAAAAATACCTCAAATACCTAACTGTAACTAAGATTGAAATAAAAAAGGGGAACTGCTCCATTTTCCATCTCACTGAACATATTGCTCTATTACTGTAAAATTTGGTCTAAAATCTTCTGGATCCATCCACGAGTAAGATGGACAGCATGAACATCAGTTTTCTGAGCTAAAACAGTGTTGGAAAGTGGCTATTTTCAGCTACATTTGGAGTTATTTACTCTAAATACTGCGAATAACAAGACGAAAAAGCTAAAAAACAACAAGGCCAGTACATGTCAATTTTGACATTTAGTGGCCTTGTTGTTTTTTTTTTCGCAGTTAGAAATGGATAAAGAAGTCCTTGTAGTGCCCTATTGATGATAAAATCTTGCAAATCCGGCAACCCAATCGTGTGTTACATGACTGCAAAAGGAACCTTGAATACAACTTTTCTGGTTTTCAACTGTCTAAGACGAGTTTAATACTTTCCATTTACAGGGTGTCTACTACCTGGAAAACCTGGAAACCTGGAATTATCAGGGAATTTCTCCCCACCTGGAAAAAAAAAATTGGAATTATCAGGGAATTCCTGGCGTAATCTGGGAAATTTCAATATCCGGTGATCATGAGTAAAATTCTCTCAAAAGATGAAAAAAATCCTTATAAATATTTGAATAAATATACCAATCACATCTATTAAAAATGTAATACACATTAATGGATCGTTGCTCCGCAAAAAACGTTTTGCCATCTTCAAAAGAATTCTTTGAGAATTTCCGAAGCTATTCTTGATGAAATCTAGGAATTTATTCGGGAAATCAATTAGGGATTGCTTTGTAAATTCTTTTGAGTATTCTCTGGGAAATTCTTCTGGAATATATTAAAAAATACTAAATTAGTTAGGATTTTTCAAAGCAAATCCTGGAGGAACTTCCGAAGGAATTTTGAGTTCAGTTTTCCAAGGAATATCCGGAGGATTTTTCAAAGAAATCACCTGAAGGGATTTTTGAAAAAAAGTGTAAGTGATTTGTGAAGAATTTTTTCGAAGGAATTCTTGAAAGAATAGCCGAAGGAATCCCGAATGGATTTTTCAAAGTTTCTAAAGGTATTCTCGACGAATTTCCAAAGAATTCTTCAAAGCAAAATATCTGGAAAAACTCCTCCAGGTGTTTTATAAAGTTTTCCTTCTGCATGAGTTTCTAAAAAACCAAGAAATTTCAAAAGAATACCCGAAGCATTTTTCGAAGGTTTTTACAGTAAAGCCATAAGCAATAGAACGCTAAGGGCGCTGTACCCTTTAAAATTATTCTGCCAAAATATGCTTCAATAAGCTTAATAATCTACTCAGATTATCGTAATAAATATCGTGTTAAGGGGGAAATAAAATTGGCAACCAACAACCACGTGTTTCAAGTGAGTGTATGTGCTGCCGCTCGGTGTTGCACTACCACAGTTATAATTTTGCGGTAGACGAAAAGACACTGCCGATATTCTTGAGGTTTTGCACGGCATTATCCGTCCCAAGTTGGGCAGCCATTTGCCAGTGTTACGTCTGAAGCTTTTCTCATCATTTGCAAATTATTCGTTTCTGGAAGATTCCTATCAACCAGGGCCCAGTCTGACGAAGCCCCGGCGAATTTGGGGGTGGATGGACTCCTTCGGGACAACATTAACGCTATTAGCAACGTACCAGTTTTGAGCCCAGTTTTCCGTATTGACAAGATATTAACCCGGGCCAGAACAGAATTGAACCATCATTTTTCCGAATAAATCTCGAGAATCGTTCATTCAGGCACTCCCACGCAAACCAACACCATCAATAGGTAGCTGAAGGCTTCTTTTCATATTCGATAAAATCGACGTTTGAATCCTTTTTTTTTTTTTAAATAATTTTATTTGCTAATTATCTAATACATGCATTCATCTCTTAGACTAGGTGTTCCGTGTTTTCTTAACACTATCATCCTTATTTACTATGTTATATTTTTAGTTATTATTAATACATTTCAATTGCCTCTGGCAGTTAGAATTTTTCCTCTGGTTGAATTGAACCATGTAGGATTTACAATGTTTTCTACTTAAACTAATCTTAACCTATTTTATACTAAGGGTACAAGGAGTTTATCGATGCAATAGAAGATTGCAACGATTTTTGTCTAAAATTGGAAATTATTTTGTTGGACATTTGTTGCAATGTCTCAATATTAGAAATTCTATGAAGTTCATTGGTACTATACCACGGAGGCAACTTCAGAATCATTTTCAGAATTTTATTTTGAATCCTCTGAAGTGCCTTCTTTCTGGTATTGCAGCAACTAGCCCATATTGGCACAGCATACAACATGGTAGGTCTAAAAATTTGTTTGTAAATCAAAAGTTTGTTCTTAAGACAAAGTTTTGATTTTCTGTTTATAAGTGGATATAGGCACTTAATATATTTGTTACATTTGGCTTGAAGGCCTTCAATGTGATTTTTAAAAGTTAATTTTTGATCTAGCAGAAGTCCTAAATATTTAGCTTCGCTAGACCAATTAATTGGAACCCCATTCATAGTGACAATATGTCTGCTAGCAGGTTTCAAATAAGAAGCTCTCGGCTTATGTGGGAAAATTATAAGCTGAGTTTTGGAAGCATTCGAGGAAATTTTCCATTTTTGCAAATAAGTGGAGAAAATATCCAAACTTTTTTGCAATCTACTACAAATGACACGAAGGCTTCGCCCTTTGGCTGAGAGACCTGTGTCATCTGCAAACAAAGATTTTTGACACCCTGGTGGTAAATCAGGTAAGTCAGAAGTAAAAATGTTATACAAAATGGGCCCCAGTATGCTGCCTTGGAGGACACCAGCCATAACAGGTAATCTATCAGATTTAGAATTCTGATAGTTTACCTGCAGTGAGCGATCTGATAAATAATTTTGGATCAGTTTAATAATGTACAGCGGAAAATTAAAATTCATCAATTTTACAATCAAACCTTCATGCCAAACACTGTCAAATGCTTTCTCTATATCAAGAAGAGCAACTCCAGTCGAATATCCTTCAGATTTGTTGAGCCGAATTAAGTTCGTAACTCTTAATAACTGATGAGTGGTTGAATGCCCATGGCGAAAACCAAATTGCTCATCAGCAAAAATAGAATTGTCATTAATATGAACCATCATTCTATTTAAAATAATCTTTTCAAACAGTTTGCTTATTGAAGAAAGCAAACTGATTGGGCGATAACTAGAAGCCTCAGCTGGATTTTTGTCCGGCTTCAAAATTGGAACAACTTTGGCGTTTTTCCATTTATCTGGGAAGTATGCCAATTGAAAACATTTGTTAAATAAATTAACCAAAAAGGATAAACAGCTCTCAGGAAGTTTTTTGATAAGTATGTAGAAAATACCATCATCACCCGGGGCTTTCATATTTTTAAATTTTCTAGTAATAGATCTCACTTCAACCAAATTAGTTCCCAACGAATGGTCAAAAACATTCTCTTGATTGAGAATGTCTTCGAAGCCGATTAACCTGATCCTCAGTTGGACTAGTGAGTCCTAGACTGAAATTATGGGCACTCTCGAACTGCTGAGCAAGTTTTTGAGCCTTTTCGCCATTTGTTAATAAAATTTGATTTCCCTCTTTAAGCGCTGGAATTGGCTTTTGAGGTTTTTAAGAATTTTTGTTAATTTTCAGAAGGGTTTCGAACCTGGATCCAACTTTGAGACATTATTATCAAAGTTGGTATTTCGCAAAATAGCAAAACGTTTTTAATTTCGTTTTGCAAATCTCGCCAAATAACTTTCAACGCGGGATCGCGAGTTCTTTGGTATTGCCTTCGCCTCACATTTTAAGACGGATCAGTAGCTGGAGATCGTCGTCAATAATAATGGAGTTGAATTTAATTTCACATTTAGGAATTGTAATGCCTCTGGCTTCGACAATTAAATTTGTCAAAGATACGAGAGCATTATCAATATCACTTTTGGTATCGAGAGGAATATCAACATCAAAATTCCTATCGATATAAATTTTTATAAATCCCAATCAGCTCTATGATAATTAAAAGTAGAGCTGATTGGATTATAAATGGCTTCTTGTGAGATTTCAAATGTCACAGGAAGGTGATCAGAGTCAAAGTCAGCATGAGTTACCAATTGGCCACACAGCTGACTTGAATCCGTTAAAACCAAATCAATTGTCGAAGGATTTCGAGTGGATGAAAAACAAGTTGGGCCATTGGGATATTGAATAGTATAATATCCCGCAGAACAATCTTCAAATAAAATGTTGCCGTTGGAATTGCTTTGAGCATTATTCCATGAACGGTGTTTGGCATTGAAGTCACCAATTACGAAGAATTTTGATTTGTTGCGAGTCATAATTTGAAGATCAGCTTTCAACAAATTCTTTTGCTGCCCATTGCATTGAAAAGGCAAATAGGCTGCAATGAAGGAAAATTGACCAAAATTTGTTTCAACAGAAACTCCCAAGGTTTCAAAAACTTTGGTTTCAAACGGAGAAAATAATTTATGTTTGATACGTCTATTGATGACAATGGCGACCCCACCACAGGCGCTGTCAAGACGATCATTTCTGTAGATAAAATAATTTGGATCTCTTTTAATGGAGAGTTCGGGCTTTAAATAAGTTTCTGTTATAATGGCAATATGCACATTATGAACTGTTAGGAAGTTGAATAATTCATCTTCCTTACCCTTTAGAGAGCGGGCATTCCAATTTAGAACTTTCACACAATTATTTAGATCCATTAAAACGGAGTCCGATAACAATTTTTTGTGTGTACTTTATACCAACCTGAACAGCTTCTGGTATGGTATTTGCTTTGAACATTGCATCAATCATGTGATGCAATTGTTCAGTTAAAAAATCAAAATCGGAAGCAGTCATGCTACCTGAATCGGCAACATGACCATTATTTTCCGTTGGGACATGGGTATAAACCTCATTTTGAGAAGAGAAATTTTGTCTACCAGCAGCAATGTTTGCATACGTAGGTACATTCGAAAAATTGGAATTTACTGAAGTGCTTGCTACCCGTTGACGAGCGGCAAAATTTGTTTGTGAATTGTGGTGGGTATGAATTGCTCGACCGGTAACTGGTTTCGAAATTTGAGCGTTTGATAAATTTCCGGGATCCGATTGGAATTTCCCGTCATCAATTTTGCACGGGAATTCAAAACTTTTTTGCGTGAAGGGCATTCCCAGAAATTGGATTTATGATTGCCCCCACAATTTGCGCACTTAAATTTATTGGAATCTTCTCTCACAGGACATGCGTCCTTGGTGTGAGAGGTTCCACCACAAATCATGCATTTAGCATCCATGTGACAATGTTTGGTTCCATGACCCCACTTTTGGCACTTACGGCACTGGGTGGGGTTTGAAATTTCCCCAGGCTCTGGAAATGTTCCCATGTAACAAGGACATGGGACATAAAGCAGACCTTTTCCAAACTTTTCATTATATTTAGATCACTTCTGTTAACCCTCTAAGACCCAGGACGAACGGATTTTTTTCAAATGGCTCGCATTCAGCACCTGATCGTCGGAATTCCTCGCGGTTTCGTTTGTGCTCAATGGGAATAGCTATATTTTTGCTCTGATACATTTTCAAATAAAAATTTTTGTTCAGGTCCGAGTTATTGCTAAAAATAAGTGTGCGCGGGGGTGTTTTTTTTCTATAATTCAAACATCTTTTCAATATTCTGGACGTGTTCATGCCCAAAATTTATCAAATCACCCATCAAACCAACCCAAAAAGATATTTGTAAAGATTTTTAGTCGATTCCGATGTTTTTACCATTTGAGTAGGGCAGGATTGACTGAATTCAGGGCCGCATTCAGGGGTTACAATGGTAGAGTATGGGCTAAAGATTCAATTACAATGAAATTTGCATGAGCATGCGGCTGCACAAATTTTACAAATCAGGAGTTTTAAATATTTAATTTTCAATTGAAATTGACCTTCTGAAATTCTTATCAGGGCCGGATTTAGGGGTCGAAATGGGGGTGACCAGGGACCATATCACCAATTGCAATGAAACTGGGCATGCGACTGCTCAAACTTCATGAAAACACATCAGGAGCACAAAGAACTCTGTTTGAATTTGAAATTGACCTTCTGTAATTTTGACCAGGGCCGGCTTCAGGGGTCCAAATGGGGAGAGCAAGAGCCATATCACCAAAAGCAATGGAACTGGGCATGCGACTGCTCAAACACCATGGAAACACATCAGGAGCTCAAAGAAATCTGTTTCAAATGAAAATTGATCTTCTGAAATTTCAACGAGGGCCGGATTTAGGAGTGAAAATGGGGAGGGCAGGGGCCATATCACCAATTGCAATAAAACAGGGCATGCGAC
The DNA here is from genome assembly GCF_024139115.2 of Armigeres subalbatus. Taxonomy (NCBI): domain Eukaryota; kingdom Metazoa; phylum Arthropoda; class Insecta; order Diptera; family Culicidae; genus Armigeres; species Armigeres subalbatus. The sequence continues at coordinate 108,335,405 of NC_085139.1, read as the reverse complement.
TGCTCAAACTTCATGAAAACACATCAGGAGCACAAAGAACTCTGTTTGAATTTGAAATTGACCTTCTGTAATTTTGACCAGGGCCGGCTTCAGGGGTCCAAATGGGGAGAGCAAGAGCCATATCACCAAAAGCAATGGAACTGGGCATGCGACTGCTCAAACTTCATGGAAACACATCAGGAGCTCAAAGAAATCTGTTTCAAATGAAAATTGATCTTCTGAAATTTCAACCAGGGCCGGATTTAGGAGTGAAAATGGGGAGGGCAGGGGCCATATCACCAATTGCAATGAAACAGGGCATGCGACTGCTCAAACTTCATGAAAACACATCAGGAGCTCAAAGAACTCTGTTTGAATTTGAAATTGACCTTCTGAAATTTTGACCAGGGCCGGATTCAGGGGTCTAAATGGGGAGAGCAAGGGCCATATCCCCAATTGCAATGAAACTGGGCATGCGACTGCTCAAACTTCATGAAAACACATCAGGAGCACAAAGAACTCTGTTTGAATTTGAAATTGACCTTCTGAAATTTTGACCAGGGCCGGATTCAGGGGTCCAAAAGGGAAGAGCAAGGGCCATGTCACCAAAAGCAATGAAACTGGGCATGCGACTGCTCAAACACCATGGAAACACATCAGGAGCTCAAAGAAATCTGTTTCAAATGGAAATTGGTCTTCTGAAATTTCAACCAGGGCCGGATTTAGGAGTGAAAATGGGGAAGGCAGGGGCCATATCACCAATTGCAATGAAACAGGGCATGCGACTGCTCAAACTTCATGAAAACACATAAGGAGCTCAAAGAATTCTGCTCGAACTTCAAATTGTCTTTCCGAAATTTTGACCAGGGCCGGCTTCAGGGGTCCAAATGGGGAGAGCAAAGGCCATATCACCAATAGAAATAAAACTGGGCAGTGGGCATGCGACTGCTCAAACTTCATGAAAACACATCAGCATCTCAAAGAACTCTGTTTGAATTTGAAATTGACTTTCTGAAATTTCAACCAGGGCCGGATTCAGGGGTGAAAACAAGGAGAGCGGGCTGCTCAAACATCATGAAAACACATCAGGAGCTCAAAGTATTCTGATTGAACTTGAAACTGCTCTGATACAAATTTCAGGAATTTATCCGGAAAATACTCCAGGAATTCCTCTAGAAGTTCCTCCGGGAATTCCTCCAGGAATTTCTCCGGCAGTTCCTCCAGGAATTCCTCCGGAAGTTCCTCCAGCAATTCCTCCGGAAGTTCTTTCAGGAAATGCTCCGGAAAATCCTCCAAGAATTTCTGCCGAAGTTCCTCCGGAAGTTCCTTCAGAAATTCCTTCGGAAATCCCTCCAGGAATTCATTCGGAAATTCCTCCAGGAATTCATTCGGAAGTTCCTCCAGGAAATCTTATAGAAGTTCCTCCGGGAATTCCTCCGGAAGTTCCTCCAGGAATTCCTCCGGAAGATCTTGCAGGAAATCCTCCAAGAATTTCTGCCGAAGTTCCTCCGGGAATTCCTCCGGAAGTTCCTTCAGAAATTCCTTCGGAAATTCCTCCAGAAATTCATTCGGAAATTCCTCCAGGAATTCATTCGGAAGTTCCTCCAGGAAATCCTATAGAAGTTCCTCCAGGAATTCATCCGGAAGTTCTTCCAGGAAACTCTACGGAAGTTCCCCCAGGAATTCCTCCATGAATTCCTCCGGAAGTTCCTCCATGAATTCCTTCGAAAGTTCCTTCATAAATCCCTCGGGAAGTTCCGCCATGAATTCTTCCGGAAGTTCCTCCAGGAATTCATCCAGATGTTCCTACAAGAATTTCCCTCGAAGTTCCTCCAGGAATTTCCTGGAAGTTCCTTCAGGAATTCCTTCGGAAGTTCCTCCAGGAATTCCTCCGGAAGTTCCTCCAGGAAGTTCCTCTAGGAATTCCTCCCGAAGTTCCTACAGGAATTCGTCCGGAAGTTCCTCCAGGAATTTCTCCGGAAGTTCCTCCAGAAATTCCTCTGGAAGTTGCTCCAGGAATTCCTCCGGAAGTTCCTCCAGGAATTCCTCCGGAAGCTCCTCCAGGAATTCCTCCGGAAGTTCCTCCAGGAATTCCTCCGGAAGTTCCTCCAGGAATTCCTCCGGAAGCTCCTCCAGGAATTCCTCCGGAAGTTCCTCCAGGAATTCCTCCGGAAGTTCCTCCAGGAATTCCTCCGGAAGTTCCTCCAGGAATTCCTCCGGAAGTTCCTCCAGGAATTCCTCCGGAAGTTCCACCAAAAATTTCTCCGGGAGTTCCTCCAGGAATTCCATTGGAAGTTCCTCCAGGAATTCCATCGGAAGTTCCTTCAGGAATTCCTTCGGAAATTCCTCCAGGAATTTCTTCGGAAGTTCTTTCAAGAATTTTTCCAGAAGGTGCTCCAGGAAGTTCCACCAGGAATTCCTTCCTAAGTTCCACCAGGAATTCCTTCGGAAGTTCCACCAGGAATTCCTTCGGAAGTTCTACAAGTAATTCTTCTGGAAGTTCCACCAGGAATTCCTTCGGAAGTTTCTCCTGGAATTCCTCCAGAAGTTCATGCAGGAATTTCTGCAGAAGTTACTTCGCGAATTCAGGAATTCTTTCGGAACTTTCAGAGACCCTCCAGGAATTTTTGGCTTCCGAAGGAATTCCTGGTGGAACTTCCGAAGGAATTCCTGATGGAACTTCCGAAGGAATTCCTGGTGGAACGTCCGAAGGAATTCCTGGTGGAACTTGCGAAGGAATTCCTGGAGCAACTTCCGGAGGAATTCCTGGAGGAACTTCCGGAGGAATTCCTGGAGGAACTTCCGGAGGAATTCCTGGAGGAACTTCCGGAGGAATTCCTGGAGGAACTTCCGGAGAAATTCCTGGAGGAACTTCCGGAGGAATTCCTGGAGGAACTTCAGGAGGAATTCCTGGAGGAACTTCCGGAGGAATTCCTGGAGGAACTTCCGGAGGAATTCCTGGAGGAACTTCCGGAGGAATTCCTGGAGGAACTTCCGGATAAATTCCTGGAGGAACTTCCGGAGAAATTCCTGGAGGAACTTTTGGAGGAATTCCCGGAGGAACTTCTGGAGGAATTCCTGGAGTATTTTCCGGATAAATTCTTGAAATTTGTATCAGAGCAGTTTCAAGTTCAATCAGAATACTTTGAGCTCCTGATGTGTTTTCATTATGTTTAAGCAGCCCGCTCTCCATATTTTCACCCCTGAATCCGGCCCTGGTTGAAATTTCAGAAGGTCAATTTCAAATTTAAACAGAGTTCTTTGAGATCCTGATGTGTTTTCATGAAGTTTGAGCAGTCGCATGCCCACTGCCCAGTTTTATTTCTATTGGTGATATGGCCTTTGCTCTCCCCATTTGGACCCCTGAATCCGGCCCTGGTCAAAATTTCAGAAGGTCAATTTCAAATTCAAACAGAGTTCTTTGTGCTCCTGATGTGTTTTCATGAAGTTTGAGCAGTCGCATGCCCTGTTTCATTGCAATTGGTGATATGGCCCCTGCCCTCCCCATTTTCACTCCTAAATCCGGCCCTGGTTGAAATTTCAGAAGACCAATTTCCATTTGAAACAGATTTCTTTGAGCTCCTGATGTGTTTCCATGGTGTTTGAGCAGTCGCATGCCCAGTTCCATTGTTTTTGGTGATATGGCCCTTGCTCTCCCCATTTGGACCCCTGAAGCCGGCCCTGGTCAAAATTTCAGAAGGTCAATTTCAAATTCAAACAGAGTTCTTTGAGCTCCTGATGTGTTTTCATGAAGTTTGAGCAGTCGCATGCCCAGTTTCATTGCAATTGGTGATATGGCCCCTGGTCACCCCCATTGCGACCCCTAAATCCGGCCCTGATAAGAATTTCAGAAGGTCAATTTCAATTGAAAATTAAATATTTAAAACTCCTGATTTGTAAAATTTGCGCAGCCGCATGCTCATGCAAATTTCATTGTAATTGAATTTACCATTGTAACCCCTGAATGCGGCCCTGAATTCAGTCAATCCTGCCCTACTCAAATGGTAAAAACATCGGAATCGACTAAAAATCTTTACAAATATCTTTTTGGGTTGGTTTGATGGGTGATTTGATAAATTTTGGGCATGAACACGTCCAGAATATTGAAGAGATGTTTGAATTATAGAAAAAACACCCCCGCGCACACTTATTTTTAGCAATAACTCGGACCTGAACAAAAAATTTTATTTGAAAATGTATCAGAGCAAAAATATAGCTATTCCCATTGAGCACAAACGAAACCGCGAGGAACTCCGACGATCAGGTGCTGAATGCGAGCCATTTGAAAAAAATCCGTTCGTCCCGGGTCTTAGAGGGTTAAAATGAACTAAATAAAATTCTTGAGAAATGCCCCTCTGGGAAGAGTGGGATTTCTTTTTCATCTGGACTGGTGAAAATCCAAGTAATTGAGAAATTTCAATTTTAATCTCATCCAGTGATTTATCATCACTGGGGAGACCTTTCAAGACGACTTTGAACAATCGCTCAGTTTTGTCGTCGTATGTGAAGAATTTATGGCGCTTCTCAGTTAAATACTGAAGAAGACGTTTGCGATCGTCAAAGGATCCCGGCAAAACGCGGCAGTCACCCTTCCTAGCAATCTGAAATGAAACCCTGATCCCCTGAAGGTTACTCAAAATCTCATTCCGGAAGCCAGAAAACTCGGCAACAGATACCACAATTGGCGGAATCCTTTGCTTTTTCGCATGAATCGAATCACCTGGGCTAGAGGTACATTCGATTTGCTCAATTTCATCATTAATCAAATCGAACTGATTTCTCAGTTCGATTGGAGAAGAATTATTTCCGATATTAGAGTTAGAAGGAATATCTGAATTCTCCAGCTTCCTTCTATTTTTTCCGCGCTTTGGCAGGACGGTCTTGAAACCTTGTTTCTTTGAAGGAAGTGGAGAATTCAGAGACTCCCCCTTCCTCTTGTTTTTATTAATGCTCATGGCTGAGCGTGGAGACGTGACCTTCTAAGAGGTTTTTTTCCAGAACGGTGTCCCTGCAGGATTACCACCGCTTGTCGGAATTTTACTTCCGCAAACGGGTCCAACGTAAAACGAAGGCACGGGTCCTTGCAAAGATCGTAACGGGATCAGTGGGTACAAATAGCGCTAAGAAGCACCGTTGGAATTAAAATAGCTTCGGGTAGTATTAAAAACTTCCTTCCGCAAAGAGAGAAAGAACCGCACAGCACGAAAGCACGATGCGGTCTGACGTTTGAATCCTTGTTTATAGACTTGAAAAAGGCTTTCGACACATTAAACCATGATATTTTGTTAAGGAAACTGAAACCATGCAGATTGTCAGAGCATTTAGATCCTGTTTTAGAATTATTTAGATTGTGTCTCAATTGACAAAGTAGACTTTTTCAAATATCTTGGAATCCATTTAGATTCTATTTTATCATGGGAAGTTCATATAAAATATATTGAGAAAAAGGGTGCTAGTTTATGTGGTATACTGAGTAAAGTTCAAAGCTTTGTTCCCCAACATGTCTTACTGAAATTTGATTATGCTCATATTCACTCCCAGCTGCAATACATTATAACAGTATGGGGTCGTGCATGCAAATTTTAACTCATCAGGCTACAAGTGTTACAAAATAGATGCCTTAAAATTATTTAATTGCCATACTTACACTCAACTTTATACCAACACTTCTCATGACATTTTACCACTTCTTGGCTTATGCGAGTTACAAACAATAATTATGGTTCATGGTATATCGCACAATACTACTCATTGCAATTTAACCCTCAGCAACGTCGCACAACTTCATGCTACGCGACAAGCTGGTAGTTTGGCATTTGCAATGACCTTCATCCACCCAAGGCCAACGTCGTTTTTCATATATAGCACCTCTTAAATATAATGCTTTATACCTAATGAATTGAAACATGTCTCAAATCCACACCTGTTTAAAATTAAAGCAAAGGAGTATGTTAAAGGAAAAATCAATGAATTCCTAATCTAAACGTTAAAACCATTACGAACGAGTTTTTTTCTATGTAAATGTATTTATTTTGAGGTACAAATTAGTTTTTTTAGTTTTTCGTTTGCTATTGTCCTTCATCTGGATCCCTTAAAAGGAGAACATCTCCACTGGGATTCTGTTATGAAACTTTGGTTGGCAATTTTCACGCTCGTATTTAGATTCACAGTTGTTTATCTTCTCAGCTTTTAAATTTAAATTATTCGAATATTTTTTGAATTATTGTTGCCAGTTAATAAGCTGATATAGTTGCGTCCATTACCGGGAAGTTCAAATAAGAGTCTCTTGGTGTGGGGGAGAGTGGCGGGCCATTAAAACTTCGACAGTTTTTTCTGTCTAAAATATTCCACAACAGACCTACGGATCAACCAGCGTAACGATGGACTTCGCACTTTCAGCTTCTAGCGAAATAGTCTGATTCTGGTTTATGAAAACAAGCTGGGTGGTTTATCATAACTTTCTGTGTTTGCAAGTCGTCCAAAAATTACTTGGGGAGAATATATACACTCAACCGGCGGTTGTTAGATTTTCAAACAATATAAGAATCTACGAAAACCTGTATAAGAATTGGGCATATGCGAAATTGTTAGATTCTTATACAAATATTGTATAAGAATCTAACAATTTTGTAAGGTTTTCTTACATTTTTTGTATAAGAATCTAACAATTTCGCATATGCCCAATTCTTATATAGGTTTTGGTAGATTCTTATACAGAATTGTTAGAAAATCTAACAACCGCCGGTTGGGTGTAGCCACATGCTGGTCAATAGAAACACGCTAGGATGTTTATCTTCAATTTCACGATGTAGAACGATGCAGAACTTCTTGGCGTGCGGATCTACGGTTCAAACAGCGTAAAGGTGAACATCGCTGGTTTAGCTTCATGCTGGATAGCCCCATTCTGGCCTGTGGAAGAAACACACTGCGTTTTTTTTCATCACTTCCAAAGTTAGTATGTATACAGACCTATAGGTCATTCAAGAGCTCCGTAAAATATAAACCTACGGATCAACCAACGTAACGACTTACGTTGCATATGTATCTTCAAGTAGAATTGCCTCATTCTCGTCAATGGAAACACGTTGGAATGTGTATCATTAATTGCAAGGTTTGTAGATCCAAGAATTCCTTGGAGTTCAGATCTACGGATCAACCATTGTAACGTCAAACTTGTCATGCACAGCTACAGGCATGATACCTTCATTCTGGCCTATGATAACGCATTGATTGGTTTATCATCATTTTCAAAGTCTATGTGATACAGACCAGCGGTAAGATGTGCGGTCACAAGATGACACTATGCTGAAGTTGGCTGGTTTGTATTCACAGTTAGCAACATTTTTTCGACGACCCTGCGCATGGTTACTTAGCAACTTAGTTCAAATCCTCGCAGGGCATAATTTACTATGTAAGCGCTCAATGATGGGGCCCTCCTTAGCCATGTGGGAAGACGCACGGCTGCAAAGCAAGACCATGCTGATGGCAGGGTTTTTGTCTCGATTTCCCTGGGCATAAAAGTATCATCGTGTTAGCCGCATGACATACGAATGCAAAAATTGTACCTTGGCTTAGAAACCTCGCAGTTCATAACTGTGGAAGTGCTAAAATGAACACTATGATGCTAGGCAGCAATGTCCTGGTGGGGGATGTAATGCTAATAATAAAAAGAAGAAATCGTTCACCGATCCAAATTTTATCAAAATCGCATTGTGGTGTGGAGCTTTATTTTTTTATTCTTTATTAGCGAAACTTTCAGCCCAAGGCTGGCTCGTCTCGTACCTGGTGTGGAGCTTATCAGTTTATTTATAAATTTTCCCGCATAGTAGGCTATTTTACAAGTTTATTCAAGTTTCATTTGTTGACATCGCATATTCCTGCAAACAAACTCTAATGAAATCGGATTATCTGGCAATGGCAAACACAAACTACATCGCAATGTATAACGAACAAACTCGCTTAAAAACCGTACACATCGCATCCACTATCGTGCAACGTCGAATATGAAATACATATATACCAGCTCCACGTTTGTATGTTGCGACTGTTTGCGATGAAATTTGTGCTCATACACGCAAAAAAAAGCGTTCCCAAATTCGTGAACCAGCAAAAATACACCGTGATTTAATTCATGGAATCGGGAACACCAGTCACGTTTTCCAGACGTTCCAGAAAACGTGATTGTGTTATTCACGAAAAAATACACCGTGAACTTGTTAGTTCACGAATTCATGAACGCTTTTTTTTTGCGTGTAGGCATCGTATAACAGAAAAATTCTAATATTGTTGGTTAGTGTCAGCGCCTTCACCGACACTATGGAGGTTGGATAACCGAATCGTTCAAAAAGGTCTCTTATAATTTAGTTTTCTTGCTCTCGAATACATTAATTCTATTCTATAAGCATTTCTATGTGGTTGAAACAGCGACCCATTCTCACCCCCATTTCACCCATTGTCACCCCGACGGCGGTACTTAATAAGCTTATACACACTTGAAAAAAATTGGAGGTTTTTTCTTGAAGGACAATCATTAGATTTTCCCGACGAAATTCAAACGATATTCTTGGAATTGTTCACATATTGTCATCGCCGGCTATAATAGCTTTTGGTGTGACACCAGGAACTCTGCCGCTGCCAAGCAAAATTACGACTCTACTAGCACAGTAAATAGGCGGAGATTACAAAACAAAACAATCATAATCGATATCAATCTCTTCAAAGTGGTTCCAATCCGACAATGTTGATATTTGTTTTACTTGCTGAAAAGTGTTTTTGCTTTTGAAAAATTTTCACTCCGCAGTTCTCTTTTTCTAGTGATGCATATTTCACCCAACAGTTGAAGTTCACCCAAAAAATTAAGTGAGATATTTTATCTTCCAAAAGTAAAACAATGTTCTATCGTCTTAATGCATTAACCTAAGTTATTAACTTTTTTCAATAAAATAATCCAATTCCGGTCACAATCGTGGAAAAGCAGATGCTCATGCAATCTCTGGTGGCAACGAATGTCACACTAATGTCTTTTCCCTTACTCGTTAGCCGTCAGAACAAGACCTCGAGCTTGTACTCATTGAGAATGAACAAACATTTCACTTTGTGTGTTTTTTGTGCAACTTAGGATTATCCTGCTAAAGGTTTTAGTAAGAGGTCGTTTAAGCGGATGATCAATTCTTTTCTTACAAGAAGTAGATCTTTGTTTTTCTGATCCCATGATAGTAAACTATGTGGCTTCTTTGGGAATGTTATGTGTAAAACATGATAGGAAGCAATGCATTGATTTAACTGAAGGATCACTGGTCAATAGCCAAAGATGGACATGGGAAGCGAATGTAAGCTAATGTTTTTATGATCTTCAATTAATTACTCCGGAGAAGACTGGTCAAGTTGAAGTGTGGACTTTGTGTAATATGGGGGGGAGGGAAACTGAGTTGAAATTAAAATACCAATAAAATTATGCTTTCAGCATTTATTGGATTTTCTCTAATACCTATGTGCTGTTCGCTGCAACTGGGAAACTTGTTCCACTAGCAGGACTGAATGGGATTTAATTTTTCTTATGCGGTACCATCGGTATCGTGATGTGCTACGTGTTCCAATCATTCAGCAGCCTAAGGTTGTCTATATAGTCTATGATAAGGACACATCAGAAAGTGAGTTACTGCTCAACTAGCAGAGATGCAATAGCTGTGGTTAAAATATTATGATACCATACAAAGGTTGATCACAAAAAAACTAGGTATGATACGCAAATCTTGGAAGTATAAAATTATACATTTTAAAAATTTATGTTTTCAATAGGCAAAATAACAGTTGTGGCTAATTTTTCAACAAATTCGGTGAAATTCACCGAAATCACAACAGCAGAGCTATTCGGTAATTATTTTACAGATTTTCTGTATCTTTTCAGTTGAACAACTCTTGAAATCTCCAAAATTTGTGAAATTATATTGCGAACAGTACTGCCGTTGAGATTTCGGTAAAATTGCACCGAATTCTGCGATTTGTTTTAAGTGTGTTGTTCTACTAGCAATTTTTCTATTACGGCAAAGAAGCCTTGGGGCGAAGATCGTAATTTTCGTTAATATTGGAAACTTGTCAAAATAAATAAAATGACGTCACGATGCGATGGTAGGAGTAAAATCAGCAGTGATTCAAATTGATTGATTTCCAATTTGAATCTGAAAAATGTAATTCTCCAACAGTCCGTTCTAAATTCATTTTTGTAACAGTAGTGTACCACACAATTGCATATTCAAATTCTTTGACGTTTTGAATCAATCACGATGTCAAAACATCATAATAAGTAGTCAAAAGAAGCTTCTTCGCCACCTTCCAAGTGGCTCAATTAAGTTTGCGTGTTTACACAGCTATTCACACGTTCTCGGATTTCACGTCCCGTACTGCTGCTCCCACAGAGACGGGAAGCTCATTGTGGCTAATTCAAATCACTTCAGCGGGGCGGCGGGTTCACCGCACCACACTAAACCCGTATTCCGTTTCAACCAGAAGAAAAGAAAACTTTTTCACTACAAACGCTGTTGGGCTCAATTCTAACCCATTTCACCGCACAGCAGCCCAAATATGTGCATATCGGATATCACATTTTCTTGCACACGTCTGTCAGCACATTCCTTCAGGAGTTTTATGTGTTTGCCCGAAAATTAACTTAAATTTGACTTCCTAAGAGCATTCCTTTCGGGGGAGCGTGTGTACATTGGGTAATAGGATACTTTTTTCCAGGATTCTGTACCGTCCGAACTCGATGGTAACTTCATGCTTCTTTTATTTTCGGAATTCTGCAGCCAAGTAGCAATCTTCACTGCTCGAATCAAATTCTCGTTCGATTCTTTTGTTTTCGGTACCATCGGAGGAACCGATCCTGGAGAATTTCGATTCCTAGGAAAAAGTTTCGCTCCTGGTGTGGTGGGATGGAAGAAGTATGTTTGTACTCTGACGGAACGTTCACGTATGTCGACAATTATCTGGTATTTGTAATAAAAGTCTCCGATTTCAACACCGGTCCACTCAGATTCATACACCCCACAACTTAACAAATAAATTGTTTGACTCTCTTTGGGTTAGAGTCCACAAAAATGCCATTTACCCTTTATCGCCCTATCAGATTGATTTGTTTGATTTGTTGAATTTTTCAACAAATCTGTTCATTTTATAACGTATTAGACTAACAGATTTGAGGAGACATACACGCAGCTGATACCAATCGAAGTGTTAAAATTTATTGTTTCCAGTCGTCGCTCACGGCTCCAATATGAAAATGTTCCAAAAGTGTATGCATAAAAAGGACCTAATACTTTGCCATTTTAACATTTTTTTTACTTTGCCGAATTTTATTTTTAGTTTTTGTTCTACCTAGATACCCCTACCTTTTGCTAGACCAACCATGAAAAAAAAATCGCAAATGAAGCGATCGATTCGGATGTGGAACATCTGCCTGGTCCTCCAATCGCACTCCGCTCGGTGGAAAACTTTGGAATTTTGTGTTTTGGAGAGTGAGCCTTCCTCCGCCCTTCATTATCTGTTTTCAACATTCCGTGAATCGGTTCGGTCGGATACTAACCCGCCAGCCAGCTAGCAGTAGTGCGCAGTGGGTCGCAGTGGCATGCTCCCCAAATGAATGCTGGGAGAATCCCTTTGCTGTTGTGCAACCGCCCGTAAATTGGTGAAGTGCCGGTTTGGTGGTCGGCGATGGATAGATGGATGACTGGCCAACTGTGCCGAACAACAAAGTGAATGGAAATGAAGGCAGTCAAGCAAAATCAGTCCCATTCGATGGATTTTTTTTTTGATTTTCGGCTTTTTTGTGATACACGTGTCCCAATTAAGTTGGACTTGATTCGAAACGAATTCATTGGGTTTGGCTTTTTATCAAGAGTTTGTTCATAGATTGTATCTATCGGTAATGTGTGAAAGGAATCAATTTATTGCCCATCAAATAGAGGTTCTTTACGATAGAGAAGAAAAACATTCCAATTCAAATCCAGTTTATACATCAAGCTTCCTACAAAACTTTGTGGAATCAGAACCTCTAACAATAAGGCTTCCGAGCCTCTCGAAGGAAGGCTTCCGAGCCTCTCGAAGGAAGGCTTCCGAGCCTCTTGAAATGAGGCTTCCGAGCCGCTTGAAAGGTGGCTTCCGAGCCTCTTGAAAGAAGATTTCCGAACGTCTTGAAAAGAGGTTTTCGAACGTCTTGAGAGGAGGTTTCCGAACCTCTTGAAAGGAGGTTTCCGAACCTCCTGAAAGGAGGTTTTCGAACCTCTTGAAAGGAGGTTTCCGAACCTTTTGAAAAGAGATTTCCGAACCTCTTGAAAGTAAGTTTCCGAACCTCTTGAAAGGAGGTTTCCGAACCTCTTGAAAGGAGGTTTCCGAACCTCTTGAAAGGAGGTTTCCGAACCTCTTGAAAGGAGGTTTCCGAACCTCTTGAAAGGAGGTTTCCGAACCTCTTGAAAGGAGGCTTCCGAACCTCTTGAAAGGAGGTTTCCGAACCTCTTGAAAGGAGGTTTCCGAACCTCTTGAAAGGAGGTTTCCGAACCTCTTGAAAGGAGGTTTCCGAACCTCTTGAAAAGAGGTTTCCGAACCTCTTGAAAGGAGGTTTCCGAACCTCTTGAAAGGAGGTTTCCGAACCTCTTGAAAGGAGGTTTCCGAACCTCTTGAAAGGAGGTTTCCGAACCTCTTGAAAGGAGGTCATTTATTCTACACCCAACAGGCAGTTGGTCAATTTTTTAACAATTCTGTATAGGAATCTGTGTAGAATCGTGCGGCACCGTAGTATGGAAATTGGCCACGACGATAGTTATTGAAGGACTATGAAAGGAATAGGTTAACGGGTTTCGGAAAACATCCAAAAGAGCATTAGAGTTCAGTTTTATCTGGTGCCTGTCGGAAATATTCGTTATCTCATGAGCTCATGTGACATTTACCTCTTGTATATTTTACGAATGCAGAATTCATTCTCATTTCCAGTAAAGTCTATGAATCGAAATCATTGGATGGTGACCAACCCATAACTACATCTAGCAGTGAGCTGATTTCTAACTGAAAATGCGAAAGACGCTATACAACTATTCTCAACCAACTTTTTTTTTTCTAAGAGATTCACCTGACCTGATATTCAATCTTTCGGAACAATGTGAGCGTTCTTCAAGTGTTGAAGGAATGCCTTCAAAAAATACCACTAGCAGTCCTTTGATATTTCTGAAATTATTTTAGAATTTAAATTGAAATTTGTTTGAAAATTTGAACAGATTTTTCTTTTTTTAGTTTTTATATATTCCTTCCTTTGAGAATTTTTCCTGGAAGCTCATCAAAAAATTCATCCGCAGTTCTTTCAAGAGATATTTCAAAAATTTCGACAAAGATTTTCACGAATTTCTTCAAAAAATCTTCCGGAATTCCTCCACGAAATATCTTGAGGAATTTCTGAGGTAATTTCTAAAGATTTTTCTTAGAAATTTTCTATTCGTGTTTTTTTTTTAATTAATAACAGACTAATGGTGGGGCGACCTGCTTATTACATAGCGGCGGTTTTTGCCAAATGATTGTTATATTGAAGTTGCATTCTCGTGCTCGCGCGTCATTTCGTTCGGGATTCTTCAGAGAACAGATGCACAACACCCTTGACAACGATAAACCAATGGAGTATTGTTCCTTGTTAGGGAAAGAGGCCCCAAAATGACCCCCATGATAAACGCCTTTTGGGTATTCCCTCATGTTTCCTGTGTTTGAGATGTTCGTAACAAAAAAACTCAAAGGTGCAGCTTAATTGGGTTGTACGCAAAGGTGACGTAGAACTACGTGCCAGTTTTCGTGATAATCTGCTGAGATTGAGTGAGCATTACGAACCCTGGTGATGTATATAATTTTTAGACCAAAATTTGAAAAGGATGATAAAAATAAAATTTTCAAATAATCGATGATGAACAATACTCTTAAGCGATCACATATCCAAATTATCAATTGATAAAAACTCGCTAGAGAGTAAAAGTCGTTCGATAATTGTATCTCGATTCGAAGCATTGCATTGGTAAATGCTACTTTTGAACTTATTTTCCTAATGCTAAAAGATCACTAAGTTGAAAAGCAGGCCAAGTTGCAGTTGGAATGTAGTGCCATGTAAGAAGAAGCTTGCGATGCACTTACGAGATTGACTGATTCACCAAAACCGATTGCTAAACTGTTAGCAAGTGTTCAGTAGTAGATAATCATACATAAATATTGTAACACACGCGGAGGATATGGGCCGCGTAAACTAAAACAATGTAATAAACCGCATAAATTCCAAAATATGTCTAAATGAACCGCGTTTATCCCGAAATTCTAGTGAAAAAAATGCGTAAAAAGCGATTCGTGTAAAAATAAACCGCGTAAAAAACGACTTCAGTGTACATCGGGAATAAAGTGTTGACTCTTCCTTGATCGAATGGTCCAAGAAAACTGAAAATCTATCAAGAAACGGCTGAGATATTAACGATCAAAGTCTATCATATTTTCGTGACGTTTTTCGATTTTTTGCAATCGTAAAGTGTACCCCAATATAGAAAAGACAGACGTAGTTCTACGTCAAAAATATGTAGGGTGGGCGAAAAAAAAATGCCAAATAATCGAAAGGAAGGTAGGAAAACCGAAATTCTCCACATTTTGATGCAACATCTAACATTTTGGAGAGGCAAAACGTCCTAGTGGGACTAACATACAATGTACTACGCGTCTTCATGCGCGATTCCTGATTCGCCGACGCGTGGTGCGGGGCTTCCTAAGATCTGCTAACGTTTTGCCTCATAAGTTTTCTGGACAACAAAATATCGCCACTTTTTGGGAATGTTAAAATCATACAATATGGTTGAGATTTTCTACAATTATTTGAAGATACAGTTAAACCTCCTTGAGTCGATGTTCTATGACTCGATATCGACTCATGGAAGCAAATTATGCCATATTAAAAAATATTTTCTGGGCTACTGTGATGGTCCCTTCAAACAGCTTCCCGAGGATTTTCTATTCCACATCTCGATATTTCCATGAGTCGATGGTCCCTTCATTATCGACTCATGGAGGTTTGACTGTAGCATCAGCTAGCTATATTGTTTAACTGTTGCATGAGGCAAAAATACCTGTGAAAAACGCAACAGCTGAGACATTAAAGCAGTCTTGGTTAGCTAGGGTATATTACCGCAAGCGGGAACAAAGAAGAAGTATATGCCATGAAACCGGTCGAAACGGAAAAGCCCGTCGTTAAAGCTGGTGATGTCAACTGCGTTAGGTAGTCATCCCAGAAATGTAGCACTATGCGACATAACGCAACAAAGAAATTTGACAGTTCATTGATAATAATTGTTATTTTTACGTGAGTCACGTCGAATGTTGCGTTTACTCTGGCCCTCAGAAGCAGGAGAAACGAAACGAAGAAAGTGTCCCAGAATGCATTCACTGTAGCAGCGAAGAAGATGTCGAGCGCCTTCATTCGCACCAATAGACGTGTGTGAAAAGCTGCCATCAAGCAGAATCCCCCCTAAGCCTTCGAATGAAAACGCATTTATAAGATAACAGGAAAAGATGCTCCAGCTAAAAGCACGATCCTACCAAAGTTTCTGATTATAATGTTGCGCAAAGAGGATCTTCTTACACTGATTCTGAATGATGCACTTGTTATTATGTTGGTAACTTTAATTTTTATTCAACCCTTCAAGTGATTTCACGGGAGTGTTCACTTCAAAAGCTTTCTAATTCGACAACCAAGTCACCCACAGAGTGCAAACACGTGAGTTTCTCGTTGCTACTTTAGTGGGGGATGTATTCGAGTGTTTTGAAGCTGCTTCTAGAACAAATCCAATACATTTGCGTTTTAATTCGCCATTAATTATTAGGCGATAACTATACTTTCGCCTTACCATCAAGCATTTGTTTAGTTTACTCGATACCCAAGTAGCACACATGTCCCACATAGATTACTGCAACGGATATGCGACTAGATTTGGTCACTATCAAGTTGCTGCAACCATTTTAGTCTGACTTGTGCTGCTCGGGTAGGTAGACAGTTTGACAGTTCAATAGGTAGATTTGGCTCCACTCCACAGTGGTGCGTTTGGCTAAAATCGTGAACTTTTTATTTTACCACTTTAGGGTGTTATTTTTTGGCATCGGTGTCTTCGGGAATAAATTTTAGAAAAATATGGCGCATCGAATGACGAAAAGTTGTAGTACCAATATTTGCCACAGGTGGCGCTGCAAAATGTAACTTCTTTAATAAACGATTTTTAAATATGGTGTCTTTGGCAAAGTTGTAGTGTAATTTATTATGAATTTTATTGCTGAAGACACCACCTATCATCGTGTTTGAAATACGGGCGCTTTTTATGGACAGACCCTAAAAAAACAGTATTTAAAGATATTTTCGAAATTAACAGTTTCAGGTCAATACAATGTTCTACAAAAATGTATATATAATCAAAATAGACCACTTTCTAGAAGATACGGGGGATGTTTTTTGCAAAGATGACTTGTTATCGGAGATTTAAGGTCGAAAATAATGATATTTGAAGACTTCATATGCAAAAGAGGGGCAAATTGGGGCAAGAAAATCCCCACAGGATTTAAAATATCTGGTCTGTAGTTTCATATGCATATAATTATGTCTGTCTCCACGTGTATCCAAACAAATATTTTTAAATTTCATAAATCGACATTTTCAACTGGTATTTATATAATAATTGAGATTTCACCACACTGCATACCACGCTGTTCAATGTTAATGTCAAAAGAAGTGCAGCGTGAAGCTATTTTTCTGTTCTCTTCATCCAATCATTTCACACAATGCAAATCTGACGTTACTGCAGTTCTAATATATTTTTTATATTTTTTACCCTTGTTCAAATACGAGTGATTTCGCATGAGGGCAATGTCACAATTTTTATATGGAGCTTGACTCGTGCAATCGTTCATATTTTACGCTCTTACAAAATCAACGTAAGCCGAGTAAATTTATAACATTTATTCTAATTCTGCGTAAAATTGCTTCCAGATAACACATAAGGGTAGATGCCATGGATGGTTCAGGAAACCATTTTGACAGTCAGAAATTATCGGTGCGGTAGCTCTGTACAACCTAGACATGCACCGATTTATGCCCTTCGTTCGTGTCGTACATCATTGCTCTACTCTGAAAATAACTTTTCATGGTATGACACAAATAGTCGGGAACCTGCGTTATGTGCAGCAGTGCTGCTGCGTTCTTCAGGTCTATCATGGCTTCGTCAGTCTATTCAGAATGATACTCACTATAAGCTTCTCGTGCGTGTCTAACAGGCATATAGGCCTGTACGAAACCGGACTCCCGTGTAACTTTCCTGGCTTTGGCAGCAACACCAGCTTCTGGATCTTCCACTTTTCTGGGAAGTTGCCTTGTCCGGATATGCCAGGATCGCAGCGTTTGGCGCCACGTTCCATCCGGATCGGGGGCTTTCATCGCTTTCAGGCATTTCGCCGCTTCTGCAAGCTCACTATTGGACACTTGATCTGCAGCGTTTGCTTCTCCTTCTTCGCCGTACATTCCTAATGGCCACGTGGTCAGATCATGCTTCGGAAAGAAACCATCAACAATTGCCCCCTCCCCCCGGATTGGCGTATGCTTCTCGGCACAGTTCCTTGTAGCAGTCTGACTTACCTAGTTGGAAAGCCCGTTTTAATGTGGTCCTAGTCCTAGCTTCCCCGAACGCTGCCTTGCGTTTCGCTCTATCTGCCCGTTGCCAGCTTTGAGACAAGCAGCACGTAGCGTACTTAGCCCATCATTCCATCAGTAAGCTGGACGCTGATGACTCCTCGGCTCAATGGGCATTTAGACCATCCAAACGTTAGTTTGTCAGTTACTGGCAGACGAATTAGGACGGTATGTGTGTCTTCGTATGCCTTTCTATGTCGGATCTTTTTTTGCACCTCGCCTAGATTACAATGCGCCTGTATGTAGTACACCCCTAATATGTAAGAAGAAATCCTGAGTAAAACAAATTTTCAGGTGTGCTGCGATGGTTTTGTGGTATAGCAAGCGCTTTCCATTCCAAAGCTCAACAGTTCGAATCTAGGTGGATTCAGTATACGATTTTTGGAGCGTAAGCACGTTCCAGTTACTGATCCCGACTTTTTGGCATACGCGGTTCAACTTCAATTCGAACGATGGATATCGAGATGTACCACAGTAATATCGTCTAGATCCCTGCTCAAAACCACCGTCTTTGGAGTAAGGCTTTGACTTCCGTTTATGTGCCCAACGATTTCGCAATGTGCACCTGCATAGATCCGCTATGCTCTGCAGGGTATTTCTTTACCCTTTATAAGGCAGTGGCTACTATATTGCCACCAACAAATTATATGTTTTTCAATTTATTAACAAGAACTCTACTTATTATTTCCCATATAGTAGCTTTATTTGCTTCCTAGTAACAACCCAAATGAATTTGAGCCATATAAAAATAAAATGCCAATTTGAGAACAGTTTTTTACGAACAGATCGTAAGTTTCGAGTGTAAGAAGGATTTTCAGTTACAATTCGTTAAAAAAACGACAAAGATATATTTTTTACCGTTGATATTAATTATTTTGAATCTTCTGTGATAGATTATTACGTGATTAGCGTGATAAAAGCTCTGCCTTTCTGTATATTTGGTTTTTGGATTTTTGACGATATTGTGTGAATTTTTTTTTCACTTGTAATGCGTTTTCCGACTAGGACTCTTCACCAAAAAATGTAACGAGCCTTGATTTGACTGGTTTTACGTAAAACCTAATTTAAAAAAATCTTTAATTTATTTTTGTTGTTGCCTGTTTACCCGCTTGCCGGGCAGTGGCTACTATATTGCCACCAATGTTGTCCCGCTTGCCGGGCAAGGGACTGTTTCTGAACTGTTTAATGTATAACAAACATACTTCTTCTTCTTTTTCTTCTTCTTATTGGCATTACATCCCCACACTGGGACAGAGCCGCCTCGCAGCTTAGTGTTCATTAAGCACTTCCACAGTTATTAACTGCGAGGTTTCTAAGCCAAGTAACCATTTTTGCATTCGTATATCATGAGGCTAACACGATGATACTTTTATGCCCAGGGAAGTCGAGACAATTTCCAATCCGAAAATTGTCTAGACTGGCACCGAGAATCGAACCCAGCCACCCTCAGCATGGTCTTGCTTTGTAGCCGCGCGTCTTACCGCACAGCTAAGGAGGGCCCCCAAACATACATTTGAGCTTAATAACATGTCAACATTGTGTCCTAATGTTGTTTTTGTTAATTTATTGTTCAGGTTCGTCTGCCTTATAAAGGGTTAACCCGAAAAGCATCTCCCCGATTTATGTGCGCCTGTTCCTTACTACGTTCTCGCCCAAGTCACTTAGCTCCCGAACTTCTCTATCCTTTTTTGTGTAGCGCTGTGTACGTCGTAGCGTCGTTGGCCTTGACAAATACAGCTTTCCTCTTCAGCGTCTTTTTACGAGGTGCAGGCATTCCTTTCCTGTTCTGCTCCAATATTCTCGCCTCTTTTTGCAACTACGTTTTCTACTTCTGTCTTTAATCTCTTTATGGACGTCGATCCTCCCGTCCACGAAACTTTTGAGCCTCTCTGCCAATCTCTTCACAGACATTATGTTCTGCTTTTGAAGGGGCTTGTTTAGTTCGCTCTTCCTTGGCCGCTGCTCCTGCTTCTGCAGTTGTTGTTGCTGTAGCACTGCTGCTACTACTGCTACTGCTTTTCAGGGTCTCGCCTCCCAACCGTCATCTTCACCCGTCGTGTCGTAAGTAGTTGTTTATGAACCATGGATTGCCTTTGCAAGCAGTGAGATCCTTTCGATGATTGATACGGACGCACTTATATGGCCGTGTTCAGAACCGATCGAGTAATCGGAAAAATCTCAAACGAGTCAAGTACTCGCCAAGAAAATTGATGCTATTGTTTTATTGCAAAGGAGGTTGCCATACTGTTAGCCCACTCGCTATTTCAAGCCTGTGTCACCCAACGACAACAGGTCGAAATGCGGTCTAATTGTTTCCTATTGAAAATTGGTCAGATCGATCATTGTGCTCCAGAGTTATTAAAAAAAATGTTGTTTTTAACAAATGTCGTTGGAAAAAAAATCAAAATCCTTCGAACCAGTGCCTTCGAACTGGATAACCGCCGAACTCCGGAGATCCGCCCAGAGATTTGGATAGCAATAGAGGAAACACGTGTTCAGTCACTGTGAGCTCTAGTTGTTATCGCCTATACCAGAACAACGTAGAATATCTTAAAAGGCAAGAATTGCCTGAAATCCGGTAATTAGCATTCCAACGTTACTACCCTTTCTCTTGTGAGCTACGCGGTCTGTGCTTCCCAGAACCAACTCGTCCCTATCTACGATGTCCAACGAGCAGCGAATCAAGTCGCTAAAGACGAGACAGAAGAGTTTTCTCACATCGTTCTGTCTAATCAAAAAGTTTGTCGAAGAGTACAATGAGGAAACTAGTGTCCCTGAGGTACCTGTCCGCCTAGAACACGCCATCGTTATTTGGA
The DNA here is from genome assembly GCF_024139115.2 of Armigeres subalbatus. Taxonomy (NCBI): domain Eukaryota; kingdom Metazoa; phylum Arthropoda; class Insecta; order Diptera; family Culicidae; genus Armigeres; species Armigeres subalbatus. The sequence continues at coordinate 108,314,879 of NC_085139.1, read as the reverse complement.
AGGATCTTAACACCGTTCAAAATGAATTTAAAACGTTGGACGAGGCTGCACTTGATGCACATTTAAAGGAACGTGTAGATTTCGAGCCGTCGTACTTTAAAGTAAAAGGATTCTTGCTTTCACTCAATAAGGAAGCATTGCCATCACCACGCCCACCTTCAACTCTTCATTCAACAGCGCAAGGCTTATTGTCATCACATGTAAAGTTGGCCGATATCAAACTCCCTGTTTTCTCCGGACAATTAGACCAATGGATAAAATTCCACGATCTCTTCGTTCGTCACACGGACTAGTCATCGGTATTCAACGAGTGAACTTAAAACGACAACCTAAGATCAATCTAATATAGTCTTGTTGCGCATGGAGTACCTGAAAGTTAAATAAGTAGAATTGAAATAAACGTTAGAATTAGAAGTTTGAAGTTACGTTAATAAAAGTAAGATTAAATAGTGAAGCGAAATGCAGTGATTCAGTTGAAAAAACAATCCAAATTGTACCATCTTTTACGGGTAGTATCAGTGGTTCTATTGCCTTTGCCGCTGTGCTTCTGTGCTGTCGACATTTTGTTCAAAAGCTGCAATGCATTCAAAAAAATGGAATCTATCCCTCTGTGCCATTTGACCTCTCACGTTTTATCTCTCATTACGTTTTACAATACATGAGAAAGGAACTTTATGCTAGGTGGATTATTCTAGGTTCAAATACTTATAATGACACTTAATCGATTTAGTATAACCTGGGACGGAGCTTGCAAAGAGGAAAAATGTAACGTTATCTGCTGCCAGTCAACCGCTGTCACGAACTGTCAGGTGCAGCCAGCAGCTTTTTGTGTGAAAGTATTGGTATCCCAAATAAAATATTCCGCATGAATTTTGTTTTACGAAGACTTTTTCACTTAATCGAGTATTCCAAATCATCCGATTAGCTTATTAATACTCAGTTATAAACTTGTATTTTGTTACCGGTATAAAAATCCTTATGAAAATTAATTTACTAATTCGTGAATTGAATACACTTTCATTGTGCTCAGAAGAGTCCACCCGGGGCTTAGGTGAAACAGTCAAGGAAACAGTTTTTTGTTTTTTTTATTCATTTCTTTATTTGATAGGCACTCTGTGTTACTTAACCGCTACTGTGCCGAGATCTACTGTGGTATTCTGCTGTACAGAATCCACACAGAATCTATTTTTAGATTTCCATTACTCATTAAGGGTCAGTCTCATTTGGAGAATTAAACTTAAAAGTAACAGTTCGAAAATTAGCAAATAACCCGGTCACAAGAATGGCTGGTGCTACCCAGCAATTCCAATAAGACATCGATGCAAAATGATTATGTATCTGTCAAAAGTAATCTTGCTCTGCCAGCAGGGTTATTCGATAATTATTGAAGTGTCACTTTTAAGTTTAATTTCAGTTTAATTCTCCAAATGAGACAGACCCTAATTGTTGTCGTTGCCTGTCCATCTCATCGTGAGTCCATTGTGTCCGTTTGTTCATGCCGTGCATCCAATAATCGTTGCATTGTTCGGTTGCCATTTATCCGGGTAACGTTGGAGGTATACCTGCGAGAAGAACAAGTTGTCAGTCGTCATCAGGCAGCCGTGACGGTAAGGCGCGTACCCCAAACGTCACCGTGGAGGGGTTGGGAATCGAACCCATGACCATCCGCTTGTAAGGCGAACGTGTAGCCAACTACGCTACGGGACCCCCCTAAAGGAAACAGTTGAAGCTCGGTGGTCAACTGTGATGAAAAGAAGAACAAGTGTCAAAACAAGGAAAAAGAAGCTGTCTTTGCCGGTCTCGTCTCAGAGTATAACTAAATTGTCGGTCAAATGACTGTCCATCTGATATTAAGAAACACGCACTGATTGCCGAGTGACTAGATTAAAATGGCAAACAATCGTAGCTCAATCATTTTCACCTTTTTTTCATCAATTTTCTTGTTATGTGCCTTGCATCAAAATGATAACTTTTGTAATCGTTTTCCAAGGCTCTCATAGACATTTAAAACAAGGATGTTAACGATCATTCAGCAATTGGCGTTCGATCATTTAGTAGTTTGTCAATAACACATTCCAGAAACTGAGTTTCAAAATATGTTGTATGGTGGACTTCTAGTGCGAAGGTTTTTCTACAACTTTGCCTAATGGTTCGTTGTTGGAATTCAACTAGTAACCGAGTTAGAGCGCTAGTTGCAGTAATTTAAACTAAATGATTGGAATTTTGTTATCATTTAGTCTAAGTTACTGAAACTATAGCTATAACTCCGTTACTAATGGAATTCAAACAACAAACCATTGGGCAGAGTTGTAGAAAAGCCTTCGCACTGGAGGTCCACCATACAACATAATTTGAAATTCAGCTTCTGGAGTGTGTTATTGACAAACTACAAAATAATCGAACACAAATTACTGAATGATCGTTAACATCCTTTTAAAATTTCTCTGCAAACAAAAAGCACGTGCTGTCAAAGCATTCATCGCCACAATCCACCGCATGGCGGCCAAATTTTCAAAAATATCAGTGTAACTTTTTTTCTGCATGTCTGTTTTTCTTAGGCGACCATCTGGCCCTTATTTTTCATTGCGATAAAAAAATAAGCAGAGGAGAAGATTAATTGAAGAAATCTGGAATCCTGTATAGGGCACTGCATACGGACTGCTTTGTCTCTTTGGAGCCCCGGAACTATTTTTAACTAGTCGACCCGGCAGACGTTGTCCTGCATAGTAGGCGAGAAAGTGCGTTCTGAACTACGTATGTAAAATGCCCATACGATTCCTTATTTTAGTTTTTCATGGTTTAGTCAACTTTACCCGTGATTTTAGCATGAGAAAATATCATACACTCAAATAAAAAAACCCCTGTGATTCATGTGCCAGCCCACATGGATTTTTGCAATGGGGTTTGCCCAATGAATGGTATGTGTGAAATCAATAAATTTCCCCCAAAATTTGTTTGCATAAAGTACATGCTTGGTTCATATCTAATCCATAAAGATCACTCATACTTTTGATTAGATCATTCAATGGAACATATGCGTACGGGCAATAATTTATATTTCTGGATTATATGCTTATTCTTGATTTATTTTTTTCCGTCCAAAATAAAACATCATGAAATAAACGAGGTTAGAAATACATTTATTGATGTTAATAGATATGAAACCATGGAGATCGTTAAATATACTACTGTAACTACTTAGTCAATAATCGATTGAACTGTAAGTATTCCCATGATGCATGATGCGCATGCCATGATTCGATTTGTCGCGTTTCTCCAAAACCACGGCGCGATATCTCAAGGCTACATATATGATAAATGACGCAGGTCCCCGAGAATATCATCGGGATCATGAGCTCTGACTCGGGAAGATCAGCGGCATTTCCTGGAAGCAGAAGTAGTGTCTAGCTGTTACGTTTTTGGCATCGAGATTTCGGGAATCGGAGAATGAATACAATGGCCTGTGGATTCTGTTGTGGTGGTCCGATTTATCCGCAGAACTTTTCTTGTTACCGCTTGCTGTACCTGTGTTGATTATTTTATTATATTAGCACTAGCACTTCAGTAAATAAGCAAAACATACATACGAATGAGGACAATAACCCAATTTTGGCTAACGATGATATTATTTTTCCACTACCTCAAAATACGGATAATCATGAAAATCTCACTGCTAGAAGCTGGAGGAACCTGTATTTGCGCAATCGAATAATCAAATGCTCGAACGAATAACATTAAATGAAAGAACACGCGTTTAAAGAACGAACGAAGTTTCTTTTAACTCTCTTAAAACTCTCGGCGTTGAAACTTGTGGTCGACTCGGTGGTCGACGCCATTTTTTCACTCTGCAAACAATGCATAAAGATGGCACATACATTCGATACGTCGTGAAATATGATGTTCATGGATTTCGGAAATACAAAATATGAATGCTATCTTAGTAGGTATATGAATTCAATGGATTTCATGAGTTTGGTAATTTGCCCAACGTATGCGTATCTGCACATACATTTAATGATAAAAATTTCTTGCGTGTATAAACCCGTCGTAAAGAAATACGAACATATTTGCTGAAGGAATGAAGAAAATCCATCTAGCCGTTTTTGAGTTATGCGGATAAGAAAACAGACCATTTCATTTTTATTATATAGACTAGTCGACCCGGCAGACGTTGTCCTGCATAGTAGGCGAGAATGTGCGTTCCGAACTGCCCATGCAAAGTTCGCATAGGAATCACAATTTAAGTTTTTCACGATTTGCGACATTGCACTTTGTAGGATGCGTTTTGCCTCGTCAAAATGTTTCACCCAAATGTGAACAATTATGTGTTTTCTTACCTTCCTATATATTATTTTAACACTTTTTTCGTCTTACCTACATAAATGTTAGGTCTAGTTTCGTTATGTCCATCTCAACCGCGATAATATGAATGAAACATTTTTGGCGTCGGTTTTGTGATTTTTTTAGTAAATTTAAAAAGGTTACATAATAAAAAAAAATTGTCCGTTCACACTGAGGGATTTTTAGAAAGTACACAAAATTGGCTGTTCCACTCAGACCATTCTCTTGAAAAATACGGAAATTGATTAATTACCCCAAGAATGACGGTCAAAGCTCGTCCGAAATAGGCAACATAGTAAATCAGTCGTGATCGTCGCTACGATATGTGAACTAAAGATCTTTCGAAGATCAAAATCACTAGAAACTACCTCCGGAAGAGGCTGTAAGCTGTAGCTTTCTGACCGGTACAACCGCAGTATTCTTCGCGTAATTAAGCAAAATTATAAGGTTCAGTGCCCCTAATATTGTTGACAGTTTGAGTTTACGAACACCAAGGTCAGTCCACAAACAGTTCGGAACGTGATTAATACTAAAGGATAGGAGAAGGAGCAAGTTTAACAATCTGGCGTTGAACGGACTTGTTAGGGTATTGTGCATTAGATCCAGTATGATGGTGATCATATTATGGTATGGAGTGCTGCTTCTTAAGCAAACGGCACCGGAAACCTGACGTTTATTGAAACTACGATGGATCGAATCATTCACTTTACTTAGACATTTTTAAGAAAAACTTGAAAGCATGCGTCGTTAAATTGGGTCATGGATCTAATTTTCAATTTTCCAAGACAACGATCCAAAACATTCTTCAAAACTCTTTAACGAGTTGCTGTACAATGTCTAATCAACGCTCCCGCATCCTCCTCAAATCTCCAGAACTAATAGAAAATTTATTGGGTCTTCTTGAACAAAAAGTTTGAGAACATACGATGCACAAAAACCACTCAAAGAAGGTTCTCATGGAAGAGTGGCAGTATTTCCTCGGGGATAATCTTAAAACTGGTAAACACGATAAAAAAGGCGTCTCCAGAGCGTAATTGCAGCATAGGATGGGTATATAAAGTATTGATGAGAGTAATGTTTTTAATCCATTATTAAATATTGTTCTGAACATTATACGGAGTGAGCAGCATAAAATAGTTTTTGCATTAATACCGCTGAGGTAAACATTACGAAACATTCTATTGAATTTATTCGACCAGAACGCATTTCAAATTCAAAGTAACTGAAAGACGTCCCTGACCACAAATAATGCCAATCGATCTGGGTTCTCCATCCTTCGCCGATTGTTCTCGCCTCATCTGACGATAATGATGCGATCATCTACTTCACACATAATTTAATCTTGGGCAATGATATTTACCATCGGCAGCTACCAAGGACCAGCCAGTAGTCAGTGTACCTCCTTCCCCGATGGTAATAAAAAAATGCACGAGGGTGGGAATCAAAACTGATACAAATCTCTTGGTTCCGGTCGCCGTTCTTGCTCGATGCCTCTGTGCCTGCAACAGACAAGGGTAATCGGAGACCATTTGTTACAGAGCGTCGTAGTCGGGCGGAAAATGAGGGTTCCGGTGTGTGTGGCGCGCCGTTGTTCATCGGAAGGGCGACACACTGCTTGGCTTCGGGCCTTGTGTGGCACCGAGTGATAGAAATAATATTATTCCAATATAATAATTCGGTAGGATGTTTTTAAACACCCGTGTTTTCACGGATGAGTGCGCGAAGCTTCCCCCGAGGCGCTTTTTCTCACCACGCCGCCACCACCGTCATCCTATGAGGGGTTTTCGGCACCAGCGTTTGAGATGCGCGTGATGGGCGCCGAAAGAGGGCTCTGATTGGTGTTGTTTGTATACAACAGCTTGCGGAGTGTTTGTGCAATAACGATGACGACGACGGAGACGAGCCCTCCAGGCCCCGAGAGAGCTCTAACATAACCAATTTGTAAAGATAATAATCCGATAATTTTGCGGTTTGCGGAAAGCTGGCGTCTTTGGGGTTTCGAACAACCCTCCAACGGAGGTTGTTCAAATTGTTTGAGATAGAGAGATAACACGACTAATCCATGACATTTTCTTATAAGACCTGTTTCGAATATTTCAAAAATGTACTTTGAAACAATGCCATTCGATCACATGTACAGTCACTCTCAAAATTGAGCGTACAGTATGGATTAGTTGACTACATTCAAAAATTTCAAAGGAAATTAAATGGTTAGCTCGGTTGTTTTTAATGCATTTCAATATTCATCCCTTCCTTCAATGTATGCGTACATAAAATTGTTGAAATTTTTTCTCTAAAGTTCATTTATTTGAAAATAATCTCAAAATACGCCTATTAGATGTGACAAAATTGAGCGTACAGCTAATGTTTTTCTATAAAATTTCTCATTATAAACACGATTAATGTATTTTAATATTGTTTTTTCATGATTATATCAATAAAAATAAACATCCGCCACTTAAACATTCAATGTTTTGAAATTAAACCATGTTTTGGTCAAAATGGCGAACAAGTGAGAGGTAAGAACATTGCTATTTAACAATTCAATGCCTGTGGGCAAAATAAATGCTTTAATTTGTATGTTTCACCGGCATCGTATCTTATATATGATAGATAATCGAAATCGAGCGAGACATACGATTAATTTGTCAAAATTCAGTCGGTAAATGATGAAAACAGATGTAAACATACAGAGAAAACGACAAATGTTAGGAATGACATAATTCAAATTTAGTATGTTTTTAACTTAAATTTGTTTTAAAGCTCGATTATTGTCTCAGGTCTATCATTAAGAGTAATATTATTGAATCCAATCATTCACAGTCAAATTCTAAAAGTAGAAGGTGCATGTTAAGGTACCGAACATAAAAACAGCTTTTCAATCCTGTAGAGCACTTCTGATTGAATATTGAAAAGATAGCCTAAAATCGTAATTTCATAATTAAATTTGGATTGAACTCCACGGTCTGTAACCATAAGGGATACAATTGGATGATATCCACGTGGCGAGTAAAAATAAACTTTTTTAAGAGTTTGGCAGCTTATTTAATGATATTTTGGTGAATTTAAATGATTCAACCAAATTTGTTCCTACGGTGACTGAGTCTTCAAATATAAAATGACATCTTATAATGGATCCAAGTGCTGCTCTTTTATTAATATTATTATTAATGAGTGTCCTGAGCTTATAAGCTACCAATAAATCGACTTTTAAATAAAGTTATACTTAATTTGAAATATGCCATTCCCAACATTTGTCGTTTTCTTTGTATGTTTACATCTGTTTTCATCATTTACCGACTGAATTTTCCCAAATTTATCGTATGTCTCGCTCGATTTCGATTATCTATCATATATAAGACACGATGCTGGTGAAATCCATATCTTAACGCATCTATTTTGCCCAGCAGCATTGAATTGTTAAATAACATTGTTTATACATCTTACTTGTTCGCCATTTTGATTAAAACATGGTTTAATTTCAAAACATTGAATGTTTAAGTAGCGGATGTTTATTATTATAAATATAATCATGAAAAAAACAATATTAAAATACATTAATCGTGTTTATAGTAAGAAATTTTATAGAAAAACATTAGCTGTACGCTCAATTTTGTCACATCTAATAGGCATATTTTGTGATTATTTTCAAATAAATGAACTTTAGAGAAAAAATTTCAACAATTTTATGTACGCATACATTGAAGGAAGGGATGAATATTGAAATGCATTAAAAACAACCGAGCCAACAATTAAATTTCCTTTGGAATTTTCGAATATATTCATCTAATCCATGCTGTACGCTCAATTTTGAGAGTGACTGTAGGTATATTCCTTGTATAGATTTATTTGAATGTTGGTTGACTGTCAAAATACGTACAAAGCGTTTTCCTTTGCTTCGTAGAAATTTGTAAACGTCTTTATGTTTCCATCATGACAGAATATTCTGTGCTGGTTAGTTTGATACTGGCTTTGGGAGTTATTATGCGTCCATTGGTTGTTTATTCGGAAAACACGCCGGAGAACTGAGAAACGAAAAGTAGGAAAAAAAAATCTCGTAATCAAAACAATACCCGTAGAGGAGTGATATTTTATTCATATTCACACACATAATCATCCTCACGTTCGAGGCATCATCGCTGGCTGTCGGTTGTCGTCGCTTGATGGACAATTGTTTATCTTTCAAAATCAGAAAACAGAAATAACACTGAAACTGAAGGTTGAGGCAAAAGCCCGGTCCGGTCGTTGTTGCTCGTCCGCCGCACATCCACCACCGCTGGCTGGCCGTGGCACAGCTGGGGGATTGACCATTCAGCCAGCATCACAGCCAGGTCGGCCAGGACGCGGGGTCGGTACCGAGAGTGAGGAGTCCGGTCCGGCTGCTGCTGCAGCCAAAGCCCACCAGGTAAAGCTTGAAATAATAAGACAAATGCAGTAACAACAAAAGAATTCCTCGGATCGATGGAATGAGGAAAGCGTTTATTCGTATCCAAACGAGTCAGGTTGAAAACGTGAGCCAACGGACGGGAGATCGCAAGATGAGTTCATTCGCAATTCAGTAGGATCTTGGTGAATGATTTTTAATAATTCACACATGTTATATACAGAACAGCGCATTAACTTCACATGGAAACAAGCATTTATTCGAGATTGTACTGTGGAATCCGATTACAAGCATTATTTACCAACTTTTCAATATTTTACTCTTAAACCTTATTCTAGGTAAAAACTATACTTCAAGACAAAATTTTCAAAACGACTTATCTGCTTTTGTAAACAAAGATTCAAACGACGATTTGACGAATCTGATAGCTCTCCACGCAGACCATCACCATCATTAGGTAGGTGAAGGATTCCGCTACCTGTTGATGATGTTGGTTTGCGTGGGAGAGCTATCAGATTCGTCAAATCGTCGTTTGAATCTTTGTTTACAAAAGCAGATAAGTCGTTTTGAAAATTTTGTCTTGACTTGTACTAGCTTATCATAATTAATAGAAGAAAGCACCAAAATACGTTCGCATTAAAAAAATGGACAAAAATTGTTAACCTTCACCCGCACTGACAAAACTAACCATGCAGCATCAATCATAGTAACCCATGAATTAGCAGACAAAATTTGACAGCTCTATCAGTCGAACTCTAACCATGCGTAGCGTGATGTCAAAAACAGTGAGGCAACTCCGTTTAGAACGGCACCCATGCATGGCACCCGCCGCGTCAAAAACGGCACTTTGTGGACGCCAGATACGCCAGTTCTGGCATACACAACATCTTGGCACTATTAGACAACAATCAGAGCATCGAAAGAGAGCCCGGTTCCGGACGAACGACGACCCTTGTCGACAAGAAGCTCCAAAGCTGAAGAGGTGGACCTATGGAAAAGTGGCTACATCGGTGCGTGCGCTTGGCCTTTTTAATCATCATCAGAAAAAAGACTTTTTTAATGAACGTTTTCATCATTGATACATAATGGGGGCTGTCCATTTAATACTTTGCCATACTTTAACTCCCTCCTAAACTATCCACGTGGTATACTATTTGATAAGAGGCTCTATACTCAACAAAACTCAACTCAGGGTGATGTCCTGTACCCACTACGACTACGAATCCATGGATCAAGTGATAAAAACTAAATCCGTGATTTACCTCTGAAGTAGAACATGGTTGGAAGAATTGTTCGTATACGATATCCAGTGCAACTATTATTGCCAACAAATCGCATCGCCCTGACTGACACTATGCTGTAACACCATAGATATAATTATCAAGATGTTGGAGTCAGAACAAATTAGTACTCATTTTATGGTTCCATGTTCTAAGATTCCGGTACCCAGTGAAACAAAGCAACGCTTCAACATAAATTTTCATTGTTCTAATTTTGTACTGTTGTCAAGGTTATCAACCTGTCTGTTTGTTGTTTTCATATATACTGCGGATGTTCAAGGAATGGAATTATTTTGATTTTCCATACATATAATATCTTTATTTGTATTTCAGATCGACGCTTAAAACTCTGGGTTTATTAATAATGTATACCTAATGTTAAGTGGATTGAGGAATTGCATGGATAGGCATAGTCTGAGCACTCAATCGGTTTTTTCTTCCGTTGATATAAAAAAAAGTTGAATTTTTGATTTTTTTCTCCAGGGAATTTCTTCTGAAAGCTCAGAAGTCCGACGTCATATGTCTTTCCAGGAATGTTTCGGTATCAGTATCAGCCGTCGGATAAACCAAGCAATCGATTAGGAAAATTCTCTTCAGCGTGATGTTACGCTATACTTCTGTTTTTCCGGCACCACTTTGCAGACTTTTTTACTTCTCATGGCGTTTATACCGGTCACCTCAGAAGAGAATCTCAGAAGAGCCACCTACCGCTGCGTTACCCTAATTGAAACTAAACGAAGATAACGCAAATATGCTTGGGTGGCTTCTCCTTCTTGGATTTAATTCGACTGTTGGAAAGAGAGCGTCAAACACCGGTACAGCAACATGTTCGTCGAATCAATGGCGTTATATTTGAAATTAATTTCTTTCCGTTCCATATCTCGATCTTTATCATCGCCATACCGATCCGCCAATGCATACTCATTATGCATTCTAAGAGAAATTCTTGAAATCACGCAACTTGAGTGTTAGTCAGTTCCTCTGCGTCTTCACTCCGAACATTGTAGTCTAGTCAACAAATCCACCCTCTGATACCGAACCGCAGCATTCAGCAGCATGATCGGAAATTTGTTGGCTTCATCACCACCTTGTAAGAACCCCTGATTGATTGGCTCACGGCTACAATTTCTGCAGTGAGCTCTGCTAAATTACTGTCGAACTGATGAATTACTTGGATGACGGCTCATTCGAGCCACCGTTTGCCCATCCGATCGTGCGTAGTCTTGAAACTCAGATACATTCGCAGCCCCTGAATGGTGGATTTGGCCTTCAAGCCTTTGGGCGAACGTTGCGGTTTATGTAATTCATTAAGTGTTAATGGGCACCGTCAGGGAAAAACTAGCTCGGTGGTTTAGTGGCTACCGCTTCTGCCTTATAAGCAGGAGGCCGTGGGTTCAGGCTCGTCCCTTTCCTACTTTGTATTTATATCTTAATACTTTCTGTGTTTCACGTAATACCAAAAAAACGATTCTTACTGTTATAACCTTCCACGCAATCCAAAAACCTCCCGTGGCACCTATGAGAGGTCGTAGAGTGCGAACTGCTGTATGCTAATGCTAATGTTGATGGACACCGTCAGGGAAGGCCTAGAACGCGAACGTATTTTACTGATTGTTGTCGAGCACTTGTATGGAAGGAAAAATACGAATAAAAACAGCACCACAGTAAGTCGATAAATAACTTTAATTAGTTATTCGTTTGCTGATGTCAAAGATGATGAAAGTTGTGATTTTGGATCGTATAGATTGAGGATTGAAAAATGTATGAAGATTTTTGGAAATATTAAAGATTTAAACAGATTTGATCTAATACTGCCCTTGAAAGGCAGGTGTGGAAATATACAGTATAAGCGGAGCAGTGACATATCGGCATAGATATAATAAATATAATGTACATAGTATCAACAAGTATTTGCAACAACAACAAATAAAGTATTTCGCGAAACTTTATAACCTTTATGATTCCCTTATGAAGTTTATTTATGGCATTTATTACTTTTAGAAACGAGATGTCTAATGGCATTTATGGTTGATATTTATATATCTCCCATCGCTATTGATAGTTCTGATCATTCAATTCAAAAAAGAAACAATCTAATTTTAAATTCATCCTAATCAATTCCTTCTGTATTTAAAAGAAAAATAAATAATTATTTCGGGACATGAGCTAATTATGAACATTCAACTGTAAATCTGCATTCTCGTATCTGGCGAATTAAGACTTCTAAGTCCGAGGGGAATGTCAAAAGTTTTTCCATTTCCAAATATCCTGAAAAAACGGCATATATTGTGCGAGCTTTGTCGTCATTTTCACGGTATGCTCCAAAAAAACGGGATTTTAGACTTGTATAATTTTGGTTTTCTTCATCGATGAACATCTCGTGATGCGAAAAGTGCCGGTGTTGAGGTGTAGAGGCTCTGATACGTCTAATGCATCTGGTAGTGAGGGGTACATAGAACGACATCGCTATCGGGACCGAGATCGGGACTATAAGATAGAATACCCTAAAATAGATCGGATCGCTGAATATGGGAGAATAGAGTAAAAATTATCGTTATGTTTTTCTATGTATAACGTTCATTGTAATAATTATACTACCGTATTTTTATATAAATAATGCTTTCATAATATTATAAAATGTAAAATTAAACTTTAGAATTGCCTTTTAAGGGATAATTTCTGCGTGATTGGATCTCCGCCAGTTTTCATTTTCGAAGTTTGTTTTTGTTTGAAGAAAAAAAACCAGATTAATCCACCTAGCGGTGATGGCGCCTTTCTCGCGTAAAAAGGTAATAAATGTAGCTTTTACGCTTACACCTTGATGATGTACAAGAAAGGCAAAACAGTTACACCGTCTAATGTTATGATAGAAAATTTACACTAGTAGACGACAGATGGCGCTGCCAAAAGTTTCTCGAATTTCCTATGTTCGAATTTTGACTTTCGGACAATTTAGTACTATGTACATAGTACTATGAAACTGAACGAAGAGCATTCTTACGCCTAAATGCGTGCAACACGAGCATCTTTATAGTACGATGAAACTCTTAATGGGAAGCGACGGATAAAATATTCATAGATGCAAGGCATTTTCATAACACATTATTGTTCTATGTGACTATGTCTCATCACTATTTTAATATTATCTATTTTTGCAATTTGCAATTATTATGAAATTCAATAGTGATCAACAGCGTTTTAGTCTCTGTCGGATGCAACTTGTTGCAAGAAAATCGGTTAAGAGTATCTATGTGAAAATTTGGCTAATGTTTTTCATGGCATTTTGTGCACACACACACGCACACACATACACACACACACACACACACGGACAGACAGACATTTGTTCAGCTCATCGAGCTGAGTCGAATGGTATATAACACTATGGGTCTCCGGGACTTCTATCAAAAGTTCGATTTTGAGTGAAATGATAGCCTTTCGGTACAACTTAGTTGTACGAGAAAGGCAAAACTTTCGGAAATGTTGCTATGACAGCCGTGCTAAAATCTGTTCTAAGAGGGCATCAATAGATTACGTACTGAAGCGACGATTTCATTGCTGGGTACCGAAGACCGTTCATAGCATGCGTAACAGGAACCACAAAAAAATCGTCAGTTTCATATTGATTGTTGGTAACGCGGTGTGGATTTTTTGGAATAATTTTATTGGATTTGCTTAAAGCTTCAGACGTTTTTATCTTTTTAAGCAAAATCATTTGTAAATATATTATAAAATTAAATTATTATTTTTAATTATTAAATAGCTTTGACGTTTTTATCCTTTTAAGTAAAATATCATTGAAATGAGTTGAAGCTTAATTATTAGTAATAAATTATTTTTTGCTTTATTTTTTTGTTGTTGTAATTATTAGATTATTTGAATTTAATTAGCTTTGGACGTTTTTCTCTTTTTAAGCAAAATAATGCTTGAATTCGTCAAGTCGGCTTGACGATTCACCGTCCAAAGCGAGACCATAATATTATTAGTATTTGCCCGACTATTTGACTGTCTTGGGTGAGGAAATATTTCGAGCGGTTTGCGTCTCGGCTAAGCAAAGTGGTATACTGTTTCAGTGAGTGCAGTAATGGCTCCTGAAACTAGATAGCTCTTTTTCAACCATTTGCTCGATCCTGGGAAGGCGCCAAATTGATATCGCCATTTGAATCTGTGTACATAACCAGTAATTGTCCTTCAAGGTTTCTTTAAGGATAGAACCATTAAGCTCGTTCATTTTCGCTCGCACTAGAGGTGTAGAAGTATCGCGGTTTCCAAGTTCCGAACAATTTAATTTTTCTACAAAGTGAAACGTGTTCCTTCAAAGTTTGCAGAAGGTAATAATTGAGAACAGTGGTGTAAAGTGAAGTGCTTGAAGCAAAATCTTTTGGTGTCTTCCAGATAGCTGCTTATTTCGGTCAGTGCGCCTGACACTTTCGCGATTCTCTCCATTTGTCGGAGTAGATATTGAGACAGAAAAAGGTAATTCTAATTTATGACTAATTTTGCACACGACTAACGTTCGCCATTCGCGTTGGACTTCCACCGCGTAGGCGCTTTTTTTGTACGGGCTGGAATTTTGTGACGACCAGCGGAGTCGGATTGGGGTTCCATCCATTTTGCTGTGGATCGCGGTGCGACCAAAATTGAGCTTGGGTGTCCGCTAAGGCCCGCCTTTCGGGGTAGTTAAACGGAGGGGAGTGCAGTTCGTGAGATAGTCGAGCGAAATTCACCCGACAGTCGCCAAATCTGTTGAAAAGACCACCATTACGTTACACCCCCCCTGGTGGTCAGGTGTCGAGAGCGCGGTTCCCGTACGTCACCAATTATCGTACGCTGAACCGAACCCGAACCGAGAATTAGTAGCTTTCTTTTAGTCCTCGCCCGGTGAATCGGAAAGGTACGTGAAGCCGGGTCGTAAGGGAAAGTGGGCTACTAGTTCGAGGGAACGGTTATTCCGGACGCTCTCGGGAAGTTAAAATCGGAAGCTTTCCGTCCAGCCGCCACTCCCTCCGCACCTTTAGTTCGGCCATTTTCACCCAAGCTCACGCCGCCATCGTGTGGAGCATCGAATGCCCACTGGCAAGTCGCCGGTACTACGACGCCATCGCGACAACTGCGTCACCAGCAACGAACCTTCGTCTTCGGAAGAACCTTCGTCTTCGGCACACCGCCGGAAGAACCTCCGTCTTCGGCACACCGCCGGAAGAACCTTCGTCTTCGGCGTCCCGCCGGAAAACATCGTCTTCGGCACTCTGCCGGAAAGCCCTCCGTCTTCGGCACCCGCCGGAGCCCGTCATCGCTACCAAAAATCCTGCGCAGGTACGTGGAAACTTAGATAATCATGGCCATGAATTAGTTTCCCCCCTAGCTAGTACAAAATCCCGTCCAACCCGAATAAAGTCGTATTAATAAATTCGTTGAATTTGAAGCTCTGAGAGTCAATTGATTTTGTTTCGGCAGTTCCGTGAGAACCTGCTGTTCTCTTTTACGTTTCCGTTATTTCGTTGGTAGATTGCATCTCAGACTTCGATTCCTCTTTTGATTTTGCGTTTATTGTTGAGCGAGCTTAAGTGATTACAAGGGTAATCAGGGCAAGGGATTTTAGGGTGGTTCTCCAGGTAACAGCGGGTGATTTTGAAAATTCAGCCAGCAACCGTTCGAGGATTTTCCCTGAGGAATTGTCTCAAAAATAGTCGGGCAAGTCAACAGACTGGTGGTCTCTCGTACGCGAGAGTGGCGCTAAAGCCACCAAAGTTTAAATAATTCCCTCAGACGATTTGCGAACGGTTACATTGGCGCCCAACGTCAAAATTTTCCAGAAAATTTGTTTCTACAGTTGAATCAATTATTTTGAAGTTTTTTTTTTACAGTGTCTTGAATTTGAATTTAGTTGTAAGTTGATTGGAATTTGATAGGTTTATTTTAGATTTATAGTGAATTGAATTTCTACGATTAACAGTTGAATTACGAGGATTGAAAGTAAGTTTTTGAAATTAGATCAGTTGATTTTTTTTTCCAGTTTAAATTGAATTTGGATAAAACTCACTATGAGTGGTCCGTATATTTTACCCGAGGCAGAGCATTTGCTTGGGGAGGAAGTGGATTTTGATCTAAAGCTGAGAGGTCAGATAGTCGATCGCAGAGAGACTTTAGAAGATCGACAAAGATTCCTTCGAAGGCTATTGATGGAGGAGAAAAAGGCTAAAACGGAGCGGAAAGGGAAACATCTTTTTAAAGATGAAATCGATCTTATTAGGGAAAAAGTAGAAGCGATCTCAGCCGGCTTAAGTAAACGGTTAGATCGAGTGTTAGTCTCGAGATTACGTCATTATCTTATTCGGGCACATAGTGCCGTTGTTCAAGATGAAGCTGAGAAACAGGACAAACGAGAAATTTGCCAGCAGATAGAGGAGATATTGAAGAGTTTCGAACTTAAAGTGTATATGGGTTCAGAGGAACCATTGAAGGAGGATAGGAAAGATCAGAAGAAAAAACTAAAGTAGGTGAAGAGAGAGGCACAAAAAGTGCGGAAGAAGAGAAGAGTGGAAATAGGAAAGAGGGAAATAACGAAGAGAAATCAGAAAGCGAAATAGATGAAAAAGCGGCTGAGAAACAGAGAGAATTAGAGGAAGAATGGAAGGAATTCATACTATGGAAACAAGATAAGATTTTTAATGATGCGAAGAAAAAGTGAGAACGATAAAGCCAAAATGTTAGAAGGAGACAATGAGAGGCAATGGAAACAGAACGTTGATAAAAGGCCACCGGAGAGTACTAAGAGCCGGAAATCTCGTTCTGACTTTAGACAGGAAGATAAAGTTAGTAAAAGTGAGACTGAAGAAAGCAGTGACGGAAGGTCGCCGGAGCGCAATAAGAGCCGGAAGTCACGAAACGAGAAAGAAAGGAAGAAAGACAGTCATAGGGTTGACCGACGGCCGCCGAAGAGCGAGAAGAGCCGGAAGTCACATAGAGAACTTGAACGGACAGAGAAGTACGATAGACGGCCGCCGGAGAGCAGTAAGAGCCGGAAGTCGCGAAGAAGCGTTAGCAGGGAAATGAAAAGAAGAAACAAAAGATACAGTTCGGATAGCAGTTTAGAAAGAAGTGAGAATGAGAAATCTAAAAGGAGGTCAAGTAAATTTAATCAGAGTGAGTCAACAGATGAATGGGAAACAGAGAAAAATCACAGATCAGGAAGGTCGAAAGATCGAATGCGAAACACCGGGCGAAGACATCGTGGAAGATCACTGTCATCTTCAAGTTCGGAGTACAGTAGAAAACATTATAGGAAATCACGAGTAGAAAATTGGGATTTGAATTTTTCAGGAGACGGCAGGTCGATTCAGGTAGAAGATTTTCTGAATAGAATTCAAAAGTTAGCAAGACATGAGGGAGTTTCCAAAGATGAACTTCTGATGAATATTCATCGTAGATTAAAGGGTGAAGCGTATGATTGGTGGTTCACTAGGGAAGCGCACCTCACAAGCTGGAAAAGGTTTGAAAACGAAATCCGTTTCAGATATGGTAATCCAAACAGAGATCGAGGAATCAGGGCTCAAATTAGAGAATTAAAGCAAAGGAAGGGCGAAACTTTCATTGCTTATGTAACAGAGGTGGAAAAGTTAAACCAGTGTATGCACCGTCCGTTTTCGTCAAGAACTTTATTCGAGCTGATTTGGGAAAATATGCGCCCTCATTACCGCTCAAAATTATCTGTTCTAGAGATAGATGATTTAGAGGATCTAATTGAAATCAATCACAAGATTGATGCCAATGATCCAGGATTTTACAGACCGAATCAGGGAAACAGAAATGATCTGCATCACCTCGAGGTCGAGAGTGATTATTCGAGTCATGAAGAGGCTGTGAACGCGTTGAAGCCCAACCAACGGGGTGATAAACAAGTCACTTCAAAGCCTCAAGGTCCACAGCAGCAAAAACCAGCAATATCCGAGAATCGTTTCCAAAGGCAACAAGAGCGAATGCCGAATGCAAGCTCTACAGTAGTTTGCTGGAATTGCAGAAGAACGGGTCACATCTTCAGAGATTGCAAAGGCCCAAAACAAATATTCTGCTATGCATGTGGAAACATGGGAAAAACTACCAGGAATTGTAATAATAATCACACGTTTCCTATTCGACGGGCGAATAATCAGTCAACAAACTGATTGGTGGGTGTTTGAATGGGAATCCAAGCACTTCGCAAGTTAAAGGAATTCCCGTAGGCAATAATTTGGGACAATTTAAAAACTCTATTCTTCAGATTAAAGTTGATCCAAGTGCGTGTCCGCACATTCAGGTCGATATACTAGGGACAGAGGTCGTAGCACTGCTAGATTCTGGCGCAGGACTCAGTGTCATGAGCACTCTTAATATTATAGAGTCTCATGGGCTTAAGATTTTGAAATCTAATGTTAGGATCTGTACCGCCGACTATACAGAACATGTATGGTTAGGTTACGGGAAGTTACCTTACAGGCTTGGTTGTGAAACCAGAGTGGTTCCAACGCTAATAGTTCTAGGAATTAAAAAGCCTCTAATTTTAGGCATGAATTTTTGGAAAGCCTTCCAAATTCGGCCTATGATAACTTCTCGGAATCGCATTGGAGAACTAGAGTTGACATGGACGTCGGATTTGAGAGAGAAATCCGTGATCAATTACCTGAGGTTCGAGGATGGGTTGATCGAAGAAAATGAAGTCATTTATCTCTCGGTAATTTAATGGAGACTTTAGAAACACCTCACGTTTTGTATGGTCAGCCAGAAGTAGATGAATCATTGGACATTCCTACTTTGGATTTGCCCAGTAATCCAGGGGAAGCTATTGATAATATTGAGACGGAGCATGAACTGTCTCCAGCCCAGAGAGACCAACTACAGGAGGTTCTCCGTGGGTTTGATTGTACCAGCCAAGGACGTCTTGGCAGAACTACTTTGATAGAACATGAAATTGAAGTAATTGAAGGTACGAAGATGAGGGAACTACCTATGTACCGTTATTCTCCCCATATCTGGGAGAAAATCGAGAAGGAACTGGAGAGATGGAAAGAATTGGACGTAATAGAGGAATGTGTGACAGAATTTTCTAGTCCTTTGGTTCCTGTGAAAAAGGCCAATGGGAAGATACGGGTGTGCCTCGACTCTAGAAGGGTAAACACCATTACCAAGAAAGACGCATACCCGATGCGCAACATGAGTGAAATCTTTCACCGGCTTAAAAAGGCCAAATATTTTAGCGTCGTTGATTTGAAAGACGCATATTTTCAAATACCACTAAAGGAAAATTCGCGCAATTATACTGCATTTCGTACCCCCAAAGGACTATTCAGGTTCAAGGTGGTACCATTTGGCCTCAAAAATGCACCTTTTACTATGACGAGGTTGATGAACCTCGCCATCGGTTTTGATTTAGAACCTAAAGTTTTTATATATCTAGACGATATAATAATTATCAGTGAGACGTTTGAAGAGCATTTGCTTCTCCTAAAAGAAGTGGCCGCTAGGCTAAGAAATGCGGGTCTCACAATCTCGGTTGAAAAAAGCCGGTTCTGTCGGAAACAGGTGCGCTATTTGGGCTATTTGCTTACCGAAAATGGTCTAAGCATTGAAAGTTGTAAGCTAGAACCAATATTGAATTATCCTAGGCCAAAGACCATAAGGGAGGTCAGGAGATTGATGGGACTAATGGGATTTTACCAGAAGTTCATACCACGTTATAGCCACCTGACAGCACCAATCACCGATTTATTAAAGAAATCAAAAAAATTTAAATGGTCTGAAGAAGCAGAGGAGGCTCTGTCACAATTGAAGGCAGTCCTCACTTCAGCACCAGTGTTAGGTAATCCAGATTATACTAGACCATTCATTATTGAAACGGATGCTTCACAATTAGGGTAAAAGTTCCGATAGTCGTGGGTGTTCCTATAGTTGCGGTAGTGTTGCTTTTACATAATCTACGTATTTAACGCATATAGTCTATCAATTTGTTGACCTATCATTACACGAAATACAGGAAAAGAGGTTGAGAATTGCATCAAAATTGGTAAAGTATCACTAAAATACCATTTCATTTTCTCTGCTTTGCACCAATAGTTGCGGTAGTGTTCCTATAGTTGCGAGTCCCATATGAAAACAATGGGATTCGCAACTATAGGAACACGAATTAAAAAATACCGCAACTATTGGAACACTGCACCAATAATTGGAGGTACCATTTTAGGTAACAATGATGGATGCTGCTGCAATCAGGACCCCTTTCGGATCAAATATAATTAATAATCTTCCATGTGCACCCTTGAGGTAAGTGAAATGAAGTATAGGCTTGGTGTGAACCAACAAATAGTGGTGGAACGTGCTTAGTTCCTCCACTATTGGGTACTTTACCCTGGCAGTGGGTGCAGCTTTGCTACAAGAAATTGACGAAGGTAAACGGATTATAGGATATTTTAGTAAAAAACGTTCGAGCACCCAACGCAAGTATTCAGCAACTGAGAGAGAATGCTTAGGAGTTCTACTCGCTGTAGAGAATTTTCGTCACTACATTGAAGGTTCTACCTTCACAGTAATAACGGACGCTAAGAGTATTACGTGGTTATTTTCTTTATCAGCTGCCAACGCAAATTCGAGACTATTACGTTGGGCACTAAAATTGCAATCGTACGATTTTACACTTCAATACCGTAAAGGGAAAGATAATGTTTTAGCAGATTTCTTATCCAGAATCGAAATACTTACCGTTACTGACAAATCATATGAAGATCTCAAAGAACAGATTTTAAACGACCCAAATAATTATAAACAATTTATGGTAAAAGGTAGTAAGATTTTTAAGTTCGTTCGCATCAGACCATCATGCGGGATATTGATGCCCGCTCACGGCAGCTTCACATTAAACCGCGCAAATATTTTTCCGCACATTTGCGTGCGCATATTTACCTGCAATGCAATGCAATGGTAAACCACCAGACTCGACCCACCTTATGTCCCTCTCTCGCTCTATACACACATGCAACAAAACCCGTCTGGAAGCGCGCTCACACCACCCATCGTAACTGCATAAATTGCATCTGAAACGCAATAATGGTCACGGTAGCGAAATGATGGCGTTTATTCTGTCTGCCTGACTGCAACTTTGTCCTTCTGCGTTTCGGTTTGTGCTGTGTGTCGATTCAGGGGTCGATGAGCCAAGAAGTTGCTTCTGATATTTTATTTCAATTCAGATTCAAATTGTTAAAAAAAAATATTGATTCTAATTTAAATATAGGTATATCGGATCATCGTTAGGTTGCAAAAAATAAATTTCGAATAATTATCAGATTCAACTGCTACTCAACATCTCCCATAATGCAGAATTTCAGACTTCCTGTTTTGAACCAATTTACTGCGCTTTAAATATCGATTTGTAGTCTTAAGATGCCTTACAGACCACCAGCCCCCGATGGGATTGTGGTTCGGTTTGAGGTCTTGCGCTGTCTTGCGTAAAGGTTGCCGCACACAAGTTTGCCTAATACGTATCCCATGTTTAAAGGTGAAGCCAATGCGCGCGGTGCGACTCAATACAGTGCACCTAGTTGCCGATGTACAGTTTTATAAATTTGCCTTTCAGAAAGGTGTTTTCGGAGCAAACTTAACGGTCTCCGGGGCACGGAAAGTCGGCCAAGTTTGTACTGCGTGGTGGTGATTGCTCGTGGCGTTGACGTAAATATTATTTTTTTAAAATAAAGACCGAAAGCGAATTTTCATTCTCAAAATCGCTGAGATCTTATCGCAGTCCACTATAAATATGTATATATGTTTTGAACCTGTTAATCTTTTCTTCATATTTTGGTATTTTAAAAAGATGATACTAAAATGCTAAAGTCATGATTAGTCATCTCATAAACATTATGAGTTTTTCTTGGAACGTTGGTTCTTATTCATTTATTTGTAGAGAAAGTGTTTTCGCTTAGCTCGACTGTTGCAAAATAAACGCATTGAGTCCGTATCTCTGTAGCTTCTTAATTACAGAAACTTGTTGTATTGAATATCGAAGATAATAGGGTCACTGTCATGTACAGAAAAGGTTTATCGTTCCATTCGAAGTTTTCAGGTCTCAATCTGAAAATTTGACGACTTCAACTATGATAGATTGTAACAATAAAATCATTATGCTTGTTGATAATGTTACGGTTTCATGCACCAGAGCAATAAGCTGTCTATACCGAAGACAGCTTACAAAGCAGTCTATTTAGCGTGTAAACACAATGTGTTCGCCAGCTTTCTTTGCAGGCATATCAGGTATATCAAACAATGCCATTGAGCAGTTTCTTTGGAATCATGACACATCATATTCCGTTGCTTCGATGAGTGGAATCAAGTTTTTTTCGGATCACAATGACGGACCCATCAGAAAGGCCGTCGTTCAAATTATGCTAATCGATCTGGTATCAAATATTCGTCAGCTCTGAGGTGACGTTCGAAAATTGATTCATGTTTCTAGATGGGAATTGAAAGCTGTGTTATGCCGTTCAAATTGGGTGCACTTATTAGGGCAGCAATAGTATCTACACCAATAAATTTTCAAGTCGATGTAGAGCAAAGATTTTCAAAATTAACAATACCAATTGAAAATTGAAAACTATAAACCTTAAACATTGGGAGATCTGTAGGTTTATTTTGTGAAAATTATTTTGAAAATTTGTAAAAAGATCCTTTGAGAATGTTTTTAAAAATTTCTCATGAACTGCTCTCGGTGCTTCCGTTATCGGAGACGAGCCAACCTAGGGCTGAAAGTCTCCTTAATAAAGATACCGAAAAAGCTTTCGCTTTTATTCCTCTTTTTGAATTATGTACCTGAATAAGTTTAGTAGGATTGTTGGACCAGGGGATTGTTTTTAGACTTTAAAACATCATGAAAAATGTAAGCTTTCAGTGATCAGTGATCTAGAAAATTAGAGATAAAAATTGAAGGCATGTCATATTTAATCGCAAATTTTGTTCTTCTTAAGCTGTGGCCTTGGACCTTGGATTCAGTAATATAGAATGATAAAAAACTTTGATATGAATTTGTAAAAACGGCTATTAATTACATAGCATAAACACTTTTATTATATGTTCTGGGTGTCCGAATTTCGAGACAAATGTCTGCAATTGTTTCGATTGCCGCACATGCTCTAATAAGGCTACTAAGTCATCTGAGTTTCAGTGAAGCCAATAGAATGGGAATTGATAAAACTAATTAGCCGCCGATAAAACCAATCAAAAACAAAATGTTTTAGGACATGAAAATGTTTGACATTCTTCTAAATTTGATTATTATTTCCTTGATTACCTGACTTGAGCACTGAGTCATTGCATATTAGGGACCAATCCTATACATTTCGGATTAGTTGACACCGAAAGGATGCTGATGATTAGTCTATACATGTTATGTACACGTGTAAACACGCCATTCAACTTTTTGGGCTTCATGACAGTTGATTTGATATCATGCTCATGCTCATGATTTGTTCTATGCAAGGAAGGGTAATTTGACCGAAACCCATTCGGCCGAAAGCCCGAAAGGGTCGTTTGGCCGAATGGGTCATTTGGTCGAAAGGATCATTTAGCCGAAAGGGTCTTTTGGTCGAAAGGGTCATTTGGCCGAAAGGATCCTTTAGCCGAAAGGGTCATTTGGCCGAAAGGGTCATTTAGCCGAAAGGGTCATTTGGCCGAATAGGACATTTGGCCGAATAGGTCATTTAGCCGAAAAGTTCATTTGAAATTGAGAAATTAGGAATGAGAAGAGACGTCTCACTTCGAACTCTTCATCTCACTACTCACTTCGCGCTTCTCACTTTTGACAGCGAGAAATGAGAAATGAGGAGTGAGAAGTGGGACGTCTCTTTTCTCACTCCCCATTTCTCACTGTGAAAAGTGAGTAGTGCGAAGGGGATAGTGAGACGTCTCACTACTCATTTCGCGCTTCTCACTTTTTACAGTGAGAAGAGAAAAGTGAAAAGTGAAGTGAGACGTTTCTCTTTTCAAATGAACTATTCGGCTAAATGACCTATTCGGCCAAACGACCTTCTCGGCCAAATGACCCTTTCGGGTAAATCAAGCCTGCCCAACCTTTTCAAGCCACGGACCAATTTTCAGAATGACTACCTGCTGGCGGCCCAGAAAATATTCGATACATATTTTTATACATTTTCAATTATATCAAAGTAAAATACATTTTTTCTTCAGAATGGCATTTAGTTTTACAGAATGGCTGAAATTTTAAAAAGAAAAACTAAACATGATATTATGGCACTTGAACAACATAACGCATATTTTTATTTTATTTTTACGTAACAGGATATGGAATTGTCGGCTTTTTTCAATACTCGACGCATATTGATTCCACCATCGGTGGTCGAATGTTGCAAACAGATAATGAAAATCAACCATTACAACTTCATTCTTGATAGGAATTGTTCACACAGATATGTACTTCTGAAGAGAAAAAATATCTTACAAAAGATGTGTCTTTCTGAAGTTTGGATTTGAGCTCGTTGTTGCACTGGAGGTCAATTATCTCCATTTGAAACATAATATCTGTCGAAAGGCTTCGATTTTACAAGCATATTGACCAGATTAGCATGAAATGTTTTCTACCGGATTAGAGAAATGTATCAGTTTTCGACAATTAATTGTGCCAAATTGTTTCAATCTTGTTTCAATAGTTTGCCTGTAGGATAATAAAGGTTCGACGTGTTGATCCCTGGCTTGCAGCTTTATGTTCAACTCGTTGAGATGTTTGGTGACATGTACTATAAAAGCCAGACCATTCACCCATTCATGATCATTGGCATTGGCTTGGGCATTGGTTTTGCTTTATCTTGTAAAAATACTCCTTTCGCTCTCAAGCAAGGTACCATGGGTTCGCCAACGAACTAACACAGCAAATCTCCGTATTCTGCTTTTATTTCCGTCAACATAATTTGAAATTAGTGGTGTTTGAGTTTCCTCGCGTTGGTAAAGTTGATCTTCTCAATAAAGAGCCACGCTACATCACGAGTATTGATCGTTTTTGAACATAAATTTTTGGTGAAAAATGCAATGTGCTGAGAAATGTCACAAATTAACGTTTGTTGCTGATTAACAATTAACAATTAATTACTTTAATTTTCAATTGTTACAACGCCCGTGTTCTTTCCCGTCATTGCTGGAGCTCCATCAATTGTTAGCAATTATGTTTAAAGAAAGGTTCAAGCTCCTTCTTAACAGATTTCTCCAGGTCTATACCGGAAGTCGTTTCGTTCGTTGAGATCAAAGCTGCTAATTCCTCTGTTATTTGAAGATGATCATAAATGCCTCTTATGAAGACAGCTATATGTATCTTGTTTTTTTACATTAAGTATTATCCTCGATTGTGAGCAGATAGAATCAGAAGCACGTGGCCTTTTCACGTAACGTAGTTTTCAAATCTTCTGTGAGCTTATCGTGGCTTACGAGAAACTAAAATTTCATTAAAAACAGAACTGGCCCGCGCTTGCCCAGATTTAATTTTTTGATTAGTAATAACCTTCAGTAGGTACTTTTTGAGCCAGATAAAAAAACTATCGGGCCGGTTATGAAGGGGTTTTTCTTACACATTGCGGGCCACAAAAAATGGAGTCAAGGGCCGCACGTTGGGCAGCCCTGGGCTAAATGATCCTTTTTTTCCAAATAACCCATTCGGCCAAATGACCCTTTCGGCCAAACGACCCTTTCGGCCAAATTACCCTTTCGGCCAAACGACTCATTCAGCTAAACGACCCTTTCGGCCAGATGGGTTTCGGTCAAATAACCCTTTCGGCCAAACGACCCTTTCGGCCAAATGGATGGGTTATGGCCTAATGGTCTGTTCGGCCTAGTGGCATTCGGCCGAATAGCGTTCTACCGAATGGGTTTCGGCCAAATTACCATTCCGCCGTCGGGGATTGCCCTCTGCCCTCCCCCTCTAAGCGTTACGTAATTTGTGGACGTTCCCTTAGGTGGCCGGACTTTGAATAAAAACCCAAATTTATCCCTAAGTGGTGATTATGCCTTTCTTGATTCAATACGTTGAATTCGATTGTTGTAAATGCAGTGCTAATTGCCTACATCTTGGCGGTTAAAAGATTCGATGCAACTACGCTGCTTAAAAATTACTCAATAATTGAGCAATTTTAAGCAATTATTATGAGAGTAATGGGTTGCCCCACGGCTAAAATGATTAATGATTTAATGTGTGAATGTGAACAGTGTTTTTGTTGAATGATATAAAAATATAACCCAAACTGCTTGATTTATTGAAAAACAAAAACAATAGTGTCCAACTAGGAAATTTGCTCAGTCGAATGAAACCAGTTGCACTCAAATCGATCAAGTCCTTCTATATAAAACGCGTTCAACAAAAAAATATTCATGGGCTACACACATACACACACAGACAGACAGAAATGTACGCAGTTTTTCAAGCTGAGTCGATTGGGATATAACACTATGGTTCTCCGAGCCTCCTATCAATATTTGACTTTTGGAGTGAAATTATAGCCTTCTGGTACAACTTTGTTGTATGAGAAAGGCAAAAAGGTACCCGATCTCTCTCGGGTTCGGTTTTTTAAACAAATATTCGTCAATCCTTTATTTGATTGCAGCGTCGCACTCTAGATCGATTTCAGTTCGAGTTTGATGGATTTCTTCAGAACTCATAAAAACGTTACATGTTGACATTTTTCAACTTTCCCGGTGGAACTTTTCATCCTTTCATTCATATAAATAAAGCTGATCTCAATACAAGTCGATAAGTGAGAAAGTCTTGCAAATCGCTACAATATCTTGGTAGCCAAATGGCATCAGACGACGGTATAAAGATCGACATAGGCGCACGGGTCAAGAAAGCACGGGCTGCTTTTGCGAGTTTAAGAAACATCTGGAAAAACAGGCAGATAAGTGAACGCACCAAAATACGAGTTTTCAACTCTAACGTGAAATCTGTGCTATTATACGCTAGTGTAACATGGTGTGTATCAGTGGAGAACACTCAACGGCTGCAGTTGTTCATCAATAGAAGCCTGCGGTATATAATTCGGTCCTGGTGGCCTCACAACTGTAACTCAAGCAACAAGCTCCATCGTCGTTGTCACCAGAGGCCGATAGCAACAGAAATTCGGAATCGGAAGTGGGGCTTGGTTGGCCATACTCTACGTAGGGACGGAAACGAAATCTGTAAACAAGCATTAGACTGGAACCCAGCGGGACATTGCAGCAGAAGCAGATCCAGAGGTTCATGGCGGCGAATCCTTAGTAAAGAAATAAAAGATGTCGACCGAAATCTAACCTGGCAACAGGTTAAAGCGATAGCTGGACAACGCTCTGAATGTAGATCTTTCAAGTCGGCCCTTTGCACCACCAGGATCCGTAAGTAAGTAAAGTAATCTTGAAGATAATGCCTAGTTGTTGATTAGCTCTGGCGATCATAACGTTGTAGTGGATCCTAAATGTGAGACCGCTATCTAAGAGCACCCCAAAATCCTTAATGTGCTGAACACGAGCGAGGCTATGATGCGAGAGAACATAGTCGAATAGAATTGGTTGATGCTTGCGGTGATACGAAATTATATTGCATTTTTCGATGCTTAGACTCATCAAGTTCTTAGTACACCAGTCAGCAAAAATGTTCAGCAAATTCTGCAAATCCCAACAGTCCGACAGAGTTTTCACAATTTTGAAGATTTTTGTATCATCGGCGTAGAAGATACAGCAACAGGATGGCAACCATAGGGAAACATCATTAAAAAAATTGATAACAGTAGCGGGCCTAGATTGCTACCTTGTAGAGTGGAACACCAGAGTTATTCGAAAATACATCCGATTCAGTCGTTCCTATTTTAACCAGAACAGAACGGTTCGTCAGATACGATCTGAACCAACCGACACTATCACATGGTTTCCAGGTATTTGCATCCGCACTTGTGCAGTAGTGGCGGACAAATTATTGCAGGCGTGTTTGAAGTGCTGGGCAAATAGGTCACATTACTTCCTTTTCGTTAATCGCTGTATCATTTCCCAGAAATATAGAGGTCAGCAGCCCAGATTCCTTCCGTTTGGTATTGACAAACGACCAAAAGCTTTTCGGGTTTGTACGTACGTACGTACGCGGTTGTGCGTACGGCTAATGCGGTTGAACAGTTGTTTGTAGTACGGAGATCGGGAGCTGCTGTATTTTCGGAGCGCTGCCGCTTTACGCACGTAAGTGTGCATTAGACCATGGTGGCTTTTGAGGGGGATGACGTGCTGGAACAGTCTGAAGTATGGTATCCTCAACTGCATTGCAGAAAAAGTCCACTGCATCGTTGATATTAGGGTCCGATTCGAGGAGGCGCCAATCAATGTCTGCTAGCAAGTTATTTATGTAATCGGCCGAAAGTTCAAAAAGTAGCATTCGGATAGCGGCGTAAAGATGATCAGAGTGGGTAGGCTGAATATCACGGAGAGAGCAGGATGGTCTGCATCTAGGTCGATCAACGGCTAGACCGGCAAAGAAACGGAAGTACACGGTAAAGCAAAATCGTTTGCCAGAACTAAGTCTAGTAAACGTCCGTTTCGGTTAAGAAATTTGTTTACTTGAGTGAACCCATGAATGTTAAAACCGTCCAAGAGAGTACAGCAGGCCTCCGGCATATATGATAGCAGCGAGTCAATGAAAATCGAACCGCTGTTAGTAAAGCACCATCGCAAGTCAGCCTGGTTAAAGTCACCAAATAAGAGATTGGGGGAGCGGTAACTTAAACGGGCCGAGATCGACCTTAATGAGTTTACGATTTCATTGATTATCGCAAGGTCATGTTTCCGATCTGGAGGCAGGTAGATTACGCAGACACTGAGAGTGTGATGTGGAATTTCACCGGAAATCCAGAATTGCTCAAGTAGATTGGGGAGAGGAGAAGAAGAAACGTCACACTTAATTTTTTTACCGGGATCTCAGCAAAATGTTGAACTTTTACCGAGTTTCGCACAGCCGTGCCCCAGCAAACATGTTTTTTGCCGAGATTTCTGTCAAAATTGCTGAAAATCAGCAAATGATTTGCCGAAAATCAGCTAACAAACGTCATTTTTGCCGGGATATCAGTTTTTATTTTGCTGGGCAGACGGCTGTGCGGATTTTTGCCGAGCTGCAGAATTAAAAACTGAGTGTGTAGCTGGTTAGCACTGGTTAGTCTAGTCGATACGGCGATCAGCACTCCGCCGCCGCGCGATTTGTTGCTATTCAGAGGTGACCGGACTGTTCTAAAGACGGTATAAGGACTGTATCGAAAATAAGTTATCCACATTATTTTATTCGACTAAAATTGCATGAATTTTATCAATTAATTAAAAATTTCCTAGCAGTATATGTTAATTCTGGTTGTTTAGTTTTATGAAAAAATACAATACTTAATAAATATTGCATTATTACAACATTTATCCAAGCCTTTTTCTTCTAGTCACAAATCGGCATGAAATTGCTTCGTTTTATAAAGTTGATTACTTTCTGGTCCAAATTCCGGTCATATTAATTTGATTTTATTGGTTGTACCGACAGGTTAGCGAACGTGTAGTATTCCCTGACCTTGATGACCATGAATGTTTACCTTGGCGGGGTGTATTGTGACACGCTTGGTCAAAATACCCATATCGATGCCCTTCTTACGAAGACAACTGTCCAAAACTCGAATTTCAGTATCACTTTCCATTCGTAAAACATCGGAAACAACAAATTTTCGACAAATAAAAAAAAACTGTTTTAAAGCTTGACATATGAATACATCGAATGCAGGATATAACAAACCAATACTTTCATGAGCTTTTGAGTAGTAACACTTTGATAATGAATAATTTATTTTCGATACAGTCCTTACTGCGGTCCGAATTGTTGTACAGAGTTTTTATACGATCATCCAGCCAGGTTTCGGTTAGTACGATCAGATCGTATTCTGTCTCCGAGACAACTAGGAAAAACCAGTCGATTTTCGTCTTTAGTCCTCAAACGTTTTGATAATATACCCGGAGGTCATCTAAACAAGAAACCGGTGGGCTGGAAATCAACGATAGTTCAGGTATATGGAGTTAAAAGTCACTGTCATACTCGTCTGACGTAGCATGCTGGAAGCTTCGGATACCATCATCGAAGATGGCAGACGTTGATGGAAGATCACTGCCGACCTAACTATCATGTGGCAATTATTCAACGCGTTGAATCCGATTATGGAGCTTTTTATCATCTGATATGTAACTGCCCAGTTTATGCGCAATTGTGTTTCCAAATATTTGGTAAACACTTACTTAGTGAAATTGACTTCAGAAACCTGAACCTTCAGAGTTGTTGTTGTTCATAACCCGTTCATAACCTGTTGTTCATAACCCGTTGTGGTAAGGAGTTATAAGCTCTTGTACGCTTATGCGTTGTATGTCCTCTATAAGGGTCTTTTCCCAAATTTTCCCCCATTTCTCCCATCCAAATTTCTTTCCTTGTTGCTCACTTTCTTTTCCGTGAGGTTTATCATTAAAAAGGCTGTGAAGGCGATGGCTATTAGGAGATCATCCCTGTGGAGAAAAGCTTTCAAAATAACTAAAAGAATGCGTACAGAATACTCAGTTTCAAAGCATGTTCAAGTAGGAAAATAGAGCCATTAAAGTAGAAGACGATGTAAGATTGAGACTTCGAAGATACCGGAATAAGAATGGTTCTTTTCACACTTAAAATAAATCACAGATTTCGTTGTAATTTAACTGATTTCTCAACAGCCGAACGGTTGTAAATGATTCTACAGATTTCCGGTGGAATGGACAGTTGAACGATGGAAAAATATGTAAAATAATTATCGAAAAGTTTTGATGATTGCGAGTGTAACATTTCGTGACTTCGCCCCACACCAGCTCAACCAACTTCCCAGGGTCAACTGCTTAGGTGACTCACCGGCAAATCGAAGCAGGTAAAATACAGTTTAAGAAACCCAATGGTGCACTCATAGAAAGTACCTAAAAGACGGTGTCAGGCCATTAGGCCGAAGGTCATTTGGCCGAAGGTCATTAGGCCGAATGGTCATTAGGCCGAATGGCCATTAGGCCGAATTAGCAAAAAGAAGCAAGAAGTGAAAAATGAGAAGTGCTTTCTTCACCTTATCCCTTCTTCCTTCTCCCTTCTTGTATCTTCCTTCTTCTTTCTTCCTTCTTCTTTCTTCCTTCTTCCTTCTTCCTTCGTCCTTCGTCCTTTTTCCTTCTTCTTTCTTCCTTCTTTCTACTTTCTTCTTCTTTCTTCTTTCTTCCTTATTCCTTCTTTCTTCTTCCTATTTCCTTCTTCCTTCTTTCTTCTTCCTTCTTTCTTCTTTCATCTTCCTTCTTCCTTCTTCTTTCTTCCTCCTTTCTACTTTCTTCTTCTTTCTTCTTTCTTCCTTATTCCTTCTTTCTTCTTCCTACTTCCTTCTCCCTTCTTCTTTCTTTTTTCTTCCTTCTTTCTTCTTCCTTCTTTTTTCTTCCTTCTTCTTTCTTCCTTCTTTCTACTTTCTTCTTCTTTCTTGTTTCTTCTTTATTCCTTCTTTATTCTTCCTACTTCCTTCTTCTTTCTTTTTTCTTCCTTCTTTCTTCTTCCTTCTTTCTTCTTCCTTCTTCTTTCTTTTTCTTCCTTCTTTCTTCTTCCTTCTTTCTTCTTCATTCTTTCTTCTTCCTTCTTTCTTCTTCCTTCTTCTTCTTCATTCTTCCTACTTCCTTCTTTCTTCTTCCTTCTTCCTTCTTCCTTCTTCCTTCTTCCTTCATCCTTCTTTCTTCTTCCTTCTTCCTTCTTCATTCTTCCTTCTTCCTTCTTCCTTCTTCCTTCTTCCTTCTTCCTTCTTCCTTCTTCCTTCTTCATTCTTCCTTCTTTCTTCTTCCTTCTTCCTTCTTCCTTCTTTCTTCTTCCTTCTTCCTTCTTCTGTCTTCCTTCTTCCTTCTTCCTTCTTGTTTCTTCCCACTCCCCAGTTCTCATTCGGCCTAATGGCCATTCGGCCTAATGACCATTCGGCCTAATGGCCTTCGACCTAATGACCTTCGGCCTAACGTCCTTCGGCCTAATGACCCAGCATCCTAAAAGACGAATCGGTACAATTTACGTACAACAGAAAGGTTTAGGGTTAGTTTTTGAATAAGAATCGTTGTTGCCGATCGATGGGTTTAGACCCATCTCTCACATACGAGATGGTCATTGTGCAAGACATACCTTCGGTGCTGGAGCAAACGTCATATCTGGTAGAAACGCCAGAGGAGGAGATCGGGCAATAATTCTTCAGTTGGCAACTACGGTCCAACGGTCGGCCAGAATACACGGCAGATGTTTGATTGGACGACCAGGGTGACCGGAAGATACTGTTCAGGCTTGGTTGGGACGCCGTGTGGGCCGGAATCCTCTGCTGCAACCGGGATGACCCTGTACTGCTGGGACTTAGATGGGTAACCAGGTAGAACAGGCCACAATAGACCAGAACGAACGGATGCGGTTTGATCGGATGGCCGGAGTGACCGGAAGATATTGGTTCGGTTTGGTTAAGACGCCGCCTTGGGCCGGAATGTACCGCTGCGACTGCCCTGCTGAGGCTTGAACGGGCGGCTAGATGCGTCATGGATGCGATAGCATATTCTAGTGGCCTATCCCGGCTCCAATGGACTACCGTGTGGCCAGGGTATCCTTTGTAGCTTGATTTTTTTTCAACGTCTTTCTTCGTCTAATAACTTTCAACGATTGTCATCCATTCTCCGCTCCGAACTTTCTCCTCCCCAGTTTATCTCTTTCGTATCCTGTTTCTGCTCGCTCGGATGTGACTTTGCCCTCGGTGTTTTTTTGTCTGTAGTACAAAGTGGATAGCAATGCAAAGATTTTATGATTATCAAATTTTCACTGTAAACACGTAAAAATCTGTTCCCCGAAATGAGAACATAGGGTAACCAACTTGATTTGGACCCCTGCACATTTTGGACCCTCCTGGCGACATTTTTGATTTCTGAACTAAAAACAATGCCGCTGCTGATTCCCCCATTGGCTTCGGGAAACTAACATTGTTCAGCATCTATTTCACTGGTTTCCCGTGCGAAAAAGCAATATTTGGATGGAATTTCGAGGAAATTAGTTTGTTTAAGAAGGCGAGCGTTTCAATGCGTTACGCTTAAAAGTATACTTCACTAAAAATCTCAGAACGTACACAGTATTTAAAACGCAGGAATCTTCTCATTGATGCATGCCAACCGAAAGATAAGACTTCAACTCAATTGACCAGGGTAAATTAGAAATTCGACTTTGAAGAGTTTAAATTGGGGGTGTCCAAAATGTGTACATTTGAGGGTCCAAAATATGTTGCATTGTCCAAAACGAAGAATATTTTCATATCAGAAAATGGCAAATTTCACTGATTTATCAATAACTGAAGCTCATTTCGAATTTCTATTTCATAAATAAGACTTTCATCTTTGAAATGGTGTCATTTCCGTCCATATCGAACCTGTATTTCAATAGATATAAGCATATATTGGGATGCACTTCCTCTAGGGGTCCAAAATAGGTCAGTTACCCTAGTTCATGATTTCAGGAATCCAGTATGCTCTCATGGTATGAAAACACACCATGAACTTACATTGTGATTTCATGAATTTAGTTACGTTTTGGTTGTTAAGATTGAAAAATTATACTCGAGTCCACTTGAGTGAGAGTCCAAAGCGCTGCTTACCGGCCGTCCTTGGTTTTTGGGAATGGAAACAATCGAAGTGTAACTGGTTATGCATTTTATCAACTGATGAATTTATGGCGTGGTGCACTTGGAAGACGGTAAATGGAGGACGCGAATGAACCACAATTTGCAGAGAACCATCCATCGTTCACACCGCGAAAACTGGAAGACTACGGTGGGCCAGGCACGTAGCCAGAATGTCAGACAACGTTCCGACGGGCACAAGAAGGCGAGGGACGAAGTGGGCAAGGTCAATTGAATTGAAAGATCTTCTCCGATCAGCTTAATCTTCATATTATCTAAACATTTATGAGTTCTGATCATTATTCTATTATTTTATGATAATTGGATTTTATCTTTCATAGGTTTTATCACCATATCGGGAATAACAAAATTTAAATCATATTCGACTTCTGGAGGTATAGGATTTGTTTAAGGCGATGAGGCTTTTGTGAACTCACGATTTTACGAAACCATTTTTAACGGGATATCTGAGTAGGGTGGTGGTCAGCTTTGCTATATCATGGTTAATTTATAGGGCAGATCTGATGGTAATCGCTCTACCCTACCGTTCTATATATCCACCACTGCTTTGCGTACGCTACTTGGGACCCCAATGTAACCAGCTGTATGTTGTGTCATGTGAAGGGAATGTCAGAATGATCCGCCCCGGCACCACCACAACAAACTGGGGGAACAGAACAAGCCGAACAAGCGAGTACGATAAAAATCAAAGTTTACCAAACACTCGAAAATATAATAATGCAAATTTTCCGAATCCTCACCACGCGCGCAAACGGGCGAATTGAAGGTAGGTACCGTGTTCCTATATCCGTGTGCAGCAGGGCCATAAACCTACAGAGGAGTAGAAATACCGTTCGGCACATGCTTACAGGTCTGGTCGTCGCACAAATTGCTACGACAACAGTTATGTAACATTTGCGTTTGCAGTATTTCTAACGTGCGTCGTCAGCTGCCGAACAAAACAAACATGGCGAATCTGCCTACCGTGCGGGGCATGCAAGGGTACGGTGGACCTAACCTATTGAGCTATGCAAATTCCGGTACCCTTCGAGTTTGGCCGCTCACCGGATGGTTAAAGCTGCACATGCCAGCTCGAAAGTTGACATCTTAAAGTAGGTACCCGAGCTAGCTGGTGGCGGGTACTTGATCCCATCAGGGAAAAAACCGTGAGAAGTGTGTTACTGGACTGATCTCACAAGACCCTCAACTATTGTGTTAGTAATAATTAGATAAGTTTGTCACGTATGGTTAATGATCAGTGTTTAATTCATTATTTTTCTATTCGTTTCAGTATCCCGGTTGATGGGTGGCTCGGCGAGTGGCTCCATGGGGCACGCAATGTCCAACATGGGTAGCCTGGCGGCGTGTAGTATGACGGACACCAAACCAATGCAATTCCCGCTGGCCCAACGACGGAAACGGCGGGTGCTCTTCACTCAGCATCAGGTTAGTATCCTACCTATGTTAGACCTGTGCGCCGCCGCCGCCGGTGGTTTTACTCACGCCGCCGCCGCCGGCGATTTTGGGTCGGCGCGCCGCCGATCATAATTTTGCCACGCCGATGACTAATCGCAATAAAAAAAAATCAATTAACTTGAGTCGAGTCGAGTAAAATAAAAGACACTGGAGATGGCCTTACAGAGACGAAATACGTATTTGTAAGATAATACAACGTGGTGGAATTGATTGGAATAGTACTAAACTCGTGTTATGATTGTTGTTGTTAGTTAGTTGTTAGAATGTTGTTGAGGTGAAACTCGTCAGAATTCAATTTCAAATTTACCTCAAGTGATGGTGCCTCCAAGACAGTGTGGTGACAAACATTGGATAATTAATTGGTTGGCTGATTAGTTGTGAATTTGGATTAGGCTGTATCTAGTAGATTTAATCTACTAAGTGGAATAATACAAAAAATGGTTAAAATGGTCTTTGGAATTCGTCTAAGCCAAAGCCTAATTCAGTCGGGCACCTAAATCTGTAGGCAGTGTTGTCCTACACTCTGTGCAAAAAATTCTGCTCTTTGATTTTACTCCATCCAAACGATTTTACAATCTTAACTAAGTAAGTGCAACTAATGGAAGGCTATTTGAATTTTCTAAATGTCCATCGTTTAGATGGAGTAAAATCAAAGAGCAGAATTTCTTGCACAGAGTGTAAGACCACACTGCCTGTAGGTGACTCGCAAATTATGTATGTTGTGGCACATAAGCTTTTATGAAGGCTTGAATACAACCCCAAAGAGCCAAAACCACTTGGTATATTTCCTAGTAGATTCCTCCAGATATTCCTCCGAAAAGTTTCAATAAAAAACCTTGGAAAATTACTTTATGTATTCTTCTGGAAAAGTCTTACAAAATTTCTCCGAAAATTCTTTCAGAAATTCCATTACGCATTTCTTCAGAAAATCCTTCACGAATTTCTTCAGGAAATTCCTTATAGAATGCATACAAAAAAATTGTTTCAGTAATTTCTACGAAAATGTTGTTAAGAATTCCTTAGGAGAATCGTTAAGGAATTCCTTCGGAAGTTTCTTTAGCGATTCTTCCGGATATTTCTTAATAAATTTCTCAAGAAATTCCATTTTTAGTTTCTTCTAAAACTGTTTAGCAACTCTTCATTTTTTTAAAGGAATACCTCCTCATGAATTTCTTCGGCAATTATTCTAATTATTCTATGAATTCTTCAAATAAATTCTTCCAGAGATTGCATAAGGGATTTCTTCCAAGTTTTCCTAAAGAATTCCTTCAGAACTTCTTCCAGCAATTCCTTTAAAACATTCTCCGAGAATTCTTCCAGAACTTCCTGCAGGAATTCCATCGAAAATGCATTCATGGGTTCTTTACGAAATTCTTTCAGTAATACCTTCGGATTTTTTCAGAGTTAGTTGTTTAATTAATTTGTTTTATTTTTTCAAAAATTCAATTAGCAACTCCAGTGAAAACTATTTAATTATCTAATTAATTTTCAATGGATTTCCTGGAATACATCTAAGAAGGAATCCCGGAGGCTTTTCAAAGAAACTTTTAAAGAAATCCCTGGTGAAATATCAAATGAATTCTTGGCGGAGTTTTTTTTTTAGATTATTCAAGGAAATTTTTTTGAAGAGCTCTTCAATGAATTTTTGGAGAAGTTATTGAAGAAATTCCTGGAGGATTTTGTGCAGAAATTTGTGAATGTATTTCCGAAGGCATTTTTAAAAGAGAGCCTGAATGGATTTTCGAAAATAATTCCCGTTTGAACTACTTTAAGAGATTTTGAAAGTATTTCTAAACAATTTCCCACAAACCACGTAAGCCGAATTTTCTCATTTTCAAACCCCCCCCCCAAACCTTCCATCTAGTAGACTTTTCCAAAACCCCTCCCCCACCCCCTTCCATCTAGTAGACTTTTCCAAAACCCCTCCCCCACCCCCTTGAAATCTACGTAAACTTTTTCAAATTTAACAAAATGTCATATGTGATTGGAAAAAAAATGGAAATCAACCACGTTTTCAGCAATTCAGATATACAAATCCATTTTCAAATCCATTGAGAGCACTACAGTAAAATTCGAATTTCAAACCTAACAAAATCAAACTGAACAAAATCCAACTCAATATCAATTAAAAATTCAAAACGAAATCAAATTCAATCCTCTGTCCATAGCTTCTGAAACCAAATCTCGAAGCCAATTAATTTAATTTCTATTGGATTTGATTCCTCCTAGAGGTGTGCGCCACCGCCACCGGCACTTGTATAGGCGCGCCACTGCGTAAAATCTGTCACGCATCTGAATTATAATTCTTCATGCCGGTTCAAATTTGTAGAAAACCCAAGAATTTCCAGAATTTCGAAAAATTTCGAGTTGAAACTCCGAGAACGTCAAGCTACATTCCAAAAAGTTTGTCGTAGAAATTCCGTAGAATTTCCCGATTGATAACCTTCAAAGTTTCCAGGTAATACCCCAAAGAACTCTCCGTGATAATTCCGATGTTTTTCTTAAAAATTCCATTCCGTTGAAATCTCAAGAATTTTTCTAAATTCCAAAAGTTTTCCCGTTAAAATGTCGAGCAATTTTCCGTGAAAATTTTGAATTATTTCCCGTTGAAACCCTGCTAAAGGTTTCCTACGATATTTTGACATTTCTCTTGCAAAGTAGGAGCGATTTCCTGAAGAAATTTTAATAAAAATCCTACGGACATTCCAAAGAGTTTTCAAGATAATTATCGGTGGAAATTATGGAGGATTTCAGTTGAATTTGTGGTGAATTTATCGTAAAAAATAGAATAAATTTTCATGAAAATTACAAATGCTTTCTTACAAGAATTGAAATATTTTTTTTGTGAAAATTCAAAGAGTTTTTGGTGGGAAATTCAAATAATTTCTCGTGAAAGTTTTCAACAATTTCTTTCCATCGATAATTCCAAAGAATTTTCATTAGAACTGCCGAAGAAATTGCCGTTAAATTTCGAAGAATTTCGCTTATATGTATGCCCAAAGAATTCCTCGCGAAAATTCCAAGAATTTCAGAAATTAAGAAAAATCTCCCTGGGACTTCCCAGAAAATCTTCAAATTTTTGAGAATTCCCCTTACAAGTTCCAAGGAATGTCTTTTGGAGATTCCGTAGACTTCTTCTTGGATATTTCAAAATGCTTCCTTTGTAAATTCTAAATAATTTTTCATCGAAGTGCGACATAATTCCCCGTGGAAATTCTAAAGAATCACTTGTAGTTTCTAAAGAAGTTCCTGCCGAAAATCAAAAGATATTTTAGTAGAATCTACAATGTAATCAATTTAAGCCAAGTGGAAATTTTGAATTTTTTTCGATTTTTTTTATAGAATACTTTGGAGAATTTTCCTGCTCAACACAGAAGAATTTGCTGTTGAAATCATGATATTTTTGAATCCGTAGTTCAGACTATTACTTCAGTGAAATCCATAAGAGATTCGAGAGATTATTTCGGTAAAGACTTGCAAAAAACGGAAAAATCAAAAAAAAAAATCAAACAAGTGAACTTCGCACAAAGCTGCTGTATGAAATGTCTTCCGAAAAAAAAATTAAAAAAGTCTACGTATACTTTTCGTATAGGGGAGAAGGCCCCAAAACGACCCCCGAGTCAAAACGCCATTTGTGGTTTCCCTCATATTTACTGTCATTAAGATGTCCGTAACAAAACTAGATCTAAAATTATGTAGGGTAGGCGAAAAAAGTTTCAAAATAGTGTATGGGAAGGTCGGAAAAACCGAAAATTTCCACATTTTGAAAAAACATCTAACATTTTGGCGAGGCAAAACGCCCTAGTGGCACCAACCTACAATGTACTTGCGTCTCCACGCGCTATCCATACCAGAATGCTGATTCGCCGACGAGTGGTGCTTTGTTCCCTAGGAGCTGCCAGCTAAAAGGCGTTTTGCCTCATGAGTTTTCCGGCAACAGAATATCACCACTTTTTTGAAATGTGAATATTATCAATATGGTTGAGATTTTTGACAATTTTTTAATGCCATCAACTAGCTATCTTGTTTAACTGATGCATAATGTAAAAATACCCATGAATAGCGTTACAAATAAGACAATAAAGTAGTGTTTGCTTAGCTAGGGCATTTTGCCTTGTTTGTGTTTTTAACGGATTACTTCGGAAATTTCTGTCAGCTTCGCAATTTTGCTTTGGAATTTCTTTGAAAATCAATTTGATATTCCTTCGGAATTTTTTTTAGTAATTCCTTTAGGAGTTCCTTAGCAAGTTCCTTGACAATAATTGTTCCTGAAATTCTCATAGTAATTCTTCCAAAACTACTTTAAACAATTTAATAGAGAATTTCTCAGGGTAATCCTTTGAAAATTCCTCCAGAAAATTCTTTTGTAACTTCATGAAGCTACCTACAGACACTGACAAAACTAGCTCTGTACACATCGTTGATTCGTCCTGTCGTCCTGTACGGCCATGAATCATGGACGTTAAAAGATGCAGATTATCAAATTCTAAAAGTGTTTGAGTTGAAAATACTGTGCTCAATACTTGGCAGCTTGGTGGAAAATGGTAAATGGAGCAGACGAATGAATGAACCACGACTTAAATCATGTATACAAAAATGCAGACATAGGCAGGTTGATAAAATAAGGCAGATTACAGTGGGTTGGACATGTAGTGCGTATGCAGGAAGAGAGACCAGCAAAAGAACTTGCAGAGAACCTGGAACAGGACGTTGGCTGATGCGGAAGCAGCCGCTGATGCATTTTGGAAATACTGTTAGGAATTCCTTCGAAATGTCTGTGGGGATTTGCTCAAGATTTTCATAAAAGGTTCCTACTACACTTCCAACACTACATCAGGAATTTTATCGGAAAATCCTTTAGAAAATTCTCTTAGGAATTCCATCAGAAAATAGTTCATTCTTTAATAAATTTGCGAATGAATTCCTGCAGGTATATTTTATGTTTTACAAAAGGAATTTCCCAAAGAGAACCTGAATGGATTATTCTTTCTAAAATAGAAAAATTCTGCAGACATTGTCATAGGATTTTACGAAGGAATTCCTAATGAAATTTACTGAGAAATGCACGTATGAATTAAAAAAATCATAGTTTCCTCCAGAAATTCTTTTAGAAACTCCACCAAGAGCTTTGTTGCAAATTTAGGCAAATTTCAGGAAAATATTAAAAAAAAATTCTCAAACTTAGTTATTAAACGACTGAAGTGTATCTAAATCCTAAATTGTAAATAACTTTTGAAAAAAGTTAATAATTTGTTCTATGACACCGAAATCTAATTCTTAACACTTAGGGGTCACGAAAAAGTGAAGCAGGATTTATTGTTAAAATTTGATTAATCAAAATCAAAGAGGAACAAAATAGTGGTAATTCAAATAACATTTTGTAAAGAAAATTATTGTGAGCTTTTTAGTGGAATGTCTTCACGTGTCATAAGACGAGTTAATACAATCCCATTGAATTCCACCACTTAATTGTATCTTGACAGATACGTATTTCGACTTCAACAGTAAGGCCGTCTTCAGTGTCTCGTACTTGACTCGACTCGAGTCGACACTTGACTCGGCTCGAGTCGAGTCAAGTACGAGACACTGAAGACGGCCTTACTGTTGAGGTCGAAATACGTATCTGTCAAGATACAATTAAGTGGTGGAATTCAATGGGATTGTATTAACTCGTCTTATGACAAGTAAGGGAACATTTTGAAATCAGGTATTGATTAGTATCGCCGGCAATTGACTATTTTGAATGTGTTGTTTGATGATCGGCAAACGCAGAATATGTATTGCAATTTTAATCCACTGAAGTCGGTTTTTATACGGGCGATTCCTACCGAGTGAATCAAGCCGCGTTAATCCTAAAATCCACGGTAAAATTGATTTTTTCAGCCATTGATTTTTGCATCCACGCCGGTTCACGCCGCCGCCGCCGCCGCCGATGAAAGTCAACGGCGCGCCGCCGTGACGCCGCCGCCGCCGGGGCAAAAGTGACCACTACGCCGCCGCCGCCGATTATATGACCGGCGCACAGGTCTAACCTATGTATGTGTTATGCGGACTGAATTTGGATTAAGAGCGAGATGCGCTCCAGATGATTGGAATGGGAGGAGGAAAGGAACTTTATTGCTGATTTACAAAAACCTGGAGTATCAACGACGGTGAACTGCTGTGGTGGAAAGGGGACCATCTAACGTCGTCGATTTTTTCTTTCTTGTGATGCGACGGCAGCACAAACGGCGATGATGATGGTAACGGAACGGAAGAAAACGTCAATTTGGCTGATTTCAAGAGGTTTTCACAGTAGCCACTTGAGCTTGCCAACGTCGTCATCATGCGGGTTCATTGGATTTGATCGGCTGTATTTTTTTATTATTGTGTGTACGCGTACACCATCGGAAGTAATCAGACTAAATAAAAATGATTAGCAGTTGTGTGATACGAATATGGGATTATTGCAGTCGTGATTCAGAGGCTGGTTCACCGACGCATCTTAGGTCGCCAATTAATGAAACCAACTGGCATACACCACGTTTTAGGTGTTTCATTTCACCGTTTTGACATTAGATCAGGCATCCTTTCGTGATTATGATGAGATCGCTCTCCAAAAAATGAAACTTAATAAAAAAATGATCATTAATTGCACATTTTTATACAGATCACATAAATATTTTTTTGTTCTGATGTTCTACGATTAACTTATATTGAACTTTATTCCATCAGAATAGAACACCGAGTATCAAAATCCAATAGGAACAAGAAAATCGAAAAACGAATCTCCTTGTACAAATATTTGGCTAACTTTTTCCCCGTCATCGTTGTGTTTCTTACCGTCCCTGTTCCGTCCTCTGCCAGAACCTGAAGACGACAACCTACCTACTACTGTATCTGCCTTCGAATTCAAAGTAGTACCCCCACTGTCTCGTTCATTGTGTTTCTATCATCCACCAACCCAAACCAAACTCTCCCATCTTGGGATCAAGCAGCTCACTGTCTGCCGTTGCTCGTCGCTGGGGTTGCTGAGCCTCCTCTCGCTCTGTATATTTGTAAATACTTTTATGCATGTTTCATGTTCGTTCCCCAAACACTGGCAGTCGTTAAATATTTGAACTGAATTTCTGTCCCCAAGACAACGACGACGACGACGACGGGTACGGTTTCACTACCGTTTCGCATCCTGTTCCCGTCATATTACGGCTCTTGCGCCGATTACACCGAACAGAGACGATGGAGATTTGTTTTTCAATAAATTGGTATTAGGATCGAAAACAATACGCCGGAATGCGATAGTCAAATCAGCGAAATATTGATTGTCGTTCGTGGGTAAACACCGATTTGGAGGATTTGGCCGTGCTGGGGAAGCGTGCTCACACTTGGCGCTCGTTTGCCTCGATGCTGGGATGTGTACATGCCGTGCCTGTGGAGCATTTGTGGTTCGATCATTCAATATCAACATCATTAGCTAATAGCTCATGCCGCGAGATGGTTGTCGTCGGATGGTGCGTTTGTTTGAATTTTAACGAGCTATTGTATTGCGTAAGGATGTTGTCTTTATTTTATGGAATGTTGTGGTGGAAGTTCATTCTAATACCTTGTCTTTTTGTCTTCTTGTCTTCATGTCTTCTTGTCTTCTTATCTTCTTGTCTTCTTGTCTTCTTGTATTTTTGTATTCCTATCTTCTTATCTTCTTATCTTCTTATCTTCTTATCTTCTTATCTTCTTATCTTCTTATCTTCTTATCTTCTTATCTTCTTATCTTCTTATCTTCTTATCTTCTTATCTTCTTATCTTCTTATCTTCTTATCTTCTTATCTTCTTATCTTCTTATCTTCTTATCTTCTTATCTTCTTATCTTCTTATCTTCTTATCTTCTTATCTTCTTATCTTCTTATCTTCTTATCTTCTTATCTTCTTATCTTCTTATCTTCTTATCTTCTTATCTTCTTATCTTCTTATCTTCTTATCTTCTTATCTTCTTATCTTCTTATCTTCTTATCTTCTTATCTTCTTATCTTCTTATCTTCTTATCTTCTTATCTTCTTATCTTCTTATCTTCTTATCTTCTTATCTTCTTATCTTCTTATCTTCTTATCTTCTTATCTTCTTATCTTCTTATCTTCTTATCTTCTCATCTTCTTATCTTCTTATCTTCTTAACTTCATATATTCTGTTCTTTTGTTCTTCTTATCTTCTTATCTTCTTATCTTCTTATCTTCTTATCTTCTTATCTTCTTATCTTCTTATCTTCTTATCTTCTTATCTTCTGTTCTTCTTAGAAGAGGAGTGGAGAGTGAGAAGTGAAAAGTAGTTAGTAGTAATATGCGAAAAGTAACAAGTACACCGGTCTTGGTGCGTCTGGCGCTTCCGAGCCTCTTGAAAGGAGTCTTCCGAGCCTCTTGAAAGGAGGCTTCCGAGCCTCTTGAAAGGAGGCTTCCGAGCCTCTTGAAAGGAGGCTTCTGAGCCTCTTGAAAGGAGGCTCTGAGCCTCTTGAAAGGAGGCTTCCAGGCCTCTTGAAAGGAGGCTTCTGAGCCTCTTGAAAGGAGGCTTCCGAGCCTCTTGAAAGGAGGCTCTGAGCCTCTTGGAAAGGAGGCTTCCGAGCCTCTTGAAAGGAGGCTTCCTGAGCCTCTTGAAAGGAGGCTTCTGAGCCTCTTGAAAGGAGGCTTCCAGGCCTCTTGAAAGGAGGCTTCCGGGCCTCTTGAAGGAGGCTTCCAGGCCTCTTGAAAGGAGGCTTCCGAGCCTCTTGAAAGGAGGCTTCCAGGCCTCTTGAAAGGAGGCTTCTGAGCCTCTTGAAAGGAGGCTTCCTGAGCTCTTGAAAGGAGGCTTGAGCCTCTTGAAAGGAGGCTTCCAGCCTCTTGAAAGGAGGCTGAGCCTCTTGAAAGGAGGCTTCCGGGCCTCTTGAAGGAGGCTTCCAGGCCTCTTGAAAGGAGGCTTCTGAGCCTCTTGAAAGGAGGCTTCTGAGCCTCTTGAAGGAGGCTTCCGAGCCTCTTGAAAGGAGGCTTCTGAGCTCTTGAAAGGAGGCGTCCGGGCCTCTTGAAAGGAGGCTTCCGAGCCTCTTGAAAGGAGGCTTCCGAGCCTCTTGAAAGGAGGCGTCCGAGCCTCTTGAAAGGAGGCGTCCCTTCCTCTTGAAAGGAGGCGTCCGAGCCTCTTGAAAGGAGGCGTCCGAGACTCTTGATAGGAGGCGTCTGAGGCCTCTTGAAAGGAGGCGTCTGAGCCTCTTGAAAGGAGGCGTCCAGGCCTCTTGAAAGGAGGCGTCCGAGCCTCTTGAAAGGAGGCGTCTGAGCCTCTTGAAAGGAGGCGTCTGAGGCCTCTTGAAAGGAGGCGTCTGAGCCTCTTGAAAGGAGGCGTCTGAGCCTCTTGAAAGGGAGGCGTCTGGAGCCTCTTGAAAGGAGGCGTCTGAGCCTCTTGAAAGGAGGCGTCTGAGCCTCTTGAAAGGAGGCGTCCGAGCCTCTTGAAAGGAGGCGTCAGGCCTCTTGAAAGGAGGCGTCTGAGCCTCTTGAAAGGAGGCGTCCAGGCCTCTTGAAAGGAGGCGTCTGAGCCTCTTGAAAGGAGGCGTCTGAGCCTCTTGAAAGGAGGCGTCTGAGCCTCTTGAAAGGAGGCGTCCA
Organism: Armigeres subalbatus; assembly: GCF_024139115.2. NCBI lineage: Eukaryota > Metazoa > Arthropoda > Insecta > Diptera > Culicidae > Armigeres > Armigeres subalbatus. The sequence goes on along the minus strand of NC_085139.1, from coordinate 108,270,088 downwards.
GGCCTCTTGAAAGGAGGCGTCTGAGCCTCTTGAAAGGAGGCGTCTGAGCCTCTTGAAGGAGGCGTCCGAGCCTCTTGAAAGGAGGCGTCTGAGCCTCTTGAAAGGAGGCGTCCAGGCCTCTTGAAAGGAGGCGTCTGAGGCCTCTTGAAAGGAGGCGTCTGAGCCTCTTGAAAGGAGGCGTCCAGGCCTCTTGAAAGGAGGCGTCTGAGGCCTCTTGAAAGGAGGCGTCCAGGCCTCTTGAAGGAGGTGTCTGAGCCTCTTGAAAGGAGGCGTCTGAGGCCTCTTGAAAGGAGGCGTCTGAGGCCTCTTGAAAGGAGGCGTCCAGGCCTCTTGAAGGAGGTGTCCAGGCCTCTTGAAAGGAGGCGTCTGAGCCTCTTGAAAGGAGGCGTCTGAGCCTCTTGAAAGGAGGCGTCTGAGCCTCTTGAAAGGAGGCGTCTGAGCCTCTTGAAAGGAGGCGTCTGAGCCTCTTGAAAGGAGGCGTCTGAGCCTCTTGAAAGGAGGCGTCCGAGCCTCTTGAAAGGAGGCGTCTGAGGCCTCTTGAAAGGAGGCGTCCAGGCCTCTTGAAAGGAGGCGTCCGAGCCTCTTGAAAGGAGGCGTCCAGGCCTCTTGAAAGGAGGCGTCCGAGGCCTCTTGAAAGGAGGCGTCCGAGGCCTCTTGAAAGGAGGCGTCCGAGGCCTCTTGAAAGGAGGCGTCTGAGGCCTCTTGAAAGGAGGCGTCCGAGGCCTCTTGAAAGGAGGCGTCCGAGGCCTCTTGAAAGGAGGCGTCCGAGCCTCTTGAAAGGAGGCGTCCGAGCCTCTTGCAAGAGGCGTCTGAGCCTCTTGAAAGGAGGCGTCTGAGCCTCTTGAAAGGAGGCGTCTGAGGCCTCTTGAAAGGAGGCGTCTGAGGCCTCTTGAAAGGAGGCGTCAGGCCTCTTGAAAGAGGCGTCTGAGCTCTCTTGAAAGGAGGCATCCGAGCCTCTTGAAAGGAGGTGTCTGAGCCTCTTGAAAGGAGGCGTTCGAGGCCTCTTGAAAGGAGGCGTTCAGGCCTCTTGAAAGGAGGCGTCCTAGTCTCTTAAAGGAGGCGTCCGAGGCCTCTTGAAAGGAGGCGTCTGAGCCTCTTGAAAGGAGGCGTCTGAGCCTCTTGAAAGGAGGCGTCTGAGCCTCTTGAAGGAGGCGTCCGAGGCCTCTTGAAAGGAGGCGTCTGAGCCTCTTGAAAGGAGGCGTCTGAGGCCTCTTGAAAGGAGGCGTCTGAGGCCTCTTGAAAGGAGGCGTCTGAGCCTCTTGAAAGGAGGCGTCTGAGCCTCTTGAAAGGAGGCGTCCAGGCCTCTTGAAAGGAGGCGTCCGAGGCCTCTTGAAAGGAGGCGTCTGAGCCTCTTGAAAGGAGGCGCCCTGAGCCTCTTGAAAGGAGGCTTCCGAGCCTCTTGAAAGGAGGCGTCCAGGCCTCTTGAAAGGAGGCGTCTGAGCCTCTTGAAACAGGGCGTCTGAGGCCTCTTGAAAGGAGGCGTCGGAGCCTCTTGAAAAGAGGCGTCCGTGCATCTTGATAGAGGCGTCTGAGGCCCTCTTGAAAGGAGGCGTCTGAGGCCTCTTGAAAGGAGGCGTCTGAGGCCTCTTGAAGGAGGCGCCCGGGCCTCTTGAAAGGAGGCGCCTGAGCCTCTTGAAAGGAGGCGTCCGAGCCTCTTGAAAGGAGGCGTCCGAGCCTCTTGAAAGGAGGCGTCCGAGCCTCTTGAAAGGAGGCGTCCGAGCCTCTTTAAAGGAGGCGTCCGAGCCTCTTGGAAGGAGGACTTTTCTTACGTTCCATATAAACAAAAAATGATTTGTATGGGAAAAACCTTACATGGGGGAAAAGAGGGAGGAGGATGGTTGTTGAAAAACCAAGAAAAAATGCTTACGTAATTAGTGAACGGTCCCTAACTTCTAACTTCTAATTTCTCGCTTCTTCCTCACTTCTAGTTCGACCTATTGATCGTTCGGCCTATTAAGCGTTCGGCATATTGGCTATTCGGCCTAGTGACCTTCGGCCTAAAGTCCATTTAGCCCAATGACCATTCGGCCTAATGACCATTCATTGACCGTTCGGCCTAATGAATCATTCGAGCTAGTGGCCTGCTACCGTTCCGTCTTTTAGTTTTTTCCTGAGCATCCTGTGGAGCTCCGGAAGGGATCGATGGGTACAATCGTCCTTTACAGAAGACCCATCAGAAGTCTTCTCGTGAACAAATATGAGGAAAGTGCTGCCTTTCTCTATATTGGGCTTAAAACGAAAATGTCCTCTTTTACATTTTCCTTCCCATTACCCTTTACAGTGTGATATGAAGGGTATCGATATCCGATCATAAGCGTTTCCAAAATCCAATCCTTTCTTATAAAGTCGTTTTCATCCGTGCCTTTTAAATTTTTGAAAACCACAATCTAAGCCAAATGCACATATGGCATTTTTAGTTACAAGCCGGCAACGCGGTTCAGTTGGGCGTCCCACATTTCGTGGGACACTTGCCGGTCACATTATGTGTGTCCCACACTCGACTCGACTTCTTGAAACTTCAAGTTCCGTCTTGTGACCTGTTACAGACATTCCACTCGACAAGTTCTATACCTTACGTTTGATCAAACTATTTCCCCACACACTCACATCCGCAGCTATTTTCGGCGGCATCGGTCAACAATCGCGTTTGCTCACGCGTACCCGTCAGCCGAAGAGGGTGACATCCACTTAAAATTAAAACGAAGCAAATATTTAAACAAAAGGCACATCTCCATCGTCGTTTTATAGTCGCTCTTTCCATTGCCGTCGAATATCGTCATCGGCGTATTTTCGTTTGCTTACCCAGTCGCAGTCGAAGTTCGTCAACTTCCAGAAGCTAAAATGTTGACAGTTGTTAAAAGGTGGTTGATTAATCGATGCCACAAAAACAACAGATGCAGGATGGCTCACCTTCGCTGGCTAATCGGTTTTGATTATAGGGTCATGCGTTGTTCTTCGCCTGAATTTTATTTCCGAAGTATTACATTTTTGAGAGCGTTCCATTTCACATTTTTCCATTTCACAGTTTTGTAAAATATCAGAAGCGATTGATTATTTACGTTCGTTTGTTTGTAAAACCTACATTAAGTGAGTTGACCAAACCAATTAAATTAATTTATTTTTGTCGATTATGAACTATATGTTTCATTTCGGTTATGCAATCTCAATAATCGAACGATAATTTTGATTTTATCCCAACGTTTCGACAACCGAAAAACTTTAACACCGACTTTTTCCTGAAAAAGACCCAAAAACTGGTCGAAACGTTGAAAAAACGAATTCATCGTTTGATCATTGAGACTGCATAGCCGAAATGTAGCATAATTGCACATGTTCTTTTCATTTGACAGAAGTTACCTTTTTTTCTAATTCTAATTATTATTAGATTGCGAGTAGTAAAAAGTGAGAAATAAGAAGTGAGTAGTGAGAATTGCGAAGCGTGAAATGATAAGTGGGGTATAAATCCAATTTCGATTCAAACTTAAAAGCGAGAAGTTGGAAGTGACAGTAGAGTGAAATGTGAAAAGTGAGAAGAAATAATCGAGAAGTGAGATGTGGGAAATAAGAAGTGAGAAGTAAAACGTGGAAATCATGAAAAAGGGAAAAATAAGAAATGAGAAGAGCGAATTAAGAAATAAGAAGTTAGAAGTAAGAAGTGAGGAATTATGAGTGAGGTGCGATGAATTACGAGTGAGACATAATGATGTATGTCTACATCAGCCGATTTATCGTTTTCGTATGTTGATCTATAATGAAAAGATTGGCTGCAGTGTTGGAAGTGTTATACTTTCTTACATTTAGATCCCAGTCATGACTGAAAGTTGATTCCAACTCATTATTGGCATCGTCGAACGAGACGAAATGAATAAATGTTCTAAATAAGACAAATCACAAAGAGATCGAAAGTATTTCACTGTAATTCGATCCTCTCATATCAAATCCCACCGAGTACGAGGCGTTGAAAGCGTTAATCGCGAAGTGTTCCCAACTTGACTTCACCCATCGACCTTGAGAGTTCCATTTCAAACTCAACGAGTTGAGACGAAGAGAGTCGTGTTTACACATACTTTCATTATTGTTAGTCCCTGTCAGCTCTCGGTAAACATCACTTTCCTTCGTTACCCCGTCGGCCACGTTGTTGTCGTCGCCAACGCCACTATACTATCCGCCCGTCCATCGTCCCGAGAGTCAATTCATCAAAATTCAATTAATTCCCTTCCCCGGGATGATTACTTGACATTTTAGATTGTTTCATTATGGAATTAAATTTCATAGGTCACCTCCCTTCGCCGGTTGGAGCGGTAGGTACTGGCAAAAGCAGTTCATCATTTCGTCGTCGTCGCCCAGGAGATGTGTTTGGTCATATTTAATCCTCGTAAATCTCTCGCATCCGCCTTGCTTCGAGGGGAGGAACGGCACGAGCTGTTCGGCAACTGAACGTCAGTCAGACGATTCCGCTGCCTTGGCAGTTTCCCACCCCTCACTGATCTGTGGATCCAGTCAAGTTTTCATTATTTATGATGATGATGACGACGACGACGATGGTAGATTTAGGCACGATGATGTCGACCGAAATGACAATCGCCGTCGTCGACGACGACGATGCTGATGATTTATTTGCACAGCATCCAGGCGGGACGAATGGACCTCGATGTTGATCTTTTCCAGAGGCGGTCACAGAAAACTAGTTCGTAAGGGGACTCACCATATTTACAGTTCATGAAGCTGAAGTTAGTCACGTTATACACGCTGAGTAGAAGTACTCGATGAATAAGTACTTACATATCATTAGAACATAAATAAAATGCATATTACGGAAAATTAATGATAGTGATATTTTTCAATAATTATTTTGCAATTACTCCTCATTCCAATCTTATCCATTTTTAGTGGCAGGATCCAAAGTTGCCCTGTTGAAATAGTTATCGATTACCTCCTTCGAACCGCAGGTTGATATACTCAGTGATCGAAGCGAAGTTTTATCTGGTCGGACTTAAAGACGGTGATTTTCTGTGTACAATTGGAGCAGTGGAAAATACGAACTCTACGTGGTAGCAACAAGATTCCGAAAGTTTCATCACTCATGAAGAGACCGCTCACCACTCCGTTTCTTGTTCTAACCAGAGTGTATGTAATTAAGAGTGGTTCTAACCATCGCTTGCCGTATTCTTCATTCTGCACTAGGATTCTACGCTTCAATGATCAGACCACCAGACGTAGGCTGCCCGTTTCGGAACGATGACGTGTTGGGGTTGTTTTAACAAAATTTACTCTGCCCCTTTGTCATGGAGGTTGTTTCAGGTCACTATTTGAACTATGAATTAAATTCATCTGTCGACGACACGAATGACGCTAGTAAATGTTGTAAAAAGTTCTCCTCGCTTCTCGATTTGAGTGCAAATCGATCAACGGGTACAAAAAAAAACTTGTGCCAAATATTGAGCTGGCCTTCATTTCTTCCGGCGTTCTAACTTAGGTCATTTTACCTCGGGTTCGTACAGAAAGTCTGGACCGTTAAACGATCGTTCGATTGTTGCTGACGGTGGTCCTGATCCCCATTTCAGCTATGTTTTTATCAGGGAAGAGCCGTTTGGCCGAATACCGTTCTGCCGAATGCCATTTGGCCCGAGGCCTCTATGCCGAAAATTGTTTGGCCGAATATACCATTTGGCCGAAAGGGTTATTTGACTGAAAGGGTTATTTGGCCGAAAGGGTAATTTGGTCGAAGGGGTTATTTGGCCGAAAGTGTCATTTGGCTGAAAGGGTAATTTGGCTGAAAATGTAATTTAGCCGAGGGGTCAATAGGACATTTAGCCGAATAGGACATTTGGCCGAATACGATATTTTCTGCCAAATGTCAGATCATTTGAAAAGTGAGAAATAAGGAGTGAGAAGTGACATCTCACTACTCATTCCTCATTTATCACTTTCCACCGAAAAAGTAATGACCCTTTCGGCCGAATGGGTTTCGGCCAAACGACCCTTCCTCGTTTTTATCAGACGGAAAGTTTCGCCAATCATTTTTTTTTTGTGTGTAATATGATTGATTACACTTTTGCTGCTCAGATCAGATTTTTCAATCTATAACCGTTTGAGAATCGCTCCACAAAATGTGCGAGCCCTAGTAGGCTACAACATTCAGGAGCTCAGCATAGTGGACATCAGTTCGAGGCGGGGAGTTTGAGTGAAGTTACTTTCAACCGAGACATTACTGCAGGGCATCTCATATTTCCAAAAAAAAACGAGCGCTCGATATAGCCAGGAATACAGATCTGTTTCACCATTAGCAGCAGTGCTACACTCTGTGAGAACTATCTAAACAGCGTACAACTCGAACAGATATGGCTTCAAACCCTGTAGATGCTTCATCGAAAATGAAAATGTATCTTAGTTTGAGTCCCGCATTATTCCAAATACTTACACGGTTCCATTTTCATATTTAGATTAAAACGCACTTCTTGCGATACATCACCTAAAGCTTTGAACAAGGTATCAGGATTGGACACATAGTTCTTTTATATCAAATCCTCCTTTATATTTTTGGCTCAATTATATCGACGCTATCAAAATAATGATTTGGTCACAGCTGTCCAGTAAACTATTCGGAATATTTTTTTTACAAATTTTACATGACCTGACTAGGGAGGCACTTATAATGTAGCCACTTCCATTATGTCTGCATTAGGAGCTGCATTTGGGGAATCCCCAAACAGGAACAACTATACCTTCTCGTCGGGATGTCATATAATCATACTTCCAAAAAGTGAATTCCAATACATTCCAATACAGATTAACCATTTTCAACCGTCCAGCCTTCAGAGATTCCAAGCCATCCACCTTTTCTAGGAGGAATTTGAGGAGCTGTCCTGGTCGCCCGCAGAGTTGTTGCAGTTCCTGTATCACTTTTGGAACGGATTTCAGCACCAGGAACTGCCCTCGAGCACTTTTTGACGTAGGATTACGTCCTTCGAGGGATCATTCTGCAAATTCAAATTTGAAACCGTCGCGAAAAGTGGTCGGCCATCTTTGAACCGATCTTGTAGATTGTGGTATCAATCGTTCGACAAACTCTTAAAAATGTTGCCCAACTATTAGAAACAATGTCTAAAAGCGCTAATCTATTGAAAAATTTAATTTCGCCTGGCACTGTTAAAAAACGGTAAACCAACCAATCCCGTATGTGCATCGCAAGCACAGACATCAAAATCGTGTAACTTACGGCTGGACTCTAATACTCAGTTCAAATTATATTTCACGGAGAGTGCACAGAGCGCACACGCGAGGGCCGCACAGTACTGTCACAACGATGACGCCGGTGGCAGCTGTCCCAGCAGAAAGCGGCTCATCGAGAGGCCGTCACTACGAAATTTCTAAGCAAAGCACAATGGGAAAAAAATTGTCCATAGCGCGAAAAAAATTCAATATCTCAGTTAGGTACGGGCGGATTGCGCTGAAATTTTGACGCAAATTGTAGAACTTTCTGAGGAATCGTGCAAAGGTGGTTAAGCTCACTCCACGAAGTTGCAGACTTTGTTTTACCCTAATGCCACTTATTTGTTATGCTTTCCGGAAGACCTTGTCCTTTTGGGTAATAGTTAGAAAATAATAGAACTCAGATAAAATGAGCAATATTTTAGCTTCTTTAGTCGTGGGGTGGACAAAAATAACTCCACTTGATTCCCTGGAAAATTCTAGATCAGACTAGTAATGTGACGTTATAATTAAGCAATTGGAAGAATGTGAGAATTGAGAATTGGGGAATTAAGAAGTACAATCAGCAAGATCTCAATTCCCAATATCGTACAGTAGACAGAGCTTCCATAACACGATTTTTGGCAAAATTGGAGGTCAAATGTGTTATGTTTTGTCGATTATTTGTAACTCCGAACTTGACGAATTACATAACAAATAAGGGGCATTGGGGTAAAACGAGGTCTTGCAGCTTCGTGCAGTGAACTTAACCACCTTTGCACGATTCTCCAGAAAGTTCTACGATTTGTGTCAAAATTTCAGCGCAATCCGCCCACACCGAACCGAGATATTTATTTTTTTTCGCAATTTTTTCCTATGTATTGTACAATGTTCGGACCACCGTTTGGTTGTTTTTAGTGGCGCATTGTGAAAAGATAATCGGTTCTTTCCAGGACCAACATTTTATAAGAAGAAAGGGTAGCAGAAAATTATCGAGTGACTGTCGGGCAGCAGTCAAGTTAAATTTTTGTTCAAGGCTCGGACTAACGTTTGGTTGTCATGAGAGAGTTGAAAGACTCATTGTAGATTGAAAAACGATTCTAGCAGATCCACCATTTTAAAGGTAAAGGTTAAAATTTTAAAGGACAGAAGGTAGAGCTGTAGGTAAAATGTCCATCGAACTGCAAATCTACCGCTTAGCGACGGCAGAAAGTTGGAGTTGGTAGCAGTGAAAGCGCTCGTCAGAGGAGGCCGCTGCAAAAATGTATTCGCATAGATGACGTCTCAAATCGTCGAGCGGCTGACGTTGGCGTCAGTAGTAGTAAAATGGAATTTTCTTTCAAAATTTTGTTTTTCTGCGTGCGCGGTACGAAAACCTCTCTCTTCTGAGAGCGCGGCTGGGGCTCTGAAATGGGCCCTTTTGGGTGGAGCTAGCCCCTCTTTTTCGTTAATGGCTTTGGTTCCCTATGAGACTGCTTGGCCATTATTAGCCTTGAGACGCACGAAGATGTCGTTTACGAAGCTGTTCATGTTGCCCATCGCCTTCAACGAGACGCCAGTGCCCAGGTGGGCCTAATTCAACACGTTGTAAATGTAGAAGGCATAGCTTTCTTAACTCCTTTCTTTCCTTTCCATCCATGCGCATTTTTGCAGTATTTCCCTCCGATGCGCGCTTCTGGCTGTGGCTTCCACTTCGGTTGCTTGTCACCATTAACAATGTTTTTCTGAGCCTTGCCGCCCGTGGCAGCTATCATCGCTGTAGCCTTTTTCACTGCCCTTCCACCGCCGTATGTTGGTGCCATGATGTTTGGTTGTTCGGTGCTTCGTTTCGCTTGTTTTGCCGTTAGGTTTCCCAGTACCCGATTTCAATGGAAACCAAGGCCCCGCCCCTTCGACGGCCGCTGCAATTGGCATCAGCTAGCTGGCTTAGCCTTTCGCTCATTCGATGGCATTTTCTCCAAATCTGAAAATCATAATTGCTTATGCAGCAACGCAAACGCTCGTCGGAAGGAGATGCTGCAAAAATTTATTCGCAGAGATGGCGTCTGTCGTGTTTCAGCGACAAATAATCGATTGGCTGACAATGGCGTCAGTAGCAATGAAGTAAAATTTTCTCTAAATCCTGATTAATGTTCGATTGTTGTTTGTGATCGGAGAAACGCATTATTGAAAAAATGAGTTCTTCCAGGACCATCATTTAAATATTTTTCAAATTACTAATCACAATCGTTTGATGACGGCAGAAATTCTTCGTTGGTGGTAGCACGTTGAAGGGACGCGGTGCAAAAATTTATTCGCATGGATGTCATCTCAAGTTATCGATTGGCTCACGTTGGCGTCAGTAACAGCTAAACGAAATTTTGGTTAGTGATTGGAAAGGCGCATAATTGAAAAAAAAATCGCTTTTTTCAGGGTCACTATTCCATATTATCATTGGCGTAGATAAGGGGGGCAAGGGGGGTGGCCTTAGGCCTCACTAAAAAAAATTAACCCCCTAGGATTTGAAAAGTTAGTTAGCAGTGGACATAATTTTGAACTTATAGCATGATGAATTGCTGACAAGTTTGAAAACAAAAGAGTTATCTCCCATATTCACCCTATCATAATGAAATGATTGGGTGGAGTTCCGAATTCCGGAACATCCGAGAAGAATTCTTATTGGAATACCTAAAGAATTCTTTTCAGAATCATCGAAAAATTTCAACCGGAATCCAAAAGACTTCACACTGGATTCCTTTCGGTATCCTTGAGGGATACCTTTGGGAATCTGTGGGGGATACCCTTTATAATCTATGAAGGATTTGCTTCAGAATCTCTCATTGATTTGCTTCGGAATTCATCCGGAATCGTTAGATGATTTGTTTCGGAATTCTTTGATGATTTGTTTCGTAATCCTTCGACGATTCGCTTTAGAATTCGTTGAAGATTCATTCAGAGTCTCTCAACGTTTTGCCAGGGAATCCCTTAATGATTTGCTTCGGAATCCTTCTAATGATTTGCTTCGGAATAATTCGGCGATTCGCTTCGGAATAAATTGATGGTTTGCTTCGGAATTCCTCGAAGATTTAATTCGGAGTCCCTCGACGATTTACTTCGGAATCCCTCGACGAATTGCTTCGGAATCATTCGACGATTTGCTACGAAATCCTTCGATAATTTGCTTCAACATCCCTTCGGAATCCCTGGAATCCCTGAATAATTAATTCAGAGTCCTTCGATGATTTGCTTCTACATCCCTTGAACATTGCCTACGAGGATTTCCGACGAGGAGGATTTCCGACGGAATCTCTGGAACATTCCCGTCGGAATTTCTGGAATATTTCCGTCAGAATTCCTGGAGGATTTTATTCGAAAGATTCTTATTTATCTGAATCCCTGTAACAAACCTTGGAATATTCCCGTCGGATTCCCTGAAGGGTTCCCGTCGACATCCCGGAGGTTTTGGAATCCCTGGAACATTACCCTTTGGACTCCCTGAAATATTCCCATCAGAATCTCTGGTGGATTATCTTCAGAATGCTTGGAGGTTCCTTTCGGTATGCTTGGAGGATTCCTGTCGAAATGTCTGCGGATTCCCGTCAAAATTCATGGAACATTCCCGTCGGAGTCCCTGGAGGAATGTTGCATTATTATTATGTTTTGACGTAGGACTACGTCTGTCTTTTCTATATTGGGGTACACTTTACGATTGCGGGGACCGTCACGAAAATATGATAGACTTTAAACTTTAATATCTAAGCCGTTTCACAATGGATTTTCAATTTTTTTGGACCATTCGATCAAGGATGAGTCAACGCTTCTTTGTATTTATATGAAAATACTGATTTTTAACTATTTATTATCGATAATTGATAAAATGTTTAGAAATATGTAAACTAACCAATCACGTACATGCATCACTAGCACAGACATAAAAAATCAATCACTTGCGGGTTTGGATCTAATCCTCAGTTTGCACAAGATTTTACGCAGAGCAGACGCATCAAAGCGATCGCAGCGGAGTGGACACAGCATCACGGAGCCGCTAATAACATTTTCAAAGAAAATCCATCGCATTGGTGGTGATGCTCGATGTGTTGCTCAACGAACCAGAATTTCATATGAAGAAAAGGTTGACCATAAAAATAGCACTGTGTCGTTCCCGCACCGCCAGTGCCGATGCTGAAAATTTATTACAAATTGTGGTGTCAGTTAGATTGAATGGAACATTGGGAAAAGAAAATTAGTTCTTCTCAGGACCAACACTTTATGAAAAGAAAGAGTTAATTGCGAAAATGGACTGTTTCGGTGGCATTGGGTTTGGCGTGGTAGTTTGGTTGCTGTTAGTGATTCCATCCATTAAAATTCACTACATCATCTCCCTCCGACGCGCTATCAAATTCGCTATTTACGATTGAGTTTTGCACTTTGAAGAAAGTTTATTTCAGATAGTCGGATCAACCTTCTTTTGTATAAAAACAATGAAGACGCCACCTCAGTGGAAACTATCTACAGCAACCACCCATCGGTGAACATCGCTCGGACAGATAGATGCCGAAAGATAATGTTTTGTAATATGAAGAAACTTCGTCTTGAGTCAAATTTCTGTTGTCATTCCTCGCAACAATACACATCTTAGATAAACAACATCTCATAACAAAATTCAGAATCTTGCGAAAATGTTTCATTGGATTCTTAGATTTTGTCATTCTCCGAACGGTTGTCTGTGGAATCCCGATCGAAATGGCTCGCGCGCGTCGAAAAGCAGCTTTCTTATATCTAATGAAGTAATTCCATTAGCCCCGCCCCTTCATTAATCGTTATGAATGCATATTATATTTACACCTATATCAGCTCACAAAAGGGCGGGGCTAACGGGCTTAATTTATTAAATACAAGGAAGCTGCTGTTCGGCGCGCGCGAGCCATTTTGATCGGGATTCCACAGAGAGCGGTTCGACATTCGGCAGCACGAAGTGGGTGGCAGTGTGGCAATGCTATTTATTTCAACCTTTGGAGGCTTAGCGAAAAATCATCAAGTGGCGGTCGGACAGTTGCAACGCAAGGTACTGACAAGCGTTTGGATGCAGTTAGTTATTGGAAGACGCATTGGGAAAAGAAAATTGGTTCTTCTCAGGACCAGCATTTTATGGAAAGAAAGAGTTAATTGCGAAAATGGATTGTTTCGGCGGCATCGGGTTTAGCGTGGTAGCTTGGTTGCTGTTAGTGATTCCATCCGTTCAAATTAATTGCATCATCTCCCTTCGCCGCGCTATCAAATTTGCTAGTTACGATTGAGTTTTGCACTTTGAAGAAAGTTCATATCGGATTGTCGGATCAACCTTCTTTTGTATAAAGACCTTTTTGGAGGACACCATCCTCAAAAATGGCCGAAATAAAGGAGAAATAAGCAGAATCAGAAGTGGCGTGAAACCAAACACAAATATATTTATTTGCAACGTTTGGTTTTCGCCCGCGATGTAAGCGTACGTGGCAAAGTAAGGATTCCCAAGCAACACCTCTTGTTTCTCAGTGAGTAACAACAACTGTGGTGTGACTTACTAAAGGTCTGACTTATGCACAACGCGTCGTATTTGGAACTCCTTTGTGACACAAAAAGCGCAAGAGGTGGAGCCCATTTGCAACATCTTGCGGCTACAATGAAAATAAAAACACAAAAACCAACCGGGAATCGAACCATGGACCTTGAGATTTGCAACCTTCTACTATAACCATCACACCAACAATTCTATTTGGAGATTCTGCTACAATTGCACTACATAAACAACAAAGTCATTTGTATTTTCATTGTACTTTATACGGAACATGCAAGGAACTGTCAAAAATAAAATACTGCTCAGCTGAGCTCAAAGTGTTTTGCAACATCAGAAACATTGTCGTAACAGCAATGAACCGAAGTGTTATTAATTCTGCAACTAATCTGTTCTGTTTCTGATATGAAACTCATTGAATTTTAAACCACCCAAGAAGTCAGATGGGTAGAATATTGTGACGCCACTTAAACGGAAAGTACGAAGAACGCCTCCACGTACGGAGCTAAAGTTTCATTGAATACTATCATTCGTTGGGATAATGTTTTCAGCCCTTTCAATCTTAGCTGTACCTCAATTCAAAGATTATTATCCGCAGAAAAATAATTAGTCGGTTTAAAGCTACTTTTTAAAGATCAACCGCCGGAACCACATGTACCGGTTTAACAAAGCCTCCATCCTCCCAATATTTCAATGCGGGGCTCTTTGGTCAATTGCTGGTGCTTATGGTATTCATCACAAATGCTACTGGAACGGTCTGTTGGATCTCTTCGAAACGTCCCGAGATTTCAACCATTAACATATTTATTTTAACGTGTTGAGAAAGAACTTCTGGCTAACAATCATCTATTCGTCGCTTGTCACCGTTCTAGCAAGTGCCGTTTCCGTAGGTTTTGACTGGTCGCGTCCAGAAGAGATTTTCTATCTCTTGAAACTAGAAATACTACAATAAGAGATCGGCGAAGACGCCATCTTGTTTCCAATCGAACCGTCAAAAGCGATTCCAAGTCGACTTGTTTACATTTTGCTTCCATAAAAAGCAAAAAGTTCAAGTGATGCCAGTATTATTTTGACGTTTCATGCATTTTAATACGTTGCCATTTCGACAGTTTTTCACTCTGCCGGTCTCTGGTTATTGGGTTGCTACTCGAAACCAAATTGAAACCAACTGACGATGTTTTAGTTATGATTGACAAAGGTGACAGGTAATACAGGTAACTGAATCTGAGACTACTGCGTTGACGGGTCACAATTTGTTTTATTTAATTGCTTCATTTGAGTGATTTTACTAATCTTTAAGAGTTGTTCATCATTGGACGGTGTGTTGCCCCAAATGGCCGGAACACGGAATCACACACTGAAAGTAACTTACTCAAACCCAACAGACGGGTCAAAATCGGAGAAGCATAGTAGGGTCAAAGGTAAAGTAATTTTCGGCAACAGTTTTTTTTGCGTTGTTATAAACTGCATATTTTCAACACTGGACTAGTGAAAAATGCTAGCTTTATATGTAGGACAACAACATTCCGAGGTCTTCATAATTTGACCTCTCAAATCTAACCAAACAATATCACCAAAAATATTATATCGACTTCATTTATTCCTTTTTTTGATGATCTATGGAAGCTCTCAGCAATTTCCATGAAAACACAGAAGTTAAAAACATTATGAATGAATCTAAATTATCTAAAAAATAAAAAAAACAATGATTTCATGATTTTTTTTTTGCATTTCATATTTTTTTAACTTTAAATTATTGTTATCAATAACTTAAATGTTTTCAAAACTATCGTAAGAAATCACAATTCTTGCTACTAACAGCTACTAACTTACTTTATTCTTCTCCGCGTCATCCTCGATGTTGGACATCGTCGGAGCCGACTACAATGGCGGATTAAACTTACCATCATCGCATCCAGATAGCTACTGCTACTCTGCCGCATCGCACAAACCAGCGAATATGCTGGAAAATGGATTATTGTTATTTTTATTCCACAGAATATAAATAAAATAACATTACGCTTACTCATACCGTCATACCGGGTCGGGGGATTCACAGCTTCCACAGTAGCAGCCAGCAGCTGAGCATTTTGTTCCTGCACACAATCCCCCACGATAAGATCCTTTCGCCACACAACAGAGCAGACCCTTCTCCTGTTTGTTGAATGCCAGCGGATCCGACGACGACGACGACGTCACCACACGAACGGGAGGGGGAAACAGGCAGAAACATTTATATAAACAAAAAGTTGGTCCGAAAAAATACACTCGCTTGGGAATATCTATTTACAAAGCACTTGAGTTGAAATGCCAAGTTTCATCAACAAACTAATATAGCAAGAAAGGAACCAGAAATAATGTTACCGATGCTTCGGCGATTCGAAGCAGCAGACACGGATACTCGGTCGCAGCGGGGTCGAGCCTGAGTCCGTCCCATCAGGTATGGGACACACACGGGCAGCCATATTGATTGGTATTGGTTGGCTAGTTGGTCCAGATATGGTCGTCGCTGCCAGAAACACCTTCAACGTCATTAAGTGCTACTACTGAAAACGAAACAGTGGCAACTTACTTAGTTTTGCTTGGATTCACGTGATTTCGCGCCACATGGTGGCCAGTGTGCTGCGTCGGAATGTGCAAAATCTTAAGTGTAATTGACTTCCGCGCGCGGTTCTTGTGTTTAGATGCGTGCTGAACCTTGTCCTTGACCTAGACTGTTTGTTTGAAGTGTTCTACACAGAGAAAAGGATTGTTGAATGGTTTTTACGTTTTTCATATATACTAAATCTGCAGTAAAAACGAAACCAAATCTATTTTTTCAATTTTTTTCGGGGGTGGAATTGTGAACATTCTTAAGCTATACATATGAGATAAGCGACACATTATTTGTCAGAGCCGCCTGATAATTCAGTTATTTATATTCGCCATTTTAACCATTTAACTTAATGCAGATTGAAGCAAAAACATGACAAATTTAATAAACATAATGGTTAATTTGTCGCTTGACCTATCTTTTTTGTGTCTTTACAGGTTTACGAGCTGGAGCGGAGATTTAAACAACAAAAGTACCTGTCTGCGCCCGAACGGGAACACTTAGCCAGTTTAATAAGCCTCACCCCAACGCAAGTAAGTTTAAAAGATGATTATTACTTCTGTTCTTCAACTATCGATGGGAGATAAATTTATACAAAGCGCTAGACGTGGACCAGGGATTGAATCTAGAGAAAAATGTGAAAATCTCTGACTTTTCATCTCTGTATCACAGCTGTGTGAAAAAAAATATCGCCACCAATGACAAAAAGTGAGAATGAAGTGTTTTACCATAGTTTGTCAGTGGGGCTGCTTCTCAGATTCTGTTTTGTTTTCGCACTTGTATGGTTCAGGTTCAATAAAAACGGAAACATAAACTTGCTTTCAAGGCAAGCTGTGATTGAGAGAAGTCTATGCCCCTCAGTTTTCTTCGTTTATTACTAATTAGGAGCTAATTTTGTAGTCCTCGACCGCAGGTAATCCTCATGAGAGACGCTATCAATTACCCATTTGATTACGCAAACTTAAGTTCTTTTGCATTACTATTAAGGGAACATCCACAAATTACGTAACGCTTAGAGGGGGGAGGGGGGGTTGTCCGAAGTGTGACAATCCATACAAAAATTTTCAATGATTCATACAAAAAGTGTGACATAGGGGGGAGGGGGGTTGAAAATGGTCAATTTTTGCGTTACGTAATTAATGGATCTTCCCTAAATCTTATTCAATTTATCGTACACAGCATTGAATGATTAGTAAGCAGTACTGGTTTAAATATTTAAAGAATTATTTTCCATTAGTATCCTACCGTTGTTCATAGAATCGACTTGACCATTAATGTGCAGCCAAGACATGCCAAAGAGCCACTTTTAATTCAAACTCGCGCGTTCAGGGCACCCTTCATCCAAACCCATCACGCGTTCAAGCTTATTGTGCAAATTAGCGATGCTATAATTTA
The DNA here is from genome assembly GCF_024139115.2 of Armigeres subalbatus. Lineage (NCBI taxonomy): Eukaryota > Metazoa > Arthropoda > Insecta > Diptera > Culicidae > Armigeres > Armigeres subalbatus. The sequence goes on along the minus strand of NC_085139.1, from coordinate 108,253,379 downwards.
TTTGACAGCTCATTTGAGCGGTGACATACGCCCCGGTTCCACGTTCAGTGACGGACGCTATCCCTGATTCTATTCATCAGAAAAGGCGGAACCCCGCCACCACCGCTACGATGCTGATGTATAATAGCCGACAACTAACCGACAAATAAAGCCAAACAAAACAAACAATAGCCGAACCATCGCCCACCCAACGACAACAAAGATAATCACTCCCCCATTCCTCCCGCGCTGTTTAGATACCGCAAGCACGATACGGAACCAGACTATTAGAATCGATTAAAACGCATTCATGAGAGCGCGCGCGGGTATCGCTTGTCAACGCCAGCCCTGTGCGCCAGGGCGGGTTAGGAAAATAATTACGCTCGCGGCTATCGTCTGTCGTCACTCTCGGCCCGATTTAGTGCGACATCGTCGTCGTGGTTTTATTTACGGGTGCGAACGTTCAAATATTGCACGCGTTATTATTTCCAACAATGGAAGGATAACTGTCAAACCCACCTCCTCCGCCCGCCGTCGTTGGTTCGTTGCCAGTCGCTTAGGGTTTTCCGTGGACTTTTTCCCTGAACTTCCGTGGCGTGTGGGAAAGTAAGGGAAGTTGGGGAAATTTACTGTTGGCCATAGCATTCTCCTTTTTTTTGTTTAATTGAACCTGGGTATAGATTCAACTTTAATTTCTAATACGACATTGACTTAACTTTAAATTATTTAATTTAAAATTTCACGATTGTTATCATTTCATCATTTCAAAGGAAGCCTACTTCCCTTACATTCCATTTCCACAGTTTTCCTTCTTGAAATTCAACAGTTTTGACAAACTGAATAGAGCGAAAATCAACACAAACCTACACGTGCCCACGTGTGATTGTTATGTCGTTTATCCAAGATAGCATCTGTTGTTGTTGTTGTTGCTGCTGCCGTTGGTATGTTAGGATTGCTAAAGTTTGTGGGGAGGTTTATAGGAAAATAACATACGGTCCTGTTTGACATCGAGCATGTCCGCGTCAAATTTTCGTGCGAACGGTATCGCCATTATACCACGGATGCGACATTCCACAAATTTTCTCGAATTGAAAGTCGAACGGACGAGAATATGAAGGTCGATTCCACCCGAATGGGGTTAAAAGTGATGAGAAACGACGATACAGACGCTTCGGAAAATTTAAATTGGAAAACGGTTTCGGTGAATCGGATTTGAATGGGACAATAAAAGGGACGGAAACGGAAATCATAATATAGGTAGCAAGTGAGTGTGAGTGGAAATATTGTTTGGGAAGGGATGAAGTAAAGACGTAAGAAAGAGAACTGTAAATATGGAATGGAAGGATTATGAATCAATTTCCTAGGACTTATAAATACGTGTATCCAAATATGATTCACCAAAATTGATATCAATTGAGTTTTCTTATTCAAAAAAATCCAACGATTTCGCAGGGGGTTTTATTGGCGAAGAGTTAGGCGTTTGGTAACTGCACCACATTCTGTGGCACCCCCCACAAAAACAAGACGTTGTGACATAAGCTAAATAAAAAAGTGTGGTGCATTATGAATCGTAGCGTCTTGCTAGAATATTATCAATTAAGTGATGGCACCATTTGGAAGTTTCTGACCGAATACAGTTTTTGAATAGTGACAATTTTGCCGTCGGCAAATTGGAACGCTAGCCCAACTTAGTGGTGTCATGTCGGAAACTAATTTTTTTCAAACAGCTTCAACCAGCTTTGGTGGAAGTTTTGCCGTATGTGCTGGGAAAGAATTAAGTTTATTTCCATTATTATTTGTATTTTTTTTCAAGTTGAATAGTGATACTCCGCACGAGTTTAACGACCTTTGATTATGTCGTGCGAAGTTAATTTGGGATCGATATGAGTGTTGACGCCCTGATAATTACATTACAAAAAAGTTTAACCGTCGATTATAAAAGACACGATCCCCATCTTCGACCAGAGGTTGCAAAGACTGAATACTTAATACCTAGCATTATCCAACGGACAGCACATTTACACAATACCCAGTGGACTAGTGGATAATTTTCCGCATTACGAAAATGTTTCTCCTTACTTGGGCGAGAATAGAACCCACGCTTCAAAGCACACAAATACGTCCAAACGATTTTCGCCGCAATACGTATGGCCACAAAGCCCACATAAAAATGACAAATGGATGAAAAAGTGTTTCGTGCATCGTTAATATTACTATAGCGTGGTGGTTGATGTACAGTAGCCGTTCGATAACTGCAAAATGTTTACTTTTCAGTTAACGAATGCCGCTCGATAACTATTAACTGCAACGCATTCTAGACGTCAAACGGTTGTCAATCGAGGTCAGATGCAATAAAAGTGCATCCAAATGTGCAACGCAATGCAGCTGTCATTGAGTTTGACATCAGTTTGAAGTTTAGCGGTCCGATAACTGCAAAACTGTTGCAACTATCGAATTGCAGTTAAAAAGCATTGCAGTTAAATGACTTGCAGTTATCGAACGTCTACTGTATTCAACACAAACCAATCAGAAATTTTGCCGAATGCCACTAGGCCGAATAATACGTGACGCTGGCAGTCATCTAGCCGAATTCCATTTGGAAGAAAATGTCGTTCGGCTACACTGGTCATTTGTACGAGTATGACGTTTTACTGAAATTGACATTTGACAGAAAGGACCAGTCGGCCGAAACAGTCGTCCATTCGATTAGGTCATTTGGCCGAAAATGAGAAGTAAGAAGTAAGAAGTAAGAAATGAGAAGTAAGACGTCTCACTTCTTACTACCCCTGACAGAAAAGGAGTGCAAAGTGGTGTGTTTGAGTATTTGAAAGATGGCTTAGGCCCATCTTTGACGATGTGCAGAAGTACGAAGTAACTAGTGAAAAGTAAGAAGTGAGATGTGAGACGTCGCACTTATCACTCGTCATAGTGAGAAGTGAATAAAGTAAATGAAATGAATTTAGCGCGTTTGGCTGTATTTGAGGTTTGCACGACGGTTCGATAGAAAGGAAAGTGAGTAGAATATTTTAAATGCGTTTAATTATATCCCATCCTGTAGATCACATCGCTTAAGGAAGTGAATCCCGATAAATTATCCTTTGCAAGTAACACAATGTCCTATCCCAAGACAATCGTATAGATGCAGAGGTATACTCGGTATCTAGTAGCAACGGGAGTCGAACTAACTGTAAGGACGTGGCCGGCACTGTTGGCTGAAAATGTTCAGCAAACAACACTTCCAACCTGTTCGGCCAAACGATCGGTTCCATCAAACAATATTTTCGTTCACGCTATGTGACCAATTCGGCCCTTTCTGCCAAACGACCTTTTCGTCCAAATAGCTTAAGTATTCTCCAAAACGACTATTTCCACCAAATGACCTGTTCGGTAAAACGACATTTTCGACCAAATAACCAGTTCGGTCGAACGGAGACGCGTTCTTCAACAGTTTGCAGTAGCCATCGAGCAAGTAAGTACAGTGCGTGTTTTAGACGTCGCGAAGTAGACACGCGTTGCTTTCCCGCCTTTGTATCATTATGCATATGGCGTCGTTCAAAAGAAAAAATAAGTCGTTTATCAAGTCGATTACCAATAGATTTCCCTCCCAATTAAAATTCTATTCCTATCCAGATTCCTCGGTCTCTTGTAGCAATGAGCGTCGAACTAATTTCCCTCCCCTTATCCTAATCGACTGTGAGGACGTGGCTGGCATCGATATTGGTGTTGAATTAAAGAAACTCCGAAGCATGTACAGTGCGAATAGCTTTCTATTCCCGAGAAAACTACGATGTGTACTAGGGTGGCTCAAAAAACACTTTTTCAAATTTTTTGATGGGCCGCCCTCTTATTCGGTTCTATTTGATACCCTGATGCTCTGGACAAAATTTCAGCCCAATCGGTCAACGTTTGGGCGGTGCTAAACTCGTTGGAAGTTTATATGGAAAAATGTATGCAGAAACATCCAAAAACAGTGATTTGCAGTTGGAACGCACAATTTACGATCAAGAACCATGATACTCATTCAGTTCTAGTAGAATTAAATACAGAATGTTATGCTGAAAACCGCGAGAAGATTAGAGTTTATTACGCAAAGATATTAGCATTTTACTGGAGTGATGTAGGGGTGAATTTATTTCTTTTCAAAGGTAAAAGAAACGAAATTTGCTTAAACCCCACTTCAGAGAAATGCTAATAACTAAGCCGGGCAAACTCTAATCTTCTCGCGGTTTTCTGCATAACATTCTGTATTAAATTCTCCAAGATCTGAATGAGTATCATAGTTCTTCATCGTAATTTGTGTAGTCCAGCTGCAATTTAGTGTATTTGGTTGTTTCTGCATACATTTTTGCATATAAACTTCCAACGAGTTTAGCACCGCCCAAACGTTGACCGATTTGGCTGAAATTTTGTCAAGAGCATCAGGGCATCAAATAGAGCCGAATAAGAGGGCGGCCCATCGAAAAAAATTTAAAAGGGTTTTTCCCATACTAATTTGAGCCACCCTACTGTACAGTCAATCAAGCTAAGCAAACGAACGACATTTTCGGCCGTTTGTCCATTTCGGCCATATGTCATTTTCCAAAAACCTAAAATAAAGCTCGTGAGGGAATGAGCGGGCACTTGCGTCATTAGTAACAATTAGTTATTGTCCTCTTTGAATTTACGCATCAGCCCGGTATAACTTGGCATGAACCTCTGAATTCCATTATGAAAAAAAATGTGCTATTTGCTACTCTTGACCTTTGACCATGACCTTTGACTTGACCATGGAACTTGTATATATTCCACAGAAAATTTTATGTCTCCAAATAAATCCTGACACCAAATTTGCCAATCTACTTCAAATTTATGAAATACTTCGGTCCCCTATCACCATAGGCGTAACTAGGGGGGGCCTAGGTCTCGGTCTAGGGGGGGGCATGGCACCAGCTGGTGGGATGTAATTTTCAAAGGCGATTTAAAGCACTGTGCGCATGGATTGCAATAGAAATTGTTTGACTAAGTTTATCGCTCATTCGTCCTAGAACTAACATAAAAAAAATCGCGAATAATACAATTGATTTCCAATGATGCTGTGATTGCTTCAAAACGCTGTGTCTGTGTCAACTTGTCTTCTCCATGTTACTAAATGTGGATAAGTGTGTTATCTAAGATTCAAGAATCTTCTTCGAATTATCTATAAATGAAATTTGATATGAGTATATTTCTGAAAGTTTTCAAGCATTTCCATGATTACTTAATGCATAAAGATCTCGATTTTGTTTTAAACTTGAAATTTTTGAAACTCTTAAGATGTTGAATAAATTCCACGAAATTTTGTCATAATCAATATAAGTATTCATGCAATTCCAAAATGTATGCTATGTGCTGAAATAGTTAAGTACCGATGAACACAAATTTGGAATCCTAAAGTGTTTTTTATGAGTCATAAATTCCATGAGTCATAAAATTATGAGTCATAAATCCAATTCCAGAATAACATAGGGTTTAATACTTTCAATGGAATGCGTTTTTGATTTTTCTGTCATTGTAACAAAGATTCTTAAGTTTTATAATTTTATATCTTTCTGTGCCAGAATTATATAGCGAGAGCAAAACGCAGCTGGAATTTGATCAGCTGTTTTGCGGCATACCTTGCGATTAACTCGAAGATTTTCGAAAGAATGGTCGTTCGAAATTTCATTGACCGGATTTGTGTACATGTGCTCATTTTGATGTAGTTGCTTCAGTTTTTTTGAAGCGGATGGTAGTTTAATAGAACAGAAATATTTATATCTTAATACAATTATGTTTTTATGTTTCTGCGACCAGGATACTACTCAAACAAATGCAGAACAAATTTATTATTTTAAGCTAGCAACTGAATTAGAAGCGGCATTGATTTTAGCTTGAAAATCGAGAAAATGTTCCCGGGGGTCCAACTTAAATATTTCGATGCTTTGCTGAACAAATGGTCATAGATGTGATAACGCAACAAAAAATATGTTTATAGAATTCATAATCAAAATTAAGAAATATGTAAGAAATATGTAAATGAAATTAAAACTGACTAAGTTGGAATTACTTTTCAAAATTTTCTGGGGGGGGGGCACAAGTAGGTCTCGAGGGGGCCAGCCCCCCCCCCCGGCCCCCCCTTATCTACGCCAATGCCTATCACATCAACACCTCCTCCCCGCTGGCCACCGCTCAAACCAAAACCCAAATACCCATGAAGAGTCAATATGTTTGCCAAATTTTTCGTGTGAGATGAAGAATTCAGCTAGGAAATTTGACTTTATACTTATCTGACGAATGCAATCCATATCCAGCATGGCTCTTCACTTCCGCTGATCACTATCCAACAAAAGTGAAAATTTTTTTCGCTCCCTTCAGCCATTTTCAATGTACTCAATAGATTTTTTTACGCTGAATTCGGTTTGGCTTTTTACTTTGAAAATAAAATTTGAATTTCATAGAAATGACCATGTAGAATGCATATGGTCACATGGATTTTTTTGGCACATACATGTATTGTGGAAAAAGGAATTTAATTCACAAAAGTACGTATTTTCATAAAAATTTGGTTTTTCTGTTCTGCAAAACTGAATTTCGGCTTCTCACTTTTAGAATAAAATTTGCATTTCATAGAATGGGCCATCTAGAAGGCATATGGCTTGTTGGATTTTATTTGGCACGTATATTTGTTGTGAAAAACGGAATCAAATTCACAAAAGTACGTACTTTCATAGAAATTTGGTTTCTCTGCACTGCAAAGCTGATTGTCAGCATCTCACTTTGTGAACCAAGTTTGAATTCCATAGAATGCAGAATGCATATGAGTTGTACAAAGTACAATTTATCAACCCATACGCATTAAAAGCCGAAATTTTGCTTTGCAGAGCAGAGAAACCAAATTTATATAAAAAGACGTAATTTTGTGAATTAAATTCCGTTTTCCAACACATCATATGCATTCTGTGAAGCCAATTCTATGAAATTCAAACTTCATTCTCAAAGTAAAAAAAAATCATCTTAGCAGAACAGAAGAACCAAATTTCTATGAAAATACGTACTTTTGTGAATTAAATTCCGTTTTTAACAACAAATGTACATTCTAAAAAAAATTCAACAACCCATATGCATTATGCAATCCCCATGCAATGGAATGCAATCTTTATTTTCAAAGTGAAAACCAAAATTCTGCTTTGCAGAGAAGAGAAATAAAATTTCTATAAAAAATACGTACTATGTATTGTGAAATAAATTCCGTTTTTCATAACAAATGAACGTGTCAAATAAAACTCAACAACTTATTTCGATCATGTACGATATCTTCTATGTAACTCAAACCTCATTCTCAAAGTTAGAAGCCGAAAACCAGCTTTTCAGAACCGGAAACGAAGTTTCCATGAAAATGCGTAGTTTTGTGAATTAAAACCCGTTTTTCTCAAAAACTGGATGTGTTACCAAAAATCTGAATACATGACCGACTTCAGCAAAGAAAAATCTTTTAGGTACACTGAAATGGTAGAAGGAAGTAAAACACTGTTGACTAGGGTGATCGGAGCGGAGTGAGCGCTCCAGTGTTGTATAAAAACAATGAACGTTGGAGTGATTCATGTAGAAGGATCGGATCATAAATATTTTTCTTTGCGGGAAATGCCTTGACTAACCGGGTCCTTGTACTGTATTCGCTTCTAATTGCACGTGAGAGATTTAAGTAAGTCAACACCTCAGCGTGTCAATCGACGTGTACCAAGCCATGACTCGGCCTCTTCTTGTCAGATCTTTCATACCATTTCGCTACGGCCATTTGAGGTCACACATTTTGGCGATCCTGCCAGACTATTTTTTGGATCCTGACGCCGATTTCAAAAGGCGAGTTAAATTCAAATGGTTAATGTGCGAAGAATAAGATATTTAATGGTTTAAAAAAAATTACAAGGCAAGATGGTTTGTATTGCTACAAAGCGCATCTGAAAGACCGCAGGAAAATGGATTGTGGTTTGAAAAATTGCAAAGCGCGTCTGGACGACCGCTGGAGAATGGATCGTGGTTTAGAAAATCAAAAAGCGCGTCGGGACGACCGCTGGAAAATGGATTGTGATTTGGAATACCACAGGGCGCGTCTGGGACTACCCAAGGTGAATCTTAGCAGCATTGATCTTGGTTAAAATAAATTTAGTTTGAAATTTACACACTTGGTGACTTCAGGGTGCCTGAGAGTACCGGTTAAGTTAGTTCTAACGAAATCTGAGAGATATTGAGAGCATACACAAAGTTGATTGGAAGGCAAGATATATTATCTTATCCTTTAAGGCCCACGGGGTCATATATGTAGAACAAAAACGGATGTAGTTTTCTGCATCATCGCCTGCTTCATGATGACAGCATACACAAGAAACCAATTTCGAACGTACCATCAGAGTTCTCAAACGTAAATACTCATCACGGTTTGGGAGGAGTACTTCTCAAGTACGTTCGTATCACAGTGCATGGAAAAGGGAAACCAATATCGACGTTCGCCTTCCTTGACACAGGATCAACTTCAACGCTGATGGAGCACAGTTTGTGGGAGGAACTAAAATTCGATGGCGAGGAAGCCCCACTATGTATATCATGGATTGGTGAACGCTAGTGCCGAAATGCCGGAGCACATCTATCTCCAAAGTACACACAGTGCAGTGCCTGGATCTTCCTGCACAAACTGTGTCTGCAATGGATCTAGCAAACGTTATCAACACTTGTCGAATCTACCAATAGAGTCCTACATCACAGTGAAACCTCGATTACTCTTGTGTGTTGACAGCTTTCGATTGGAGCACCCACTTGATTCTATGGAGGGCAACGATAATTAGCCGATTGCGGCGCTAACACGATTGGGTTGGGTGATCTACGGAAATTGCTCTTCGACAGAGGAAAATATGTTTGAGAGAGAGGTTTCGTATGGCCACGAAATAAGCGAATGTAAGTGATTACCCTCTCTTGCGAAGTGTTATTACTCCACGGATAATTTCGAAGACCTATTTCCTGGCCAGCCACTTATGTCAACAAATTGTGAACGAGCCTTGGAAATGATGCAAACAAATACTATGCATAAGAGTAGAAGACGAGAGACCGGTCTACTGTACCGCTGCGAAGATGTATGGTTGTCGAAGGGTAAATCCATAACCCTAAAGCGACACGACTGTTGGGACAAACGCATGAGTCGGTGAAGGAATTGCAGGAGGAAGCTCTGGGATTTCAAGCAAAAGGATACATCCGAAGACTGTCAACGCAGAGAGATGCAACGCATTCCGGAGATTCATGTTCTCCAATTATCCTTCCAGGTGTGTGAATTCTAGTAAACGCGGAAAGATGCATATTTTTTGGGATGAGCAAGTTCCCAGTGAATCTCATTCTACATACGTGATAAGAGCGATGGTCCCTATGCTCCCTGCTACTTCCTAAGTAGAAAAAATACAGTTTACGCTGAACGATTCAGAAATCAATTCCAGGATTCATGCTGCAAAACCGAACCTCAACTAGTGGCGTGACGATTGTGCCTCACTGTGCTCTATAAGCTGGAGATTGTCTCTATCACTCTTTGCTATCAAACAATAATTACGTCGCCTGCCAATATCAACGTGCATGTTTCGAGGACACCCACCGACGAAGCTTTTCGGAAAAATCTGATGGAGAAGGAAGTTATTATTTATTTACTCCCCCTCACCTATGTTCCAATTGATCATACACGAAGCCCTAAAGTTCAATCATTTGCTGTTGGAATCTTGCGTTACACATTCAACTCATTTTACAGTATTCGGTAAATTTTACCGAAATCTCAACAGCAGTTCTGTTCGGTAATTATTTTACAGATTTTTTGTAATTTTTTCCATTGTTCAACTGTCAAAATAACCGAAAATCAGTAAAATTATTTACCGAACAGTTCTGTTGTTGAGATTTCGGTAAAATTTTACCGAATTCGGTGATTTAATCTAAGTGTGTAGTATAAAGCTCTTAGAACCCTATGATGTTAGCCCCGCTACGGCTTGTTTACGCCATTTCAAATTTTATTACAAACTTTCGCCAACACCTTCAGGAAACGACAACTGCATGAGCGTCTGTCATTGATCAACTACCGCACAACGTGGCACTATTGTTTGTATTTCATCAGACTCCTGTACGAAGGGCCAAAAATGGGTGGGGTAGTTCCATAAACAAAGACACTTCTCCTTCCAGAAGAAAGTTTGTACATACAATAATATAATCTAGCCCTCGTTTCCCAAATTGACCCAATAGATGGGGAGAAGAGTTCGCCCTTTATCCTCGCGATGGTAACAATAGGAAGTTGGCGATTCCACTCTTCCTATCCAAATCGCTTCAATTTGGTGCCCTGATGGTTTTTTTGTGGTTTAAATCATATAGTTTCAATATAATTTGGTAAACATATATAATAAAATTTTCTCACCAAATTCAAATTCCATGTCCTGGATGAAAAAGGACCTTTGTTCAATGCCAGCTGGTTTTAGATTCATGCCTTCACAGATAGAAAACCAATAGCTCTTCAAGAAATGATCTGAATCAAAATATTAATGTAGAGTAGTCCCTAAAGTGTAACATAAAATATGCAACAGACAGATATCACTAAATTACCGCATAGGATCGCTTTCCGGATTGAACGGGACTGTCAAGATACTAACCGTGAGTATTTAGATGAGACAAATTCTGATCGAATCATAATTTAAACATAGAGCACGATGTATTGAAATGACTATTAATAAAACCCACAGGGAAAATTTAACGCATCCTAGTGTGAATTAAAGATTGTTCAAATTTGCGGAAGTACTAGTACTAAATAAGTTCTGATTGTTGCCAGTTTGGGAACAGTTGCTATTTTTTAATCTTCTAATTTGAAATTCTGTTCAACACATCATTCAAAATTCAAGCGCTATAGGGCACTGCACGGAAACATCTCTTTCTCTTTCGTTCCTCATTAATTTTGACGTTTACTGGCCTTGTTGTTTTCTAATTTCTTTGCAGCGAGAAAGAGACAAAGCAGTCCGTGCAGTGCCCTATAATAGGTGTTAAAATAGAAGTTACACAATGTCAATATAAATAAAATGACGTTCAAATTGTGTTACCAAATTGTGGTGTCGCCGATATTATTTAAATTATTCACTTTTCGTACACACTTCACTCATTTCACAGTATTCGATAAATTTTACTGAAATCTCAACAGCAGATCTGTTCAGTAATTATTTAACTGTCAAAATCGCCGAAAATCAGTGAAATTATTTAACGAACAGTTCTGCTGTTGAGATTTCGGTAAAATTTTACCGAATTCGGCGATTTATTTTAAGTGTGTATATCTGTAAAAGGATGAGTAGCTATGAGACGGCATTGGATGTAATTAAGGGTATGCGATAACACACTTTTTCCTAACGAAACGAAACGAAACGATATTTAAAATGTCTATGTTGATTCGGATCGAAACGAAACGAAATAAAGATTTCTTTCGAGACTTCGAAACGATACGAAATCAAGGTTCAATTAATTCGAAATTTTTCGAAACGAAACGAAATTTCATTTTTTTTCCGCGGAATTTTTATTAAATTAGTTTTACATTATGTACGCAATTCTACGAATAACTGTTTTGCGACCAAAAAAGTTACAATAACAGAAAAGACAATCTGTGATAAATCGCCATATTCTCGCCGTATATACCATTGGCGATAAGACAATACCCCAGCGTTTGTGCTGCTTCAAAGGAATTCATCGTGGAGCGTGTGCTCCCGAATCTGCTCAATTTTATATCAGTAAGTGAGGGGAGATCCCCCAGTGGCGGACACATGAGCCATTTAACGAAAATCTTACCAACTATACAGATTATGTTAACTGGTATACCGTATACACAAAATATGATCATTGATGAATCATACAAACTATACATGAGCATTTGAACACGTTTTTCGACAATGTATTTGATTGATGAGCTTTGGTGGAAAATTTCACCTTTCAGAAAAGCGTACCCTAGTACCGGACACTTTTGCATCATGTTCAAATATAACGAAGTTGCTATTATATGAGTAGAAACATCATTTAGAATAGCAATATTTTTCACTTGCTTTGAGTTGTGGATATTAAAATGTGTTAATAGAGCTTATTCGACTCTCCAGCTAAATTTATTACTTCCTACTCCAAATTCTCACTTTTTTTTAATGCCATCTTCAAATTTTTGTTCTACTTATTTCTGTGGCTTCCTGATACTTTAGTAAGTTTAACAAAACTGGTGTGAAAATGACTATTTGCTTACATAAGAATCTCACTGTCTGGACAGCTGCCGGATAGACGAAACTGACTTTGCACCACAATTACATAACATATCTAACAAATCATGATCGTTATTCAAAATATGGCTGATATTGACCATCTCTACATGATTAGAATTCTTCCGATCGAATTTGATCTTGTTGATTCAAACCTTCTAAAGAAAGGTAGGTAATACGAGGAAATTTTGACAATTTTTTTCAAATCCTAAATTTTGAACAAAGCTTTCAACCTAAAGATCAAATTTTTCCTACAGGTAAAGGACTTTGAAAAAGCTATCCTTTGCACTACATTAGATGGTGGAAGGACCTCTGCAAGTATCGTTTTGAGAAGTGTCCGGTGTTGGGAGGTGTCCGGCGCTGGGGGATCTCCCCCTATATAAAAAAAGAAGTTGTGGGATTTTTCATATACAGATTCAAATTTCGTTTAAAACCGTTATTAACCTACCTCAAGCTCCATGGGGGATCGGTCACCCGGCAGCGGTAGAGTTACTACATTGAGTGATAACACGAATGTCGAAGTTGAAGAGGACTAGAGGATGATAACTGTCAGGTAGATATGAGTCAGCAGAATATGATAGATAAAAAGGTATTCGCCAAAACACAAAGTTATTGTTGGTACTCGCAATTGGATAATTCCAGATAATTACATTGAAATATATAAGCTGTTGCATTAGAATATTAGATACGGAAACGTAAGTTCCTTTCAACTATGTATCGCCAATTTGTATTACAAATGAATTTTGTGAAATGAAATTGTAGGTAGATCGATAAAATTGTAATGCTGTAAAAGTTGGTGACTGAGTCGGTAGATACACCAGAATTTGATTACCGTTAACAGTAAGTACATGATTATAAATTTATCACTATGAGTTTAGTGAAGCTAATTAAGGTATATAAATTATTAGGACCATACCCGATTACATTAGTTATCGACCAGAAGTAGAGGAGATAATTAGGGTCACCGGAATTGTAAGTCAGACTCATCTACAACAATATGCACATATGTAACATGATTTATGTATGTTCCAGCTTTAAAACGTACAAAATACACAACACTGAACTGCTGAAAGATCCGTGATTTCTTAATCCTACTTCGACGTGATAACACCTTAGTTCACTTAAGAATTATGTAATTATGCTGAAGCATACTTCATATTGTCTTGTCAGCGTGGACTAAGTACTGACCTAGTACTGACTTAGTCAAAATTAGAAAATGAATGCTTAGATTTATTTTTTACTATCCCGGCAGACGTTGTCCTGCATAGTAGGCGAAAATGCGCGTTGTGTACTTCCCCAATGCGTTTTTTTCTATACAAATCATAATTTTAGTTTTTCACCATTTTCTCAACTTTTCCCGGGATTTTCGCATGAGAAAATATGATATAAACCCGTCGGAAACGATAACCAACATACTTGCTGAAGGAATGATGAAAATCCATCCAGCTGTTTTCGAGTTATGCGGATACGAACACAGACCATTTCATTTTTATATATAAGAAAGAAGATTTAGTGGGATACTCAATTATGTATCCACCTCTGCCAGGCGTATACGCAGATAGAGAATTGATATTACTAGACCAACATTTGAAAAGATCGTATCAGCCAAAATATATTCCTTCTTATTCTTCGTCTACATATACTGTATATATAGAATACATTTGCTCACTAAAAGAATCCTGTGCACCTTTCTAAAATGCACGAATATATGTATTACCGATTGAAATTCACAGACCCATAGTCTTATAATACAAGAAATTTTAATGATCTTTCAACCCGTTCTGGTTTTTTTTTTGAAGATTCCATGCGAAGATCTAGAAATGCCCACAAATCTGCAATGTTCCTTACATATTGTGCAAATAGTCAAAACGAGCTTATTAGCTTGATTAACTTACACATCGTAGTTGCTAATCATGATTGGCCGAGAAACCGCAAATATGCACAGCTCATCAATTAAATAATATTCTTGGGATACAAAAAAGTTATTCTTATTGTTATTGTTATTCTTATAAGTTATTGCTTCGAAGTTTGGAATAATGATGCTGGTCACGTGCTTATAGTCAATTATAATAATTATAACACTCATTGTTATAAGAGACCGAGGAATGCTTTGCATCTCCGTGAACGCTACGGGAAAGGAATAGTTATGGTTAGTTTAGAAGGTAATTCGTGTGAAACCCCTTGGTAAGCGACAAAATATTTATTGTAAACGAAGTTATTTTGAAAACAAGAAGACGAAAACTGTGTTTCAAATCAATCCATCACAAGATCAATGTAAACGAAGCACATAATCTACAATACGATCGATTCCGCACTAAATAATTATGTGCTCTACGATGCAGACCTAAGTTTTATCACTTTACGTTCTCCCACACTAGCTGGCGTGATCAGCATCAACACGATTGATTGCACACTGCACTGGTTAAACAAATTTCTACTACGCGAAGTAGATTTTTTTCACTTCGCGTTCTCCCGGACTAGCTGGTCCCATGACCAGCATACCGTATAAACTCATACTTCGGACGCCTTCAAACTTCGGACACTTGATTTTGTATGAAGAATATTTGAAATATTTCACTCGAAATCTTTCAACTTGCGTACTGAAAATTAACCTGATTAAAACGCATATTAACAATGTTTCGTCATAGTTAGCCATGTTATTTCTACACCATTGTTTACATTGAAAGCAAATATAACAGTTAAATGAAAATTAGTTATAAATATTTAATTCTAATGCTGTTTTAAAGCTGTCCGAAGTTTGATTCAAGTGTCCGAAATATGAATATAATGCAAGTAAGTGTCCGAAATAAGATTCTAAAAGAAGTCACACATGTGATTTAATTTGTGATTTTTTAAGTATTAAAAGCAATATACCAAGTCGGCAGTCAATGACTGAGGCCCTTGTGTTATGTATGAAGCAGAGCTCCGGCTGGAATAAGTTAACCAGGATGTTTTTGGACTGATTTCTTCTCATCAGGCTCTTAAGCGTCCGAAATATGAGTTCACACGGTACACACGATCGTTTCCGCATTCATATAGAAGAAAACTACATATGAATTTGTCGACTAAGAATGGGGTTATGTAGTAGGCGTTAATATGAATATTGTATAACCTAAAGTTTTGTAAACAACTTTACAATTTTGTTCAGCGGCGCAGCCAAAATTTTTGATACCGTCGTCGGGGGTGACAATGGGTCAAATGGGGGTGAGAATGGGTCACTATTTCAAGTACTTAGAATGCTTGTAGCATGGATTGAATGTATCTGAGGGGAAGAAGACTAAAATATAAGAAACCTTTTTGAACGAATTTGCTGTCCGATCTTCAGGCTGCTGGTGAGAGCGATGACCCATTCTTACCCCCCAGACCCATTGTCACCCCCGATGGCTATAAAGTATGGTTTAAGTTTAAATTTGTTTCGAAATTCCGCGGAATTCCGTTAAATTTCGTATAAAACTAGTTTTTTCTAGCGAAATTTTTGTAATTTTACGAAACGAAACGAAATCAAGAAATTAGATTTCGCCATGCTCAAATTCCGCGAAATTCCGCGGAATTTCGTTTCGAACCACCTGAAACGAAATTTTTCGAAATACCGCATATGCTTAGATGTAATGCCAGTAAAGATAGACATAATTTTATTATAACGATACACATTTCCTTCGTTTCAAATTGAATTTGTTCTCGGAACTAAAACGAATGGACGCAACCGACAACGAATCCACTGCCATGTCCAGATTGGGCAGACATGGTTGAAAATGATGGAAAACATCAAAGCAACGATAAATCAGCAAATTATCATTAATTATTTGGTCTCCATGGATCCGCTCTCCCCAGCCATATTCGTTTATGTGTGTTGTCATTCTCCGCATTTTCCCCTTATACGCTTCCATTGCGGCGTTTTCTCCGCATCAGCCAGAAGTCGAAGAAAGAACGCCGCACAGCGCAGAGACATCAAAGCGGAGTAAAGACCTGCGAGGCGATCGCGCGGCCGAGGTAACACAACATCAGACAGTGCTGCCGCGTTGCGGTTGCTACGACAGCCACATTGTGCGCGAGACGCCATGATTGCCTAATAGCCAAACTGAGATGGAGATCGCCGTCGCCGTCGCCGCCGGCCACTACACATTTGACAGTGACACATCGATAGACGAACAAAGTGGGCGGTGTCACAATCGGACAAATCTTTAAATTGTTTATGAATAACGCTTTACTACTATGAAGCGAAAACATGTATATTTTTATTATTGGTAGAACAAAGGCTTGCTTAATTTGTCTGTTTTCTAAAAAAAAATCGTAATGTTTATAGTTTTGATATTTAATAAACAGAAAAATAATCACTAAAAAAAAGTTCTTATTCTAACATGTTATCAAGATTATTGATGATAGTAGTCAAAACTTTACAAGCAAAAAAGAATCGGAGAGGTTATGTACAAGACTCGACCGCCCGACGTAAATTACGTAAAACAGTTTGTTCATTGAGGAATGTAGATGAATGTAGTGCCATCATGCATGAATATTATAAAATAATTTAAAAATTACTGGCCATGTACCAAGAACCAAGTAATTCGGTTGTGATGCACCCGAGTAGTAGCCATTGAGGACGGATGCTATCCGTATTGCCAAATTATCGAATTTAAATAGGATTCACACAGGAACCTTCCATCATGAAATAGACCTGTCCTGTGTGGGTTATCTGCGTGGGAATTTTCGATATAGAAACGAAGCACATACTTTTTCCTGCAGATTCGGAAATGAACCTAAACGAAACCACAATCATAGCTTGTTTACTTTCCATTCCTTTTCGTTTATGATTTTTTTATGAATATAATATTTTTGAGGATTAAAAAGGTAACATTTTTACAGTCTCTCTCCTTTCTATCACGTGTGCAGATTTCGCAAGACGATACAACCCGACGGTAATGGGGATTAGTGGTTCACCAGCAGCGCAGCGGTAGCAGGTAAAACATCCTGTTTATGCCGTGGCGGTTGGCTGTTATGGGAGAAATAATAATTGCGGGTTGCTTTGTTCGACAAGTGCACCAACTGTTTTCACTTTTTTACACGATTTTATTATTATTCGTTCCCATTCTTGAACGTCAAACACATTTGTTGAACCTAACCTCATTTCCGAACCGAACCATGCTCGGCTGGTAATAACTTCATCGTTCACTGAAAGCCTGTAATTAAGCTATTATTCGACCACCATCATCAGCGTCGTCATCATTATTGAGTCGATGTCGATGGTGGTTCTTTCGGGGCATTAATTGAAATTAATCCCAACTTCCTTCCTTTTACGCCACCAGAGGGCGAACGAGTGGAATAGTGCCAACCAAATGTTGTTCTTGCGATGATAACCGGTTTCCTTCCTCTGAACCCTTTCGTTAGCATCAAACATCAGCGTCTTAAAACGATGCCCTCTAATCCGATAGGAAAATAATTGGTTGTCTATTTTGCTAACGGCTTAAGCCGAGAATTCTTCAATGAACCCAGCCATCATCATCGACCAAACCGGGTAGAAACGGATTGGGCTGAGTAGGAGGCAAAACAACCAAAAATTCTGCATTTTTTGCCAACAGCCGGAGCTGACAGTAAACTGTTATTGTTTATGTTTTAACTTTTTGCTCATTATTTTAAAGGATTATAAAACTGACTCGGAGTTATAGGCATTAGCGTGTTTCCATGGGAAAAACACGTCTGCTTCGATCGAGCAATTTTGGGAATTCCAATGAGCAGCTTCAAACTATAGATAGTAGAATCTATAGATGAGCGAAAGCATGGCTGAGTCGATTTTTTTGCCCGTGCACACCCGCATATGACGTCACAGCCCTTAACGTTTCCATTGAAATCGTGACGTCATGCTCGTTTGGAGACACGTTTGACAGTTCGTTTGGAGACGGAGGATTTATCTTCGCTCATCTATATATTCCACTATCTATACTTCAAACTAACTTCTTGGCTTTGTTTTTGCTCAAGCTGGGAAAGTCTAAAGTCACTTCCGTCTTAGGGACTAGAATATCAATGATGTTGTTTCGGCATAGTTTGTTATTGCTGAACCAACCCAATGAAAAACATCTGAAATTTCCAGTTGGGCATCCCCTCTAATCGCATTTTACATCGGTCAAAGTTTAGTGTTCAACAATTTAGTGAGCCAAATTACCATGTCCTGCAAACGACGAAGTGCTACTTCTGCCGATGCCCTCTCTCCTGCTGTTGTGGAGCGTGTGGATAAAACTTTTCAATGGGTGGAAACTATCAAGTGCACGCCTAGCCACTCTAATTTTATGTAGCAGAAAGCGGCCCGGATGGAGCACTCGTTCCCTAACAGGTCTATTAGTCGGATCCACAGGAACGTAACAAAACATGTGCAAAACAGCAGCTAAACTCTCACTTCAAATCGCTGATGTTAAATTGTTTTTAAATAATAATTTGATCCGCATTTTTTGATTTAGAAAATATGCCCTACAGGAATAACATCATCAAACGGGACAGGTCCGATAATGACACCCACAGTGAAGTGGCATCGCGTCAGATTATAAACTAACAACAAAGGCTTAGAAAATGTTCGAATGGGTTGTGAAATTATTTATTAATTTGGTTGGCTGACGCACTTATCAATTTTCATTTGGTGCTTTTGAAACATTGACGCGACAATTGAATTAAATATGTCGTGATTCGTTGACGTTGTGACAAGATCTTGACGCTCCTGGACAGCATCAGCTTATGCGCGTTGGTATACACTCTAAATAATCATCACGTCATATTCACGTGAAAAATCACGTAACTGATCTGTCTTGAACAAACGACGATTGTTACCTGATGTTAGTAATATTCACCTGAAATTCACGTAACTTTTACTAAAAAATCCTGGTGAATATGTTTGGATGTACATTGTACTCGTAAACAATTAAAGTGACATTGTGTTAGTGTGATTGCAGCTTCGGTATTTGCGGAAAACTAGCATTGTAAACAATCTTCACGTCAGATTTACCTGAAAACAAATATGGTTCTCATCCACCATACTTTTCACGTGAGAGTGACTTGATACTCACGTAAGAATAAAAGACACATAACCTAAACATAATTATAGGATTTGCAGAGGTAAGTGATATTTCATCTGCAACTAGGCGGGGATTTTCCGAACCTGCATGTTCCCTCCTTGGAAAAAAAAATCAGCGGAAGTCGGATAAAATTTATAAGATTCGTAGAAAGTAATATGGAAGAAGATGAAACTACATGAAGCCTATAACTACCGTTTTCGGTAGCGTTAGTAGAAAATTTATATTCCAGATTTCAACTGCCAAGGGTGAGTGAACTACTTTTTGCTTGATTTAACAGCGGAAATAGCAGCAATTTTTGAAAAAGGAACTAGTTTCATCATTTTCTACAAATCTAATCAATTTTATTCGACATTTTTCAGTAACTGATTTGTTCTCCAACAGTGTTTTCCCGAAGCGCAATGGCCGAATGACAGCATTTTCTGTCTAATGATAAAACATCATTCTGCATCAAATGCAGTTCAACGCATCAAGTGCATCAACAATGCGAAGGAGTCTCCTGTTTACGGCTGCAGGCAGTCACTAGCTTATTTTGCATTCATTAAAAAACAATTTTGCAATATATTTCAAACCATGTAGTGGTTACCTGATGTCATATAGCTTTTACTGAAATTTCAAGTAACCAGTACGTACAAATCACGTAAAGTTCACCTGATCAAACACGTAACTACTTTCAAACTTCACGTCATTAGTACTGGAAAATCCAGTCAGATTCACCTGATAGATCACGTAACTCAACGAGGTAAAATTTTGTTAAGGTTACATGCCATTCAGGTCACTCTTACGTGAAAAGTATGGTGGATGAGAACCACATTTGTTTTCAGGTAAATATGACGTGAAGATTTTTCAGAGTGTAGTATAATCGTTGTTGCTAAACAGTGAATTCTCGCTTAACTTTTCAAAAGGACCTAAGTAACATTTTTTTCATGAATTAATTTGAATAGCGCAAGCTATTGATTGCTATATTCAAATTAATTCATGAAAAATGTTACTTAGGACCTTATGAAAAGTTAAGCGAGAATTACTCCTACACCAAATATTCAAAAAAAAAATCTTTGCCTACACCAAACCACCCAATTCTGTAAAAAAAATCAACCAAAACCTGTATAAGAACTGGGCATATGCGAAATTGTTAGATTTTTATACAAAAATGTTAACTCGCAAACAAATATGGTAAGAAAAGCTTGCAAAATTGTAAGGACTCATACAATATTTGTATAAGAATTTATCATTTATGTGCGAAAATGATAGATATTCTTATACAAATACTCAGTTATTATACAGGTTTTAGAAGGTTCTTATATAGAATTGTTAGAAAATCATCGGTTGGGTTATAGTAGGGGCATCGGTTTGCAAAAGAGCAACCCCATTTTCTGTTCTTCTTCTTCTGGCATTACATCCTCCACTGGGACAGAGACGCCTCGCAGCTAAGTTTTCATTAAGCACTTCCACAGTTATTAAAGCGAGGTTGTCGGTTGAGCTTTTCAAATAAATCAAAATAAAAAAAACGTGGTTTCTAAGCCAAGTTATCATTTTTGTATAGGCTAACAAAATTAATAATTTCTCAATTTTAATTCATATACATATGTCACGTCCTCCTTAGCCGTGCGGTAAGATGTGCGGCTATAAAGCAAGACCATGCTGAGCGGTGGCTGGATTCGACTTCCCTGGGCATAAAAGTATCATCGTGTTAGCCTCATGATATACGAATGCAGAAATGGTAATTTGGCTTAGAAACCCCGCGGTTAATAATTGTGGAAGTGCTGAGAAGCTGCGAAGCGGCAATGTCCCAGTGGGGGATGTAATGCCAACGAAGAAGAAGAAGACATATGTCACTTCTAACTTCTTATCAGTGCAGTGTTTTCTAACCCAGGAATTCATGATCGAAAATGTTTTGGCCTTGAAAAGTTGATTTTATTATTATCCAATTATGAAGATACATTATTGTTGTCTCCGAGAAAGTTGTAGAAAAAGTTTCTACGCAAAATGTTGCCAAATGAACTTTATTTCTATCTGCTATAGAAGTCGAGATATGGGTCGTTATTTATGAACGACCACAAAAAATCACGTTTTTCACGATACTTTTGTCAATATATTTTTTAAGATTTTTCAAATGTTCTACAAAGATCGCCGTTGCGATAAAAAAACATAAACCTTTCGAAGACAGTTTATTTTTCAATATTGACGAAGTTATTGACATACATTTTGGGGGCAAAGTGGGGCATATTTAATAAATGGAAATATTTAATAAATAACGACCCATATCTCGACTTCTATGGCAGATAGAAATAAAGTTTATACAGCAAAATTTTTCTCAAAGACACAAATGATGTATCTTCATAATTGGAGGAAAGAGAATTTCCATCTCACTTTTAGGGGGATTAATCAAAACAAAATTCCGAAATATGGAGCTTAACATACTGAAACTTTTCTCCGAGCCTCTAAAACTTTTCAAGGCCAAAACATTTTCGATTACGAACTACTGGATTAGAAAACTCTGTACAATGTTGGCAACCGAACCATTATACGGATGATATTTGCATATCTGTCATCAATGCACGTTGGAAGTGGATTGCCTAATTTCTAATATATCTCAGCATCACATTTTCCTTCTTCTCTCACTAAGAAAGAGAAAAATAAACATTGATTTGAGATTTTCATAAACAACTATTTATATCGCATTTTTTTTTAAGTTACAGCCAAGTCTAATTTTACAATCCAGTATCCAATATCCGTTCTCAAGTTTTAATTCAAATTTTTCAATGCTACGTTTAATACGATTTTCCAATCCGATACAATCAGATGTATACAAATCCAATGTTCCTATTCTATGCACAAAGCAAACCAACATTTGGAACGTTTTCATAATGGAATACCGAAATCAAACATTCATATAAAATATTCAAGTTTTTTCTTTAATCTCTTTATCTTCAATGGCTCTGCATTGCAACTGGTTCTTGTCTACTATTTACGGTGTTCTATAGCATTTCCACAGTAATTAATTAAATGTTTTATTTATGCCTGACATTGCATGGTTATGTATCTTGTCTTAGTATTTATCGTTCTATATTTATATCCAATTTTCACAACTAATGTTTTAATCCAAGCCTATCTTTCAAATACAATCTCTACCTTATAATCAAAAGTTGATTTTTTTTAAATTCTATATTATTTTAAGGCTCAAGCTCCAATAGGCATAACGGAGCCGAGTACTTTTGAAATGTGATTTACAAATTTCTTATTTAAAAGTTATTTAAGAAATACTATATTTTCTATTTCCAGCAGAACTGCTGGTTTGGGCACACTGCTCTGTGCATACTTTTTTGCTCAAGTTCGCAATGCGTTTTGAAAGCCGCCTTTTGTTCATTTCATTTCATTTCATTTCATTTATTGAGTATTCGCGTAACTTAAGGTTAAACCTTCTATTCATGTTACACTGTGGAGGGCAATAGGATAATATTGTAATAAAGTTTCTGAAAATTACTGATTAACTACCTTATTCATTTCAATTGATTCCTTTGACTAATTCATCGCAAGCGTTCGAGTTCATTGAGAAGACCCCTTTTAAAGCCGGAAATACAAGTGGATGATTTGAGCATCGGGGATAAACGATTCCAATTGTTAATGCCTCTCACAAAGAATGACTGGTTGTAGTATGAAGATGAATGCTGTGGTATTATTATACTCATAGTACGCGTATTTCTCAAGAACTGAAGTTTACCGTAAAGATAGTGAGGTGTTTTAGTTTTAATAAGCCTATATAAAATAATGCAGTTTCTGGAAATAAGAAATTTTGAAAAATGGCATCCTAATAAAGATTCATGTAAATGTGAGACATGAGAGAATCTATCAAGATTGAAAATGTATCTGATGCAGGCGTTCAAGGCGATTCTAAGTCTATCAAGTGAATAAGCTGATGCATTAGTATATATGAAATCACCATATAGAAAATGAGGCAGTAATAATGATTGGAAAAGCTTAATTTTCATTGTGGTTTCCAGATGCCTGGTAACAATATTCAATTTTTTCAATGTACCATATATTTTACCACATTGGGAATTGATAAAGTCATCCCACGATAGATTTGAGGTAAATGTAACTCCTAGGTTTTCAATTTTATTGAAGAATTGAACTCTTTGTCTATCAAGGAACAAAGTGGGTGGGTGTGGTGGATTTTTTAGTTTACATATCAACATGGCTTTCGTTTTTGATGAGTTAATAACCAACATATTGTGATTCGACCAACATAAAATATTGTTCAGATCATGGTTTATTCTTCTGGCGAGTTCGTTCATGTCAATAGCTCCATGAGCACACAAATAAATTTGGACATCGTCAGCGAACATATGGTTCGTCGCTTCTATGAAATCTGATTATGTTGTTGAACTTGTTGTGGATTTCTTGTCGTCATAGTCGTCCTCCTTGTGGTTGTATCGCTTGCTGATGATGGAACAGAATTTGTCAATGCTGTTGATGCTCTGACACATTTTTGCTGGGGATGTACTGACTTAGCACACCTATAAGTCTGAGGCTGTTTCTGATGAGTCACTTAGCAGACATACTTCTCCGATCGTTATGAATGAAGGTACAGGTTGTTTCAGTCTCATCTGCAACACTCGCACTCCGTTGGAAACGCCAGGAAAGTAGTATTTCCATTTTTCACTTTGAACAGAAATCACTTCACCAAATTTCTGCATGAATTCGCCGACTGATGCATGTGAAGTGGAAAGAGGGAGATCGTGAATCCGAACAGTTACGGCCTCGCTATCCACATATACAGGAATCTTGAAGTTCTTCTCTTTGCAAACAAAAACACGTTTGATATTATGCGCTTTTTCGTAACGTTGCGCTATGGAATTGTCCACCATTTCAATAAAAACACAGTTGCGGGTATTATGCAACTGAATGCTTTTTACATCCGCGAGGTTCAAGCGGATTTCGTTTCCCAAAAACTTGTGCACTTGTCGACATCAGGCCGCACTGGAAAAACGCTAAAATCTACTAGGTACCAGAGTATTTTTCTAACACTCATTATGAAGCATTCTGAAGTAAGGGAGCAAAGTAACACGTCCGATGGGTTTGAGTAACGGCTATCAAATGGAAAGTTGATTCTAATCTAATAATAATTTCAATATTTGCAACCAAGCCAATTGCAATTTTCAAATCTAATAATCATGTTACCTCACACATTATCAAAATCAAATGTTTAATTTAAAACCATTATCGAAAGCCAATTCAAAATCCACATAAAAATACGCAAATGCAAATTAATGCAACAACTAAACAAATTAATCCAGCCTTTTTTTTAGCCTTCCGAACTGTCAACTATTTCATGTTCATGATCCTCCAGCTGTATTTCTTATTTTTTTTGTTGCAAATGTACAACATTGCAATCTAAAACCAATAGAATTCGTTCCGGCAGACCATTTCCAATACAATTTGATGGCCTTCCAATGAGAAAACCAAAACAATATCGGAGGCTCTCCAAACACACTCTGTATTGACTCTTCAAGCGTAAGGTCACTCCTCACGGAATCCAAGTGCTCGCGTTTTCGGGGGCACACGACTCGATACGGAGGCGGCGCACAACTGTCATGCTGCGTCGCAGCATGCGTGAAATAATAAAAATGACAGTTGTGCGTTGCTTCCGTATCGAGTATGTTTGGAGAGCCTCCGATATTGTTTTGGTTTTCTCTCTCATTGGAAGACCACCCCCCCCCCCCCAAGATCTGACTGTTTCTCCGTTTCTTAAATAGGTTGTATTGTTATATCAATCAGGTATTTTGGTGAAGAAATATTTATCTTCAAACCTCCCCCCCTCCCCCACACAAACTTATCTGCACCGCCCCTCATCCCCTACTGATTCAAACTAGTTGAAAGGATTATTTTAATATGTTTCTATTATTTGTACTAAACACATGTCAACATCTTTAACTAAGTCCATTTTCCATACTGCAGGGATGAATATAGGGAAACTGTTCTGATCTGCATCTCACTGAACTTATATTTTGGTCACTTCTTTTGGCAACATGCATGCTCACTGTTGAAAAAAATCACAAAAATAAGAAATAAATCAAATACCTTTTCCTTGCTTTGTTTTTGATGAGATGAACATCGGAGCCAAGAGATGAAATCAAAAAGCAGTTCCCCTACTACAAAATTAAACATACTTTTGATTGATAAATTGTCATAATAAATTTATGTCAATAACTATCTCTTAAAACTAAACCAAAGTTACATGCAATTAATGGAAAATGGCACCTAAACAGAGATAAATTTATAGTCCAGTTGGGTAAATACAGTTTCTACATATGGGATGATAATTTTCGGACCGTTTTTTCCCTATTTTAACAAAAATAATAATTAAGTGTGTAACATTTTCAAGACTAAATTTGACATTTAATAGTTTCACCTTCCAAGCAGTTTTTAATTTGTACGTTTTGCCTTTCTCGTACAAAGTTGTAACAAAACGCTTTTGGATTTCTCCAAAAAATATTTTATGATAGAAGGCCCGGAGACCCAAAGTGTTGTATACCGATCGACTCAGCTCGACAAACCGAGGTGATGTCTGTATGTTTGTATGTGTACAAATTTTGAAGACACACTTTTTGGAACTTAGCATTACCCGATTTACTTGCAACAAGCTGCATTTGACGGGGAATGCGGTTCCATTATTTGCTGTTGGAAGTTGGCCTGTTCCGACATTGCATTTCGAAATTATTAATAAATCATTGTTTTTACCTTTAAAAAAAATCAATATCGAAAAAATCAATGGTTTTCAATTATGGTGGAAATGCATAGTAATCAATCCAAAAACATGCAAAATGATTGAAAAAAAATGCCCTAAAGTGGTTTTTGACCTTTCTTATGTATTTTTCAATACATTTTACGATGCATGAGAAAGACATCATCGCCGCTAGGTGGATTAATCTGTTTTTTTTGTTATGCTCGATAATCGTAATTAAAAAAGAAAAAAAGAAAAAAAAAAGTTTTTTGGTCTATGTGCTAAAATGACACTCACCCGCAGCTATCCGAAGCTGGATTCTCGTTCCGCAGATAGTATAGACCCCAAACTAAACTGAGACTGCTCGGCCCTGCTCGTTAAATATAGTCCAAGTTAGACAAAAATATACATTTTTTCAATAACTACTCAATTTTTGGCAATTTTTATTTTTCGTGTACCCTCAACAACGTACTCATTTTATAGTTTAGACAATTTTCTTTCCAACGGTCTATCAAATTCGAAAATTGGACCGTTATTCGCTGAAAAAATTGCATTTGTTTAAAATGCATTTTTCTACAATTTTCACAATTTTCCTAAGTTTGATGTCTGTGGCGCAATGAGTTTTCATCACAGAGGGTTGAAATTTTGGGAATCAAGATTTGGACTATCTGTTTATCAAATGGTATACAAGACACATCATTCAAAACAAGTCAATTTTTCGATTTTTTGCCACCACTTTCCCCATAGTGCACAGCAGCTTCAACATCATATATCGATACCGATGAGAAAACAAATAATTTATACTGGTGCTCTTCCACAGCGCGAAGTCGAAACCGTTAAGAAACAACACATCTTTTAATCCAGCGCTCTTCCATAGTGTCTTCGACATCACAAGTTAAAACCGATGAGCAATCATTCATTCCGACGCTTTCCCGACGCTTTCTTCAACGTCACAAGTCGAAACCAATGAGCAAATCATTCAATCCGAATCTCTTCCAGAGCATCTTCAACATCCCAAGTCCAAACCGATGAGCAAATCATTCACTATGACGCCCTTCAGAGTGTCTTTGACATCAAGTCACAACCAATGGACAAATCATACAATCCGACGCTCTTCCATAGCGTCTTCAACACTACAAGTCGAAAATCTTTTTCAATCCGACGCTCTTTCAGAGCGTCTTCGACATCACAAGTAGAAACATCTCAGGTCGAAATCGATGAGCAAATCATTCAATCCGACGCTATTCCAGAGCGTCTTCGACTTTAAAAGTCAAATCCAATGAGAAAAAGTAGAAGGGTTGTATCAGAGACACGACCGCAAAATCAACGTAGAATTATGTATTAGAGTGCAGCGACTCAGAACAGTAATTATAGGTTTCTTTATAAATTCACGCGCCAGATGACTAATTGTCGAAATGTAAGCAATTAACTGTAGTGTTGAACTTAATTTTAAAATTAAAAAAACACTTTAATAAAGATTTAAAAAAAAAAAAGCTATTAACTGTGTATAACAGTGCCTGACGAAATTCAAATTTTCAATAGTTTAGCACCTTTATTCAATTGTTTTTAATAGTTGTGCAATATCTTAAAGTGTTTGTCGATCGATTGATACAAAAATCATCAAAATCGGTTGGAAGATGGCTGAGTTATTAGCCCATAATTCCTGACCACTTTTCGTGACGGTCTCAAATTTGATTCTGCAGAAGGACCCCCCTATGTTTTCCCGAAGGACGTATTCTACGTCAAAAAATCATTTATTCCGGCGCTCTTCTCTTCGACATCACAAGTCGAAACTGATGAAAAAAAATGTACCAATCACGCCCACAGGATACTTGCAGAACAATAATTTCCGACCAGGAACAACCTGGCAGGATCGCCAAATGTGCGGCCTAATTCCGCCGAACGAGCTATCCGTTGGTTGATCGCTTGTGTGCTGTCTTGTAGAGCGTGCAACTCCGTTGGTTGCCCGACGAGGAAAAAGGCAAAGTCATGGCCTGCTATTCAATATCTGTCATCAATGCACGTTGGAAGTGGATTGCCCTATTTCTAATATATCTCACCGTCACAGAGTATGTTCACAAAAGCTAATAAAGATTAGACAACTTTTTATATAGTAATCCTTTGCCACATTTCTTGTAGGGGAAGGAGGGGCAATATGCCCTAGCTAAGCAAAGACTGCTTTAATTTCTTAGCTGTAACGATTTTTATTGGTATTTTTTCCTCATGCAACAGTTAAACAATATAGTAAGCTGATGCCATTTAAAAATTTAGAAAATCTCAATCATATTGATAATATTAACATTTCAAAAAAGTGGTGATATTTCGCTGCCGGAAAGCTCATGAGGCAAAACGCCTTCAACCTGGCATCTCTTTAGGAAAAACACACCACGCGTCGGCGAATCAGCACTCTAGTATGGATAGTGCGTGGAGACGCGTAGATCATTGTAGGTTAGTCCGCCTAGTCCGTCTGACTCTAGCGAAGCGATTGAAGTAAATTTTCGTTCTTAAGGGGTCCATAACTAGCACTCACTCCCTACATAATTTTAGGTATTTAGTTTCGTTACGGGCATACCAAATACGATAATATAATACTTAAGGGAATACCGAAAAGGCGTTTTGCCCCGGGGAGGCGTTTTGAGGCCTCTTCCCCTAACAAGTTTCACACGACAGGAGGAGAAGCTTCGTTGATCTCTATTGAATTTGATAACTATCGACGATTGCGTTTAAAAGATAAGAAGCAAATGGTAAATCGAACTATATAGGCGTCATAAAGGTTGGTGAATTAAGTATAAAACCTTATTTTTGAAAAATAATCATCGTGTAGCTTTGAATATAAATCAATATGACCCATTCAAAACCCTATCAAGAAATATATATGCACATAAATATCTACATACTTTCCAACATACCTCAATTGAGTTCATTCAACATATGATAGATAAAGCAATCAAGTTGCGACTGTCATATACAACGAATACCTGCAACTGCAAATTCGCAAAACAAAAAGCACCCGAACGTGCGCGCGCGCTGCTCCCTCTCGTTCACTTCAAGTGGGCACTCTCGAAAAAACGAATTGGCAGCCATATTTTATTTTCTAAATTTATTCGATATACCCCACTGACCACCACCGCCGCCAAACCGGACGTCATGGTTATGATGGTGCCTTAAACGGCCGCATCGGTATGCAGTTGGAAGCCATCACGAAACGCTACCGACTAGTAACAGTCCGGGACCACAGTCGCGTTTATGCTCACTCACTAGACTGGTCCAGAAGGTAGATAAATCTGTGCTTTGATCATCCCCTTCATTTGTTTTTTTATTAAAATGTTTTTTTCTAATCATAATATAGTTCATCACTAATACCCTTCATTTGTTAATTTTATGATCTTTGAAACCTACAATACCCGGTAAGTCTATATTTAGTCATCTCTGGTTAGTCTAACAGCAACGTCCGCAAGCATTCATAGGTTCCATCGCTCTTGTCTGATAACGCGCGGCTGACCGGCTTTGTGGCAATATACACCAGCAGAGAACTGCCCGTCTAGTACCTACATTGAGTCAAACACCGCACCGTCCTACAGCGAGCGAAATCGACCGGCCAGCAGCAACGCGACGACGACGACGACGGATTGCAATTGGAGAAGTTGAGAGGAGAAACTTTTTTATTATAAATTAAATTTCTAAAACGAAGTGTCACTTGAACGCGCTCTGCCATAGTGTGTGTCCTCCTCGTATCTCTCGCGCTCTCTATATGTAGTTTATTTCAAGTGACGCAAATTCAATGATTTGCAGACATTTCCGCAACGCTTTCCGCTAGGTGCCTACTTGATGTTTGGTGATTTGTCACTGGCTGCCCATACGGCAGCGGCTTGCAGCTATTTTGAATTGCATTTGTTTGTTGAGAGGTGTTAGCAACAGCAACTATAAAAATCAGAACTTTGTTTGCTACAACTAACCGTGATATTGAGAGTGATTTAAACATTTCGACGTCAACTGTATGGACAATTTAGTGTCTTGTACTTTATTTGATTCTAATACGATTCAAGTATATGATAGTACGCCTCTGACCAAATGTGAACTTGTGCAAATTCCGGTTGCAAAAACACAATTTGGAAAATGTTCTTACTTTCTTCAAACGACTGCTTTGAGTTAGATTAAAATTTTCACAGTTGTAAAATCACGCCATTCTTTGCTTTTAGGCCAACAATAGCTACCCGCTGGCCATGCTTGCTCAAACGCCGTTGTTCACAGCAAGAGGTGATATAATCCTTTGGCAGGATGACGATTGTTTCTTCCAGTAAATGATTCACTAATAGACGATAGACTGCGATACGAAAAAAAAAACACACAAACGAACCAGCATTTCTTTTCACTCGATCGCCACAAGGCACTTGAGAATCGCTTCATTCATTCCTTCGGAATCGAAATCCTGCCAAACTCCTCCGGCGAACAATGCTCCCGATCCCGGGTCCTCCGGTCCCATAATATGAGTAATCTGATTAATATATATTTTGTTATTATACTCCTTTTTCACGCGCTCGCGTATCCTACGTTCGAAGTGCTTTGTGGTCCCAAAAAAAGTACTCAGCAGGCCGTGAAGCGCAGGAGGCATTCTCTTCTCCAGTGGTCGACGCGACGAACGGAGTAGGGCATGCGGTATGGGATGAAACATTCGACAGCAGCAACCTCAGTCGAGGGTGAAAAGAAAAACAAGCACCCTCGAGACTCAGCAGCGGTTCACCCTATTGTGTGTTCCGCTTGCGTTGTATAATTGCAAGAAAAGCTGGTCTTTGCGGAGTTTAATGGAAGGATAAAAAAATGAATAAAAACTAGGTCTCCTTCTGGATGGGTTCACACTAAATCGCAAACGCTTGCAGAATTAGGACGGGTGCAGCGCGACGACGATCCATACCGAAGGTTTCGCAAAACGTTCTCCCAGTTGCGTGGCTCTGCGGGAAGTCCCGATTGTTGTGTTTATTTGTGACTTAAAGCGAATGGATTCCCAAAGGATGAACCACGAAGAGTCTTGAATTTGATGGGAACTTAATGCAGCTAGCTATACAACGCCTAGTGGGTGTTTTCCTAAAGTGATAGGATTAAAATTTAACAGCTGTTCAGGTGTTATACTTTAATTTATCAATACGCTGCAGAATTGCTTGAAAGTAAAACAAATCCACAAAAAAATATATTTTCAGCTACAGTATAAAACTATTGAAAGACGAACTGATCCTTTTATTCCTTACTTAATTATGGTCATATTTGTCGTACGCAAAGACAAATCAGATATATTCTCAAAAGTGAAGCAACAAACATAATTATATATGCAAAAACCAAGTTCTTTGCTAAAATGTAAAACTGAATTAAGGAGGAGTTATCACGTGTTCCGGAGTGCAAAATATTCAATGCCCATAGCAGCTCGAACTCGTTGAATGGAACTGCAATTAAGTTATTTCACAAACGAGTAAATTGTAAAATTAAATAATGAAGATGCTTTCTCCCGGAGTATCTTTACGTTATTAAATCCAACGAACCATTCTCTCCGAATAAATCCTAATGAAGCATATCAGTTTCCATAGAGAGCGCTCCTTTCACTGCGCACTGACTGCACTGTGTTTTGAATAGCCCACATCGTCGTCCGTAATCGTCGTCGTCGTCGACCTGTTTCAATGACGGTCGCCGGTAGCTAGATATCGTTTCAGGTCCCTGAAAACTGACAAGACTTGCGGACGGGACGTCCGCTGAAATGCAGCCTGACAACCGTATGATTACCATTGATAATTATGATGATGATTCGCTGCGCTGATGGGATAATGAGGTGCACACACATGTTATTATGTGTATTATGTTGCTATCTACCGGCCCGGAATGAATGAAATGTGAAATGTGATTCCTGGTGAATGTTTACAGATCCTGTCGGTGGCAGTCAGCCAGCGGATGTGTAGATTGGAACTGTAAGATGTAAATTCTGGTATGAATAGATGGTAATGCAGGCAAGTTGCTGGATCGTAAATCGTGATTTTCTAAAGGCGAGTAATACTTTGACTCATTTTAGTTAATTTTTTTCTTGTTTTATGTAAATTTTGAATGTAACTCAGGCTTTCAATTAGTTCAAAATAAGAAAACCCGAAATTGTGAGAACAAATTACTACACCCTCAATATCTAATTGAATTCATCAAAACAAAATTTCTAAAGTAAGCAACTGAAATCACTGATTCAAAACTTTCAAGGCACCTAAGTGATGAACTTCTTATTCCATCGAAAAAATCACTATAATAAAGAAATTAAAAAAAAAATTAAGGCACCTGGCTATATAATATTGTCAATGGTCATATCTGATAAACGATTTGATCTTTTAGATATTATTTTTTGAATTCGTCAAATTCCAGTACTTACATACTGAAGGGTTTTGTGCAACCCGAGTGGGGTAAAGGGCTAGCTTGAAGAATCTCGATCCTGGACGATGTCCAGCTATCGCCTTGAGTTAATTTTTGGTCGACTTTTGTATTTCTTTATGGAGGCTACACCGCCATAAACCTCTGGGTTTGCCTCTACTGCGATGTCCTGCAGGGTTGTAGTTTAATGTTTGTTGATAGATTTCGTTTCCACCTCTACGTAAGGTGTGGCCGACCAAGCTCTATTTCCATTCCCGAATTTCAGTTACTATCGGTCTCTGGGGACAACAACGATGGCTCTTGGGTTTTCCACACCCTGTAGTGAAGCCACCAAACATGAATTATGCCCTGCAGGCATCTGGTAATGAACACCTATAGCTGCTAATGCTCGCTACCGATACACACCATGTTTCACTAGCGCATGTCAGCCAATTCGAAGTCGTCTAGGTGCTGCATGGTTATAGGCTTCCAAAGCATCCCACAGTTTTGTTCACGGTCAATCGCACCTACCATAATCTCGTCGATTATAATAAGGGACAATAGCGGTGATAAAAAAAACATCCTTGCCTCACACAATCTACGACCCGGATGGAGTCGGGACAAGACCCTGTTGTGCAACACTCTGCACGAGAAGGCCTCGTTTTATGCCTTAATAAGGCTGGTAATTTTCACCGGAACCCCTTTGCGTCTCAGTACACCCCACAAATTCTCGTGAAAACTTTTTCGTAGTCAATGATAACCAAATTATGGGATGCTTGGAATTCGTTGACCTGCTCCAGAAGCGTTACAAAATGGTCCACATACGATCTTCTGGAATCCGGCGTATCATCACTAGAGAGTTATATCAATTTTCTCCTGAAAATCCGGCCTTACATCACATTGCATAGAACTTTAAGAAAGGAACACAGTAACATAATGCCTCGCCAGTTATCGTATTTATGTTCACACTGATATGTGCTTCTGAAGTGAGGGAAAACATCTTATGTTTCTTTCTAAACTTAGATTTGAACCGATGAGTTCAAGATCAATAATCTCCATTTGAAGCATTTCAGGCACATTATTCACATCATGGTGTTGAGAAAATGGGAGCATTTTACCAGCATAATTAACAGGTTTGCATGAACTGTTTGCACAGCGGGCAAGGTGGATCGATCAGGTGGAGGACGATTTGCGGACCCTCCGCAGACTGCGTGGTTGGCGAAGTGCAGCCATGGATCGAGCTGAATGGAGAAGACTTTTATGTGCAGCACAGGCCACTCCGGCCTTAGTCTGATAATAAATAAATGAACTGTTTTCATCAAGACGTGGGAAAAGCACCCGTTTTCAACAACCAACTGCGCCTTGATTTCAAAACTTCAATATTCGATATCAACTCTGGTTCGACGTTCAACGTAATGATCCTTACCTTGCAGTTTGATGTTCAAGTCATTGAGACGTTGGGTGATATCTACTATCTACTAAAAGCTATGCCATCCACACATCCAGGATCACTCAGCACGGGCATTTGTTTTGCTTTAAGGCTAGTACGCTGCTGAAAAGCACGGTGCAAAAAAAAAGAATACGGAATGATTCCGAACTAAAATTCCGTGAGCAGTATGGAGCTAAAAAGTAGATAAAATTTTGTAACGCTAATAACGCCTGCTGGGTAAAGTAAATGGGGCTGTCACTTTTCCTTACGGAAAAATATTCCGTACGGAAAAGTGACATCTCTTCCATACTGTATCAGCTGTCAAATTTACTTTGATAACTTGATCAAAATTTCCGTAAACCCATTCCGTATCAGCAGCGTACTAGGCTTCCCGGGCAGCACAAGTCAGACAAAAATGGTTGCAGCAACTTGATTGTAACTGAATCCGTTCACATATTGGGAATTACGGTATCCAAGCAGATTTTATCAACACTATCACAAAGTCGTTTTTCGCGCTACACACTGAATCAAATTAAAAAATTTGCTCCGTTTTGAAACATTTACTTGTGAAAAAACGTGTTTTTCATAGAAAAACTCAAATAAGTTTTTAAATATAAGAGAAAGATCCATGGTTCTCAAAAATGTGCGTCTTCAAAAGTTCTAAAAGTGCTCGGAACTAAGTTTTTGCGAGAAATGAATGTATAAAATGTTATGGGAAGAAAACCGATTTTTGTGGACCACCCTAACGTATTTATTGAAAAAGCTCATAACTTGTGAACCATAAGTCATAGAAAAATGGTTTCTTCGGCAAAGTTGCTCAAAATTACAACTAAAGCATTTGCAATATGTGTTTAACTCTCATTAGATTACATTTTTCATCTATTGAATGTGTTAATACATATTTTGAGCTGTCTTGCAAATATTTTCACTTGCAAAATGCACGTCGTGATATTGCGGTGTGTGGTTGCGTTTAGCAAAAGTAGTTCGTGTGGATTCATATATTTTAATTTTAATTTTAGAAATATTCTTAACCTAGCTATTGATATGCGCATTCAATGAATAAAACTAGAATGGTCTGACCGGCTTACCGCTGCTGCGAAGATTCGGCGATCGGATGACGGCTTGCGCGCCACTCGAGTGGCCTGCTTACTAACGTTCTATCCGGCAGCGGGAGCGCAGTCGACCGCTGGGTGCCGGAACGAGGTTTGATTACTCTGGTGATGAACTTTCTATCCGGCAGCCGCTGGGTGCCGGAACGAGACTTGACTTCTGTTAATGACGAACTTACAGACCGGCAGCGGGAGCACAGTCGACCGCTGGGTGCCGGAACGGGACTTGATATTTTCGTTGTCGACGGAACGTGACCGGGTCGGCGAGATGTTCGAAGCTGCAAAGATGTTACTGCTGGTGTGGCCCCTATACGTCCACGGCTTCAGCGCTTCATTCATGTCGACTCCGATTACACGTGAAATTTTCCATAATTATCAATCAAAAAAAAATTTCTTTTGTCGATCTACTAATACCTCCACTATTGGTACCGTTACCCTAATTATCATTAATCTCACTACAGTTCGTCTGGTAGTGATTAATTTTCGTTATTTTTTCTCACCCGTATTTCGATTCTACACGTTGTTATCTCGAGTGCAAAAGTGGAAGAGGCCTGAATTATTACTCTTGGCTAAGTCTTATCATTCAGTTGAGAGTTTAAGAGAGAACTCGTCTAATATAAAAATTTTAAAATTAGGCTAACGTTTCGAGCAGCCGAGCTGCGTCCGAATCAGACAGGCGTTACGTTTTCATCTTGGTGCAATATTTTTACCACTATTATGAAGCATTCCAAAGATGCTCATTTTATCAGTTCAACTTTTGTTCTTTTATTTTGATCCAGATAAAACTAACGGTTATAAACTATATCGTTAACAAATAAAACCGTTGCACATTCTCGACGCTCTTTCAATGTTTGTATATTTATAAGCATGCAACGTGCTTCATAATGCAACGTACACACCAGTCAAGCAGTTGGACGAACATTGACTCCGCCCCCAAGAAAACGCTTCGCTTCGGTTGCTGCTTTGTTTGAACGTGTGTGAAGTTGTTCGAACAACCATTTGACAGTTGGCGGCTCGGTTGGAAAAAATTAAAACGGTTTGATTTTGGTTCGAGCGGGGGTCTGATGTTTTGGTTGTGTTTTCGTAGTGTAGATGCAGTCTCCTTTCTTCTGCTTGTCTTTTATGGAGCTGTCAGTGTGGAACGCACCTATCTCTTTCTTTCCCATGATTCTTCTTATGGCTGTCAGTGCGGAATTTTCTATGTTGGCTACGAAATGAACTGTGGTAGAGGTATACAAGTGTCAGTCCCGTGGGTTCGAGTTGTCGGGGGTGGAGTCAAGGTTCGCCGAACATGTTTGAGCATTTGTAGTGAAGTTGCACAAACCCCCATATATTTTTTGATGGTTGGTGCTTCGGTCGTTCGTGTGTGATATTGTTGGTCGAATAAATTGATTGTTCGTGTCGCTGTTGGTAAAACTTGATGGATGTTTGAATAAACGAGAGGTGGAGTCAATGTTGGTCAAACTGCTTGACCATGTGTACGTTCCATAAGATGGAAGAGGAAATGACGTCCAACCTAATTTACGAAGGCTGTATAATAGAAATTGTTTTTGCACTGACTCTATTCTTTCTTCATGTGTGGTTGAATAAGGCGACCATACAATGTTACAAAATTCCAGTATAGATCGAACATATGATGTTTTGATTGTGTAGGGATCCTGAAAGTTGATATTATTAGCTTTGTGAATGATTGTGTTATAGTGATCAACAAGAGTTAGTTTCGAATCTAAAATCACTCCCAAATCCCTAACTCTTTCGTGTCTTTCTACAGTATTGTTCCCTAGTACAATTTGTGTATTTGGTGTTATTCTTTTTCTGCTGAATGATATTATGTTGCATTTCTTTACATTCAGTTGCAATAGGCTAGGATTATGTCGTCTTCATTTTTATTTCCATAAATAGCTTTATGTCATCGGCATAAATTAAAATCTTTATATTTTTGAGAATGAAGGTAATGTCCTTTACATATAATATAAATAAAAGAGGGTCAAGATGACAGCCTTATGGAACTCCTGAAGTGATTTGAATGGGATTGGATTTCTTTACGTTAAATTTTATTATTCGTTGCCGGTCTGTGAAATAAGATTCAAGCCATCTAAGAAGTCCTGGCTAAATTCATTTTTTTTGCAAATTGAAGAGTAACATTGGAATGTCATAGCGATCAAACGCCTTGCTAAAGTCAGTGTATAGAACTTCCACGTAGTTACCATTATCTATTGCATTAAGAGAATAATCAATGAATTCTATTAAATTTGTTGCGGTAGAGCGACCTTCGAAAAATCCATGCTGCTTATTCGTAATTCTGTTTTTAGGTTGTGAAAATAATTTTTCATTGATAATGGATTCAAAAAGTTTGGGAATGCAAGAGATAATGGCTATTCCACGGTATTCGCCACGTTACCGACTTTCCTCTGGTCAACTTGAAAAAACAATTATACCAACATGATCTTCAAATTAAGGTTAAATTGGAAAACAATGAAAATATAGGATCCGAACATCAGATTTAAACTATTTTTTAAGCAGTATTTAACCCACAATTTTTAATATTTTTTTTTTATTGAGTCAGTCATGATTTTTTTTCTGACACGCCACGGGCCACAGAACAATAGAGCCAAGGGCCGCATCCGAGCCGCGGGCCATGGTGGCCGAGCTGGCACTTTGATAAGTGGTTCAAAATGCTGAAACTAACGTTTCAGCCCTCAGTTGTGTCAGTGGCTGACCAATATCGTCTTTCACAGGCATGGCTGAATATATCTTCGTCCTTTCTGCGGCTGTCTTACCGAGCATGTGACTTCGTTCGTTGCCCGACGAGGAAAGAGGGAAAGCCATGGCCTGCTATTCACTAATCCATTTTTGGCAACCAAACCGTTATACGGTTGGTATTTGCATATCTGTCATCAATGCACGCTGGAAGTGGATTGCCTAATTTCTAATATATCTCACCCTCACATTCTCCTTCTTCTCTCACTAAAAAAGAGAAAAAACATTGACTTAGGATTTTCATAAACAACCGTTTACATCGCATTTTTTTTTTAATTACAGCCTAGTCTAATTTTACAATCCAGTACCCAATATCTCAATTCCCATATTCAAAATCATCCTACTTCAAATTTGAATTCAAATATTTCAATACGATTTTTCAATGCGATACTCAAATATTCCTATTTTATGAACAATGTTTTAATCCCAAACCAACATTGGAACGTTTTTATAATGAAATACCACAATTATACATTCATATAAAATATTCAAGTTTTTCGCAAATCTCTTCATCTTCAATGGCTCTTCATTGCAACTGGTTCTTGGTCTATTATTTACGTGTTCTATAATATTTCCACAGTAATTAATTGGAAGTTTTATTTTTGCGTGCCATTGCGAGTCATTCCAATATTTGCAACCAAGCCAATTCCAATTTTACCTCACCCATTATTAAAATCAAATGTTTCACTTAAACCCAATACCAAAAACAATCCATATTAAATTTTTAAATTCATAATCCACATACAAATACGCAAATGCATATTTACTAAACAAATTAATCCAGCCTTCTGAAAGGTCAACTATTTCATGTTCATGATCCTCCAGCTGTATTCCTTCTTATTTTTTTCTGCAAATATATCCAGCCTCCAAATATCCAGCAACCAAAAACCAATAGAATTCGATCCGGCAGACCATATCCAAAACAATTTGATGGCCTCACAATGGGAGAACAATATCGATGGCTCCGTTTCTCTCCAAACCAATCAGCCAATCAGTCCGGCACTCTCACACAACACCTTCGAAATTCAAATTTGAATAGTTGTGTTCTGCTGGTCCACTGCACTAACGTCTCTTTGACGCGAACAATTCGCCCCTCTTCAATACAACCTTACCATCAAAAGCTGCAACAATCCGATACTCTTCCAGAGCACCTTCGACAACACAAGCAGAAAACCGATGAGAAAACAAATCATGTTAAGTCGAAACCGATAAGAACAACAAACTATTCAATCTGGCACCTTCGACATTACCAGTGGAAACTGACGAGAAAACGAATCATTTGCTTCGGCGCTACTCCAGAGTTCTTTCGACATTTTAACTCGTTAAGGTAAGACCAATGAGAAAACAAATAACTTATTTCAACTCTCTTCCAGAGATCACAAGACATCACAAGCCAAAATTGATGGGCAAATCATTCAATCTGGCGCTCTACCACAGCACCATCGACATCACATGTCGAAACAGATGAGAAAACAAATCATTCATGCTGGCGCTCTTCCAGAGCACCTTCGACTTTTTAAGTCGACACCGTTGAGAAACAGCACATTTTTCAATCCAGCGCCCTTCCAGAGCGCCTTCGACATCACAAACCAAAACCGATGAGCAAATCATTCAATTCGATGCTCTCCCAGAGCGTCTTAGACCTCACCAGTGTTGTAAATTAGCAAATTAGTCAAATGACATGCAGATGACATTTTACAAGCCTGGACCTCACAAGTCGAACAGAAGGAAAAATCATTCAATCGACTTCACAAGTCGAAACCGATGAGCAAATAATTTAATCCGACTCTCTTCCAGAGCGTCTTTGACATCATAAGTCGAAACCGATGAGCAAATATTCATTCCGACTAGAGTTTCCATTTCCCGGCCATTTTCGTTGTCCCGAGATTCGGGATGAACTTGTTCGTATATCCTGGGAAATCCCGGGATCCCGGGATTTTTCGATGTTAGAAACTTATTTTTTGATTAAAAACGATTTTATTCAACGTTCAGGGGTAAAGTTCATATTTTAGAAAGGCCTAATTTCTAATTTGAATTGATTCTTTCGAAAAAAAGATTTCAAGGAGCAAATAATATTTACGTTTTTTTCGGAAGGTAGAGTACCCTTTTGGAATATATGATCGCCGAGTCCGAGAAGAAGGGTTCGCTGGCGGTTGATGTCGGCTTGACTGTTTGCATTGTTTGGAATATCCATTGGGTTTAGACAGTTGCTGGGATTGCATTCAATACCATAGTGACGAAAAATGGAAGATGCGCAGTAGAATCGTACTGGGCCCATAACCTATTGAAGATATGGGACCCCCTCACAAAGTTCAAGTTGTCGGATCTGCTCAATGTTTCCACTTCATAAGCGCAGAGCGTGCCTAGGCACTTAATAGAAAGCCAACTTCATGATGCGTAGAGAACTAGCGGCCGGACTTGAACTGCTTCGCTGTAGTATTTAAGGGCCTTCTGTATGGCAAACAGAACATGGAATGACCGGGCTTTCCCGGATGTGTGGAGACAGAATCATGCTATACCGATTCCCGAAAGAAACGCCCTTACTCGGGACGCTTTCCAAATTCTGACCAATCTCGCTGACTTCCTGTATCTCGAAGGTCGATGAGAGGTCCTGGAGAAGTCCTGGGTATGGGACAGGTTCATATTTCGCCAGGTTATGGGGCGTTCTCTAGGAGCATGCTGATCTAGTCTCCCTGGATATCTCGAAGACGTTCAACCGCACTTGGGCACCCCTAGTGCTCCAGTACCTCAGCGAGTAGGGATTTACCGTGAACCTACTCGCCTTCATTCGAAATTTCTTCATAGGATGCTCGTTCAAGAATCTTATTGGACTGCATCCAGATAGTTTCCAGATACTGGGTTCCCCAAAGATCAGTGTTTTTAGTCACCATGCAAGGGGTCTTCCGTCCGGGGTCCAAACATCTTCGCCGACGACATTCAGTTGGTTATTGCTAGTGACATAGTAGGCCGTACGCGAATCTGATCCCAAGCTGCGGATAGTGTAGTTCTTTGCTGGGCTACATCTAGGGTTATTGTAAGTTCATGTGTAAATTGAGGAATGAAATATAGCCTTAGTACCACTAGGTACAGTGAGTGATTTGCTTGCGCACATTGCTTGCCAAGAATACAGAAAAGTTAATCCTTGACAGAGTACGTCGACGTTTTACCCTGGGTGGCATCTCGAATTGAATCACTCGATTTGTTCGTTTTTGCATTCGTTTCGAAAAAAATTGCGGCATTATGTATTTCATTCAACTTCATCTATTCACAATAACAAGATTTCGAATGGTGCCGTACTAGCTCATCGAATGTGAATCGAGTGTGTTCTGTCAAACGAAATGTAAACAGAGAGAATAAGAGACAGCTGTCTCCGTGTTTAATATGGCGCCCGCTCGAAAGACAACCTTCAGCGCAGAGGAGGAGTGGGAGTTGTGAATCGTTACTTGTTACGTAATCAAATTGAAAAAAAATCAAGATCCGATATGAATTTTGCATTTACAATGTCCTGCTGAAAATGAGGATAAAAAAAAAACAACAATGACGGTATTTTTGTGTTTTGTGATTTTTGGAACTTGGGGGATAGTCTGGTCACGCGTTACTTGTTGTTACATGTGAGATGTGGGAGGGGGGGGGGGTCGGCGGTTGGTCGTTAACATCCAGATTTTTTGCATTACGTAATTTGTGCATTGATTTGATAACAAAAAGTCTGTGATAAAATTATTTGTTCGTTTTTGTTCCATAAAATATAAGAAAATGACTGAGGAAATTGAACTGTGCAACTACGTTCCAGTTATTGATGACCAAAACTGTTTCATTTACGAAGGGGAGTATATATTCGAAACAAATATTGTAAGTGGTTTAAATAATATTGAAAGAAATGATGTAGTTCAAGATGAACATGGTTCTTTGTTTTAGCGAAAAAAAGGTCAATGCGAAGTACGATGAAGTTGCTGCATTCTATGGCTTCCCAGTTGAAGTACCCGTTGAACTCTCAAATTAAATACCTGAGGAAGAATCCATACCAGTACTTTCTGTATGAACTAGATCGTGTATGGACAGATGGACAGACAAAACTCCTGCTATCGTTGTATAAGGATAACTTGGATAACATTGGTCCTCTGAGAGATTTTAAAAATAAGAAAAAGATGTGGGAATTTATCAGGGATCAGCTTCATCAACAATTCGGAGTGCTATTCACTCAAAAACAAGTTGAAAACAGATATAAAACTGTTTCACGAAGACGTCGTGATGCAAAACGAAACAATCGAACTTCCGGAAGTACGTTCAAAAGTACTCCGTATGATACGGAATTCGACGAAATCGTTGCAATTGACGATTCATTAGAGCCAGAGCTACAAATGGACACTACATCGATGGTATCTAAGGACGCCCCAAAAGCCATCAAAACAAAGCGTATTCGATCCTCTGTACCTGTTAGTCCATCACGATCACCATCACCAAAACCATCGTCATCCAGATCTAACAAATGAAGAACGCAGCACGCCAATATAAATTTACACATTTTTTTCACCATAAAAAATCCAAGCGCATTAGTTTTTTTAACCATTTCATTCATTTGGTAGGCAGGCTCAGTCGTATTTGACACTTTGCGGAGCCGCTTTTCTTAAGTATGATATTTTTACAATGAGTATCATTATTAACAGTTAGTCCTTCCCATAATACTCGTATTGACTCAAGGTTATAAATTACTTAATTCAGGAGGGACGGGATAGGAATTTGGGTTCAGGTTATTTCAGCTGCTCATCAGGGCATTTGACGTTGGAAACGGTTTTGCGTGGCGTCGTGCTCGATTTTTGTTCGACATGGAGCATCTTCCGGATGGCCAGGGCTTTGTGGTACACGGAACAGGAAAACAGAATCGAACGGAGAAAAAACTGAGAAAGAGAAAAACACGGCCATTTGACTTTGATATCAGCCGAGTGAAGAAAGGCATAGATGGCCAGCATATAATCCACATCGCGATCTCCCAAGCGCATTAGTTGCCTGAAACATTTTTCTGCTTTCTAGTCAAATTGCCATAATCCCTGAAAGGCGTCAACAAATGTTCACGTATTGGGTATGCGGCATCTCCTAGGATGTGATACTGTTGTTGGCATATAATCGGCAGCTTTTGGCTAATCGGCGATAATTCAAAAATCCTCGAATCGTGAATTTTGCTTGGTGGTCCCAAAAAGACATCGAGAATTCTTTTGTTGGCGTCACAAATGGCTTGAAGTGTCAGGGATATCAATTCATGTCGGTTGATGTATGTGGAGCGTATAGCTTCCGTCGATGCAACCAATAACGTTTTTGTAACCGGCGATCTAATAATAAAAATCAGATAAATTATGTTAGAAAAAAAGAAAACCATCAAGTGATGAAACGTTATAAGTTATGCAGATACGAACACAATCAAATTCATTTTGTATATAAGAATTTAACCAATTACCATTTCGAACTCATTTGAAACACTCATTTTTTCTTGCTCAGTTTCAGGCATTTTTATAAACTCACTAGAAATACTGTAGAAATAATCTTGAATCGATTCCATATGTTTGAAAAAAGTTGATTCCGACATGCCAAACAGATTGCAGATTTCCCTATAAGAGTTCTTGTTGGCGCAGAACCTGAAATAGGCAAAGCACACATAATGTGTCCATATTTCGTATACATATTTTGTATTTGCACTTACCACAAAAATGATCTGTTTTTCAGCACACACAGTATTCCAACCACGTCCTTCTGTTTCTCGGTGATATTCAGAATTTCGGTATTTATCCACTAGTACTTCTGATGTACTTCTGGTCAATCGGAAGTTTTCTTTTAACTGTAAATATTCGATTCACTAACTTTATTTTATGTTCAGTAGATATTGCAGAATAGTATAACTTACTTCTTCATCCCCGTAACGTTCAATAGTAGTCATAAAATTATCCACTCGCGATTTTTTTTTGTGTTTGGCCCTTGGTTTGACCGTTGTCTGTTGAAAACAACATAAACAAATCTTCCTCACCATCCGATTCAGACGAGTCAATCAAATCCCGAAGCAATTCCATATTTTTTAATCAGTTTTTTCAAGCACGAAAACGAAATCAAACATGAAAATGCAAAAAGAATCATAACAATCAAAACAAAACACCGCTGACAGTTTGAAGATTTGAATGGATTGGTACACCCTGTCGAGTTGGGTGTAGAATTTTTGTACGCGGTGTCAAAAGAGTGCAATAATGGAACTGCACCGTTTTTTTATAAACGAACGGTTTGAGTATTGCAGTTTGCGTTGAGTTCGCCAAATGCACGAAGTTGCAACAGACATGCAAAAGATCTTGCATACAGTGTTGCTGGCTATTTTACCTTTTAAGAAGATTATGTTATAATCGAAGTCGTAATGATTTGTCATTCTATTTAAGCAAAATATGATGAGCTCTTACTCCACATTTAAGATATTGTAATTGAAAGTTATTTTTTTTTTACAGGAAAGTATGATAAAACTAATAAATAAAGTGCCAATGTTTTACATACT
The DNA here is from genome assembly GCF_024139115.2 of Armigeres subalbatus. Taxonomy (NCBI): domain Eukaryota; kingdom Metazoa; phylum Arthropoda; class Insecta; order Diptera; family Culicidae; genus Armigeres; species Armigeres subalbatus. The sequence continues at coordinate 108,209,144 of NC_085139.1, read as the reverse complement.
TCCCCTGAAAAGTAAGTAAAATATGTTAGCACCACTGCTCCGACGTACACATCAAATTAAAACTAACGTGAATCCAATGAATAACACGCCTAAAACAGACGAATCAGCATGAATTTTGACAGCTCCTTCCTGTGCAAGTTGCTTGCAGGTTGTTTGCAATGCTAAATAAATAATTTTATTTGCAAATCGCAATATAAAGGCTAGTACGCTGCAGAAAAGTACTGTGCAAATAGATAGGATACGGAATGCTCACGAAATTATTCCACTCTGAAATTCCGTGAGCAGTACGGAGCTGACAAGTAGAGGAAATTTCTAAACGCTAATAACGCCTGCTGGGTAAAGTAAATGGAGCTGTCACTTTTCCTAAACCCATTCCGTAAGAGCAGCGTACTAGCACGTACTAGGCTTAAACAGAGAGAATAAGAGTAATTGTATTTGCGTGTAGCATGTATAGACTGTTGGAATGGCATCCTTCAGGGCATGGATTGGGAGTTAATTTATAAACAAGTAAATTGTGTTCAGTGACTATAAAACGCAATATTGTTTATTGAGCAGTTGCAACCGATTTAAACATTATGGCGATACGATATGTTTTGCAAATTGAGATATTGTTACGACAATAACCATAAATTTAATGTTTATCCGAGTCTACAGTGCTACAGATCCAATGTTGAGCTAAGTAATTTAAAGGTAAAGAAGGATTCAATAATAAATTACTTTGATGTTTCCATGTGTCTAACTTAAATGCACTTGGGTCATCTTTTGCTAGTTGCAATGCCACCCCTGGTTCTACTCAATCGACCTTGATTAACGAAGGGCGACATGGTATGCGTACGCATCCAGCTGACATGCTTCAATAGTGGAACATAACTTCGGGATACCCAAGGAAACCTCAACAAGTGTGTCTAATCTATCCGTTTCTGGAGGTGTAGTTGATCTGATCTTGGCTATTAAGTTTGGCACAATCACATCAGGAATTCCATACATCATTTTCAAGGTAGACATTTGACGGATGCACTAGCCTGCACTTTACTGCTTCGAAAGCCTTCCCCGTAAGGCAGTTTTAAAGATGTCGCAAATCAGTCGATTACTTCGATTAAGCGATTCATCGTTATGATAATCGATTAATTTTAAATTGATTACTACCCAACGATCAAACGATTCAATAATCGATAAGAATCGAGAGTAATCGATTAATCGGAATTTTACGGCATCTCTAGGCATTTTTGAAGACGACGAATCAGATTTTCCTCTGAAGTGTGGCCGCACATGTTGGTCGTGTGATGAATGTCGAATAGAATGTCGTTCGCTTATTGGGCCTTTTTAACAATTGTCGATGTTGTTGACTTTCTGTATTGAACAAAGTAAAATTCTGCGTACCAAAATTGGTCGATCGGGGCAAAAACGAAAATGAAGTGTGATAATTTGTTATTGAAGTAATTAGGAAAACAGAGACATCGTTTTTTCATGCTTTCTACACTCTATAGAGTCTACAGTGCCATTTTATCCGTACAAATTTAGAACGATTAAAACGCCACGTGTGACATCGCAAACAAAATGGAGGCTGAAATGTTTGCGCAATGCAATAGAAGAAAATAATTAGAAATAACATTCCTAAGTGGTTTGACACAGATGAATGGCAAGTGCGCCCGCTGGCTGCACTTTCTCGTCACTCAATTGCATTGCCAGTGACGATGGTCGGTCATACAAATCTATGTAAGTGTACCGACACTTATGTACGTATATGGCGCTCCGCCGCACCAACGGTTCGGTTAAAGAACGAAAGTTTGCCGATGATGCAGATAATGGCGCCATTGGCTTCGTGATGGCCGGTCCGTGGATACAGTCTCGGTTAATGGCGCCACACGCTAGGAAATGTTCAAACATTTGTTTTCATTATCTTCATTGTTGTCTATTTGCAATGAAACAGTTCTAGGATCGATTTCTACGATGTTTGTAAACTTCTATGCAAAATATTTCAATAAAACATAAGTATTTATGACACCTGTTACGAGATTTCGCAGTTACTTGTTCTAACGCGATCGAAATTTGTTTGACCCCTCTCAACCGTGCGCATACTAAATAGACCATGTCTAGTAAAGATGGATGATGATAATGACGATGAGAGGGGCGCACTCCGACAAGGACCATGCAAGAAAAAGACACTGGCGCAGTTATGGGATGGAATACGGCGGTGGATCGGAGGGTGGGTGCCGGCTTTTCATCCCGCACGAATGAGTGAGTACAGGAGAGACCACTCGTCTGCGGGCTCGAGTGGCTCATAATAACTCAGTAGTGGTTACTTTAACTATAATATATTTTCATTTCTTTTCAAATACACATATTTAGAGACCTGCTCTTTTTACTCATTTTTCAATTCCGGAGTGTGAATGAGGTACTCACCGCTGCGGGCTGATGCATCACCACCACCACCACCAATCACCATCCGGGGAAGGGAAGCTGGTGGGAATTTGTGAATGCACTGTTTTGGTGAGACCCGTTCGCATCCCATGAGATGAGAAAAAAGGGAATACGAAATGATTTCCTACATCATATTTTGCATGTGCTCCTCGCAAGGATGGAAAGCACAGAACCTTTTTGTGATAGTTTGAATTGGACACTTGAACAAAGTTTGCGCTATCTATAGAAAACGGATTTTGTAATTCGTTTTGATAATTTAGGTTTCCTATTGCGAACATGATGCTCTACGTGGTAATATAGAGTAAAAGTAAGTCAACAGTGAGATAGTTCATTCAGAACACTGGCGTTTGTCGCATAAAATGTTTGGTATGTCGACAATGTTGTAGATGCAAAAACTGTACCAAATATACTGACATCTACAGAATACAGCAGATTGGACGTGGTAGTTCGGAAGTGATGTTTAGTAGAGAACCTAGAAGAGGTCCTCTCACTGATTGTGTACAATCGTGAAAGAAACACGTGTATAGTAACTACAAACTTGTGTTGTGGCCTAGTAACGATCAAATTAAAAAATAAAGACACTTGGACCCGGATGAAGAGAATAATGGGTGGAATGGCCGAGTGATTGTTGGCAACAATCGATAATGTTTTCTTCTGATTCATAATTTAATCTCTTTCCTATGTATCTTTTCATACAGCTAGCGTCTTATGAATGTTAATGAAGTGCGTTCATTTGAAAAAACCAAAACCACAAAAAATGTATAAGGCTTTCCCGTGTTAAAGCTTTCTCAGCGACCGAAAAACTGGATTCAACACAACTGGAAAGCATCACCAGCCTTCCCTCCAACTTAACCTGACTGAAGATTTCTAATTCAGCCGGTAGCGGCGACGATGGCGCCGAGGTAAAAGCTCAAGCATTCTCAGACACTCGAATGGAATTTTCAGTCTACTTGAACCCAAAAGTATGGCTGTCAGAGAGCAGCCTAATCACTTCACACCACACCCGTGTGGCTGGCGCTTGTTCATGTGAACAAACGTACACATCGCTCCGTACCTGCATGCTGTTGACTTCTGCAGAATAATGTTGACTGTCCGACACCATCACCGCAGAAGCAGCAGCAGCACATGCGTTGGGTTCACACGGGACGAGGAGCTTACTGTTGGGGCCACTAATGAAATTAGAACACTTTGAAGGTCTGTGTGTGAAAGTTTTCCACCTTGAAGCTCAGCATGGGAACACGACACGGTTAGCGGTTCAGCTTTCAAGAAGATTCGCTGGGCGAGCTGTGACATATTACTATGTACCTACCATACAAGCTGCAAGCACAAACGGAATAACTACGCTCGTCGCCAAAGCAGGGAGCAAAAGTTTTCAGCGGTTGCCAAATTTTAACAGCTTCAGTGTGAAAGCAATATATTGAAATCCTTTATCAAACAGTGAATGTTTAATTTTTTTTTGATTGTTTGACAAACAACATACAAGTTCATGAGGTGATATGTAATGAATGAATCCATTTAACCTTTGTCACACAAAAACCAGCAAATTGAGAACACCTACACCGTCTCTGCCGGTGAACGATCGCAAGAGGTCTGAAGATGGCTCTTTACAGCTCTTGCGCACACAATGGGGCGCGTCAACAAGAGGGAGTTATAAAAGGCGCTCTCCTTTTCCCTCGACTTGCGAAAACGATAAAGACTACATAGGTATTCTCGTTTCTGATGTTTCACGTTCGTAAACCGAACTATTTAATAAAGGTAGGACGTGGGTCGACGATGACGGTGACGGTTTCAGATCTCCGGTTTTCTATGTTGAGCAAACGTACACAGGAAAGTGAAATAATAAGAATCGCACTTCTTAAAGCTATCGCAAATGAATTTTTTCGTCAAAATACGTGTACATTTTATATACAGCTATTCATATTAAAGGAGCTCTTCATGTTTGTATCTAAGACCTTGTTTGACAACGTCATATAAATAGAGATGTCGCAAATTAATCGGTTACTTCGATTAATCGATTCATCGTTGTGATAATCGATTAATTTTGAATCGATTATTACCCAACGATTAATCGATTCAATAATCGAGATGAATCGTGAGTAATCGATTAGTTACTAATCGATTAATCAGAATTTAACGACATCATAAGGATGTCGAAAATTAATTGATTATTTCGATTAATCGATTCATCGTTGTGATAATCAATTAATTTTGAATCGATTACTATACAATGATTAATCGATTCAATAATCGACAAGAATCAAGAGTAATCGATTAGTAACTAATCGATTAATCGGGATTTTACGACATCTCTACATATAAACAATTGCGGTACAACAGCACCTATCCAGCTTACAAACGGCATTGGCAAGTGCAAGTACATTTCGAACCACTCTCCCCAGAGCTTTTCTATGTATCTCCTACTTCCCACAGGCCCTACGCCATCTTGTTTCCGCACATATCTCGATTACGTCTTGGCTGTGGCTCAGTGCTCGCGTTTCTCCACGCTCCAGTTGAAATCAACCGGAGTTTCCCTTTGTCCTACCCAAAACGACGACAACGACGACGCGACAGCAATGACAGCGAGACGCGATGAGGCGAAAATACAGAACAGACAGACCGAAAGACGCGAAGACGACACACCCAATCCATGCGGTCGGTTGTCGAGGTTTAACGGCGCAATCTTGAATCCTATACCAAAAATGCGAGACTAGCTGGGAGAGAATGCATAAAAGACCAACAAGGCTGAAGTTTTAAGCAGTTCCGTTTTCTCTGTCTCTTTCCGTTGCAGGTTAAAATATGGTTTCAGAATCATCGATACAAATGCAAACGGCAAGCCAAGGAGAAGGCGATGGCGGAGCAGAACCAGCATAATCAGGTTAGTATCGGTGCTTAACTTATTTATTTTTGATTTTAAGAAAGTTGGTTATGCAGTAGGGTATTTTTCTTAGCACAAAAAAAGGTCTACAGGGTTTTCTTGATTGATTCGACTAAGATGGCATCGTTTGAGATTTTGGCTTTCAGTCTGTTTGGATCAAAAACGGGGTTTTATGTTTTCATCCGACGTTTCGGATGTATTGTGCTTTTTCAAGAAATCTGTAGACAATGAATGTGTTTATGTTTTTATATTGAGTGTACTAACTAACCGTTTTATTGTCACACTAGCAGGCCCGACGAACTTCGTTTCGCCTGAAATTGATTTATTCTCTGATTAGTTATCGAGTTATGCAGAAATTTCTGTTTCATTTGCATGGGAGCCCCCTTTTACAAAAGGGGGAGGGGTTTTGAACCACCACAGAAACATATCTTCCCTTTCAAAACCTCCACATGCCAGATTTGGTTCCATTTGCTTGATTCATTCTCGTGTTATTAAGAAATAAGTGTTTCATTAGTATGATAGCCCCCCTTTCCAAAGCGGGGAGGGGTCTCGAACCATCTTGAGAACCTTCCCCGGCCCCAAAAACCTCTGCATACAAATTTCAACGACGATCGGTTCAGTAGTTTCCGAGTCTATAAAGTTCAGACAAACAGAAATTCATTTTTCTGTATTTTTTTGTTAACTATCATTTATTTGGAAGGCTCATTTGCCGTAAAGTGCTACGGAGCCGGAATCATCTTTTTAAATACAGTTTTTAATGATTCTCATACACTAATGTTAGTTTTGGGGAACCGAAAGACTCGCGGTTTGGTCGAGGTTAAGGAATACAATTATACAATAGGAAAGGAAGGGAATTTAGGGTGCTTAATTAATTACAATGCTAATGTTCACACAGTTGAAATCCATGGCAATTTTTTACATCTGTAACGAGACAAACATTTTCGGGAGACAGCAGCGAGAGGAAGACATACGAATGGGGTTTAACGGTAGACAACAAGAGGAAGACATTCTTAAGGGATTGCGACAGCAAAAGAGATGAATGGACGGAGATTACAATCTAACATCAGCAACTTTCAAGAATTGGTGGACAAGGGACATGTATTCGAGATCAAGACCCGCCAACACTTCCCTAATAGGCTTTGGGCCATTTTTTTTGTTTATGTATATAGAAGAAGATTAGCCCTCAGCATATGACCTACTTTGTTACCACAATTCGCTTCAACGAGAAAAATTACGTTATCCGCCGAGCACTCACTATGTAGGTGGTCATTATTGGATCAATTAAACTTACGTTGCCCTGTCTTGTGAGAGGTTGGGCGGAAAATTCCCTATGCTGAGGGCTAACGTGACAATAAAACGAAACTTAGTTAGTAAGTACACCAACATAAAACATAAACACATTCATTGTCGACAGATTCATTGAAAAAGGATGACAACATAAAACCCCGTGTGCAATCCCTAAAGACTGAAAGTCAAATTCTCAAACTTTCTACAGGGTTAATGAAAAACTCGGGTTGCACGCAAATGTGACGTAGAACTACGTAGCTTTATGTAATGTACAGGTTTTCGACGTTTCTGTTAGATGAGACCGAAGCAATCGTTTTTCAAGCCTGGATGAATCTGTTTTGTTGTTTATCCTGTCCTCAACTGATTACTAAGATTATGAACCCTGGTGATGTATAAAATTGTTATACCAACATTTGAAAAGACTGATTAAAATAAAGTTTTCAAACAATCTTGTCTTGTCTTGTCTTAGCACATGCACAGCCAGTATTTAAAAGCGTCCTGGCAATGTCGGTTGTATTTCCGATCATTTTCTTGTCTGTATTAATATTTGCAGCATATCATAAATATGACACAAGTATTAAAACGGCCAGGCCCACCATGCAGGCTTGAATTTGGGAGACAATCCATAAGTCCCCGGCAATCAGATTATTTGGTAATAAATAACATGATCAACGAAGAGTTTTGAATCTATGAAAGGAAGAAACGGGGACAGCCGTACCAACCGTTTCACATTCAGGGGACAGATAATTGACAAATCGTTAGGAGTGACTTTGCTAGAGTGACAAAAGTAGTCATATGAATTCATACATATTGCTATGAATAAAAATAAAGTTTTCAAACAATCGAGGATGAGCAACACTCTCAAGCGATCACATATCCAAATTATCAATTGATAAAAACTCGCCAGAGAGTGAGAATCGTTCGATAATTATCACCCCTATTCTTGTTTACGGACGAACGACACTTTCGAACGAATGCAGTTCCCGTACAGCCCCGAAATCCGTCCACTTCGTGAGATATCATTAAATTGCAGGGGGTTTAAGGAAATTTATTTAAGAACCATTTATCTTATCTTGATCTTATGCTTGACAGAAAACTTTTTGGTCATTGAAATGGAAAGTAGGCTCTGAAATTAAAATAACATTATTGAAAAACAAATCGGCACCCCGCACACGGGAAGTTTCAGGTGCCATTTTGTTCGCGTGTTGGACGCAATGGTACCGAAAGTGAGTGTGTTTAAATTGCAAATTGCAATCAATATAGTAAGATCAGCAGCATAAATAACAAAGGGATCGCTTCTTAAGGTGCGTGTTGTGCTATTCACAGTGTTAGTTTGTTTCAATTGGTCTGCTTTAATTTAAATATTTTGTTAGAAAATAGCTGTACGGATTATAATCCTATGATTCGAAGTCCGTCCACGGTGTACGGATTTCGAATCAGAAGGTGTTGATTTTGTTCGTAATTTTATCATATTGTTCATTACTTTCAATGTAATACAGTGGAGCACACAAAAAATAGAGGCCATCGTGCAGTTAGATCAATGACGAACGTTCTATTTGCATTCGATTTGCATTTTCTAGAGATTTTTATATATACTGAAGTGCTTAAATGTACGGGTTTCGATGCACCACGGTAAACAAGAATATGGGTGTATATCTCGATTCAAAGCATTGGTAAATGCTACTTTTGAACTTATTTTCCTACATAACACCACAATGCCAAACATCCCATTGAACTTGATTGTTGACAATAAATTGGTATTACAGTCGACTCCCTACATCTCGATGTTCTATATCTCGATATCTCTTCCTATGTCGATGTTTTTTCGGCCCCTTTAATCTACATATATTTGGGCATTCTACATCTCGACAACCTCCCTATCTCGTCATATTTCGTTCAGATGCAGTAGGGTATTTTTCTTAGCACAAAAAAAGGTCTACATGGTTTTCTTGATTGATTCGACTAAGATGGCATCGTTTGAGGTTTTAGCTTTCGGTCTTTTTGGATCAAAAACGGGGTTTTATGTTTTCATCCGACGTTTCGGATGTATTGTGCTTTTTCAAGAAATCTGTAGACAATGAATGTGTTTGTTTTTATATTGAAACTATATAATTATCGTATAAGAATAATTCAGCACAACCCTGACTGGCTGATTCCGAGCCCCTCTACTGGCATCAATAGACGTAAGCGAAAAGCTGCCGTCAAACGCCCCCAAGCTTTCGAGAGAAACGCGCGTGTAAGTTAGCAGAAATGAACTGCCTCAGTTAAGAGCCCTGTAAGCAGAGCTTAAAATATTCATCTTCATGAATTAACTTCGAACCGAATTTTGACAAACATCGCTTGAATATTCAAAACATAGAATGACATAGTCAGACGACTACTCCACAAACTCATTCATTCGACTGTCACTGAGTGTGCTTACTATGTGCAGAAAAAAACATAATTAGCGTTGTTTATGTTGATGTTTACCGTTCAAAGTGCCTCGCGGATGAAAATCGGATTCAGTTCTATGTGATAAATTACTTTACTCATTTGAAACGTGTTCAGATTTCAGATAATTTATCAATTTGTAAAATGTGCATAAATATTCAATGACTAATATTCAACCGAATATTGACAGTCCAGAGCCGACTATGAATGTGTCTGGAAGTGAGCTGACAAGTGAAGAAAGGTGGACTTCACCAAAAAATTTCGATTATTTTACACTCTGCCTGTAAGTTGCATTAATTTGACGTCTATGCTGGCTGAATCCCTTATGGAAAAACGAAACATTCCACACGCCAATCGAATAGGGACACGGCAGGTATTTCCGTCCATCGTCTTAGGGGCTGAAACCAACGAAAGCAACGTACATTTGCCATAACTCCTTTATAGCAGAACGTTTCTCCTGAGCTTACGATTTGGTACGTATGAGTTTTACAAAAAAAGCTTTTTTTTATTGGTTTTCGAGACTATGACGAACAGACGAAAATACCTGCCGTGTCCCTACTCTGTGATCGTTCATAAATATAAAAAACCCAGCGACTGTGACTTTGAAGAAGTCCTTGAATACAACAAAGCAAACTATGACAACATTAGACATAAGCTAAGTAGATTTAACTGGAAGCAAATTTTAGAGAATGAAGGTAATATTGAATCTTGCGTTGATGTCTTTTATAACATTATTTTTGATATTATTATTGACGAGGTTCCAAAAAGAAGAAAACAACAGAACGGAAATTCAAAATATCCAATTTGGTACAATAGGCAAATAAAAAAATTAAAGAATCGCAAACAAAAATTACATAAAACTTACAAGCTAGACAAGACGAATGAAAATTTGGAAAAATATTTAGACATCTGCGATCAATTAAAATTAGCAATTGATGTAGCATTCGGAGAACACAACACGAAAACAGAAAACGAAATAAAGTCAAAGCCAAAGAACTTCTTCAATTACGTAAAATCAAAATTAAAATCAGACAATTTATCGTCGACCATGTATTTAGACGAAAGCGTCGGTAATTGCTCGGAAGATATCTGTAATCTTTTTGGAGATTTCTTCCAAGAAATATACACCAGCTTTTCGGAACAAGATCGCGACCTAGATTTTTTTGCGCCTATTCCATAATTCGCTAGGGATATCGGTGTTAATCAGATCATGGTGAACGATATTCTAAACGCTTTAAAAAACTTAGATGCATCTAAAGGCCCTGGTCCTGGCGGTATTCCACCGATATTTATGCAGAGTCTAGCTAAAGAACTGACTTTGTTTTGGCTCTTCAGATTGTCATTGAAATCCGGAAATTTTCCTAGGGTATGGAAAGGCTCCTATCTTCAAATCAGGCAAAAAATCTGACATTCGTAATTACCGTGGAATAGCCATTATCTCTTGCATTCCCAAACTTTTTGAATCCATTATTAATGAAAAATTATTTTCACAACTTAAAAACAGAATTACGAATAAGCAGCATGGATTTTTCAAAGGTCGCTCTACCGCTACAAATTTAATAGAATTCATTGATTATTCTCTTAATGCAATGGATAATGGTAACTACGTGGAAGCTCTATACACTGACTTTAGCAAGGCGTTTGATCGCATTGACATTCCAATGTTGTTCCAATATGGAAATAAAAAATGAAAACGACATAATCATCTTCCTGAATGAAATACACATGTTATATACATGGTGCAGAAAAAGCCAATTGCAACTGAATATTAAGAAATAACCGCGGAGATCCGGAAATTCGAGTAAAAAAATCGCATAAAATACGATTTGAGTAAAAAAAGCCGCGTAAAAAACAACATCAGTGTACATCGAGTATGAAGCGTTGACTCCTTATTGATCGAATGATCCATGAAAATTGAAAATACATCTAGAAGCTGCTGAGATATCAACAATCAAAGTCTATCATATTTCCGTGACGTTTTTCAATTTTTTGCAATCGTAAAGTGTACCCCAATATAGAACAGACAGACGTGGTTCTACATCAAAAAAAAACCTCCACAAGAAACATCCTACGAATATTTTTTCCTATTATTCGTTTCAGATCAGCTGGTTTTGCAGTCAGATGACACTTTTTTCGAATCGCTTTATGCGATTTATCATATTTGAATTTTTATTGAATCAAAAATTTACTTAAAATAAGATATAACTGAGAGTAAAGCGACTGGTACTGGTTTTGGCAAGGGTATCTATTTTGACATTTTTTTTCTAGGTGTTTGTTAACTCAAACCAGAGATAAATTTAATGGCTTCTTACACTATTGAAACCAATGTTATAAAATATCATTCGCCTGTTATTTGATTATTTGGATCCATACTTTTATTTGATGCCTAAGGGTCCATACACTTATTATGTGGGGGATTTTTCTCCTCCCCTCATGTAAGATTTTGTTCATACAAGTTATTTTTCATTTATACGGATTGTGAGGAAATTACCCCATCCTCCAATAATCCCTTACGTAAGTAGTGCACGGCCTATAATTCATTCTATCATTTTCAATACACTGCTCAAAATATAAAATTTGAGACAAGAAAGAAAAAATCCCCCTCAAAATTCCGTGACTGCCGCTAGTTTCGAAAAATAAAATTCCGCTAGGAAAATTTCCCGTTGATTCAGACACAAAATAGCTGAAGGTTCGTTGCTTGTGAATTTTCCTCGGCGTTCACGTTGAAGTCATTCAAATGTTTTATGTTCATATAAGTAAGAACGGTATTTCAACAATCTGATATTTTCATGTCCCCTTGTTTGTTTTTTCAGGGGGCATAGGCTTTCCGGGGGCTAGGATAGGATCTGCCAATTAGTCACTAAAAATCGTACCGATTTTCTGTCATAATCGTACCACCTGGTAGAATACGGCAATCGATTACTTCGATCAATGGCGGAACATTTTTCGAAGGCCAGCTTGTTGATAATTTGGTCGTGTGTTAATGTATAGATGTTTTGCAAAAAACGCAAATTATATCTTCTCAAACTTTTTTGTTTAAAATCAATTCATGCTGGATTGCTAATGGTATCTAAATAGTTCTCAGAACTTGTGCTGATTTGAAACTGATTTTTACCTTTTACACTCTAAAACTCATTTGCTTGTAGGTACTTATCATCTTTTATAACAAACTAGTCGAACCTGCCTGATCTTGCTCGGGTTGTTTTTATTTCGACCTTACCTTACTGTCAATCGTTTAGTTGATGGCAGCGCCGCCCTCTAGATCTATTTCAGTTCGAGCTTAATGGTTTTCTTTAAAACTCATGTTTTTACATTTATACAACTTTCCTAACAAAATGTTCTATCTTTTCACATATACAAACACAGCATACACACTTAATTGTTTTCGCCGAGATCTCAGCATATTTTGTTTATTTTCCCGAGATGGGCACCGCCGAGTTTCAGCAAACATAATTTTCACAGAGATCTCAGTAAAAGTGACGTTTCGGTTACTGAGATAAAGTAAAAATTTTGCTGAGAATCAGAAATAAACGAAATTTTCTGCCGAAGTTCAGTTTTGAAATTTGCTGAGCTACAGCGGTGCCCGATTTTGCCGAGCTCGAAAAAGAAAAAGTTAGTGTGTAGCCCAAAACGAATTGAACCGTAAATAAATCTTGCTAATTGGTCCAACCGTTTATGAGTTATATTGCCTCAAAGGAAATGTAAACTCATTTTTATCTATAGATGAAGAAGAAGAAGAAGAAGAAGATAGAAGATGATGGAACAAATAGACGCAATATCACCGTGTTTTGATGCAAAATTTATGAAAGATTTTTCACTGAATTAATTTGAAAGCAGTGTCGGCCTCTCCGTCAAAGCAATCGGTTAAAAATACAACAAGGCAGTCATAATTGAGCTGTCACATCCCATCTTAGCCCACGAGGTAGTATAGGCAAAGATAACTAAAATGTCCATCAACATATGAACATGTGAGCATATGGAAACGCATGGTACATTGTTTCATCAATTTTCGACTAAACTTTTTTGTACAAATTTCATCTCACATCTTCTGGTATGGTAATTTATGCATTAGATATTTTAGATAGAAAGAAAGAGTGAAAAATTGTTTCGAAATATATTTTTCTCCGTGGAAACTTTTGGGTAAACGAAACATTCTTCACTGGGTATTGTGTTCAAAGTTCATTCGGAATAACCATTGCATTGGTTGCAGTAGGATATTGTGTCGGATTTTCCAGATTTTACACATTTTTTATTTTTGTTCCTTTATAATTGGTTCCTAAAGCCCTACCTCGTTTATGGTTACAAACGATAGTGCATCGGTCAAGAATACTTGAACCGATGTTAGAAAAATTCTGGTAAAAGTCTAAATCAGTAAAAATAATATTTTTGTGTTTGAGACATTTTAAGGCAAATTTTGGGGTGTGCAACATTTCAGAACGAATGAACCATCAGCCCAAAACGTCAGGCCCATATATTAACTGTCAAAGGTTGAGTCAAGTGCTAGTACAGCAACCGTTCGCTAACTGGGCTAAAACACCAGCCCAGTTACCGAACGCCGCTTTTTAACTGGGCTGACGAGGGAATTCGCGATGCATTGTTGTGATCGTGTTTTACATGAAGCTTAAAGAACATACCATTCAGAATCCCCTCGTCACAGAGTCTTTGTTGTTGTTTTTTGACGGATAACTGCTTTTTAAGTGGGCTTTGGCCCAGTTAGCGAACGCCCAGTTAAAAAACAGTCCAGTTAAAAGGCCGGATCTTCCAGAGGGCTTTCCGATGACCGCTCGAGAGATAATTTTGCCCAGAAATGGCATATACAATATAGTAAATACAGTTGGGATCATCAGAGCACATATTTGCAAGCAATTTTATGTTTCATAACACGAAACTCGATAATTTGGTGCCAAATTGAGAAGCTCAAACAGTACCTCTTTAGCACAGGTTCCCCGGGGACCAGAGTGGTCAATTTGAATGAATCACCCCGTGGGCTTGTTATTGGAACCTACAGCTTTCGTTTGGTGCCTAAAGATCGAGAATCGGTTGAAATTTGAATTTTTGTGATCGAGATGAAATCTTGGGTCCAAATGGACCGCAATGCACAATGTGTCACTTTTTTTGTGGCGCCTCTCTTAGATGTCGCTGGAAGCTGATTTTCTCAGGGAATCCTTATTTCCGAAAGTTAGGAAAAGTCAGAATTTTTCAGATTTTTATCTCGTTGCGTTACAAAGTTACAGCGGTGTTTTGGGTGTGCTTGGGTCGAAATGGACCCCAATGCACTAGGAAGGTTAATACAAAAATTGTATTAGAATCTTCCGAAATTGTATATGCCCAATTATTATACAGTTTCTGTAAGGTTCTTATGCAGAACTGTATAAAAATCTGCCATCCGCTGGTTGGGTGATAGGGCCTACGTAAAAGATCTCCATCATGGCCGGTCAATGGGTGGCTATTCGCTTTAGCCTTGACCTGAGCCCAAGTCAGATTCCTGTCCACTTCCATTATTTCTTTGTTGAGGCTTCGTCGCCACGAACCCCTGGGTCTGCCTCCACTGGGATGCCCTGCAGGATTCCAGTCCAGCGCTTGCAGAGTTCATATTCGCTCTTTCGTAATGTGTGGCCGACCCATAATTTGTGGCTCTCAAATTTATGTTGATATCGGTTCGTCGCATCGTCGATGGAACTCAGTGTTCGAGATCCAGTTGTAAGGCCACCAGGCCGGAATAATAAAACTTAGACACCGGCTGATAAATACTTGTAGTTTCGGCGTTATCTCTGCAGATACATGCCAAGTCTCATTGGCGTTCAACAACACAGATATCACGTTGGAGCTGAATATTCGAAAATTAATGCATTGACTAATCTGATTGGATCTCCATATATTTCGTAAACTCGCAAAAGCAGCCCTAGCCTTCTTGATCCGTGCTCCTATGTCGACCATACGACGTAAACTGACAGCCAGGATATTGAAGGCCCTCAACCATCTCCACTGCTTGCCCGGCTACCGTGAAGTTGGAGGGGTTGTCCGTGTTGACATCCAACGATTTGGTCTTGTTGACGTCTATGGTGAGACCCACCGTTGAAAAGCAATCGGCCAGGTCGTTCAGCTTGCTCTGCATATCAGAGCGCCGTTGCGCTAGTAGAGCCATATCATTAACCAAATCGTAGTCGTTTAGATGTTTCATAGTAATAGGATGCCAGAGAAGCCCGCGGTTTGGTACACGATCAATCGCACCTACCATGATCTCGTTGATTACGAAGATAAACAGTAGCGAAGATAGAGTACACTTGCCTCACTCCAGCGACTATACGGATGGGGTCAGATAAAGCTCCGTTATGCAGGACTCTGCGCTTCGATGAGGCCGACGATTTTGTCCAGAATTCCCTTTGGTCTATGGGCGTCCTACAGATTTTCGTGGTTCAGACTATCGGTAGCTTTTTCGTAGTCAATGAATACCAAATATCTTGCCTACTGCCGTCGGAGAGTCGTGTCTATTTTCTCCTGTATCCTATTTAGGATGACTCTTCAGAATTCCTCTAGGAATTCTACGATGTTTGTAGTAGTATATAAATTGAGTTTCTATTAATAACGAGAAATGAGTGATAATCCCGGTGTATATAGACAAGGATAAGGAAGCCTTGGCAGTCGATACGGGATACAAATGCTGCAAGTGAGGCTCAAACAGCCTATATCATCCTTCATCCCATTCGGACAAGACTCATCCTTGGAAACTCATGCAAACTTGCCGAAAACATACAGACGATGTTCAAGACCTGAAAATCTCTAGCAAAAATATTTGGACTTTATTCTACTGAATATTAGCGAAACTGCAGCAACACAAAGAACCACCAAATGAGAAAGTATTCTGCGTTGCCGATTCTCCTCGGTGAACAGCAATCAATCTACTTCATTCCAACTTGCTAAAACAGATCATCATAACGCTGACGACGAAGTACAACGATCGTTCGCTAATTAGAGCATGGCCTCGAACTAGCGAATATCGAGATTTGACCCAATTAAAAAGCGCCCCTAATTAACCCCAATGAGCGAATGTCTACTGTGAAAGATAAAGTAACAGAGATCAACTACAGAAGCGGCTTGCTATTTTCCCATGAACGTATGACAAATTATCCATAAATCTTTGGAAACCTTCTTACTTACTTACACCTCCTGTACACCTCCTCTTTGGAAAATTATCCATAACAAACTATATTTTGATATATAAAACTACGAATTTGCGCAATGTTTATCGTGATGATGATCCATAGTTTCAGTAACATGATCCATAATTTTGGTCATTTGATCCACAACTACGTCCATATGATTCATAATTTTGGTGATATGATCCTTAAATCTGATCATATGATCCACAGATTACAAAAACATTTCGGATAAATTAATATAGTTTTATTGGCCTTCTTTCCAAGCGTTGTGGATCATATTATCAAAATTATAAATCTTATGAACAAAATTATGCGTAAATTTGAATTTTTATGGATCAAAATATAGTTTCCAAAGATCATTTTATGAAGATTTATGGATAATTTGTCATATATTCATGGGAAAATAACAGGGATGTTATTGTTTTTTCTGACCATGTCTAAAAGAACATATTTTCCTGTAAATAGCTAAATTTATGCGTAGATATGGATCTTAAAATTATTCTTTATGGATACTCCTGAACTATTTTATGGATTTATGGTGGCGTTTTATGAAACATTATTTATGGATCATTTTTCGCTTTTTTTATGGATCGTTTTCCAAAACGACATTCTTAATGTGTGTTTTCTTTAAGTTTAAACATGTTTGCGGTTTTTTAAATCAGCTCGGGACCCAGTATTCGCAGATGATCTCGAAATTCCATCAATCCGCCTGCTAGGACGTGGAATCGTGCTTCGTCTGTTGCAATGATCTTGTTTTAAGCAGATTGCACGAACAAATTTTCGGAAATCTGCCGATCAACCAGCACAGCACAATCAGCGGAAGAATTTCCTTTTAAAATTTAAAATAATTTCCTTCGAAAAATAAAAAAAAAATCTATTAGAAATTCAGTAGAAGTTTTAAAAAAATCCTTCGGAAATAAAGCATACAATCCCTCAGGAATTCAAGAGATGTTTATTGATATTCCAAAATAAAATCCTGTAAAAAAAACACAAAAAAATATGGGAATTTAATAGATTTGGCTGAGAAATTTCCAATATTTTTTTCGGGGAAATTTTGAAAATTCAGAGGAATTTGAATCAATACTTCTTATTTGTGGTATGATGATGACCGCGAACAGCTAGCTGTCGTTAGAGAAACTGAATCTATTTCCATCAATATTTATTAAAAGTATTTGATCGTGAACATGATCGAATAAATCACCCAAATAAAGACTTTGTACTACTGCTCCAACTATTTTAAAATCGTTTCGAAGTAGCGCCAAGACCACCCACTAATGCAGTTCTCGTTTTTCATCCAGTCAGCCAGCTCACCACGACGTGTGGCCGTACCAGTACTAGTTAAAGATGGCAAGCCGTGTTCCGGCGGCTCTAATTCCAGCGCTTCTGCTCAACAGCAGCAGCAGCAGCAACAACAGCAGCAGCAGAGTCAACAGCAGCAGCAACTAGGCGGCAGCAATACTTCCCTAACGTCCAGCGGTGGTGGCGGTGGCGGCGGCGGTGGTGGAGGCGGAGGTGGTTCCTCAGTTGTCCTAACCAGCGATTCCAACCAAACCCACTCGCCAGACACGCCCACAACAACGCTCCTGTCGTCGTACCAGGGCAGTCACAACGTGACCGGCCAGATGCTGCAGCAGCCGTGCAATAACAGTCTCATGTCCAACAGCCTGGCCATGGCGTACCGGAACCAGAACAACTTCATGGCCAACAGCCACCAGCAGCAGTGCGGAAGCTACTTGCCGTTGCAAACCCGAGCCTGGTAATATTAGGTGATTTGTTAGGTCTTTATTCTTCCTCTTTTGAGCGTCCGACGCCGGAAGAGTAGTTCTGGGGTTATTGTGGGTGACGATAAGTTTACGATAAATCCGGAACTGTTTCCCGGGCGTCTCGTATTAAGGGTGTTCGATCTTACTTTTTGTTCTCTTTGAAACCCACGTGAAACAAAAGACAAACCGTCTACTGTTAGCATTCGAGGAATCTCGTTTTACTTAATTTTATATTAAATTAATATATACATATTTTATCTAAGCTGTAGATTTGATTTTTCCATGGGAGGCAGAGACGAAATACTTACTAAAAACAAAAAAAAAGTAATCAAACTGTAAATAGAAACAAACAAATAACTAGCCAATAAGACGACTCAAGTGCATCTGAGTTGGGCGCCATACTGTGACCATGGGTCGTCAGTAAAAGTGTAGCAAATGAGACAACGACGACCAAGACGACGTTTTAGTGTTGGGGATAACAATGGATTTGAAATTGAAGTACAATTGTTGCGGAGTAGTGATCGTATGGAAACACAAAGAAGAGGAAAATACTAACACATTTGGAACACCAATCGGCCGCGTAACATCGACGACATTGCAATAACAGTAATCATAACAAAGATACTTTATTCATCGTCATTAGAATACAGCTTATGTTCATGGAATCAATAGTTTTGTTTGTTTGTTTCATCATTGTTTTCAATAATTCCACCAATTCCAATTTGTAAAAATATTCGAGACATCAAACGTTCCGATTTTAATTTCATTGTAACATAATCAGAATCAGAATTTTAAATTCAATTTCAATTAAATTAAGCGTTTCCCGCCATCAATAAAAACGGACATTAATGATATCGATAGAAGCATGGAGCATAAAATTAATTCAGCGCCCTGACAGAAAAAAAATCTCATTTTAATTAAAGTGTAAATATATTCGAAGCAGTACGCATGTGACATTAAAAAATGCGTCAATCAACAAAAATCAAAAAGAGAAGGCCACAAAATTAAAAAATTCGACTCCTATCGAATTGGTTAGGTAACACAATTGGAAACCTTTGCCGACAATGACGCTCACGACGACGACCGTGACACCTAGAAGCGCTCAGTTTTCTATGAGGTAAATCTGTACATATAGGCACCAATTTCAGTAGCGATTTTTCCTTTTGCGTGCATGAGAATGAGCAAATGAAAAACAATGGAAACAAAATGGAATATTTATCTCATCCTGTGCTCATCATGCTCTCCCACCCGTATCCCATATTTCCCATCCCATACACTGTTCCCCGCAATTGTGAAGTTGAATTCTGACACCCCCGCACCCGTTCATTGCGGATTTGTACGAATGAATAATGTGACTCAACAACAAAACTGCTGCATATGCAAATAAGCGCAACGCAAGTGTAATAGAACTTTCCAATGATATTAAAACAAAATTGACACTGAAAACAGGAGTTTTTAGTCCAAACGAGAGCATCAGGAAAGGTGAGGCATGCTCTAAATCAATCAAAG
Organism: Armigeres subalbatus; assembly: GCF_024139115.2. Lineage (NCBI taxonomy): Eukaryota > Metazoa > Arthropoda > Insecta > Diptera > Culicidae > Armigeres > Armigeres subalbatus. Next base: position 108,189,699 of record NC_085139.1, on the reverse strand, counting down.
TAAGAACGTTATTTAATTTAAATCATATCTATAAAAAGAAGGAAAAAAATGTAGTGAAAATTAAAGTCAAATGCGGCAAAACATTTCAGTTACGGGAGAAGCTCGATACTAATTGAAACCTCTGTACGTTGGCACACGTTGTGGTGGCCAAGTTTGTATTAAATTTGAAAGAATATAGAATGTGGTAACTAAAAAAATGGCGAAAAGAAATAAACATCAGTATAAAAAAAATAAACATGTTTGATTTTGAATTAAAGTAGAGAATCTCATTTGAATAGAAAACTGTTGTGGAATACTGAGATTAAATTACATATTATTGATAGGTAAGTACGCCAATAACTACTGCGGGCCTAAAATGGCCATCAGGAAACCAGGCCCTGCTTAATATGGGGTGAAAAAAATGTTGTCGAATTCCTCGGGGCACCCCCCAGGATTGTGTCCTTGGGTGAGAAATGATCTATTAGGGGCTAGATTGTGTATCTTTGGATTTATTGATCGAATCGAATCAGCCGAAAGCTAAGTAAAAGTTCATTTAATCATAGGACAATCTTCTGTAAAATTGTTCTGTAACATACTAACCAGTACTGCTAATTTACGTGGCTGTCATGTGAAAACGAAAACAATTACATTTTCATTTTCAAGAGACCAAATGAAAATGTAGCCGCCTCCCGGTCACCTGTCACATTACAAGCAGTCATGATGGGAATGTGCTTTGTTTGGAAATCTAAATTTCTAAATAGTTTTAATAGATCTTTGCAAATAACGATGACTAATCGATACAATGATTGTATTGTTTTTGATTTTCGAGTTAGAAGTAACATTATTGAAGAAGAAGAAGAAACAGCTTGTTTACACTAGTTTGATGCGCTTTCATGAAATAAAAATATGTGAAAATTGAGCAGAATTTCTTTCAATGTTTATGTTTTCTATGAAAGCGGGAGAGAATAAAGTGTAAATATCGCGTGACCTCTCTCAATGAAAATGAAAATCTCAGTACTGATACTAACTGCCCTTTATGTAATTTTGAGCTCAGTCGAGCAATCAGAACCAATTTCCAGATCGAATGAGTGACGGATTTGTATTTTCCTATATATTTAGGCTGAAATCCCCATACAAACTTCAAATCAAATGCGCCAGCTTACGCAACAAGCAATTGAGCTGAAATTTTAAGAGATTGATTTTCTCACCAAAATATACAATCCTGGGGGGTGCCCCTTGGAATCCGACAACCTTTTTGTTTCCTGGGCCAGTTAAATGAGGATACTTACATCTCTTACAATCAGCCCATGTGTGGTTTGTTTTTGAAGAAATATTTCCTAAAATTTGTTATAACCACTTTTAGCAATACGTAATTATTGAATATTCCCTTTCATATGTTCGACCAACAACCTGTACTACCCGTTAATCAAACTAATTGAATGGATCTGTTGATAATCGTACCCCGACTATAACATCAGGCTTTCTGCATAACACCTGCGCAATATCGAACAACGGGCACGAAAGTTCATCTCTTGCTGCGTGGGTGCGTTCAAACTAAACCCCACTGTCTGACGGTGATATTATGGAAGAAAGCTATCTGTTATACATAATTTTACAGTCAGATTTTGTCCGGGAGTTAGAAAGTGCCCATTTCAGACTGCCTGGTATTTCATGACCAGTCCGAGGTCACTTTTGCTTACAACACCGTTATCAATTGGAGAATGGATTCATAAGCAAACTTCCAAATTATTCCATCCAGCACGCATTTATTTTGATTATAGGATGCATACTTACTTACTTATGGGTCATATACACCTCCGGTGGTGTAAACGGCCGACTTGAAAGATCTCCATCCTTAGCAATGTCCAGCTATTGCTTTAACCTATTGCCAGGTTAGACTTCGGTCGACTTCTTTTATTTCTTTATTGAGGCTTCGCCGCCATGAACCTCTGGGTCTGCCTCTGCTGCGATGTCCCGCTGGGATCCAGTCTAATGCTTGTTAATAGATTTCATTTCCGCCCCTACGTTGTTTGAGATCCAGTTGTGAGGCCAGCAGGCCCGAATTATACACCGCAGGCATCTGTTGATGGCCACCAGAAGCTGTTGAGGGTTTTCCACTGACACACACCATGTTTCACCAGCGTATATCAGCAGAGATTTCACGTTAGAGTTGAAAATTCGTATTTTGGTGCGTTCACTTATCTGCCTGTTTTTCCAGATATTTCTTAAACTCGCAAAGACTGCTCTTGATTTCTTGATCCGTGCACCTATGTCGATATTGGTACCGCCGTCTGACGCCATTTGGCTACCAAGATTGTTACCACACATTAACTGGTACACAATGTGATCTTAGGGATCATGATATCTGAAATCATAATTATTTAGATTAACTTAATAACTTCCACTTTAAATGATATACTCTAAAATAAAAAAAACGATCGATTCAACTGTCCTTTTAAATTACAACGATTCGCATCCCATCCACTCCTATCACTTCCACGATTATTCGTAAATGTTGCCTGTCTGGATGCAAGAGGGATGAGAAGAGAAAAAATGATGACAGGACGGGAAAGTGAAGAAGGGAAGGAAGGAGGAGAAGAGGATGGTGATGGAGAAAGATCGGGACAGAAGATGGCGAAGGAATTAAAGCTGCGAGGAGAAGAGTGAATTTTCGTGCCGGGAATAGAGTTCGAAAATCACCAGAACCACAAGTGAGGACAATTTTATGGGAGGTTCCGGCGAGTCCCGAGATGGTGGTCCTAAAGCCGTACGTCATTGCCAGGTTACACGGCACGGATTGTAGTGGTGGACGTTTTGGAGGTGAGGGGCTTGTGAGGTCCGCGGGCTTCCCCGCTCAATAGTACCCAATATCCGATGAGCCACTACCCCGCCCGTGGAACGTCGGGACAAAGCTCCCGAATACCTCCCGAACGCCACATCGCCAGCTGCAGCCTACCTCCAATGACCAAGGTAACCCTATTCCCACTCTCTCTATCGACTGCATGCCCCACCAAGATGGACGCCACTACCCAGTGCGACAGCCCCTTCATTCACAAGCCTGCCACTTTCAAGCCCTTCCCTAACCCCTAAATCCATGTACTATTTAAGTTAATATAACTTTGTTCAAAAGCAAGCCGTGTTTAATTTATTTATTTTGTTTGATAGACGGTCTTGGTCCACTTTGTTCTTTTGTTCATTTGTGGTTGGTATTTGTTTTGTGTGTCTTCCCGAGTACGCCGACCCTGATGAAAAGAACCCCTGAGCTAGCCGCTTCGTAACAAGACGCTTTCAACATTCTCCACTGATTGCCGGGCTACTGTGAAACTGAAAGCGGTCACCGTGTTTACATCTAACGATATGATTTTGTTGACGTTGATGACTAAACTTGCCGAAGAGGAGCACTCGTCAAGATCGTTGAGCTTACTCTGCATGGCAGAGCACCATTGAGCGGGGAGTGCAACGTCATCAGCCAATTCGAAGTCGTTTAGGTGCTCCATGGTTATAGGCTGCCATAGTAGCCCGCGGTTTGGTTCACGTTCAATCGCCCTACCGGAATCTCGTCGATTACGATGAGGAACAGTAACAGTGGTTAACTTGTTAACATCGAGTGCATATAGTCAATTAGCCGCTGCGTTGATATCATAGTATGTAATGTGTTTTGCGCCGAATTCGGAACGGTGTTCGCTTAAAATCGTATTTTGATTTGTTTGCTACAAGTTATCTACAAAACGTTCATTGTTATTGTTATGAAGCCGCTCTTGCTTTTTTCGAGCTATCAAACTTGCCCGACAATGAACTACTCGGGATGTGCGAAATGCAGACTACCTCTCTTCGCATCGGACGAACAAATAAAATGCGATTGTTGCCATTCGAGAAAGTACCATTTGGAATGCACTTCAATGAATGCTTACGATCTACAAAGATGTTAGGAGAGCGACAACTTATTTTGGATATGCGACGAATGCCTACCTACATTCAGCCACCAAAAGGTTCAAAACGGATTGAACGACGAGAAGCAAGCTACAAGTACAGAAAACAACTTGGAACCTGGGTGGTGCGGATAGAATCGATTTGGTTGTCAAACTGAAGCCAAAAATTTCTATTGTGCCGGAGCCAAACATTGAAGATTGTGGTTATGTTCGTTTCTGATCTGATATTGAGAAGTATTGTTATTATTTGGGGAAAAAATAAAAATAAACTTTGTTTGAGTTTTGTATTCTTTGTAATAAATATTCTCACATTATATTTCGAGTGAAAAATTAGTAGGAATGCAACTAAAAAGCACTCGTTACGAAATTTCACGAGATTCAGCAGCTGATTGGAGCATGAAAGTATGTAAACAATTGTAAAGTCATGTAGAGTCTAGCGCATTTGTGCGCCCTCATGCAGCGTGGAAAGAGAAATTCGAAGAGCGGGAAATATTTGATAGCCAAGTAACTGCAAAATAATTTTGTTTATGGGAGTTATTTCAAAATATCCCTCTACTCGCTTGAGCGCAGAAAAGTGGCTCTATCCGCAGCACCCAGCTTGGAACTAACAGTACAACAACTACAATTGGAGCTATCTGAAGTAAAAGAATGTATGTCTGACATAAAGCAATTAGTTACAATTCAACCCCCTAAGACCACTGAGGAAAATAGAATAATGCCTTCTACATCTACGCCTAGCAGTAAATCGAACGTTAGGAATATATCATCTTTTAATCGCAATCATCTACATACGGGGAGAAATGCACAAAAAGCTTCGCCTTTCCGCAGCCAAACGTTCTGGATTTTCTTCACGCGAATAGCAAAACATGTGTCCTGTGACGATATACGGAAAATAATTATCGAAACGCTGAATCTTAGCGATCCACCTGATGTGACGAGACTTGTTCCTCAATGGAGTAATTTTGAAAATCTTCGTTATGTTTCATTCAAAGTACGATTCGTCGTGCAGTACAAAGCAAAAGCTCTTTTGGAAACGTCGTGGCCCGCTGGATTGATGTTTAGGGAATTCGTATGTCATGAGTCGAGTCATGAGCCACTATACTGGGAACCGTAAGGAATGTGCAAATCTAGTAAATGTCGATGATAATTCTGTTATATTTTGTTAGTATTATTAGATTGTTTTAAAAGTAACTCTGATGTAATTCCGTATTTATGTAATTATGTATACTGTGAGTGTAATTAGTAATTAGGTGATAAGATCATTGGGGCTAAATGGAGTCTGTTGATCTATAACAAACAAATAAACAAATAACGGTGACAGAATACATCATTGCCTCACATCAGCTACGACCCGGATAGGGTCGGACAAGACCCCATTGTGCAACACTCTACACGAGAAGGCCACGTAATATTGTTTTCGTAGTCAATGAATACCAAGTAAAGAGACTCTTGGAATTCGTTGACCTGCTCCAGAATGATACGGAGCGTGACAATATGGTCCACACAGAATCTTCCGGCACGGAATCCGGCCTACTGCCGCCGGAGAGTCGCATCGATCTTCTCCTGAATTCGGGCTAGGATAACTTTGCATAGAACTTTGAGAACGGTACACAGCAATATAATGCCTCGCCAGTTATCGCATACAGTCAGGTCACCCTTTTTGGGCACCTTCACTAGTTACCTTGCATCCAGTCGACCGGGAAAGTTGCGGTGTCCCAGATATTACAAAATAAACAATGCAGTAGTTAAACGGATGTCATGGGATCAGCTTTGATGATCTCGGCTGATATGCGATCGGCCCCTGGGGTTTTATTCGATGTCATGCTTTGGATGGCTGTTTGAATCTCTAGCAGTGGTGGAGCTTCGGAATTGACGCGTGTTATACGTCGGATCCTAGGCAGGTCATGCCGATGTGGTGGTGGTCTGGCTGGCACTTGAAAAAGCTGTTCAAAGTGCTCGAACCAGTGTTTCAGCTGGTCAGTTAGGTCGGTCAATACCTGATCATTCGCGTCTTTCACTGGCATCGTTGAATTCATCTTCGCCCCGCTTAAGCTTCGTGAGATATCGTAGAGGATGTCCCCGGTTGCTGCGGCTCTTTCTTCTTCCTCGGCCAGAGAGTCCGCTCACCCGTCGCCCCCCCAGAGCCGCCTGTCCCGTCGACATGAGCGTGTAACTTCCTCCTCCAAAGCCGAGTTTCGATGACGGGCTAAGACTTTGGCTCCTCCTTCGTCAATGAGGAGGTGATGATCAGAGGCGATATCGGCACTACGTTTATTCCGTACATCAAGAAGACTCCGTTTCCATTTTCGGCTGATGCAGATGTGGTCAATTGGATTTTCTGTAAAGCATCACGGGAGACCCACGTGGCTTTATGAACCGGTCGATGAGGGAAGAGCGATCTCCCGATCACCATATCGTTATTACCACAGAATTCTGTGAACATTTCTCCGTTTTCGCTCATTTCTCCGAGACTATGGCGTCCCATAATACGCTCATGGTTCTAGTTGCCGGATCCGTTCTTCGCATTGAAGTCGCCCATACAAACCTTGATATCATCCTCCGGAATTCTATCTACGACGGCATTGAGTTGGCTGTAGAAGTTCTCTTTGTCTTGCAGATCGGCAGAATTGGTTGGCGCTTAACATTGGATTAAGTAATATAGTAAGACGCTCGATCGTTCGGGTCAAATATGTTTAACCGCATGTCAGTTACAAACCCACCCACCCTCAGCATGGTCTTGCTTTATAGCCGCACGTCTTACCGCTAGGCTAAAGAGAGACCTACTAGGATGAGGGTATGTATGTATGTATGTATGTACAAGCTAACCCCCACTGTCTGGCAGTGATGTTATGGAGGAAAGCTATCTGTTAAAACAGTCAGATTTAATCCAGGAGTTAGAAAGTGTTAGCTCTACTGCAGCTCCAGTGACCCGTGCCTGGTATTTCATGACCACTACGAGGTCACTATCACTAACTAACAGTAAACCCCGCCTGATTATGCTACCGTTTATCAAATGGATAAAAGTATCATAATCAAACTTCCGAATGCAAAATATATATACTATATTTTGAATCCAGCGCGCATTTAGTTGAATTCATTTTACAAATATTTTTGAATAGTTGTATCTTACCATTTATATCTTCCTCACTTTTATTCACTGGTGATCTCATCTCTTATCTTTCAGTATTCCAAAAATATATTTTGAATATTGCCTTTTTCCTACTACCGCAGAAAGGAAAGAAGGAATCAACCAATTTCAATTGTGGAACAAGATATTGAATAATTCCTTTTAAATGTAAAAATTAAGTAAATGGAATCAACAATCACCAGAAAACTGCAAGAAAAATAAAATATGTTTTGTGAAAAAAAAAAAAACATTGCGATGCTGGTATGATAGATACTAAAACGGATTCGCATCTTGTTATGTCGTTTTCGGTTATTGCTGGGTCGAACCTAGTTCTGCACTGGATCAGGGGTCTGATGTTTTGGTTGTGTTTTCGTAGTGTAGATGCAGTCTCGTTTCTTCTGCTTGTCGTTTATGGAACTGTCAGTGTGGAACGCACCTATCCCTTTCTTTCCCATGATTCTTCTTATGGCTGTCAGTGCGGAATTTTCTATGTTGGCTACGAAATGAACTGTGGTGGAGGTATACAAGTGTCAGTCCCGTGCACTGGATCCGCTCTAACAGCTGTCAAAACGTTCGGTTATTCGTTCAGGTTGGATCGCGATCCGCACCAGATCCGACCCAAAATGAATGAGGTTCGCTCTGCCGATTTATCGAGATCCAACCTAGGTTCACCAATACATACGAACACAAACTGTCAAACTGGTGTTTATGTTTACGCTAAAGGAAAATGAAAACGTAAAAGATACGGATGGGTATTTGATTTTGTTTGTTTTATTTGTTAAATTTATCAATTTTGTTGCTGCCTTCCACGCAAAAATGGATTATTTTAATGTTGTACTGTCTTCAAGTTTCTCTGATGGTGAATCGGATTCAGATATCGACATATTTTTCGCTGATTACCTCAGATGGTAGCTCCATTATAAACAAAATGAGGGTTGAACATTTTGTTGAAAATGTGATTTATAAAATGCAGTGAAGAAGGTAGCTGCTATTTATTCACTATTACCTTGTGTATTCGTACATATACTCACGGTGTATCTATGGGGAAACATTATTTTTCAAAAATCAGTATCTCTGAAACACCCACCACGTGAAAGTAGATGCTCTCCTGTTTCATATAGTGGGTAAACTAAAATGTTCTATCGGGGGATCTAGAACAATTTTTATTTTTTTCACTATTTTTGGTGCAAATTCCATAGAAATCTCAAATGATATCCGATTTAACCCCCCCAAAAATGTATGGAAAAATGACCCCCGATAGAACATTTTAAAAATGCACCTACGTGAAAGAGGAAAACTTATACTTTCGTGCAGTGAGTGTTTTAGAGATACTGATTTTTTGAAAATAAGCCTCTTCAGACAAACACACCGTGACTTTATGTATAATTGCTCTATCGATGGAAAAATAGCGTACCAGAGTATCTGCCGCTATGAAATTATTTATACCAAAATGTTCATACCATTATTTTATTAATTATTGTAGTTCTGTGCATAATTTGTTCAACGTTACGGATTTTAAGAATATACACATAATGTATTAACCCTGGCATTAACCATTTATAAGGCTTCAGCAACTATATTGCCATCAACAAATTTATTGTATTTATTTATAAACGATTATTTATAAATAAATTCAAATGCTTATTTAGGAACAGTTTTCTTACGAATTGTGCATAATTTTTGAGTGGAAGAAAGGTTTTTATTTGTAATTCGTCATAAAACCGACAAAAATAAATTTTATCCCATTGATATTTATTGTGTTGAATCTCCTGTTTAGATTTCGTAGTGGAAAATAATTTGCCTCTTTTGTATATTTGGTTTTTGCAGTTCTGACGAAATCGCAATTAATCCCAAAAGGTCCCCCAAAGGGTTCAATGACATAATTGATAATTCAAATCTACTGTAACACAATCACTGTTACCCAAAAAGCCATATAGAATCAGCATAATAGTTTATCGGAAAACACGGATTGGCATAAATTCTTTCATGGCAATCCACATTGCCGTCGTCATTCATCGCAAGCTCCTAATCACATTAATTTATTGATGGATTAATAGTCATTTTAGTCATAAAACAATTAACAGAAGAAACGTCTGATTTCCCCCATAATTCATAAAACAAGAAAAAATAACACTAATAACAAAGTTCAATAGATAAAATATGTCTGTTTCTGCCAGCTGATAAATGTGCGAATTGAAAACAAAACAGATGATAGGGATTGAGTTCTCACTAATACCATCATACTGACTCGATCCCGATTCGTTTTTCGTTCGGTTATTCAGAGTCGGGGTCGGACCTGACCCAGGTTTAAAACCGAAAACGACATTAGACTGATATGTAGAACAAGACTCCAAAAAGTAGTGCAAGAATCAGCTGATGACAAAAAGGTAAACAGGTCAAACAAAAACTAGTTTTACCATCGGCATCGTTTCTCCCGATGGTCTCACCAGAATCTTATCAAAAATTATATGTTTAACTAGCTTAAAATAATTAGTTGATTTAAAGATAAATTGGAATAAACCCACCAAATTTCCGTTCAGCTATATCCATGCCTTCTGATGTCTGCCCGGTGCACGGAAGAAATAAACTACCCAATAGTGAGTTTAATTCACCCAACCTCGAACATCCGTACGGGAAGCCAAAATTGAGTAAGTAGGGTCGAAGTAGTTTGCCTTTACTTCCATGTTAAAAAAGTACCCAACGGAAAATTTATTTACCCAAATGTAAGTTTAATTCACTCAATTTCGACCTCAGGTAATAAAACTCAAAACTGGCTTCCCGTATTGAACTGGCGTCGTTGGATTGTTTGGCTCTTTTGTTTTTGACAACAAAAGAAAGAGTGGATGAAAGAGAAGAGAAAAAGTAACTCAAAAGTAAGTTTAAAAATACTCAATTTTGGGTACTTTTTTTCTTCCGTGTGCTGAGATGAACAACAGTAAAACAGGACGCCTTCTTAGCCGACAATCTCCGGAACAGAACATCGAATTTCTTGATGACGTGCAAAGATAACGGATGTTCAGAGACACGTCGGGAACTCTGATCCAATATAAATTCCAGTCCATCTTGAACACGCTTGAAGGAATGTTGCGTATTTCTTTATTTGTCCGCTTCATTTTTACACACTGTCGCCTTCTCATAATAATTTTAAAAAGACTAGCGCAAAGAAACTTGAAAATTGAAATACAAAAATTGAGATAAAACTAATAAATGACGGATGTCACCAACCATGGCACACTCGATTCTCCAGAGACCTACTAGGATGAGGGTGTCCCAAAAAACGGTATTTTTATCTACTTTTTTACTATGTCTGAAACCCGATTTATGCATATGCACAACATGGGATAGATTTAGTTAGGAAAAGGTATTGGAGGGTAACCGCTCCCTTCAGTGGGGTTCGATCCCACGAAACCAGTACGCTAGATAGGTGTTTTTCCCTACTAAGCTACGAAGGACTTCCGTCGTCCTCCGCAATTTAGCAAGTACAGATGAAACCAAATTCCCAGCACCAGGCACGTAGTCGAACTCATGCAATACATTTTCAGAACTAACTATTTCATATGTATTTTTGCAACCTACTTCATAGAGCGCAGTTGCTGATGAAGCAAGTGTGTAGGAGCCAGACCGTTTTTGGGACACCCTCATCCTAGTAGGTCCCTCTTTGGCCCAGCGGTAAGACGCGCGGCTATAAAGCAAGACCATGCTGAGGGTGGCTGGGTTTGATTCCCGGTGCCGGTCTAAGCAATTTTCGGGTTGGAAATTTTCTCGACTTCCCTGGGGGTAAACGTATCGTCGTGTTAGCCTCAGAATATACGAATGCTTAATTGGTAACTTGTCTTAACAACCTAGCGGCTGGCTAACTGTGGAAGTGCTGAACGAACCCTAAGCAGTGAGCCGGCAATGTCCCAGTGGGAGATGTAATTCCAATAAGAAGAAACAGAAGTATCCTAGTAGGTAAAATTGTTCTAAATCAACCAACTTAAAAGCTACAGAAAAAGTTTTTTTTAGACAAATTTATTGGAATAAGCTGCGCTACTACTTTGTAGAGCGGCCGGTGAATATCCTGTAAAACTGTTTAGTTGGAATTACATCATCCGCTGGGTGGTATAAATGGTGATAAATGGGATCACCAGTTTGTTAGATATCTCAGTGCCGTCATTTACAGTTATTTGGGTTCGAAAACCACCCGAGCAGCACAAGTAAGACAAAAATGGTTGCAGCAACTTGATTGTGACTAAATCTGATCACATATGAGTTGCAGCAACCTATGTGAAGCATGTGCGCTGCTAGGGCAATGTGTTCAGAAAAGTGCGCTTGGTAGTCATATGGCTACCGTTTCTGCCCCAAACGCAGGAGAAGGTGAGTGCGATCTCAGGCCCATTTCATTTTCGTACTTTGTATATTTTTTCTATATTTCTCATGTTTCAACAATCGCTGGAATAGGAACTGGATTTCCGTGCCCTTTTCATTTGAATAATGTACCTTCAACTTGACTAGTCTTCAACTTGACTTGTAGCTGTTAGAATTGAAAATGCAGGAAAAACTTGTTTCTTACATCCGATTAGAATTCCATCTTTTGCGTTTCTATCACATCCCAACAAACAATCTATGCTAAATAAGCTAGTTTTTTAACTGAAGTAGCTTGCTTTTGGCTAAATAAACAGCATTCAAAGTTTGTTGAGATTGGCCACTCGTTATTATTATCGAAATTATTATCAAGAAACTGATCATACTAGCCAGGATTCACATCGAGTTACAGTACATGGAGTAAGGGAAAGTTCACTATCCCAAGTAACATTTTTAGATTTATAACGGCCTTGAAGAGCATAATTTACTCTATAAGAGTGTTATAAAACTAGTATAAAACCAAAATGTTACTAGGGTATATGTACCTCAAGTAGCTATGGCACCTCATTGAGGTATTATCAGGAATTTATATGTCCATTACAAATACATCATGCTTGTCGAATAGCTTAACTTAGACGAGGTATTGATCTGGTATTCAATATCTCTCGAATACTCCTAATACACGAATACTCTAACTCCCTGGTTATTATGAGAATGGGTTTAGAAGAAAAATGTTGGTCTAGGACAAACTGTACAAAACGACAGAAATGATTTTTTTAAAAATGCGCTGCTGTAGGACGAACTCCACAAAATTATTATTTTTACGGATGTTCCGGGTTCTCCAGAAGGCCGACTGGTGGCTACCTGCGGTTATAACTGAGTAAGAACTGTGAAATATATCCAAAATCACCATAAGAAACGGTATAGAAAATAGCTACTCTAAAGCGAACTTCACAAAATGACCATTTTTACGGATGTTCCGGATTCCGTATTCCAGAAGACCGTTTGGTGGTCTACTGTGGTCATAGCAGAGTAAGAACTGTGTAATAACTCTAAGGGGCTCTCCTTCGCTGTGCGGTAAGACGCGCGGCTACAAAGCAAGACCATGCTGACGGTGGCTGGGTTCGATTCCCGGTGCCGGTCTAGGCAATTTTCGGATTGGAAATTGTCTCGACTTCCCTGGGCATAAAACTATCATCGTGTTAGCCTCATGATATACGAATGCAAAAATGGCAACTTGTCTTAGAAACCTCGCAGTTAATAACTGTTGAAGTGCATAATGAACACTAAGCTGTGAGGCGGCTCTGTCCCAGTGTGGGGATGTAATGCCAATAAGAAGAAGAAGAATAACTCTAAGATCACCGTCAGAAATTGCTTAGAAAAAATGTGCTGTTGTAGGAAGAACTTTCCAAAATCACCATTTTTACGGACGTTCCGTCTGGGGAGAATAGCGAATGAACTCCAAAGTCATTGTCAGAAATGATATAGAAAAAATCGCGCTGTGTTAGGATGAATTGTTAATGAAATAAATGAATAAATCGTTATTGGTCACTGTTTACCGATCACCTGAGCTTTTTATTTAGTTATATCTACCCAATTGATAAAGAACTATTTTTTTGAGGAATACATAGTGGTTTTGGTTGGCACGGCCGAGTAAAACGTACCATTGGTACTTCGCGTACCTGAAGGAATAAAATAGACCCCATCTCGCGCTCCTTAGCCTTTTACCCTGCAACTCCTATCCGTACCTCCCCGTGGTGCTGGCCGGGATACGAGCAACCTTAGGGAAGATCGGGTAACCAACTCCGGTGGGAACTATGGTCGTATGCTCACAGGGAAGGGGGGGTTTGCTCCTCTCCGGAGGTGCAAATCTTATTGAGCGTCTTTTCTCCATGTCAGGATCGGCTCACAACAGCGTCTGTTCTCCATGTTAGGGGCGGCTGATAATCGTCCGATTGCCAGCAAGGGACTCTGAACAAAACTGTGCACCATGATCCACCGGAAATAAGGAGGAATGGTCCTCCGGAAATTTAGGGGGTTTGGTGTCAGGCCCTGCAAGCCAGCCAAAAAAAAAATCACGCAACGAACAATCAACAAGAGAGTACGGACCGGAACCATCGGCGAAGACCACTGCGACGAAAAGGGACTAGCGATTGGGAACTCGGTTCGTGGAACTGCAAATCTCTCAACTTCATCGGGAGCACACGCATACTCGCCGATGTGCTCAAGTACCGTGAATTCGGCATCGTAGCGCTGCAGGAGGTTTGTTGGAAGTGATCAATGTTGCGAACATTTATAGGTAATCATACCATCTACCAGGGCTGCGGCAACACACTTGAGCTGGGAACAGCTTCCATAGTGATGGGCGATATGCAAAGGCGCGTGATCGGGTGGTGGCCGATCAACGAGAGAATGTGCAGGTTGAGGATCAAAGGCCGGTTCTTCAACTTCAGCATAATCAACGTCCATAGCCCACACTCCGGAAGCACTGATGATGATAAGGACGCATTCTACGCGCAGCTGGAACGTGAGTACGACAGCTGCCCAAGCCACGACGTCAAAATCATCATAGGAGATTTGAACGCTCAGGTTGGCCAAGAGGAGGAGTTTAGACCGACTATTGGAAAGTTCAGCGCACACCGGCTGACGAACGAAAACGGCCTACGACTAATTGATTTCGCTGCCTCCAAGAATATGGCCATTCGCAGCACCTACTTCCAACACAGCCTTCCGTATCGGTACACCTGGAGATCACCACTGCAGACAGAATCACAAATCGACCACGTTCTGATTGATGGACGGCACTTCTCCGACATTATCGACGTCAGGACATATCGTGGCGCTAACATCGACTCTGACCACTATCTGGTGATGGTTAAACTGCGCTCAAAACTATCCGTCATCAACAATGTTTGGTACCGACGACCGCCGCGGTACGACCTAGAGCGACTGAAGCAACCTGATGTCGCCACTGCATACGCGCAGCATCTCGAGGAAGCGTTGCCGGAAGAGGGTGAGCTCGGTGGGGCCTCTCTTGAAGACTGCTGGAATACAGTTAAAGCAGCCATTAACGACGCAGCGGAGAACAACGTCGGGTATATGGGTCGAAGTCGACGGAACGATTGGTTCGACGAAGAGTGCAGACAGATTCTGGAGGAGAAGGACGCAGCGCGGGCGGTCGCGCTGCAGCAAGGTACCCGGCAGAACGTGGAACGTTATAGACGGAAGCGGAGAAAGCAGACTCGCCTTTTTCAGGAGAAGAAACGCCGCCTGGAAGAAGCGGAGTGCGAGGAGATGGAACAGCTGTGCCGTTCTCAAGAAACACACAAGTTCTACCAGAAGCTCAACGCATCCCGCAAAGGCTTCGTGCCGCGAGCCGAAATGTGCCGGTATAAGGGGGGAGCATCTTGACGGACGAACGTGTGGTGATCGAAAGGTGGAGGCAGCACTACGAGGAACATTTGAATGGCGCTGAGAGTACAGGCAGTGAAAGTCAAGGCAGCGGAGGAGATGACTACGTCAGTTCAGTGGACGATGGAAGCCAACCAGCCCCCACCTAGAGGGAAGTTAAGGATGCCATCCAACAGCTAAAGACCAATAAATCAGCTGGTAAGGATGGTATCGGAGTTGAGCTCATCAAGATGGGCCCGGAAAAGCTAGCCACTTGCCTGCACAAATTGATAGTCAGAATCTGGGAAACTGAACAGCTACCGGAGAAGTGGAAGGAAGGGGTTATATGCCCCATCTACAAGAAAGGTGACAAGCTGGAGTGTGAGAACTTTCGAGCGATCACCATCCTTAATGCCGCCTACAAAGTGATATCCCAGATCATCTTCCGTCGTCTGTCACCATTAGTGAATGAGTTCGTGGGAAGTTATCAAGCCGGCTTCGTTGACGGCCGCTCGACAACTGACCAGATCTTTACTGTACGGCAAATCCTTCAAAAATGTCGTGATTACCAGGTCCCAACGCACCATCTGTTCGTTGATTTCAAGGCGGCATACGACAGTATAGACCGCGTAGAGCTATGGAAAATTATGGACGAGAACAGCTTCCCTGGGAAGCTTACCAGACTGATCAAAGCAACGGTGGATGATGTGCAAAACGGTGTGAAGATTTCGGGCGAACACTCCAGTTCGTTCGAATCGCGCCGGGGACTAAGACAAGGTGATGGACTGTCGTGCCTGTTGTTCAACATTGCGCTAGAAGGTGTCATGCGGAGAGCCGGGTGTAACAGCCGGGGTACGATTTTCAACAGACCCAGTCAATTTATTTTCACTTGCAAGCACTCGGAGTATTCGAGAGACGGGGGCGTAGGACCCTTTTTGACGGTGTGCAAGAAGACGGTGTGTGGCGGCGAATAATGAACCATGAGCTCGCCCAGCTCTACGGCGAACCAAGTATCCAGAAGGTTGCTAAAGCCGGAAGGGTACGATGTGCGGGGCATGTTGCAAGAATGCCGGACAGCAACCCTGCAAAAATGGTGTTCGCTTCCGATCCGGTAGGTACGAGACGATGTGGAGCGCAGCGAGCGAGATGGGCAGACCAGGTGCAAAACGACTTGGCGAGCGTGGGGCGTATTCGAGGATGGAGAGATGCGGCCTCGAACCGTGTATTGTGGCGTCAAATTGTTGATTCAGTGTTATATATTTAGATGTAGACTAAATAAATGAATGAAATGAATAGTGGTTTTGGTGAAAATTGTTCAACTGACTGCAAAAATATCTCATTTTTACTCAATGTGTTGTACTTTTCCAATAATGCGAGCCCCGAAAAGTTAGATTTTTATGCCAGTTTGAGGGAGCAGTTTTATGACCACCTCAAACTGGCCTTTTTACCATCGAATTTCGTCGTAAGAAAGATTGAGGTAACAATAAAATAAATAAATCGATAAATAAACTCAGTGTAACTCCTGAATCCCTTGGGCGAATTCAATTAACTGGAAGATGACATTAGACTGGGTCACAGAGGAATGAGAGGGAAAAGTGTTGTATAACTTTTTAACGCATGAGTCAATTTCAACCAAATTTGGAACATATATTTTCTACCCAAAGGAAACAATTATAGAGAAGTTGCGAGGGTCATTTGGAACACGGAAGGTTGTTGGGGTTGGGTATTGCTCCTCCACTGCCTTGTTCATTGGAAAAAGAAAAAAAGGTGTGAGTGGAGAAGAGTGCCAAGTTATGCATTAGTATGTATAATAATGTATGTCGGGAATAATGGACGTAAGGCATAATTTGAATTCCCCATTATCTAGTTCATTCGAGATTCTTTGAGATTGTACAATTCTCCAAAAACTAATTGCCCGAATTCCTCAAAAATAGCAAATCTTCGACAATAATATTTTCCTGAAAACAATATTTCCCCAAAAATGACATCTACCCGAAAATGACATTTCGCCGAACACGACATTTCCTTGAAAATGACCCCTGAAGCGAGCGTGCCATTGGCATATAGCCATTGCCATAGCCATTTTCAGGAATAAGGCGATGGTGGGATAAATCACTTCTTTAACCGTTGTGTGACCGGCAAAATAGACGTTCTCTGGTGAGTTTGATCGCTTATTTAAAAAATCAGTCAATGTTTTCAAAAGTGATGTCTGTCTGTCAAGTCAAATGATGAAGTATCAATAACAAAATACAATTACCTTGTTAACCAATTGGTTTTATCATTTTCCGATTGTAAATAACCTGCGAATCAAACTGGCAACTCCGAACAAGGCCGGGTACATAAAGCTAGTCCTAAATAAACATTAAATGTAAACGGTTGTATATTAAATTCTGAAATTCGCACATTTTCACCATTTTCCTACCAATAATTTCAATTGCACAATTCTATCTCGGTTCCTCTCAGTTCACCCTCAACAAATGCCAAATAATACGTAACTAATCCAAACATATGAAACAAATTATCAATTCACAATAAAGATAAGGAAGCAATCATCGCCGCCCGTTGGCAGCTCAACCCTCGTTCTTCAAACAACAAACGATACAGCGTAACCGTCTCGAACAAACCATCCGAACGACCCTTCTGCGGTAGCACGAAACGGTGGCAGCTCCGACAAGCGTTGTTATTCTTACGACAGCCCCGCGGGAAACCCTGGTGACGAAAGGCTCATCTCTAACGAGGGGAGTGAAACTCTTCTAAATCCTATGACCCGCAACCGTAACGGCAATTTAATACACCCCGCCGCACCATTCGATAGCCCACGAGTTCGGGGTTTCGCGTCCACGGTCGGTGTACCGTCGGCGCTCCGTTCGTCCACGGGCACGGGAAGTTTTCCAATAACAAGCGATTAAAGGCAGTAGGTATGTCGAATCGCTAATTTAATTTCTTCTTCCGATGCGTCCGATTTCTTACCTGACGGTCGAGCATAGTTTTCGGAGGAACGTACAGTGACGGGGTTCAGAATATAGGCTGGTCAAATAATGAATGTTTAGAAAATCAATGAAAGGATTCTACGAATTTGAACTGTACACCTAAGTCAATAGCAATAGAAGTAGGTATGCTTTCAATGGTACTTCTGAAACAGGAGAAGCTTCGAGCGATCATTCCGATTATTGATCGAAAGTTTAACAGGACAGTTTTAGGATTTGTCCAAATTTTGCTGCAAAGCCCGCCACCTTGAATCGTGGCTAAAGCAGCTTAAATTCTCATAACCATTCTGAAGCCGACGAGCGTTTGATTTTTCGGAAAATTGCAGAAATGGATCGCATTTGAGTGGCGAGAGAGGCTATGTGTTGTGAAGTGATTAGGATTAACCTGACTTTCAAACAAGCTGCACGTGGCGCACTCCTCGTCATTCAGTCACTACGGCCTTCGTCGTCGTCATCGCTCGCCCGTCGGTAAGTTGAGATTGGAGAACCCGACGGGATGACACGTGCAGGTGCCGATTAATTTGCGTCGCTTCCCAGCGTCTCCTTCCAGCAGCGGTGGACTATTGTTTGATTGAGCTCAAATTAGAAGGGAAGCGCGCTCGTGTGTGGGATGTCGGGAATTTTGGTAACCTGCTATACGACGAAACGTGCCCTGACGACGCCCATTTCATTGTCACTGACTGGGATTTATGCTGTTTGGGAAAACAAATTATGATTTTTAACGATTGTTGAGAAATTAAGGCGGTGGCCGACGGCATTTTTTCCCGCTCACGGAAAGTGATTATTTCCCTTCGGTAGTTTTGTATTTCCCGTCAAAAGGGTGTGCGAACATATTGGAAACGATAGAATTAATTGCTATCAAATTGTAAGGTTGAAATATCCTATACTTAGTACATGATGTTGATTGATTTGGGTTTCAACGATCAGGAGCAATAAAAGCAGTTGTCTCTGAAAAATTAGAAAAAAAGCAAGAATCAAAGCATTTTAGCGGCCGATACTTTTAGAGATAGGAACAATGTTGCGTTCAATACTAAGCTTTGAGAAAAAATTAGCTGTACAGCAGAGACTGCAGTTGACACGGTGGCCCAGAATCAGAAAAAAATGGAAGGGAAGAATGCCTTATGGGCGGGACTGGTGCAATATCGCATGCGGTTGAATAAATCACACTACAAACGGGCATGCAACGGACCAAACTCGATTTTCCGGAGAAAAAGCACCAGCCGGAAGATCAAGACCGATAAATCGATGGAGCAGTGGTACCACACTAATAACGCACAAAACTTTTATAAGCAGATAAACCGCTCCCTCAAGGGCTAAACATGCTACAACATGACATGTGTAAGGTAAGGACACAAGCAGGAATTTTCTCACGTAGGAGTGTGAAGTGATCCAGAGGTGGTGGCAGCACTACGAAGAGCACCTGAAAGATGAATTGGCAGACGATGAGAGCAGTTTGATGACGATCCTGGGAGGCGGAGGTGAACTAGCCTTGGGCTAAAAACCTCTTTAATAAAGATTATAATAATAATAACGATCCTGGGAGTACGCGCGTTGAACATAAGTTTTTCAGCGTTAGAATACCCAGTTCTCTGCCCTTGGGGTCGATCAACTATCAGAAGGGCAACTAAAAGATGGTGGTGAGACACGAGAGAGAACTATACTGAGTATTCTTCTTCTTCATTGGCATTACATCCCCCACTGGGACATTGCCGCCTCGCAGCTTAGTGTTCATTGAGCACTTCCACAGTTATTAACTGCGTGGTTTCAAAGCCAAGTTACCATTTCTGCATTCGTATATCATGAGGCTAACACGATGATACTTTTATGCCCAGGGAAGTCGAGACAATTTCCAAACCAAAATTGCCAAAATTGCCTAGACCGCCACTGGGAATCGAACCCAGCCACCCTCAGCATGGTCTTGCTTAATAGCCGCGCAACTTACCGCACGGCTAAGGAGGGCCCAATACTGAGTATTCTTATTATTAATAATTCAAATTAAGGCCGGAGTGGAATTTTCAGAACAAAAATGTCGGTCTCCATTCAGCTCGGTCCATAGCTGCACGTCGCCAACTAGACCTGTGCGCCGATTTAAATTTTACCGGCGGTGGCGTGAGAGAACATTTTCAACCAACGGCGGCGGTGTGGCGGCGTTCAGAAAATCCTCTGGGATTTCGTCCGGAAGTTTCTCCAGGATGTCGTCTGGAAAGGATTTCATTCAGAAGTTCCTACAGGATTTCGTTCGAAGGTTCTTTCAGGATTTCGTCCGAAAGTCATCAAGGAATTCTTCCAGAAGGTCCTCAAGGATTTCGTTCGGAAGTTCCTCCAGGATGTCGTCCGGAAGTTACTCAGTATTTCGTCTGAAAGTCGTCCGAAAGTTCCTCCAGCATTTCGTGTAGTGAGGCCTCCAGGATTTCGTTCGGAAGTTCCTCCAGGATGTCATCCGGAAGTTGCTTCAGGACTTCGTCCGGAAGTTCCTTCAGGATTTCGTCCGGAAGTTCCTCAGTATTTCGTCTGAAAGTCGTCCGAAAGTTCCTCCAGCATTTCGTGTGGTGATTCCTCCAGGATTTCGCCCGGAAGTTCCTCCAGGATTTCGTTCGGAAGTTCCTCCGGGATTTCGTTGGGAAGTCCTCCAGGGTATCGTCCAGAAGTTCCTCCAGGATTTCATCAGAGAGTTCCTCAGAGATTTCGTCTAGAAGCACTTTTTTGATTTTTGTTTTCGATTTTATAAATAGTATGAGGCTTAAAAAAATATGGGCTCTTTGGGAAACTGGACCTTAAATAAACCAAATAATCGACTGAGACAATAAAACGAGATACAATTTTTAACGGGAAAGGTCAATTCTCCCGAAAGTTAAGCCAAGAATACCTCCGGAAGTTCAGCCAGTAATTCCTCCGGAAGTTCCTCCAAGATTTCATGCGGAAGTTCCTCCAGGATATATGCGGAAGTTTCTCCAGGAATTCGTCCGGAAGTTCCTCCAGGATTTCGTCCGGAACCTCCATCAGGATTTCATCCGGAAGCTGCTGCAGGATTTTGTCCAGAAATTCCTCCAGAATTTTGTCCAGTAGTCTCTCAAGGATTTCGTCCGGAAGTTTCACCAGCATTTCGTCCGGAAGTTCTGCCAGAATTTCGTCCGAAAGTTCTTTCAGGATTTCGTCCGAAAGTTCCTCCAGAGTTTCCTCTAGGATTTGGTACGAAAGCTCCTCCAAAATTTCGTCCAGAAGTTCTTCCAGAATTTCATCCGAAAGTTCCTCAAGAAATTCCTCAGGAAGTTCTTCCAGGGTTTCATGCGGAAATTCCTTCGAAAGTTAAGCCAGGAATTCTTCCGGAAGTTCAGCCAGGATTCCTTCGGAATATTCTCCAGGATTTTATGCGGAATCTCTTCCAGGATTTCATGCAGAAGTTCCTCCAGGAAATCTTCCGGAAGTTCCTCCTGGATTTCGTCCGGAAGCTGCTCCAGGATTTTGTCCAGAAATTCCTCCAGAATTTCGTCCAGGAGTCTCTCAAGGATTTCGTCCGGAAGTTCCTCCAGGATTTCAGAGAGTTCCTCAGAGATTTCGTCTAAAAGCACTTTTTCGATTTTGTTTTCGATTTTATAAATAGTTAGAGGCTTCAAAAAATATGGGCTCTTTGGGAAAGTGGACCTTAAATTATCCGAAGAATCGACTGAGACATTAAAACGAGATACAATTTTTGACGGGAAAGGTCAATTCTCCCGAAATTTAAGCCAAAAATTCCTCCGGAAGTTCAGCCAGTAATTCCTCCGGAAGTTCCTCCAAGATTTCATGCGGAAGTTCCTCCAGGAATTCGTCCGGAAGCTGCTCTAGGATTTGGATTTTGTCCAGAAACTCCTCCAGAATTTCGTCCAGAAGTCTCTCAAGGGTTTCGTCCGGAAGTTCCACCAGCATATCGTCCGGAAGTTCTTCCAGAATTTCGTCCAGAAGTTCTTTCAGGATTTCATCCGAAAATTCCTCCAGGAATTCCTCCGGAAGTTCCTCCAGGATTTGGTACGAAAGCTCCTCCAAAATTTCGTCCAGAAGTTCCTCCCGGATTTCGTTCGGAGTTCTTCCAGAAATTCTCCCGAAAGTTAAGCCAGGAATTCTTCCAGAAGTTCAGCCAGGATTTCATGCGGAAGCTCCTCCAGGATTCCATGCGGAAGTTCTTCCAGGAATTCTCCCGAAAGTTAAGCCAGGAATTCTTACAGAAGTTCAGCCAGGAATTCGTCCGGAAGTTCCTCCTGGATTTCGTCCGGAGGTTCCTCCAGAATTTCGGCCAGAAGCTGCTCCAAGATTTTGTTCAGAAATTCCTCCAGAATTTGGTCCAGGATTCTCTCAAGGATTTCGTCCGGAAGATCTTTCAGGATGTCGTCAGAAAGTTCTACCAGGAATTCCTCAGGAAGTTCCTTCAGGATTTGGTACGAAAGCACCTCCAGGATTTCATGCGTAACCTCCTCTAAAATTTCGTCCGAAAGTTCCTCAAGGAATTCCTCAGGAAGTTCCTCCAGGATTTCATCCGGAAGTTCCTCTAAGAATTCCTACAAAATTTCCATCAACATCTCTCCAGGAAGCTTGTTAAGAATTTAAATGGAAGTTTACAGGATTTCCTTCACAAGTTCTTCAGGGAGTTCGTCCGGAAGCCCCTCAGATAATTCCTTCGTAGATTCCTGCAGGAATTCTACCAGAAGTTTCTGGAGTGATTCTTCCAAAATCCCGTTTGCAAGTTTCTCAGATATGTGAACGATGGATGATTCTCCTAACAACAAATGCAAGTCGTAGTTCATTCGCCTCATCCAAGATTTCGAGTGGAAGTTCCTCCAGGATTTCATCCGGAAGCTGCTCCAGGATTTCGTCCAGAATTTGCTCTAGAATTTCGTACAGGAGATTCTCAAGGATTTCGTCCGGAAGTTCTTTCAGGATTTTGTCCGATAGTTCCTCCAGGAATTCTTCCGGAAGTTCCTCCAGGATTTAGTCCTGAAGTTCCTCCAGGATTTCGTGCGAAAATTTCTCCAAGATTTCGTCCGGAGGTTCGTCTTGAATTTCGTTCGAAAGTTCCTCCAGGATGTCATTCGAAAATTTCTCTAAGAATTCTTCCCGGAAAAAAAATTCTCCAGGAAGCTTCTTAAAGAATTTGTTCGGAAGTTTCCAGGAATTCCTTCATAAGTTCTTCAGAGAGTTCATCCGGAAGCCCCTCGGATAATTTCTTCGTAGATTTCTGCAGGAATTCTACCAGAAGTTTCTGGAGTGATTCCTCCAAAATCCCTTTTAAAAGTTTCTCTGGAGCTCAGATATGTGAACGATGGATGGTTCTCCCAACAACAGATGGAAGCCGTGCTTCATTCGCCTCCTCCACCTGCACCTCCCTATAGATGATACGCAGTACTTTTCTTTCAGAAAACTTCAAAGGTGCGCTATTATTCCACGAGCATCGTCCAGATCTCGTATCCGTAAAGTCAGTTGGGTACGTCGGCGAACGGTTAGTCTCCACCATTTCTCTGCTGGTATCATTTTTGGCAGTCACTAATGAGCCAAAATATACACTTCAACCACCTCCATTTTGTCACCATCGATACGAACTTTTCGTGTACTTTTCGGCTCTGCACTCTGCAGTGAGGGTCGTGAAAATGATGCAGACCAGTAGAGACCGTTAATCCGTCGTGGAGTTTCTCGCAAAATAAATTTCCGGGGAATCATTATCTTTGAATGCAATTTATTTTCGGGAAAATAAGAATGTTATTTTCGGGGAAATGTCATTTTTGGGAAACAGTTATTTCGAGGAAATGTTATCTTCGGAAAAACGTCATTTTCGAGAAGCCGTAATTTTCAGCGAAATATTATTTTCATGCAAATGACATTTCGGATAATTGTTATTGTAAGCGAATTGCACAATCTCAAATAATCGCATATTACATGCGATGATGCTAATTTCCTTTGTAATGTTCATGATGGTCAATAACAGTATTTATTTATTTATTTCGTCAACCAACGTAGACTAGTACATATACAATATACATGTTTTTCATTTGAAAGCTATTAAGTTGAAAAAAAAATTTTAAGCGTATCGTGATTCGTGACATGTCAGCATCACTCCACTCAACTCCATCACGCAGCAATCCCAACAGAAACGTATGCAGTCCTCAAACGGAAAGTCGCCTTCAGTGTCTAGTACTTGTTTCGATTTTGAGTCAAGAACGAGACATCGAAGCCGGGGCCAAAACACGCATCTGTAAAGACCGCTGCGCCACAGAAGTAAAAGGAAAAGTACTAACTCGTCTTGACTGAACCATGATTAAAAATACACTGACACGAACATTTTGTCTTCGACGACGACGATCTCTTAAGACATGTTTCGTATCTAATTATTTTTCTTTAGCCATTATTGGACGACTTTTTTTACGGAGATTTAACGCAAGAATTTGGGTTTTTTCACTAGAGCCTGCCAAAAGTAGTACAGATATAACTTAATAAGGGTATGAAATATTTTTTACGGATGTCCTAGGCCGTCCAAACAGTTCTGGAGTACATAAGTTATTTTATCTATCTAGCCAAAAGGCTTTTTAAAAAATTAAAACTATTACAAGGAGTTCGAAAAACAGAACTTCACGGATCAACGATTACGAACAGAATGAATTTATTGCACATTGGAATTTACGAATACCCTATTTCTGCTGATTAATGATTTATTGCCCTAGCTGTCGTCAACGTCGTGATTCCTGCTGATTGGGCATCCTACTTCTAGACTACTGAGTTGGGAAACGATGGTGTCGGGTTATTGTCGGTTAAGGTGCACATGTGTTGTTGTTGGTGTTGCTGTTGGTATCGGCGTCTGATGACAATGCATTGACGGTGCTCAGTGTAAGGCCTAGTTGTTGTTGTTGTTGTTCTATGGTGTACAGCATATTCCGTAGTAACTCGGTAGAAGGATTATCATGTTTCGATAGGTGTTCGATAACTCATATCCTTGAATGTATTAAGAAATTTGTCAAGAAATAAAATGTCCTAAGCTGAGGTATACGTCCAAAAATGTCATTGATATTAAAAATAAATCGAGTTCGTCTTGAAGTTCGTAACATGTGATTTACCGATCAATCAATCCCTGAATGATGTATCCGTGCATCGTTAAACATCCCTGCAGTTCCATTGAGCCGATGCGATGGTATCTCGCTCATTACTTTTAAAAGCTACTACACTGCCCAAGATCGCATATTTTTAACAATTGCATTTTGATTTATTGTAAATCGTTTGTCGATCCTCCCCACAAACTCAATCATTTCCAGTTTATCACAGATAAGCAAGATAGTAAAGCCTATTTTACTGTCTTAGGATTAGATGCTTTCTGAACGATTCACAGGCTTTTTACAAAACGAAGAAAAATGCGATTGTTACAAATATTCGATCATGGGCAGTACAGGCTTTTGCAATTCTTCAAAACGTCCTGGAGTTCAGAACATGTGATCTACCAGATCAACCAAGTTATGAACGATGTATCCGTTCAGCACTAAACATCACAGCAGGTTCATTGAACCGATAGGATTTCACTAATTACTTCTGCAAGCTTTCATTTATTCATCTATTTAGTTTACATCTAAACAGATAACACTGGTTCAACAATTTGACGCCACAATACACGGTTCGAGGCCGCATCTACCCATCCTCGAATGCGCCCCACGCTCGCCAAGTCGTTTTGCACTTGGTCTGCCCACCTCGCTCGCTGCATTCCACGCCGTTTTGTACCTGCCGGATCGGAAGCGAACACCATCTTTGCATGGTTGCTTTCCGGCATTTTTGCAACATACCCTGCCCATCGTATCCTTCCGGCTTTAACTACCTTTTGGATACTGGGTTCGCCATAGAGCTGGGCGAGCTCGTGGTTTATTCTTCGCCGCCACACACCGTCTTCTTGCACACCGCAAATATGGTCCTAAGCACCCGTTTCTCGAATACTCCGAGTGCTCGCAAGTCCTCCTCGAGCATTGTCCATGTATCATGTCCGTATAGCACTATCAGTCTTATCAGCGTCCTGTACATGACACATTTGGTGCGGTGGTGAATCTTGACCGCAGTTTCTTCTGCAGCCCGTAGTAGTCCCGACTTCCACAGATGATGCGCCTTCGAATTTCAGGACTAACATTGTTATCAGCCGTTAGCAAGGATGTACGAGATAGACGAATTCCTCGACCACCTCGAAGGTATCCCCGTCTATATATTTTAAAACAAAATTTTTTTTCAGTGTAGGAATCGGTTTTTTATTTTTTAGATATTTTTCCAAAAAACTTCAGGGAATTTCACAACCTGCCATACAATACTTTTTTGTAGGTCTTGTCATTTTAGAGTTACCTACATAGATTTAAAAAAAAATAAATGAAAAACATTAGGCCCTCATCAAATGCTACTCTTGACAATTTTTGAAAAACTAAGTATGCAGAGTGGCTTAGAAATACCATATCTTTATGCCCACCAAGTTTCATTCTATTCTGAGATGGTGCTGCCAACCGCTGGTCGAGTTGGCGCGAAATTCGTCGATGCATTCACCACCACTCCAACTTTTGTTGCTTCACGTTTCAGGCGGGTGTACATTTGTTCTACCTTTGCAAATGTTCGGCCGAGAATATCCATGTCATCCGCGAAGCAAATAAATTGACTGGATCTGTTGAAAATCCCCGACCCGGTACCCCGGCTGTTAGAACCGGCTCTCCCCATGATACCTTCTAGCGCAATGTTGAATAACATGCACGAAAGTCCATCACCTTGTCTTAGTCCCCGGCGCGATTCGCCCGAAATCTTCACACAGTTTTGCACACCATCTACCGTTGCTTTGATCAGTCTGGTAAACTTCCAGGAAAACTGTTCTAGTCCATAATTTTCCATAGCTCTACGCGGTCTGTATTGTCGCACGCCACCTTGAAATCCATGAACAGATGGTGTGTTGGGACCTGGTATTCACGGCAATTTTGAAAGATTTGCCGCACACTAAAGATCTGGTCCGTTGTCGAGCGGCCGTCAACAAAGCCGGCTTGATATCTTCCCACGAACTCATTCACTAATGGTGACAGACGACGGAAGATGATCTGAGATACCACTTTGTAGGCGGCAATAAGGATAGTGATTGCTCGAAAGTTGTCTCACACCAACTTGTCGCCTTTCTTGTAGATGGGGCATATAACTCCTTCCTTCTTGCTGTTCAGTTTCCCAGATTTTGGCTATTAGTTTATGCAGACAAGGGGCAAGCTTTTCCGGGCCCATCTTGATGAGTTCAGCTGCGATACCATCCTTACCAGCTGCTTTATTGGTGTTTAGGTGTTGGATGGCTCAATGTGAACTGACGTAGTTATCTCCTCCGCTGCCTTGACTTTCAGTGGCTGTACTCTCAGCACCATTTAAATGTTCCTCGTTCCTCCCTTAAACTTCTACAAGCTACTACAGGACTTTTTGGTTCTCCAAAACGTGAGGGGTTTCATAACATGTGAGCCCTGAACGTGTATTCGTGCATCGTTGAGCATCCCAGCAGGTTCATTGAGCCGATATGATTTCTCTTATTACTCCTACAAGCTACTACAGACATTTTCAATTCTCCAAAACGTCCTTGAATTCAAAACACGCGATCTACCTTATCAACTAAGTCATCCCAGAAGATCTGTCGAGTCGATATAATGTCACTCATTACTTTTACAAGCTACTACATGCCTTTTTAATTCTCCGAAACGTCCTGGAGTTCAGAACATGTGATTTACTCGATCGACCAAGTCATGAACGATGTATCCGTTCAGTGCTTAACATCACAGCAGGTTTATTGAGCCGATAGGATTTCATTCGTTACATGACACAGTGCACCGGCATACCACCCGGAATTGCAACTTAATCCCGCACTGCAACAGTTGTGGCGAGCCCCATCCCACTTCTTCTTCTTCTTATTAGCATTACATCCCCACACTGAGACAGAGCCGCCTCGCAGCATAGTGTTCATTAAGCACTTCCACAGTTATTAACTGCGAGGTTTCTAAGCCAAGTTACCATTTTTGCATTTGTATATCATGAGGCTAACACGATGATACTTTTATGCCCAGGGAGGTCGAGACAATTTCCAATCCGAAAATTGTCTAGACCGGCACCGGGAATCGAACCCAGCCACCCTCAGCATGGTCTTGCTTTATAGCCACGCATCTTACCGCACGGCTAAGGAGGGCCCCATCCCACACTGACCCCAAAATGCGCCATCTGTGTGGACACCCATCGGGGCATCACCCACGGTTGTCCTAAGCGGATAGAGTTGCTGGAAATCTGAAAAAGGCTTCCACCAGGACCCTACCGAAGAAAAACCGTGTTCCTGCACTCAGCGAGGTGAACTATTCGGCCGTCCCGGCTAACCCGTCGAGTGATTCCAATCCTCCCACCATTACAACAGTACAAGCCAATGGCAGCTGCAGCTGCGTCGATTCAAGGTCCAGCACCACTTGCTCCATCCACCACCTCCACTCCCTCCTCCGACAACCGGAGAACAAAACTGTCCCACCGGATGAATCTAGTCCGCTTCTTCGGGCTGTAGATTTGATTTTCTCGCAGCGCGCCACTCGTTTTAACCTTGTTCATCATTAAAAATGGCTACTAGAGCGGTCCTTGTCAACACTTAAGAACAGTACCACTAAGCTGAAGTATTTCCTCAAAGAGAAGAAGTCGCCCTCATCGTAGCTTACTGCTCAATTCAAGTCAAAGCCGACGATGGCTGCCCTTCTGAGGAACAGGCTACCTAAATGCTAAGCATCAAGCCTGGGGCAACAGTCGCAGTAATCCAAACGGCACCATCTATAGCAATGATATGGAGGAAAGCCACTACACTTCAGCTCCATCTCTCCCGTACCTGATAGCTTGGACAGAGACCTCTACAAACCTCTCGATGCGATGGGGATCGCTTCCGTTGCTTTGTTGGTTGATTCAGCTTCCTTAGAGCTGCCTTCGAACCCAGCTGAAATAGTCGCCTTCTTGATTCCGTAGCTATTTTTGTGGATACAGTGAGGTAATCTTCTCCTGGATTTCCTGGAAATCCGGAGCAGTCGAGAAAAACAAATACAAATATTATACATATGTAAATAAGATGTGTAAACTTTAGCTTGTAATCTAAATAGGGAAACTGTTCGCACTTTGACTCATAAGTCCAGCGCCGTAGCGTGTGGTTGGCCAGGTTGGCCCCCGCCAAGGGCACCAGCCTTTAGAGGGCGCCAAAATCAAGAATCACCTGATGTGAAAAAAAAATTGTATCAGTTAAAGCACCGAAAAACTAAGAAATATGTTTAGTCCAGAGATCTATTGAAGAGATATTTTGAGTCATGTATAGTAAACAAAAATATTTCATTATTTCCACATCTACATGTCATATGTATTGAACTTTGAAGTTTTAAAATCAATTCTGATCTCTCGGGGACTTCCAAAAGCGGTTACAAGCTAGATTTCATTGAACCAACCTGGGACGGGTAACTGGGTTATTGTGGTTCCTTTCATCGATTCAAGCCAGAATTGGATTATTTTGACGCAACGAAGTCTAGTAATATTCCTTCAAACCATCGACTTTGGATTGGATGGCGATTCTGGCCACAGGGTTTTTGATCCGACTAGGTCCGATAACGACTCTTATCATCGACCATCTCATTTCAAAGTTGGATGTTATTGACCCAACTAGGTCCAGGAGTGGTTCAAAACTTCCGATAGATCCAAAGGCCCAGAGTTGGATTTCTTCTTAGTTCTTAGGAATGATTCGAATTAATCCACTAGCGATTCTAAATATCGACCAATGCATTTCAGAATTGGATTATAATCACCCAAGCCGTAACGCAGACTCTCAGCGCCCAATAATGGTTTCGCATAGGTCCCATGTTCATTAGACCTCTTCATGTTTTCATAAAGTATCAAAAATTCAACCAGTCAGCGCAGCATCACAATTCTTATGCTAAAATAAGCCTTCTGTCAAATTTTCAGTCAATTCGGATGAAATTTCGAGGTGGCTCAAGTCAATTTAGTGTTTTTCAGCTAATTTCAAATTTGAAAAAAATCTAGCAAGAGATATAAACGCCGGAAATCATCGCAACAACCTCTAAACGGAAGCTTTTGATATACTCTACAAGTCTTGTGAAACATTGCGATTCGATCCGTTCATGTTTTGACCATTTTAAAGTGATTTTCAAGCTTTTAAGTGCATAAAAATACGAACATAGAGATTGTTGCGATGATTTCCGACGTTTATATCTCTTGTTAGATTTTTTTCAAAATTGAAAACAGCTCAAAAACACTAAATCGACTTGAGCCACCTCGAAATTTCATCCGAATTAGCTGAAAATTTGACAGAAGGCTTATTTTAGCATAAGAATTGTGGTGCTGGGCTGACCGGTTGAATTTTTTATACTTATTGAAAACATGAAGAAGTCTAATGTTCATCCTATCAAAAGCAATGCAACGAAAAGAAAAAAAAATGATTCGTTTCTCAGTTTTGTGATTTTTTGCATTTATGTTAGCAAAAAGAAGGGAACAACATTGGTGCTGTATTTCTTTGTTTTGCAATGAGATAAATATATGTTTATTTTTTCCCAATGGGGATAAAAACAATGTTTTTTTAGTAACTCCGGAACGCAATAGCGGATTGGGTCAATTTTCAATAGCGAAAAATCAGGAAGGATTCCGAGTCGAATGCATCCTGTTGCAAGCAAATCGGATAAGGCTAACTACAAAAAAGTGTGCCTCACATTTTTTTGTACACACACATACATGCATATACACATACAGACATCACCTCAATTCGTCGAGCTGAGTCGATTGGTATATAACACTGTGGGTCTCCGAGCCTTCTATCAAAAGTTCGGTTTCGAGTGATCCTATATCCTTCACGTATACTTAGTATACGCGAAAGGCAAAAAATGATTTGTATGAAAAAAATCTTACATGGAAGGAGGAGATGGCGATCCTAACATGGTCAAGTGTTTAACTAAGAGATCGGGTATTGAAAAGCTTTTCAAGTCCCAGTTTGTTTTCTGGAACATCTTGCCATGTCATGCGTAGCTGTTTTGCAATTTTTTTGGGCAGGTTGACGAAATGCTATGGCCTTCCAGCATCCGCGAAATTTCAAATCACCATCACAAATTTGAAACAAACAAAAGTTTTTTCGAGAGTTAATCTTGGATTTGTTGCAGAAGGCAGATTGTGATAGCTTTCACAAAATTTGAACAATTTTCAATTTTCGAGAAAACTTTAAAATTTACTCCTTGTCCAGGAAGATTGATATATTCGGGATTAGAAAGATTCCGAAAATCCCAAACTAGTGTAGTAGATTTTTAATGTGACACTTTTGCTATATTTTGTTAGGTGGTTGGCACACACACACATCAATTCTTCGGACTGAGTTGATCAGTATATAACACTATGGGTCTCCTGGCCTACTATTAAAACGTTTGGTTTCGGAGCTACCATATAGCCTTTAAGTATACTTAGTATACGAGAAAGGCAAAAAAGGAAATGAGGTACAAATGATAACTAAAGAATAGGTAAAGTGTGAAAAAAATCTAAATTTAAAATTTCCGCTAAATAATTCTATGATCATCATCAGAAAGCTGTCAATTTGATGTGGCATAGGAAAAAAATTAACACTTGTTTAATTAATTTTTGAAATGTTCCTTACAAAATCAAAAAAGTTTTTTTTTTCATCCAGCGACATAGTATTTCTTCTACAGGTTGGAAATTTCTGCTGCATCTTTGACCATGTTGTGAGTATACAAAAACATGTATATTGACATTCGATGCTCTCAATTAATTATGTAAGTGTGTATAGAAGACTAAGTTGATAATCGGCATAAAACTTGTATTGTCTAGTAGAGGAAGAAACGATGTCTAACACTTTTACAGCTGTCAATTACCGCATCATAAATTTCATGAGTCCGGATTTACTTGCATAGTGAACATGAGCTCACGCCGTCTCTCTTCGCTATTCCACGTAAAACCCAACTGCAAGCGCGCATTATCATATAAACAATAATGACTTGTCAGTGAAGTGGAAGAGACAGGTAACTTTCAGTTTTTCTTCGAATAAATTCCTTCCTTGATAGAGCCGAGACGATCCGCAACACAAAGGGTAAAGACGAGACTTCTGGGTGGTCAGCTCAGATTGTGCTGGCTTTCATATTCTTTCACATCATCACCTTTCTCGTCCGTCGTCGTCATCATACTCCTCCTAAATGGATGCGTTTCTTCTCCCGAGAATCCATCGACAATCATATCGAGTGAATCAGCAGAATCGCCATTCCACGCATCTCGGCATAATGCCTACGGTGGAAAAGATGTCTTCAGCTATCGACCCCGGGCACAACCCTCTCGAAACCCGCGATTCGATCCCGGCGACCAGGGGAACCAGTTGTGGCTGAATAACGCACAGAAATCAGTCGATGGCGAATGGGCGCTAGGGTGTACCAATCAAACTCTAGACTGTATCTCACCTTGAGTGCACCCCCAGAAATAATTATAACGCATTCGCTGATTTTTATACAAAACGATCATATTAAACG
This sequence comes from Armigeres subalbatus, assembly GCF_024139115.2. Lineage (NCBI taxonomy): Eukaryota > Metazoa > Arthropoda > Insecta > Diptera > Culicidae > Armigeres > Armigeres subalbatus. The sequence continues at coordinate 108,157,412 of NC_085139.1, read as the reverse complement.
ATCAAAATATCTATTTCCAGCGATTATATTGAGGACATTTTTGGCATGCCAACCAAAATGATCAAAATTTTAAAATAGTGATTGTTTTGTTAGGGCAATAATTATAAAGCCACTCCACTTGTATGGAGCTTCATATAAAAGTGGTGACTTAATAATATTTCCAACTACAACGTGCCTTTTCAATAATCAAGCATACAAAAACAATAATTAATTGAAAATTTAGGTAATTTTATGCTGGGATGCCAAATATGTCTTATCGCTAGAAAACATGACCATTTTTTATGAAAATCAGCGAATGCATTCCCAAGTAACATTTTAAGTTTTATAACGCTCTTGAAGAGCATAATATACTCTACAAGAGTGTTATAAAACCATCATAAAACCAAAATGTTACTAGGGTTATAATCATTTCCGGCGGTGTATTTTAGATCTGTAATGACGTTAATTGCTTTTTTAGTTCAATCAAAGTTAATTCCTTATATTCTTGGGATTGAACCACCCGACATTAATTTACAATGTTCTGAAAATTCATATGTGAATGTACTGAGGGTTTTGGGTTCGAGTCCCATCGAAGGTTAAGTTGTTATCTCCAATACATTATTCTTTTTTTTTTCATTAAGTTTTACTGGCGGGACTCCGAATAGAGTAGAGACCTCTGCACCAGGCCTTTGATGATACCGTAGCATAATTCCATTCGAAGCAGTTTGCCAGTCATACACGGAACATGTCGTCCAAGAAGCCGCTGTTGCAGCTGAATCAGAGGGATTTACGTTCATAAATAGTCGGAGAGGTCTCATGCTAACTAACATCGTAATAGTTTAGTAATTTTTGTCATTTTCTTGTCAGATTCAAGTTATTTAGCCAGTTTTTATGATATTAATACGTCTATTGTCATTGTACGCGCTAAAAATCGACCGAAGCAGTTTATCCGACTCACATGGAACATGTTGCCCAATGCTTCATCGTAGAAACTGAGCCGGAAGTTTTTTTTTATCAAGTATTAGAAAGTGTACAATTCCCGTTTTAGAAAAAAAGGACAAGATAATAACTTTTGAAGCAGTTTTCCAGCCGTACAAGGATCATGTCGTCCATTAAGACACTGTTGAACTGGCTCAAAAGACATTACATTTACAACTCAAATAGATACTCTCTCCCATTATCTCATTCCTAATCATATAGATTTTTTTTTAATCTTTCGGTTATTTTGGAGGCTCAATTGCCGAATCATATAGATTGATCTGTACGATGTCATTATGTTCAGAAGCTATGAAGTATGCGTTCCCCTAATTACTTTGTTTGCCTAAGTTATTGGTTCATCCTGTGTCAATACTATCAAACACAATGTAAGTTATGTCTTGTAAAAAGTGGAAACTGTTCGTGCATTTAGTCTATTTTATTGTTATTCCTTTGTCAAGGTATTACTATTATTATGTTCTAATAAGTAGCTTGATCGTTTCCAAACTATCCGTCATTGTACTAATGATCAGTTATGAGTCAGCTATAGGATTCACTTTTTGGTGGCAAAGTAAAGCTTCATTATGCCTATTCCCTACTATTAGCAAAAAATATCGAAATGAAGCCATCATAAGATTGTTTATATACCATCATTATAATGTGTAGTATTTTTTTTATTGCATATATCTCTTAGAAGTGAGGCATAACAAAATAAGACTGGTGTCACGTTCCTAGTTTTGAAAAAAAAAACTTGTACTCAGTGAATACAGCAGTCGATTCCATACGAATGTCTTGAATACATTGTTTATCAATAAATGCCTAGCTAGCTAAATGTAAGCGTAGCTACGACTCATCGTCACAGGGAACGCATCAGAAAAGTATTGCCGAAAAGAAGAGAACTCACATCATTATCACTGATGAAAAAGGCCTCTGCCTGTCTGCACTACCATTCAAGGCTCCAAGGATATGGAACTTATTGCCATTAATAATTTGGAAATATCCTTTAAATAATCAAATTCAGAAAATAATCCGGTGAAAATTCATAAGAATTTTCTTTGAACTTCAAGTTTCTCTCAAAATAGAAAAAAAAATCGAGAAAATTCAGACTCAAGTAAATTCATGAGAATTCCGATAACTTTATTGAAGAAGTTTAACCCTTTCAGGCCCACGAGGTCATATATTTATTTATTATCAGACTAAGGCCGGAGTGGCCTGTGCTGCACATAAAAGTCTTCTCCATTCAGCTCGGTCCAAGGCTGCACTTCGCAAACCACGCAGTCTGCGGAGGGTCCGCAAATCGTCCTCCACCTGATCGATCCATCCATAAGGTCATATATGACGCACTATGAATAAAAGTGAACACTATCTTCAGCAAAATTGCTTTAAATTAACTCCCCTATCAGGGGAAAATATCAGGCATGGGCGATCAAAGCCATACGACAACCTAGAACGTCATGTACACGGTGAAGTTACGAAAGAGAAAATTTTAGGTATATTGGCAGGGGATTGTACTGTTCTAAAATAAGATTTTTATTCAAACGTATTCGTAGAGTTACTGTGATGTACAATAAACTATTTTTCATCTTCCTTGGACGCCCTATGCTATCCAAACATTCCTTGAGTTCAGGACTTGAAATCTACAGCTGCAAGCAAATCGTTTTTCAGTACTGAATCTTCAATATGCATTCAATTATATCCATTATTCCTTCCAGGAGGTCAAATAAAATTGTAGGATTGTTTTGGGATATTATGGGTAATCCAAAATGTCCTTGAGTTCAGGACTTGGGATCTACAGCTGCTTAGAAGCTTTTTTCGGTACTCAAAATTGCAATAGCCGTTCAATTATATCCATTATACTACCCGGGAAGTCGACAGATATCGTAAGATAGTTTTGAGAAATTCTGGGCAAACCAAACTGGCCTTGAGTTCTTGAAATAAGATCTACAACTGTTTTGACATTCAATAATACCCACTACACCTTCTGGGAAGCTTACGGCTATCGTAAGATATTTTTGAGATTATATGAGTCTTCCAAACTCTCCTTGTTTTCGAGACTTAAAACCAACAGCTGCGAAGCTAGCTCTTATCTCACTGAAAGTGTCTAAATAAATCATTTGTTTGAGAAACTGCATATATCCATTATACACACATATTTCGAGATAATAACGTTTTTAAACAAATTCGACCGAATCTTTCGATTTCTTCGATACAGATCAATAGTTTTTGGTAAAACTCAACTCCCAGTGCGAAAACTGTGCGCAGCACTCCATAATTGCTCTTCAAAATGATCATAGATACCTGAACAAAATTTTTTGTTTTCTTATTTTTCACCAGATCATTTATTTTTTGACGAGGATTCAAAATATATAAAAATCTCATTTTTGCCAAAAATGTAACATATGCAGTTTCTTAAACAAATGGTTCAAATGTATTTAACCATGTACAGTATAGCTCCTGGATTGTCAATATTGTAACCGTTTGGTTACAAATTGTTGATTTTTGTTTTGTTTTATATTATTGTTTGTTTCGGAACCTTCACGTTTCTCGTGTAAAAACAACAGAGCTACCACAGAAGCGTTAGGGTTTGGTACCGCTGTAATAACATGAGGGCGCTATAAAATATTCAACATGGCATCATGCTTGGAAGAATGCCATGTTGGATGAAAGCGAATTGCAATATTAGCGGGAAAATATGGGAAGAAATTGATTTAAAAGAGTAGCCATTGCCCAATTTCGGCCTCTTAGTATATCAGGCGTCCGTGTGCTGTGAAGTGGAAGTGAAGTGCAGATTTTCAAGTGACCCCCCTTTTCTAGCAGGAGCTAGTGTGAGCTCCGGGGTGTTCAGGTAATTCCCAATCCTGTACTATGGAACTTGGAATTAATTCCTTTGTGTCCTTTAGGACCTCTTTTGCTCTCTTTTCCTACGTCTCTTTTCAAACTGCTTTCCGTCCAGCACACGGCTCGGCCCGCGAAGCCTTCAGGCTTCCGCGCCTAACCGTAAAAGACCGTGGATCCTCAAAGGAGGACCTATATCTCGGGCCGTAGGCTCTAACCGCAAAGGAGATTTCCCCTCTCGGCCGTCCAAGGTGGCTAAGCCACGGCCGGCCGATCGCGCCTACGAGGGAAGACGCCTGCCCACCATCGTCCAGCAACGCCCGCTGGTCCCGTCGGACGACGATCATCCGCATCGCCACTCGCCTCGCTATTCTGGCGAGAATCCTGGCCGCACAGCTGGACTGGAGTCGCTGTGTCGGCTATTCCGGCCTCAACATCGAGAGTACCAGCGGTATGTACCGGTACCAATATTAAAATAAGGTCACACTTAACAAATTAACACAAGTTTGTTACACAGAACAACACGCACACGCCACAAATAGGAAAAATAAAATTATATTAGAAAAGTGAAAGTTCCCGGTGTTAGTTTTTGTTTACCGCGAAAAACCCTTGATTACCCAGTAGTTAGCCGACCCTGGGATTGCCGGAGAGTCTCTTGTGTCCTGGTCTGGCCTGGCTATTGATAGTTGTCGATTAGAAAAAGGGGGAGTTTCAATTGGCTCCCAGCCAAAAGTCCGCGAACGGTAATCAAGGGTCCGTAGTAGTATACAAAATTCTAACGATTTTGCCGACGGGAGGTGGCAGGGATCCGTGCTTGCACGAATGTCTACCCTTTGAGATCACTATTCAACTTTGATGTGGAAAAAAGTGTTAACACGAGGCTTTTGCCTTCAAAAGAGGTCCTGAGCACATCACGGACACATTTGCGATCGATTGTCGTTTTTTCCGATCAAAAATTCGTTGATGTTGGCAAATTTTGTGTTTCGTGAATCGTTTATTGACTTTTATTATACATATCATAATTATGCTTTACTGGTTATGTCCATTTATTATGACAACGAACGCGCACTAATTATTTTAATCCGTTTGTTTTGGTTCGTCACTGTGTTTTTATCACTTACTTTCACCCAATTAACCACCACTGATTCTCATAAACAATGACACGCAAGCAACGAGCAAAGGCTGAAACCAATTATATTGCAATAAATTGGCAGCCGCAGACATATGATGCGGACGAATCGGACTTGGAGGAATCTACTGAGATTCCCTGTCCATTAGTATCGACGCATCCTAACTACCCGCTAGAGGAGTTAGAGCTGGACCTCGAAGAAACTCTGCACACCATTCGGGAGCAGAGGACTTCGGGGATAATGATGCCAGCAGATGTCGTAAAAATTAAAAGAATAATTAATTTATTTATGCGTGACATGGACATCGTCACAAGCGATGCCAATTCTCGCTATTTACCCCCTAGCGCGACATGCGAATTCAGGGAACCGGAGTCGGAACCAGAAGAAAACTATGAGTTGATAATTCCTAGTTCCGATTCCGATGAAAATGAAATGTCCTTCAGCGAGTCCGAATCCAATTCGGAAGACCAACTTCAGGTCTATAAGGGAACGAAAAGAAGCCCAGTGTCACGCTTTTCTTCTGGTTATTTTTCTCCCGATTTCACCAGTAAGTCGATGCTTCCTTCATCCGATTCTCCTCGAGACTTACCTGGTAGTGCTTTCTATTCTTCAAAATCGCAATCTTCGAACCCCGAATCCCTACGAAAGCAAACCCGGACTTTTAAGATCCGACGGAAAAAGGCCAACAACAATCTTCGAGCGGAACCCACGGCCAAAGAACTGTGCATGAAACCAACTTCGATTTTGGAACCTAATTCTTCAACGAAAATTCCCTGTTCCGGACGCACACCTGGAACCCACCAAAAAGTATTTTCTTTCAATAAAAAGAAAAACAAATCCAACTAAGAATTAAATAATTTTATTTCTCATTTATTTTCAATTTCCACTCTTACCTATGGCAGATTGCCCAGTTCCGGTGCTGTGCGGGATTACTTTTTGCCCCAGTCACTTGGTGCAATCACCGCCGAAAGGATGAACACCTGGAAAGAATTTGAGAAACCAATTTTAATCATTTTATAACACCCAAGGACAATGGAATTGTTAGTCGGTTGTGTTAGTTGTTATGAGAATCAATCAATTAGCTGTTAGTCTAGTCCTAATGTAGTTTGACCGACGGATGAAAGACTCCGGTCAGTCGTTGAAAAAGGCTAGCATGCAATAAAATGATCCACTTACCTGATTTATTACGGGGATCCATACCAACACTGGTAGGATCGGAGGAAGAGGCGAGGGGTAACAGAAATATCTTTCCCTCATCTTTCTCCCCCTATGGAGATGTTGGGAGGGGATCGCCCAATTGATTTTATTGGCCAAACTAGAAAATTAAATTCCAATCATGACTATGATGAATTGTTAATTGTGTACACTTTACTTACCTGATTTCATCTTGCAGAGTCAAGATGACTGTCACGGTGTCCCGGGACCGTTATGGGTTGACTATGGACCAATATTTCACGAAAAGATTCCGGTCGCATAGTCCAACAACCCACAGTGAATCATATCATTCACCTAAAAATAGACACACAAACACATACGAAGATCAGTCTTCGATATGTTTACCTAAACGTACGTACTACTTACCGATTTAGTCACAGAAAAAGTGCCACTTTTCACTTCGTTATTTTTATCACTACTGCACAGCATAAACATAAACATAACGAACAATAAAAATGCTGTGTCAGTTGACTTTGACAGAATTATGACGTTTCGGAGAACTGTCACTAACTGACAATTTGCCCGTCGGCGAATCAATCCCGCCAGGGGGTTCGGCCGCGCACATCGAATGTGATCGAATGTGGTGTACATATTGTAAATAGGGTTGTAAATTTGTTTTTTGATGCGCAACTTGTAAATATTATAAATAATGTTGTCTACCCATAATACGGGATATTTTAATGATTTTAATTTGTTTATTGTATATTTTGCATGTTTTAATTTATTTCATTTTTGTATTTTAATTTGAATATATTGGTGCACGTACGTTATTGTTATTTTATTATATTTATTATTTATATTTTTAATTAGTAGTAAAGCTCAATTATGATATCGCGCGATATAAGTAGAGTAGTTTAGAATTTTAAATTGTTGTTTTGTAAATATTGTAATAGTTTTTAATTGTTTTACATCCACGAACCGATGACGGCCGAAGATGACTTGAGAGAGTGAATTGAAAAAAAAAATGCAAAATCTCTTCGTGCTTTCGCATTTTTTTCATCGGGGTGGTGGATAGTGTAACCGTTTGGTTACAAATTGTTGATTTTTGTTTTGGTATATTATTGTTTGTTTCGGAACCTTCACGTTTCTCGTGTAAAAACAACAGAGCTACCACAGAAGCGTTAGGGTTTGGTACCGCTGTAATAACATGATAACATGCTATAAAATATCCAACATGGCATCATGCTTGGAAGAATGCCATGTTGGATGAAAGCGAATTGCAAAATTAGCGGGAAAATATGGGAAGAATTTTATATAAAAGAGTAGCCATTGCCCAATTTCGGCCTCTTAGTATATCAGGCGTCCGTGTGCTGTGAAGTGGAAGTGAAGTGCAGAATTTCAAGTGAACCCCCCCCCCTTTTCTAGCAGGAGCTAGTGTGAGCTCCGGGGAAAAAGTGTTCAGGTAATTCCCCATCCTGTACTATGGAACTTGGAATTAATTCCTTTGTGTCCTTTAGGACCTCTCTTTTCCTACGTCTTTTTTCAAACTGCTTTCCGTCCAGCACACGGCTCGGCCCGAGAAGCCTTCAGGCTTCCGCGCCTAACCGTAAAAGACCGTGGATCCTCAAAGGAGGACCTATATCTCGGGCCGTAGGCTCTAACCGCAAAGGAGATTTCCTCTCTCGGCCGTCCAAGGTGGCTAAGCCACGGCCGGCCGATCGCGCCTACGAGGGAAGACGCCTGCCCACCATCGTCCAGCAACGCCCACTGGTCCCGTCGGACGACGATCATCCGCATCGCCACTCGCCTCGCTATTCTGGCGAGAATCCTGGCCGCACATCTGGACTGGAGTCGCTGTGTCGGCTATTCCGGCCTCAACATCGAGAGTACCAGCGGTATGTACTGGTACCAACATTAAAATAGGTCACACATAACAAATTAACACAAATTTATTACACAGAACAACACGCACACGCCACAAATAGGAAAAATAAAATTATATCAGAAAAGTGAAAGTTCCCGGTGTTAGTTTTTGTTTACCGCGAAAACCATTGATTACCCAGTAGTTAGCCGACCCTGGGATTGCCGGAGAGTCTCTTGTGTCCTGGTCTGGCCTGGCTATGGATTGTTGACGATTCAGGAAATTCTAGTTTCAACATACATCGTAAGATAGTTTTTATATTGTCTGCATCATTTAAACTTCTGAAGCCTATAGCTGCTTTGAAGGCTTTTTCTGTTGCTCAAAGTTTCGATATGTACCCAACAAACATTCACTAGTTGAACTAACATCAGTGTGATGATTTAATTCAGCGCTGTGTTGAATTATGTCTGTACTATTTCTTATCACAACTTCTGTTCAAGCTTTGGTCACACAATTTTGGCGAAGTTATACAACTATAACATCTCATTTTGAAAAACAACTTTATTAACTCTCGCTTAACTTTTCAAAAGGTCCTAAGTAACATTTTTTTCATGAATTAATTTGAGTACTGCAATCAAAAGCTTTCATGTTTTTGTGTTGATTGCGCTATTCAAATTAAATCACGAAAAAAATGTTACTTAGGTTTTTTTGAAAAGATAAGCGAGAACTGATTCGTTAAACCTTTAATAAGCATTTTACTAAGCCTCAATTCAGCTACATGTGAATTCTTCGAAAATAATAACGCATAGAAGGTAACATCAGTAAGATCTCCAATCAACGTATTTTGAAGCAATTGCTATTTTTATATAATCATTTTAAAATTTACCTAAATCGGGTCTCGAACTGCTGTCATTTGATCATCCACCGGTAACGTTGTCATCCGCGCCATCCATGATTTGTTAGATATGGCTCACTCAATGCATAACATAAATAATCTTATTGCTGAATATGAATCATAATTGGACTCTTATTCAATAAGTCGATCTGTCAAACTACAGTTTGTTAATAACTATACAAGATTTTTATTTCAACCATTGATCAGCCAGTCATAACCATCGCACACTAGGAAAAATACGTAAAAATAATGTCGATAAAAGATAAAATAAAATCCGTCCCCAATGCTATTTATGAATTTATGAAAATAAAATCAATGTATATTCGCCCTTCCTCAGAATCTCTTAATAATCGGTTGCGATATGATTGTCAAATGCTGAGATTATTTCAATTTCGCCGCAATAAAGATCAACATCCATGCGATAATATTGGGATTCCACACATCAAAGATTCAATAATTTCCCGATGTTATTCAACGGCGTTATGTCCGGCTTTTAGTAAATTTCGTTAGTTAGTAAAAAATTAGTTTAGCATGAATGCATGTTTTTTTTTTAATGCTCCAGCAGTTTTGTTCGTTATAATCTCCGACACATTAATAAATCACAAAATAAAAAGCATGTCTTGAAAATAAATCTTTATTTTTCTATAAATCATATTTCCCAAATCTAGTATCCAGATTTTCTCTCAAACTGATAAAGCATGTTTTTTTCCCACTGTGCGATAGATCAGATAAATGTGAAATCCAATGGTTAAGAAGGACAAAGGTTAAGAAGGATGTCTAATGCCTGCTTATTAACTTACTATTCAAACTCAATTCGACCACCCTTTCAGAGCATCACATCATAGTCGAACAGAGAACTTTAAAAATTATTAGTTCAGTACAATGTTAAACTTCCCCAATGTGCTGAAATGTGATAAAACGAAAACGTAAGTTCGACTTCAAATAAAGGTAGTAAACAAATAAATAAGCCATGTCGAATAATAGTTAGATTAAATGCTGAAATGAAATCTGTCTAGCAAATTATTCAGTATCCATTTTATTCAGCTATAAGATCACTAATAAACAATAATTCAACCTAGATGCTTATTTGTAGCTTGTCGTTGTTTGTTGGGTATCCAACAATGTACATAACATCTCCTGTAAGACCAAAAGACATTGTAGGATAGTTTTTAAATATTTTATATTATCCAAACTTTTCTTGAGTTCGAAACTTGCAATCAACATTTGTGATTGTAGCATTTTCCGCCACTCATATTTTCGATATACCATGAGCACCCAATATTTTTTTTACACGGTTAGTATTCCTTAATTTCCCGGGTAACCTGATTTTTCACAGCTTTCTAAATACCACCTGAATCTTATTTGATTTTTTGTGAATTTTTTCATGGGGTTAACTCATAGTTTCATAAACGCTAAAGGTAGTAATCAACTAAAACCCACCCGTGTAAAAAGAACCGGGTGTATAACATTTCCTGGAAGTTTAACAGACACAGTTTGGGAATATTCTAGGTCATTCAAACTGTCTTCTACGATCTTAAGCTTTCAAAGTAGCGTTTCTTGTCTCTCAATGTCTCGAAATATGGTCAAACTTGTTCATCACATCTGCTGCGAAACTGCTTTTGTAAACAAGAGCTTCTCACGTCACTGCTGGGCTAATTTGTGCCCACCCACGCAATCCAGCGCAATTTAATGAAAGAAGAGGGCTCGCTGCTTCCATCAGTGGTGTTGGATTGCGTGGGTGGGCTCAAATTAGCCCACCAGCGACGTGATCAGTTCTTGTTTACAAAAGCAGTTTCGCCCTTTTGAAATGTTGGTGCCGATATATTGGAGCTTTGAGTGACGGAAACCCAAAGTAACCATTAGCTCTATATTCCGCATTTCCGGCAACCCTAGCAGCACACATGTTTCACATAGGTTAATGCAACTTATACGTGACCGGATTCAGTCACAATCAAGTTGCTGCAACCGTTTTTGACTTACTTGTGCTGCTCGGGAATGTAAAGCTATATAAGCCAGGCTCCATAAACCAGTATGAAGCATGTTTGCACTGTAACAGCCTTATAGTCGTACGCACGGATTTTTTAAATGCTTACGGTTACCTGGAAATTCTACTGCTGTGCCTGTAGATCGCAAGTTCTGAACTCAAAGACGATTTTGATGACCCAGGTTATCCCAAAACCATCTAAACATGTTCCTTGATCTTCAGGAATGTATTATGGATATGGATAATAAGCCTGAAGCGACGGAAGAAGCTAGAGTGGTGGCTGTATATCACAAGATCTTAACTCAAGAACAGTTTGGATAACCTGGTCCTGAGAAACATTGTATGGACATGCTTGAATACATATTCAAGTTTGAAGTGACGAGAAAAGCTAGTGTCGTGGCAGTAGAAAGCAAGTTCTGAACTCAAGGACAGTTTGGATGACCCAGGATACATCCAGGATCCAGTTGAATACATATCCAAGCTTGAAGCGACGAAAAAAGCTAGAGTGGTGGCTGTATATCGTAAGTTCTGAACTCAAGAACGGTTTGAATAACCCAGCAGCACACATGGTGTAGATAAAAGTTACAGTAACTCATATGTAACCAAATTTAGTCACATTTCAGGCCAAAAAGTTAGCTTCGTGATCAGATCACTAGATCGCAGATCACAAGTTCTGAACTCAAGGTCGGTTTCGATGACCCAGGATATCCCAAAACCATGTGACCATGTCTCCTGATCTTCATGACTATGTTATGGATATCCAAGCTTGGAGCGACACAAAAAGTTAGAGTGGTGGCTGTAGATCGCAAGTACTGAACTCAAGGATAGTTTGGATGACCCAGGATATCCCAAAACTATCTGACCATGTCTCTTGATCTTTAGGAATATGTTATGAATATGGTTGAATACATACAGGCTTATTCTGCGTCTCGCACGAGACGAAACGACAATTCTCGTCTCGTTGTCGTGTGATACTTCTCGCTCTATTCCGAATGTCGACTCACGCGAGGCGAGACATTCATTTCGTATCGAGAGGTAGGATGAACTGACACCGAATTGAAGTTCACTCGGAGAAATGTCAAAACAAGAAAAGTTCATCGCGTAGTTTAGGAGAAGGGCGAAGGCAGTAATGCTAGATAAATATTATATGTAAATATGCTTCTAATTACAAATATTTGCAGAAATAGTTCTATATTTACACTGAGGAAAATGGACGTATGATTTTCAATCAAACGCCTTATGAAAATTTGCCACAAGGAATCGGTATGAATTTCAATATGTTGCCTTATGAATGATGATTTTCATTAAAAAAAAAAAGCAAAGTGCGGCAGACTGGGTTCGAACCATGGACGTCGGGGTCGGGAGGCCGGTATGTAGACCACACGCCCATCGACGCTTGAATACTCGGGAAGGTAACTGCGTATAAGAAGCACTGTTGGTGGAATAATCAGTCGAAGATTCATAAGGCGCCAGTTATGAATTTCGATAGTCCAGTTCGCTGAGTGTTTAATAATGAATGCTTTTGTTCACCATTTGAGAATTATCACATGAACTACTGAACGAATTTCTAACTAAGTTCGCGACAAAAGTGCTTTTGGTAATTCGCCCTTTTTCGGACATAGTAAAGATTTGTTTGAATGTTAGTTCGCTAGATTTTCTTCGATAAACAAATCAATAGTTTGTAAAAGTTTTTTATTTATTAGTGTAAAAACTCTGACGAGGACGTGCGAGAAAGACTATTTTGATTACGTGATGGCAATAACTTCAAGTCTCTTCAAGCCACTGCGGGAGAAAGCGGATTCCGACCGGAATTTTATCGACGGATATGATGCATCATTAGGGAGTTTTTCCATGCAGAAGATGCTGTCAAGGAGTCGGATCAAAATCATATATTTAAAATTTACTTGGTTCTGGAGGCAGGATCCGTGTTGAATGTATATGGTCCTCAGCGATGGGAATTCAAGTAATTGCCCGTGTTATCCCGGGCGGATGGTTCCAGAATGTTTATGCTGTGTCACCCTGGACATTATGGTATTCTGTACCCGACCGATGCACAGAAGAAGAGAAGAATGCTGATGAAGAAAAGGAGTATTTTTTTCTGTTTGGTAATACTATGATTTGGATATCTCAATATCGTTAATGTATCTACATACTTTGGTTTTAATAAACTATTTTGGAAGCCGTTGCTGGATTTTGTGAAATCTTTCATAGCATCATTTTTTTAAGTATTCGAAAGCCTTTCATTTCATTATTCGGGAAACCTTCAGGATTATGCAGGAAATCTTGGCAAGATTCTGTGGTATTTTTTCCTTCAGCAGAATAATTCAGAATTGTTGTAAATTCTATGGAAACTCTTTCAAAATATTTTGCAGAAATTATTCACAAGATTGTTCATATAAGTCTTCGCCATACTTTTCGAGTCTTACCAGAGATTTAGATAACAATGTATTTGATTGAAATCTGTGTAGAGAGTGCACATCGGCGCCTGTTGTTTCAAACCATCTAATTTATAACTAAAGAAACAATCAGCAAATTAATTAAAATCAGCAACACAGGCCTTCTTTATGGCTCTACATTCCTACTCCAACTCAACCTGCTTTTCAACTTACAGCCTATTCAGATTCCAAAAGTTTACGTGATTAAATGAAAATAAGAAATTAAACTAAAATAAGATGAGTGAACTTTGGCATCAAGATACTATTTATCATGCCATAAAGTATTCTGAATAGGCTATTAGTGTTCTATTAGCATTTCCACTGTAAATTGAAAACTTTTCTACACCCACCATGGCATGAATTGTGTGGTGAGCACTATTAAGCCCTGAAAGTCGAGAATGTTTCTCACTCTAAAACACAATAGATCGCATCGAGAATGGAGCTCAAAATGTCCTGATAGGCAATCCTACGCCTTTGCTCGCAAGAATGACTGGAAACCTCCAGTAATACAGCACACAAGCATATATCCAAACCAACGTGTATTCCTCCAATAATGAAATACATCCAGGGATTCCTTAAAAAACCCTCTAGAATTGTCTTTGGAAATCTTCCGGGAGTTCCTATGAAAAATACCTCCAAGTATTTCTTTGAAAATACCTCCAAGACTTGTTTCAGGAATTGTTTTAAAAATTCCACCAGAAGTTCCTCCAGAAATTCTTTCGAAAACTTTCCCGCAAAATCCTTTGGAAATTCCTTCAGGGATTCTTTTGAAAATTTTGGAAATTTGGTCGAAACTTTTCTTAGGAATTCCTTCGAAACTTCCTTTACGAATTGCTTCGGAAAATTCCATAGAAGTCGTTCAAAAATTCATTATGAAATCATTAAATACCGTCGTCGTGGGTGACAATGGGTCAAATGGGAGTGAGAATGGGTCACTGTTTCAACTATGTACTTAGAATGCTCGTAGATTGGATTGAATGTATCTGAGGGCAAGAAGGCTAAAATATAAGAGACCTTTTTGAACGATTCTGCTATCCGACCTCCAGGGTGCCGGTGAGAGCGATGACTCATTCTCACCCCCCAGACCCATTGTCACCCCCGATTTCGGTATTTCTTTACGAATTCTTTCAAAAAAATCATTTTAAAATTCCTTCAAATGTGCCTTTAGGAATCCCTTCGAAACTTTTTAAAGGATTTCTTTTGAAAATTTCTTTAGGAATTCCTTTTAAAATTCTTTCAGGAATTGCTTCAAAACCCTTCAGAAATCTTTTAGGCCTCATGAAATTCCTTTTTGAAATCCTGTGGGAATTCCTTTAGTAAATAATTTCTTCGAAAATTGAATTAGAAATGTTTTTGAAATTCCTTCGACAATTCCTTCATCAATTCCTTTGAAAATTCGTCAAGGAATTCCTTCAGAACTTGTAGAAGAATTTCCGAGGGTATTGTAGAGAATACTCTATGAATTAGAATAAAAAATATAAGGATAAGATAATAAAGTCAAGGAAAATTTGATAAAATTACATAAGTCAATTTGGCAGCTGATCATCGTGCGGAAAAATGAGAATTCCCATATTTTCTTAATAATATTTTTCCACAAAAAAAAAGTGGCAGCTCCAAGAAATTCCTCCGGATCTTCCTCCAGAAATGTCCCCGGATATTGCTCCAGAAATTCCTCTAAGGACTCCATCGAGTATTCCCAGAAATATATCTCCCTATATTCCTCAAGAAATCTCTTCAGCTATTGCCAAAGGGAATTCCTCCGGAACCTCCTTCAGCAATTTATCCATAAGTTTGTTTAGGAATTCCTCCCGAAGTTCCTTCATGAATTTCTCCATAAGTTCCTCCAAAAGTTCCTTCAGAAATTCTTCCTTAAGTTCTTCCAGTTACTCAAGCAATGCTTGACGAATTGTTACTTCAAGAATACCTTTTGAAGTTCCTCAGGAATCCCTTCGGAAGTTCCTTCAGGAATTCCTTCGGAATATCCTCCAGAAATTCTTTTCGAAGTTCCTCTCGGAATTGTTCCGGAAGATCCGGACTTCCTCCATAAGTTCCTGCAAACATTCCTCCGGAAGTTCCTTCAGGAATTGCTTCGATAGTTTCTTCAGGAGTTCTTTCGGAAGTTCCTCTAGGAATTGTTTCTTCGAAAAATCCTTCAGAAGGTCCTCACGAATCCCTTCGGAAGTTGCTTCAGGAATTCCTCCAGAAGTTCCTCCAGAAATTCTTTCGGAAGTTCCTCTCGAAATTATTTCGGGAGTTCCTCCAGGAAATCCCACAGGAGTTCCCCTGGAAGTTCCTACAGGAATTCCTCCGGAAGCTCCTCCATGAATTCCTCCGGAAGTTCTTCCAGGAATTCCCCCTCAGAAGTTCCTCCAGGAATTCCGCCAAATTTTTTTTCCAGAAGTTCCTCCAGGAATCCCTCCAGAAATTCCTCCGCAAGTCTCTCCAGCATTTTCTCCAGAATTACCTCCAGCATTTCCTCCGGAAATACTTCCAACATTTCGTCCGGAAATTTCTCCAGAAATTCCCCCGGGAGTTCGTCAAGATTCCGTTGAAAATTGTTTCAGAATTTTCTTCGGAAATTTCACCAGGAACGACCCTACAAACATTGGAAGCTGAACAAGGACTTATTCCGTTAAAAGTAAGCTTCTCCAGCTAAATAATTAGCTTGTTCAGCTTAAATTGCTTGTTGTGGAATTTGGAAATTTTTGCAGAAATTACTCCGAAATTCCTCCTGGAATTCCATCGGAAATTCCTTCAGAATTTTCTCTAGATTTTTTTTCGGAAATTCCTCCAGGAGCTCCTTTGGAAATTCCTCCAGAAGTTCCATACACGTTACGTAAGTAATTTTTCTGGGGTTTTCAACCCTCTTTCCCCCCATGTAAGATTTTTCCCATATAAATATTTTTTTATTTATATGGAGCGTAAGAGAATGGCAGACCCCCCTCCCCCATTACTGCTTACGTACAGCCCCTTAGCAGTTTCTTTGAAAATTCCTTCAGTATTTCTTCGGAAATTCCTTCAGGATTTCTCTAGGAAATTCCTTCAGGAATTACTTCGGAAATTCTTGCATGAATAATTTCGGAAATTCTTTACGAAATTCCATAGAAAATTCCTACAGAAATTCTGGGAAATCTTTCGGAAATCCTTTTAAGAACTTCTCTAGGATTTTTTCGGCTATTCTTTTGGAATAACCTCTATTTACATCGGAAATTCCTCCAGGAATTCCGTCAGAAATTCTTCCAGGAATTTCTTTCAAGATTACTCCAGGATTTCCTTCAGAATTTCTTCCTGGATTTTGCTTGGAAATTTCTCCAGGATTTCTTTCCGAAAATTTTCCAGGTGATCCGTTAAAAATTCATATAGGAACTTCTTCGAAAATTCTTAAAGGAATTTTTGGTAGAATTTCTAAAGGAATTCATGAAAAATTTCCGAAGGAGCTACAGGGTGAATTTACGTAGGAATTGCTGGAGGAATTTTTGAAAGAATACCCGAAGGAATCCCTTAAACAAATTCTGGAAGAATCCCTGGAAGAACTTCCAATAGAATTTCTGGAGGAATTTTCGAAGGAATCCTTTATGCTATTTTCGAAAGGACTCCTGGACGAATTTCTGAAGAATTTCCTGGATGAATTTTTGAAGGAATTCCTGGAGGAATCTTCAAATTTTGAAGCTAATCCAAAGCGTTTCCGGTATAAATGTCCAATGGAATTCTGTAAAGAATTTTCGAAAGGATCGTTGGAGGAATTCGAAAGAATTCCCAGAGGAATTCCCGAAGGAATCTCTGGAGCAATTTCCGAAAGACTCCATGGAAGAATTTCCGACAGAAAATTGTTCGAAAATTCTTTCGGAATATGTTCCAGGAATTCCTCCAGAGACTCCTCCAAATAATAATTCAACAATCTCTCAAGGAATTCTTGACTCGAGTCAAGTACGAGACACTGAAGACGACCTGGAAGTTACTGTTCGGTCGAAATACGTATCTGTCAAGGTACAATCAAGAGTGGAATTAAATGGGATAGTACAAACTCGTATTATTACAAGTGAAGACATTCCACTAAAAAGCTCAAAAAATATTTCTTATCAACTGTGGAAATGCTAACTAAGCAAGCCAATTTGAATGTAGAGCCATTGAAGTAGAAGAAGACTCATTCCCGTACAAGAATTTATCTTGTGAAACCAAAAGATTTCCAAGAAATATAAGGAATTTCCATGGAGGAATTGCCGAAGGGCCGAAAAAAATCATGGATCAATATATGAATGGTCGGGTTAATTCCTGGAGCAATTTCCAAAAGAATCCCTGGAAGAATTTTAGAAGGAATTCCCTGGAGAAATTTCCGTAGAAACCCTGAACTTGGAATTTCTGGAAGAATATAAAATATTACAAGACGTTGTTGACAAAGAAAAATTTGCGGCTAAACATGCGCTAAACATGTAGAAATTTAGTATATTTTTTCTTTGATCTTCGGATAAAACTTCCATGAAACTCTAAAATAGTTTTCCGTGCTCACTACCGTAGAAGATAATTCGGAGAATTTATCCGGTAATACAAAAAGACCCCCAAGAAATTCTAAGAATTTCACGCGGAAATTCAGAAGAATTCAGACCCTTCATTTATGGCAATGAATATTGATTAAACCAGTCATAATTAGTTATGGTTATTTAAGTTTGGGGCCAATATGACCCCAACAAAACTAATTTTCTATTGTCCAGATTAACAGTTTAGTTTAGATGTTGATGCAAAAATAAATGTTTTTGAGCAACTCAATCTCAGAAATGTGCTTTCAAATTACAAATAAACATTACAACAAATACTATCCACATCCAAACTAAAGTTTAAAAAGCCCATTTAAGAACTCCATCATCCGATTGCCGGTTCACTTCATTCTCCTTCGAAGAACTCTCGCCCTCAGCCCATCGACAACATTTTCCCTCATCCGATCCCACATCCATATTAGCAAAGTAAACAGATGTAAATTAATGGAAATAAATTAGTTATCCTCTCCAATGTTCTTATTTTATTTCTTTTTATACTGCACGAGAAAAGCACTAGTATTACTAGGTGAATTGATCTGGATTTTTCGTTTCCGGACCATTCTCGTATGCTTCTGACGTATCTCGCATGAAATTCTCGTTTCAATCAGACATTTGTCGACATAGAACGACTATCAGAATGCACTGAGAGTTCATCGAGGTTCATCCACATCGACAATAGACTAACGCAAAATGAACTCCCCCAAGAAATTATGACATTTGAGCGGGTCGCATAATGAACGTTAAATGAACTTTTGTTCGAGAAGACGACCCGCTCAAATGTCAAAATCCATCGGGTGAGTGAATTTAATGAACCGCTGCACAGGTCTATTGTCACTTCACTCGGCTGTGGGAATCTGGTGACGCATACGACTCGACTCGTGTCGATTCGCACGAGACGCAGAATAGACCTGATAACCAAGCTTAGAGTGACGAAAAAAGCTTGTATGGTAACTGTAGATCGCACGTTCCAGACTCAAGGACAGTTTGGATGATCTAGTACTACCCGAAAAAATATTTTTCAACTTGTTTTGTCAGTTATTAATCACGAAATCAAATGGAACATATCAAATTTACTGGGTAATACCGCATAGAAAAATTTTGACCTGACAGAGAATCCTCCGAAGGATTTTTACGAAGGTTTATCTGAAGATACTAAGAAGATGATTAACGGGAAATGTATACAATTTTCCTTATCAAATTTAGAAGATTTGTCCGCCGCCGTCACCGACGGTTTTCGGACCTTCGCATAATTGTGATTTTAATATTTGCGCAGAAACACTGTCAACCGTTGTTATTTGATATATACTTATATAGGTAGTGCCAGAAGGATGTTGTTTAGGATGTTGACTAACTTTATGAAATGTCCTTTATGCCCCATGGATTATTTTTGTTTGTGAATCTTCCACATACACCCTAACGGACAAGCGCGTGCGTGAGGCCCCGTCTTCTCTGATGTCCAAACGTTGTACGTTGGCGCAACGTCGAGGCGATAATTCAATAATTACAGTTTTTCACTGCTCACTCAAGACCCAATAATATCTTTTGTTGGCCGACAAACGACTGGCGTCTGGTGGAGAGCGTTGATTTTTTTTTCATAAGAAATTGAAGCTGATTGCATGAATGGGGTGATTTATCGGAATACGGAACATTTAATCCATTCAGCTGTCAGTTGGGTGATTTTGCTTCAATAGGATTTTTAGAATTTAGGAATGAAGCAAACCTCTCCCAAATACTGTTAGGATAGCTCGTTATGAAATTTGATACCCTAGTTCGCTTTGACAATCAGGTATATTTTCAATCTTTATGTTAATGCATGTTCCGACACTACAATGAAAACTATTCCGTATTTCAATATCTCGAAACATGAACAATAGTGATTATTCAGAGTCAGAGATCTGATTAGAAATCCATACTACAGTTTTCCCAGGTTCTTGTTGACCGTCAAAACAACATTGAGGTCAATAAATCAACTATCGCATCACATAAGTAACCGTTTACTGACATTTGATGAGCAAAGTTTTTGTGAGTATCATTTTATTATCAATTAGTAATGGACCAATAACTAATTCCAGCGGCTAATTTTTTTTAAATGTATGCAAAAGTTAGATACTCTAACGCCATTGATATTAGAGGCAGGCTTTTCTTGCATTCATAAATTCAACAACAAATTTGAAAAATTTAAAAATCATGTCCAAAAAAATCACACGCTCCTACCTGTGACCTCCTTGCCTCGGTCCCTCCATCCATGTTCAGTTTTTCCGCTGCACCCATTGTTATTTCCCCTGCAGCCGATGAACAATTATTTTTGCGCTATTTTCTCTTGCATGTTATTTTTTCCTACGAGCATCCTGCATTTGCCACCAGCCAGCAGCTTGGCGTAGTTATTCTCAAGTGAAAATCGCATCATATGTAGGAAATCCCCCGTTTTAATAGCGGCATAATGCTAACAAGCGCGACCTGTGTGTGTACGCTCTCTCCTGCACCGTTGCGGAATCGTTCATTCGGATCTGCTTCCCATCAGGAATGCAGTTTCCGCCGTTTGGACCCGTTGTCGTCGTCATGTGCGATGCTGGTCGGTCGGTCGGTCGTCGTCGTCGGGGTGTTTCGATAGGAAGGAGATAGAACACGACGTGCTACCGTGCAGGACTTGGCTGGTTCACTCTTTTGGGCACGTTATAACTCATCTGAATATTACGTTGTCGTCACCATCAACCAAATCCCATTGTGGTGGTGGCGTGTACGTGACTCAACAATTGGAAAAATAATGAAAGGAAGACTTTCTTTTCCGCCTTTTTTCCCCAAAAATTCCCAATAGGGATGACAGACAATCACGACGACGACGACGGGTCTCAGCAGTGCGCTGATGTTCATTCCTGATGCGAAGGGAGAACCTTCGCGCATAGTTGATGAGTAATTATAATTTCTTTGGTTCTCATTATTATTCGGAAGATTTTTTTTCATCGACCCAGCAAAATTCCGAGGAAAAATAGGAGTCTTTTCCATAAAGCATTGTACCACAAATGTAAACAAACGATGAGAAAGCACCTTGCACTGCTATATCCAGAACCATGTGAACACGCAGGAGAAACGGACGATCGTGCTCACATCATGTTTTTTTTACTGTTTGTACTTTGAAGAGGTCGTTGCTGGTGGTGACTTGTACAGATCCATCATCTTTTTTCGCAGTTTCAAAATATATGAAAATATGCATTGTATATTGATCCGATACAACAGGGAAGGTTAATACATTATATGCCGGAACTGCTTTTGCAGTTTTTGCAAACCATAACAAAGTTTGCTGATAAGTAATTAAATGCTAATTGGATGTTTATGCACATCGATAATTTTACATTTTCTGAATCTGCAGATGATAAACAAATTTATGCCAAAATATCAGCATTTACTGAGTCCACATATGCACCAAAGAAACATCAACAATAGTACAGTTTAAAAAAAACTACCCAAAGAGTCATTGAACATTCATTCCCCATTGCTTCTAATTTTAATGAATCGTTTAGGATTCATTGCTTTTGATTTCGACACCTTGTCAAGGATAACGATGGCTTTATTTTGAAGAAGCATTCGAAATTTCGACAACCTTTTTTTTCCCTTCGGACTATAGTCAAACCACGTAGCAATCACGGCGATAACGATCATCATCATTAAGATAAATGGTTCCTGTTTGAAATTCATCACGAAAATGTTTGCAACGCCCAAAACACCCGTTTCTAAGAAATTCAACCGTCCACGGCGTCAACGTCTTGATCTTTGCTTCAGGCGCCCTTCTTGGATTTGCCCTGTCCCATCATTAATTTCCATATTCATATTCTCGCGCGTTCGGTTTCCTTTCGGTTTGCCCTCTTGTCGCTGGCAGAAAATTCATCTTCCCTATCGCAGCACCCAGATCTCGGTGCTGTTGATGGGCGGTAGTGCGGTATAACCCCTTTTCCTTTGGCAGCCACTTGAGATTCGCGAAAATTTGTCGTTGATTCCGCTCGTACCATCCCGTGTGTCCTCCGGTTCGGTCCAACCCGCATTGCGCTCAAGAGGGTATGAATTTTGAGCATTCATATCTTCAGAGCCCTTCATAGTATTTCTTTCCTGTTTCGCTGGCCGTGTTCTTCTGCATCTTCGAGACGTTAGTCTTGGCTGTATTCCGGAAGCCAGTGGAGAGAACCGACGACAAGTGGCAATTGGTGCAGTCAACCAAGACGGCGATGGGTGACAGTTTTGCAAAATATGAAAAAAATCTTACTCATGCAAAAAAATGCAGAACCACCCTTCGAAAATCGGAGCCCAACATCTATCTCGAGAGTACCTACAAGTTGTCGTTCGTGACTTTTCTTGGCTTTGCGAGTCCCTTACTGCAGTGGAACATTCTAGCGAAACCCTGAGGGAAAGGGATGAGTTCTTAATGGGCAACGGGCTGGGCACAGAGGCTGGAAGGGCGAGACATTTAATGACGGTGCTATTCTCTAACAACAGTGCGCACTAATTGCTATTGAATAAATCAATTCTAAAAGGTGGCATAGTGGAAATTAAGGCTGAAATACATTTTAAACTGTACTTTGTTAAATAAAAACCAATACCTATTAGTTGTAGCTCAGCAACAAAAGATCGGACTGTCCATAAACACTTCAACGACACAAGCGGAAATGAACATTGTATTGACGAAGTATTGATATATTGATGAGTCTTTTTCTGTCATAGTTTCACGAAACATAACACTCATATGTTACCTACTTACAATAATACAGCATTCATTCTCATTTCTAATCAAGTCAATAAATCGAAATTATTAGCTGGGGACTTACCCACAACTGCAACTAGCGTAATTTGTTTCTTTCTGCATTGGCAAATATCTTCTATATAATAAAAATGAGTTGAGACTTCCTTCCTGACGATTTAACTCGCGAACGGGTTGACCGATATGCAATATTTTTTCCCTAATCGATTCGATATGGGATTCGCAAGATTTGTATGTACAAAAAAATGGTTAATTTTACAGTGAAATGTAAAAACAATCATTAGATTACAATTTTAGATCATCTGTTGAGGAAAACAAAACAAACGCACGGAATTGAGTGCGGTGCTGCAAATAAATCATTGTGACATTTGCAACACCCGGGCAAAGCTGGGTTTCTTTCGCCAGTTTTAAATAAACTTAATATTAACATTTAAAAACTTAATACTAACACTACAAAATTTGAATAGAACTGGTTAATTAATAAAAATGGTCGGCGAAAAAGGAATACTTACTTGATACTTGATGGGCTACAGCTCTTCGATGAACCTACGCCGAATGGAGTATCCTTCCCCACTGGACTCGATCCTGAGCCAATCGCTTCCAGTCGCCCTGAACATTGAGCGCCCTCAGGTCTTCTTCAACTGCAAAAAGCCATCGTGTACGCGGCCTTCCACGAAGCCTGCGTCCTCTTCCGGGTTCTCTACTAAATATTATCTTTTCTTGACGTTCTTCCGGCATATGAACAACGTGACCAGCCCACCGTAGTCTAATGTGTTGTATAAGCTTATAAGCTTAATAATATCCAGCCCTTTATACACCTGGTACAATTCGTGATTCATGCGACGCCGCCAGATACCGTTCTCCTGTTTACCACCGAGTATTGTCCGCAGCACCTTACGCTCAAACACTCCGAAAGCTCTTCGATCAGCCTCCTTTAACGTCCGTATAAAGCCACCGGAAGAATCAAAGTAGTATACAGCGCGAGTTTTGTTTTCGTTTGCAGACTACGGGACTTAAGCTGGTTACGAAGTCCGTAATAAGCCCTATTTGCGGCTGCAATACGCCTTTTCATCTCGCGGGTAACATCATAATCGCACGTTTACTAATGTTCCAAGATACACAAATTCCTCTACCTCTTCAAATTTTTCACCATCCAGCACCATTTCGCTACCACCACCACTAATGACCCCACATTGATTGCCAGCGACCATTTACTTCGTTTTGCTGGTATTGATTGTGAGTCCAATCCTTGCTCTCTTAAAACGCACAAAAGCCTCTTCCACGGCTCGGCGATCGATCCCGATAATATCGATATCGTCCGCAAATCCCAGGAGCATATGCGATCTTGTGATAATGGTACCGCTTCTTTGCACACCAGCTCTCCTAATCGCCCCTTCGAGCGCTATATTGAACAGTAGACTCGAGAGTGCATCACCCTGCTTTAATCCATCTAAGGTAACAAATGATGTCAAAATTTCATCCGCAACCCTTACACTTGATTTCGATCCGTCCAACGTTATACGAATCAGTCGTATCAATTTCGCCGGAAAAACATGTTCAAGCATAATTTGCCATAATTCATTCCGTTTCACTGAATAGTACGAAATCAATAAACAGATGATGTGTCTGCAAGTTGTACTCCCGGAATTTATCAAGGATTTGTCTCAGGGTAAACATTTGATCCGTCGTTGATCGGCCCTCACGAAAACCTGCTTGGCATTCGCCAATGAAGGACTCCTCAAGCGGTCTCAATCTGTTGAATAGAATACGGGACATAATTTTGTACGCCGAATTAATGAGGGTTATTCCTCCAGTCTGTTCTCTTTCTTAAAGAGTGGGCAAATGAGGCCGTCCAACCAGCTAGCAGGCATTTCCTTGTCTTCCCATATTTTCGACATAATATGGTGCAGAAGTTCATAAAACTGCTCACTGTAATGTTTGAGAAGTTCAGCCGGGAGCTGGTCCTTCCCCGCAGCCTTATTGTTTTCCAGCTCTTTAACAGCTTTTCTAACCTCATCTAGTGTAGGTGACTCCACAGTTTGTCCATCGTCGCTAATATTTATTCTGTTCACCGATGCACCGTCACTTCCGCTATTCAACAAAGTCTCGAAGTGTTGCTTCCACCTGGCAGCCTCTTCTGTTTTATCTGTCAGCAAATTCCCTTGTTGGTCGTTGCACATGACGGGAGATGGCGCTGTCTTTCTCCGCACGCCATTGACAGACTCATAAAACCTCCGCATATCGTTCTGCTCCATTTTTTCCTGAGCCTCGCTAATCACATGTTCTTCATATTCTTTCTTCTTTCTGTGGTGGGTTAGTTTTTCGGCTGCTCTTGCTTCCTTGTACCGATCTCTATTCGATCGGGTACCCGACACCAACATCCGGCTTCTGACAACGTTCTTCTCAACACTTCAACAACACTCCACGTCGAACCAACCTGTCCTGGGTCGCCTCTGTGCAGTGCCTACCACTTCTCGTGCTGTTGTGCTCACCGCTCCATTGATCGACTCCCATAGATCGTTGATGTTGTCGCTAACGTTGATTGAACTTATCCGTTCGTCTAAACTTCTGGCGGTAGCTCGAAGTAGCTCGAAGTTGTTCCCGTCCTGCTCGTTCTTTTTTTGTCAACAAATGGGCATGAGTAGGACAGGGAGAAACTTCGAGCTACTTCAAGCTCTCATTGGACAGCACTATTGTAACGCATCGTTCGCTGTGATCTTTCGTTCGATACAGTTGACAACCGTGATCGAATTTTACTGACAACGAGGTAGTTATCAGAGTCAATGTTCGGACCTCTGAATGTACGCACATCGATAACATCCGAGAAATGGCGCCCATCTACCAGAACATGGTCTATCTGATTGCAAGTTTCACCATTTGGGTGTCTCCAGGTGTGCTTTCGGATGTTCTTTCGTGCAAAGTAGGTGCTACTGATGGCCATCCCTCTGGCAGCAGCAAAATTTACTAGCCGTAGGCCGTTGTCATTGGTAGCAGAATGAAGGCTCTCCCTGCCGATTATGGGACGGAAAGTCCTCTCTACCGACCGGAGCGTTAGCGTCTCCGATAACAATTTCCACGTCATGCTTTGAGCACTCTCCATAGGCTTTATCAAGACATTCATAAAACGTGTCCTTCACGTCGTGAAGGCTCTCCCTACCGATTATGGGATGGAAAGTCCTCTCTACCGACCTGAGCGTTAGCGTCTCCGATAACAATTTTCACGTCATGCTTTGGGCACTCTCCATAGCACAGTGTTCGATTTCGTCGATTTCACGATCAAAATTGAATAACTTTGAAACCGTTGATTTTGGACGTTTGGTGTCTTCTACAAAGTTTTTAGACATGAAAAGACGCATCTTTTGATGTAATGAAATTGATGATTAATCCACCTACAAGTGAGATAAAAAAATTCTTTTCGCCAATAACATAAATAGAGAATTGATTTCTTCAGAAGAGGTGTAGAGTTCGACATTGCGAGAAACTTCGTAGAACATTCCGAAGATCTATCTATTAAAGGTATGAGCGTTATCAGAGGATGACCCCTTTAAAAACAGTTTTTTATTAAACTTTTCAAACAGATTTTTCACATTTTCGTGATCTTCTACAAAGTTATTCGGGTCGACAAAATACGCATTTTGATTTCTGCAGAGAGTTTCTAGCTTTTAAACTAAAAAAGTTATTTAAGTTTTTCTATTCTTTTAGGCTAACTTTTACCTTAAGTAACTCCTTCCAGCGCAAAATGGCGCAGTTGGTTCAGGTGGCATCTGAAAGTCCTAGCTTTCTGCTACAACTGATGAAACGGTTGTTTTTTTTGTTGTTCGAATAGTTGAAAATATTCGATCGAGTCTGTATCATTTGTGCTATTTTGTGTATGTTTTAAGGTTCCCCCAAACACACGCGATGCGACAGTCATGACGCGATTCTATCGCTTGGCGACTGCGATTCTGTCGTCATTGGTATGGAAGGATAAATGGAACATTGCTTGCAGCGACCCAGTCATAGAATCGCGGCGACTAGTTGTCGCCGTCGCGGCGATGAAATCGCGTAGGTCTGGGGGAGCCTTTATTTGTTGTTTCTGTGTCTGGACCCAAGATGAAAGCCTGAAAGTAGGCAATACAATGTTTAGTTGTGATTTCTCTCAAGTTTGTTCCAGACACAGACATCGAATCGTTGATGCCAAATGGCATTAATTGATTCGGGGTGCCCAAATAGGATAAGAATCCCGTACAAAGGCTCAGCTATGAATACAGCAAACTAATTGCTGTAGACAAAAAGCGCGATACGCAATAAAAATATATCTGCGGTATTTGGCTGATGGACCAAAATCTCATATCTCGGAAACCTCGTTATTTCCCGTAGTGGGCACCACCAAGCCGTCTCTCTCAGGGCACCAGGAGAGAACGTGCATTATTTTAATTTGTTATTTGTTTCATGTTGATTGAGTATCTTTATGTTTGTATAAAATAAATTTGTTACACTGGCGCCCAACGTGGGGCTTGTTACACTGGCGCCCAGCTAAATAACCCACAATGATAAGAATGACGATTTGAGATTACGACAAGTATCGATTTGATTGTTTAGTGTGTGATTCATTTGATTTTTCGTGAGAATCATTTGTAATCCAATTTAATTGTAGGATCAACAGAGTTAGTTTAGTGTAGTAAAGAATCTGATTATAGGACAATTTGCCAAGACTCGTTGGCGTTCAGACAACTTTTGGTAGGATTCGCTACCGTTTATGAAGTTTTAGAATAGATTTAGTTTTTTGAGATTTGTGGCCTAGGTTAAGTATCCAGTCTGCTAGTCCTCTAGTCAGATTTTTCGTCACTAGCTGACTTAAGAATTTTTCATGAATCGGCTCTCCGATTCATGAAAAATTCTGTGCTGTTGGATAAGGTTGTGTTACGGTTGGTTTTATTTTGTTCGTATACTTGAAAATATTCTATCAAGTCTGTATCGTTTGTGCTATATTGTGTTTGTTTTATTGGTTGATTCTGTGTCTGGACTGAAGAGGAAAGCCTGAAAGTAGGCAATAAAATATTTAGTTGTGATTTGTCCCAAGTTTGTTCCAGACACAGACATCGAATCGTTGATGCCAAATGGTATAAATTGATTCGAGGTGCCCAAATAGGATAAGAATCCTATACAAAGGCTCAGCTATGAATTCAGCAAACTAACTGCTGTAGACAAAAAGTGCAATACGCAATAAAAATATATTTGCGGGATTTGGCTGATGGACCAAAATCTCATGTGAAACCTCGTCATTTCCCGTAGTGGGCACAACCAAGCCGTCTCTCTCAGGGCACCAGGAGAGACCGTGCATTATTTTAATTTGTTATTTGTTTCATGTTGTTTGAGTATCTTTATGTTTGTATAACATAAAATTGTTACACTGACATGTGAAACCCCTTGTAGACAAGAGTGGCTAGGGTATGTCACAATCAGAAGGAGTGTCTGATGTATTGGAGCTCAAAACACTCGATTTCACGATCGAAACTTAATTACTTTTGAACCTTATAATTTGAAGGTTCGGTCTCTTCTAAGAATTTCTTAGGGATGAAAAGATGCTTCTTTTGAAATACAATTTTTAATGGTTAATCCTCCTAGAAGTTGATTGAAAATTTTCTTCTCGTCAAAAATATTTGTGTTCTCAGCAAAGCTGTGGAAAATTCGATTAGGAAAAATTTTTAGAGTATAGCGTGTTTGCGGAGCACGCCATAAAAAATAGATATCCTGTATGAGTAGGATAAGTTACATAAAAAATGCCTAATACTACCACTAAAACGCAACCGAATAGAGCTCATAGCACATAGTTTCTGTTTCTAAAAATGTTTTCAAATATAAATTCTTGTTGAACTTATTTTTATTATACATTTGTCTCTATATTTAAAGGTGGGGGCAAATTTTAGTAATTATCTTTATTATTCACACTCGCTATCCGATGAATCTTGAGCATCAGATTCAATGAGAAGGTTTTTCGCATCTTCTGACAGTATTATTATTTATTTATTCAGACTAAGGCCGAAGTGGCCTGTGCGGTATATAAGAGTCTTCTCCATTCGGCTCGGCCCATGGCTACACGTCGCCAACCACGCAGTCTACGAAGGGTTCGCAAGTCATCTTCCACCTGATCGATCCACCTTGCCCGCTGCGCACCTCGACTTCTTGTGCCCGTCGGATCGTTGTCGAGAACCATTTTCACCGGGTTACTGTCCGACATTCTGGCTACGTGCCCGGCCCACCGCAGTCGTCCGATTTTCGCGGTGTGAACGATGGATGGTTCTCCCAGCAGCTGATGCAACTCGTGGTTCATTCGCCTCCTCCACGTACCGTCCGCTATCTGCACCCCACCATAGATAGTACGCAGCAATTTCCTTTCGAAAACACCAAAGTGTGCGTTGGTCCTCCACGAGCATCGTCCAGGTCTCGTGTCCGTAGAGTACTACCGGTCTAATGAGCGTTTTGTAGATTGTCAGTTTGGTACGGCGGCGAACTCTATTCGATCGGAGCGTCTTGCGGAGTCCAAAGCATGTACGATTTCCAGCCACTATGCGTCTCCGAATTTCTCTGCTGGTGTCATTTTCGGCAGTCACCAGTGAGCCCAAGTACACAAATTCTTCTACCACCTCGATTTCGTCACCACCGATGCAAATTCGCGGTGAGTGGCTCACATTGTCTTCTCTTGAACCTCTTCCTATCATGTACTTCGTCTTCGACGTGTTGATGACTAGTCCGATCCGCTTGTATTCCCTCTTCAGTCTGATGTAGGCTTTCTCCATCTTCTCAAAGTTACGTGCCATAATATCTATGTCGTCGGCGAAGCCAAATAGCTGGACGGACTTATTGAAAATTGTACCACTCGTGTCAATCCCTGCTCTTCGTATTACCCCTTCCAAAGCGATGGTGAATAGCAGACACGAAAGACCATCACCTTGCCGTAACCCTCTGCGGGTTTCGAAGGGACTCGAGAATGCCCCTGAAACTCGAACTACGCACATCACCTGATCCATCGTCGCTTTGATCAACCGTGTCAGTTTATCCGGAAATCCGTGTTCGTGCATTAGCTGCCATAGCTGATCCCGATCGATTGTATCATATGCGGCTTTGAAGTCGATGAATAGATGATGTGTGGGCACGTTGTATTCGCGGCATTTCTGCAGTACTTGGCGAATGGCAAACACCTGGTCCATGGTGGAACGTTCGCCCATAAAACCCGCCTGGTACTGCCCGACGAGCTTCCTTGCAATTGGTGCTAGTCGACGGCATAAAATTTAGGAGAGTACCTTGTAGGCGGGGTTCAGCAATGTGATTGCGCGGTAGTTGCTGCAATCCAGCTTATCGCCTTTTTTGTAGATGGGACATACGACACCTTCCATCCACTCCTGCGGCAAAACTTCCTCCTCCCAAATCTTGGTAATGACCCAGTGCAGCGCTCTAGCCAGTGCCTCACCACCGTGTTTAAATAACTCTCCTGGTAGTTGGTCAACCCCAGGGGCTTTGTTGTTCTGCAGCCAGCCAATCTCCTCCGGGATTTCCTGGAGATCCGGGGCCGGTAGAATTATGTCCTGCGCGCGTTTCCCCAGGTCCATCACCATACCGCCATCTTCGTCTGCCACATCGCTATTCAGGTGCTCTTCGTAGTGCTGACGCCACCTTTGGATCACCTCACGCTCGTTCGTAAGAAGGTTCCCGTTTATGTCCTTACACATATCAGGCTGTAGCACGTGGCCCTTACGTGAACGGTTCAACTTCTCATAGAACTTTCGTGTGTTATTAGTGCGGTACAGTTGGGCTGCGAAATGGTGAGTTGACATCCGGGAAGGGGCGCCTAACATAGCTCTGGTCCTCACAAGTTCCAATACTCACGCTTCCACGGGTCTTCCGATGACAATTGACCGCCAGCGAAGGGTTGCGTACTTAGCTGGTAGTGCAGCCTGGGCACTGTTGTCCTTCTGACATCAGCTAGAGTGAGAGGGTGCGTACTGTGGGGTCTGCCTAGGATGTGGTGGGGTTCGACAGTGGGCTCTGTTGAACTTCTATAAAAAGCTGCATGTGTCCCCAAGCAGGCCCTATCAAAGCGACCGTGTGCCGCTCAAAGCGCACTAGCCTAATCCTGGTGTTGGGTGGGACTTTAAACAAATTTGACCCGACTGATCGAGCGTCTGTCCACCAAGGAGGTGCGGCTCCAACAGCGTCTGTTCTGGCATCCAGCGGCTGAGTATGAAATGCTATTCCCCGGAAGCTATACCTAAGATGGCAGCCCCATCCCGGTGGATAGGGAACCTTGGGCCAACAACCTACTGTTCCCGAAACATCAATTTGTTCGAGAATCCGATAATGAAAGAATACGGACTGATTTTACGGCGACGCCTCTTAGCGCGAAACAACGGACACGAATAGGAACATGGAACGTTTTAACCCTAGCCCAGCAGGGTAAATTGGCACAACTTGCCAATGAGCACCAATGAGGCATGCCGCATGAAGCTTGAGATCCTGGGACTGAGTGAAGTCCGTTGGCCAAACTTTGGAGAACACAGAACGCCGTCGGGACAAGTTCTGCTATACTCTGGTTTACGAGGTGAACACGCTCCCCGGCATCTCGGAGTTGGCTTCCTACTAAGCGCTCAGGCACACTCTGCGCTTATGAAGTGGGAACCTATAAGTGAAAGGATAATCGTTGCCAGATTTAGAACACGGGTCCGAAACCTTACTATAATCCAATGTTATGCGCCAACCGATGCTGCCGATCTGCAAGACAAAGAGAACTTCTACAGTCAACTCAATGCCGTCGTAGATATAATTCCGAAGGGTGATATCAAGATCTGTTTGGGCGACTTCAATGCGAAGATCGGATCCGACAACTCGAACCATGAGCGCATTATGGGACGCCATGGTCTCGGAGAAATGAGCGAAAACGGAGAGCTGTTCGCAGAATTTTGCGGTAATAACGACATGGTGATCGGGGGATCGCTCTTCCCTCATCGACCGGTTCACAAGGTCACGTGGGTCTCCCGTGACGGTTTTACAGAAAATCAAATCGACCACATCTGCATCAGCCGAAAATGGAAACGGAGCCTTCTTGATGTACGGAATAAACGTAGTGCCGATATCGCGTCTGATCATCACCTCCTCATCGGCGAAATACGCCTGCGGATTGCGCGGATTCGTCGGCAGGAGGAAAGAGTTGGACGACGATTCAACACACGCCGACTGGAAGATGCCACGGTGAAACGGTCCTTCGTTGAAGAACTGGAGACGCGTGCTGCAGATATTCCGGAAGGTGGCAGCGTGGAAGACCAATGGACCGCCATCAAGAATGCCTTCATCGCCACCAGCGAGAACAATCTGGGCGAACTACGCACCCAGAGAAAACAATGGATCACCGATGAGACCTGGAGGAAGATAGAGGAGCGAAGAGAAGCCAAAGCCGCGATAGAGCGATCGAAAACCAGAGGAGCCAAAGTCTTAGCCCGTCAACGATACACGGCTCTTGAGAAGGAAGTAAAACGCTCATGTCGACGGGACAAGCGAGCGTGGGCAGACTCTCTGGCCGACGAAGGAGAGAGCCGCCGCAACCGAGGACATTCACCTCCTCTACGATATCTCACGACGCTTAAGCGGGGCGAAGATGAATGCAACGATGCCTGTGAAAGACGCGAATGATCAGTTATTGACCGACCCAACTGACCAGCTGAAACGCTGGTTCGAGCACTTCGAACAACTTTTTCAAGTGCCAACCAGGCCATCACCACCTCGACATGATCTGCCTAGGATCCGACGTATAACACGTGTCAATACCGAAGCTCCATCACTGCTAGAGATTCAAACAGCCATCCAAAGCATGAAATCGAATAAAGCCCCAGGGGTCGACCGCATATCAGCCGAGATGCTCAAAGCTGACCCCATGACATCCGCTCAACTACTGCATCGTTTATTTCGTAATATCTGGGACACCGCAACTTTCCCGGTCGACTGGATGCAAGGTATCTTAGTGAAGGTGCCCAAAAAGGGTGACCTGACTGTATGCGATAACTGGCGAGGCATTATGTCGCTGTGTACCGTTCTCAAAGTTCTGTGCAAAATTATCCTAGCCCGGATTCAGGAGAAGATCGATGCGACTCTCCGGCGGCAGCAAGCCGGATTCCGTGCCGGAAGATCCTGTGTGGACCATATTGTCACGCCCCGCATCATTTTGGAGCAGGTCAACGAATTCCAAGAGTCCCTTTACCTGGTATTCATTGACTACGAAAAGCTTTCGACCGTCTCAATCACGAGAATATGTGGGGCTCCCTGAGACGCAAGGGGTTCCTGAGAAAATCATCGGCCTCATCGAAGCACAGTACGAGGCCTTTCGTGTAGAGTGCTGCACAATGGTCCTGTCCGACCCTATCCGGGTCGTAGCTGGTGTGAGGCAAGGATGTATTCTATCACCGTTACTGTTCCTCATCGTAATCGATGAGATTCTGGTAGATGCGATTGACCGTGAACCAAACCGCGGGCTGTTATGGCAGCCTATAACCATGGAGCACTTAAACGACTTCGAATTGGCGCATGACGTTGCACTCCTCGCGCAACGGCGCTCTGATATGCAGAGTAAGCTCAACGACCTTGCCGATCGCTCCTCCTCGGCAGGTTTAGTCATCAACGTCAACAAAACCGAATCGTTGGATGTAAACACGGTGACTCCTTCCAGTTTCACAGTAGCCGGGCAACCAGTGGAGAATGTTGAAAGCTTCCAATATCTTGGTAGCCAAATGGCGTCAGACGGCGGTACCAAGATCGACATAGGCGCACGGATCAAGAAAGCAAGGGCTGCCTTTGCGAGTTTAAGAAATATCTGGAAAAACAGGCAGATACGTGAACGCACCAAAATATGAATTTTCAACTCTAACGTGAAATCTGTGCTGTTATACGCTAGCGAAACATGGTGTGTATCAGTGGAGAACACTCAACGGCTGCAGGTGTTCATTAACAGATGCCTGCGGTATATAATTCGGGCCTGGTGGCCTCACAACTGGATCTCAAACAATGAGCTCCATCGTCGTTGTCACCAGAGGCCGATAGCAACAGAAATTCGGGATCGGAAGTGGGGCTGGGTCGGCAACTCCTTACGTAGGGGCGGAAACGAAATCTGTAAACAAGCATTAGACTGGAACCCAGCAGGACATCGCAGCAGAGGCAGACCCAGAGGCTCATGGCGGCGAAGCCTCAATAAATAAATAAAAGAAGTCGACCGAAATCTAACCTGGCAACAGGTTAAAGCGATAGCCGGGCAACGCTCAGGATGGAGATCTTTCAAGTCGGCCCTTTGCACCACCGGAGGTGTACAGGATCCGTAAGTAAGTTGCTCCGTCTCTTCACGGTCTCGATCTTCCTGCTGACGCTTTTTCCTCCGGAAAATCGAGTTTTGTCTGTTCCGCGCCCGTTTGTATCGTGCCTCGTTCGCCCTCGTGCGGTGTTGCAGCAATCTCGCCCATGCTGCATTCTTCTCTTCTACTAACTGCTCACATTCGCCGTCATACCAGTCGTTTGTGCACCGTGCCAAGTGCAGCGGTTGCGGTGCTACCAATGGCAGATCGAATATCTCTCCAGCCATCTTCAAGAGACGCTACACCTAGCTGCTCTTCCGTTGGGAGTGCCACTTCCAGCTGCTGCGCGTATTCTTGGGCTAATCTACCATCTTGTAGCCGCCCAATATTAAGCCACGGCTTTCGACTTCGACGTGTGTTGTACACCGTCGAGAGCTTTGAGCCCAGACATACTGCAACGAGGTAGTGGTCGGATTCAATAATGGCACTGCGGTAAGTGCAGACGTTCGTGATGTCGGAGAAGAATTTACCGTCGATTATAACGTGGTCGATTTGGTTTTCCGTTTCTTGGTTAGGTGATCTCCATGTGGCTTTGTGGATATTTTTGCGGGGAAAGAAGGTGCCCATTCCGCGGGAGGCTGCGAAGTTTATGCATCGTTGGCCGATGTCACTTCAATTTTTACCATTTTCAAATCATTTTTCTTCAGAAAAAATATTTAAGCTGTTTTAGTGGAATGTCTTCAACTGTCTAAGACGAATTTAGTACTTTCCATTAAATTCCACTACGTATTGTTATCTTTGTGGGGGCCCTTTTTAGCCGTGCGGTAAAACGTGAGGCTACAAAGCAAGACCATGCTGAGGGTGGCTGGGTTCGATTACCGGTGCCGGTCTAGGCATTGAATTTCGGATTGGAAACTGTCTCGACTTCCCTGGGCATAAAAGTATCATCGTGCTAGCCTCATGATATACGAATGCAAAAATGGTAACCTGGCTTAGAAACCTCGCAGTTAATAACTGTGAAAGTGCTCAATGAACACTAAGCTGCGAGGCGGCTCTGTTCCAGTGTGGGGATGTAATGCCAATAAGAAGAAGAAGAAGATTGACTTTCGACTCAACCAACTCGAGTCAAGTACGAGACACTGAAGACGGCCTCACAGTTGAGGTCGAAATACGTATCTGTAAAGATAACAAAACGTAGTGGAATTTAATGGAAAGTACTAAACTTGTCTTAGACAGTTATTTTTCTTACTTCTTCCTTTTCAATTCCATTCCATTTGAGCATAATCAGTCATAAAAAACCTCCCTGACAATAATAGAACAAAACCTGCCAAAGCCGTCATTCCCCTACCTCTTTTTATTTTTATTTTCCTTTGCTCCTTTCTCACACTTTTTAGTTCTTACTAAACATTCAAAGCCTCATTCACCTCTTTTATTTTTCGCTTCACTCTTCAATTATAATAGTTACATTAACCGTTCGTTAACTGCAACATATTTACATTGTCATAAACACAGTAAATCCGTAAAAACATTCCACAATTTAAATTGAGTCTGACCAGTAAGACTCGCTCGATACCCAGGAAGGTATATTTTCTAGCTTAAATTTAATATCTATCCATTCATCCGAGATTGTATCAAATTTCTAATACGTGCGCGTGCCTCCACTTAGTTATCGGTGATTTCCATCGAACGCAGGAAAACACCTCCTCGTCCTGTGATAATGCGCGTATCTGTATCTCAGATCCCCGGAAAAGGATACCGAATAACAAAGGCAAAGCTGTTTAGCATGTTTCGCTGCCAGATTCGATTACATGCCACGAAACTGCCGTAGGGTAGCAACCGGCATTCTTCCGGGGAATGTAATTTTGATGCATATTTGCATCCGAGAGGCATCCGTTTATATAGCAGTAATTCGATATTCCAGTAAACAACAGCAGTGTGCGCCGCAGAGAGGGATGATTCACACTTGAAGAAAGTAGTTGAAGGTCAAGATACGAAGGCGGTACGCTTCAGCACTTGACATTAAACGCTATATGTCATCCGATTTCCAAGTAGCACGTGTCGATTTTTTCGTTTTTGTCAAACCGTGACAATATGTGGCTTGCCGAAAACTCTCCCGTCCAAATCGATTTTCTCCCGGACCGACGGAAATAGTGCTGCTTGTGACGGCAATTAACTGCTGATGTCCGGCTGCATTGGATTGCGGCTCCGATGGGCTCCAAGTGAACCGATAAATGAGAAGGTATTCTCATGGAGATGACTTCTACCTTCCAGCTACTGCACGTATATCGGTTTTTGCGAATTAAAACCCAACCCACGCTACAGTGCGGTCCAGATCTGGACGAATCTGATGCGCATCGGTTGTGTTCTATAAGCTAGGCTCGCTGTGAAAACGTCCAGCACCGCACGATAGATGGACAATAAAATCCATTTTCCGAATACGGTCTAATACGATTTTAGGGCCAGCATGCTCCATGTGACTCTCGTCGAGTGCCGAGGGGCTCACGCATAGTATGTCGAAAACTGCCATTTCCCAGGCATTATACAATCGATATCACCAACAAGCGATCCCTCAATTCCCGGAAGAATTATTCACCAGGACAATCCTACACATATATCGGTCGAAATTTTTCGTCGAGAAGAATCGCCGCCGTCGTTTTGTCCGTATACCGCCGTATCACTGCTTTTCAAAGAAGATTTAGCAGCCGATGTATGTGCGGCTTTCCGACTATATTTGGATCGAATTGGGCGAGAGTGTGGTCAGCCAGAAAGCTGTCATTGGCAGACTTTTTCCCGCTGCCCCCTTTTATTTCCGTGTGTTCTAGTTGGGAAGTTGCTTTTTGCTGCAATAGACGAGGGTGAAGTAATTTACACAGAGAGTGCAAGATTGAAATACTCCCTCGTCGAAATTGGCTTTCTATTGGTTGTCAGGATAGTGGAGTACCAAAGCTGTTATTGGCTTTGGATTTTTATCATTCTGAAACTAGCAGAAGACTCTTCCGCTATGAGAAGTGTAGCTAAATGAATTAAAATGTAATTGTAATAAACTTATCTATAGGTATGCAGAACGTACTAAAACTCAGATTAATTATACTGCCGGTGATGAATCCTTTATTGGCTTCATTTGCTCGATTATTTCTCAAGTAATGCAGAAGTTTGTGTTTCATCTGTATGGGAGCCCTCCCTTCCAGTTGGGGGAGGGGTCTCGAGCCATCATAAGCACCTTTTACGGCCCCAAAAACCTCTGCATACAAATTTTCACGCCGATCGGTTCAGTACTTTCCGAGTCCACTATGTGGGTCAGACAGACAGAAATGCATTTTCACGTAGGGGAACGGTTCGGCACTTCATCCCAAAGCACCTATTTCCATCCCATCAAAAACAAAGCAATGAAAAGGAATTTGGTTTATTTCTTATTTTTGTGTTTTTTTTTTCTCAGCAGTAAGAAGCGACGAGATTGGTGCTGTATTTCTTTGTTTTGCGATGAGATGAATATATTGTCAGTGAGATGGAAAATGGAACAGTTCTTCTATATAGGTTCCAACATTTTTATAGAGTATGCCAACGTACTGCATTTTTAACGTGGCCTCATATACTTTGGAACAATTTTTATGCGGGTCTTGGTCTCCATGGGGTTTAAAATTTGGGAACAATATCCTGAACAAAATTCCCGATGCATTATTGTTTTAAACCATTTTGGTGCACATTTTTATTATACAACTAAAAACTGTACTAGATAAAAATGAGACACGTTGATGAAATTTTGATTGAAAGTAGCTAAGAGTGTGATGTCTACATTCGTAGAAATTTATCACAATCTGTCAAAGGCTAGTACGCTGCTGATAAATACTGTGCAAAAAGATAAGACATGGAATGGTCACGGCATGATTCAGCTTCTGAAATTCCTTGAGCAAAACGGAACCAGAAGGTAGAGACAATTTTGTAACGCTTTCTCTGGTAATTTGATTAAATCTTCCGTAAACCCTTTCCGTATGAGCACAGCGTACTAGGCTTAAGTGGTTATTGAGATGACATCGAAACAAGAGCAGATCCACCATAAAAAAATGTGCGTCGTCGTGGAAAACCAGACTGCGTCCCACAGGTGGATCGGAAAAGACATGGGACGCTGTTTTGGGTAGAGAAGTTGTTGAAGAAGACCCAAACGACCCCGTGGTGGTCAAGCTACGAAGAAAACTAATCCGGAGAAGGCAAGGAAGATATTGAATATGTTCAAGCATCGACCGAAATTGGAGGTTTCCATATGGTTTGTCAATGAAACGAGCCGATCTCCACGTCTGCAAGGCATCAAACCAAATACTATAGCCAAAACCTACGTCAGGAAGTAGTATCGAGAGCGCAGCGAAACCGAGGTGCACTGTGATAGACAACGAAATTTACATCAAGGTGGACCGCGCCAGAAGGAGGAGGGTCTCGAACCACCACAGAAACATTTCTTACCTTCAAAAACCTCCACATGTCAAATTTAATTCAATTTGCTTGATGAGTTCTTGAATAATGTGAAAATATGGAGAAGGGGTTTCTAATCATCATAAGAATCTTCCTATGTATTCACGCCCATCGGTTCTGTAGTCCCCAAACAGTCACCCAGGTATGCTGGCCCCTTGGCTGACTTACTCCGTTAAGAAAATTATTTTGAGCTTTTTAGTGGAATGTCTTCACTTGTCATAAGACGAGTGTTACGACGGGAATTCATCCCGCCGCGTTCGTTTTCGGACGTTGGACAGAAACGTGTTTTCCAGTGTTGCGTTCCGCCAGACACTCGAAACTGTAAACATTTATTAACAATAATTAATTACAAATATAACAACGGACAAGCACTTACACTTTTGGTTTCGTCCAGACGTCAGTACAGTACGGATAATTAACACAAATTTCTTCATACAAAACAATCAAATCTACAGTGAGGTCTGAACATATTGGTACGAGCGAACATTCCCCCGCCCGTAAACCAAGTTGAACTTCCATAACAGTTAATTGGTTTACTCCACATACATTCAACACTCTATATACATTCACTAATATGCATTCAGTTTCGCACTAATATGCACTGAAAATATCGAACTTAAAAAATATCACAACCAAAGCACAAACAACTTGCAGATGACTCCGCCATCCCACAAGTAATCACAATTAGAGTTCACCAACACAGATCGATTACTCCTTTTCCTCGAAACCGATTCAGCGCTCTCCGAGAGTTCTCCAAACTGTTGATCTCAACCACTAAACTGCGGCCAGGCTAATCAGATGTAATATTTCTGTATCATTTGGTCCACTCGATTGGTCTGGTTGCGATTAATAATTCGGAATATTCACCAGATAACAGCTCGACTCCGCCGACGCCATCTTCCAGGAATAATTGTTCCAGCTGTTGCCCTCAACGACAAAAGTTGTCGGGAATGTTACGACGGGAATTCATCCTGCCGTGTTCCTTTTCGGAAGTTGGACAGAAACGTCTTTTCCAGTGTTGCGTTCCGCCAGACGCTCGAAAACTTTTGGTTTCGTCCAGTCATCAGTACAGTACGGATAATTAATACAAATTTCTTCATACAAAGACAATC
The DNA here is from genome assembly GCF_024139115.2 of Armigeres subalbatus. Lineage (NCBI taxonomy): Eukaryota > Metazoa > Arthropoda > Insecta > Diptera > Culicidae > Armigeres > Armigeres subalbatus. The sequence continues at coordinate 108,117,999 of NC_085139.1, read as the reverse complement.
AAATCTACAGTGAGGTCTGAACATATTGGTACGAGCGAACATTTGGGGGCTCAACCGGGATATATGGCTTTCACCCAGAAGGCCCGGGTTCGATTCCCGGTATGGGAACCACTATGTTACACCCTCCGGGTGCAAGAAAACAATCTCAAGTGGGTTGGTGAACGAACTCAAAATCTAGTTTTCTCCCACAGCAACTAGCCTCTTTCTGCTCTCTACCTCTGTAGGTTAGCGGACGATTGGTAAGTAACGGTAGTACAATGTACAAAAGACGGTGACTAACACAGTGGAAACTAAACCTAACGATGACTCGCACCAGCAACGATCATTTCATTTTTATGGAGAAACAACCATCTTCCTTCTATCTTCATTCCCAACATCAACAATCTTGTTGTGGCCGTCTCGCGCTGTATGAGCTGCGGCGACGCCAAACGACAACAAAACGAAACGCGTTCGCCGCATCCTACGTCGGTCGCGTTCGCATCATTCACCCTTTCAGGGCCGTCGGAATTACCCACGGCAACAACGAGTTTGTACAATCCCATTGAATTCCACCACTTAATTGTATCTTGACAGATACGTATTTCGACCTCAACAGTAAGGCCGTCTTCAGTGTCTCGTACTTTACTCGACTTCGAGTCAAGTACGAGACACTCGACTCGACTTCGAATCAAGTACGAGACACTACTCGACTTCGAGTCAAGTACGAGACACTGAAGACGGCCTTACTGTTGAGGTCGAAATACGTATCTGTCAAGATACAATTAAGTGGTGGAATTCAATGGGATTGTACAAACTCGTCCTATGACAAGTGACTTGCACCGCTATTATTGTAGCAGATCTTGACGCTCGATCGAGTGTCTATTCAACAAGGAGGAGCGGCTCCAACAGCGTCTATTCTGGCATCCAGCAGCTGAGTGTGTAATGCTATCCTAGTAGATAGGGAACCTTGGGCCAACAACCTACTGTTCCCGAAACACCAATTTGTTCTAGAATCCAACAATGAATGAATACGGACTAACTTTACGGTAACGACTCTTAGCGCGAAACAACGGACACGAATAGGAACATGGAACGTTTTAACCCTAGCCCAGCAAGGTAAATTGGCATAACTTGTCTATGAGGCACGCCGCGTGAAGCTTGAGATCCTGGGACTGAGGGAAGTCCGTTGGCCAAACTTTGGAGAACACAGAATGCCGTCGGGACAAAATCTGCTATACTCCCGGCATCGCGGATTTGGCTTCCTACTAAGCGCCCAAGCACACTCTGCGTTATTGAACCTTTTAGTGAAAGGATAATCGTTGCCAGATTTGGATCACGGGCCACGGATAGAATTCTGAAGGGTGATATCAAGACCTGTATATGGGCGATTTCAATGCGAAGATCGGATCCGACAATACGAACCATGAACGCATTATGTTGCGCCATGGTCTCGGAGAAATGAACGAAAAAGGAGAGCTGTTCGCAGAAATCTGTGTTAATAACGACATGATGATCGGTGAATCGCTCTTGCCTCGTCGATCGGTTCACAAGGTCACTTGGGTCTTCCGTGACGACTTCACAAAAAATTAAATCAACCACATCTTTATCAGCCGAAAATAAAAAAGAATCCTGTTTGATAAAAATACGCTTGCGCATTGCGTGGTTTCGTCGACAGGAGGAGATAGTGAGACGATGGTTCAACACACGCTGACTTGAAGATGCCATGGTGAAACGGTTCTTCGTTGAACAACTGGAGACGCGTGCTGCAGATATTCCGAAAGGTGCGAGGGTGGAAGATCAATGGACCGCCATCGAGAATGCCTTCACCTTCACCAGCGAGAATAATCTGGGCGAACTGCGCACCCAGAGAAAACAATGAATCACCAATGAGACCTGAAGAAAGATAGATGAGCAACAATAAGCCAGAGCAGCAATAGAGCGGCGAACAAAAACCAGAAGAGCCAAAGTCTTATCCCGTCAACGATACACGACCCTGGAGAAGAAAGCTGTTTGAAACGCTTATTACGACGGGACAAGCGAGCGTGGGCGGACTCTCTGGCCGACGAAAAAGAGGGAGTCGCAGCAACCGAGGACATTCGCCTCCTCTACGATATCTCACGGATACAACGATGCCTATGAAAGACGCGAATAGTCAGCTATTGACCGACCCAACAGACCATCTGAAACGCTGCAGCGCGCTGGTTCGAGCACTTCGAATAACTCTTTCAAGTTCCAGCCAAGTCACCACCACCTCACCATGATCTACCTAGGATCCAACGTATGACACGCGTCAATATCAAAGCTCCATCACTGCTAGAGATTCAAACTGCCATCCAAAGCATAAAATCGATCAAAGCTCCAGGGGTCAATCGTATATCAGCCGGTACGCTCAAAACTGACCCCATTACATCCGTTCAACTACTACAAATACACCGCAATTTTCCCGGTCAACTGGATGCAAGGTATTTTAGCGAAGTTGCCCAAAAAGGGTGACCTGACTGTATGTGATAACTGGCGAGGCATTCTGTTGCTACCGTTCTCAAAGCTTTATGAAAAGTTATCCTAGCCCGGATTCAAGAAAATATCGATGCGATTGTCCAGCGGTAGCAGGCCGAATTCCGTGCCGGAAGATCCTGTGTAGACCACATTGTCACGCTCCGGATCATTCCGGAGTAGGTCAACTAATTCTAAGAGTCCATTTACTTGGTATTCAATGAATGTATACCAAAAAGCTTTCGACCATATCAATCACGAGAATATGTGCGATTGACCGTGAACCAAATAGCGGGATGCTGAGGCTGCCTTTAACCAAGGAGCACCTAAACGACTTCGAATTGGCTGATGACGTTGCCCTCCTCGCTCAACGGCAATTGTGGAAATGGAAATGTGATAGCTCAGAATATGCAGATCAGGAACCATCATCGAGCCATCCAGAAAGATCGCAGAACCTCATATATTTGGATGCAAAATAGACCTCCAGGGGTTCTCAGCTCAGCAAATAGCCGCCAGGAAGGTCGTTGGCAAGGATCTGCCAAGTTTCAGTGGGATCCAGCTGACTGGTTGATATTTATTAGCAGTATAGAGCATGTAACGGGGAGTTTGCGGTAAATCCTACCCGTGGACGCTTGAGTAAACTGGTGGGGTCTCTTGTAACTCCAGTGACATTATCTCTTATCACTGTTGATGAAGTAGGTCCACACTAGGGCAGTTCACATTTCAAAAATGTTTGAAAATTCCAACTCCCATATGTCTATTAGCATCATTTCAAGACAAAATTTTCAAAACGACTTATCTGCTTTTGTAAACAAAGATTCAAACGACGATTTGACGAATCTGAAAGCTCTCCCACGCAAACCAACACCGCCAATAGGTAGGTGAAGGTTTCCGCTACCTGTTGATGGTGTTGGTTTGCATGGGAGAACTATCAGATTCGTCAAATCGTCCTTTGAATTTTTGTTTACAAAAGCAAGTCGTTTTGAAAATTTTGTCTTGATTTTGATAATTTGGGAGTCCCGGCAAAATTTTAGGCAATTCGGTGGTCATTTAGGAGCTGTCCACAAACCACGTAGACCGAAATTTCACATTTTCAACCCCCCCCCCCCGTCCCCCCTAGTAGACTTTCGTAGACTTTTCCGAAACCCCTCCCCAACCCCTTTGAAGTCTACATGGACTTCAAAATTTTACAAAATATCATATGCGATTTTAAAAATATGGAGTTCAACCATGTTCTAAGCAATTCAGCTACTCAAATCCATTTCAGTATGTAAACATTACATTAAAATTCGATTTTCAAACATAACAAAATTAAACTAAACAAAATCCAACAAAACAAAAATCAATTTAAAACGTAATCAAATTTAATCCTTTGTCCATAGCTCCAGAAACCAAATCTCAAAGCCAATTTAATTTCTGTGAATTCGATTCCTCATAGAGGTGTGCGCCACCGCCGCCAACACCTTTTCTTACGCGCCATTGCCTCAAATTTGTAACGCATCTGAACTATAATTCTCCACGCCGGTTTAAATTTGTAGAAAAACGAACAATTTTCGGAACTTCCGAAAATTTTGAGTTGAAATTCCGAGAATGCTAAGTCAACATTCCAATAAGTTTTTCGTGGAAATTTCGTAGAATTTCCTGATTGATAACCTTTAAAGTTTCCCGATAATACTCCAAAGAACTTTCCGTAAAAATTTCGATGCTTTTCTTAAAAATTCCATGCAATATCTTGTTGAATAATCATCCGTTGAAATCCCAAGAATTTCCTTCTAAAATCCAAAAGTTTTCCCGTTATTAGTAATTTTCAGTGAAAATCTAAATTTATTGTAGGAGGTAATTTTAAGTTTAAACGAACATTTCGAAATATTTCCCGTGGAATTTTAGAATGGTTTCCTATGATATTTTTAAATTTCTGTTTCAAATTCGGAGCAATTTACACATTCCAAAGAATTTTCCGAATAATTTGCGATATGAAGAATTTTTAGTTGAGATTTTTGGTGAATTTCTCGTCAAAATTTCAAATAAATTATCGTGAAAATTATAGAGACTTTCTTACAAAAATTACAAATATTTTATTTGTGGAAACTATAAGAGTTTTTGGTGGGAAAATGAAATAATTTCTCGTGGAAATTTTCAACAATTTCCATAGCAATGCCAAAGATTTTCCATCAATAATTCCAAAGAAATTGCATCAGAACACATTTCCCGTGAAAATTCTCAAAAATTGCCTGTCGTTTCTATAGAAGTTCCTGCCGAAAATCAAAAAATATTCTAGTAGAATTTGCAATAAAATCCGAATGGAAATTTAAAAAAATTGAAAGCTTTATAGAGAATTTCCAGGTAAAATCCGTGATAGTTTTAAGCCGTAGTTCAGAAAAAAACCCTAAAAACCAAACAAGTGAACTTCCTACAAAACTGCTGCATAAAATGTTGTAAAAAAAGTCTACGTGGACTTTTGGTATACCCCCCTCCCCCTTCGTAGACTAACGTAGACTTTTTTGAAGCTCCTCCCCCCCTCTCAAGAGTCTACGTGGTTTATGGGCGGCCCCTTAGGGGTGGCGCGAAGTCAATTTATGTTTATATGGACATTTGTATGGGAAAAACATAAAATTTATTCAAATCCCCCTACAACTTTTAAATCATAATGAATTCAAACAAACATCCCCAACCTCCATTTTTGGAATCTATTTGAGCTCAACCAATGGGTAACTCATACATTTTGATTTTTATTTCCACTGCTACGTTGAGGCTAATTACACCATTTCAGCCATTTATCTCATATTCACACTGTCAATAGAACCCTTCAATCCACTCATAACTAATGTGTTATCCAGAGGTCTCATTTATATAGATTCCAAAAAGGGAGGTTGGGGATGTTTATTTGAATTCATCACGATTTGACAGTTGTAGGGAGACTTGAATAAATTTTAAGTTTTTCCCATACAAATTTCCATATAAACATAAATTGACTTCGCGCCACCCCTAAATGGCCACCGAATTGCCTGAAATTTTGCCAGGACTCCTATATTATCAAAATGATGCTGATAGACATATGGGAATTGGAATTTTCAAACATTTTTGAAATTTGAACTGCCCTAGTCCAGACTCTGATGGTCGCTGCTCATTTAGTGAGTGGGAAAATTCGAGTGCAGGTTCCTAGGAATAGCCCCTGTATTCCTTGCCGGTAACGTCCGCCCTTGGTTTGTAGTAGACATGACCGGTGTTCGATCATCTGGATTACAAAACGTATCAAATAGAAATGCTATCTGCTCCATTAACTCATCTTTCAACTTCACTTGTCTCTCGTTGACCGCATTAAGTCTAATTACCCTCAACCTAATATGCCGAAGCCGAGAAATTAGCACTTGTTTGAATCCTTGAATTTCAAATTCCTGTCTAATCATGACCAGTTTCACTTGGATAACCGAGAGTTCATCTTCAATGGTCTTACTGGTCGTGATAGGTGTCGGGTTTCTAAGTCCCTCCAGTTGTATTCTTCTCAGTTCACTTCTCTGTTCCTCCATGGGGGCATACGATAGGTTCATGTTTCGCAGCTACAACTCATACTGTATTTCGTCCGGTAACAGATCATTCGGGTTAATATACGACCCAAGGCCTGGTTGGACTGGGGCGTACGCCATGATAATTTTAGAAATGTAGATAATCAACGCAATAATAAATTAAATGATATTTCAAAACCGTAGTTCAATCACACTTATCCTAAATTCAATAAAAGCTAAACTCAAATTCACTGCTTCCAATTTGTTTCTTTTAGGCTGGCCGGATTCCACGAATTAATACGACCGGAACTATACTTCGTCACTAAATTAACGAATCCAAAACCTATCCTAATCAGAATTCACTCGTGAGAACCTTATTTCAATTATACCCTAATTAAGTTTCATGAATAATCGAAATCGAGCGCAAATTCAAAAATAACAATTTAACAATATACAAAATTAATGTGACCTGTGATTTATGTTTTTTTTTTTACTAATCACAAAATTAAATGCCCCACGTTGGGGGCCAAAATGTAACGGGAAGTTTCGGAGTTGGAACCGTTCTTTTATTTCCGTTTAAATGGCTTATGTTACCAGTCCTATCAATCTTACTTGCATGCAAGTTCCACTATGGACTTGTGCATTCGCACGGCCGTGCTTCTCTCAGTCCCTCAGTCGATCGGAATATAACAAAATCGACGGCGTCACTATTTTTTCTAAGTTTTTAAATTTCCAGTGACGATTCCTGGGAGTTGTAGAAGTCCTCCCTGGCCCGTAGGTGCCTATGTGGTTCACCGGCCAAGCTTCGGGATCCACCAAGAGGAATCGGAGTGATCTAGACCTCTCGCAACCTACCATCCGATCTTCAGACCGGACGGAACACCTTCGCGTGAAGTATTTCAAGTTCCTTTACACACCAAAAAAAAACATAAATCGCAGGTCACATTAGCCCAACATAACACCAATTTTACTACGACTTGATTGAGCAGAATTATTCGATGCCTTACCTGAGGCTCGAGCAGCCACGACTTATTTATAAAAATTAGTTATTGGTACTAATTTTCAAATACTAACTGTAACGAAATTTTTCATCAAGCTTTTTTTTATGTAACATTTTACATCTACAATTTCTTACATCGGAAATTCTTGTTCCCGCGCACTTGGGCCTAATAACTTTCTTCCACCAATTTTCGTGATTCTGATAGCTAGAAACAACATAAAAATGCTTTACAAAGAACGTACTTATAAGATTCTACAATTTGCCTCACTAAAGCTTGTTTGAACGATTGTTCCGGCTAATAATCACAAACTTCCACTTTCTCAGGGACTACGTCCTCTTCAATTGTCGTTCAACTCAGAAAAGAGCTATTGATTGGCAATTTGTTTCTTTATAACCTTTGGAATCTTAAAGGTAAATAGATTATTAAAAGAAATACTATCTCAAAATTCTCTCGTCATTTCATCAGATTTTTCTGAAAAGAAAAACGGCGAGTGACACCCAAGTTGCTTGTGATTCAGTATGTAAGGTAGTTGCATTTTTTGACAGCCAGAGGCGCTACCGGTAATAATATTTGCTCGAATCTTAGTACTTAATCCTACAAGATTATTTAAATCGGCTTCTCGTGGCGAGAAGCTAACCAATCAAACTCTATTAAATCTAGTAAAACGGTTCCTATTTTGTAACTGTGTTACTGCGCCTTACATGATACGCGCGTGAAGCGGTTCGTCACCGACTACTACTTCCCGCCAACCGTACCCCAAGTTATAGACATTAGACACCCTTCGCACTTTTATGGCCGCTCCGACGAACCACTGGATCGGTCGCTACACGAGAAAATCCACCAAACACCCGGACCCAATGACTGCCCAGATGACTCAATTTTGGAATTCGGATTGGCAATGCAGAATTTTGTAGACCATCTTCAAGCGGTAGATCAGGAAGAGCATTTGGCTAACCCAATGCTCATGCAAGAACTGGTTGAAAAACTGCCGGGGTCGATGGACTGCGCCACTTTCAAGAGCAAACAAAAGCGAGCTACGGTATCAACCTTCAGCGAATTCATGGCTTAGTTAGTTAGCGCCGCTAGTGATCAGCTTTGAGCTCTCAGAAATCTCAAGAGGAATAAACGCGGAGAAGCAGCAGCGACCAAGGGAAAAAGCTAGAATCCGAGCTCACTCTACTGAAGCAATTTCATCCCACATCCCAAACTAGTTACCGGAAATTCCAGCAAACCTGTAAAAGTGCGTGCATTTCGTGAAAGAGATGACCACAGAGTCAGTGGCGTAGCCAGAAAATTGGTCTGGGGGGGTTTTCTGAACATTTTTTTAATTCAAGAATGTTTGAAAAAAAAATTCTTCTAAAAATTTTGTCTCCGGGGGGGGGGGTTTATGTCCAAAACCACCCCCGTGGCTAAGAGCTCGATGAGTAGTTCTCGTTAACACCATTTTTGGAAAATGCCCAAGTAACCAAAAGTTCCTTTAAGAGTACGTTTCGCGCTTAAGCAGCTCAGTGAAGCTGATTAAGTGAAAAACGTACTTTTAAAGGAACTTTTGGTTACTTGGGTGGCGTATACGTCACTTTTTAAGATTACGGCAGCGGAGCTCCCGAATACGTATCCAATGGCTATTCGCCGAATTAAAGCGTTGGAGAAAAAGCTGCTAGAAATTGCCGCGTTGATGCAGCAAGTTAGCTAACAATTATGCGACTACAAGCGGAAGGGCTATATACACAAAGTCAGTCAGTCAGTAGCGACCTCCATCGATCCTCCCCTAGTAGCACAATTCAGATCGATTTTGTTACAGCAACTCCAACTCGTGCGTGCAGAAACTACCGAATCAGTGCTCGGGATGAAGATCACATCCCGACGAAGTGCGAAGTCTTGAAAGTGGTCATAAGCCTTTTTGATGCCTTGGGATTTATGTCTTTCTTTTTAGCTCACAGAAAGGTATTGATCCAGGCCATTCGGCTCTACTCCCGTGAACCAACTACTTTCCGCAATTGGGTTCTCTTCATAATGTTCGCTGCTATGCTCGTGCTATGTTTGACGGAGTAGAACTCCACGTTCTCGTCAACACTCACCGCCTCGAAATTGAGAACGGCATTCATGTAGTATACTGGTCTGCTCGAAAACAAAGGGAAGCGCATCTCAAGGTACTATCGGTCCCTCGCCTGGAATTTGAAGCAGTAATCTTGGGAGTACGGATGCTGGAGTCAGTATATGGTTATCTACCACACCTATCCCATTCATCGACGGTTCGTCTGGAGCGATTCAAGTACCGTACTGGAATGGATTCGTTCTGAACATCCACGGTACAATAAATTCGTCGCCATTAGTATTGGCGAGATCCTTACAGCAGCAGATGTCCGCGAATGGAGATGGGTTCCCTCTGGTTTAAGAACGGTAGATATCGCCTCTAAGTAGAAGTAAGGGTGATACATAACAGAAAGGAGTTGATTTTCGACATCATCGAATGGACGACCCAGAATGCCCAGAAAAAGTTGGAAAATCCTTTGAAATGGCTTGTCGGTCGGTCAACCGCTGGCTAAAGATCAGGTGTGGTTCGGCTACTTCCCCTCGCTCTTGATTGTAGATTTGGTAGCTTCGCAACGCAGATGAATGAGGATGATTAAGCTGAAGAGCCGGTTCGAGTCTGGAACAAATCGTTGATACTCTGACACAGTTTTTCAGGTGGAGTGACAGCACCTACCGTCTTCCGAGACTCGGAAGTGGATCCATTGCATCGAATCTCTACCGGTGCAATGGATCCACTTCCGAGTATCGGAAGGCGGTAGGTGCTGTCACTCTACCTGAAAAACTGTGTCATGGATACCCGACGCGAAAGCTCAACACTTGGGATCGGTTAATACTGTTTCAGTAAAGGAGCTTGACTTGTGAAGCTTGACTCATAATTCATAAAGACTGTAAGATATATCTCAGAACCTTTTCTGCCGTAATCTGAAAAAGTGATGTTTTAACCATTTTCCGAAAATGGTGTTAACGAGTAGTACTCATCGTGCTCTTTAACAGAAAAATGGATAACTGATATGTTGTAATTTGGCGCATACGTCACTTTTTCAGATTACGGCAGTTTTGTCATTTAATGTTTAGTTACGAAACATTCAAACTTTAACACTTTGCTGATCAGCATTCCACCGGCTGCAAAGCGCAGCAATAACCTTTACGCACTCGAGAGATAACTTCAAGTGCCAAACAGCATTCGAAACAAAAAAAGAAGCGCTATTTTGCGTTAATTCTTGAGACTCACCGTGAAGACCATATTGCGCCCGTTTGCCAGATTGTCCGCGCGAGGCAGCTTTCCACTTGACGGCGAAGAAAAACCAACACAAATGTTTTGATTCTTCTCCGCCTTCGTGTACCCCACCCGACCGCATCTTAAATTCATAGTTTCCAAAAGGCTTCAAAAATCACTCAGATAGGCTGCCTTCGTCGAGTGTCTTTCCGTTCCGCCGCCCGCCGTGGCCGCCAGCAACAACTACACGACTATATGGTAAGTAGCCAATCCGATGCACCTTTGCGCGCGGGCTCAACGGAGACGTTTCCGAAAAATGGGAAATTTGAATTTCATGCCTTGGTTTGTGCATACAGCGGTTCCTCAAATTGCGCCCAACGATAAAAATTAAATCCATGAACAATGAGATTTATTATACGCTTTCGCCTTTTTAACTGAATTCTGAGAATATTTGAGAATATTCTGTAAATATAAAATCAAAAACCCTGATTAATTAAGCGATCGGTGTTAGTGCCTTTCTCGTGCAAAAAAAAAATACTAAAAAATATATAAATGAGTATTTTTTATCGTTTTTTGGGCATAACAAATAGTATTTTGGCCAGAGCTTCTGATCCCATAGTTCAATCTGGCCAATTTTCAATAGCAAACAATGGGACAGGATTCCCCGTCGAATGGAGTAATTGTTGAGAGTAATTCGGATAATGTTCAGGTCCAAAAAGTGTGTCTACAAAATTTGTACACATACACACACACACACACATACAGATGCCTCCTCAGTTCGTCGAACTGAGTCAATTGGTATATTACACTATGGGTCTCCGGGACACCTATCAAAAATTCGTTTTTGGAGTGAGCATATAGCAAATATGATAAAATTAAAAAAATATTTGGAGCTTTTAGTGAAATGTCTTCAAGTATTATGAGATAAGTCTTTCCAATCAAAGAAAGTTCCAATCAAGTTGTGGAATTTATATGAATAGTTATAATTCATCACAGGACAAGCAAATTCGCACCATTCGAAACATAACTGAAACCATAATGTTTCCCGCTTTGCGTTGCTTCTTCAGCCACAAACAGTCGGAATAAGTATTCCATACACATAGACATATTTTACGCGCCCATAATGACGCTGGTTGCCATTGGTAATGGCTGCCAGTGGTTACCAATAGTTGGTTAAACAGTGCCGAGCCGACGACGCTACGACTGATGGTTACGTAAGAAATGCGGCAAAGACGTTTTCTTGGTCTTGTGTAAGTGATCTTCTTGGTTGAACTCTTGCGGGACTGGAGCCATCCCCTCCCCCGTTTGCGCCACATTTGAGGGGGAGGGGACTTCTGAGCTCACTTACCAAAACCCACTATTGGTATGTGCCTATCATATTGCTGCGTGAAGAGGCCCCAACAGGTTTTGGAAAAATAAAAACTGTGAATCGTTTATGCTCTATATGTATGTAAATATCGTGCTCTCAGCATCATCGGGGAGAATATGATGTACGGCCGGGGTGTATGATTTTTTTTCGTTTAGTTTAGAGGTCCGAAGCGATGATGAATTTGTATAAATTAATTTCAATGGCACTAGGAATCCACTTGTCTGGAGTCGAATGAACGCGGCAGAATGTAAATATTTGTTGTATTTATAATCAAGTTACGAGGCTCCGGCTGTTTATCGCTCTTGAACTATTGGTGGAGGAATAGGAATGACGATGGAAGTTTGAGACAACGCTGCCTTAAGAAATTGCATTATGAATGCTTAACATTTAGCCGAGCACGTTAAAAATTCTTGAATAGTTTCATGTAAATTAGCTTTGAATTTACTTGGTTTAAGATTATTTAGTATTATTCAATCTAAATCCACTACTTTATCCATTGGCGTAACTACAGGGGGGCTAGGCGGGGCTACAGCCCCACCTAGGATCTGGCTAGCCCCCCCTAGAAAATTTGTTACTTTGTATAAGTATTTAGCATATCTAGTCCACTGATTATATACGGGGGTAAATGCAGAGAAAAGATTGTCTTCATTATCCAATTACTCTCTTCGAAATACTACAGCAATCTATTCGCACAAGTTTTTGAACTACGAGCAATTGTTATAAGGCTTGCTCACGACAATATTTGGACCTCTCAAAACACGTTATAACTTATGAAATACCGAAGGAAATACCACATCAACAAGTAAATTAAAAAATATATTATTGATTAGTATTACAAGTACTTAATGGATAATGGACAATTACTTGAGATTTTCAAGTTTTTCCAGGGTTTTGTGAGTAATTGTCATCTAAATCGAGCGTATGATCTTAATCTTCCTTACTAATACCAATCCTAAAAGCTGCAGCGCATTTTAATTTTCACTGTAGGCTTCTTGAGAAAGGTTCGGTAAAACTCTTAGATTTCAAGAAAGAACTTTTAGAAACTCCCCATACTATTTAATTCTCTAAACTCCTATTGTCGCTGCAGCAATGAAACCAGTGAAAATGTCTCAATAGGCGTGAAACAGACCTACTGAGAGAAAAGATGTGTTAAATGTTCCTATGCGTTAACTTGTTAATTTGTTTTTTTTTTTAATAAATTGAAAATTAACGATCAATAAGTTGTATTGGGATGTATAACTGATTTTTTAAAAATCATCCTAGAAGTTATTCTAACAGAAAAGAAACGTTAGTTTGTTGTGGTCAGATCGCCGTTTGAAAGCTCGTAGGAATTGTCAGGCCACTGAATTGAAAGCTGGCGAAAAGAGTTTAACTAGCATAGCATAGCATAGCATAGCATAGCATATGTGATTGTACAAATCGTTGGTGGCTATACAATGCTCAATTGAGCAATCTACTGTACATTGTCGCAAATTGGTACTTGGGATTAGTACCTTTTCCTATACAGTAGCAGTTGTATACCTGGCCACGTCCTTACAATCACGGAAGGAAGGGAAGGAATGTTAGCTCAACATCTACTAGTGAAGATGCAGGGAACCCATACTACCTTCATAGATGTCTCGGGAAGGAAAGTTTGTGTTAGTGGGAAAGGTGAATAATAGGGAGCTCTATTCGACAATATAGAGCGTTTGTCAATAATATTGTATGCTGTAAAAATAATAAAATATATTCATCAATTTACTTACGAACCGTCCTAAGGAAAAACAAAACAAAACACAAAATTCCGGCAAATCGCGCGATCGTTCTGCCGTCCGAAACAAGAGCCAACTCGCACTGAACTAATTAACTTTATTACCGGCCGCGCAAAGCTGGCGAAAAGAGTTTAACTAACTTATTTATTCAATATTTAATTTATAATGTATTCTAGGTCCGAAGCAAATCAAAAAATATTTTAAAAATCAGGATCGTGCTTCACATTCTATTTACGGTGAGCCCAACACCTATGGTTTTCTGAACCTATCAAGGATTTTAGGAATCCTACGAGATTTCTAGATTTTTGTAACAGGGCTGAGCGTCGATGAACATCATTTGAAATATTTAAGTCGTCCATTACATTGATATCTGGTAGACCAACAATATACATCAGTTGAATCGAGCGAAAATGGTAAACTTTCTGTGTTATGAGTGTTAAAATAGAAAAGTTAAAAAAAAAGTTAGCCCCCCCTAGAATTTGTCATTAGTTACGCCAATGACTTTATCTATTGCAACTTAACAGTTTCTCACACTTGACTCATAACCTTATCAAGTCAAGTACGAGACTTTTGATATGGAAATAAATATCTTTAAGGTTTAAATCAAGTAGAACAATTAAATTGAATAGTACTAACTTGCCCAAAAACAAATATAGTAAATGTACCTAATTTGGCCAACCCTGAAAAATGCATATTATTAAAAAAATATCGATCAGTTTCAACAGTGAAGAACCATGAAAGATATATCTCCTGTTAGAGCTAATAATACCCTCGAAAATTGCTTTATTTTTGGAGCTATGCGAGAAACTGGCCAAATTAGACATTTAACTAAAAAAGGCTCTCAAACCATTTTCTCTAAATTCTCATTATTTCAAAATATGAAAAACCATCCAATTTCATGAGCTTATCATTTTGTTTAGCATAGGTAATTATTAATAGGTCAAGGGATTGACGACATTGGTAGCACGTGGTAAGTTCCGACTAGAGGTGTGCGCCGCCGTCGACAATTTTGCATCGGCGCGCCGCCTTTTAACATTTTTCACGCCACTAATTCATAACTTTCCACGCCGATTCAGATGTGTAGAAGTTCACAGAATTGGTTATGGAAATTCCGCCGACGTAGAATTTCCCGATTTATATCCTCCCAACATCACGTTGAACCAGCAGAGTACTTTTCGTGAAAATAACAATGATTACCATGAAAATTCTGTAAAAATTTTGGTTGTTGTTTGGCTGAATACGTCATTTGACCAATCAAGCAATTTGATTTAAGCACAAAGTTTTTTGGCTGAAATGTCATTTGGTAGAACAGTTCCTTTGGCTGAAAAAGTCGGTTGGCCGAATAGCTAATTGAGCTGAAAATGCCATTTCATCAAAATGGTCGTTTGGCAGAGAGGGCCATTTGGTATAAATGGACACTCAACCGAAAATCTCATTTGGCTGAACTGGTCATTTTGCCGAAATAATCACATTTTCGGGCCAAATCACTATTTCCGCCAGAAGACTCTTTCTATCACTATCTATCACTATCTATTCGGTCAAACAACCATTTCAACCAAACGGCAAATTCAGCTAAATGACATGTGAGGGGCTTCCGGCCAAAATTTTTTTGGCCAGATCATTATTAAACTAATAATCGTTCGGGACATACGATCAATTCAAACATATGGCTTTCTGCTAAATTACTTGGGGCCCTCCTTAGCCGTGCGGTAAGACGCGTGGCTACAAAGCAAGACCATGCTGAGGGTGACTGGGTTCGATTGCCGGTGCCGGTCTAGCCAATTTTCGGATTGGAAATTGTCTCGACTTCCCTGGGCATAGTAGTATCTTCGTGTTAGCCTATACGGATGCAAAAATGGTAACTTGGCTTAGAAACCTCGCAGTTAATAACTGTGGAAGTGCTTAATGAACACTAAGTTGCAAGGCGGCAATGTCCCAGTGCGGGGATGTAATGCCAATAAGAAGAAGAAGACTGTTGAAAACAGGACGAGGGCACCGCCCTTTTAGCAGGGCAAATTGAAATAAAACATTTGATGTTTTGTTTACCGCATGCTACAAAGCAAATAAACTTTATGAAACTAATTACAGTCGATACAAATAACATAAATAACTTACAACTACGGTGTTTTCCACATCAGAATTAAAACTAACGCGCCCGTTCTGTCTCATGTTTTCACTTACTCTGTTATGTGAGATAAACGACAAAACGAAACTTATGAAAACCCGAAGTCTGCAGCACAGATATAAAACAGGGGTTCTGCATTCTGCATTCTCACGCAACAAATACCTTCGGCCAAACAGGATGCTTGGACGGAGGCGTTTGGCCGAATCCCATCTGGCAAAAATGTCGTAATGGGCATACGACCGACATGTCTGTCAAGTGACATGCACTAAACAAATGACACGGGTATACTACAAAAGTTCAATGAAATAGACGCCGAACAAAAAAAAATCATCATCATCATATATATATATATATTGTCAAAAATGAAATAATCATTAATCATAATCTTTATTCATAGATTTGGATGATTTAATCGTAACAAATTTAATCATTCATTGGAAGCTTTATTCATTAACGCTCTGCTCCAGACATTGAAATTCATAGGGTTCATGTCCGGTGAACTCACTGGCCACTCTATGCTTGAAATGAACCCTGAAAACCCCTTAGTTAGGTTTTCTTCACTGTTTAAGTTGATCCTGTCGTAAAACACATCCATGGTCAGTTCAATCAAAGTTAATTTCCTATATTCCGGGGATTAAACCACCCAACTTCGACATTGTAAATTGTACAATGTTCTGAAAACTCATATTGTAACGTTGTTACAAGAGCTAGGCCATTAAAGTACAATTTCAATCAAATCACTTGCGCTACGCACATAGTAAGGAATTTGAAGCATAATCCATCCATAATCCATCCCAGCGGTACTCGTTAGCGGAGATTCGCACCCACGTTCAGGTAGGACCGTCCATTGACCATCGCCCAATAGAATTGTGCGCCTCACACTAGTCGCTGTCGCTACGTAAACGTCACCTAGGGTGCCGTCGCCTGTGGCGGCCATCTCGGTAGTTTTCTGCAGAAGTTCCAACCATCGTCAGGGGAGAGGCCATCCGCCCGCCATCCCAAAAGGTTAGCGCCTCCATCAGCAGTATATTGGCCACTACTTCCCGGTACGATAAGGTACCGTCATCGGAAGTTACCGAAGCTGTAAGCTGTCATCAGGAATTCGGAAACAAGCAGGTAAGATTCATCTAGTTTTAAATACAATAACGTCGCAATGATTTTATAGACCTGAAATGCATTCATAACGAAGAACTGCGCGCAGTTAAGATTAGGCTAGAAGGTTTTAAGGACAAAATTAGCATCTTAAGTCAAAATACTGGTATGAGAATAGAATGTGCACATATTATGAATTAATGCCTCGAAGTCTTTGAATTCCAACCCGAAAAAAAAGGAAACTTGAATATTCCGCGGTCGTTAAAATAGAATTAACTTGGCCCCCTAGTTGTCGTTTTGATGTTTGCGGATGTCAATAGGGAGTTACGGTACGATTGGTTCGGTTTTTAGCCTTCTATTTGGAAAGAACTCGCCTTGAGGAGTTCAGCCGGGAAAGAACTTGCTGGTCCACATGTGAGTAGAATTCAGCTGCTTGCTTGGCGCTAAAGTGGGCTTAGTTGAATGGCTTGAGACCTCGGAATCGAGAATTGTTACAATATGCATATGTGAATATGTACATTATGTGGAAGATATTGATTTGAAAAATGTATTGGAGGCAACCACTTTCCCTTCAATGGGACTCGAACCCACTTCAAGTCCCATCGAAGAGAAAGTGGTCACCTCCAATACATTTTTCAATGTACATTGTAACCGGCGGTTCCAATTTACTTACTTGTTGGCTCCACCACAAGTCAATTTCGCCTTACCTTTATTCCCACCCTGTAGCTACCCAACATATATTGAGAGCACTCTCAATCTCTCACCAAATAGATTGACAGATGTGGTACTCACGGTCCATTCTCAACCATTGCTCCTCACGCCAACTGTGGTTTGAAGGGTTTGAATGAAAAATACACATAAACAAATGCTTGCTCACTATAAAAAATATGACATAAAGAGGGCACTAGTGTATATTTTCAAGAAATGTACATTTAGGGTAGGAGATCAGCAAAACGTCAATCTTCGTGATTTACACGAGGATTGACCTCCGTTATGCAATCCATATAAATATTCTCGACCGAAGAAAGAAAGCCTTCTATTTCGTTGCAACCTCAGAAGAAATTGTAGTGCGCGACGTGAATTCATTAAAGTGTAATATTTGAGGTTAGCAAGTGGTGTGCTTTTGACAGCTATAAAACCTTATTTTTCTAATTTTGTTCGTCTTACTTAACATTTCAGTGATTTATTCTTATTAAATATAGTACGGTCAAAGTGCTAGTTATTATTAATTGCTTTTTAAAGAAGTTTATTCATAAAAAAGGTAATTATCTTAGATGGTATTAAGTTGCATGACGTCATTGTAGAGAGCCATGTGGCAGGTCCACACAAGGGCCTTTTTTTATCTTCCGTGTCAACTGGACAGGTTTAGTTGTCCCCGCTGACGACACAAGTGACATCCACGGGAAGTGAAGACCGCGCACATAGAAAATTTCTACTGCAAGAGGTTGCTCAACGAATTCCCACGGTCCAGTCAGGCAAAAGTGACAATAATTCCGGACACCTAAAGGACAATTTCGGCGCGAGTGAAGATCGATTGTGTGCCGCGCCATTGTTTAGCCGTTTGTCCAGATCAACTATTAAAGCTATTGTCCGGAAAGCCATACAACCGAGCCGCCATTGCTTGGAAGGCCGTTGTGGAAGAAAATGTAGCCGCCATTTGTTATCCCGTGGAAAAGATATCACTGTGAAAGTTCCGGCCACTGAATCGCCTTGCCCACCGTACCACCTGGCCACCGCATCGCCGTGCCCACCGTACCACCTGGCCACCGAATCGCCGTGCCCACCGTACCACCTGGCCACCGAATCGCCGTGCCCACCGTGCCACCTGGCCACAGCATCGTATTGCCCACCGTGCCACCTGGCCTCAGCATCGTCTTGACCACCGTGCCACCCGGCCATAGCATCGAATTGCCCACCGTGCCACCTGGCCACAGCATCGTATTGCCCACCGTGCCACCTGGCCTCAGCATCGTCATGACCACCGCGCCACCCGGCCATAGCATCGAATTGCCCACCGTGCCACCTGGCCACAGCATCGTATTGCCCACCGTGCCACCCGGCAACACCATCGTATTGCCCACCGTGCCATCCGGCCACCATAGCGCCTGTCATCAGCCCTAAGAGTCGTCTGCCGGCAAAATCAGCTTTACACGACCAACCAGCCGTCCACAGGCCCCGGCAGCGTCGTGTCCCATACACCTCGGGCAGAGACCTTCAGACGTGCACCCCAAACCTTCTACGGATCCGTATCATAGGCTGGCCAATGCCTACAACCGCAAGTACCCTTTTTTGATATGACGTCATGTACATACCCCTAAATTACAAAATTAGCCCAAAGGGCGAATAAAAGCAAAAGCATGTTAATTTAATAATCAGGCGTAAGCGATTCTTTTTCTAAAGCGCATCCCTGGATTAATAAGGTTCCACTTGCTCTTACGTTGTTTTCCGCTTTTTCCGTGCTCAGAACAGAGTTTTCAAGCCTTTGGTTGAACAAAGAGTACGCTTTCCAATGGTTTTTGAGTCACTATAGCATAAAACCCTAGAATTTACTTTCTTCCGTACACGTGTCAACCCAGTGGGCACGTGTTTCGTTTCAATAACATTCCCTCACGTAGGTGAGTACCAGTGAGAGGTTGGTTCGAGAGTAGACAAAGGTAAGTTGGAGTAACGACCTTGAGAATTCCCATATCCCATACGAGTCACAAGTTTCAACATATTCACATATGAATTTTCAGAACATTGTAAAAAAAAACACCCATGGTATCAAAATAAAGACGTTTGGTTCCACGGTTCAACGATGTTTTAAAGAACTAGTTCACAATACGATTTTGTATCATATTATTTTTACTCACTAATGTAGCAGTTCAATTGACCTTTCCCGTCAAAAAATGTATCTTGTTTTATTGTCTAAGTCGATTCTTCGGCTTATTTAAGGTCAACTTTCCCAAAGAACCCACATTTTTTGAAGCCTCTAACTATTTTTAAAATCGAAAACAAAAACCTAAAAAGTGCTGCACGTGTGAACCGGCCTGAAAAATTCACCCGATGTTCGTTCGAGATCGGGTCAACCTTAAAAAAAACCGCACTTTTTCGATTTTTGTTTTAAATTTTACACGCAAAAAAAGCGTTCCTGAATTCGTGATCCAGCAAAACAAAACCGTGATTTAATCCATGGATTCGGGAACATCAGTCACGTTTTCCAGAACGTTTCAGAAAACGTGACTGTTATTCCCGAATCCGTGGCTGTGTTCCTGAAAAAAAAACACCGTGAACTTGTTCGTTCACGAATTCATGAACACCTTTTTGCGTGTAAAAATACTTATAGGCCTATAAAAAAAAGGGTTCTTTGGAAAATTTAACCTTAAATAAGTCAAAGAATCGCTTGAGCGAATAATATTTTTTGACGGGAAAGGTCAATAGCTACTTTATTTTACCGGAGTCGGTAAAGTTTTACTGAGTTTTTGGACTGCGGATTGCCCAGTAATTTTAGTAGTAATATTTTACATTACCGAGTTGTCAGCATAAGCGAGAAATGTCAAACAAGCATTAAAGTCGGTAATAAAGATAGTTGTTTATGTGAACATAACTGAGTTA
The DNA here is from genome assembly GCF_024139115.2 of Armigeres subalbatus. Classification (NCBI taxonomy): domain Eukaryota; kingdom Metazoa; phylum Arthropoda; class Insecta; order Diptera; family Culicidae; genus Armigeres; species Armigeres subalbatus. Next base: position 108,097,842 of record NC_085139.1, on the reverse strand, counting down.
GTCAGTAAATGAGGATTTACCTATGTTTTGGAAAATATTTTACTGATTGGACAGTAGTATATCTAATCAATGCGCTTTCGCATGAATAATAAGCATAATAAGTACTATGAAAAAAAAATCAGGGGTTTTGTGATACATTCTGCTAGATTTTGTAAATGGAAATCGATTTTATAATCTTGATCCAAAGTTATACATGGTGTAACGAAAATATGGCCGAGTTGGATGTTTCTTCAGATTCTGATTATCACTTTTCTGGTCGGAATCATCCGCCAATTTTTTGCAAGGTTGATTTCATCCCACAAAAAAAAACGAATTGACACATATTGAAGGCGGCGCGGCTTCTCCGTGAAAACGGCAAATACCTCACCCCGCAATCGTTCGATATGAGACGGCCACGGCATTACTTCAACAATGAGGAAACGGGTTATTTCACGACGCAGATACGGGCTCCACCCAGTCCCAATTGATCCGCAATGTTGTCCGATGTGGTTACTTCATCAACTTCATCAACATTTTACCGTTGATAGTAATCGGTGGCTGCATCAATTAGAAGTTCTCCGGGTTCTTGACGACGAAGGTTCCATTCCCGCTGACGTTGCGCGTCAAGCCGATGCTGCAGCGGGGTATCGAATTGTCCTCGTGTTCGGCCTGAGAAGCATCTACATACATAGGGCCCATTCACAAATTACATAACGCTTTTGGGGGTGGGAGGGTGTCTGTCCGAGCGTTACGGCCCATACAAATTTTAGAACCATTCCATACAAAAAACGTTACGAGGGGGTGGGTGGGGGTTAAAAATGGTCAATTTTAGCGTTATGTAATTTGTGAATGAACCCATACTGGTTCTGAGAGAAAACAATGCCGCTGATCAGACGCAAACCATGCAAGACCAAATGTCCGGAGCAGCGGTGGTCATGCCGCAGGATCCCAAAGCCGCCTCAAAGCAAAGTGGGAAGCGCTCGAAGTACCAGCATGCTCTGACGAACATTGTAACAGAGATGCTGATGGCGGCCAGTGGCGTATCTCCGTCGGATGCTGTCTACCACAGCCGAGAGGAGGCTGCTCTTAAAAACTAGAATCGAGACTAAATATGGCAATTAGTTGTTGTTTTTGATTTGTTGGTGATTATTTTGCATAAATTGCAATTGCAAACTTGAGACTTTAGAGACTTGTGTCCGACAAAATAATTTCCAAAATGGTAAATAACCAAGTGAACAACAGCAAAGGGCTCTACAATTGCGTTCAGTATTTTCAAATAACTAGGTTGTCGGTAAGTTTTCATTTTTCACCGGTTGATATGTGCTGACTTTTTGTGCAGTTCAGCAATTTACGAATTTAATGATTTGTTCAGTAAAAATAAGTAAACGTCAGAGCGATAAACATAGTTTTTTACCGAAACTCGGGAATTTATTACTGACAATCATTGGAGGTCTACTAAAAAACTTGTATTTCAGTAAAAAAGAAATTTTACAGTTGAAACTCAGCAAACAAAATACCGAACATTGAAATGCTGATTAAGTGTGTGTAAGCAATTAACTTTGAATGAACGGATAATGTAATGTTATAGAAACCAAGTGATGATTTCTTGTATCCTGAGTAACCAGTTTCGTAGAAAATTCGAGGATTATGACTTCACAACGTAGTAGGACTACCTGATCATTTGGTCTCCGAACGGTCATTCCGGAATAGGTTGCCGTGGGCCCTATAGTGGCCACAAACTCATTTAGTAAAAAACCCTGGAAATATGGGAATAAAAATTCTTGGAGTTGTTTCGGAAACATGTTTTTCAAATAGTTGAGACCATTGGATGAATATCAACTCTGGAATGATCATTCTAAAATAAGTTCTTATGGGGCCTAAAGTGGCCATAAACACATTTAGAAGAAACTCTGTTAATATGGACAGCACAATTCTTGAAATTGTTTCGGAAACATGTTTGACAAGTAGTTGGGATATCAACCGTAACGGTCATCTTGAAACAGGTTCCCGTGGAGGCCACAAACTCATTTAGAAGAAACTCTGGCAATATGGGTATCCAAACTTTGGAATTGTTTCGGAAACATGTTTGACAAGTAGTTGGGACCGATGCTGGGTAATTAGGCTGAATGGCCTTTAGGCCGAATGGTCATTAGGCCGAATGACAAAAGAGGAGTGAGTAGTGAGAAGTGAGAGGTGAAAAGTAAAAAGTGGAAAAGGAAAATGGAAAAGATAGAAATAGGAAGTGAGAAGTGAAGAGTGAAAAATGAATAGTGAGATGTGAGATGTAGGAGGTGAGAAGTGAGAAGTGGGAAGTGAGAAGTTAAAAGAGAGAAAAAAGAAGAAGCTGGAAGGAAAAGAGAAAAAAGGAAGAAGAAAGAAGGGAGTGGGAGCAATCTGAAAAATGCAGCAAATAAGAAAGTGTGGATCTATTGCATCCACAGCTTCTCATTTACCACATTGTTCAGAATGCTCAGAACAGTGGGTGTGGTTGACCTCCACAAACGTCAAATATGAAACTATCCACAGGAAAGTTGGCCATTACTGCTCGCGGAAAACTGGATAAATATCAATATGATGTGCCTTGATGGGCCTTCAATCAATTCGTAAATCAGCAAATGTGCTGTAAAATAGTCGGGCAAGTAGACTTCACCTCTTCTAGGGGAAGAGGTGGTAAAATGAACAGTTGGCTAAATTTCGATTAGAAAACTAATTAGGCGTATGTTAACCATGAACATGTTTTTCTCTAAATAAAATAAGGTACCTGCACTAATATTTTAGTTTTGAGACCAAACGAATAGCTATTACTATGTGTGAAACTCGATTATGCATATGCACAACATGTGATAGATTTGGTTCGGAAAAGGTTTTGGAGGGTATACGCCCCTTCGGTGCTCTTTGATTCCACGACCCCAGTACGCCAAACAGGTGCTTTCTCTACTAAGCTACGAAGGACCTCTGTCGTCCTCCGCAGCCTAGCGGGTACTGATGAAACCAAATTCCCAGCACCGGGCCACCAGCCAAACTCTCGCAATACATTTTCAGAACTAACCCTCTCACATGTATTTTTGTACACATGCCAACCAAGTAGGATGAGTATTTAGTATTTTCCGGCTCCTACACTTGCTTCATCAGCAACGGCGCTCAATGAAGTAGGGTTGTGTGAGGTTGTGCCAGTTGGTCGTCAAATCCCGACCTGTCTAGCACCTGTTTAGTGTACTGGGGTCGTGGGATCAAAGCCCACCGAAGGGGCGGTTACCTTCCAATACCTTTTCCGAACTAAATCTATCACATGTTGTGCATATGCATAATCGAGTTTCAGACATAGTAATTAATTTCCTCTCCAGGTGGCTTAATACCCGGCATAAAGGCAATTAACTTTGAATGCACTGAGCTATTACTATCCAAAATATCAAACGAGGCCGTAAAAATAGGGTCTGATGTAATTTTCAACCATTTTTCCGTAAGCTTTAATTCTTAATAAATTCATCATAACATTGGTTCAAACTACAGCGGCAAATAGGACAACCTTCACAAAGATGTTGCAGGGGTAAATAGTAAAATTTTTGGTTTGCATCGTTATAGGAAGAGTTATTTATCACATGGCATGTATGCAGGTAAAATGAACACTTGTATCAAACTTATACAATTTTTTTATAAAAGTTGTGTAATTGTGAAGCGGAAGTTTAAGAAACAAACCATATCGAATAACCAAGATAAAACTTTGAATATCTAAATTTAATTTCAAAATAACTAAAATTTAAAAAAATTGTTATCTTCATTTTATTATTTTGATAATTCAGAGCTTTTCAAAACATATACCAAAAGTCCTTCACCCAACCAGCGGTTGATAGATTTTCTAACAATTCTGTATAAGAATCTATTAAAACCTGTATAAGAACTGGGCATATATGAAATTGCTAGATTCTTATACAAGTATTGTAAAGCGGTTAGTTATTTTTTGAAGAAATTTCTCTTCGAATCAACTACTAGAACACCTTTTGTTCGACAAAATTCCATTGAAAATGATAAAAAATCATCATTGGTCACTAAAAAAATGCGTTTGAGCCTATTATTGCGGTAGTGCTATAGTCCTATTGTTGTGGACTGATATAGGACTGACCTTCAAAAAAATATCGCAACGATAGGCAACTGCGGCTTATTATTGCGGTAGTTTGATTTAATTGTGGTTGAAAACCAAACAACATAAGTTTAGTACAATTGATGTAATATTTAGGAAACTAGAGTTAAAGAGCATCCTATTCAATTACTGCAATGTGTAAAAAGATAAACAGTTCTTTTTTTTGAAGAAATTTCTAAATCAATTTTGTTTTGACGCGGTACTTAACAGAATATCAAATCTAGAAAATTTAGGTTCCACGGAAATCTGCTTCGTTCTTACGGGAAACCATTTGGTTGCCCTACTATTCCTATTCCCTACAAATCCTTGATTTTTTTTTAATTTCTGTTGCCAGGACCCTCAGTTATCCTTGTGAGCACAAGCGTAGGATTAAAAAATCATAGATTCCAAGTTCGATTTTCGATAATGTAAGATTTACAGTTCGATGTTTTGCAATTCGGTCTCGAAGAACCGAACCCCTTTCGCTGAAAAACACAATAATAAAAGAAGAAGAGTGTGATATGTAGTACACATGGAAATGACATAAATACTGCTAAAAATATAGAGCTCGTTCTCTTTTGAACGTCTACTGCCTAAGTAACAACACGGTTCATTTTATCTCAGAAAAGAAAACTTATAGTGGCGACGAGGATAAACTAAAGTAGTGAATTTACAATGTTATGAAAACTCATATGTGAATATGTACGTTATGTGGAAGATATTGATTTGGAAAATGTATTGGAGATGGAGGTAACCACTTTCCCTTCGATGGGACTCGAACCCATGACCCTACAGTACGCCAGACTGGTGCTTTAACCAACTAAGCTACGAAGGACCTCCGTTGGCCTTCGCAACCTAGCGGCTACTGAACGAGCTCGAGATTCCCAACATGGACGCATAGTCAAATCACTCGCAATCCATTTCTCAAGCCATCACTTCCACATGTGTATAGTACACGTCCACATTAGAGGAGCGTGAGTATTTAGAATATCTGGCGGCTGTACACATTCTTCATCAGCAACTGTACTGATCAAGTGAGGTTGTGTAAACTATTTGCCAGTCCTTTGAACTTTGATTGAACTAAAGTAGTGAAGTTTGACAACGCGTACAAGATAATTTAAAAAGATGTTTTAAAAGTAGTTACTGGAATCCGGAGAGTTTGTGGGGTATTTGCTGTTGCTGCCATTTGCTGGTGCTGCCATTAGCTGGTGCTGCCATTTGCTGGTGCTGCCATTAGCCGTTGCTGGCTAGTCGAGAATGCCGCCGGAATTGGGAGTTTCGAGCCATAGGAAGTCTGTTGGAAACCGAGGTGCTGTCCAGGGTAGTCACGAACCGGGATCGCTCTTATTTAGCTTTATGGTAAGTGAAGTACCTCTCTTGATATTAGTAATTGCAAAGTAATTGTTTGGTGAACAATAGAGCATAGAGATTGATTTGAAAGAAGCCATTATCCTATTTCCTAACTAATTTGCATATGGTGTTTTATTTATTGCGGAAATAGCCGGGCGATAGCTACACCATTGTGATACCAGTGTCTAGCGCTTCCATAGCGACACGATTAACGGCAGTTCTGGAAGATCACCGGGGTGAGCGAAAAGATTGCTAACAGTGCAATACAAGCTGTTTCGGATTTTGAGACGGAGTAATACTTAGCCAAAGCATGGCGCTGATTGGAGTGGTTGATCCTTACGTTCTTACGTTCTCTTTTTTATCGGCTAATGCCATAGCGGAGGATAAAAAGAAGGATTTATTCATGAATTTGTATGGTATGGCAGTTTTCGATGAACTGAAATTTCTATACCCTGCCAATGATTTAAAGACGCGGAGTTATGCAGAAATAACAAAGAAACTTAAGGAGCGTTTTGATAGGATAGAATCAGAGGTAGTGTTGCGGTACAAATTTCGGTGACGAATTCAAAGTCCGTCGGAGTCCGAGGACGGTTAAGTTGTTAGCTGAGCAGTGCGATTTCGGGGAGTTCCGTGACTCTGCAATCCGCGACCAGTTGTTTTACGGTGTATATGACAAGGATTTACAGAGGCAATTATTGAATGAGGATAACTTGATTTTGAAATCGACGGAAAAACTGATTAAGAACCGGGATCTTGTCTCAGCTAGAGCGATGGCGATCAATTCGGATACTGTGAATTCCGTTAGATTTCGGTTAGGCCGGCGTGATACTAGATACGAAAGGAGATTTGATGCATATGAGAAGAGCGACAGGTCGCGGAGCAGAAATCGGGATCACTATAGCAGGAATGATCCTGGACGTTCTGACTCGAATTATAGATCTCCCGGTAAAGGAAGATACGCTATCTTTACGTGTTTCTTTTGTAAGCAGAAAGGGCACGTACAAAGGAATTATTTCCGCTACAAGAATAGTCAGAAGGGTACAGTGAATTTCGTCAAGGAAAGTTCGGACCAGATTTCGGATTCGGAGAGCGTGCGATTGCGAGTAGAATACGACACGGGGAGCGAGTCTACAGGTGATTACCCTTGTATGGTGATCAAATCTATTACTCACATAAGTTAATGTAGAAATTGAGGGAAAAACTGTTAAAATAGAGGCAGATAGTGGTTCAGCCATCTCTGTGATGGGCAAAACAGAATTTTTCAACCTTTTTGGAAATTTCCCCATAAAAGCTTGTCAAAAAGTTTTGCTCAACAGAAGAGTAGCTCATATGGAGCTTGTGGTTTTGAACACTATCCACCATTTCGTTCCTTTGTTAGGAAGAGATTGGTTGGACATTTTTTGTGATGGATGGAGGTAGAAACTATGTAATGTTTTCTCAATAAATGGCGCAAAGACTCGTGACGAAATAATTTTAAATGAAATAAAAGCAAAATATACTAACATTTTTGGTGGCAACATTTCTACTCCCATCAGCGGTTTTGAGGCAGACTTAGTCCTTCGCGAAGAAAAGCCAGTTTTTAAAAAATCATATGACGTTCCCTACCGTTTGAAGGAGAAACTTTTTAGTTTATTGGATGAAATGAAAAAAAGGTGGAATTATTACACCGATCAAAACTAGCCTTTGGGCTTTACCAGTGGTGATGGTAGCTAAGAGGAATGAGTCTTTAAGACTAGTAATTGACTGTAAAGTCTCAATTAATAATACCAAACACCTATCCTTTGCCAACGGCTCAGGATCTGTTGGGGGATTGTAAAGTATTTTGTTCCTTAGATTTATCAAATGCCTATACACAACTGAAACTTTCTGAAAACTCTAAGAAATTTGTAGTTATTAATACTATAAAGGGACTGTATACATACAACAGGCTCCCTCAAGGAGCTTCGTCCAGCGCCGCGATCTTCCAGCAGGTAATGGACACGATTTTGAAAGATTTAGAATTCGTATTTTGCTACTTGGATGATGTGCTAATTGCTGGAAGATCTGTAGAAGAAAGCCGTTCAAGATTGATGGAAGTTTTAGACCGTTTGTCAAAAGCAAACATAAAAGTAAATTTAAGCAAATGTAAGTTTTTTGTCACTAGTTTACCATATTTAGATCATATTATTTCGGACAAGGGGCTAGCACCTAACCCTGACAAAGTAGCGACGATTAAAACTGCTCAAATTCCACAGAACACAACTCAATTAAAAGCCTTCCTTGGGTTAATGAATTATTATGGAAAATTTTTAAGAAACCTCTCTTCAACTTTGAGCCCCCTTTACAGATTGCTAAAAAAGGACACCAAATTCGTGTGGGACAGTACTTGTGATAAAGCGTTTAATGATTGTAAAAATCAGTTGCTTGAGGCAAAATTTTTAGTTTTGTACAACCCTAAACTTCCGATAGTTGTAAGTGCAGATGCATCTTCCTATGGTTTGGGGGAGTATTATCCCATGTAATTGAAGGTACAGAAAGGCCTATTTGTTTTGCTTCTTTCTCGCTCAACTCAGCTCAAAAACGTATCCGATCCTGCACCTTGAAGCTCTAGCAATCGTTTCAACCATTAAGAGATTCCATAAATTCCTGTATGGACAAAAGTTTCTTGTATATACAGACCATAAACTTCTCTTGGGAAATTTTGGTAAATCAGGAAGGAATACGATTAATGTAACCAGGCTCCAACGCTTCGTCATGGATTCAGCGATTTATAATTTTGAGATTTGTTACAGGCCTTCAGAGAAAATGAGTAACGCTGACTTCTGCTCGAGATTTCCTTTGAATCTTGAGCTCTCCAAGCATTATGAAGTTCCCTGTGTGAATAGCTTGAATTTTTTCACCAGAGTTTCCAATAGAGTTTTCAACCATTGCGAAAGAAACTAAAGTTGACTCTTTCTTGCAAGAAATAATCTGGTATATAAGGCATTGCTGGCCAGAGCGAATCGATAGAAATCTCAAAGATATCTATTCTCAGCACCATGATCTTAAAGTGGTGGACGGATGTTTGCTGTTTCAAGAAAGAGTATTGATCCCTAAAAAACTACAACAACAGGTCCTCAAGCTGCTTGACGTTAATCACATAGGATTAATTAAAATGAAGCAACTGGCTAGAAGGAGCGTATACTGGTTTGGTATAAATAAGGACCTTGAGGATCATTTGAACAACTGCAGTATTTGTCAAAGAATGGCTGTTGGACAAGGACAAAACATTACTTCAAAGTGGACTCATACAACCCGACCATTTAGTAGGGTTCACGCAGATTTCTTCTTTTTTGAGCGCCATACCTTTTTGTTAATCATCGATAGCTTCTCCAAATGGCTTGAAATAAAATGGATGAAACATGGTACTGATGCTGAGAAGGTTATTAGACAATTTTCTAACTTTTTTGCTAGGTTTGGGCTACCGGATGTTGTAGTAACTGACAATGACCCACCATTCAATTCTCAGCACTTTGTCTTTTTCCTTGAAAGGCAAGGAATTTGTGTTTTGAAAAGTCCCCTGTATCACCCACAGAGCAAAGGGCAAGCTGAGCGGTTGGTGATGAGGGTGGCAAAAGATGTGTTGAAAAAGTTTTTACTGAATCATTTATATCTTGCTGATAAGTCAATCTTCTTCCTATTAATTACCGGAACACATGTTTGACTGAAGGAGATTTTCCATCGGAAAGGATTTTCAAATACAAGCCGAAAGCAGCATTGGACCTAATCAATCCTGAGAGTTCATATAAGAAACAGCTAGCACAATTAATAGATGTACCTAAGTTTCAGGAACAACGTGAACCGGATCGTTTTACGACTCAGTCAGTTGTGAGGACTTACGATCCCTTTTCGAATTTGGTAACACGGGACAAGGTTTATTACAGAAATAATAAAATAACTAGTAGCGAAAGATGGTTAGAGGCTGTGTTTATTAAAAGAGTCTCTACTAATACATTCCAGATATCGTTGGGGAGTCATCTGATCTCGGCCCACAAGGGGCAGATTAGACTGACCGGACAAGATGATCGTAAACGTAAGGTGACACTTCGGATCATGGAGGAATCGTTGGCCGAACGTGGAAGTGAGAGGCGAACGAAAAGGTATCGGTTGGATTCCGATGCTACAGAACAAGTCCACAGAACATTGTAGAGGAGGGGGGGCAATATGCCCTAGCTAAGCAAACACTGCTCTATTGGCTTATTTGTAACGCTATTTATGGGTATTTTTACATTATGCATCAGTTAAACAAGATAGCTAGTTGATGCCATTCAAAAATTGTCAAAAATCTTATTCATATTGATAATATTCACATTTCAAAAAAGTGGTGATATTTTGTTGCCGGAAAACTCATGAGGCAAAACGCCTTTCAGCTGGCGGCTCCTAGGGAACAAAGTACCACGCGTCGGCGAATCAGCATTCTAGTATGGATAGTCCGTGGAGACGCAAGTACTTTGTAGGTTATTGCCACTAGGGGGTTTTGCCTCTTCAAAATGTTAGATGTTTCTTCAAAATGTGGAAATTTTCGGTTTTTCCGACCTTCCCATGCACTATTTTGAAACTTTCTTCGCCTATCCTACATAATTTTAGATCTAGTTTTGTTACGGACATATTAATGACGGTAAATATGAGGGAAACCACAAAAGGCGTTTTGCATCGGGGGAGCGTTTTGGGGCCTCTTCCCCTACGATGATTAAATAAAGTTTTATTTAGCTTTCGGCTGATTCGTAATGGGGCTGTTTAGTGTACTTTTGGATTTATTAATCGAATCGTGTTGGCTAAAAAGTATATACAAATTCATTTTATCATCGTGTAATGTTATGTGGAATTGTTCTGTAGCATACCCACAGCCCTTTTTGCAATTCTGAGCTCAATCGAGCAATCAGAACCAATTTCCAGATCGAATGAATGTCGGAGGTGTATTTTCCTATATATTTTGGTTGAAATCCCCATACAAACTTCAAATCAAATGCGCCAGCTTATGCAAGAAGCGATTGAGCTGAAATTTTCAGCATACTAAGCTGGGCCAGATATTGTCTCATGGATCTAATAGAGTGTATGTTCCTGATTCCGTAGCAACCAAAATCGTCCAAATCGATCATTTTAGGCCCGTGGGTATCGTAAAGGTGTTTTTTTATCGGTAACAAATGGGTTAACAGGATTATGCCAGAAATTCTTCACATTAGGGACAGGGCAGGTATTTCCGTCCTTCGTCGTAGGGACTAAAACCAACGAAAACAACGTACATTTGCTAGAACTCCACTATAGTAGAACGTTTCTCCTGAGCTTCCGATTTGGTACGTATGAGTTTTACAAAAAAGCGTCTTTTTTATTGGTTTTCGAGACTATGACGAACAGACGAAAATACCTGCCGTGTCCCTATTCACATGAAATCCTTATCTACAATCAAAATTTAGAATAAGTGGAATTAGAAATAAACTTCAACAATATCTACACAACTCTGAAATTGATCTAATTCTGATTCAGATGGATGAAATACGACTTAACTCCAGAAAAAAATCTTCCCCAAACAAGATTACCATGTTCAATTTGCAATCATAATAATGGCAGCAAAGCAGAAACTTTCCCATAGACTCAATAGGAGCGATAAATACGACCTCTTCTGAACTTTCTTCACTGCTTCGACAATTGGCTTGTTGCCGAAAAACAGCACTAAAGGGACCAGATGAACAACAAGCACTAAGTGATCCTCTAACCGAGTGCAGTGAGGATCTGTTTCTGTTATTCTTAATCATTTGAGTATCACTTGGCTCTCACGGAGATGGTATTTGAGACGACATTGATGGGAAACGTCAACAATCATCAATCGTAGTCGTCGTCGTCGTCGTCGTCTTCGTGATGGAACCGATGTTATCTGCACTGGCAGCAGAAGCAGTCTCACTTTGCCGCGCCCTGGTAGGACCGCGGGGCAGAGCCAAAAGACCTGTTGTTCTTTCCAGCAACCACCAACAAGCGCATCGATTGAGACCACTTCTGCACAAGTGGGATGGGAAATGGCCATAATGGGACTCATCGGTTGTAGGAAAACGGGACTAGGAGCGGAGGTGAGTTTATTAGTGTGCGAACCATAATATTTACATTTATGCTATTGGAGTTTTCAGCAACACGGCATGAATCGTTCTTTGCGTCAAACGAATCAGGTGGATCGGATTTTGTTTTATTGATCTTCATAAATAATAAAATAAAGTTCGTTTGTGGTACTGGCTGCTGAATGTGAATTTATTGTAACAATTGCTCAACCGTACTTACACTTTGCATACAAGTACCTTTTGGATGCTGGGAGCATCCATTAGGATAATCGTAGCTATTGAGATCAACCATCGATATAGCTCACTAGTATACAATCGACGACTTTTCACAGCTTTTAAAAGCCAAACCTCAAAAAGGTAGTTCAATAGAGCATCAAATCCAATAAAAAAAATCACTTTTCTACGTAAGTACATATCGACAATAGGGAGACCTCCGCACTCAAGCCAGAGAGGCTTTTTTGAAAATTGCACTTCCATATGCAAACAACAATCCGCACAAGAACCACGTGATCCATGCCCACGTGAAATTGTTATCAAACAGATGCGTTTTGGTAGTGCTAGCCAATTTGGTGTTCTGCGTAAGTGGTAATCTCAACAAGATCCAAAAGCAATCCTCCATACCCATGTCTGCTCATGGAACTATGGAAATGTGTAGCCTTTCATTTTAGCAGAAAAGCATGGCGACTCCTACCCATCCAGCCACCTTTCCTTGTTTCATCGCTTTGTGCGCTCTGAACGCTTTTCCAGCCCGAAAAGTGAGGAACCTACTGCAACTAATGCAATACACCTCCGTTGTATGAAGGTACATAGGTCCCTTGCATTGAGGTGCGGTTTGTCCGCTGTTAGACGTGGTAACGCGATGGTTGAGAATAAAAATGCAATTCTCTCTTTGGCTAATTAAGACAATTGCGGAAATCCTGTACATTTTCGCGAGAAAGGAACACTTCCTCTCGGTGGCAAAGTTGTGAAAACGCCTGCGAGCCACAAAACGAGCCGACAAATGGCGCAACGTATAAAAAAGGCAAATAGGCGGCAGAACCGCATCGGATGGGATGCTGTCAAGAACCAAATTTGGAATCAATTTTATTTGCGGGGATCAATTGCCGTTGAGGGTCAAGACCTAAAAAGATTTCCGGTATTGAGAGGTGTTCAGTGCCGGAGGACCTCTTCTGAATTGAAAATGGAACAAACACCTCCACACAATGACCGCAAAAAGCGCCACACATCCGATAGCTGCCCCCCAACGGTAAAGAAACAAAAAAGCTCTCGCTCAAGCCTCCCGTCAGGGAAATGTATTTTCCGCTGCCGACTTTCCATTTTCCATCAATGGCCGTGAACACACAACAAAAGAACAAACACACTACAATTAGAGCACTCCGTGTGGGCTTTTGATGTTCGCAGTAAAGAACGCAGTATAATCTTTTCCCATATTTTGCTGGTTGCACTTCACAATCAAGACTCTTTGTTTTCGGGGGACATTTTACGGTACTAGAAACTCAATTCGTACATTCTGTTTGCAGAGTTTAATCTGAGAGCGTTCCGGGAAAATGTAGGCAGGACCCACAAACCATGAGAATTAACGTACAGTTCAAACCTATACAGCGTGAACCTAATTCCACCGCAGCGTTCAGTGTCCATCAGAAATGGACAGCCATAAAAAAAGAAACTTCATTTAAAATCTAAATATTGTGAATCAAAATATTATTGGGATATTTGCTTTATTCCAACCATCATGGTCATTGCTTTCGGGTCGACCTTCTCGATTTTCTGCTCGGACTGTGTGTTATTTTTTCATTCAATTTTTATCCATCGTTTTCCTTGCATATGGTAGCTTAAAGTTTGGGCCGAATCGAATGGATGCGTGTTATTGTGGAGATTGTTTTTCTACTGTCCAGCATCCATCATTCGATTTGCTGTTTCGGTGCTTTGTATTTTCCACTGGGCTCAATACTGCAAAGGAACAGTGTGCAGCCTGCAGAATGGTTATGGATTTCAACGTCTTTGTTAGTAAAAAGGATTTTAACACTCCTTCGGCTGGGTGATTTCCTAATAGAATGAAAACGTGTTTATGTCGCTGCGTTTATGTTATACAATCAGCTTTCCATTTGGCAAACAAAAAAGTTATTAAATGTAAAATAGACTGCTCGAATAACTAGGTATATTATTTGATAACAGGTTCTACTAATAGTAGGCATGATAAATAATTCTAATTATAAAAATATGTTGTCATTGTCTATCTCTTCTTTTTCTATCTCTATATGTATATACAAATTAGTTAGCATTTCCTTTGAGGCAATATAACTCGCGAACGCATGGACCGATTTGCAAGATTTTTTTACTTTATCGATTCGTTTTGAGGTCAGCTGTGTGCACCAGCATGTCCATTCTGTGTTTGCAAATTTGACGGGAAAAGTTGAAAAATTGTCAAAATACAATATTAGGGCGAGTAAGGAGAAAACCAAGAAAGCCCAATACGATCCACACTGGGGAAAACCGATTTCAAAGGTGGGAAAAATTGATAACTTTCTTTTCGAACGACTTACAGAAGGTATCAAGGGCTTATTCGAAAGGGAATTTCCCAAGGAATTGAGTTAATGATGTTTCATGGATTTGGAAGTCGGGATATTTGGCCAAAAAGGTAGGAAAAAAGAGTATGTCCCATCACCTCCTATGATCACATCAAGACTTATATAATATGACTAGCTGTGCCATCGGGTATGGAAATGTTTCACATTGGTGCTTGTTGTTGGGAGGGGGGGCAAGGGCAGGTTTTCCGACACAGTGTTTTCAGCAGCACTATTGGGTGTTGTGCAGCTTTAAACTGCAAATAATATTTATTTATCGAACCTTATATCTCATACATAAATCGTTGTAATGTTACTCACACATTCAGTGTAATAATCTGCGCTTTACCACATGGTTATTAGGTTATTTCACATTGAATTCTATAAATATTGTAAATATTATAAATTCTTCGAAGCTATCATCAATTGTTCACTATCATTTAAATCTTCACTCACAGGCAAATAATGTTCAAAGTTCAATTCGAGTTACCTAAATTAACGTGCAAATAAGAATTTGGCGTTGCAGGGAAAAGAATAACCGATATTGCGTTTAGTACAGCTTTAAACTGCAAGTAGATTTATTAGGCGAAAATGCTCTAATTATAAACGAAATAATATTCTTACACTTTCGGTGCTTCCTTTCGGTTAGGAATATAATCAGCTTTTCCCTGCACATCAAATAATTCAGAACGATGGCACATAACTGCAATCAAATATCATTAATTTTGAGCTAAAGGTATTTAACTTTGAACCTAACCGATGTTCTATGTTCTGCTAGACTTCTTTAGCTAGTATCATAATCAATATGAATAAGCACTGCTTAATTATCGATAACAATGGTGTTCTCGTTCAGTTATGAAGTTTATATCTAAACCTCCCTCGTATCTCTTGTCAGATTGGTTATCTTTACAGTTCTCATAAGTGGTCGCAATCTATCAACGGCAGTGTAGCCAGCGGCAACAGTGCTATTCAGAAGTTTTGAAAAATCGTTTTACACCCAATAAATAACCAAATAAAACATTTGCGTTTTTGTTCGGCAATCATTTATCAATACCCAGGGGCGCATCCACGTTCCAAATTGTGGGTAGGACAAATAGGAATAATTACTATTTT
Source organism: Armigeres subalbatus (assembly GCF_024139115.2). NCBI lineage: Eukaryota > Metazoa > Arthropoda > Insecta > Diptera > Culicidae > Armigeres > Armigeres subalbatus. The sequence continues at coordinate 108,082,654 of NC_085139.1, read as the reverse complement.
GGAAACAGTTCTGGTGTTGAGTAATGGATGCACATTTTACATATAAACCAATAAACCAACAACCATTCAAAATATGGACTTCCGAACAGAATCCTTACATAATTTGTAAATTTTTTATCGATCTTTTTTATGATTGTACATTTCGTAGTTGCTAGTTGCTCTTTTATTCAAAACGATGGTCAAAGTACGATAAGGAGAGATAAATTAATTCGACTATCTTTGTTACAAGAAGTATTGTATTGTACAGGAAATTCAGTGGGTGCTGTTTCATGGACACTTCTGTATGCAGTTATTGAGCTCGTTTTGCTCCAATGTCCCATATATCACGAGTTTTCATATTTTTTGTCATTTCATTTTTAAGACATTGTTCTAAAATTGTGTTTATCGATTCACAGTGAATCTAAAGAAAGGCACTAGCAAAATATAGTAAAGTCTGGAAATTTAAGGGATTTTGGAGTCAAATAACATCAAAGTGCATTTTATGTGAAATTGTCATATATTCTATGAAAATTAATAATATTTACAGATCTTCCTCTTCTTCTTCTTCTTATTGGCATTATATCCCCACACTGGGACAGAGCCGCCTCGCAGCTTAGTGTTCATTAAGCACTTCCACCGTTTCCACTGCGAGGTTTCTAAGCCAGGTTACCATTTTTGCATTCGTATATAATGGGGCTAGCACGATGATACTTTTATGCCCAGGGAAGTCAAGACAATTTCCAATCCGAAAATTGCCTAGACCAACAGCGAGAATCGAACCCAGCCACCCTCAGCATAGTCTTGCTTTGTGATATCACTTGCGAATGGCGCTATATCAGGAACTTTTTAATTTTTTTGAAAACATCAAACATTTTAAATTTCATCGAAAACCAAGATCCAAATTCGTCGGTAAGATAATTTTTTTTTAAATTAGAGGCTTTAGTTCAATTTTCAATAAAAACAAACAAGGGGTACCTCAAGCAATGCAAAGGTCTGAAGGGGTACCACTCATAAAAAAGGTTGAGAACCGCTGCCCTAGTCGTTCATAAATGGTATCACAGTTTTAAGCGGGGGAGGGGGTCTAAGATTTTGTGACAGTACATGTACTAGGTATAGGGGTAGGCGGGGCAAGATGGGTCACGGGGTAAGATGGGTCAGGGCCATTTTTGAACATCGTATACATTTTTTGCCTTTTTTGTGGAGATTATGACTTTGTAGGAGGAATAATTTGGTTCTACTATATTGTCACTCGATTTGATGATAAAATTTCATTTTGGTAGAGTGCAAGGTAACGTTTCTTATGCGAAACACACTTTCTATAAAACGTGTAATCTCGTCGAGCAATCTAAAATTTAAACATTTTTAGTAGTATAGTGGAAGTATCATAAGTAATGTAGGCCTTGTTGTACTAACTGCGTTGAAAAAATAAATTTGATCGAAAATTAGACATTCTAACATGAACTTGCAAATGGGGCAAGATGGGTCTGAACATACTAAAGGGCATAGTTCGTAATCAAAACATTATTATTATTAATATCTTTATTAATGAGGTTTTCGGCAGATCAAAACATATTTTCTATTACTGATTTAATCATTCTAAGGTTACTTTTGAGTTACTTTGTTAATTAAAAATGTATGATTTCTGTCTTCAAAAAAACAATACACGAACGGCTTGTTTCATCCATTTCTTTGACAGACTTTTTTGGCAGACTTCATCCATTTCTTTGCCAATTCTCCATCCAAAGCTTAAAAATCCTTTTTGCCTTTCTCGTATACTAAGTATACGGTAAAGGCTATATGATCGCTCCAAAAACAAACTTTTTATAGAAGGCCCGGAGACTCATAGTGTTATATATCAATCGACTCAGTTCGACGAATTGAGGTGATGTCTGTGAATGTGTGTTTTTCGCACTATCGGATCGAAAGAACCATATGGTCAAAATACAAAATTATTCGAAAAAATCGCGTAAAAAATGTCACTCATTTTTCGGGCACTTATTCTCCGCTTAGCTTAGCTTAGCTTAGCTTTGACTGACTACACATATCTATGGTTGCTACTCCGTGATTGACCAGAATCAGTGAAATTGCACAAAGAATCAACTGAATGATTGACTGAGATTGTTCAAGCATTCTCAGTGTGCAAGTTTCGGTGACTCTAGAATTCAAATGATCAATAACGGCGCCGGCCACGTCCTTGTAGTCAGTTAGGAAGAAGGAAGGAATATTAGAAGGTGGTTTTTGCTATTTGGAGACCGAGTTTACCTCTGCGTCTCCACAAAAACCACAGGAAGGATTATCAGTTAATTGATAGGCATCGTTGGATCTGGATTCACTCTGATAAGCGATACGACGGTGCCATTCTTTATACACAGTGATTTTACCTAGCCATGAATCGGGCGCGAAAAGTAGAACAAACTAACTACCGGCCTACCGGGCGCGCAATGCAGAACACAAAATTTCGGACGATCGCGCGATCGTTCTGCTGTCCGAAACAAGAGAAATCTCTCACTGAACTAATTTTTATTACCGGCCGCGCAAAGCAGAACACAATATTTCGGCCGATCGCGCCATCGTTCTGCTGTCCGAAACAAAAGAAATCACGCACTGAACTGATTTTTATTACACGCCGAGCAAAGCAGAACACAATATTTCGGCCGATCACGCCATCGTTCTGCTGTCCGAAACAAGAGAAATCTCGCACTGAACTCACATTTTTCGGGCACTTGTTCTCAACCGATTTACTCGCAACAAGTTGCATTCGACGCAGAATGCTGTCCCATTGTTTCCTATTTAAAATTGGCCAGATCGAACAATGGGCTCGAATGTTATTGACAAAATACACATTTATTCGAAACAATCGCGTAGGAAATGTCAATCATTTTTCGGGCACTTATCCTCAACCGATTTGCTCGCAACAAGTTGCATTCGACGTAGAATCCTGTCCCATTGTTTCCTATTGAAAATGGCTAGATCGGACTATGGGATCGAAAATTATACCATTTTTGCCTTTCTCGTATACTAAGTATACGTGAAGGCTACATGATCACTCCAAAACAAACTTTTTATAGAAGGCCTAGAGACCCATAGTATTATATACCGATCGCCTCAGCTCGACGAATTGAGGTAATGTCTGTGTGTATGTGTGTGTGTATGTCTGTGCGCACCCACTCAAAAAAGTGTCACTCATTTTCAGGTACTTATTCTTAACCGAATTGCTTGCAACAAATTGCATTCGACGCAGAATACTGTATCATTGTTTCCTATTGAAATTTGGCCAGATCGGACTATGAGCTCGGAAGTTATGGCCAAAATACCCCTTTTTTAGAAAAAATGAGTAAAAAAATGTCACTCATTTTTCAGGTACTTATACTTAACCGATTTACTCGCAACAAGTTGTATTCGACGCAGGATAGTCTACCATTGTTTCCTATTGAAAATTGGCCAGATGGGCTCAAAAGTAATGGCCAAAATACTATTTTTACAATGCACGAGAAAGGCACCATCACCGCTAGGTGGATTAATCTGGGTTTTTATTCAATAAAATCATTGGCAATAAAGCTATCAATCTGTGCGAGATTTAAAAATAAGAATAAGAACAATATTAATTGCAGAATTTAAAGTTAAGAATTAAAAGTTAAGCTCCATCGGACATGATTTAGGGGTGCTCAAAATCTTGCTATCAAAATGATTTTTTTGTAACTTGATCTTTACACGTTGTGTTTTGAATTCATGCATGCGTTACCGCAATAATAACCGCGTAAAAATAAACCTCAGTGTAATAAAAATTGCTAAATCTGATCATTTTTCTCAGTAAAACTGATCTCAAAAGTTTTCAAAGCTACAAAAAAATCAAAATTTTTATAGCAAGATTTTGAGCACCCCTAGATCATGTCCGATGGAGCTCAAATTTTGTCACTTCGTCAGCTCACACAATCTTGGACAGACCATCTTCAGTTCACACGAAGCAGCCGTCAACGAGCATGCTAACAACATCCATCTCATTCCCAACGACTTCTCGGAGGAGTTGGAGATCTCAGCTGGCGAATTGACGGCCACAAATCATCAAAGAACATGAAGGCCCCAGGCTTCGACAGCATCCTGAATCTCGAGCTCAAACACATGAGTGCTCCGTTCTTTGAGCACCTCTCGCTGATCTTTAATCAGCTGCTTCCCATCGTCCTGGAAGGATAGGAAGGATCCTTACTCTCCCAAAAGTTATCGTCCCATCAGCCTTCTCTCAGGGTTATCCAAGCTATTCGAAAAAGCTATTTATCACCGGTTACTTGAGTCTGCCGAAAATCTCCACGTCTTGCTCGAGGAACAGTTCGGTTTCCGACGCGGTCGATCAACCGTTCACCAACTGACCTGAGTTGCCAAAGTCCTCAGACGGAACAAGTTTTTCTCAAAAACCTCCGCCATGGCCTTACTCGATGTCGAGAAGGCGTTTGACAATGTATGGCATGATGGCCTGGTGTACTAACTACAACGCCACAATCTTCCCAGCTACCTGGTGAAAATCATCAACAATTATCTGTCGACAAGGATATTCCGGATCTCAATCAGCGGAGCGAGGTGGAAGCCAATCAACGCAAGGATGTGCAAGCTGAGGATAAAATGCCGTTACTTTAACTATATTATCATCAACGTGCACTGCCCACACGAAGGAAGACCCGACGACGAGAAAGAAGCGTTCTATGCATAGCTGGAGCAGACATACGATGGAAAATCGTCATCGGTGACATGAACGCTCAGGTAGGAAGGGAGGAAATGTATAGACCGGTCATCGGACCGGATAGTCTACATACCGTATCGAACGACAACGGCCAACGATGCATAAACTTTGCAGCCTCGCGTGGAATGGTAGTCCAAAGCACTTTCTCCCCCCGCAAGAATATCCACAAGGTCACATGGAAATCACCTAACGACCACTTAACCAAATCAACCACGTTCTAATCGACGGTAAATTCTTCTCCGACATCACGAACGTCCGCACTTACCGCAGTGCGAATATTGAATCCGACCACTACCTCGCTGCAGTATGTCTGCGCTCAAAACTCTCGACGGTGTACAACACACGTCGGAGTCGTTCGTCTCTGCTAAACATTGGGCGGCTACAAGACGATAAACTAGCCCAAGACTATTTACGCACAGCAGCTGGAAATGGCGCTCCCAACGGAAGAGCAGTTAGGCGCAGCGTCTCTTGAAGATGGCTAGAGAGATATTCGATCCGCCATTGGACGCACCGCAACCGCAGCATTAGCCCCAGGATCAGAGAAACGACTGGTATGACGGCGAATGTGGTCAGTTAGTTGAGGAGAAGAATACAGCATGGGCGAGATTGCTGCAACAACGTACGAGGGCGAACGAGGCACATACAAACGGGCGCGGAACAGACAAAACTCGATTTTTCGGAGGAAAAAGCGCCAGTAGAAATATCGAGACCGTGAAGAGACGGAGCAACTGTGCCGAGCTAATAACACACGAAAGTTCTATGAGAAGTTAAACCGTTCACGTAAGGGCCACGTGCCACAGCCCGATATGTGTAAGGTCATAAACGGGATCAAAAGGTGGCGGCAGCACTACGAAGAGCACCTGAATGGCGATATGACAGACAACGGTGGCGGTATTGTAATGAACCTAGGAGCACGCGCGCTGGACTTGCGACTTCCGGCTCCAAATCTCCAGGAAATCCAGGAGGAGATCGGCCGGCTGAAAACAACAAAGCCCCTGGAGTTGACCAACTACCAGGAGAGCTGTTTAAACACGGTGGTGACGCACCGACTAGAGCGCTGCATTGGGAATTATTGCCGGAATTATTTACTATTGCCGCGGACATTGTGAGAGTCCCAGATATCCGGTTCACGCTTTGGTTAGCAACGGTGGCTCTTCTCGACGTTCGACTCCCTGAGTAGTTAGTGCGAATAGGGACGTCACACAGAAGGACCAATCTTCAAAAAGACGGTCAAAAACCGTTTGTTTCAAAACAATCCAAATTGCTAACTTGAGTCGTGGGTTGTTAGTAGAATACTTGACGATGATGTAAACATAGTTTTGGGTCATTTTATTCGGGCGGATCTTACCTTTAACGTCAATACAAGTTAAGCATGTTGTCGATTTTAAAATCTATTAAATCTTGTAACATTTATCTTACTGCTTGATTATGTTGGCCACGACGTATACATCACTCAAACCTATTATATTTGGCACCATCACAAAGTGTAGTCCAAAAACTAATGAAGCCACGCATATACGTTCGAAAATTATTTTTGATCGTGCAGAAAGTACTCGGTCTTTATTATGTATAAAATTATTATTGTATTATCTTCTTGCTGTATTCATTGTGAAATTCAAAAAGGTACCCATCGGTACCCATCAATGAAATTCACACTGTAGTTTATTTTTTTTGTCAGGAATCCAATCCTGCAGAAATTAGGTGCCGCCACCCTCCGCCCGCTCAGTTATTTCTCGCGTGATTTTTGAAAACGTCGTAAGTCCAAATAAGAGACTCTCTTTCATTACGCTCTCTTTTGCTAATATCTAGGCTAGTTTAAAATTTGATGCAATATTTTCACCTCAGCACACTAGACAAAGCTATTTTCTTCAGATCGGTGCTGAAAAATCCAATGTAAATGTTAGAATGGCTTTGTAATAATCGAAAGAAAAAGTTAACAAAGAGAGCCTCTCTTTACACTGCAGGTAATCTATCTATCTATCTATCTTCTTATCTTCTTATATATATATATATATATATATAAAACTCAATGTTTGTATGTTTGTATGTATGTTTGTATGTATGTTCCAGCATAACTTCTGAACCCATTGACCGATTTCAACCAAATTTGGAACACTCATTCTTTATCTTAAGGAGACGACGATAGGGGGGTTAGAGATGCTCTTTGGAAAAGGGGGAGGGTGTGGGGGGAGGGGTATTGCTTAGTTATTGATCAACTCAGTGTACCTTTTGAACCCCATTGGACGATTTCAACCAAATTTGGAACACTCATTCTTTATCTTAAAGAGACGACGATAGGGGATTTAGGAATGCTGTTTGGAAAAGGAGGAGAGTGTGGGGGAGGGGTATTGCTTAGTTATTGGTCAACTCAGTGTATCTTTTGAACCCCTTGGCCGATTTCAACCAAATTTGGAACACACATTCTTTGTCTTAAAGAGGAGGCGATAGGGATGTAGATCATGCTCCTTGGAAAAGGGGGAGGGTGTGGCGGGTGGAGTACTGCTTAGTTATCGATCAGCTCAGTGTAAATTCTGAACCCCTTGGCCGATTTCAACTAATTTTTGAACACAAATTCTTTATTCTACAGAGGGGACGATAGGGGGTTAATCATGCTTTTTGAAAAAGGGAGAGGGTGTGGGGTGAGGGGTATAGCTTAGTTATCGATCAACTCAGTGTAACTTCTGAACCCCTAGGCCGATTTCAACCAAATTTGGAACACAATTTCTTTATCTTAAGGAGGGGACGATTTGCGGTTAAGCATGCTCTTTGGAAAAGGGGGAGGGTGTGGGGGAGGTGTATTGCTTAGTTATCGATTAACTCAGTGTAAATTCTGATCCCCTTGGCCGATTTCAACCGAATTTGGAACACAAATTCTTTATTTTTAGGAGACGACGATAGGAGGTTAGGGATGCTCTTTACAAAAGAGGGAGGGTATGAGGGGAGGGGTATTGTTTAGCAATCGATCAACTCAATGTAAATCTTGAGCCTCATGACCGATTTGAACCAAATTTGTATCAAATATTGTCTGTCCTAAGGAAGCGATTGAAGTTGATATGAGTAAGTCATTTTAAAAAGGGAAGGGTGTGGGAGAGGAGTATTGTTAAGTTACCGATGAATTCAGCATGACTTCTGAACCCATTTAATTTGGAGCTCATATTATCTGTCTAAGGAAGACTATATCAGACTGGGTAGAAGTGTCTTAGCTGAATGAGAGGGATTGTATATTTATTGAACGAACAGTTTAGCAACCCTTTTTATCGCATGGGTCAATTCGAACCAAACACGTAAACACGTAATCTCTACCCAAAAGAAATTATTATATAGAGACTGGAAGGAACTTTTGGAATGGAAGGGGGTGGTTATTGGGATTGGGTATTGTTTAGAAAACGACTTAATTTAAAATCCCTCTTATTTAGTACATCCAAGGTTCTTTGACATTGTACAATGCTCCGAAAACAAATTGCCCGAATTCCTTAAAAATAGCAAATCCTCGACAATAACATTTTCCCGGTAATAACATTTCCCCAAAAATGACTCTAACGAAAATTATATTTCCCAAAAATGATACTTGCCGATACACGTATCCCAGAATATGACATTTCCCTGAAAATGACATATCCCTGAATGTAGCAGGCCATTAACATAACACTATTTGGCCTAAGGTCATTCGACATGAAGGACATTTGGGATAATTAAGAACAGCATCAGAAAAATCTTGCATAGGAAGCAAGCATTTGCTGGGTATAAAACAATCATAATTGTTACCCTTCGTCGGAATAATGGTATGCCCAGTGAAAGGCAATGATTAATGTGTTTCCTTCTGAATGGTGGATGTGTTGCTTCTTTAAAAGTAGGCATTTGCCCGGAATAAGGCAATGGTGGGTGTGATCCCTTCTTTAAAAATATGCGTTTGCCCGGAATATGGCATCGATGGATGTTTTTCCTTCTTTAGAAAAAGACGTTTGCCTGGAATAAGGCTTTTCAAACCCACGATCCCTTCTTCAGAATCAGTCAGAGTTTCCAAAAGCCTTCTTTTAATCAAATAATAAAATATGAATAAGTATACACAATTACCCTGTTGACCAATTGGTTTTATTATTTTCCGATTTTAAAAGAAAACTGCAAACCAAATTGGCAATTCCGAGCAAGGCCGGGTACATAAAGCTAGTCAGAATTCTAAATCTGATAGATTACCTGTAAGGGCTGGTGTCCCCCAAGGCAGCATACTGGGGCCCATATTGTATAACATTTTTACTTCTGACTTACCTTACGACTTACCTTACTTACTTTACTTACTGACTTACTACTGATTTACCACCAGGGTGTCAAAAATCTTTGTTTGCAGATTACACAGGTCTCTCAGCCAAAGGGCGAAGCCTTCGTGTCATTTGTAGTAGATTGCAAAAAAGTTTGGATATTTTCTCCACTTACTTGCAAAAATGGAAAATTTCCCCGAATGCTTCCAAAACTCAGCTTATAATTTTCCCACATAAGCCGAGAGCTTCTTATTTGAAACCTTCTAGCAGACATATTGTCACTATGAATGGGGTTCCAATTAATTGGTCTAGCGAAGCTAAATATTTAGGACTTCTGCTAGATCAAAAATTAACTTTTAAAAATCACATTGAAGGCCTTCAAGCTAAATGTAACAAATATATTAAGTGTCTATATCCACTTATAAACAGAAAATCAAAACTTTGTCTTAAGAACAAACTTTTGATTTACAAACAAATTTTTAGACCTGCCATGTTGTATGCTGTGCCAATATGGACTAGTTGCTGCAATACCAGAAAGAAGGCACTCCAGAGGATTCAAAATAAAATTTTTAAAATGATTCTGAAGTTGCCTCCGTGGTATAGTACCAATGAACTTCATAGAATTTCTAATATTGAGACATTGCAACAAATGTCCAACAAAATAATTTCCAATTTTAGACAAAAATCGTTGCAATCTTCTATTGCAACGATTAACCCATTGTACCCTTAGTATAAAATAGGTTAAGTTTAGTTTAAGTTCAAAACATTGTAATTCCTACATGGTTCAATTCAACCAGAGGAAAAATTCTAACTGCCAGGGCAATTTGAAATGTTTAATAATAACTAAAAAGTAACATAGCAAATAAGGATGATAGTGTTAAGAAAACACGGAACACCTAGTCTAAGAGATGAATGCATGTATTAGATAATTAGCAAATAAAATTAGTTAAAAAAAAAAAGAGCCTCTCTTTTGGACTTACGACGTTTTCAAAAATCACGCGAGATTTCGGTTTTACGGACAGTGCTCGTTTCGGTCTTGCCAACCAATTTTGATAAAAAGCAACGCACAATATGTTTTCTCTTCTCCTTCTCATTTGTCTCAATACAATGGTGCGACATTAGCTGAAAATTGTCTAGGGGTCGTACACTTATTACGTAAGTGTTATTTCTGGTTTTTTCAACATAAAATATTTTTTTATTTATAGGTAAAACGACATATTCCCCTTTCCCATAAGGGAATACGTAATATGTGTACGCCCCCCTAGCACCATTTGTTCTTGTCTCACGCATACTTTAATTAAGGGAATTCCACGTGATCACGAATTTTACATGCTCTTGCGCTCTGAGATTTTGAAAATATTGTTAAAGGAAGTAGGACAAACTATCAAGTGCAAGTCATGTCATGTTTAGTCGCAATGGAGGGAAAGTATTGAATTTCATCCCGTACTTTTAATTTTCCAAACTCTCATGAGTTTTTCACATGAACCGTAATAGACGAATCCAAGTAAAAATAAGAAGAAGACACACGACGGTGTTAACTTTGACAGATCGTACAGTACAGCATAGGGAGATAATTTTAATATGCTTATAATAAATTCTAGACAAATTGTAATTAAAATCTGATTGATCTGTCATAAGACGAGTTTAAACAATCCCATTGAATTCCACCACTTAATTGTAGATACGTATTTCGACCTCAACAGTAAGGCCGTCTTCAGTGTCTCGTACTTGACTCGACTAAGTCGAGGATCATTTCTGTTGGGTCCCCCTTGCGGCGCTAGCCAGGACAGAGAATTTGAGCCTACCCCATGTAGTTTGACAACTGTGTGACAGGATTGTACCGCGTGCTTCCTGGCCCGCCATGGTTTTATGGGACGGAAGACAGCCTAAGCATTAGCCCATCGCCGTTTAAGGCCTTATTAAGAGAATAGAATGTCTAGACTACCAGCCCTCGCTTCACAGTATTTGCAGCCAGTATGTCAAATGGAGTCTAGATTTATTACTCAACAGAATGATCGTTCCTACATCCGTAAAATTATTCTAAGAGTTTTCCATTCAGAAAGACTTAAACCAAACAAACTGAATACCGCGTTTATTCAAAAATTAACGAAAAAACAGCTGTCATAAGACGAGTTTATACAATCCCATTGAATTCCACCACTTTATTGTATCTTGACAGATACGTATTTCGACCTCAAAAGTAAGGCCGTCTTCAGTGTCTCGTACTTGACTCGACTTGAAGAAAATGATCGCAGCTTACACTATTTATAATATGCGAAAAACGGAAAAACGAACTGACAACACTGACACCGATCGATGAACCGCTGAAGAGGGTATCGGTCCCCTATGATCGACACATCACCCACCAGCTACGCCATCGACTGAGGAAATTCGGCATCGATTTAGTATTCTCCAGCAGAAGCAATCAACTGAAGACACTGTTGGGCTCCACAAAGGATAGAGTAGAAATGTTAAATAAGGCCGGGGTTTATCAAATTAATTGTTCACAGTGTGATAAAGTATATGTAGGTCAAACAAAAAGATCTTTAGATGTAAGGTTCAAAGAACATATTGCAGAAGTAAGTAAGGCTAGGAGGGAAACTGATAAGGGATTAAATTATGAGTTTAGGTCTAAGGTAGCTGAACATGTATATCAGGAAAATCATTCAATTACGACATCAAACATTAAAATTTTAAGAAATGTCTCTTCTCCGTAGAAACTTGATGTTGCTGAGAGCTTGGAAATCTACCGACAGGTACAAACGCGGTTGTTGAATAAAGATCAAGGAAATGGTAGCTCCTGGCTCTTCAAGTTTATACCTAAGCATTAAGCGAGTAGAAATAAGCACCGTAGTAAGATAAGTACCTAGATAAATTATTATACCTACGCATAGTATAAATAGTGTAAGCTGCGATCATTTTCTTCAAGTCGAGTCAAGTACGAGACACTGAAGACGGCCTTACTTTTGAGGTCGAAATACGTATCTGTCAAGATACAATAAAGTGGTGGAATTCAATGGGATTGTATAAACTCGTCTTATGACAGGTGAAAACATTCCACTAAAAAGCTCAAAATAATTTTCTTATAGAAAAACAGCGTTAGTTCGAAAATCTGTGTAGTTTTAAAAACCTGAGTGTAGTGCATTCTTCTAATACATGCGTTATTTCTTTGAGAATGAACCAGCGACTATGTTTTTAAACGTACTTTATTACTTCGTCTGCTGCTATCAAATTTCTTATAACGTTTTCAAAGATTCATTGAGCAGATCGACAGCAATTCTAGTTAATTGGTTCCGGAGTCCAGACCCATCTCCAATTAATTTATTTTTTATCGATTAATTACTATATTACAAACACTACCTTTATTCCCTTTTTTCTCACTATAGGTTTCACACAAAAGCATCACAATAGCGCACAATTCCCGCACGATATCATTAGTTGTACTTTTCATGATCACTGATTATTACTTCCCCTCGGCTACATTCAGCGCCAATTTGCCACCGTTTGGGAACGGGAATTGTACGCGTCAAAACGGACCTCCTCCGGCGTGCTTCCTTATTCTTCCGACAATCGTCATTATTGCATTGTTCGCGTCCACCGCGATCCATACGACGAACCGTAGATGACAAGCTCGGAACATTATTATATTGATGGAAGACGCACGTCTCAAGAGTTTCCGAACTGGAGCACCTGCTGAGCGTGAATCGAATATAGGATTGCTTCAAGGCGTTTGGGTGCGGAGTAGTGCAACGAGTAATATTTTTCGGGGTGCCTTGATATGAAAGTATGCAGTTTGGGTTGCGAGCATAAAATACCCCACAGGGCAGTCACACGACATTTGCTGCCCTCTTCCAGCTGAGACTCCGTTCCTTCACTGGGTCCCTGTAGAACTGGAAACGGAATTCAGTAAGCATGAGGGTTCGCCAAAAAGAACAATGTAAGTGACTGATGCCACCCGTTGGGCGGGCGTTTGTTTCTTCAAGATTATTCGCCTAAGATTTTACTGCTGGATGCGCGATACCTTTTTCTGATTTCCCAATATTCGGAAGTCGGGCTAGACCATGCAGCAACAAGACACCATACCCGCTATCAGAGATTATTGTTAATTGATTGAAATATCAGAAACCGAAACGCTGCTGGTTCCTAGCTGGCGTTTCCCTCCGGATGTTTGCTTCCGTCGATGGTGGTCAGGCAGAACAATGCAACAATCGAATGGTTGCACAATATGGGACCACTTTGGTTGACAAATTGCTCGATTGCCGACGAAGGGAAGTTTGATTGATGGGAAAATCTTGGATGTTTCTTGGATTTGCTGCGAGGTAAGAATCAACTGAGTATGAACATAATCTTTGATCTACCATCCTGGATATCTGACTGGCTGCCGCTTTGGTTCACCTACGTCGGGACTATTACAGAACTCAATCTTCCTCGGTATTAGACGATGTTGCACAAGTGTTCCCGCGCATTTAGTGTACCCATGTTCATTTCCACCGCGTGCACCCGTTTGTGGCTCACCAACTATTGTATTTTTTGCGAAAATTTTTCGGTCTGCTCCTTTTTACGTCCACGCTTAACCCTATAAAAATGGATGTATAAAATCCCACGATGGATAAAAGTGAACACTATCTTCATAAAAAAAAATTGCTTAAAATAAACTCCCATATCAGGAAAAAATATCACGCGTGGGCTCTTGACAATAAATGTGCCTTGGGATTAGATACCCATTCTCAATGTACACGTTTCGGGAGCTCAAATATCTGAAGTCAGTAACGGCGCCGGCCACGTCCTCACGGTCATATCGGAAGAAAATGGATTGTTAATCCGACTCTCGTTGCTACTAGAGATCGAGTATACCTCTGCATCTCCACGATTGTGTTGGGATAGGATATCGTTTTAGTTACAAAGGATAATTTATCAGGATTCACTTCGGTAAGTGATGCGATCTATGGGATGGGAAGTAACCCTAATTCGCTGTCTTGCCACGAGAAAAAAGTTAAGCCATGCACGCCCGGTGGCATATGAAAACTTAGGAGCATCGCGTTTTGGACGACCAAATGGACACGCAGCACTCAGTACTTATTTGCCCGATATCTAGAGCAGACAATTGAAGATCGCACCTGTCTCGACCGGAGCAAAGCGCAATACATGCGCATGAGCCACCGAGCACCAAATACAGGGGTTAGGCAAAATGATTGAGATAGGCAAAATTTGGCCCAAATTCAAATCCTTATAACTTTTTGAAAAATTGATGAAATTGGGCAAAACCGGAAGCATTGGACGGCAAATTTAGTCAAGATTTAGGAACATGTGCGGTCACGAATACTGGCTACCGGACACCGGAGATGTTCCGGATTTTCGAGGCCATGTCAAAACACATTTTTCTGCCGCTCGTATTTTTGTGTGGTTTGAAGTAACATCGATAAACACTATTTTCCTAGAAACTAGATCTTATTGAAAATTGAATGCGGGCTGTTGCGCTAAGATCCGTTGAAAAATATCCGAGATATGGCCATTTCAGTGAACCTGGTTCCGGATACTATGGTCAATTATGTGTATCCTTCCAATCACGTATATATTATCCGGTACCATATCAATATTGATATCAAACTTCAAGATTTTTCATGGAGATGCTTCAGGAAGCATATGCAGGACGATCAGTTGCCCTGACCACTATGTTGTAGGTTCCAGGTGCCCTGGGAAGTGGCCAATTTGAAAAACGTTCAGAACCCTATCAATATGGGTATCAGACTTCAAGATTTTTCATGGATATGATTAAGGAAGCATATTAAGGACGATCAGTTGACCTGACCACTCTGTGGTAGGTGCCAGGTGCCCCGGGGGAAGTGGCCAATTTGAAAAACGTTCAGAACCCTATCAATATGGGTATCAAACTTCAAGATTTTTCTTGGAGATGCTTCAGGAAGCATATTCAGGACGATCAGTTGCCCTGACCACTCTATGGTAGGTTCCAGGTGCCCCGAGGGAAGTGGCCAATTTGAAAAACGTTCAGAACCCTATCAATATGGGTATCAAACTTCAAGATTTTTCATGGAGATGCTTTAGGAAGCATATTCAGGATGGTCAGTTGCTCTGACCACTTTGTAGTAGGTTCCAGGTGTCCCGGGGGAAGTGGCCAATTTGAAAAACGTTCAGAACCCTATCAATATGGGTATCAAACTTCAAGATTTTTCTTGGAGATGCTTCAGGAAGCATATTCAGGACGATCAGCTGCCCTGACCACTCTATGGTAAGTTCCAGGTGCCCCGGGGAAGTGGCCAATTTGAAAAACGTTCAGAACCGTATCAATATGGGTATCAAACTTCAAGATTTTTCTTGGAGATGCTTCAGGAAGCATATTCAGGATGGTCAGTTGCTCTGACCACTATGTAGTAGGTTCCAGGTGCCCCGGGGGAAGTAGCCAATTTGAATAACGTTCAGAACCCTATCAATATGGGTATCAAACTTCAAGATTTTTCATGGAGATGCTTTAGGAAGCATATTCAGGACGATCAGTTGCCCTGACCACTCTGTGGTAGGTTCCAGGTGCCCCGGGGGAAGTGGCCAATTTGAAAAACGTTCAGAACCCTATCAATATGGGTATCAAACTTCAAGATTTTCCATGGAGATGCTTCAGGAAGCATATTCAGGACGATCAGTTGCCCTGACCACTCTATGGTAGGTTCCAGGTGCCCCGGGGGAAGTGGCCAATTTGAAAAACGTTCAGAACCCTATCAATATGGGTATCAAACTTCAAGATTTTTCATGGAGATGCTTAAGGAAGCATATTCAGGACGATCAGTTGCCCTGACCACTCTGTGGTAGGTTCCAGGTGCCCCGGGGGAAGTGGCCAATTTGAAAAACGTTCAGAACCCTATCAATATGGGTATCAAACTTCAAGATTTTTCATGGACCACTCTGTGGTAGGTTCTAGGTGCCCCGGGGGAAGTGGCCAATTTGAAAAACGTTCAGAACCCTATCGATATGGGTATCAAACTTCAAGATTTTTCATGGAGATGCTTCAGGAAGCATACTCAGGACGATCAGCTGCCCTGACTACTCTGTAGTAGGTTCCAGGTGCCCCGGCGGAGGTGGCCATTTTGAAAAACGTTCAGAGCCCTATCAATATGGGTATCAAACTTCAAGATTTTTCATGGAGATTCTTCAGGAAGCATATTCAGGACGATCAGTTGCCCTGACCACTCTATGGTAGGTTCCAGGTACCCCGGGGAAGTGGCCAATTTGAAAAACGTTCAGAACCCTTTCAATATGGGTATCAAATTTCAAGATTCTTCATGAAGATGCTTTAGGAAGCATATTCAGGATGATCAGTTGCTCTGACCACTCTGTAGTAGGTTCAAGATGCCCCGGGGGAAGTG
The DNA here is from genome assembly GCF_024139115.2 of Armigeres subalbatus. NCBI lineage: Eukaryota > Metazoa > Arthropoda > Insecta > Diptera > Culicidae > Armigeres > Armigeres subalbatus. The sequence goes on along the minus strand of NC_085139.1, from coordinate 108,066,311 downwards.
GCCAATTTGAAAAACGTTCAGAACCCTATCAATATGGGTATCAAACTTCAAGATTTTTCATGGAGGTGCTTTAGGAAGCATATTCAGGACGATCAGTTGCCCTGACCACTCTGTAGTAGGTTCCAGATGCCCCGGGGGAAGTGGCCAATTTGAAAAACGTTCAGAACCCTATCAATATGGGTATCAAACCTCAAGATTTTTCGAGGTGCTACTTTTAAATGCATTTTAGAACCAGCAGCTGTCATGACCACTCTGTAGTAGGTTCCAGGTGTCCTGGGGAAGTGGCCAATTTGCAAAATGTTCGAAACCATATCAAAATGAGCATCAAAGTTCAAGGTTTTTCATGGAGATGCTTTTGGACTCTCCTGTCGAATAGAGTTCGCCGCAGCACGAAGTTGGCCATCTACAAAACACTCATTAGGCTGGTCTGCCTCTATGGCTGCGAAAGTTGGATGTTGCTGGCGAAGGACCAACGCGCCCTTGGAGCTTCCGAATGTAAGGTGTTGCGGACTATTTATGGTGGGGTGCAGATGGAATGCAATGGAGGTGGTGATGGAGGTCAATGAACCACGAGTTGTACCTGTTAGGAGAACTACCCACACGGTACAATTTTGGCGGTTACGATGGGCCGGGCAAGAAGCCAGAATGTTAGACGATAACCCGATTGAGATGATGCTTCGATAATAATCCAACCGGTACAAGAAGAAGAGGCGTGCAGCGGTCACGGTGGATCGACCAAGTGGAACGCGACCTGCGGATCTTTCGCAAAAATGAAAAACAGACGTCATATTCAGGATTTGTCATCATATCAACAAATACCTTGTCTTTCAAAACAATTTGATAATCGGCAGGCTTCACTTTGCCCTTAAGTGCCATAATAGGACCATGGCCATGTCAAGATATATGTAGCACCCCACACAATTGCTAAGTCATGCTTGCGACCTGCTGCCATTGATGGCAGGCCATCTTACACTTGGTCGATCCACCGTGACCGCATCGCGCCTCTTCTTCTTGTACCGGTCGGATCATTATCGAGCACCATCTCAATCGGGTTGTCGTCTGACATTCTGGCTACATGCCCGGCCCACCGTAACCGCCAAAATTGTACCATGTGGTAGTTCTCCTAACAGTTACAACTCGTGGTTCATTGACCTGCACCACCACCTCCATTGGCTTCCATCTGCACCCCACCATAAACAGTCCGAAACACCTTCCATTCGGAAACTCCAAGGGCGCGTTGGTCCTTCGCCAGCAACATCCAACTTTCGTGGCCATAGAGGCCGACCAGTCTAATGAGCGTTTTGTAGATGGTCAACTTCGTGCGGCGGCGAACTCTATTCGACAGAAGAGTCCAAAAGCATCTCCATGCAAAACCTTGAACTTTGATAATGAGTATTGAGTATTTGATATGGTTTCGAACATTTTGCAAATTGGCCACTTCCCCAAGACACCTGGAACCTACTACTAGTGGTCATGACAGCTGCTGGTTCTAAAATGCATTAAGAAGTATCACCTCGAAAAATCTTGAAGTTTGATACCCATATTGATAGGGTTCTGAACGTTTTTCAAATTGGCCACTTCCCCCGGGGCACCTGGAACCTACCACAGAGTGGTCAGGGCAACTGATCGTCCTGAATATGCTTCCTGAAGCATCTCCATGAAAAATCTTGAAGTTTGATACCCATATTGATAGGGTTCTGAACGTTTTTCAAATTGGCCACTTCCCCCGGGGCACATTGAACCCACTACAGAGTGGTCAGGGCAATTGATCATCCTGAATATGCTTACTGAAGCATCTTCATAAATAATCTTGAAGTTTGATACCCATATTGATAGGGTTCTGAACGTTTTTCAAATTGGCCACTTCCCCCGGGGCACCTGGAACCTACCACAGAGTGGTCAGGGCAACTGATCGTCCTGAATATGCTTCCTGAAGCATCTCCATGAAAAATCTTGAAGTTTGATACCCATATTGATAGGGTTCTGAACGTTTTTCAAATTGGCCACTTCCCCCGGGGCACCTGGAACCTACTACAGAGTGGTCAGAGCAACTGACCATCCTGAATATGCTTCCTAAAGCATCTCCATGAAAAATCTTGAAGTTTGATACCCATATTGATAGGGTTCTGAACGTTTTTCAAATTGGCCACTTCCCCCGGGGCACCTGGAACCTACCACAGAGTGGTCAGAGCAACTGATCGTCCTGCATATGCTTCCTGAAGCATCTACATGAAAAATCGTGAAGTTTGATACCCATATTGATAGGGTTCTGAACGTTTTTCAAATTGGCCACTTCCCCCGGGGCACCTGGAACCTACCACAGAGTGGTCAGGGCAACTGATCGTCCTGAATATGCTTCCTGAAGCATGTCCATGAAAAATCTTGAAGTTTGATACCCATATTGATAGGGTTCTGAACGTTTTTCAAATTGGCCACTTCCCCGGGGCACCTGGAACCTACTACAGAGTGGTCAGGGCAACTGATCGTCCTGAATATGCTTCCTAAAGCATGTTCATGAAAAATCTTGAGGTTTGATACCCATATTGATAGGGTTCTGAACGTTTTTCAAATTGGCCACTTCCCCCGGGGCACCTGGAACCTACCACAGAGTGGTCAGAGCAACTGATCGTCCTGCATATGCTTCCTGAAGCATCTCCATGAAAAATCTTGAAGTTTGATATCAATATTGATATGGTACCGGATAATATATACGTGATTGGAAGGATACACATAATTGACCATAGTATCCGGAACCAGGTTCACTGAAATGGCCATATCTCGGATATTTTTCAACGGATCTTAGCGCAACAGCCCGCATTCAATTTTCAATAAGATCTAGTTTCTAGGAAAATAGTGTTTATCGATGTAACTTCAAACCACACAAAAATACGAGCGGCAAAAAAAATGTGTTTTTGACATGGCCTCCGAAAATCCGGAACATTTCCGGTGTCCGGTGGCCAGTATTCGTGACCGCACATGTTCCTAAATCTTGACTAAATTTGCCGTCGAATGCTTCCGGTTTTGTCCAATTTCATCAATTTTTCAAAAAGTTATAAGGATTTGAATTTGGGCCAAATTTTGCCTATCTCAATCATTTTGCCTATCCCCTGTAGATATTTTATTATTTTCCCGACAACTAAAACACGCACAGCACTTACTTGCTCTATGGCTACTGCAAACTATTGAAGATCGCGCTTGTTTCGACCGGATGAAAACGCAATACATACGCATTACCCACCGAACACGAAATCAATGTTTTATTTTCCCGACGACTGAAACACGCACTGCACTTACTTGCTCGATGGCTACTCACATCTCCTGAGAGATCAACAGATATCGTAAAATCGTTTTGGGATCGTTTTTCAGTACTCAAAGATTCAATATGCATTCAATTATATCCATTACACTTTCTGGGAGGCCTACGAATATCGTAAGATATTTTTGAGATATTCTGAGTCATCCAAACTATCCTTGATTTCGAGATTTGAAATCTACAGCTGCGAAAGTAGCTCTTTCGTCACTCAAAGTTTCTAAGTGTATTTAACCATGTGCAGCACAGTTCCTGGATGGTTTTTATATATTCTACATCATCTAAACTTTTCAGGACTATAGCTGTTTTAAAGGCTTCTTCTATTGGTCAAAGTTTCGATATATATTCAACAATGTGTGTTACATCTCCTGTAAGGCCAAAACACATCGTAAGATAATTTTTAAATATTTCGGATTGTCCAAACTTTTCTTGAGTTCGGACAAAATTTTGATACGTGTTCAATAGACCTCTTCATGTTTCCAAAAAGTATTAAAAATTCAACCGGTCAGGTGGCTCCGAGGTGGCTCAAGTCGATTTTGTGTTTTCAGCTATTTTCGATTTTGAAAAAATAAAGCAAGAGTTATAAATGCCGGAAGTCATCGCAACAACCTCTGAACGGAAGCTTTTGGTGTGCTTTACAAGTCTTGTGAACATTGCTATTCGTTTACGTTTTGACCATGTTGAAGTGATTCACCACAAAAGTTCAATTAGTGGACGCAGTGGTTTCTCGCCTCAACAAAAAAAAATTGAAGTGATTTTCAAGCTTTAAAGTGCAAAAAACACTGTTTCCCCAAGAAGTTTTTTTTTAAATACTTTATTAGAGTGGTTTTTAAGTTTTTTACTCACCTAAAAGTTGTTATTTTACCAAATTCTTGAATTTATTACAAATCATTGCTAAATTATTATAACATTGTTCCTCTTTCTTCCATGAACATTTAAGTAATATAATTGCTAAGATGCGATTTACCGTTAAATTCTTAAAAATCAGAAGCTGAACATTTGTCATAAATTTACACGTTAGGATTTCTTCAAACAAGTTATCCCAACAAAGAAGCATTGGTTTTTGATGATATTTAATGCTTACAACAAACTACTTCCAAATTTGGTTCAATGCACAATATGTCTGTATGCTTTTACCATCAGGTGCATCGTTGTAACAAGTAAAATCAAAGCTTCTTTGTGATAAATGTACAGCTTCTGATTTTTAAGAATTTAACGGTAAATCGCATCTTAGCAATTACATATATTACTTAAATGTCCAGGGAAGAAAGAAGAATTCAGTGATTTCTCGCTTAACTTTTCAAAAGGACCTAAGTAAAATTTTTTTATGAACTAATTTGAATACTGCATTCATTAGCTTTCATGTTGTTCTGTTGATTGCGCTATTAAAATTAAATCATGAAAAAAAATTTACTTAGGTCCTTTTGAAAAGTTAGGCGAGATTTCTCCTTTACTCGATATTAAAGAGATCATCGAGTTAGGGAGGTATCGAGATAGAGAACACCTTTATATTTTTCTTCATAAATATCAAACACTTTTCATAATATGTAGAAATATGGTGCCATTTGACCGAATAGTTAAAATTGATTTTCTTATACAATGAGTGAGATGTTTGAAATTAATAGAGAAAAGTGAGAAATTAAATGCTCAAAGTCAGCACTTCTCACTTTTTACCTCTCACTTCTCACTTCGCCGTTCTTATTTCACAAATTTTTCACTTCTAACTTCTCAAGAAATTTTACAATGTTGTGAAAACTTATATGAGAATAGGGGAGGTGTGGGTAAAACTGACAAGGTTGGGTAAAACGGACAGGGGTCCCGTTTGAGCTAAATTGTTACAAATTTGGCACTCCATCAAGTGGATCTTATTGCTTGATTCAACTTATGAGTGTAACATGTTTAACTACATTCAAATAATGAAAACTATTCCGTTTATTAAAGATTCAATGTAAACAATGGCTGAAATGCCATGGTGATGTTATTTTTGTGGTGCAGTAATTAAGCTTTCAAAAAATGAATCGGCACAACTATTCCGCATGATCCTCGAGGATCTCAAAGTTAGTCTATGCAAAGATTGTGTGCGGGTTGAATTGATAATTTATCTCAAAATCCGTTTTGTTGAGAATTTTTACTTTTAAAACGAGATTTTTTCATCCTGGTTTTCATTGTCAAAAAAAATCACAAAATCTAATTGTTTTCCACTAAATTGACTTCAAGCCATCATAGTACTTCTATTCAAGATTCACGTTTAGGTCCCTAATATTACGACGTTTTCCTTGTAAAAATGACGCGATTCCTTAGCATGTCCATATTAACCCCAGCCCCCCTATGTACATTATGTGGAAGATATTGATTTGAAAAGTGTATTGAGGGTAACCACTTTCCCTTCGTAGGGACTCGAACCCACGACCCTCAGTACGCTAGACTGGTGCTTTAACCAACTACGCTACGATGGACCTCAGTCGGCCTTCGAAACCTAGCGGTTACCTTCC